>NW_028145049.1:2400000-3600000 GCF_050947745.1 Amphichorda felina
CTCTGGGCGCTGTCTTGTAGTGGGCGACTACCACTCATCCTGTTCGCCCCTTATGACTGTTTCTTTTCCATTTACCCACCTCGGCGTTGGTCTGAATGTCAGATTCCAGCTGCTTTGACCTTGAGAGGGCGGCACTTATGACTTGATTTAATCCCCACTGCGAATTTCTTTTCTGGGACGGATAATTATTTTTTATTCATTCACAACCACAGGAATAGAGGCTTACATAGATATGTCTCTTGAGCGAGAAGCGCGGCGCATGTTGGATATTACTTTTGGGGCACTTTGAAGGATACGAGTACACGGGCAAAATACATGGGGCGGAAATGTGCCGCATCTCGGTGAAAGTATTTATTGTGCAACGGCTTCTTCGATTCGACGGGATAGGATTATTAGTGATTCACGGGGATATAAATATTTTAAATTTATTGTCGTTGGATGTATTACCGGTGTAGTCGGCGAAGAACACGCCGATCAATGCGCGTATACTTGGATGCTCCTGACGGCTGGTACGAGTGGTAACTGGCGGTAGAACCGTGGAGCTATGGCGAGATATCTACATGGTACGGAGTACGGAGGAGACCAGGCGGGATTCAGCATTTCCCAAGCCGTTTTTCACGCCGGAATTACGAGTTGCTCGGGATGTGGCCCCGGACCTCGGCCGGCATTGTGGTGGCAGTGGAGACCACCACGTAGGTACGTGGGTAATAAGGTACGGGATGCATCATGCCACCACCACATGCCACATGCCACCGCCGATCGCGCACGTCCGCCATTGCCCAACATCGCTGTGCCCAACTCAACGCTCCCAATATTTAACTTGGGTTGGCCTCGAGTCCGTCGGCCGAAGAAACCCAGCGAGTTCAAAGACAGGGCCTGCGGTCTATTGAGCACCTCGCGCGCGCAACAACCGGAGAGCTGCTGAACGCCTTCTGACCGCTAGTCGCCTTCTCACAATGACCGAGCCCGGCGTCGGCTTCGAGTTCCCAGCGCGCAAGGTCTCGTGGCTCAAGCGCGATGTGTTGCTCTTCAACGTGAGCATCGGGTGCAAGGCCGACGAGCCCCAGTTTGTCTATGTGAGCCTCCTCACTGCACCACCCTCTCCGCCGCGTCTACCCGTCACCGAGCTCACACGCTGGAAATATAGGAAAAGCACAAAGATTTCGCGGCTTTCCCGACTCTCCCTCTCGGCCTCAGTATGTTCTGCGCTGGGGAATTGTTTTGTGTCGTAGTTTGGCAAGGTACTGGCTGGATTTGCTGACAACTACGCCCCCCCCAGTCTTCAAGCTAAACACACAGGAGGTCATCGACTTCCACGCCACGCAGGGCTCCGTCAGCATCCCCGACGTGCCCAAGCTGGACCCCACGCGCCTCGTGGATGGCGACCGCACCATCGAGATCCTCAAGCCACTCCCCGTCACGTCCGAGGGCCGCGACTTTGAGTTCCGCTCGCGGGTGTTGGGCGTGTACGACAAGGGCAAGGCGGGGACGGTGCTGCGCGTCGAGGACGCCCTCGTCGACGCCGTGTCGGGCGACGTCTACGCGCGCAACACTGGCAGCATCTTCTACGTCGGCCAGGGAAACTGGGGAGGGCCCAGGGGCCCCCCCTCGAAGAAGTTCCCGCCCCCGCGGGGGAGGCGTCCCGATGTGGCCCTCGAGCTGCAGATAGACAAGCAGGCCGCGCACCTGTACCGGTGAGTTTCTCTCGTTCCTTTTTTCTTCTTCTTCTTTTCCTTTTTGCCTCTCCAACGGTCGGCTAACGTCTTCCCCCTCCTTTTTTCCCCCGCAAAAGGCTCAACGGTGACTACAACCCCCTGCACGCCACGCCCGAGTTTGGGGCCAAGATGGGCTACGGGGGCATCATCATGCACGGGGTGTTCGCGTACAACCGCATCGCGCACGAGATTGTGCGGGAGCTCGGGGGCGGCGACCCGGCGAGCCTGCGGGAGATGTCGGCCAGGTTTGCCGGGCCCGTCAAGCCGGGCGACCGCGTCAAGGTGGAGCTGTGGCGGATGAAGGCCACGCCCGACGGGTGGGCAGATATCCGGTGGGCGGCCGAGGTCGTGGGGTCGGGCAAGCCGTGTCTCACCGACGGCCGCGCTGAGGTCAAGATGCCCAAGCTCAAGAGCAAGCTTTGAGTCGTCTGATACAGCGGTAAGAGTAAGAGTAAGAGTATTATAGAGGCGGGCCAAACGCACTGGCCTGTGTGGAGCTTGTATGACGTTGTTTTTTTTTCTTAGAAGGCGGCCGACTACCGGTCAACATGTCATTATGAACCTCGCTTGGTTGGTGTTTTTCATACTTATTGTTTCCCATGTGACGTGCCTTTCTGGTATGGAAGCCTTGGTCGGAGGCTGACCTTGAGCAATATTGGCCTTGGCGCACTCGTATCAAGGACCTTGGAAAAGCAGTGCTGCAGCAGTCGGTGTTTGCTGTCGCCGCGACCGGTGACACTGTGGGTGGGGGAGGCATGGTTCCCCAACTTGAAGGTGAGGATGGCCGGCCTCACCGGTGGTGTAACCCAATCCACAGGTATTAATAAATATTAGGTATCTCCTTGTGGTGCAGCTGCCCACAACCTTGAAGGTACTAGTAGACAAGTACTAGTAGATTTCTTACTCGTAGGGATGGCCGAAATATATCGGGCGACGAGATGGGCCCAGTGACATGCCTACCTGGCTTGTACGTACATGGTATTAATTCAGCCAAGAGGCACATATTGAAAGCCGTAAGCCCGGTCAGTCTAGGCAAAATGCAAATCCAGGAATATTTCTCGCGGCAGTTTGATCTGCCGAGGCTGGCAAACGGCGGTGTGTTGGCCTACGAGCAAGGGAACGGTGGTTGAGACCTGGGTGTGTTGTTGCGGCGCCGGGGTGAGCCTGCATGCCTGTGTTACTATGTACTTTACTATGTATGCAGGCCTGAAGCACGAGCGACATGCCTCTGTCTGGGGTGGACTGGGACGCACAAGAAGAGAATAACGTGAGCGCTGGAGATGGCGCCATCGGAATACTACGTGATATACTACATGGTAGATTCGTGGTGAGAACGTAGCATGTGCGAGTTCTCGTACCAGTGAGGGTTCAATCCCAACTTGGTGATACGAGTAGTTCAGGCTTGGTGTCTCACCTCTGTCTCAACCTGGATACCAGCACCTGCATTAGCAAGTAGTAATACGTACCTACAGGCTACTACTACTACCTTATGTAGCACATCCTCCCTTGCTTGTACCTACAATGGGATATTTACCTGGAAGGCAAGCACGAGTAATGCCCTATCTTAATATGGAGTACGCTACGTGCATACTTGCCATGTAAGGTGAAGGAAGGAGGTTGGTGAGTTCCTGCCCCTGCCTTACCTAAGGTAGGTAAGTACTTCTGGAAATGTCACAGCCCACCCACAGTGTGAGGTCTCTCCTCTTTCGCCTCATGCGCTGTGTGGGGGGCCCAGTTGACAACTTCAAAGCGCCTGGATCGGTAACGGGCCACTTGGCTTGAACAAGGACCCCCCGGTCCTGGCGCACATCACCAACGGCCCCCCCGTCCATCAACGACGACTCAACGCCGAACAGTGACGACCAGCAATGCATCAAGGCCAGGCCGGACCAGTCATGCCCGCCTGGGCCGCCTGCCCGCCTCTCCCCGGTTGTCAACCTGCATTGCATCGTGCAACCCTTCTGTCCCTCTGTGGGCCGCTCCGTTCGACCGTCTCGGCCATCCACGCGCTCGACAACCCAACCACAGCCATGGCACAAACCGGCACCTGGGTCACCATCCGTGCCCAGCTCCCCGGAATCAGGATACCCGGGTATCAGCCTGGAACACCCTGATCGCATGGCTGCGTCTGCATTGGTCATTAGCAGCTTCCGTTTTGGCTCTCTCTCGCCACTCCCACCCCGTTCTAGTAAGAATACGCCAGACTAGAAAGCGCTCGCAGATACTATTACTAGGTTTCATATCGGGCCTTGGCGGGGGACGGCCCGGACGGGCTTCCTGTTGGCTGAGGGCTCCAAGATGCTTGTCAGAGGCAGGATGCGCTTTTCTCCTCCTCCCAGTCCCCGGGCTCGGGTCGACATTCGACAAACAAGTATTGGTGTGCCCCTGCCTGTCACCCAGTTGGGTTGGTCCCCGTCCTCATGTGCTCGTGCAGTTAGCTGGGACCAAGATCAGCTGTAGGCGACCATGGATCCAGATGTGGCAGCGATAGACCTTTACCAACCTTGGACGGGCATTGGAATTGGTCGTATGGATACATCGTACCATTGGTTTGTATCCGTCACCAGCAGGGGTCGACGACGGCATTTCCGGATTCCGAGATGTCAATGCCAGTTCCATCCTGCACAGCAGCACAAGAAAACTGTCTAGCCCTGCTTCTTCCCGCTGGGCTTGCTGGATCAGGCTGATTGCTCCACGACCAGAGCTGGGCTTGCCTAATGGTGTCGACGATCTGATCCCGGGACCCGGGACACTCAACCCCCCTGGTCTTTACTGTGGAAATGGTGTCAAATTCTGCAGCAACGTCCATCCCCAAACCGAGGCGTGCGGAACACAGGCCTCCTAGTTCGTCTCACAACGGGGGACTGAAGCATCTCCTTACCACTTGCTATGACTCGGGCTCTCTTCTCTCCTTGCCGACGCTGTACACGCTGCTGGCGAGATCTTTCTGAGTAGTCATTCCCGACCAATTGATTGATCACTGGCCGGCCCGCGCGGTTTTTTGCCGCCCTGCCAGGCTAGGAGCAAAAGACTGGGAGGCCCTAACATGGAAACCTTGACACCCCGTTGGCCCCTAACATCCAACCTCCCTGAATCCGTGGACTATGTGTCTGTAGTCCCCATGACAACGACCCGAGTCAACTGCCAGCTGGGAATCACATTGAACTAGTACCAACGGCCGGACGTTGGAATTGTGCCAGATTTCTAGGAAACAGACGGCCGATCTACCTAGTGTCGTCGATCTGCCATTCGCAACCACATGTGCGGACTGCAGCTCCCTTCCAAGTTCCGACGGACACCCTTTGGGTCCCCTGTTCTTGCTCTTCAGGCGTCCTTGCACCAGTCACCCAGGCACGAATACCTAATGGGTCCAGATCTTGGGGGTTACAGGTCATTTGCCAGTGTCCAAGCAAGATTGCTTGTACATGCACCGCATGCATATGATGCAGCAGTCTTGATGTGCCAGCTCTGTCAACTTGGCCTATCCCCCTCGCATTCCAGACTGGGCCCTGGTTGTTCGGACGATTTTTTCCTACCAAAAGAGATGCCACTGGCCAGTTCCGGGAGCTTGGATGTCTGGACCCCGGAAATCAATCGATTTTGTCTCAGCCTCCCACGCTCCACGTCGTATCCAACGCCTCACTTCCCCTTCTGGCCGCCGCCATTTAGCGCTTTGACCCGTCCATGTTCCTCTAATAGGCAACTCGAAGGCACGGCTGCGTTACCCTCTTTGCCTGGCTCTACATATTCACGGCTAGCGTCACCACGGCTATGCATCTGATAACCTACAACACATATCACTACATCCCCCGTCTGTAGTCACCCGTCGTGGTCGGTGGCTTGGTACATTGACCTAGTTTGCCGCCAGCCATCAGTTGCAACGCATTCCAGTGCCTCATTACTGCAACCCCTCGACAAATACATGATACAATTGTTGGGTTCGACCTCCATTCTGTGCCTCCGTGCACTTCTACCTCGCGCCGCCGCAGTCCCCCGCACCTTGGCTGCTCCCCGTCCAAAGAGCCGACAG
This sequence comes from Amphichorda felina, assembly GCF_050947745.1. Classification (NCBI taxonomy): domain Eukaryota; kingdom Fungi; phylum Ascomycota; class Sordariomycetes; order Hypocreales; family Bionectriaceae; genus Amphichorda; species Amphichorda felina. Next base: position 2,405,746 of record NW_028145049.1, read on the forward strand.
AAGCTCCATCTGTGAGCTTCGCCCTAGACCTGTAACATCACTCAAACGCCTCAAGTCTTGTTCTGGGAACCTTCGGGGGGGTTTGCTAGGATCGACCCCGAATTTATGCCTGCCTAAATCTTGACCCGAGTTGCCTTACTCTTTCGCCCCCGCTCATCGGCTATCGCCCTGGCTCTTCAAGGGGCCGCGTTGCCACGAGCCCATATCCGTCTACTACGAACCCCAGCCCTATGCCGACCATCGTCATACAGTGATCAACGTATGACTTCCACGCGCGTTTACACATAAATTCGCCTTCGCCATGTCTCGCTCATACAACGGCTGGACCAGCGAGCCCACCCGTCCACCGGGCCTGACCCAGACTGATCGTGGCCAGCAAAGCGTGCCCCTTCCTCTTCCTTCTAGTTCGATCCATGGCACACCTAGTGACCCGGAGGGCCCATACTACGCACATCAACCGCCGGTCACCAGCAGGCCCGTGCCTCCCGCCGTATCGTACTCGCAGCCGCTACACCAGACTCTCCATCACGGTGGCGAGCACAACGCAAACCACCACCCGCGAACCTTTCACAGCTCCCGCCCACCGTTTCACTACCCGCCTCCAAACTCCAGGGACTTCCGGTTCAGTGAAGTCTGGCAGGAGCACCCGCAGCCAGTACCGCCGCCAGTGCCACAGCCGATGAGGCATGACCAGCAACGAGCTCACCCCATGAGTACACAGCACTCACAATCACAATGGCAACCCCCAACACATCCAACTGTTGGTCTTGGGCAGCCCACGACCAGGTCGGGCGCTCCGCCATTCCCCGCCCCCGAACACCGAACCAGGGCGAGCGGAATTCCCAATCTCGTGGGCGATGACAAAATTCAGGCCGTGCAGAGTATGAAGTTCCGCCTAGCCATGCGTCAGCAGCCCAAGGCTGCGCGAGCCTGTGGCTCTGGAGAGAGGGATAGAAGGAATATTGACCCGCCGCCGATTGTCCAGCTACACATCGAAGCTCCTGGCCTAGCCAAACATGAGATTGACAGGTATCTCCGCTACGAGGGGTACGTGGTGAACTGCGGGATCTATGACGAGACGGGGGCTCACGATGCGTCTCATATGCCATCTGAGTATCGTTACCAGCGGCGGTTAACCGGGTCTCTTGTTGGTACACCTTTCTACGGCAAAGACGAGGGTGGTGAGGAAGGGTGCTTTTTCCCCTTCTCGGATCTGTCGGTGCGCACGCTTGGGAAGTACCGCCTGAAGTTCAACCTTATCATGCTCGATACTACACGGCCGGGGCAGCACATCCACTTTCCCATCCTGGCCGAGGTCTTCAGTGACGTATTTGATGTCTACACGGCCAAGGAATTCCCCGGCATCAACGAAAGCAGCAAGCTGGTTAGGAAACTGAGGGAGCAGGGCTGTATTATCTCCATCAAGAAGGGAAACGACAAGAAGAAGCGAACCAAGGATTTTGAGGAACCGAGCGACGACGAGGATAATCTCAACGATGACGACGACGGAAGCATACAAAATAAGAGGATGCGAGAAAGCTAAGCTAGATTTCAAGACAAGAAAAAACAAAATATCAGGCGCAGAAACAAGGGCAGCGGCTGGGCGCATCAATGACCGACGAGGAGCGAAGAACCGGGTCCCTAGAGGAATACTCGCCTCGGCGTATTCACGATATTTCGACTGTTACCCCAATCTCATGTTGCGACGAACTACGATTTATGCTTGAAGCAGATTTCATGACGGCCGAGTTACGCTCGCTTTTTTCAAGGCCAACATTAATGCCAGATCTACACGCTTCAATATCTACAGGAGACATTTGAAAGCCGGGGTCATGGCCTGGCTGTCTCGCATTCGGAGAGACTGTTTACCATTAACTAGGCGGGAGTGGAGGGCAGTAGGTAGAACCAGATACGCATCTCACGATTCAATCACCAATAATGGTAATGAATATATTTACAGTGTTATGAAGCAAGGTACGTCACCACGGGGATTCCAACGAGCGGCAAGAGCAACATCAATACATCATGAGTGTTCGTAGTTGCATCTAAATCTATGACAGGGCTCTAATTGTCTAGGTTGGGAGATTATCAGGGTCAGGCAACCCGCCTCCTGTCCAGGGTGCTATCAAGTCTGCGGCTTTCTTGAATTGTTGACGTAGCCTGGGTCTCGTTCTGGATGCACGAGGTCATATGCCATAGCTACGGAGATCCAGCTACCGACAAGGAAACTCGAGGCACCAGTCAGGTCAGGCCATTGGCTATGGAGTTGATAAGGCAACTCAAAGAGGCCAACCCTATGGGGGTGATTTGAGGATGCGCTGTCACGGTGGCACGATACACGTGGACGAGCTATGCCGGGAAAGGTACACAGAGTGACGAAACAACCACCATCACAGCATATTCTTCTTGGCGAGTTTGGCATTTTCTGGAACCTACGTCTGTAGTATATGTATGTGTGGACTGAGGTTATCATGGCCAAGACGGCAAGGGGACACTTGCGCACGGGAGAGCGACGGACATGCTGCCTCGTGATCCTCGCCCGGTACCATTGGCGTGTCCCTTGCGTCTGATACCACCCACGGACACACATCTACGAATAATATACTCTCCCCTGGGTGGTATTTTGCTGGAGTTCGCAGGGTGCGCTCTACGGTGGGAGGTCTATCTGTGATGAGGGGGAAAAAAGACGCCGTTCATGCAAAAGTGGTAAGTAATGAATAGTCGGGTACTGGGCGACGATGACGCCTTGTGCCGGCCGGGTCGGTCTCATTCGGATGCAGTGCTCACAGACGCGCGGTTGGGCGCAGCAGATCGGCGAGGTTGAAACAGGGCTCGGCGGCAGCGACGATAATGGATCTGATTGGGTCGCTGCGGGCTGCCTTCTGAATCTATCCCCCCCCCCCTCCCCCTTCTTCCGAAGGATGGATTATTTTTCAGCTTTGCTAACTTGGGTTGACCTGTTGGAGACGAAAATCTCTGATGTTTGGCTGGGGGTTGAGTGTGGATGAGGCCGTTTGCGCTCTGCCACGTTGGTCCTGGCGGTTTGTTGGCTCGCGCTTTGCTGCCAACATGACTTGGAGCTGACAGCGGGGGAGCTCTTCGTTGCGAGTCAGAACAGAGTTCAAACGGTCAGCGGAAGGATCCCGGACTATAATGGTCTCTGTTAATAGCTCGAGGGATGCAAGCCCAACAGAGGCTGTTGATAAAAATATGGACACGTCGACTTGAAAAGAAAAGGGCATGAGTGGATATTTTGGGCGAGGCTGTCCTTGTTGGTCGTGGCTGCTATTCATGTGTTGCATCCATGGATGTTCTTGCCATCAATGCGCACGCACTGCCGGAGAGTTGAACCCCCTGGTCTAACCGCTGTGTATTCTTATCCACTGTCCAGCGAGTCCAGGCCCCAAATCTAGGGTTCGGAGCCCCTATAACGGGAAGAGCTAGGAGAACCGACAGCGCATAACGCCGGCGCCGATGCTAGGCAGGAGCAGTCAGGGCGCGAGCCAATCGGGTGCTACGCTTCCTAGTGTGTTTCAGGGACTGCAGGTACGACGGGCTGTGTTTGACAGCTCAGGCTCTGGTCCTCCGTGGATCACTCTGGGAGACTGGGCCCTCCTGTCTATCAAAGGCTGTCCTAAGTGAGTCTCTTGACTGCCAGACTGCCCATCGGTTTCACTCCCAGATCCCCAGAGGGGGGGCAGACATTCAGCTCGCTCATCCGCTCATCTGAGCGGACGGCCCAGCATCGCATGAAGCCTCATCTCATTCCGAGAGAGACACCCCTTCCCAAGCGTGAAACGATACTGCCCAAGAGAACCCGGACGAGGCTGCGATTGGGAGATCCAGCCGGGCGCCCTTTCCTATCAACTCTTCTCTTCAATCTTCGGGACTTAGCAGGCTTCTCTTCTTTTTCTTGACTGCTCCCCACCCCCCATGCGATTCAGTACGTAATTCGTATGCGCAGCATGGAATGGGCGGTCGCGGAATGATTAATACTACTATTACTAGTAGTATTGTGTGCTATCGGGACCATGTGGCGGGCATCTGACCCGAGGAAACACCTTTTTTTTTTTTGGTCTTCTGCCAGCGGCCAGGCATGTGAGATGCGCTCACCAGGCCTCGACCTTGTCTGTCGCCCACGAGGCATGTGTTTAATCCTTGTTTCTTGGTTCTTGTTCCCAGGACCTGCAACAAACACACGGAGGAGCGACAGTTTCACCAGCATCAGTTCGGCAACTCACTTTCGGAGGAGGGCCTGGAGAAGGGGGACAATGATATTCATGCCAAGGGTTTCTAGCCCCGGGTGGCTGGTGGCCCTCCCGGCCTCGTCGATATTTAGTCGATGCGGCATGGCTGGGAGCCTGGGTCTTGAGTCAGATTAACGCTGATGAGCCGCCGTGGATCGTCCCATGGGGGCCATGGACAGAACTGGGATAAGCCCGCCTGGTGTGCCTTGGTTCTTCTTCTTCAGTCCCACGCGCCGCGGTGACGTGGATCGCCATGGATGGTGGTTTGCTGGGCCCTGGCAGTGGTGGCTGCTGCCGCCCCCCTGGCCTGCTAGGTCTCAATTCGGTGCCGACGGGTGCCAGCACTTCGGCAGTCCACTACCTGGCACCATTGCTCCACCGTCGACTGGTAGGACAGAACCTCAAAACCAAGGTTAATTCTGGCAGCGGCCGTGGTGAGCGGGATTTTTCCCCGAAAGGGGGTCGCGCCGCTTCGGCTTGACTCGAGGGCTGGGTAAAGTGATAAATAAAGTGCCCAGGAGGATGCGGAGGCAGCTTTGACGGGGCACAGACGTCAGCAGCCGAGCAGCCTGCTGCCAGGAGAGAAGGTTGAGATGGTTTGAGAGGGCGCCGCTGGTGAATCATGGCGCATTGGGGTCGACCCCGGTCGCATCTGAAGCAATGAAGCACCGACGTGCAGGACACGGGACACTCAGGGCCCAAGGCGAAGGCCCAGCCCAGGGCCCAGTGGGCCACGACAGCGCCTAACCGCAACAAGGGGAGAGAGGGAGCCTCAGGGAGGATACCTGGCCATGGCGGGGAGACATCGCCCAGATCCGGGTACCGATGGCCTTTCCCACCTGGCCACTGGGCCAAGCCGGCGTCTTGGCCCCCAGCGGCTGGACCGTTTGGCCACGGCCGTCCAAAGGCAGAGGCGGTATCCGTGTGGTCGGGTGCCAACTTTTGGGGCGAAGGGCCAAGGCTCCGTCCGGTCCATGCCTCCATGGCTTCGGCGGTGGGACTGTGGGACTGTAAGACCGCAGCGCAGGTGTGCCGCCAGTGCCCAGTTTGCCCATCCATACTCGAAGGTAGACCCGTTGTACTCGTAGGGAGTAGGGTGCCTCCATGGACCATGGGCCTCTTATACATGTATCACCCCCCTTACCCTCAACCTCTCCTCGGTTTCCGCTCCCCTTGTTTCGTCTCTTCACCTACCGCATCTGCTTTTTCTTCCCCATCCATTCCCTTCCTTCTGGAGACAGCTGCTGAGCACCGTCCTCTCCTTCACTTCAAACAACTCGAACAGAGCGCCCTAGCGGTCCTGTTTCTTACCTTCCTTGCTTCACTCGTATCGGCTAGACCGACTCGACCAACAACGGACAACTACAGCTCCAACTACAACCTCAACTTCAACTGCTTGTCAGCTGTCCTTCATTCACTTATACAAAGAGGTGCTCCGGTGTCACCAGTATCAAGCGGGGTAGAAACAAACAACGAGGCGACAATACGATATAGTCCCGGTGACTGCCACCACCATTGCCTGCCAATTCTCGGCACTTCCTCTCAAAAGAGACCGACCCTCCTTCTTCACCATGAAGTACACTTATGGAGCCGCCCTGGCGGCTCTCATCGGCACCGCCGCCGCCAAGGATGACCGTACCTTTGCTGTCTTGCGCTTCAACAACAAGGCCCTCACCAAGGGCCGCATGGACCCCATCATCTCGCCCGGCCAGACCTCCCAGCACGTCCACACCGTCATGGGTGGAAGCGGATTCGGGAAGGGTGCCACTGGTGACGATCTCATGAACTCCCAGTGCAGCACCGCCAAGATCAAGGGTGACAATAGTGCCTACTGGTTCCCTTCTCTCTACTTCAAGGATCCCAACACAGGCAAGTTTGAGGACGTCGGCGTCGACTACGTCAACGTCTACTACTTCTTCGAGGCTACCGACGACGAGATCAAGGCCTTCCCCCCTGGCCTCCAGATCGTCGGCGGCAATGCTATGACCCGTACTGCTCCCCAGTCGGCCGAGACCAACCTGGACCCCAGCAAGGGCGAGATCATGAACGTCAAGTGGACATGCCCCCGTCTCGGCAACGAATACAACCCTCCCTCCTGGAAGGCCAATTCGGACGGCACCAAGTCCGGCATGGGCGATCCCATCAACAAGGGCGAGGGCGTTGGTTTCCCCGACGTCAACTGCGACGGCTACGGCTCGCCCCTCCGTGCCGATATCCACATGCCCTCCTGCTACAACCCCGAGGCTGGCCTCACCAACTACAAGAAAAACATGGCCTGGCCCGAGGACAACGGCAGCGGCAAGCTCAACTGCCCCCAGGGTTACATCCACCTGCCCCACCTCTTCTACGAGATCTACTGGGACACTCCCTCGTTCGCAGACCGGTGGACCGGCAATGCCGGCCAACAGCCCTTCGTGCTGTCGAACGGCGATGTCACCGGCTATAGCTCCCACGCCGACTTCATGGCTGGGTGGGATGAGGATCTCCTCCAGCACATCATCGACACCTGCAACGCTGGCACTGAGGGCATGGATCTTTGCCCTGGCATCAATGGTCTGAACGAGGATGACTGCACTATCCCCTCCGAGGTGGATGAGAAGGTTGAAGGTGTCCTGGATGCTCTACCTGGTCACCTGTCCCTGCTTGGCTGGTCCTTTGGCCTGGACGGCCTTGCTGACCTCGGCAAGAACGTCGACTCTGCTCCCAAGTCCACTTCTAAGACTGCTCCCTCCGCTGCCGCCTCCAAGGGTGCCGTGTTTGTCGAGAAGCCCCAGGCTACCACCTCGGTCCCGGCCCCCGCTCAGACCAAGGCGCCCACCAAGAATGCCAAGACCTTCTTCACGACCATCACCCGCACACTGCCGGCGAAGGCTGCTCCCACTGAGGATGTCAACGCCACTGGTGATGAGACTGGCGCCGTCGCGGGCTTCCAGTACGCCGGCTGCTTCCGGGACTCTGAGGCGCGCGTCCTTCGCGACATTGTCCGCCCGGACATTGGCAAGGTCAGCAACGAGAAGTGCGTCTCGCACTGCAAGGGGGCTGGTTTCCTCCTGGCCGGTACCGAGTGGAGTGGCGAGTGCTACTGCGGCAACGAGCTCCTCGGGTCGGAGCAGATTGACGAGAAGCAGTGCTCGCACCCTTGCGCCGACAACGGCACCGAGACGTGCGGTGGTGACTGGGCCCTCAGCGTCTACAGCGAGAGCGGCAAGGCGAGCATCAAGACGTCCAAGGCCCATCGCCACCTCCACGGCCACGGCCAGCGCCGCAGCCACCACTACTAAATGGGTGGCACTGCCTCTCTTTTTGTATCACGACGGGGCGTTCCTAGGTTGATCCAGGGTTCGACTGGTTTTCTTCTGAGCTGGGCAAAGGATTGGGCACGGGTTAGACCGGTATCTTGCGCACAGAAATATGTTTGTGTGGGTGTTTGATAAGGACAGGCGACACGGAAGGCATGCCTGCCAAACCGGAGTTGATGGAATCACCATGCCATTCTAGGCATTTCGCTTCTACATGTGGATTTCCCAAAAAAAAATCACATATCACAAAGTTATCTTCTCTTCTTCTTGCTCTTTAGAGATAACCATCGAGCTCCCTTTTTTATACCAATTGTCTTTTAGGTATTTCATAGGGGGCTCGGTCTTGGATCTTCGGGCCAACCCCTTTTCCAATAGGGGAAGGGGGTTTTGTTTTTTTTTCTTTTGGGATTTTTAGGTTAAAATTTATGGATACCCACGGAGTGCCTCCACGGGCTAGACAGGAGAATGGAACATGAATTCATGAGCTCGGCGTCTATTTTTGAGTGTGATGTGATGGATGGTCCTGCTTGAGTAACGTGTAAGTCAATATCTACTGCAGGTTCTAGTAGTACTGTATCAATGATGCCCACAGAACCACGACGTACACGATCTGTAACTCAGCCATGCCGTTCTATTCACTACGACGCAAACCCAATGGAAAGCTATCATATTGATTCATTGGTATATTGATGTGGTCTTATCTTCCATTTCACTCTTGGGCATGTTAAAAGTTATAGGTCCCCAGCCCATCCTCACTATACGGCTAAACTGCGGTTGAATATTTTCCTTCCATATTCTCACGTACCTCATCCTTGACCTCAAGATTTCCTCAACCCGACTTTCAACACCCAACTTCTCTCTTGCGGCCAACATTGGCACCTCGAGGTCCCGCGACATGTCGCTGTACCATGAGGCAGCCGAGTTCCTACAGCCGTCGCCCTCCGAGGGCGGCAGCCTGAAGGCGAGAGTCTTCCGAAGGAAGGACCTGAAGTCACCGCCCAACCAGCTATACGCCCTGGTGCTCGAGACGGCCAAATGGAGCGGCGTGCTGAAGGAGGTGATTGAGAGGGCTGAGATACTGCGGCATGAACGGAAGGTATCTACTCATTTATTTATCCATTACAAAGCTCCCCTCTTGTCAACATTTGCTGACCGAGTCTTAGCTGACACCCGCGCTCTCACTGCTGCTGGTGCATGACCTGCTCCTCGCAAAGGGTGGCATCGCCCTGCCCCAGAGCCACGGCCTGCGGCAGAGCATAGACCGCCACAAGGGAAGACTCAGCTCCGAGTTCACCCTGGCGCGCCTGCGCCGCAAGGCCCCGACCGTGGACGCCCTGAGGGAGCAGGTCGAACGGGCGTCGGCCGGCGAGGAGGCCGAGTACCCGCGCTGGGTGCGCGTCAACGCCCTCAAGAGCACCATCGAGGACGAGCTCAAGACGACGTTTGCGCACTTTGCGCGCGCCACCAGCCTCCAGGACGTCATCACGGCGGCCGGCAAGTCCGTCTACATCGACCCGCACGTCCCGGGCCTCCTGGCCGTCACGCAAGGCGCGGACCTGACAAGGACCGAGGCCTACGCGTCGGGCAGGATCATCCTGCAGGACAAGGCGTCGTGCTTCCCCGCGTACCTGCTGGACCCGCGGAGCGAGGACGGCGACGTGGTGGACGCGTGCGCCGCGCCCGGCAACAAGACGACGCACCTGGCGGCCATACTGCACGCGCACCGCCCGGGGTTCGAGAGCAGCCCGCAGGCCGTCTACGCGTTCGAGAAGGACGCCAAGCGCGCGCAGACGCTGGACAAGATGGTGCGCGTCGCGGGCGCGAGGGGCACGGTCAAGATCGGGCCCGGCCAGGACTTCCTCCAGGTAGACCCACGCGCCGCCAAGTACAAGGACGTGGGCGCCCTGCTGCTGGACCCGAGCTGCTCGGGGAGCGGGATCGTGGGGAGGGACTCGATGCCCGAGGTTCACTTCCCCGAGGCGGTGGATGCGGGCAAGGCGAAGAAGGGGTCACAGGGGAAGAAATCTACGAATATTAATGCCCGCAAGAGGAAGCACGGGGAGGTGGCCGGGGCGGCGGAAGCAGCAGCGGTGGAGGACGAGGGCAAGATCCTCAGGGACGACGAGGGCAACGAGACGGTAGTCAAGTCGGAGAAGGACCTCAAGGCGCGGCTGGAGGCGCTGTCGGCGTTCCAGCTGACGCTGCTGCTCCACGCGTTCGAGTTCCCCGCGGCGAGGAAGGTGACGTACTCGACGTGCTCGATCCACGTGGAGGAGAACGAGAACGTCGTCATGGCGGCGCTGGGTTCGGACGTGGCGCGGCGGAGAGGGTGGCGGATCCTCCGGAGGGCAGACCAGGTGGGCGGGATGAGGGACTGGCCGGTCAGGGGCCTCCCGGAGGCTTGCGGGGAGGACGGGGACGTGGCGGAGGGGTGCATACGGTCTTACAAGGGCGATGGGCGTGGGGTCATGGGCTTCTTCGTGGCTGGGTTTGTGAGGACAGGCGAGGAGGAGGAGGATGATGATGGTGGTGATGGTGGGGATGGCGGCGAGGGGCCGTATTTACGGGACGAGGACGGAGGGATTGTGAGGGACGTGCTGGGGATGCCGGTACTGAAGTCGACGGGGTTGCCTGTGTCGCTGGAGGCAAGAGATGACGACGGAGATGGTGTAAGCGAGGCTGCGGAATCGGACGAGAGCGTCAGCAGCGCCGAGACAAGCGATGGCAGTAGTGATGACGGGGAGGAGGAGTGGGACGGGATCGGGGATTAGATACCTCCGTATCCACAGCGTTTAATCGCCGCTACAGAAGATGAATCATGCTAGTAATACATACCTTACGGATAATACTATGTACGAGTATTAGCACGTAGGTACGTACTCAGAATATTAATCGCCTTGAAAACATAGTGGAAGTACGTACGTCTCGAGGTTTATGCATACATCAACTCGTAGTACGTAACTAGATTTAATCTCAATTACTACTCGTAGTACCCAGTAGGCCGTATACTTCCTTCCACTTATATTAATCATCCATACGGAGTACGAGTACTATACGATGTTTCTACTAATGCTATGCACGGATACTACTTATACGGGCGAACCCCCGTTTTTGGAGACGATCAAAAAGCGTAGATACCTGGGGTCTCTGCGGAGTAAACGGTATTGAGATCTTTCCCGATCGCCTGAAAGAACATGGTCTGTCAAGAGCCTGTCTAGCACCTTCCGCCGTCTCCAAAAACGGGCGTACTACATAGTACTACCCCGACCGAGGATCATCTACCGCTAGCAATTAGATGGCGCTACGGATACAGGCCAAAGCGTTTGTAAGCATGTTACTACTAGTGCTCACGTTTTTTCCTCCTTTAATTTTTCCTTTTTTTTTTTCTTCCTTTCGGTAACAGCGTGCCGGGCAGGAGGCCTGCACAGCTCGGGCTGGCCCGTGCACATCAGCTATGGGCCTATGGCAGCCTCCAGGCCTGATAGTCTAACCAACAAACTCTGCGCGATATCCGTAGCGTCATCCTTATGTTATCTAAGCGGGTGGATTTCATCCACTGTCATCCCGAATCCCGCCTGGAAGGTCAGATCTGGCCCCCCAGCCCTGAGCACGTAAGACGGGACGGGCGTACTCGTATTACATAGTACGTTGTCAGTGGCCAGTATTCGCACGGAACAAAAGTCGTATCCGTGACGTAGAATTGCGTGCCATTTGCCTGCTTTGCCAAGATCACACAGCGCATGACATCCACATGTGTTGGGTAAGGGAAACGGTATGTACGTACATAGTACGTGCTCTTAGACAGTGTGGTCATGCTTGAAATGCAGCTGAGCAGCGGCGTTGAACGGTCCACGTGGAAATTTGCACAGGACGATACCCTGTGGCGCCCAATCAAGTCCTGGTGTGCCCACCTGTAATGTACTACATAGTATGTACTAGTACGTAGTATAAGCGAGTGCGGATACTACTACGGAGTAGTACTAGTACTATTAGGCTGTCCCGTTGTGGCCACAGGCCAAGTCCGGCCTAAAGCCGTCGGATCGCAGAATCGCGAGCATCCCACTCGCGCGAATCGTGCATGGCACAGGACGTGCCGGGGTTGGGAATCTCTTGGCCCAATCCCGACCGCCACGTCGGACATTTTCTTGCTTCATCGGTTGATGAAACTCCCAAACCGTAGGCGGTCCGCAGCCAAAACCGCCCAACCCCTGCTGTCACAGTGCCGAAGCTCCGTGAAGCCCCCACCCGTGAGTCGATTCCTTGCCTCTTTCTTACTCGGTTCTGATGTCTTAGATTAAAAATGCCCCAATGAGATTATGAGTCGCATTCCTGCGGGGCGGCTTGGGGTGCGGGTTTGGCGGGTTTCTTCTGGCGGCCGTTAGCCCGGTCCTGCTGGGGAAGGCTCCGGATCCGTGTATGTATTAAAACCACTGGATTGCTCCTTCCCCTTGGTGCACGGTCCCGTGCTTTGGATCTTCAACCAGGCTCCAGCCGCGAAACTGCGAAACTGCGAAACTGCGACGCGACAGTCTCTTTCTTGGTCAGCGCGAACCGGAAGAACCCAGACCAGACTGTCCAAGATGGCCGTCTCCCCTCCCGCGCCGTCGCCCTCCTCGTCGTCTGCGTCGGCCACCGCCACTGAAGCCGACGTTGAGGCCCAGCGTCCCAGCGCCATCACCAAGACCACCAACACCAAGGTCTCGTACTTCCACACCCTCATCGACCAGGCTGGCATCACCGACGATGTCCTCGCCCACGAGTATGAAGGTCATGGGACCGTCGAGTCGCCCTATCTCGTCGAGTTCCTCCCCGGCGACCGCTACAACCCCATGAACTTCGCCAAGCCCCGCAAGTGGTATATCTCCATCGTCCAGGCCGTCGCTACTCTGTCCGTCTCTTTCGCCAGCTCTGCCTTCTCTGGCGGCATGGGCGATGTCATCACCTACTTCGATATCTCCTCCGAGGTCGCCATCCTCGGCGTCTCCATGTTCGTCCTGGGCTTCGCCATCGGCCCGCTCTTCTGGGCGCCCCTCTCTGAGATGTACGGCCGCCAGAAGCTCTTCTTCTTCACCTACATGGCCCTGACTGCCTTCAACGCTGGTGCTGCCGGCGCCCCCAACGTCCAGTCCATGATCATCCTGCGTTTCTTCGCTGGTGCCTTTGGCTCTTCGCCCCTGACCAATGCCGGCGGCGTCATTGCCGACATGTTCACTGCAAATGAGAGAGGTATTGCCACGAGTATCTTTGCCATGGCGCCTTTCCTCGGTCCTGCCATCGGTGAGTGAACCTCCCTGTACCCCCTTTTCCTCTCCTCTTCTTTTTTTTTTCTGACAGTGCGAACAGGCCCTATCGCTGGTGGTTTCCTCGGCCAGGCCTCTGGCTGGCGCTGGGTCCAGGGCATGATCACCATCTTCACCGGTGTCGTCTGGATCATCAGCACCCTCAGCTACCCCGAGACCTACGCCCCCGTGCTCCTGGAGCAGCGCGCCAAGGCCCTGTCCAAGAAGACGGGCAAGCAGTACATCTCCAAGCTCGACGCGGGCCGCCCTCCGCAGACCATGGGCGCCAAGTTCAAGGTGGCCCTCCTGCGCCCCTGGGTCCTGCTCTTTGTGGAGCCCATTGTCCTGCTCACCTCCATCTACATGGCCATCATCTACGGAACGCTGTACCTCTGCTTCGCCGCCTTCCCCATCGTCTTCCAGCAGGGCCGCGGTTGGGGTCCCGGCATCGGTGGTCTTGCCTTCATCGGTATCGCCGTGGGCATGCTGATCGCCACGTTTGGGACCATGATCGACAACAAGCGCTATGCCCGCGTTGCCGCCTCGTACGGCGGCATGGCACCGCCCGAGGCTCGTCTGCCCCCCGGCCTGGTTGGCTGTGTCCTGATTCCCGTCGGAATGTTCTGGTTCGCGTGGACCAACGGTGCCGATATCCATTGGGCCGTTTCCATCGTTGGTTCTGGTTTCTTCGGCGCTGGAATTGTCCTCGTCTTCCTCTCCCTGATGAACTATCTCATTGATTCATGTAAGTCATTTCCTCTTCTTTTTGATATTTTGCCTTGGAGGAGAGCCAAGTACTAACCCCGTCATCAGACATCATCTACGCCGCCTCAGTCCTGGCCGCCAATTCGGTCCTCCGTTCCCTCTTTGGCGCTGCTTTCCCTCTCTTTACGACTTACATGTACAAGGACCTCGGCATCCACTGGGCCAGCTCGATACCCGCCTTCCTGGCTGTGGCCTGTGTCCCCTTCCCCTTCCTCTTCTACCGCTACGGCGAAAAGATCCGCGCCAAGTGCAAGTACACGTCCGAGGCGTCCAACGTGCTGCAACAGATCATGGCCAAGCACCAGACAGACGCGGGCGGCCATGGCGACGAGAACGGCATGGCCGAGATTGAGCTGGAGAGGACCCGGAGCAGCGCCTACCCCCACTGAGAGAGGGGAGTGCTGGATCTTGTGTCGAATTTTTTAGCCTTTCTTGTCATATATTCGGGCATGGGAACGGCGCAAGGGTTGAAATTTTCTAGTTGGCTGTATATGAGGCAGCCTATCATGCTGTGTTGTTGAGCAAGATACACCGGCATATTACCACTCCTACGGGTAGACGGGCGAGCCCCCAAATTTCCTAGACGAATACATAAACATAATAGATCAACTCCTTATTCTCACTTCCTTGCTACGCTATCTGATTCTGGTGCTACGTAACAGGATAAGCCCGTTTGGGATTATCGATGGGTGACAGGGGTGAGTGAGACACGTAGTACTACTACCTACTACTTATTAGTTCCGAGTTTACTACCTGGCAATAAGGACAACCACGCAACAACATCGCCAATAATAACAACAGCAATGATGGCGATGGGCAAAACATAATCCAGCAAGATTGAGTCCGCGTACGCCATTTCCCCAATACCATACTTGTGTACATGTTTTGTCCCTCGAATTGTGAGGCGGTATTTGCCGAATAGTGCCTGCCTCAGCAATAGTGTGAGGATGACCTATCCAGCTCTACGGCAGGTGGCGTCAGCAAAAAGGGGTCACAGAAGTACCTGCACTTCTTCAGGGAATGAGAAGCCCGAGGGAGGAGTAGTATTGTAGAGTGGAAAGCACTGGCCATGCCCCTGGTTTCAACTTGGGCTATGTCCTCCTTTCTTCACCCCGATGGAGCGCCGTCCCCATGCAAAGGGACAAAGACTAGCAGTCTCCTCCCACGTACCCTCCTGCCCAGACATCCAGATACCAGAAAGATGCCTGGAAACTTCTCTTCACACCTGCGGCAGATGGGCGTATAGTTCCATTGTTCCTGCCCCTGGCAACGAACCCCCACGACAGCCACTCGACCTTGATCGCATCATGAGTTCCACGTTTAAGAAGACTGTGTGGCTTTAGAAAGAGTTTACCAGGACAAAGTTGCCTAAGAGATGGGAAGACTTTCTGGATGTTTATTGTTCAAACTCTCCTATATATTGCCCCTATCTCCCTTCCCACTCGGACTGAACTGCTTCACTCTCACAACTACCATCTGCCCACCCATCTTTTTCAAGCATCCAGATTCAGCTACACATCTTTGTCTCACAGCTACTATCTACATACTCACCCTGTTCAACAACCCGTATCACACGTAAGTAAGGATATCCCACGAGCAGAACTAGATGAAAAAAAAAAGAAGAAGAAGAAGAAGAAGAAGAGGGACAGTACTTACTCACACGCAGCCCGCAGACAACAGACAAACAACAACAACAACAAGACGCAACACAGGTTCACCACAAACTAGGATGCTGGACGAGGAGCGTCTTTACGCCTGGCTGGATCAGCAGCTCAGCTTCGTGCAAGTCAGGCCCCACCACCTGGAGGCCCTCGGGCTCCCGGTGGAAGATATCCTGGGCCCGGTGGAGCGTCTCGTGGTCACCGGGAAGGACGGGGCGAGTTACGACGTCGAACCGCCCTGGAAGGGGGAGGGGGAGGGCTCCCGGAAGGGGTCCTCCCACAGGGAGGTGGAGGAGGTCTCGAGCATGGAGGAGGGATCTAGCACGGGGGCTCCCGACACGGAGGAGGCTAGTATGAAGCAAGCCCAACCCGAACGGCTCCACCAAGTGGGCGGTTGGGTCCCGGAAGCCGAGATCCCGGAGGATCTAACCCTCGAGCTAGTCACCCTGCCGGATGGGCGCAGGGTGCTGGTCAAGAGGAAGCAGTCAAGCCCACCCTCCCCGGATGGAAGCAGTGACGGTTATGACTTGCTTAACAAGGTTGTGCTTGGGGAGCCTCATGAGACAGAATCATGACATACAAACATGTTTTCTCACATTAAACGAAAAGCGGTTCCTCGTTTGCCTTCCCTTTGGATTCTGGTACTCGCGATTCTTTCTCTTCCTTAGACACCAATTGTCTCGGCATTCATAGGTTGTACTTTACTTAACAGGATAGCCCCCAGGTTCCCTTTGCCCCTCGCGGGGCGGCACGGCGTTAAACAGTAAAACAAACAAACAAACGAAAAGCCCATGATGACTATACATAGTACCCGTGAATGAAACTCCGAGCCCAAGTGCATGTATGCCTTCTACTTAGTGATCTGCGTTATAATTTACCCCTAAAGATCACCCAAATTGGACGTTCGATCCCGACTCAGTACTCTCCAACACGGTAATTTGTCTGTTCCGGAAACGAGATGGAAATCTGACTTGGGTGAATGAGGAAGATGCGGAGGTAACAGGGAGAAGGAGAGAGGATACCTACGTACCTGGTACTAGTGCCAGCGCCACAGCCCCGGGTTTGTCTTACCCCACTCACCAGCCACAAGACATTAAGCACCTCCGCCTTTCCCCGTCGCGTCCAACGTCCTATTACCATCCACGTCAACGCGTTAAGTCTCCAAACCCTCTAGCACCCCCATCGCCTCGACCGCCGAGCCGCGAGACCATGCAAGCCATGGCTTCATCCTCGCCCTTGAGCTCATTATCCCATTCAACATCCTTCTACTCGCTGCCAGAAGGCAACTCGACCTTGACCACCGCCAGCAGCCCCCTCCATCCACACCCCTGTCCTTACCGCGATGCGCGACAGCTCCCGCGCGAACTGAAGCAGCACTGTCAGATCTTCCTCGAGGAGCAGCTTTGTAAGTCCGCCTCCACTCCAGTCGGCTTCGCCCGCGCCATCCATGCTCCCGAGTGCTGACCATGAGTCTTGTTTAGATAGCTGCGCCATCAACCTCCTCAACAGCGTCCTCGGCGCCGGCACTTCGCGACGGGGGATAAGCATCGCTAAGCCCGCGCCTGTCCCCCCCGCTAGCCACCTCTCCCTCCTCACCACACTCACCATCCATCCTCTTCACACGACCCGCGTCGACAAGCCCGACTACCTCGACGTCCCCTCCCAGGCCCTCGACTACCTGCGCAACCTCCTCGCCCTCGTCGGGCCCCTCAACGCCGACTTCCGCACCGCCTTCCAGTTCCACCACACGGCTCGCTGGAACCGCCGCGGTGAGTATCACATCCACGGGAACAATAGCGATGCTTCTGAAGGCGACGAAGACCGCGACGAGGACCGCCTCTCGGGCAGGCTTGCCAACCAGGGAAGCCTGTGGAACAGGGGGCAGGATTTCTGGTCCACCCTGGGCTGGGCATTTAACTGCAGCACCCTGTACCCCCACCGCTGGCGGTACTGGAAAGTCTGGCTGGAGTTCATGCTAGATGTGCTGGAGTCGGACTGGAACGAGCGGGAACGGCTCGACCTGGAGGCGCATCAGGCACAGGGCGATGCCGGAGACGCGCCCCTGACGTCAAGGGGAGAATCCATCATATCCATGTACATGGATCAGCAGAGCGGCCGGCGGGGCAGCTTCAAAGTCATCATCAAGGCTCTCCTCGCCGACGGCGGCAGCATCTCGTCGACGTCATTCCGGGAGATTTTCGACAAGGAGCCGCGGGGCCGCAAGAAGGAGTCCAAGAAGCGCAAGCGCGAGGCTCTGGACCTGGAGAATGACAAGTTTGGCGACTACTTCGACGACGACTCCATCTCGTCCGGCGCCTCGGAGCCTCCGACCCCGCAGAAACCCCGGGACCAGAGGAAAAAGACGTCATTTGGGTCGTCGCACCCGGGGCTAGTCGAATCCATCCACCTTCGGTTGCGACTGTTCAAGCTCCTGTCGCTTGCCACTTACACGCTAAGCCAACCCCGAGAGCTTCACGAACTGTACGATGAATTCTCCGCGGCAATCAAGCTGCTGCCTCTTGAGCTCTTCTCCCTGTTTGTCTCACAACGGACGAACCCTCTGCTGCCCGAGACCCATGTTACCATCCTCAAGGAGCTCTTTCGCCTGCTGCTGCCTGCATCACACAAAGACCCTAGGAAGGTCGACCCCGATGGCGAGGCCATTGGATCTTTGTCAAGCCTCATGCTGGAAAAGTGCTTCGTCATGCACCCGGCGAACACGGCTGCCATTGAGGACAATGCCAAACTGTCTCTAGTGGTCGAGAGCGCGATACAGCTGCTCTGGAAGTGCGATTCGATTACTTATACCGACGACTTTGTGGGCGCTGTGGAAAAAGGCATCGCGGCCCGAGAGACAAAGACGAAGAAGAAGAGGACGGGCCGAGGCAAGACGGACCCCGGCGACGTGCTAGCACAAGAGGTGCTGAGCAACTCTGCCGATCGGCTGCGGCTGTTGCTTGGAGCGCTGGAGGCAACAGCTGAGGCGGAGACGTAGACCAATTTCAGCGCGACATGAGCAATGACGGCGTTGGTATCAAGCTTTCCAAGCGTGTTGGCGTTATTGGGTGGTCACGGGTAACGGTTTATTTGGGACAATGATTCCCCCTGGGCAATGGTAATGTTGGACTGTTTGTTCACCGGTTGGGCTGTAGTAGGTATATTGTACAGGTAGGCATGCATAGGGAGCCGTGCCACACAAAAAGACGCCCGTCTATCGGGCCATAATGTACACGCTAATGATACATCTCTCATTTCTTGCTTGGTGTTGGAGCCCACGCTTCCGGCTGCCACTTCTCACTCGGGCCCCGAGCTTTGGCTTGGCCCCATGGATCCTGATCCGCCTGCTTGCTATGGCTCTCGGTCGGTGAGCCCTGGGCCGCCGCGCTCTTCCCATCGCTCTTG
Organism: Amphichorda felina; assembly: GCF_050947745.1. Classification (NCBI taxonomy): domain Eukaryota; kingdom Fungi; phylum Ascomycota; class Sordariomycetes; order Hypocreales; family Bionectriaceae; genus Amphichorda; species Amphichorda felina. The sequence goes on from NW_028145049.1 coordinate 2,424,399, forward strand.
GACTGGCCAGGACCCGCCATCCCGGCCCCCTCGAGCGACGGCACCGGCTGGCCCGTCGCCGCCCCGGGGGCGTCTGTCAGACGCGGCTTGGCCTCCCAGCGGGCGTCGGCCGCGGCGGCGAGCTGCTTCATGCGGGCCTGGCGCACGAGGTCCTGGCGCTGCTCGGCGACCGAGGGCGGGTCCTGGCGCGTGTACCGCAGCCACTGGTGCCACTGCGGGCTGATGCGCACGTCGGAGTAGTGCGTCGAGCGCGGGTACTTGACGATGCGGCGCAGGCGTTCGGTTGCGGCCGTGCCGGCGATGCGGAACTCCCAGTAGGTGTTGCCGTTGAGGTCAACGCCTGGAGAAAAGGGGCGGGGGGGTTGATGTCAGCAGGGATAGATACACGGAAGGTGATGGAACATGGTCTGGTTGGAGGAGGAAGAGTGAACATACCGGCGAGGAAATGTCGGCGCCAGGGCAGGCGGAGAGCTTTCCACCTGTGCCATGCTTGCGCGATGAGACCTGGGGGCTTTGTCGTCATGAATGCGATGGCCCTCCACGGCACGTTGTGGGAGGAGAGGACATGGGGAGGATGCGAGGTGGGTAGGATTTTTCTATCGACGAGGACGGTATCCGTGCTATCGATGAAGTCAGGATGCGGTGGCAGTAAGGTGGTGCGCCACACATTTTCTCGAGTGCAGACGCCACAGTGTCTGGGAGGTGTCTGCACCAGCCACCCCAACCCACGTCATTGGCTTGCGCCCCTGGGGATTTGGCGAGTTGGTGGGGTGCCACTGGAGGGCTACTGGCGGGTCGCAACCCCGACGTCTTTCAGGCTGATGCGTGAGCAATTCAACCTGGATCCTTTACTCCTCCAATCTCGTCTCTCTCCTCGACTCGTCCTCTCCAATTACTTACTACCCCGTCCTACGTCGAACTACCGCCTCTAAAATTCAAAGTGCCTGGGACCTGTTATGCGCCACATACCAGCGCAGTCAAAGACCGTTTCAACCCCGCGACAGCATTCCGATCGACCTGTTGCCAGCCCAACACACCGGCTGCCGACTCAAGCCAACAGCCAACCTCCTCAGCACCGAGCCCATTGAGAAGCACACCCTGACCTCGCCCACCCGCTGAATGACAAGATAGGCCCATCATGGCGTCGGTCTCGTCCTTGGATAAAGACCTGCGCAAAGTGCGCCTCGACAAGTTCACACCCGCCGCTGCCAACGAGGCGCGGTCGTGGATCGAGGATGTCCTCGGCGAGAAGCTACCGTCACCCGACCTCCTCGAGGGGCTCAAGGATGGAGTTGCCCTCTGCAAGTGAGTCTCTGTCGCTGTAGCTGGGCTGTAGATGTGTGTTTACTAACAGCCGTGGCCAGGCTCGTCAATCTTGCGATCCCCCCGCCCGGCGTCAAGTTCAAGCGATCTGCCATGCCCTTCGTCCAGATGGAGAACATCTCCATCTTCCTGCGCGCGTGCCAGGCCCCGCCCCTAAACCTCCACCAGCACGACACCTTCCTCACCGTCGACCTCTACGAGCAAAAGGACCCCGCCCAGGTCCTCCAATGTCTCGGAGCATTCAGCCGCGCCGCCAACGCCGTCAACCCGAGCAGGTTCCCCGCCGTCATCGGTCCCAAGACCCGAGCCGGGGTTGTCACCCCCCAGGGCACCGGGCCCGCAACCCCGGCGCGCAACCGCGGCATATCCGTCACCAGCAACACGTCGTCGTCATACGGCGGATCTAGGCCCGTCTTCCCTCACCGAACCGGCGATTCGGGATCCGGGCGGCGCAGCCCCGCCAAGAGCCCGACGAGCGGCCCCGAGTCCCCCGGCCCGGTCAGTAGCTGGAGCAAGAAGGCGCACGAGGGCTCGACGTCGCCGGCGTGGAACATTGCCCAGTACGGCTACATGGGCGGCGCCAGCCAGGGGAACCTGGGGATTGCGTTTGGCGCGCGGAGGCAGATCACCACCTCTGCGCCCAAGGTCCCGAGCCTGGCGGAGAAGGAGCGTATGCGCAAGGAGAAGGAGGCCGAGGAGCAGCGCCAGAGGCAGGCCGCCAAGGAGGAGGAGGAGAGGCGCCGGCAAGCCGAGCTGGAGGCCGAGGAGGAACGTGCCCGGCTGGAGGAAGAACGTAGGTGGGAGGCAGAAACCCGACGGCTGAGAGAAGAGGAACGGCGCAAAGCGGAGGAAGAAAAGCGGAAATGGGAGGAAGAAGAACGGCAGTGGAAGCTCACGGAAGAGCGGCGTCGCAAAGAAGAAGAGGCCGCCGAAAAACGACTGGAGGCTGAGCAACGCGGCACTCGTAGTCACAGCGATGTGAAGCTCCGTGGGCAGTTCCTCAGCCAGTACCAAGCCGAGCAAGAGAAGAGCGGCGACAACGACGGCGGGTACCGTAACAGGGTTCAGGAACTTGAGAAGGAGCTCGAGCTAGCCCGGCAGCGCGAGGCCGAATACGAGCGGGAGCGGCAAGGCAGAGAGAGGCGCCCTGCGCCAGTCAACGACGATGCCAAGGCGCGGGCCAGATCTAGGAGCCGCGCCGCAGGAGAGCCAAGCCGTCAGGACTCGTACGTGAAGGGCGAGCGTGAGTTCCTGCACACGCAATGGACTCATCACCAAGACAAGATCAGGGAGGAAACCCCCGAGCCGGTATCGTCTCCTCCACTCCCCACTCGTTCGCCGCGCCCCCTGCCCGAGCCGATCACGACGCCCAAGGTTAAGAGCCCCAACGGTGGTGGTCGCCCGCTGCCAGACCCCGCAAAGTACGTATCGCCCCCGAGGGCACCGCAGAACCGAACGGACCGGTACCTGGCCTCCAACCCAGCGCCCGCCCCGGCAGCGCCCCAGCAGACGTACTCGCGTGAGCTCGCCGGGACGGCGGAGCAGGACGCCGAGGACCGCCGGCGCGTCCAGAGCCAGACCAAGACCAAGGCGGGCGGCTTGGCGTCCAAGTCGCTCCTCGAGCGCGAGATGGAGATGGAGCGCGAGCGCCAGCGCGAGTGGGAGGAGGCGCAGAAGGAGACGGCCGCGGCGGCGCGTGGCGGTGATGGCGTCGACGGCATTGGTGGGGGGATCGACGGGCGCTGGGATGTGAGCCAGTGGAGCGGGTTCACGGGTGGTGACAGCCAGAATAAAGGGGGCACGGGCATCGGTGCTGGCAGGAGGCAGATTGTTGGACCGCGGCCTCTTCCTGGGTCTAAGTGAGTAGGGGGATGTTGCTGTCCGTGGTTACCTGGGTAGGTAGTTGGATCGGAGTTGTGTCTCCAAGCGAGTCGAGCGATGCCTAGTTCATAGAGCCCTGATTATCCGCTATATCACCAAAACCTTTTCCTTGCTACACGAGTCTGGCTTGCCCCCCCCCCTCCCCCAACGACCAGGGGCATCTAGGGAACCCAGAATTGATTATCGCTACGAGGTTCCAGTCAACGCAATCATACGGGGAAGAGATCCAGTCCCTCCAGGCCACTTTTGGCAGCAACTGTACTATCTATCACCCTGTTGTGTGTGTTTGTTACCTACCTACCTAGTAATAGTAGAAGCTTCTTCTACCTCTAAGCTACCAGACCGAGGCAGATTGGGCAAGGCAGGTGTCAAAGGGTCCCTGGCGGCAGGAACAAAGCGTTGGATACCGAAGTAGTACTGAGTACTAGTTAGTACGTACATATTTAAACGCCGGGTGGGTTCGGACCTGGTCAGGCCATAGAGAAGTAAGTACGGAGTACAACACAACACATCTTTGTCTCCTCCGTACAGTCTTTGCCTTTCGCCTTTTCGAACAAGTTCTTGTTTTCCTCATTAAATTTATATACAGACCTCTTCTGCCCACCAGTCTCTGTGATTAAGCTCTGCGCCTCGGCGCCATGAAAAAGGCGCATTAGGTGGCCCAATGTCAGGCTGCCCACTCAATGCCAGCACCTATTTAAAATAGACTTCCCCTCCTCACCCCACCAGAGCAGACCTAGCTCCAAGCCCCAAAGCAGGCGAGCAGTACATTAATAACCTCACATATTTCCGACTTCATTCATTGCATCGCTCTTCAGCAACAACATCAAACACACATCGACAACAGAAGGGCAAGATGACCAAGACTGAGACCAACGCGTGCCTCGGTGAGTAACAGCTGCTGCAGCCTCACTTCGGGTTTCCCTCGCTGACAAGACCAGTCGTCATCGACGGGTGGGGCGTCCCTGGCGAGCAGTCGCCCAAGGATGGTGACGCCATCACCAACGCCAATTGCCCTGTCATGGACGGCTTCGCCAAGGTCGACGACAGGTACACCAAGCTTGAGGCGTCCTCCACTGCTGTCGGCCTTCCCGAGGGTCTGATGGGCAACTCCGAGGTCGGCCATCTCAACATTGGCGCTGGCAGGGTGGTCTACCAGGACGTCGTGCGAATCGGTCAGTGCACGCAAGAGCAAGCTGTCCACGACGCCCCAGCAGGTTTACTGACCCCCACGCAGACCAGACCATCAAGAAGGGAGAGCTCGGCAAGAACGACGTGCTTGTCGACACCTTCAAGCGCGCAAAGAATGGCAATGGCCGCCTTCACCTCGCCGGCCTGGTCAGCCATGGTGGTGTCCACTCCAAGCAGACGCATCTCTATGCTCTCCTGCGTCTTGCCAAGGAGATTGGCGTCCCCAAGGTCTTCATCCACTTCTTCGGCGACGGCCGTGATACCGACCCCAAGAGCGGTGCCGACTACATGCAGGAGCTCCTGGACACCATCAAGGAGATTGGCATCGGCGAGATCGCCACCATTGTCGGCCGCTACTATGCCATGGACCGCGACAAGCGCTGGGAGCGCTGTGAGATCGCGCTGAAGGGCATGGTTCTGGGAGAGGGCACGCCGGCCGACGACCCCGTGCAAGCCATCAAGGACGTCTATGCCAAGGGTGGGCCCAAGGACGCCGACGAGTTCCTCAAGCCCATCATTGTCGGTGGCGATGAGCGCAGGCTCAAGGATGACGATACTCTCCTCTTTTTCAACTACCGCTCTGGTGAGTGACCCTGCGACATGACATGTGCACTGGAGCTCCCGCTAAATCTAGACCCCAGACCGTGTCCGCCAGATCACCCAGGTCCTGGGCGACGTGGACCGATCCGTCCTCCCCGACTTCCCCTACCCCAAGCTCTACATTGTCACCATGACCCAGTACAAGGCGGACTACCCCTTCCCCATCGTCTCCAAGCCGCAGGCGATGGACGATGTGCTGGCTGAGTGGCTCGGGAAGCAGAACGTGGAGCAGGTCCACGTCGCCGAGACGGAGAAGTACGCCCATGTCACTTTCTTCTTCAACGGCGGAGTGGAGAAGGCGTTCCATCTGGAGACGCGAGACATGTCGCAGGATCTCGTGCCGTCCAACAAGTCTGTCGCCACCTACGATCAGGCCCCCGAGATGTCCCAGGATGGTGTTGCGAACCAGGTCAACAAGCGCATGGCCGAGCACAAGTTCCCATTTGTCATGTGTGTAAGTACAGCCCCAGGTTCCTGTTTCTACCCTCTGTGATATTGAGCAGATACGCTGTTTGGAAGTATGCATTGCTGACTTCGCGATAGAACCTGGCTGCCCCCGACATGGTTGGCCACACGGGAGTGGTACGTACATGTCCTATTTTCGTATTCTCTATCAAGTATGTGGGCTGACACGGGGATCTAGTACGACGCGGCCATCACGGCCGTCGAGGCGTGCGACAGGGCCATTGCCAAGATCTACGAAGGGTGCAAGAAGGAGGGCTACGTCCTGTTCATTACTGCCGACCATGGCAATGCTGAGGAGATGAAGTTTGCCGACGGCAAGCCCAAGACGAGCCACACGACCAACAAGGTCCCCTTCATCATGGCCAACGCGCCCGAGGGCTGGGGTCTCAAGAAGACGACGGAGGGTGTGCTGGGCGACGTCGCGCCGACGGTGCTGGCAGCCATGGGGCTCCCCCAGCCCGAGGCCATGACTGGCGAGAGTCTCCTGGTCAAGGGCCTCAAGCGTGGGCCCCAGGAGTAACGATATTGTTGGATTGGTGCAACGAAAATAGAGCGAAGTGCGATAGACTACCTAGAAGGTACGGTGGTAAAAACACGAGAATACATGACTAGAACAGTACAAAGTCCACTTTTAGGTCAACGCCAAAGATTCAGTGCCTGTACGTATGTAAATAAGACGTTGCTCTCAACATCTAGGGAAACCAACACAGTTTAAGATTGCGAGGGCTGCTTTCACCAAAGAGACGGCAGAGAAGCAAGTCCCAGCGCATCAATAAGACGCTACCTTTTACGGTTCCTATCTGACTACGTATTCTATGCTGATCCCCGTTGTGCCCCTGTGGTCGTCAGCCAACGACTACGGGTCGGGTCCACCGCTCCAACCCTATCACTATAGTAAGGGGAGCAGGTACGTAAGCCACCGTAGAAGATAAGACCGTCTTGAGAGGCCCAATGGTCTCGAAAGCCCTGATAGACTTAAAGGCCTTGACGGCGGTCAGTAGAATTGCAAGGTCTTATAACCGCCCACCGCCCACCGCCCCCCGCCCCCCGCCCCCCCAAATGGCCGTTGATTGAATGTCGGCATTGAAATATCTCTGCCAAAGGGTGTTAGAGGAAGCCGACACGATGACAGCTTAGTTCAAACGGCCGTCACAGCGCAAACATCGCTTGCCAGGCGCTGTTAGACCAGCCATCGAAAACTGGGCCCTCCCCCTAGGTAGAATATATATATATATATATATATATGGTAAACGGTTTATGATTTTAAAAATTCGGCTCTTTATCCAATCGGGCGAAATGGCCAATATTGGTAGTGGGGGAAGTCTGGAACGACTGGATCCATAGCATGTCATGAAAACTCGTGGGTGCCCTGGTCTCTCTGGCAAGACAGGAAAACCACCCCCCTTTGTGTGCGCGCTGGCTAGTTCTTCTCGGCCGCAGCGGCCTCGGATCGGCATCGCTTGCACATGCACCATCCACCGAGACTGCCTCGGGCCCATTCACGGCGCTGGTGGACGGGCAGGTTGATGTCACAATAATGATTCAGGATCTCTTCTCCCTTCTTGATTCCGCCGGTCCTGCCATCCGCAACGCGCTTCTCTCTTGCCCATAACACCATCCGGCCGCCCCAGTCCCAAGTGACATTGGGATCGCAGTCATGGTTGGCCAGGCACCAGTATGGATGGACAGCGGCGACATCTGGTCGTCCGTCGCGGAGGCTCTTCCGAGCAGAGGCCGTGCCTCGGAATTTGGCGTACAGTGTATTCAGAACCCACAAGTCGTGGTTGGCCAAGGTCGCAAAGATATCCACATCCATCTTTTCGAGCATGTGGAGCGGCGTCTCAATGTTGTATTTGAAAGAGAATGGCAGAGTCCATTCAGGTGGAGGGCCCGCGTTCGGGGAGGGGTCGATGTCGTTGGTCCGCGTGGGGACAAAGTCGCCCCAGATAAACTTGACTTCGCGAACGTCGAGGGGGTGCACCTCTTGGTGGGAGGCGAGGGCGAGCACACGGGCCAGGAGCAGAAGGTAGAGGGTTTCGTCTGATTCGATCGCGCTCGGATCCTTGGCAATAGCATCCACGTCCTTCTCGCACACAGCAGGATGGTATCGTTCCTGGGCCCGATCGTGGCAATCCTGGCTGCAGAACACCGTGTCATAGCACTCGTCACAGTTGACAGGCTCCTGTTCACTGCCGAGCGGCGGGAGATCGCAACTGCAGGCATCGCAAACAGAATCCTTGAGCCGGTTGTTCGCCGTCAGGAGTGAGTATTCCCTGAGCACCGCCTCCCCAGGCGCAATGTCTTCCTTAGCAAAGACACCCAACTGCTTGCACGTCGGGATGATGTCGTATTCATCCGTCTCGCTAGCGCCTTCTAGAAGGATCGGTAAGATAGCGACTTGGATCTCGCATTTCGGGGCCATCTCGCAAAGGTCATCATTGAGAGCCTTTAGTGACTCGGGGTCGAACCGATCGGGCTCATGGTCGTTCCAAGGGTAGACTTCCCGACGCACCAGACCATGTTCGGGGAGGTCGTCTATCTCATAGTCGACACGGCCAAGCTTGCGCCGAGCAAAAGTCTTGATGTGTCCCTTGCAATTGAGGAGCTCCTTGTTGCCAGGTGTGGCTCGGAGGCCGCGCTCACAAAATGTAGCAGCGCTGCGGAGACAACCACACAACAGCAGACTGAGCGACAGAATTTGAAAGGCCCTGACCGATGCTAAGGTGGCCAGCTTCTCCAGGGCCTCTTGCTCGCCTTCAGGGTTAGTATTCGGCTCATACTGCCACTCTTTCGAAAGACCCCCGTGTTTGAGGACGTTCGGGGCTTCGGCGCCGAGATGGTCCCGCAAAGCCTCTAGGGCCTGCTCGTGATACTCAAAGCCCTCATTAATGACCTCATCGGTCAGGAGGAGGGCCCGATATGCATCACCAGCGGCAAGGTCCGGGTATCCCAAGTCTGAATAGACAACGGCACGCTCGAGATAGAGAACCAGGTCGTACGGGAGATCCGTAAGGTCCTCAGTGAGCCGAAGCCGGTGGGTCAGCAGTTGCTCGTTCACATCGATTTCTTCCATCTCGCCTCGAAGAAGCAGTAGGATACAAAGGAAAAACTCTGTGGCTCAAGGAGAGGCGACAATTGGTTCAGGGAAGGTGACGAAAGCGATAGCAGTCTGCTCGAGACTTGGACAGATCATGCCAGATTCGCCGGCAAAGAGGATGATGTCCTTGGGGGAACTAAATGGAGACGGGCCGGTGGGTAAGCGAGAGCGATACGGCGTAGCGGGATGCTGTGGCGTCTGCGGACTCTGGGGAGTCCTTGGGCAACTCTGTCAGGCTGATGATGGCGGTTTGAGTAGCGCTCTGGTGAGGAGCCACAGCGCGAGGCCCTGGGAGAATTCCCACGAATAATCTCCTCTTGTCCTGAGTTGTTCTGAGAGGAAATGGCTAAGAGTCGCAATACCGGATGTGGTAGTGCAACTGTGAGCGGGCCAAGATCCAACCGACCGTCGGGTCAGAGAGTCTTGCACAGGGGTGAGTGTTCCTGGGTCAGGTTTGTGTTCGAGGGAGCAACGGGAGTCGGATTTTAGGCCCTTGTCTCTTTTACGTCGGCCAAGACCTGGTTCCTTGATTGCCACCCATGCGGACTTGGGGTTGGGCCAGTGGACAGGTCCAATCACCGAGGAGCGGAGGAACGAGGGAGGGAGGACGAGCCTGGCAGGGCAACGGTGAGCACGTGTCCCGTGGAAGCGGCCGAGTGGCGATAGAGTTGGTGCTGGGGGGGGCGAAAGGGAGCCGTTGTCAAGTGTCAAGTGTCAAGTGTCAAATGTCAGGGTGGCCTTGCGAAGAGGCCGCGGGGAAGAAAAAAGAAAGCAAGACAGAATTTGATGGTGGTGGTTCTCAGAAATGACGATGGCGGTTCCGCACTGGAAGAATGCTAGAGTGCTAGAAGTGCTAGTCTGATAGGTGGTCTGCTAGTCTGCTACCTAGAGTCAAGCCCAGTCGTCCAACGACTCCACGGGTGCTTTTCTATTCCACCGGCCCAGCGCAGTGCCGGTAGGGGACGTACTCACTAACTTAATAGTCAGACGTAGGGGACTGGACCCTGAATTCTCGAGGATTGCTGGGATTTTTAGTGGGCGGTAGGGTGCGGCAGCCTGGACTGGATGGTCTCAGGGCGAAATGCAGGGTCCAACCATGGGCAGGAGCGGGCTGACGCGGGCAGGCACCGCCGGCCAGCACCAATCTGGAATCTGCCTGGCTCAGTATGGATCCCCCCTAGCAGCACCCTAGCAGCATCCTAGCACATCCCAGCAGCACTAATCCCAGCAGTACCTTGGTATTCCCCTCGACCCTCACCCACCTCACCCACCTCATCCACTCCTGTCTCCATCATCCACCTCATCCACTCGCCCACTCATCCACTCTGGCTTCTGCACTGTCCTTGCGTCCGTCCGCCCTGAGGCACGGAGCTACGGACTGCACGGAGCACGCGGGGCTCCAGCCTCCAGCTCACTTCGCGCCGTCGCGGCCGCGCAGCATGCTGCTCAGTTGTCAGCGACTCAGCGTCCGCTCGGTCCCCCCTGCCATTGGCGACTGCGACGTCAATGGAGGGGGAGGGGAAGGGGGAGGAGGGGCCTGTCGCAGCGACGACTTACCCCCCATGGCAGTCATCGACAATCCAACATGGATATGGCGCGGTCTCGCAATCCGCGTCAGTTTCGTCATCCTCGCATTGGAACATCCGCCATCGCTCCCGTCTCTGGGGGCATTGGGGCATTGGAGCATTGGCATTCATCTCGCCAAAGGCCTCTCGCCCGAAAATGTCCACCACTGACCACCACCACCAGAGTACTAAGGCGTCGGGAGCCCAGCTTCGGGCTCCATACCAGGGCACACGCCACGAATACCCAATCTCTCCCGGACCAAAGCTCCGGACCCTTCTGCTCAACACCCAGCGGGCCACTGCCGACTGGGGTATTCGGGGAAGAACGCCCGCTCAGGCTTGTACATTTTGAGTGGTCAAAATGCTACGGCCAACGGTCACAGGCGCCAATCATGTGCGGGTTATTAATATCTGGTCACGGGAAACCACCGGCCAGAGGGACTCGGGATTATGGCATTTCTCAACAGGCGGTTGACCGTGTTCGTAGGCACGACAGAATCGGCACCGGCTTCGCTTGTGGAACGAATCCTTGCATTAGGCGCAAATCGGGAGCCTCGCGGCCCGAGGGCTTCCTTGGGAAAGCGCTTCGAACCCAAATGGCGGTAACCATTTGCTACGGACGGTGTAAACGATAATAACACGCAATCACGGCGGCTACGCCAGAGGACTCGGAGGACTCTCGAGAGTTTACTTTGCACTAGGCATTTGGCAAGATGACCTCACCGCTCCTCCAGTCCTCCCAATAACTGCGTGTAATTCCATTGACCATTCATCTGAGACAACCGGTTGCTGGTTGCTGGTGGTGGTGGTGGTGGTGGTGGAGAATCGTCCAGACCGATAATCTCCGGGGATGGATGGATGGGATGGCCTTTGTTTTACCATTTCTCCATCTCCTGTCCCGCGTATCTCACAATCACATGTGGTCTGATTGTCTGATTCCAGGAGGTGAGCAAGGTACATACGTACATGGCAGCTCGGCCAAATCGGACCATGGCAATGTCGGGAAACTTGGTGAAACAAGCTCTGCAAGATATGATGGGTCTGCTTTGGGAGCTTTCCACTGCTGCAACGGCCTACTGGCGCCCCAAGCGCAGCCATCGTGCGCTGCTGCAGAGACAGAATTTGCTTCTGGCCACGTTGGAATTGTGGGCGACTGACGTCGTGGAGGCACTGCAGGCGTTCACGTTCCAAACTTTACCCCTCCATAGCTCCGTATCCACCGCAACCGCCCGCCATTGCTCCGTCATCGCCCAGCTATGTACACCCAGCAGCTCTTTTTTAGCCCAACCCCTCCAACTTGGAAACCTCCATCCCCAAACAACAGCCGTACATTGAGCCAGCATACACTGGGGCCACCCGCGGTGAAACCACATCAGAATCACCCAACCGACCCTCCACCTCCAATCCAGGGCCTCGAGCAGACAGACAGAAAGACAGGCCAGGCCCCGTATCCAACCCACAACCGCCGCTCCCCATGCGTTCGCAACGCAGCGCCAGCATGCCTAAGACGCAGCCCAGCCTCTTTGCCTTCCCCGGCGTCGACGCCCTGGCCCCGGCCCTGCGCTCCTACATCATCCAGAGCCAGTCGGCCGGCTTCACCCGCCACGGCGTCTTCAAGGTCGCCGTCTCCGGCGGCTCCCTGCCCAAGACTCTCGCTGCCGCCCTGCTCGCCCCCTCCTCGGGCCCCAGCGACGTCGTCGACTTCTCGCGCTGGGAGATCTTCTTCGCCGACGAGCGCGCCGTGCCACTCGACGACCCGGATTCCAACTACGCCCTCCTCAAGGCTGAGCTGCTCGACAAGATCCCCGAGGGCTCCAAACCCACCGTCCACCCCATCGACGTCGCCCACCTCGACGACATCCAGGAGCTCGCCGACCAGTACGAGAAGACCCTCGTCAGCAGCTTCGCCTCGCGCGACTCGGTCCGCCTGCCCATCTTCGACCTCATCCTCCTCGGCTGCGGGCCCGACGGCCACACCTGCTCCCTCTTCCCCGGCCACCCGCTGCTGCGCGAGGCCGACGCCTGGGTCGCCCCCATCGAAGACTCCCCCAAGCCCCCGCCCCGCCGTATCACCCTCACCCTCCCCGTCGTCACCCACGCCGTCCGCGTCGCCTTTGTCGCCACCGGCGGCGGCAAGAAGGACGTCATGAAGCAGATCTTCGACACCGCCGACGGCCTGCCCTGCGCCCTCGTCAACGAGGCCGGCGGCGACCGCGTCAGCTGGTTCGTCGACGAGCCGGCTGTCCAGGGCGTGGGCTTCCCGCGGAGGGCGTTCCTATGACGGGGGTGTCTCCGGGCTGGGTAGCCGGCTGTGAGCGGAGGGAAGGGGGGACGGAGCGGCTGCTGTCGTGAGGAAGCGCAGCACCCCCTTTTTTTTTATTATATGGGGTGGACCTCTGATATTTGTGGTATGGCACACATGTTTGTTCTGCGCTGTCTATAGAGATTGGTGATTACCCCCCCTTTTTTTTCCAATTCACCTATTCTATATTTTCCCCGTGCAAGAACGCCACAGAAATGCGAAATACGTCATTACCAACACATGTGAATAAGCCTAGCCAGGGCATTAGGTATCTATTACTTATACAGTACGCCAAATTGCCCCAGCCCTGGGGGTATCATCGCCATCATCATCCCTGTTCATCCTGGCGATCCACTGATCCTCCCTCGCGAGGGCCTCCCGCTCAATCTCCTCCATGAGGTGCAGCTCCTCCAGCATGTCGTGGACCAGCGCCCGGGAACCCCCCAGCATCCGGTTCAGGCTCGACTTTTCGGTCCCCGCGTCCTCGGGAGACTCCCCCATCCCGCGCAGCTGTCTCCGCCAGCCGTCCAGGCGCCTGATCATCCCCGAGCAGTCGTCCTTCCACGCCGTGTCCAACTCCCCGACAAAGAGGCTCTGGCCCCCCTGCGGCATGTACGTCCCGTCCTTCCGGGCCTCCTCCACCTCGCACACCTGGTCCATCCACCGCTCGAACCGCCTCACCATGCGGGCATACCGGCCCCCCGGCTCGCTCAGCGCCCACATGCCGTTGACCACCGCGTCCAGCGCCTGGATCCGCTCCTCCAGCCCGCCGCCGCCGCCCCAGCCCCGCAGGGCCAGCACGTTCTCCCTCTCCAGGCCCTGCCGCTCCCTGCCGGCGACCTCGGCCGTCGCGTCCCCCAGCCGCGCGGAGCGCGCCTTAAGCCGGTCCCTCGCGCTGGCGCGCCACTGCGTGTCCACGGCCGCCGCGTCCCGGTGCAGCAAGTGCAGCTGCAGGAGCTCGGCCTGCAGCCTGCTCGTCTCGGCCGAGGCGGCGATGTTGGCGGGGAGCTTGGAGGGCGACGGCGGGGCGAGGTACGTCGACGTCAGGGGTTTCGGGTCGCGGGACTTGGCGGGCGAGTAGTGCTGCTGCAGGGTGGAGAAGGCCGGTCGGAGCTTAGGGGGTTGTTGCTCCCGCTGCTGCTCCCGCTGCTGCTGCTGCTGCTGTGTGCGTGTCGGTGCTGCGGCGGTGGTGGGTTTTGTGGTCGCTCTTGTAGTGGAGGAGGCCGGGGGTCGTGCGCTTCGGTCGACGGATACATTGCGGTTGTGGGCAGTGCGGGTGCGCGTCGAGGTAGTAGTGTTAGTAGTGGCGCCCTGTGACGGCGGACGTAGCACGGTGGAAGGGTTGAGGGTCGTCGGCGTGGTGGTGCTCTTAGCACGCGTGTGCGTCGCGACACGCCTCGTCTGGGTTGGTGGCTGAGCGCTGCCCGACGAGTTGGGTCGTGCGGCTGATGATGCAGCTCTGGTCGTGGTTGAGGGCGGGTAGCGGCTGCTGGTGTCCCTCTTGGCGGATTCTGCTGTTTGCCTCGTTGATGCCGTGCGGCCAAGGGCGCCTGATATGGTCCGAGTTCGTGATGGCTTCAGACCGGTGGTGGAGGCGGTGGAGGATGATGAGGCGGTTGCCGATGACGCGGACCTCGTGAGCGGCTTGACGGGGAGGCGACTGGGCGAGCCATGGCGATCTGCGTCCTTGGTGGCAGAGGATTCTGTAGATGCAGCGGTGGGCTTTCGGACGGATCTGGAGCGCGCGATGGAGGACATGCTGGACCTGGAGCGCTCACCGCTGGGGCAGCGTTTTAGGACGCGAAGGGGTGAAGATGATGGAATGCGGGTCGAGGTTGGCGGTGGGCGGGAGCTCCCTGGGGACCCGAGGAGCTATGAGCCCAGGGTGGTCGGAGCTCCACCATGGCAACCAACTGCCGCTGATGAATGGGCCAAAATAATATCCGAGTCAACTGGGCAGCAAACCCCTTCACGCGCACCTCGTACTTTGTAGAAGCAGTGAAGAATTATCTGGTTGGTAGCCACCATATGTACAGTGATGAGCGCCCAAACCGACGGTGCCACGTTGCCGTACCTGGTGATTGAATTCTACATTTCCCCTGATTACTCCCACTTACAGTCTCTCTCCATCACCCGTGCTCGCCTCCCGTGCTCGAAACTGGATCATCTCATTAGACGGCACACTGTTCCTATCCCTCATCTTTTCTGCTGTCTCTTTCCCGGCCACAGGCACGCGATACTCGTACCCCGAACCACCGGCACCAGCTCCCCTACCATCGGGGAGCGCATAGGGGAACGGCAGGTATTCGGGCAAGAGGCCCAGCTGCCGCAGGACTGTCCCCTGGTCCCAGGAAATGTGTTCGTGGTAGAGCCGGTCTCCGCGGATGTTGACGACAGATGTGAAGGGGATCTCGGCCTTGATGTTGGTGGGAGGTACACCGGGCAGGCTGCAAGTACGTCAGCCACAGCGTTGACACGATGCCGCCAAGGTGCACAACTTACAGCCAATCAACCTGTTGATCGTGGGTGAACTTGAAGATGAACTCGTCGATGACGCGATCAATGCCTATTGTCCGGCTGATGAGTTCCAGCTCCGCATCGGCAGAGTTGCTGAAGATGAAACTGTTCCGGTAGAAACTCGACAGCTTCTCCCTCCCAATGCCCCCGGTTAGCTGGAGATTGATGTCAGCGAGCCTTTCCTTCTCCGTATTTGAAGTGAGACATCATACTGTAGGCACGTGGTTGACGTATGGTTCCTGGACCATGGTGCTCATGGTGTGCTCGACAGAACGGTCGGCAAACTCGTAATACGTGTGCTCGTCCCAGATAGCCTCCAGATCAAAGTAAGGTCCGTTCATGCGAGGCTTCAGGAACTGAAGGCTCCTCGTGTGCGAGAGGGACTCGGTGATATAGTGGAAGTGGTCATGCCCAGGGGTGGCAAAGTCGTGACTCTTCATCTGGGGGTAGCAATACTGCTTCACGTTTTCCAGCCCGGATGAGGCTTGCCCTCGTTGCCCTGCAATGTGACGTAACGTGGGGATTGGGGCTGGAGAGAGATCCTGGGACGTTGCTGCGTCGGTGTATATGATGGCGGCAGTGATGCTAGGCACCTGAGCCAAGCCCGACGCCGCCTTGCCCCAGAGATCTAGGGCATATGCTAGAAGCCGGGTCAGAGGTCTTCCCAGTATTCGCAGGGACGTGCGTTTACATACAAACTAAACCAATCCGGTCCTTGGGCTCGCACTTGTCGGTCTGGGCGAGGGCTGCTGCTGCTTCCTTGAGAGCCTCCTCGCCGGATCTCCCCTCAAAGGCCGACGGCTCGAGCTGGACGACGGTGTATCCCTCCTCGGCCCACTTGACCAGCGGCGAGGGCACACCCTCGTGGAAGGCCAGAGGATCCTGTGAGGCTCCAGTCAAGACAATGAGCCCGGGTCCATGGCCGCGCCGCGAAAGCGGGGGCAGCAAGGACACGCCGGGTCGCAGCTTCTGGATCTGCGCCGTCGGCAGCGGGGGCGCCGGCTTGGAGATGTCTGCGTACATGGCTTTGGTCGAGGAATTGCTGAGCTGGTTATAACTGGATGGACTTGAAATCCAGCAGGTACTTGCGGAGTACCTAGGTATGCAACCCGTACCTTCCTAGATTCCGTACCTTACATCAAGCACGTGGCGGGGAAGTCGGCCAAGAGATAAGGCAAGTGGTAAACTGGTAGTTCTTCCCCACTTCCCCCGCCGCCATGAATAAACTCATCATGTACTACATCATCATCAAACAAGCCCCATCATGATATGTACAACGCTTTAGGGTCCATCTCCCCAGATCAAAAGTCGAGAATCTGCCCCGCCTCGCCCGGAACCGTCCCCGCTACATTCCCCGAGCCCAGCACCGAGTACTCGTACGGGAAGCTGTCCTCGTCCAGGTTGCCCACGGGCGCCGTGTTGGCGCTCTCCCCGCCCAGGACCACGTCGATGGCCACCGCGTACCCGTCCTCCTCGCTCGACTCGGTGTAGATCATCTTCTTGCCGCAGTTCTCGAACACCGACGACTGCACCAGCGCCTGCGCGCCCATCCGCGAGTTGACCCCCGTGTCCATCGAGTCGTAGTACTGGCTGCGCAAGGGGGGAAGGTTAGCCACCAAGTGCTGGAGAGAGAGGGAGGGGGGGGGGCTTCGGGGGTAACGGTCAAGGGACTGGAGGGTATTCGTACTTGAAAATGTGCGCCGTACCGAACCGCAGGAGCGGCCCGCGGCTCGAGACGTTGGCAAAGTGGTTGTTGGCGTACGTGACGCGCAGATGGCCAATGTCCTCGTCGCCGTTGCTGTCCGAGTGACCGACCAGCGTGCCCTTGTGCTGCAAGAAAGAACAGTCAGCATCTCTCCTCTCTCTCCCCTCTCAGTACTTATTATTATCAAGGGAGGGGGTTGTCCCACGTGGTCATGCAGGTAGCTGTGCGAGATGGTCACAAAGTCGGCCGCGTGCGACAGGTCCACCAGCCCGTCGTACGTGTCCTTGCCGGCTGACAGGTCGCCGTACAGGTCGCAGTGGTCCACCCACACGTTGGTCGACATGTACAGCCGGATCGCGTCGCCGTAGTCCGCGGGCACCTTGCCGATCTTCATGTTGCGGATGATGACGTTGGACACCTCGCGCACCTCGAACCCGATGCCCTCCAGCGCTGTGATGAGGGGGGTCAGCTAGGGGTAAAAAAGGGGGGCCCGAAGAGAAAGGGGTAAAGGGGCACCCACAGCTACCGGCCTTCCCGATGATGGTCTTGTCTGACGAAACGTCCACCCTCGCGCCGCCCATGATGCTCCCCTCGACAAAGATGATGCCCGGGCCCTCAGCCCCGGCCGCTGCTTGGAGCTCCTCTACCGTGGTGACAGTCGTCTCCGCCCCACCCGCACCACCGGTAGTTCTACACTCATCATGTCAGTCTTAAGTTAACCTCCCAGACTGAGGAGGAAGGTTTGCCTCAACGTACCCGCCATTCTGCGTGCAGTATCCAATGTTGCAGGCATCGTCGGCTGCGGCCCTCTTGCTCAGCGAGGGTGTAGGTGAGGCCATGCTCAGCGCCGCGAGGGCCAGAACGCGGAATCCTTGGACAGACTTCATGATGATGACCTGTTATAGGTGTAGAAGTAAGAAGTAGGGCAGTATGTTGCGCAAATCAAGAGTTGATGCTGCTCAGCAAGTCATGAGATGTCCTCTAGCCATTCCATGTCCTCCCTATTTATCAACATCCCAAGGTCCATTCATACACGCCGGAATCATCTCCATGATAAAATTCCTCGAATCAAAGCCCTCCCCCAGGCTCCCCGCAAACACAATCTGGTTTCGAATCGGACGTTTCATTACCCCCTAGGAACTAGCCTAGCTACGATCTCAAGGCGGGCAACAGCGTGCCTCGCCGCCGTTGGAGGAAAATATGCGGCGGTCAATTTTTCCATTCGAGATGCCCAGCCCCCAGAATGCCGGTAGAGGTGGTGTGGTGGTCGGCAGTCTTGCCGAGATGCAGCATGCTGGCACGTGTTTGGAACTTGGAGAGGTTCTCTCCGTTGGCCCCTTTTGGGCACATATAATAAGCAGGGATGGGGAGGTATCAGAGGCTTGCCCCATCAGCTTGAACAGGCCACCATGAGTTTCACCGTGCACGTCATAGGGGAGTGTTTGGCCAGATTCATTCTATTTCCATCTACCATCAAGGCAGACGTATCCTCCGCTGCCAAGACCCATATGCTCGACATGTAAATTGTACAACATACAAAGCCGTCAACTCGCTACTCATGCTCCTCGTCTTCATGGGACCCTCTCTACCCCTCAAATTGCTTCCCAAAACGTTGGCGATCCATGTACGCCAAGAGTCTCAAAGCGCCGTCGTCAACATTCCAAAGACGTCCAGACGCTGTGAGATGGCATTTGTATCGTGTGATGACCATGTAAAGAAACCCCTCCGTAATGATGAGTGAGTATATTCCTGATTACCCAGTCGCCCTATGCCGATTCTATGCATGACAAAGGAAACGAAATGGGACCAAGATGATTGTTGTTCCCAAAAAAAAAAAAATCAAGAAAGAAAAGAAAGGAAAAAAGGTGTCGTGTGAAGAGAAGAAGCTTTTCAAAAGTTTATCTCGAGTCCCAACGCGGAGCCCCGCCGCGTTGGGGAGGACAAGCTTAGTGTCCGGTCGTGGGAACGGGGTTGCTCGTCAATGAATGCCTGCAGGTCCCGCTGCTTTGCCTCGAAGGCGCCCAGGCACGCCTCGCATATGCGCACGTAGCAAAAGTTGCACGAGAACCGGTCCTCGGCGTCTTCCTTGTGGCAAGTCTGGCAGGCCAGGGGGTAGCGCCTGTTTGGCCGACGTAGCATCGTCTTATGGTTCTGGTAGCACTTGAAGTGGGATTGTCTCAGCGGGGCCGCCTTGAAGATGGCGCCCGGAGATGGCAACTCATCGGTCTGCTGGGGGAACCGAGCCGCCTGTGGGTCGGGATCCCCAATTTCCTTCATCTCAGGATAAAGAGTGCCGTCGCGGCCCTTGTACAAGAAATCTCCTGACGGTGAGCGGACGAGGCGAGGGTCCGAATCCGGGGGTGGGAATCTCGGTGCGCCACCTGGTCGGATCGAGCCTCGCGAGCTGGGCCTGGCGGAGTTGTTTCTCGAATGCATGGCAACGGGCGGCCCAGGCTGACGGCCACGAGGAGGCGCATCAAAGGCTGGCGAATTGCGGCCGCTGGAGTTGCGGCCGCTCGAGGGAAAGGCCGAAGCCGGCGGGAGGGGTTCATTGCTGGTCCGAGGCGTCCTCGTCTTGAGATCAGGGAGGCTCTTGGCTGGATGTAGAACCGGTTGCTGAGTTGGCTGCTGAGCCGGCTGGGGAGCGGCTTGAGGAGTGGGAGCCGCAACAGGGGCGGCCTTTCTCACGATGGGCTTGGACTCGGAGGTGGGTGGTCCGCCTGAGGTCCGCTGGGGCAGGGCCTTGGACGAGTCCACTTCCGGCTTCTTTGCCGGCTCGGGAGAGGAGGCTGGCGATGCCGGCGAGACGAATGTGTTGACGACGGCCGTCTTGTCGTCATCCTTCTGGTAGTCGGGAGTTGGCGGCCTGTTGACCGCTGGGGGCGGCTGCTCTCTCTTGACCGACTTTGTGCTGTCTGTGGAGCCATGGTGAAGGTGAAACTTGCTCTTGAGGCGCGCAAACTTGGACTCTGCATGCCCCATGGTAGACTGATCCTTGGCTGGCGGTTTCGGTGGTGCCTCTCGATTAGACGAGTCGGCCGTGCTAGCAGCGGGCTTCGCAGGTAGAAACTTTTGTAGAGGCAACTTGGAGGGAGGCTGGGGTGGTTGAGCTGGGGTAACAGTGGACTCTGTAGCGTTGGAAGCGGCGGTTGATCCGTGGCTATGATCCAGGCGCAGAGCCGGAAGCTCACGGCTTCCCTTGAGCGAACGACGGCGCCAGATCTGCTGCCGCGGGGGTGATGGCGCGGCAAGCTGTGGTTCCACATTCAGAGCCCGTGCAGGCGATGCTGGGCGCTGAGGCACGGCGTCTTTGGATGGCGGAGGAGGAGGGGGTGGAGAAGAAATCTCTGGGCGGTCAGCCCCGACGGGCTTTCGCGTCAGGCTTTGCTTTTGCTGCAGGCCAGTGGAATTGCGGATCGTCGAGGCAGATATGGATTCCTTGGCTTGGTGCTTGGGGAAGTGGTTGGGCTGGGTTTCGGCGGCACTGTAGGCAGTGCCATCGGAGGAGCGAACAACCGAGGCGGTGGAGCTGCGCGAGTAGGCCGACAGCAAGCTCGATAGCGACTCGGATGGCGACTTGAGCGGCTGCTGATACTGGGCCTCGAGATATGCCTGTGCCTGTGCCTGCGCCTGTGCCTGTGCCTGTGCCTGTGCCTGTGCCTGTGCCTGTGCCTGTGCCTGTGCCTGTGCCTGTGCCTGTGCCTGTGGGGGAGAGATGGGCTCTTGGGGTGGGTTGTTCGACTCACGCTCAGGTCTGGCTGAGGATCTGGGAGGAACGGCAGGTTGTGGCGGCTCGATGTGTGTTTGCGGGTGTGTTTGGACGACGGCAGGTACCAGACGCTCAGGCTGGTCCTTGCTCTGGTCCTTGACCAACCTCTCCTGCGGTACCTCGGGGAAGTCGAGTAACTGAGATAGCCTGTCGTCGCTCCCCTCCTCTTCCTCTTCCTCCTCCTCTGTCTTGTCCTCCTTGTTCTGCTCTACCTTGTTCTCCTCCTGGTTCTGCTCTACCTTGTTCTCCTGGTCCTGGTTCTGCTCTATCTTCTTCTCCTCCTGCTGCTTCAGCTCTGTCTTTTCCTCCTCCTGCTTCAGCTCTACCTTCTTCTGCTCCGGCTGTGGTTGCAGGTGTGGCGCTTCTGGCGACGTGATCTCTGGCAGCTTAACCTCTGGTAGCTTGACTTCTGGCAGCTTGACCTCTGGAAGCTTGACCTCTGGCAGCTTGACCTCTAGCGACCTGACCTCTGGCGACCTGACCTCTGGCGACCTGACCTCTGGTGATGTGACCTCTGGCGACTTGGCTGTTGGCGGCGGTGGCTGGGCCTGGGCCGGGGGCTGCTGCTTGCTGGCAACTGGCTTCCGGGTAATCATCATCTTTGGCGGCCCGCTGCTGCTCGTCGGGGTCTTGGGCGTGGCCGCTGCAGGCACGGGCATGGCCCTCTTGCTGGGCGGCAGCGGAGGGAGCGGCGTGAACTGGATGGGCACCTTGGGGTCGTCGTTGTGCAGGGGCGTCGGGGGCGGGGGCAGGCTGCTGCCGGTCAGAGTCCTCGCCGGCGGGGAGAAGGCCCTGGGCGTCGAGGAGGAGGAGGAGGAGAAGGTGGCGGTGGGTGGCGAGGTGACGGCGTCGGGGGAGGCGACGGTGGACGACGGCGAGGAGGCGGCGAACATGTCGGGGCTGGTGTCGAGCATGGGGATGGCGGGCAGGGCCTTGGAGAAGCGCGACCGGCCGGCCGGCTTGGGCACCTGGAGGGAGCCCGGCTGAAGCATGACGGGCTGCTGCGTCGCGGTCGTGTCGCGGTGGGTTGTTACCCAGCAGGTAATACGGCTACCTGTGGATGAGGAGGCTGGAGGACGAAACGTGTGTACCCCCTGGGCGACGATTCTGCGACGCGGGTGTGGCGTGTGGTGGGACAGGCAAAGTCTGGCAAGCTTCCAGGAGATGGATGCAGCGAGAGGCAGTCGGTACCAACAAGGTGGTGGTGGTGGCTCGTGGGGACGATCAAACGATCAAACGCAAGGCATGATAACGAGGGGACGGTGGGTGAAACTCGTGTCCGGCACCAGTTGCAAGCCCAGGTTGGAACGAAACTGTCTAACGAAGGGAAGTTTTGGGAAGTTTTGGTTCAGATGTTGGAGGCAGAGGGAATTTGCAGCGGCTGACGGTTGACACGGCTCTCTCTGGAGGAACGTGGCAGGTCAGTCAAGGCACAGGCTATTACTCGTACATGGTAAGTACTACCTACTCTGTACAGCGTCGGTCGGTGTCGGGAGTCCCACGAGAAGACCTACTTCAGCACCCAGAAGCAGCCAGCGACCAGCACGCGAATAGCAACGGATGGGCAGCATCCAGGATTCCAGGATCCCTGCCTGCAGCCACGCTCCACCACATACGTAAGGTCCATACTCGTACATCCGTCCCACGCTTGCGGCGTGCGGCGTGCGGCTTGCGGCGAACCTTGGCTGCCCCAGAAGCATCCTGTAACGGGCTGATAGGATGGACCTGGATGGCGTTGTTTCGCCTGAAACAGCCACTGGTTCAAGACGGGCAGGCCAAGCTTCTGCCTGGCTGTCCGGCCCCAACGCCTCTCCTGTCATTTAATAATATCCAGCTGCGACGCCCTCTGGTGGTGCTCATCAAGACGATGCAAGGTTTGGGGTTTTTTATCCATTTTTTCTTTTTTAGGTTCTTTTCTTCTTCTTCTTCCTGGTCCTTTTTCGATTGCTCGATTTCGATCGCATTGCGCACCCTATTATGATGATCCTGCCGATGTGGGCAATTCGAGCCACACAATCCCTGCTGCTGCTCGCTTGTTGTGGGCTCATCACCCCGTGTACCCGTGGAGCTGCGCAGTCAGACGTAGCTACGATCTGCAACGGGGCACAACGAATGCACCAACGCGGTGACCGTCAACACCAAAGCCTGCTTTGCGCCCGTATTACTCCGTACTGCCGGCAACTACAGCTGCGCCTTGTTATTGTTGTGGTGGTGCAGATTGCAAAATGTCGCGGCGGAATGCAGTGACTCGGCCCTTGCAGCGGCGGGGTCGCGACTTGTGATGGAAGACGTGGAAAGACTTGGAAGCCAGGGGGCCCCCCTGACAATCTGAGCCCTGCGCTGGGGGAGCTCACATGTCTCAGCGCCCCCGTCGCACTTATTTTCTGTTTCTGCACCGGCAACCCGCACATTTCTCGGGTGCAGCGGAGCTGTGCCTGGCCGCACGGATTGCAATGTGCCCTTGTGACGAAACGAAACTGCAGCAAACGTGAGTGATTGAATCCGAGGACCGCGAGCTTTTTTTTTTTTTTTTGCCTTCCCCGTCCACGTCCCTGGGTTGCCTCCCGTCTCGAAACGTGGAAACCCATTGCGTTTGTGGCTTGGGCCTTGCAGCCTCGGCCACAGCCACACACCGTCTTGGCCCCGCCACACCCAGGAATGCGCGTCGTCCAACAGGTCTAAAACAGGGGAAACAACAGCTTTGATGCACGTTCGTTCCGCTGCAGCCGACGACCGACAATTTTTTTTTTCATTGCAACACGACGTCGCATGCATCACCTGACGTTTATGAGAAAGTATTAGCCGATTTGTGTTTTTCTCCAGTAATCGTACTCGTGTGATACATGCAAAGACCCATATCCGCCTGGAGATGGAGGCAATGCGATTTCGGTGATGAAATGTGGCTGGCTGAGAGCATCCGGACTCGGATCCGGCCCACCGCCCACGCCCCCGGGGCTCCGGGGTCCGCCTCTCCGGCCAGTGTGGGGCATCCCAGAAGTCCCCTCTGGCCTTCCCTCCCAATCAGTCAATTATTGAACACAGCAGCCATCGTTTGCTTGGCCATCCCAGAGGCATGCCCTAAACTGCGAAGCTCATTTCCGCGTGTTCCGACCTGTACGTGGGACGCTGATATTAACACTTCCCCATACCACGGCCCCAGATCGTACGGACTGTCACTCACATCCCGTCCTCACATCATGAACCCAGACAGGCTAGATTTGAACTACTGTCTAGAGCTTACTATGGAGTAGACATGTGTGTACGTATATACAGCCCATTTCTCCTCCTCTGGAGCTGGGTTGCCAAGTCGTGCCACATTTCCAAAGGATCACATCAAGCTCAAACCAAATCGATAATACCACCACCAGTATCCTGTGTCACTTCTTCTTGCGCAACGGCTCCATGCCAAATATGTCATCTGCCTTGAGCGGGTCCTTCCCCTCGCTCTCGGCCGTGACCTCGCCGAACAGGAATGCGTTTTTCTCGCGGCTCACATTATTCGATTGTCGTTTTCTATTACTATGCCCGGAGCCCGGCGGTGACCTGCTCGTAAGCCGGGGATGGCTCGGCGATGGGTCGTGGGATTCGAGCATCCACGAGAAGGACGACTGCGCGAGTGTGGACCGCGTAGGGACCGCCGGCGGCCTGGCCACGGCCGGCGGTGCGCCTGCAGATAGCGGATCCGTGGCGGCCTCCGCTCCAGACGTGTCCATGGCCTGGGCGCCCGGTGGTGACTTGGGGGGCTCCGCCTTGGCGGGCCCGGCCTCATCGTCAGCCAAGCTCAGCGATGATATCTGAACCTCGTCGGTATTACTGGGCTCAGTCTTGGGTCCCACTTCAGCTTCTTCAGCGGCAGGCTTCTCGTCCGTCTCCATCTGGCCTTGGTCGGGCATGGGCCGATCCAAAACGGGCACCTCCATCGTGGGGTCCTCCAGGTAGATCTTAACAAACTGGATCTTAGCAGCCGCGACCTCAATAAGCTCGAGGCTCTTAGCCTTGTCGTCTAGATTCGAGGCCGATACGGCCTTGAGGCTCGTCATCGTGTCGTCGAGCATGCTGGCCAGCTGCAGGTTCCGGCGCTCCATGACCGCCAGTGCCCTCGCGGCGCCCTCTCCGGTCAGGACCTCCTTGGGCGGCCGTGGTACGTATCTCGACTCGTTGAACCCCTGCATGTTCCGGCGTATCTCCCCCATGGCGTCCCTAACGGCCTGGTTGATGCCCAGCTTCTCGCCCCTCTCCAGCATGCCCTTGGCCCCCTTGGCTGCGCCTTGGAAGAGCGCCTCGACGCTGGCCTGCTGGTTCGTGAAGGAGGAAGACGAGTCCAGGGGCGACCGCCTTCCGATGCCGCGTTGGCGGAGGGCATTGAACCCTCGGAAGCTGGGGGTGGAAGGTCGGGATCCTTCTGGTGATTTCACGGCCGTCGGCATCCTCCCGGTGTATTTCATAATTAGTGTAGAGCCTCCTGATGTGTTTAGATGACCTCGGAGGTATAACGCATCATCGACAAATGTATGTGGACCATGAGCTGGGTCGGGGGGTGGATATTTGAGCAACAACTGCAGACAGACCGAGTAGTCCGCCCGGAGCACTGGTGAACGGTCAGCATGGCTGTTTTATCAAGGGCGACGGCTGCAACGTACATTGCCAGCGAATGCGTATCAGCATGGAAACGCAAATGAGGTCTATGAGATCTAGAGACGGGTCCACTGCAAAGATTGTGTCCCAGAGAGCCAAGAACTGCTCAAAGGGAAACTCCCTGCTGAAAAGCAGACGCACCCAACGTCTCCGGCATGGTCAGCGCAGGAGTCATGGGGCGCGGCCGGGGATACTCACATCAGGAATATCTGCGGGAGGATTTCGATGCTTATGAGATGGGCGGTCAGCTCGGGGTCAACCTTTTG
Source organism: Amphichorda felina (assembly GCF_050947745.1). NCBI lineage: Eukaryota > Fungi > Ascomycota > Sordariomycetes > Hypocreales > Bionectriaceae > Amphichorda > Amphichorda felina. Next base: position 2,449,715 of record NW_028145049.1, read on the forward strand.
AAGACAGCCTTCGTGGATGAACTTGCTACGCTCGACTATGGTCGAGGTTTGTTGCTGAGTTCGAGTTTCCACTGTGCCGAATTGGGTATTGGGAGTGGCATCGTTGAGCGCGTAGAAAGATTGGGCATTTTCCATGAGATGTGTGAAGAGCAGATAGGCATCATGCTCGATGAAGGATGAATCGACCAGGTCTAGCAACGTCTCATCGAGTCCCTCCGAGTCGCTGATGGTGGCGCGGTCTATACCATCGGCCTCGAGGACATGGACAATTGGCGCCAGCAGCTCATGCATGCCCTGGCGATAGCCTCCTCGATCTGGGTAACTCTTACAGTAGATGAACAGGATGTCGAGGATCATTGTCTGGATCTGATCATTGTGGTAATTGGCCTCGTCGGGCAGCCGCTGGACATCCTGCTTGATCTCTTCGCGGATCTGCTCATCCTTCCGGGCTGTATCCCATGGCGACTTGCGCGAGTCAGCTATTGCGAGGCAGTTGCAAACGGGGAGAATTGAGTACTAACATTGGGATCATCCGCCAGAGGATCCACAGTCAACTCGGCGAGGGCTTCAGGGTTCTTGATATATTTGAGAAGGGTCTCACGACGCCCGCCATAGTCTCCACGCCCCTCATGAAGGACTCGGACCCAGTCCGTTCCCTTGTCCTCGGACAGCAGGAATGTCTGCCACACACGGACAAGTCAGCACAATGCGGTGACCTCTCGGGGGAGGGAAGGATGGCTCACCTTCCAGCACACGGAGCGCAGGCCGGTGGTGCATGGGCTGGAGGGGCCATTGTATCTCACAGCACGCTGTAGATCGGCCAGGCTGCTGCTATGGGCCTGAGTTGCCCGCCACCTCGCCCTACAAGATGGTTAGGGTGGGTGCTGGTGAGGACTGCGAAGGCAGCGGTGAGGCGGGGAGACGGACTGGAGCTCCTCGACGGATATCATTGCAGCGTTTGTAGGCGGGAGGCGCTCTAGGACAGGAGTCCTAGTCACGCAGCAGAGGCACGGCGGGCCATAGGTCGAGGTCTAGAGAAGAGAATGAGGTCTGAAGTTGGGTGAAGATGGACGTCAGTGACGGCGGCCCCGCGTCGTCATTGGATGAGGGGTGGTTGGGGTTGGGGAGTGGGAGGTCCTGAAATACAGCGGGAAGTCAGCCGTTGTCCACTGTGGAAGCCTCCCGGGGTCAGTTGGGTCCTCCCGGTGCTCCGGGCAACCCGCCACTGTTTGATAACACATGACTGGGAGTAACTCACAACGGACTACCTTTCATTTGGTGCAAGGGCATTGATCCTAGAGGGATTTAGATAGTAAGTTAGATATTCTGCGATAAACCAACATCCATTGTGGAATTTTACGGGTATACTATTCTTATATCACCATGGTACAGAAGCCCAGGGACGTCCAACAAGCACTGTGACCTGTGGGGTTCCCAGGCCCCACCTCAACTCACACGGCAAGTGCTCAGTGCTCACATTACGACGTCGCCTGAGGACTGGGCAGGAGTGTCCGAACCTCCCCTCCTGCTCAACAACGACTCGCCCACTCCATGCATTGTGGTCTTTGCGCCGACCACCTCTGCATCTTGTCACCTCGCGACTTCAACGTCTCATGATCCGCAGGAGGATGCCTCACCTCACCTCCCATAATGTCGGCCGACCTGTTTGCTGAGTTCAACGACCTATCCAGTCCTCCGCCACCGCCGCAGCAGCAGCAGCAACAACGCCAACAGCGGCCCTCCGGTGCTAGCTCGCAGGTTCTAAACTCGGCGCCCCAAGACCCGTTCGGCTTCCTTCAGAGTAGCAGCACGCCACCACAGCCCTCTCAGCAACCACCGCAGCCATGGGGCGGGTTCCAGAGCCAGTCAGGCCCCGAGGGAGCCTGGGGGCAGTCGTCAAGCCCTGCCTACTTCTCGAGCAACACCCCGCAGGTTGGAGATGATGACGATGGTTGGGGTGATTTTGAGGTTGCGGAGCCTGAGCGCAGCAAGCCAAGCGTGTCCAGCGCGGATTCCTGGCAGGGCATGACCAGTCCTCCTCCACCCGTTGCTCCGGAGTATCCTGGGAAGACGAGACTTGTGCGTGCCCCGACGCTGGATATTATGGGAAACCACCTTTTGGACCTTGGCGATTCGCCAAAAGTTGCATATAACCCCTCGAGGGCGCAACCCGAGCCTCCCAAACCGAAACCCAAGGCCAGCTCGAGGCCAAAGCTGAAGCAGCCCACCGACCCCACTGTGCTCTTTGACGCCCAGGATTTCGAACTTGAGGGTGGCGAGGAAGACGACGACGATGACGACTTTGATGGAGATGATGACTTTGGCGACTTTGAGGCGGTAGCTCCTCCGCATCCAAAGCCTGCCCCTGTCCCCGTCCCGGCCCGGAAGCAGCCGATGCCTCCCCCATCCATGGATCTCTTGTCACTAGATGAGCCGCCTCCTCCTGAGCCGGCGCGGTCGCCAGTACAAAAGTCCGAGGCAAAGCGCACGCATAAACCCTCTGGATCCTTGAGCTTTGGTGCAACAGCAATCCCCAAGTCCCAGGGACCACCAACAAGCGCTTCCAAGACACCCAGACCTACGACAAAGACAAATACTAGCAAAGGAGCCGAGGCCGAGGACGATGATTGGGCAGCGTGGGATGATTTCGAGCCTGCGCCTACTAAGAAAGAGACAGTCAAACCGGCAACATCACAGGATGCAGGAAGCTGGGACTGGGATGCCGTTGACACAGCCAATCCCAGCCAGCCATCACGACCAGAAGTTAGCGACGATCAGCCACCTCCGGTAAACGTCCCGCCTCCCTCTGTTCTACTGTCCGCGTTCCCTGCACTCTTCAACACCGGAAACGCCCTCTTCAAGCCCGTTTCAGGGCAGAACGCCTCCATCAAGCAACGAATCCTCTCGGATCCGAAGGCCGTCGACTTTCTAAACAGCTATATCCTCATCGCTACCACAGCAGCCCGTGTTATCGCCGGGCGGAAGCATCGATGGCATCGGGACAAGATTCTGGCCAAGAGTATGTCTATCTCGGCTGCTGGGAGCAAGGGCATGAAGCTCGCTGGGGTGGACAAGACGCAGTCAGTCCGCGAAGACCGAGAGGCAGCCGATGTCGCCGCCGCGTGGCGCGAACATGTTGGGCGTCTACGATCCGCAGTGGCTGCGGCCAACTCTGCCGGAAAGGCATCGCTCAAGGTGCCAGAGATCAGCGAGAATATCCCGGTCCAGACGGCCAAGTTTGCACCAACAGCTCCAAAGCCCTGCGTCATCTGCGGTCTCAAGAGGGATGAGCGGGTGACCAAGGTGGACTTTGATGTTGAGGATAGCTTCGGAGAGTGGTGGGCAGAGCATTGGGGCCACAGGGCATGCAAGAACTTCTGGCTACAGCACGAGGAGACGCTGCGCCAGAGGTGAAGATGGGCGACATCTGAAAATTAGGACACCACCCTGGTGCCCCCTCGACGACAGGTCAACTTGGAACCCCCAAGGAGCGAGGCTGATGCCTGTGGTACCTGGCCCCCGTCTAATCAAGGGCGCGGGCGGGCTTTCATTGGTGGCATACTACTTACTTATGTACTCGTACGAGATGTCGCGGGCGGTCTACCAGCCAATGGCAAGTGCGACATGCAGAGTCCTGGAAGTGACACTGTCTCAACTTTGGTATGACCATTGAGAGCTTGAGTGTCCAGGGAAGGTACCCCGCTTCGCTGAGGGAACAGGTCGAACCCGAGCCGGCGCATACGAGGACTCATGGACATTTGGATGGAGGTTTGGTATTGGGTAGCGAGGCACACATGGAATATGGATCTGCGGAGTATATAGTACCTCATCTTGGATTCTATATATTAGCATAAGAGGCGACATGGATCAGTGCATATAGATGTAGATATTCTTGACCACACATGAAAGGCATCTCAAATTAGCCACAGGAACCTGGTGACAGATTCGCCAATGAAGAAGCACTGTTTGCAAAAAGCGCCGTGAGCTGCAAGGAGGCTAAACAGGCGACGACGACCCATCGTGATCGACAATTGGGGGACCATGTGCCGAGCGCGCCCAGTAGCGAATACCGGTCTAGACAGGGCCCAAAGGGCTGGATTGGTTGGCAGGGGAAGTACTTCGTACATGTTAGACTGTGGCACGATGCAGCCCATGCATGGTTTCCCTCCCGAACCACGGACCATCGTAGTACCTATGCGCACAAGTATATACTACCAGGTAGGTAGCTGCCAGTACCTGGTAAGTACTGGGTAGTGTTCGTACTACGTCGTGCTCGGTGCACGCTGCAGGTAGGTCGGCGTCCAAGTGGAAGCTTGCAAAGTCCAAGCTGCGGCTGGCTTTCAATGGCCTTGGGGAACGGGAGGCTGGCTCGCCATGCTCTGACAGTCTGACTGTGACTGCCCGTGGGCGACTGGGCATTGGCGCTGGGCCACGAGCTCCCAGCGCCCCCAGCGCCCCACCGGCCCAGCCCAGCCAGCCCAGCCAACCAAGCCATGGAACCCAGCCAGCCCAGCCAGCCCAGGCCACTCCAAGTCTCTACGAGGTATCCGTCTCGCCCACCCACCCCATTCCACCACTGGCGTTTTCCCTCCTGCACCTCCTCCGACCGCCGTCACATCCCACCTTCGTACTTCTCTTCGCCTCCCTTCCTCAACCTCACCTCTTCTCTCCTCCTCTCACGCTCACCCTCTCGCTCACCCTCCACCAAACTCTCTCCCGCCGTCCATCCTCTTCCTCCCTTTCCATCCCCTCCAACCTCACCTCTCTCTCCGCCATCATCTCCTCCCCACGCCGCCCTCTGGCCCCCCGCTTCCTCTCACCGAAACTACCCATTTCTCCCACCGACTCGAACCTGCAGCTCCTCCTGCTGGCTCGCGACCCTTGGCCCTGAACCCCGCCATTCATCAGCCTTCTCCCTCCGCCGCTCCATCGCAACCCACCACTGCGCGACTCGAGCAGAAAAATTCCAGACTTCATCGTCGCTACTTCGATTTTTTTTTTCGAAGCCATCTCGACGCGCCTGCAGCCTTCCTATTCGATTGCGACTGCCTCGCGCCCGGTTTTCCTACCCCGCCTTCCCCCAAACCAACCCTTCCTGGCTGCGACTTCACCAGGTGAGTTTGCCCACTAATACTCTGATTCCCACCTGCCCTCGACACCACAAACATCATGTCGCTTGGCGGGCAATCGTGGCCCTCACTGGCCATCTGTCCCCCTGCCGAGCGTGCATGATTGTCCCCCATTGCCTCATTCAGACCTGAGGGGCGGCGTGCCTACCCGTAGTGCGGTGTGTCGTGATTTGGCAGTACTTTTAGCTAACAGCCACGGCCCCCTTGCAGCAGCTCCAACGTAAAGCACTGTCCTCCAGATCAGCTTTCGTTTCCTCGAGCTCATACCCCGAGTCGGAATTCTCCCCCTCTCACGCAAACCATCTCCCACTTCTCGCCCCCGACACTCAAATCGCACCCTCTCGCATCAACCATGTCTGCTCAGGATATCATGTCAGCCAACGGCAACGACCTTGTCGACAACATGGACAACCTTAAGATGGAGGAGAGGCTGGGCCCTGACGGCGAGCCTGCGCCTAAGACGGATGAAGAGTACGCCCAGGCCCAGCTCACCCTCCGCGCCATCGTCTCCTCCAAGGAAGCCGGTGTCATCATTGGCAAGGGCGGCAAGAATGTCGCCGACCTCAGAGACGAGACTGGCGTCAAGGCAGGCGTTAGTAAGGTCGTCCAGGGAGTCCATGACCGTGTCCTGACCATTACCGGTGGTTGTGATGCCATCTCCAGGGCCTATGCCATTGTTGCCCGTGCTCTCCTTGAGGGAGCACCCGCCATGGGCATGGGAGGCATCGTCCAGAGCAACGGAACCCATCGTGAGCAGCCTCCCTTCGGTACCCTTCAGTGCTTGTTCCAATCACGCATTGCTAACATCGCAGCAGCCATCAAGCTCCTCATCTCGCACAACCAGATGGGCACCATCATCGGCCGACAAGGCCTGAAGATCAAGCACATCCAGGATTCCTCCGGCGTCCGCATGGTCGCCCAGAAGGAGATGCTGCCCCAGTCTACCGAGCGCATCGTCGAGGTCCAGGGCACTCCTGAGGGTATCCAGCGCGCTGTGTGGGAAATCTGCAAGTGCCTTGTGGACGACTGGCAGCGTGGCACCGGCACGGTGCTGTACAATCCTGTTGTGCGCACCCAGCCTGCCGGTACCAGCAGCAGCAGCGTTGGTGGAGGATACGGTGCGGGTTCTACCAGATCCGACTACAACAGCTCGCGTCTGATGCGAACAGGAAACGGAGCCGATTTCAGCGATGGCGGCGCCCGGCCCTTCACCCGCCGCTCCGACTCCGATGCCGCCGCACGCGGGCCCCCGACCCACGACGAGAATGGTGAAGAGATTCTGACGCAGAACATCAGCATTCCCGCCGACATGGTTGGTTGCATCATCGGCCGTGCCGGTAGCAAGATTAGCGAGATCCGCAAGACCTCAGGCGCTCGCATCTCCATTGCCAAGGTACGTTGACATGTTTGGCCCAGATTACCACCCAGGCCGTATCAGTGTGACTCACAGACGCTACAGGCACCTCACGATGAGACAGGCGAGCGCATGTTTACCATCATGGGAACTGCCAAGGCCAACGAGTCGGCTCTCTTCCTTCTATACGAGAACCTCGAAGCCGAGAAGATGCGCCGCAGCCAGGTTCAGGAGTCGGAGTAAATTCCACCCCTGCATAAGTCCGACTGCCTGTCGCTGTCGGACATGGCCCATTGGACCCGTCAACCACGACGAGTTCCGGTCGATGTCATGGGCACAATGACGCGTTTTCTTTTTGTCTCTCCCCCCACACCCTCTCACTCCTTACTACTTGTCTACGCACTCGGCTTTATCCGCTCCTGGCGAGACCGTCATCCTAATCGCCACTGTCACGAAAACCCTTTCGCTCAAAAATACCACTGGCGCAAGCAGCGCCCAGGACTTTGGGGCTGCTGGCTGTTTCTCACGGCTGGCTGCGTGGGATTAGACCTTTGTCGGCTTTGATCATTGATATGGTCTGGCCGAGCTCCGGTTGGGCGGACGGGGCAGAACCTCATTCTCTTACCTGCGCTCACCCCCCACTCAATTACCTATCTCGAAACGCTTTCCGACCCTCGGGCCACCTCATCGACGTCAAGACGATGGAGATATGTCCCAAGTCGTCGGAAAATCAAAAACCAACATTAGCCCCCGAGACGACATTTCTTACCTCGAATCAAACTCGACCGTGTATTCTCCCTCCCTCGCCTCCCTTGTCCGCCTTGGCTTTGCGCCCACAATTCAGCGCAGACAACGCTTTTGTGTTTGGACGGCATGGAGCCTAGTTATAGTCCCGGCCATGCAGGGCAAATTTGGGGCGTGATGTCTACGATACCTTGGGAGTCTATTTACTAGCCTTTCATAGGAACCGCAATATATTTGAGCGTAATGAATTCGGCGCCTGTAACGTGCGAGAGCTTCCATCGATGTTCAAGACGAAAACCAGTGCTGCTCTGGGGTATCCCGGACGCTCTACTAACCATTAAACCTGGCAGTTGCTCCTCATCGAGGGTCCAGCCCAAGCCCCTTGACAGCACCAATTCAGACAGTAAAGATACATGTCAGCCCGCGATGATCATCACTCCATGGGATCTCGAAAGGTTACCCGTCCGGCCTGGGCACGTCGACATGACCAGGGCGGAGGACTTGCATTCCCTCAACCTCGGAACTTACCATTGCAACCTTGTCTAACCTGCCTGGCTTCAATCCATCCCCCCACTCCACGCCGAGACTCCATGTAGCTCCACCAGGGTCTCGGTACCGTGCAATGCGACCCATGCATCTACCAGTCCGGCCTTGTCGAGAAGCCCATCATCCTTGTGCCTGACAGCATTGAAGTCGCCCGCAATGACCCCGCCACCGCATCCGGGCTCGCGGAGGACGTTGGCCAGTATCTCCAACTGCTGAGCGCGGTGGTGCAACGTATCGCTGAGCGAGTCGAGGTGCACGTTGATGAGACGGAAGACTGTGCCCGGCGCGGTTGGCGGGTTGGGCCGTCGGTCGAGGATGTGGGTGAGGATCAGCCTGGCACGTGCGACGGGTCGCGGGGAGAAGGCGTCAATGTTCCATGAGGTGAGGGAGAGCCTCTGCGTAGGTTGGTTCTGTGATACTGGTACTGCTGGACTCTTGTGTTTTTCGGAGAGGTGTTATGGATGCCCAGCTCCCGGAGGAGTGGTCAAAGGCGCAGAGGGTACGCCAGAGTCTTTTGGCCATGGGCGTGTACAAGGCACCCGTGGATGATTCCAAGTAGAGGCACGGAATGGGTTGCTGGGCGCCAGGTCATCCATCATCTGAGGGCACACCTGATGGCATCAGGTCGGACGCCAGCCGTAGTAGTGCTACCTAAGGTATGTAGTAGTGATGGTGGGATTGGTGGGTATTAGGTACTATATATCCGTAGTACTACTTAGTATCCGCGTTCAAGTGCCAGTTCAAGTGCCATTCTAGGCAAGCCACAAGGGTCCCCAGGCCCCCACTTTGGCCCGCCGCCATCGCGTCAGGGACCAGCGTCGCGACTCATCAGCTCCAGCACACCCAAGCACACCAAGCACACCCAAAAGCATAAAGCCAACCTGTCAAGTTCGCCCATGCCTTCATTGCCTTCTGCCGATCCTCCCCCACGACCCATCCAAGTCTTTCGCAACTGCATGATTTCCGTCTCTCGCTTGTCTGCACAGATTCCAGTTTGTTTCGTCGGCAATTACCGAATTCATTGCATACCAGCACTCTAGCCCTCGGAATATTTCCAACGCAGCCATGGCTCGCTCCAAGCTGCCGCCCGTCAAGCGCGAGTCTTCGTCCGAGTACTTCAACAAGAACACGGCGAGCTGGGAGGACACGAATGGCAAGGCAAAGAGGGCAAAGAGTGCGACCAACGGCCAGGCTACTGAGGCGCAACCCGCACCACAAGCCGTTGACCACGACAAAGATGCCGGTGCCGGTGTCGTCCAGCTGGTCATTGCCGTCGCAGGCATCTATGCCTCCTTGTGAGTTGCGCACCCATCCAGCGCATAGGAGTCACAGAACTCGTCGCTTACCAGCCTTGCTCGACGCAGCTTGACCTGGGCCTACCTCCAGGAGAAGCTCACCACCACGCCCCACGGCCCCGAAGACGCCCCCGAGGTCTGGCACTTCCCCGTCTTCCTCAACACCATCCAGTCCCTCTTCGCTGCCGCCGTCGGATGCGTCTACCTTCTCGCCTCGACCCCGAGCGGCCAGTCCACGCCCCCCGTCATCCCCTCGGCCCGCATCCTCGCGCCTCTCGCCCTCGTCGCCATCACCAGCAGCCTCGCCAGCCCCTTTGGCTACGCCTCCCTCGCCCACATCGACTACATCACCTTCCTCCTCGCCAAGAGCTGCAAGCTCCTCCCCGTCATGTTCCTCCACATCACCATCTTCCGCAAGAGGTACCCCCTCTACAAGTACCTCGTCGTCGCCGCCGTCACTGCCGGCGTCGCCATCTTCACCCTGCACTCGGGCGGCAAGAAGAAGCACAGCAAGGCCGTGGCCGACGACGCCAACACCTCCTGGGGCCTCCTCCTGCTCGCCATCAACCTGCTCTTTGACGGCCTCACCAACAGCACCCAGGACCACATCTTCACCTCCTTCCGCCCCTACTCGGGCCCCCAGATGATGTGCGCCAACAACATGATGAGCACCCTCGTCACCGGCGTCTACCTCCTCGTCAGCCCCTGGCTCGTCGCCACCGGCCTGGGCGAGTGGCTCGGCATGGACGTCGCCGGCAGCGCGGGCGAGCTGCGCGCCGCCCTCGACTTCATGGCCCGCTACCCTGCCGTGTGGAAGGACGTCCTCGGCTTCGCCGCGTGCGGTGCAGTCGGCCAGGTCTTCATCTGTAAGTCTTGTCGATTACCGACCTCTCGCATTCCCTCCCACCCCTTCTTCCTGGGCCAAGATACTAACCTCTACACATACAGTCTACACCCTCTCCACCTTCTCCTCCGTCCTCCTCGTCACCGTGACAGTCACGCGCAAGATGTTCACCATGATCCTCTCCGTCGTGGCCTTTGGCCACCGCCTCACGCAAATGCAGTGGCTCGGCGTCGGCCTCGTCTTTGGCGGCATCGGCGTCGAGGCGGCCATTGCACGCCAGGAGAAGATGGCCAAGGAGGCCGCCAAGAAGGCAGCAGCGGGCAAGAAGAAGCAGTAGAGCGAAAAGAAGTGAAAAAAAAAAGCTGAGTCATAGAGCGAATGCATTCATAGAGCGAAGGATGCAAGTGTACATTGAACGGTTGGTTATGACGATATTTGTCGTCCAGCGGGAGAGAAGAAAACACACAAAAGAGATATACGTTGAACAAGGTCTAGAAGCCAGGGCGCATGGTGTTTTGGAAGGGCACATATCCGTACACACACACACACACATCGATGGTATATATCAAGCGACAAGTACATATAGTCGGAGCATTCACCAAAGACACAGCGTTTTGAAATGATTCAAGCCAACCGGCTCGACTGCTTTCCTATTCATTTCTCTTCATCCGCGATATTCTTCGTCATGGTATAAAACTAAATACATCACACACACCCTTTCCCAACCCCGGGCCCAAAGTGACCAGTATTTCCCCCTTTTGGCCCCGTCCGTACCATTCCATTACCACGCCCAGACTCCTAGTAAATAAATAAAAACCCAACCAGCAAGTCCACAAAGGAGGAAGAAGGAAAGAGGGCAGATAATAAGCGATGGTGTGCAGGCGCAAGCTCTAGATTACACATTTCTATATCCGAAATGCTGATGCCGTAGGATAAATGTATGACGCCGCCCGCTGTGCGTCGGAAGCGATGGGCTGAATTTGATCAGACAAGAAAGAAGAAGAAAAAAAAGAGGATATAATGGTATGTAGCGATTGTTGGGGCATAAGCAGGTACACAGGCAACGCGGACGCAACCAACTCCATAAATGCCTGCATGGCTTTGCACGCTGTAAGCAAAAACGCATATAAATGCCACTGAGAGGCTGATATCGCAAAGCGGCATACGATCGCTGTACTCGCTTCGTCGAAATTAAATCGAGGCGTCGTCGTTTGAGTATTAGGTTCGTCGTCATAGGATATCGTCAATTGACCTGACAATGGGGGTCTCTCCCTTGGTCGGAGGACTGCGGGGATCTGCGATCTGTATCGGCCGTCCGAACGGAGCCATCGGATCCCGGGGGAACATCGTTACTCGGGGCGAGAAAAGGCTGGCGCCCGGCGTCGGCGGCGTCTCAGCAAAGCCCATTCCCGAAGCTTGGCAGAAGCCACGCAGAGGGTTGCTCGTCATTGTCTCCGCTCGCGGAGACATGATGGCCTCGTCGTGTGAATACGATGGTGCTAGTTCGACGGTGCTCTCCAAGGGCGCGGTGCTTGTCGGTGGCGGCGGAGGCGCTCTCGTCGGTGGCTCGAACGAACACGGCTCGGCCGCTAACCGTGCCTGGTTGGAAAACCGGGGGAACGTCTTGTTCTGGAAGGCGAAGCCACCGGGAGGGCTGAAATCAAAGGTCGAAGGAAGCTCAACGAAACCAGATGACAGCTGGGGCTCGCAATCCGCGCCGTCCTCCTCATGCTTTAACCGCTGAGGAAGTTCGGCAACTGTCAGTGATGCTATCTCTTCCAGCCTCTTCTTTTCAGATTCCTCCTGCCATGCAAAGTTCGGGGGCGCTGAGGCGGGGCCCGGGGATACGCTCTGCGGCCCGGGCATCGAATTCCCTCTGCGGTGCGTCTCAGATGGGCCAAGATGGCTGTCGCTCATTTGACTATCCTCCCCAGGAAGAGGCGCAGTGCGGGGCTCCTTTGGAGAGACCCCTATCGCGTCGGCCGACAGCGTCAGCCTATGTTTCGGCGGACTGCGGCCTGTCCGTGGACGATAGGTAGAAGCCGGCTGATGGCGTCCCTTTGAAATCTCCTTCTGGAAATCCTGCAGCGAATACATGAGCTTCATGTTGGGGCTGATCCACTGGCTCTTGGACTGAGCCGCGTAGTAGGCGTCATTCACGCTCAGTTCCGGGTTTCGATAGAGACCGTAAGCAATGATGAGACTAGCAGACCGGCTAGCACCCTGCTGGCAGTGGATCAGGACCTTCTTGCCCTCCTTGGTCCTGCTCTCAATTGTCTCACAGAGATTCATGAGGTCTGGTGCGATGTCGGTGTTGTGGTCCCAGGGAATGTGGATATACTCCGGGGTCCTGAAAGGATTCGCCTTCGGTGTCGTTGGCGTCTCCGATGAGCCATTGTCGGGTTGAAACTCGAATGCAGTCGCGAAGCTTACATTTGTCAAAGCGGTGTCGGGAATCGGGCTTTCAACAGCGGATGCAGGGGTTTGTATTTGGCTAGGCCGGCGGGGAGAGTTGCTCTTGGCAACATCGAAAGGGTTTCGAACCTCCTTGGCAACGTTAAAAACAACGTCGAACCGCGATGCTTCCTCGGCTGTTGGCTCCAGATAGAGGAAGACATTATCGTCATAGATGGGTATGGGACCATCGGGATATCCTGGCGTCTTCTGGTCCTCATTGTTCACTTTTTCGTGGTATGGCTCAATATCCATCCGACACGCCATCTGGGGCCTAATGGGCGACGATGACTCCTCGGTGATGGTGAAATCAAACGTGGTGTTCATGCTCGTCTTCATCGGGCGCAACACTTCCGACAGTCCAGTTTCATTTCGCTCCAGCATATTCGGGAGCGTCATCCCCCCGGGCGGGCCAAAAGTAGCCGACCTGATGGTGGAGAGCATGTGGGGGGACGATGTCGAGTGCTTCAGTGCGCGTCGTTGCAGGATGGGCGGCATGCCAGGAGAAGGAGGGACCTCCGCAATCGGCTTGGTCATCAGGTCTGAAGTATTAGTCTTGAGACTGAGCATGCTGGGCTTCCGCCTCATGGCCGGAATTTTGGGCTTGATGAAAGAGGGAGACGACGGTTCCGAGGCCATGGTCTGGGAGGTCGTGGTGACGGCTGACGGAGGCTGTATTGAGAGTCCCTTCATGTTTCGCAGTCGCCTTGGAGATGGGGATGTCATGGGACGCTCAAACGAAGCCGTCGCTGGGGCATTGAGCGTGGCCAACGTCGCCACCTTGCGAGGGTGCTTGGTGAAGGAAGCGGAAGGGTAGTTGTTCAGCGGCACCAAGCTGACGGGTGAATCGGGGGATGATGACGGTGAGGGGTCGGAGAGGGGCGAAGAGTCAGCGGTGGACAGGGTTGTTGTTGGCGAAGAATCCGCAGACTCGGACATTTGCGTCGAGCTGCTGTCGTTGTGCTTATGAGATGGGTCCGAAGGAACAATCCCATGCCTGAGGGGCTGCGATGGATTCGCTAATGCCGGCTGCTTGGACTCGGCGTCGACGAGCCTGTGATCAACAACGGTGACCGTGTCCCGATCGGCCATGGTCTCTGGGTCGAGGTCAAACACGGACATGAAGGTCGGTATTTGGTCCTCGTAGATTCTGCGTGCTGCCGCGGAGGGCATCGTTGCTGGCCGCGTCTGCGTGTGTGCGTGCGTGTGTGTGCGTGTGTGTGAATCTCCCCACGTCCTGCGCTCCTCCGCAGCGATTGCGTTCGTGCCAGCCCACGTGGGTACGGGGTATAGGAGATGTAATTGATTTGCTAAGGAGAGACTGCGAAACCCGGTCTAAAAGAGTGTGTCTTGGCGAGGCTGCTGCTCGAGCGACGTAGTTGGAGTGGGGGACGGACAGCGCTGCTGAATCCTGTCTCCGCCTCGGGGGTTTCGGGGCTGATTTGGGGGCGTAATCGAGTGAGGGTTCCCGGATCCCTACTCTGATCTTGTCGTCGCTGGCCGGTCGGTGCCAGGAGGATCACAGGGCGCAAAGTCCAGGAAGGAGAGAGAAACACGGGCGTCTCAGAAGGCGACTCGCGATCTGAGTGGAAGGCGAGTGTAGGAGAAGTAGAGGTACCCAGGTACCACTGTCCGAAGTGGAGGCGACGGCGAGCCTACCGACTCGTAGTACTCGTGGTAGGGAAAGCGACGACGATAAGAGGAGGAAAGAAAAGAAGGAGAAAGCCGACACCAAAGCTGAAAAGACTAGCTGGCAGGAAGAGTTGAAGTCAGTTGTTTTGCCTCGCGCAGAGTACAGAGAAAGTAGAGATGTGCGAATAAGGGCGGACGGGAAATGCGAAACACTTGATCGGCGTACCTAAGGGCTAAAGGGAATGGGCGGGTGCAGCATGCGAAGCGCAGCAAAATGTGGCGCCGGCAGTACGTAGGTACCTTGCCGAGTCGCACACACGGGCTGCGACCTTTGTACCTCGTACCTGGTTCCCCGTGCCTCTGGCGCAGGCTCCGTGTAATGGCCTTGATGGGGCCCCTCGTATCGTGGCTTCAGCTTTGCGGCGCGCTGCTGTGCTTTGCTTTGTCGCGGGCGGCGGCGGCAGCGGCGGCGGCAAAGCTTGGGGAGGGCGGCTGTTGAGGGAGGCAGAGGATGATGGAGGAGGAACGGGAAAGGCGAGGAATTGGATGGAGGTGCCTGTTGGCGGTTGAGATTGAGAAGGCAGGCAGCGGATGCAGGCGACTCGGAGGGAACGGCCTTCTTGGGAGTCTGGTACTTGGGGCGGCGCACGGGGATTGGACGAGCAGGCTGGGGGGGAGGTGCTGGGAATGGATGGGAATGGAGGGGGGGGGGGGCCGCTGATGCCACAGAGAGCAAGCGCTAGAACGCCAGAACGCCAGAACGCTGCAACAACCATCTCCAACCAGAACGCCTGGTGGGCGCCTAACCCCCTTCCCGCACCGGCACCGCCGCCGCAGCTGCCCACTGCCGACCCCATACCGACAAGCAGGTGGAAATGAACTGTGCCGCTACGGATGATACTAGTATTACTCTGTGCCTGCTGTTACTATGGTATCTACCGATATTAGATGATGCGGGTAATAGGCCATCTGCGAAGCAGCCTGCTCACGTCTCAGGGTGGCCACCAGGCCTCAGGGGCATGATACAGCACAGCCGCTGGCGCTTCGCTCAGACGTCCTCGTGCCCCAGCGCCAACGGTGACCACAAGACGGCGACCAGACTGAGACGCACGGGACCACGAGAGCCAGCCTGCGGCGCTGCGGCGCTACGGTGCTCCGGTGCTGGGGGCAGCTGGGCTGCTGGGTTGCTGGAGCACCATGCGAAACAGGCCGTCTGGGCTAAATATAGCTGCATGCATCTCACCGGCGCCAACCTCTTCCAGAAATGGCCAATCACGCGCCCCAACCCAGATGTCGCGAATCGTTCCCTGAATCCCTGCCCGTCAGCAGAAGGGGGGGGGTTTATATTTAACCCTCTCCTGCGGCGCCACCGCACTGTGTGAGATGCCACTTGAGATCCGCCCACCTGAAATCTGGCTGCTGGGATCTCGCTGGGTTGGTGCTCCCAGCACGCCACATCCCCGCCAGATCTGCTTCCAACGGTCACCCGTCGCGACTCGCCACAGAGCTTTTCAGATCCGAACACGATTCAATAAATTGATACATGGGAGCGGGATAAATGGGGGCGGGTCGGCCTCGTCGACCAGTCGCCCCCCTCGAATACGAGAATTGGACCTGAAGGTAAGGGTGCTGATGCGAGCGACCAGAGGCAGCTGGGATCTTACACCAGGCCACACCTCGAATGTTGCATGTGCGTATCCGTAATGGCATGCAAATCATGGCGCTGAATGCAATCCCCATCACATCGAAATTCGCAATACGCCAGCCAATCGCCGTGGAATGACCCCGAAACGCCCTTCTGATTAGTGCGCGCATGCGGCTGGGATGAGCTGTCACCAACAGCACCGCACTGTCCTGGGCACTGTCCACGGCACTGTCCACGGCACTGTCCACGGGTCCAAGGAATGAATGTCCTGTTTGCGCCACTACGTGGCGGCGAGTCGGCGACAGAGGATGGCCATCCGTGGGCGCTTCGCCGCTTCGCCGGCGCGACCGAAGACGACAATGACGGCGGAGGTGGACAAGTTCGTCCGGGGATCACCGGACCCGGCGCCAGCAACATCGCCCATCATCTCCGTGGATATGAATAGCAGCTGATGCCGTTTCCTAGGCTCGTTTTGGATCCTTTCGTGGATCTCGAGGCACGAGCGCCCTCGTAAGAACCAGGAATCTTGACCCAGCCTCCGCCAGACAAGGTATGTGTTATCGTGAGCAGGCATATACGCAACACCGAGGCTCATCATAAGTCTGTCAGGAATATCAGGATCAGAGACGGCGCGATGGAAAAGGGATAGGCGGGCGAGGTGAGTCCGAAGAGTGCCCGTCCCAGCGACCGCCTATTACTGTCATGTCCTCCCTCTATTGTCCCGTCCGCCGCGATCGCCATACCCCATGGCATGGGCATGCCATCATAGATGGAGTAAACGCCGATTGCTCCCTAGCACGGACCGTCCTCAGCCCGGGGGCTAGTCGCGAGCTCCAAGCCTCCAAGAGCCTCCAGCACATCTGAAGCTCGATTAAGACTCGGCAGGGCCCCAGCATGCGGCTAGGTGGTGAGCCTCATGCTGATACGAGTAATAGAGAAGCGCGGTCCATTTCACGATGCTCCAGGAAGAGTGGGTTGCGTCCACTTTCTCCGGTTGTCAGCAGTCAGCATTGCTCTCAATGTTGTTCCTTTCCGGCCTCGAACAGGCATGTTTCAGATGGCTCAAGACGCAAAGCCCCTGGAAGGCCGCCCCTTTTCCGCCCCGGGTTTGCCAGGGCCTTCCCAGCCTCCTGACTCTGCGGCTCCATCATCTCCCAGCCTGGGCACACAACCTGTAACCCTGGCCAGAGAGCAACAGCCTTCCTTCCACCAATGGCATGGACGGGCGAGGGCCCCAGAGTGCGTGGCAGCATTAGCACGCCAGCAACGTGCAAGGTGACCCCCAGGGCCCCAGCGGCCAAGCCCCCTCCAATTGTCCCTGCAATAAAAGCCCATCGCCTCGCCCACAACCGAATGCGCAAAGGTCCTATCGCACCGGCGCAAGCTTGCAAGAGCACTGTCAGTCAATTCTGACGACATCTTGTTGACCACCGGTGTGGTCAAGCCGCCACGAGTACATAATAGCATGGCTCCTCCTGCACCTACGCCTGATGTAATGGAGCATCTTGATGCCTGCGCTGCTTCGCTGGCGATGCAGCTCTGGAAGCGGTAAAGCCCAAGAGCCCCAAGATGGGCGATTCACACCAGCGCTCCTCCGCATCATCGCGGCGAATCAGCTGCTGTCTACAACAAGATGCTGTCATGGCCTCATGGCAGGGGCTGCACCAGCACCCCGAAGCAAGAGATTGCTTCTTCTCTGCTTCTGTCCTCTGTAATGTGATTCATGTCTCGACTGCCTGCACAGCATGGGTTGGTTCATGGGGTTGAAGACATGCATCTCTGCCTCCACTTCTCCTCGGGCCCGCAGTCGATACCCAGGCTTGCATACAACATGGCCAGGCTTGACGGGCAAACAACCCGGGTTTTGAGCTGTGTGTTGTTGGCCTCGATGGGGTCAATGTCCTTGTTTGCTGCCCTCTTGTTCTCGTACTTGTGCGTCGATTATCCACCGCCAGATAGTCAGTGTCATGTTATACGCATTTGTGAAAGTGATAGAATCTAGAGTCGGGTAGCAGCCATGGTCGCACCATGCCCATCATGGCCGTGACTAGTCTCCGTGGTGGTCAAGGGACGGACGATGCCGTGTGCTGCATCTGCTACAGCTAGTCGCTTTGACCCTCATAGGGACGTGGACCGTGGACCGTGGACCGTGGATCTCCTCCCTACTCGCGAGCCTCCTTCGCAATTGGAGCTTCTCTCTCCCTTTTGCTTGCCTCTGGTGTTGTCTTCCTGCATCCGTACCTATCCATATTATCATCGCTCCTTCCCTGTGGCTGTTTCAACACCACTGCGCCAAGGTACTGGGTAGCAATCTACAACGCTCTCCCCCTTCCAGTTTATTCTTCTACCTACTACCTATACCTTACAATCTATACCTCTCCTTTACTGCACTCGACGCACCCGGCCTGCATCCTCCCGAAACGCACTGGTCGGGGCTGCTGCTCCTCTTCCACTGCAACACGCTGCTCGGTACCGAGTACAGATCTCGAGTCGACATCAGGATCCCAGACCCGAAACCCGCCCTACGGCTGGATGTAGTACGAGTACCTCGCGCCCAATCCAGCTTGTAAGGTATATTCTTTGGCTTTTTTTTTTTGGCAGCAGGCATCGCTGGCTTGCCCGAGCACGCATTGCGCCCCATTGCCTGATTTGCATCGTCGCCGATGAGGAAGGCCGGGACGGGAACGACCACGGAGGAGACGAACCACAGAGCTGCTGGGATGCTGCGCTGAGAGACCCGTGGACGCGAGACAGACGGGAGCTATCCATGGCCATGATGGCAGAAGAACGGGCCAGTTTCACCGTAGCGGGCCACCCGCCCAGCGCTGCCAGCACGGCTCCAGCTGGTCTTGCCAGCACCACCTCCACCTCCACCAGCACCACCACCAGCACCCTCAGCACCTCCACCACAATCAACACCAACAAATCCACAAACCCAACGACCCAACCTCAAACTCGGTCGCACCCCTCCAGTGCCCACAGCACCACTAAAATCAACGGCCCCGGCCAAAACTTGCTTCCTGGGCAACAACAACAACTACAACAACAGGAACACCAGCAACAACAACAATCACAACACCAGCACCACATCTCGTCCAACGCGCTCGCTCACCGCCAGAACTACATCTCCCCCAAACTTTCTGCTCTCCGCTCCGCCGAACCGTCCTCCGTCTCCCCATCGCACCACCAACGCGTTTTCCCGGAATCAAGTGCTGCACTGAACCCGGCACCTGACGCCGGCGTCACATCCACCCCCAATTCGGTTGCTGAAGACAGGCCGCAGACAACCGTCGCAGCGCATCAAACACCTCGAGATCCCCCATCAAATTCTCCCCCTGCTGCCTCCATCAACGCCATTGTTTCATCCGAACCACCTTCTGCGCCTGACCAAGACCACCTAAGGCGCTCCGCAACCTACCCGAAAGCAACGACAGCTCAGGAAAACTCGGAGCATCAATATTCCCTGTCAACGGCTGACGTCGCATCCCCTCCGGCCCGCCGCGCACCTGCATCTCGAAGCTCACTCGGCGTACTCACCGCCGATGGTCCTCCGTCTACTCTAAGGACGCAGCGCGCACAAGCTGCCGAGGGCTCCTCGAGCGCTGCGACTACCCCCGACACCCCGCTCTCTCCGAGAGACTCCCGGGGCTCTCAGGGTCAGCGGGAACTGCTCTTGCTCAAGTCGCTTTCCAACTCGAGCCCCCCAGATGAGAGACGAGCATCGAGCCAGCACCGCCCGCCTGTGTCGTACAAGCCGCCCACAAACACCCCCAGTACACAACCTTCCGGCTCGGCTGCCGTCCGTGTCCCTCCCATTCGATCTTTCCGGTCCTCAGGCTCCCGCAAGAGCCTCACACTCGACATGAACTACAGGTCCGGCAGTTACGATATGAGTGACGACCCTAGCGACCCCGAATACGACCGTACGCTCCGAGCGCTTGAGGGAAGGCAGATTCAAAAAATGCTGCAAATGACATCACCTACTCGTGCTTCAGCCAGGCGCGATGGCTTCGACGCCGATGACGGTGGGGATGTCTTTCTCAAGATTGCACGTGAGGAAGGGGCGCGCCGAAATGCCAATGAGATCTCCCCAGATGAGACCCGGAACTCCGTTGTAAGTCCCAACGCCAACATGTCTTGCTTTTTCTGTCTCGATTGGACTCGCACCCCCCAGACTCCTCTTCACCTGAGAATTATACTACATACCCCGCGCAGTGCTGTCGACTAACTTGCCGCCAGTCTCGCGTGTATCGCTCCCACCGCCGTCCCCTCTCGACCAACGTTGCCACTTATCAGCCCAGATCACCGCCATACATCAGCCGCCGGCTTTCCGATCAGCAGGAACGTTCAAGGCAGGACGATGATGACCGAGCAAGCGAAGTTGCACGCTCCATGACCCAGCGAACTTATACAAGGGACCACAAGGCGGCAACCGTCCACCCGGGCGATGATTTATATCGCTCTAGGTCTGGCAGCACCAGTCTGCGGCCGTCCCCGCTCACGCCTCGCACCCTGGCGTTCCAGGACTCTGGCTCCGACAATCCCATACACACGCGCCGCCGTTCTTCCATAACCGATCAGAATACGACCCCTCCCGCGCGGACATCGACATACAGATCCACTGGTTCGGGTCAAGCTCACGGCAAGTCCTATAACTCGTCGCCTCTAGTCCGTTCCTTTGACCTTGCCGCCCAACAAGAACAGCAGCAACACCAACCCGATGGCGGTCATGGGGCGGAGGGGACCGAGTCCACAGCTTCTACAACTGCGCCCTCGACTGTATGGGATGAGCTGGACGATCTCAAGTCCCGAATCCATCGCTTGGAGCTCACGGGCAAGCTGCCTCCAACTTCGGCCGCTGCCGTTTCCAAATTTTCGGATGAGAGGCCGCCGACGGCTACCACAACCGTCACCACAGTGTCCTCGTCACCGAAGCGAAATGGTGGTGGAGCCCAGCAGAATGATGCCACGATCACCATGCCCTCCACGAAAGACACGTATCCTATCCTGCACGCAGCGCTGTCGAAATCCAAGCCCTTTCTGAGTCAAGATATATTCCGGGCACTGGAGGCCGCGGCGAATGATGCCATGGCCCTGGCATCCATGATGGGCCAGCCTGGTCAGCCGGGTCCGATCTCCAGTGGTGCCAGTGCCGTCGGTTCTGGGACTACAGTCACGGACCGGCAGCTTCGCCGGAAAGCAGACAGCATATGCCGCAGCTTGACGGAACTCTGCGTTGCGCTGGGTGAAGATGTAGCCCAAAATCGACCGGTGCAGCCAGTCCAGTCGCAGAAGCCATCACAAGGGCCGTCCCAGGCCCAGTATCTACCTCCTACGCAGCCCGAGGGCCCGAAAACACCAACCATTGCGAAATCATTCAGTGGCGTTCACGCCAGAAGGGCAAGCGTGGTGGCAGATAGCTTACCAAAGTCCAACACCAGCCCCAATCGAGCCCTGTCCAAGTTTGAGGAGCGAAGAAACACGATTCTCAACAGCAGTACATTGGCCAGCCCCCGGAATGCAAGCTCAAATCCGCCGACCCCTCAAGAGCCAATTATCAGCCGCAGGTCATCTCTGCTCCTGTCCCGAACGAGGCGAGCCGTCACCGAGGAGCCAGAGGAGACGCCGGGTAGGAGATCGTCCCTGCTGCTGAGGACTCGACGTGGTGGCACAGAAGAACCTGACGAAGGCCGCCAAACGTCCATGCTCCGGAGCCGTCGCGGGACAGTCGGGGACGGAGAGGACGAGCCTAGGTTCGCTACACCGTCGCGGGCATACACGGAAGTGAATGCCACAAGGGGTAGCGCACGGGAGTACACCGAGGTTGCGTCGTCGTCGCGGGCTCCAACTCGCGAGTATGCGCCGCAGCCGCAGGCAACACCAGCTCAAGACTCGCCTTCTGCCAATACCCCTTCCGCGCTACCTCGGCGACGATTTGTTTCGTCGAGTGCGAGCAGCTCTCGTTTAGCTACACCGGCACCGTCAAGTGCCTTGCCCACGAGAACGTACCTGGAGAGGTCAGCACTGGCACCAACGCAGGAGCGAGACACGACAGGTCTCGGGGACAGGCCCGGCGATGGGCGCCCGCAACGCTACTACTCCTCCCTTGGCCAAAGCATGTCATTGAATCGGGCTGGTAGTCTCAGCACGAGGCGGCAGGACCGTGACAATACACTTACGAATTTATCCACCACCGCTACCGCAGGGGGCTACAGATGAGGCACGCCGTGCCAGGCGGTCATGATTGTATAGTAAGCCCTTGCTCTGTTTTCACTTTGTGTTTCGCTGCCTGGCGCTGTTGTTTCCTTTTTGGGGTTTGCTCTGCATAAGCGTGTTGTCGTGCTCTAGCATAAGGGTATCCGGCTTGGTGTTCCAGCATCTTTCTTGGCAACTCATGGGGCGGCATTTCACATGTCCCGAACATGATCTACTAGGTACATGGATAGGTGGCCAGTCGAGTTCTGAAGAGTAATGTATTACATATATGCTTTGGTGGTCAGGGAACCACCATGTTCATTCTCGTTTTACACGTCCCAAACCACTGTCATATCTCAATAAGACCATTCGGGACAGGCCCCTCTAGATTCCTGAATTGAAAAGGTGTAATAGCGACGTTGCAGAGGAGGTGAAGTGTTGATCAAAGTGGTTGCTCTGATGTTAATGTCTACGCTGAGTCACGCCGAACCCCAAAATCTGACTAGGATTTACCCTATGCTCACACCCACTTCAACTTTGACGCAGTAAAGACTGGTAAAGACGGCGATTGATAGACGCAACTTCCTCGCAGTGTTTTCTTTTGCATTCATCTGTTGCTTGCAGAGTCGGTACTGCTAGTAGAGTGTAACTTTTTCGACCACGCAAGGCCAGAAGTTCGCATACCGTTCCCCACCAACTTCCAATTCTCACCATCTAACTAAATATCATCAACACTTCAGCGACATCAATGCACCACAAGAATGGGTGATGAGGATCATGACCAGGGCTCAGCCGGCCCCTCCCACCTCGATGTAGAGGACAAGGCACTCAACAAACGCGCCAAGAAGAGCGGCGGTCGCGGTGGACGGGGCGGCGGCAACCAGTCTCGAGAGGTGGTGGTGTCCAGGGCGCTGTCCAGGCTGCTGCGACACCAAGCCGAGAACGCGGGCATCAAACTCGACAGCGAGGGCTACGCACCGCTAGACCGTGTCCTCGCCTACGGACCCATCCGCTCCCTCAACGTCACCCTCGAAGACGTGCAGTCCGTCGTGGCCAACAACGACAAGCAGCGCTACTCGCTCAAGCCCAGGGACCCCGCCGGCGCCCCCAGCACCAACCCGGCGGACTTCCTCATCCGCGCCAACCAGGGCCACTCGATCAAGCTCGAGTCGTCGTCGCTGCTGGAGCCGCTGACGCCCGAGGCGGGAAACATCCCCTCGCGGGTCCTGCACGGCACGTACTTTGCCTTCTGGCCGGCCATCGTCGCGGCGGGTGGGCTGCGGCCCATGGGGCGCAACCACGTGCACTGCTCGGCGGGGACGCCCGAGGAGGACGGGGTGGTGAGCGGCATGCGGCGTGACGCGGAGCTGCTGGTCGAGATCGACGTGGCGAGGAGCATCGCTGAGGGCGGGCTGGCGTGGTGGAGGAGCGACAACGGGGTGATCCTCACGGAGGGGGACGCGGCGGGCGGCGGGATGGTGAGCTCCAGGTTCTTCCGACTGGTGACGGGTAGGAAGGACGACGTCGGCGTGCTGTGGGAGGATGGCGCGTGGGTGGCGGATCTGCCAGAGGGGCTCAAGGTGAGGACGCCGCCCGGGAAGGGGCCTCGCGGTGGGGGGAGAGGGAGAGGCAATGGGGGGAGGGGACGTGGGGGAGGGGAGAGGGGATCGTCCTGATCAGTCACCGGAGAGGAAATCATGAATTGTGATGGTAGTTGAGCCAAGATATATATGTATCTAGCCCGCGGCATGCACGCAATGAAACCCATTCAACACCCAGCCCATACGCAACACCAAATGCTTCGCGAAAATACCAGGAACAAGCAGACTCCGGGAGGAGCCAGATAGTCCTGGTCACTAGTAGCTTCCCAGGTTTGACCGGCTGAGTATACTGTCGATGACATCCTGCCTCTTCTGCCACTCTTCCTGGAGCCACACGAGCACGTTCACGGCGACCTGAACCCTGGTCTCGGTCTTGCCCAGCACGTTTTGTGCAAGGCCCAGCCTACTGGGAACCCTACTGCCCAGCTTGAACTCTGCCCACCCGCGGTAGAAGTCGGGCAGGTCCCCGTCCCGCTCGATGCGATAGGCCGGTTGGTCAAGCCCCAGCCGCGCGGCCAGGCGCGCGACGCACTCGTAGATGGATTGGGCGTTGCCTTTGATAACAATGCTACTGCCGCCATCGTCCGAGGAGCTGTCGTCGTCGTCGTCGTCGTCGTCGTCGTCGTCGTCGTCGTTGTTCCTGCCCATGCGTTTGGGTGGCTGTTGTCCCGGGCCTACACGCGAGGGGCTCGTGTCCTCGGTCTTGATCTTCTTAGATAGTAGTTGCCTTAGTAGCGATGCGGCAGCACCGTCCCCCCTAGGGCCCGCCTTACGCTGCTCGAGGAATTCAAGGGTTTGCTGGGCCGCGAACTGCTTTGCGTTCTGCGATGAATGAGTAAAAAGAGGCAGAGGGGACCGCGTTCTGTCTTCACCTTCTTGGCCCTGAACACCGGGGGTTCCTCTCCCTCTTCAAAGCCCTGTCCCACGTGGGGGAAACGGCCTTCCACCGAGGGAAAGGAGCAGTAACAACGCCAGCGACTCTCGGTCAGGCCGTTGACCGTGATATCCACGGGCCCCTCGTCAGTGAAGACGGGGCGTTCTAGCTGCCTGGCCTGGACATAGCCTATCATCAGCTGGTTAGTTTTGGGTGTATTGCGGGCATCGAGGGTGAGAGGGGGAGTACGCAGAAGAGTGCTCACGTAGTCCTGGTCGCTGACGTCGGGCTCTGGGATGAAGGACACGAGGTTGGCGATGGCGGTCAGCTCCTTGTGGCTCAGAGGCGCGGGGGTTTCGTGCTGTCGCTCCCAGTCCTCCTTCTCGTTGATCCAGGCCCTCAGCCTGCCCCACGGGGCGGCTTGTGACGTCGATCCAAGGGACTTGGAGCTCATGATGAGATGGGATACGCAGCTGAGGTTTAACTAGATGTGAGATGTCGCGTTGCCGTCCACCGCGGGCGGTTGTGGATTTATGAGGCCGGGGTTCATGCTGGCATTCTGCGCCAGCTAGGAGGTAAGGCGACCACGGTGCGCCTAGAGGTCACCGTATAGGCCGGAAGGAAGAGGAAAAAGACAGAAAAAGAAAGAAAAAGAAAAAGCGGCAGAAAGTGCAATCAGGGCCTGCAAGGTGGCTTGGGCTCGGTACTGGCATGTAAGGCTGTGAGGCAAGTGGAAGCATGAATACCCAAGTACTTAGTTAGGTGCAGAGTAGAGATGCGCCGTAGGACTGATCAATAAGTGAGGGTTGCAACAGCCACTTAGTATTGCCTATCAACGCAATGGCGCCAACGCATCGACCTTCAGCTGGAGTAGAACTACCTTTTGGTGTTATATGGGCCTATTATCGCGTAGTATAGTTTATTGCGATAGCTCGAATATTTCGCCTAGGGCTTTATGTTCACGAGGTGATGCTGGGCTTGATACAATTCAACACATTTACGACCCATTTGTCTTAGCCAATGTCGAGTTGAGGCAGTGTTTTTGGGTATCTGACAAGGTACATCCAACGCCTGGTGCTGAGCAAATGCAGTCCAACCCCTCTATACCCCCTCAAAGAAGCCCTCTCCATCGTCCTCGTCCTCGCTCTTGTTCGCAGGAGGCGCAAGCTCGCGCATGAGCTTCCTCCTCTCCCTCCTGTTCCGCGGCTGCTTGGCATCCTTGCTATGCTTGCCTGTCGGAAGCGGCGCAGGTCGGCTGGGTGCTGGGTTTGTGCTCTTGATGGGCTGTGTGGGCTTGGGATTCTTCGCCTGCTGCGTCTTGCTTGAGATCTTGCGAGACTTGGGCTTGTCCGCAGACTCGTCGGGCGATCGCCGCTCCCTCAGGGCCTTCAAAGCCTCGGGTCCCTCCTCCATGGCCTTCTCAACCGTGGTCCACATCGGTGGTCGCTCAGCCTCCTCACCCGCCTTGGCCGATGGCCCCTCGTCTCCGTCCTCCTTCCCTTCCTTGGGCTTGCCGTAAAGACTTAGATATGTTTCGGCGTGTGGGTAGTTGAGGGTATACGCCTCGTCGACTTCGGCAACGTGAAGTTCTTGTTGTAGCTTCTGCAGCTCCTCGGGGTCGCTTGTCTTGCTCATCTTGCTCTTCACCTGCTTGGCATGCCTGATGGCCTTCTTTCTTTCTAAGCGCGTTCACGTCAGTAAAAGATAATAATAAAAGGCCTCGAGTGTACAAAAATGAGTCTCGACTTACCAAAGAATCGCACCATGTGGTATTTCGAAATCATGGCAGTCCGGCGCTTCTGAAAAGTCTTGTCGGCCACGGCTGCCTGGTGGGCGGCCAGCTCCCTCTCCATGTCATTGCGGACATCTGCTGGCAGGTCTTGGTTCCTCTGGAACAGCCGTTGGATCGTCCGGGCCCTCTTCTTGGAGTACTCGAGGGTGCCTTCCTTGGCCTTGTGCTTCTTGCCACTGAACTTCCGCTTCTTCGCTGACGGTCCGGCGTTGTCGTTGCCCATTGTCGGCCCGGGGGAGCCGCTCTCGTATCCCTCCCCATCAACATCTCCGTGGGATCTTTTGGTAGCCATATTTAGCAGTTCGGCGGATCGAAGCGCCGTGCGTAAGTGCAGTGTTGGACGTGATGAGAGGTGAAGCTTGTGACGATGGACAGTGGGCTTGCAACTTTTTTGGTGGGGGCTCTGGTACTCCGTACGAGGCCCATAGATACTGTATTGGGCTTAGCGCGAGTGTCCTCACAGTTGGGAAAGCGCGACCAATCAAGGGTGGGCAATTGCACAGTGCACCGGTCGCTCAGACTCACTCCAACCACCATCTCATCCCTCATCCACCACAGGCAACAATGAGATGAAAGGCTCACCGATTCGAACGGCGTGAATACTACCTGGCCTCTCAGAGAAGCAATGCGACCGGATTGAGGCAAGCTCATGGCGCCCGTCCGCGGCATCAGATTTAGCTGTTTCCGAACCTTCTCGCGTGCCTTGCCAGTTGGCCCCATCAGCCTGACCAGCTACAACATCCCCCGGTAAAGCTCTGGAAAAGGGTCGCTGGGGACTCGAATCACTCTCAAGATGGATCTCAAGATGGAACGCCCGGAGCCTGGATTTGTCAAGTGGTCGCCGAACTCGTCACTGGATAGCTTTGTCCACATCAACCTGCAGCACCGGGTCGTCCAGCTCTACGAGCCCACTGGCCATGCGCGTAAGGGGCGCTTCGACTACGACAAGATCAGCAGACACGATGACGCCCCCCCTCTTACCACCTACGACTGGTCTCCTGCCAACCCCGGACTCTTGGCCGTGGGCACAAGCAGAGGCATTGTCAACCTCCTGAGGATAGATGATGGCTCCAACGCTTTTGTCGAGCTCGGCCTCAAGATGACTAGGACATGCCAGGCGGTAGCCTTCAACACTACTGGTCTCTTGGCCGTTGGCCTTGATCGCGTTCGTATGGACCAGAGCCTGCATATCTGGGACGTCAACCGTCTGTCGTCATTAGATAAGAAAGGCCTTCCTCAGGATCTGGCAGGCTTGTCTGAGCCCAAGCACAGACTGGAGCCTAGCGTCTCCATTTCGAGCATCAAATTCTTCGAGGATAGCCCCCAGACGTTGGTGGCGGGCATAAAATCCCAAGGCCTTCGTATACATGATCTCCGTGGTCAGTCTTTAGTCCCCTAGGCATACCTTGCTGTGCTGTCGCACCCATGTCTAACCGCCTTCCTAGATCCCCATAGCATTGTTCTTTTCCAGACAAAATGCAACAACAACCTGACGGTTGATTATGCGGACCAAAACTACTTTGCATCGTCCGCATTGGACCATCCAGGTGTCATGATCTGGGATCGCCGTGCAACGTCGCGCCCAGTTGCCTCTCATACTTATATGCAAGCAGTGGAAGAGGACGAGCTTCCGTGGGGAGGAGCTCTGCGTCTTGATAAGGTTATAGAGACAGACTCTGATCCATCCGAGGGAAAGCACTCCCTCATACGTTCACTGAGATATTGTCGCGACCATCGTGGTCTTTTGGCCGTGCTGTCACGGACCGGGCAGCTCCGTGTTCTCGAGACGAACAAGGAGCGCCCGTCGGCCAGTTCCACCGTTGCGGATAGTCCTGAGCTCCTGCAAGTGCGCAAGTCTCACGAGATGGACACCTCTTACGCCGAAACATCTAGAAGGGCTAGCCGTATTGTGTCGTTTGACTGGGTCACCCTCGGATCGTCGGTGCTGCGCCCGAGGTTGTTGGTTTTGAGGGCTAACGGCAGCTTTGAAATTTTGGAGCAGCCGTCTCATACGTCGGACCATGTCTTCAAGATGGTACCGTGGCAGGCGCCCCATCGTGGCCTCGAAGGTGCGTTTATAACCATTCGGGCTAGGATCGCGGCTGACACTTTACAGAGGACTCGCCGTATCTGGACATGATGCAGTTCGAACCGTCACAGGCACCCGGGATGCTGGGCCCTCTTCTGGTTGAGAACGCCCTTTCCGAAGTTCCCATATTCGGACCGGACAGTGCTGATATCGTGGCCACCGCCGAGGCGGCTCTGAGACCTGGATCGCCAGCATCAACGATCACAGAGCTCACAAACGCCATTGATGCGCCGTTGCCGGACTCTTTCTACACCTCGTCCACTGTCTCGGGGAAACTTCGCGCTCTTCGTGCCTTTGTGCGGGAGCAGCTCGAGCACTCAGACAAGCTTGATGCTATTCAGTCACAACTTGGGAACTTCAAGATGATCCAGGACGGCGAAGAGGAGATGCCGCTGGCGTCGAATGGCATCAGCTCTTGTCGTGAGATCCACGAAGCACTCCTGAGCACACTCGGAGCGGCCCCCGGTCTACCGCGGGAGGCACAGAATATAGTCGATCACACCATGCTGCTCCGTGCGCGAGAGAGATATCTATTTGACGCTGCCACCAACAGGAAAGTGGTGTCTGATGACCCATGGACAAGATTTGCATGGGACTGGATAGCCGGTATGTTTTTCGCAGGATACTGTCGTCATAACAGACATGCTAATGCGCCTAAGATGCTGAACACGCCGCTGACGACGGCGCTATGATCATGTCCAATATGGATCTGAGCTACCTTGGCATCTATTCTATATGGACAAATGACCTTGGTATGTTGTCCAAGCTATATGAACCCATCAAGGGGCTGACAGATTCCAGGGCTTAACCCTTCCACCCGACTGGCCAGTGGAATGTCTATCCCAGAGACGTCTCAGTGGGAGCGAGCCATCGGGTCGTACTGCAAGAAGCGATACTTGCCCAGATTTGATGGCGTGGCGACAAAGAGGCCACATCACCGTCAGCTCTGCCTCGAGATATGCGGATGGGGCGACATGCATAGGCACGACCCCAGTGGGCCTGATGCCGATGTCGACCCCGAGTATCCCGCCACGATTCACACCATGGCAGCCTCCCGAGCGCTGTTCAGAGGAGACACGAAGCTCGCAATCCAGATCCTCAAGAGAGCTAGCGCAGGGCACCCGGAGTTGCTCTTCGTATCTTTGGCTCTGCAGCTGATGGGGAGAGGAGACAAGCGGCTCGCAAAAGAGCAGCTCGACTTTGATGAGGCCGTGGCCGCCCGGACCGACCCGTACCTCCAAGCCATCTCGTCCCTCATCGCGACCGGGAACTGGACCTCCATTGCCAACCAAAGCTCACTGCCCCTATCCGACCGTGCCTTCGTAGCAGTTCGCAACTTCACCGACGACCAGCTCACCGCATGGCTCCAGGAACAGGTCTCGCGGGCCGTCGAGGATGGAGACATCGAGGGCATTGTCCTCACGGGCATCACCGACGCCATGGTCGACATCTTTGCCCGCTACATCCAGAAGTTCCACGACGTGCAGACAGCCACTCTGGTCCTGTCCATCTGCTACCCGCGCTACATCGACGACATCCGCTGCGGTGCCTGGCGCAACGCCTACCGCGCCCACCTCCAGCGCCACAAGCTCTTCTTCCACCGCACCAAGTTCGACGTCGAGTCCACCAAGCGCTCCAAGCGCGAGGGCGTGCCCACCATCAAGCCCCCGTCGCGCCAGATCGCCCTCCGGTGCGTCTACTGCGACGCCGAGACCTCCCTGGCCAACCACCACGGCGCTCCTCCTCCACCGCCGGCAGCCCTAGGCCCAGGCCCCGGTCCAGGTCCGTCCTCCTCCACCGAGGCCCGGAACCCCCTCCTCTCCACGAGCATCAGCGCCGGCGTCAGCTGCCCCAACTGCGGCCGCCACCTGCCCCGCTGCGTCGTCTGCCTCGAGGTCGTCGGCGTCCCCAGATCCGACCGGCCAGAGGAGCGCGAGGAGACCAAGATGGCCGGCCGGTTCCCCACGTTCTGCCTGCGCTGCGATCACGTCCTGCACCTCGACCACGCGCGGCAGTGGTTCGCCCGCCATGCCGAGTGTCCCGTCCCTGAGTGTCGGTGCCGCTGCAACTTCAGGGCGAACCCCGAGCTTGATTATCATTAGATCTAGGAGGCCAGCGTCTAGACCAGCACCAGCGGCAGTTGCTGTGGGGGAAAGGAAGAGCGTGTATTCCGCAAGTAGTATATATTGCCATGTGCTAAATAGCATAACTGATCGGTGATGCCTTGTTTTGTTCTCTCCAAGGTTCACGGTCCAAGGTATCTTTATAAGAAGCGTCTCCGGCTTTCTGTGCACCACCCACGCGCCCAAACAACCCAAAAACAAATGCGACCAACACCAGTCCCAAATGAATATGCGAAACCCCCCCTCCCCACCAATTGCAGGGGCGTTAAAAAAATAAAAGCGATTTAACTCCTCGTCTAATGATGATGATCTCGGTCAAACTCTGCTTTTCTTCCTCTCAGTCTTCTCAATAAGTCATGCTGTTCTTGCCGTCTTGCGTGTCTTCATTTCATCTTTCTTGCGTTTTCTCGCATTTTGCCTCAAAGAAGTTGATTTCTGTTTACGTGGCCTGGAACCACGGGTGCTCGAGCACCTTCTCAATGTCGTATCGCTGGCTGACGTCGCGGTCCAGCATGCATCGGATTAAATCGATGCTCTCCTCGCTCATGACGAACGGGATGCGTAGGTCGCGGTCCATAATCTCGTCGATGCTGTAGAAGGGGTTCTCCTTGTAGATGATGGTGTAGAGGAGAATGCCCAGCGCCCACACGTCCTGCTCTTTGCCCCCGTACGGCTTGCCAGCCAGGACCTCTGGAGCAGCGTAATCTAATTTACGGTTAGCAAGGTGACACTCATCCTCATATCCCTGGGCCCTCGTCTGCGAATTACTCACCTATCGTGCCCACAAAAACGTCAAACGGCCCGCTCTTGATATACGCCGCGCTCCCAAAGTCGATGAGCTTGATGTTTCCCTCACCATCGAGGATGACGTTCTCGTCCTTGATGTCGCGGTGGACGACATTTGCCTTGGTGTGGAGGAAGTGGACCGCCTGAGCGACTTGCTTGAAGATACTCCGGCATTCGGACTCCTCCATATTGGTCCGAAGCTCAATGTAGTCAAATAGATCCATTCCGGGCAGGCCATGGGGCTTCATCTCAATGTAGTAGTTGATGTTATCCTCGAAGAAGCCCTCCATCTCGACAATATTGGGGTGCCGAAACTCGGGTCGTCTGAGATAGTCGAGTACGTGAATTTCCAGAGGTACAGTTCCCAGCTTCCGGTCTCGCGTCCACGTGTCGACTAGGATTCGCCGTTTTGTGACATACTTCAACACAACCTTCCTGCCCGTCTGCTTTTGTCGAGCAAGTTTGACCTGGCCGTATGCGCCCTGGCCCATGTCCTCCAAAATCGTGTAGTCGTCAATGGTCTTCTTCGCTGGGGGCTCGCTGAATTTGGGAGAAGCCGGCTTCTCCGCTGCTGGCTTTGGAGGCGGCTGCTTCTGACCTGTGAGTTTGGCCGCAGCGTTGAGGGCCGCGTCCTTCAGGTGCCTCGAAATGGCCGATGCCTTCGAGGCCTGTTCCTTCTTAGGCTCTTCATCATCCGAGGGAACCTCGGCCGGTGTATGGGCCGGTGGCGTCTGACCTGGGGACGGTTGATGAAGCGGTGAGGCGGCTCCCGTTTCGCCGGGTGCGCCAACGTCGAGCATGGGCTGCTCAGCATGCATGTGGCGCGAGTACGTGATCCAAAGAGCGTACACCATTTCCGACTGGGGTACCACAAAGGTCTCGTCGCCCTTCTTGGCCTCGTTTTCCTCGTCGCTGTCCTCGATGACTATCTCCTCCACAACATTGCTCTTTTCGCTCTTAACCACCCGCATCTGGACGTCAATCTTGAGATCGGATCCGTCCCGGTGTTTCGCAGGAAGGCCATCGGGCTTCAAGAAGACCTCGGAGACGTCCGGGCGATGCTCTCTGATTGCCAGAAGACCTGATGCCCTGCGGAACCTATCCTCGGGGATCACCATACCATCCATGAGCTCGAGCCCCTCGCCATCGGTCAGCATCTCCAGAATCTTGTCAAATCCTGGGACGAGGGCATTGATTGACATGCCATCGGGTTTCTCAAAGCCGAATAACGCCCCGCAAAATACCGAGTTGGAGCTGCGGATATGAAGCGTCTGTGGATCTAGAACAATCATGCCGGCAATGTGAGGATACGACGAGACGCGCAGCTCGAGTTCCCCGCGCACTTGCTCGATGGTGCAGGGGATGTTGACCTTCTGGGAGTTGGGGCAGGTGAAGAACTTGCGTCTCCGAATCTGCGCAAAGTCGATTTCGCCGGTATTAGGGTCGATTCCTTGTCGAGGGATGCGTGGGATGAGCGCTCCGACGTCCAGCCCAGGCTTGGTAGATTCTACCCCCCAGATGGCCTTTGTTGCGCCGGATATACTCTTGACAGTACCCTCCTCGTCCAGAGACACGAAGGCGGTGTCCTCGTGGATTTCCTCCAGGACCCAAATCAGACCCACGCGCTTCTCCTTGACCCAGAGACTCGCCGAACCCGTCGCGCCGTTGCGCTTCTTGGTGGGCACGACGTCACCGCAGAGGAGGACGCCCCTGGAGCGAGCGCTACGACGACGGCCGCTGCCGCGTGCCTTGGGTGGGTTCGGGTCTCCGCTGTGCACCGTCTGGGCTCGTCGTTCCGGGTACTTGGACTGACTTCTCGAGTTGGGCTTGCTCAGGAGCTGTGCCGTGATCCCCGACCTTCCTCCTAGCAGCGCGGACGCCGCCGAGGAGGCGGGTGTTGTCGGACGGTTCCCCTGCCCCTCGTCCACCTCGTCGTCATCCTTCCGCAGGAGTTTTCGCTCCAGCCACGCCCGTCTCTCTTCCTGCACGACCTCGAGAATCCCCATCTTGCGCACCTCCGCCTTGGTGACGCCAAAAACCAAGCAGGCCAAATCGTTTGCAGCAATGATGGTCCACGGGGGCTTTGCTTCCGTAGTGAAAATGGCCTGGGCGGCGGGGACCCATCGGTTTGTGTGGCCGTGGACTGAGGCGCCGAGGGCGCTTGCGAGATTCGAGGAACCGCCTGGGGTGTGACCCAAGGTTGGGGATGATAATGATTCCTGGTAGAAGGGCTGGGCCATGGTGTCCATAAGCTTGTCCTCCAAGGACATGTGCATCGTGTCCGTCATGGTACGCTTCAAACTCGTGGGTCTCGACACTGGCGGAGATGTCAACGCTGTGACGGTGCTTTCATCGGTGGGTGTTCTACTCGAGTCTGCCGAGCTGTTTTTGTTGGTGATTATATTATCAGTCGATTTAGGTTCTGTTGCCCTGGGGGGCTTGGGCTCGTCGAAGTGGACATGTTGAAACTTTGGTGGCTGCGGTGCCACTCCTGCAGGTACAGCGCACTCTGGCACATCTCCAATAGGCTCAGGGCTTGCAGTCCGTGGGACAAACTGCCTCTCGAACACGTTTTCGCCGGATACGTCGGCGGGGCCTGTCAGAGGACCCAGGTCGATGGAGGCGTCGGGATTTGGGAGATTGCCCGCGCCAATCAACTGGGCGCGTGCGAGGAGCTCCAACATATTCTGTGCATCGACATCACCGCTGACCCTGGCCTGGGCGCTAGCCAGGGCGGCTTGGGACGAGCTCATGGGCCATCCCATACGGTCCTTCATGAACTCCAGAGAGCGCTTAAGTACATTTTGGCGATTCTGTATAAAGTCCTCGGATTGGTGGGCGAAGGAGAAGGAGTGGAGGGACTCGGAGGGGAAGCGCGACAGGTCCTCGGAGAAGCTGGGGGATCCAGGGCCACTGGAGAGAGGCATAGTGCCGGTGTGGGAGAGCACGGCGGTCAAGGAGGGTGTTCGGGAGAGAGCGACGACGGACGGGCTACGGGAGGATGCATTGGAGCCGGGGAGGGTGGGTTTTCGAGACGGAGGCTGCTGCTGTCGTATGCGATGGAGGCCCGAGAGGCCAAGGCCATGCTCATGGTCTGTCATCAAGGAGGTGGTTCTGGAGGTAGAAGGGGCTCGGTCAGCCAAGGTGGACGGGGGTTTTGAGGAGGTGAGAATGGGGCATGGATAAGGCACAACCAACCTAGTGAGGGTATCATGATCGACTGAGGCGGATGACGTGGCGTCGAGAGACATTCTTGCTCGGCTCCGATCTGGGCGGTCAGCTGATGTGGGCAGGTTGCCAGTGCTGCGGTTCTTGGGCAGAGACAGTGGCTGCAAGAGTTTGCCTCGCCCGCGCTCTTTGGGGCGCTCGTCGGATCGCTCGTCGGGGCGCTCGTCAGGGTGCTCTTGGGGCGGCTCTGAGATGTTATTGTCGGCACCTGTGAGGGGTGGAGAGGTGAGCGCTGGAGGGTTTGCTGGAGACGGAGAGGATCGGGGGTCGAGGGTCGGGGATGGCCAACCATTTTTGCCCTGATGCCCGCCATGGGTCTGGGGCATAGTTGGAGGCGGAGAGGCGGAGGCAGAGGCTGAGGAGGAAGGCGGCGGGCGGTGGGCGGATTGGGAACGTGACTGTGCAACTGTGCGCGAGGATCGCTAGTGGTCGGGAGAAGCCCAAAGGGTGTGGGAGGGCAGCCGAGGTGGATGGCACAGGTGACGAGCGTGAACGGGCGTGAACGGGCGTGACAGGCGAAATAGGCGAGACAGGCGAGACGGGTTAAACGGGTTAAACGGGCGTGATGGGCGTGCTAGGCGTGACGGGCGTGCTAGGCGTGACGGGCGTGCTAGGCGTGACGGGCGTGACAGGCGCGCGCCGATTGTGGTCGGCCGTCTCGATTCGGGCTGACGGGCTGCAGGATCTGCGCTGGACTGGCGGTGATGCAGAGGAGACGACCCTGGAATCACTGGGATTCTGGTGTCTGGTGCTCGGTAATGGTATCTGGATGCTGGAGGCTCAAATGGCGGACAGCGACTCGTCGTTTGTCGATCTCGAGGACGAAACCGGCAGTGGATTATCGATGGTCCAGCACCTATTATGCAGTGCAGACGCCTGAGGGAGGGGGAGGGGGAACCTTGGAACTCTTTTTTTTTCCCTCTGGGAGCTCTGGGTGTCCGTTCAATGTTGAGGTGAGGGGCAGAACACAAGCACAGAGGGGCACCTCCTAGGCTCCCGGACTGCGGTGTGGCTCCTAGGTACCTTGCCTCTATGTACTCGTTACCCGCCTCTCTCCCTTTACATGTGCTCACCTCGCCCAAAATCTCACAGAGTCATCTTCCAACGAGGCAATATTGGACACTAGATAAGTATTGATCTCGATATGGGTTTGAGAGACTCATTCCGGATGTTCCGCAGCCGCGCCCATCGACCCTCGCCACTCGCACTTTACCGTCCCCAAGTCTCGGTGCCGTTTAGCACGTTGCATTTTGCGACAATGTACGGTAGCAACGAGGAAAAAGACGACACAGTTTCGGCACCCGCTCTAATCTATCGGGGGCTGGAGACAGCCTGATGACACCTTGCCGGTAAAGTCATTGCCAATTGACGAGTGGCTTCGGTATCATATCCATAGTATATGGACATTAAAGGGGCGTCAGATGCCACCACGTCATCTCCAACAAGGCCCATGGCGCGAACGCAGCAAACAACCTTGCCATTCAATCCACCACAACGACGTACACCTGGACGGTTTAATTCACCAGTACCTACTTACTGCAACTGATATAGATAGGTACTTGGTTACTAGTCAGCCCTTTGGTACCTATCACTGCTGGGCGGATGCGTCCAGGACGAATCTATCTGGTCGCCAAGGGTAGCCGTGCCCGGTAGTACAACACGCAAGAGACGCGCCAAACGCGCCTCCTGGATCCCAGGGAAAACAAGCCATGGAACATGTGCTACGGAGTAGTATTATGCTTCTTCTAGAGAGAGACATGGATCTCCGCCTAACTATGCCGGGACCCGCATTTTCCTCCGGGGGTGACGTCTCGAGTATTCGTTCAGTGACAATGAAACGAGGCCGTGGCTGGAGGCATGTGAGCCGTATCTCGTCACATGGAAGCCGGGACAGGACAGACCGACAAGGGTGTTGCTGGAAATAGTAGCACGGGCATGCTTATTGCTCGCTACCTTGGGTAAAGCGTTCGCTTTCTCGAAGCTCCTCGTTGGGAGGGCCAACATTCTTCCCGTTGGCATGAATTATTGAATATTACCTGCCCGCGTATTCGACCAAATGCGGAATATTAACCCCCGACTTGCTTCTCTGTCTAGCGGTGCCGTACAGGTGCAGCCAAGCACAAAGGGTCCTCGGCCTCATTCTTGTCGATCGGGGGAGCCGGGCCAATGCAGGACGAGTTACACACTGCAGCACCGACCTCCTCCCAACGCCCAAGTTCCCACATGGAGGAGGTCTTATTTGGCATGGTGGCAAAATCATTGCCATGCTGTAGGCACTACATAGTAGTACTAGCACTAATAATCCCTCCGGCATCTACGGGTGACAATTGCGGTAATATTCATGGACGACCCGCGTATCCCCTGATTCCCAGACCGGCGGTTCGAAGACCGAGTCAGACACTCTCGTCTTAGACGTCCAACGGTCCAACTGCCCCCCAACGCTAAGCAGCTAGACGCCAGTGCTTCAGGATGATATCCGCCGACCCGCCTGGTGATAGGCTGGCAGCCAGCACCGAGGAGCTCAACACCCAAAAACATGGACCGTATTGGGTGAGGCACTTTCCTCGAGGCTGAGGTGAGGCGAGGTGAGCAGTCACCTCTCTTATCGCAGCGGGAGACGGGCAGGCGAGGAATTCA
Organism: Amphichorda felina; assembly: GCF_050947745.1. Lineage (NCBI taxonomy): Eukaryota > Fungi > Ascomycota > Sordariomycetes > Hypocreales > Bionectriaceae > Amphichorda > Amphichorda felina. Next base: position 2,486,683 of record NW_028145049.1, read on the forward strand.
TGCTGCCTATCCCCATCGGGACAGCGCTGTCGTTCAGAGACAGTACTACGTAGCATTACGTAGTAGGCGTCGGCTCTTGTGAGACAGCCAACGGTCGACGGATGACCATGGCATGAGGGCGTTGATGGTGCTTCGTACTTCGTAGTGGGGGTCGGTACTACACGAGTAAGAAGCAGGGTCCAAGACCAGCAAATCTGGGCCTGGCAAGCCTGGTGAGGGCATTGGTGAGGGGTTAGCTGCTTATCGATACGAAATCAGGCAGGGGGAGCCTAGTGACCCACTTGCAAGGGTCTTATTAGTCTTACCCCAGGTTGCCAAGGTCTTGCAGCATGCCTGCCTGCCTGTGTGAGCGCTTTCTAGGCCCAGTACCTTCGAAGATCCTGGGTGCCCAATACATGTATTCCTTTGTAAATAAGAAGAGAAAAAAAAAGGTAGACAATTATCCACTTCCTTTAAATTTCCGTAGGATGTCTAGGAATTGCCCACGGCCCGCTTCCGCCCGCCGTGGAGGATGCGAGGGTGAAGACACGAGGGCAATGCACATGATGTCCAGTGACCGACGGGGTCGGTTGGGCGATGGCTTCAGTGGGGTGAGCCCCCCTGTCATCCAGCCGGAGAACCGACGAGGTGGAGTCTCTAGTGGATGTCATGGGCCTTGTAGCGCGATAGGCAGTGACCCACCTGCTGCGTGGGAGCCCGCCTGCAGCCTCCACTGCGACAGTGCAGTAGGCTAGCAGCCCCCGGCTCTGCCCGCCCGGCCTCAGCGGGCTAATACTGGCTGTGGATGGATGGATGGATGGAGGGATGGATGGATGGTGGATGAATGGATCCACGGATGGTTGACACTCAGACAGTGACCTGACCTGCTCTACCTGGGTACCAGCCAAGTGCACCGTTGTCTTCGTCGATACTATTTCCCGCTCTTCCCTTTCCCTCCTGGCGCTCCCATGATCACCGGAATCGTACCTGGTGAACGACTGTCTCGCAAGATTTGGGAGATCCGGCTCTGCCCTGTTGATTTTGCCAACTGGGACCTTGGCCCTAGGCCCCTAACCCCAACGGCGCCCCCCCCCCCCCAACGTGTCCTGGTGACTTCAAACCCCGGTCATCACCCCGCGGTCTTCTGATCTCAGCGTCCCATCTCCAAGACTGGATCCAGCCTTATCTATCCCACCCGGCTTGAGCAACAACGGCACTTAAGGCACTTGCGTTGCCTCTGGCCGACTTTGATATAGGGGCATTACCTCATCGTCGAGTCGACTGGTGGACAAATATTGCCTTGTTGCTGCAATTATGAATTGACCTTGACGCTGCTGCACCAACCATCAGCGCCTCGTCATCGCCCCACCAGGCCAGACAAGACACCTGCGACCGCCCAGCTCAGCACCGGTTCCAAGGCCCCGATATCGATCTTGGAGAAGTCGGCAGGCCGCACGCCGTTGCAGGCAACCATATCTGTACAGGATATTCTCTGAGAATCTCTCCGCATCCAGGAATTATGGCCGATGCCCTCGAATCGACATCTGGGGCGTCGACCCCAACCCCGGGCGGCGACAATGACCTCTCAACCACTCCGCCCGAGCTGCCGCTCAACAAAGGCAAAAGTCGACAGCGTCTCCTGCGGGGCATCCAGCGCATGTCCTCATCGCCGTCCCTGACCAGCATCCGTCGCCCCAGATCTCACAGTGCCCCGTACGGATCGGCCGCCAAGAGCACCTTGTCTTGCGTCAGCCTCGCTGCTATCGCACCGCCCCGTACTCCCGGTAGTGCCAGGCCCTCTACGCCTCAGCCCTCGCCCCTCGGCCTCCACAGCTCCTCCTCTTCGAGGCCGGCCACCCCAGACCCCGAGTTCGCGTCTCTCGACACCATCGAGACGCAATTCGCTGTTCGCAGGGTTGAAAATGGCAAGCCTGGTTCCCCCCATGGGACGGCACCTCTCCCCGCCGACATCAAGTCATCACGGGCTGAAGGCCCCACGAAAGCGAGGACGGCCGCTGTGGCTGTCCAGAAACTGCCACCCCGGCTCTGGGACGCCGTGCCCCACGAAATTCAAGTCCGCATTTGCTCTTTCCTTGAGCCAAAGCAGCTGGTCCAGGCCTCGAGAGTCAGCAAGTCCTTCTATAGGCTTTGCTTTGATGGCCAGCTCTGGACTTCGATCGATGCCTCGGAATTCTACCAGGACATCCCGGCTGACTCCCTATCACGCATCATTATGGCGGCCGGGCCGTTCGTCAAGGATCTCAACCTCAGAGGCTGCGTGCAGGTGGAACATTACAAGAGGGCGGAAGTTATTGTCAAGGCTTGCAAGAATTTGATGAATGCCACGCTGGAAGGTTGCCGCAACTTCCAGAAGACGACGCTTCACAATCTTCTCGAGAACAACGAGAAGCTGATCTATCTAAATCTGACAGGTCTGACGGCAGTTTCAAACAGATCCTGCCGCATAATTGCCGAATCCTGCTCCCAGCTCGAGGCATTCAACGTCTCTTGGTGTCACAAGGTGGATTACAAGGGGATCAAGGCTGTGATCGAGGGTTGTCCCAAACTCAACGACCTTCGAGCCGGTGAGGTTAGGGGGTTTGATAACATCGACCTGGCGCAGGCCATATTTAGGACCAACAATCTGGAGAGGCTTGTGCTGAGCGGGTGCACCGAGCTCGACGACGAGGCCCTGAAGGTCATGATGCACGGCGCCGACCCCGAAATCGACATATTGACGGACCTTCCAGTTGTACCTCCTCGGAAACTTCGTCACTTGGACCTAAGCCGTTGCTCGAGATTGACCGACGCCGGCGTCAAGTCTATGGGGCACCTGACACCCGACTTGGAGGGTCTCCAGCTGTCCCGCTGCCGGTCACTTACAGATGCCGCCCTGGAACCTGTACTCGCCTCGACGCCACGACTTACACACCTCGAATTGGAGGACCTTGAGCAGCTGACAAACACACTGCTGTCCGAACACTTGGCTAAAGCACCGTGCGCGACCAGGCTGGAGCACCTGTCCCTCAGCTACTGCGAGAATCTCGGAGACGTCGGCATGCTCCCAGTGATGCAGCAGTGTGTTAGCCTGCAGAACGTCGACCTGGACAATACCCGGATCAGCGACCTCGTGCTTGCCGAAGCCGCTTCCATGGTCAACAAGCGATCCCGGAGGGCTGCGGCGCCGGGAGTGAAGCCCAAAGCCACGCTGCAGATGGTGGTGTATGACTGCCAGAACGTCACCTGGACCGGTATCCGGGAGGTCCTCTTCCGGAACACCCAGGTCCGCCCGGGCGGCCGGCCTGGCCGAGTCACCTACCCGACGGAGGCCATCGCCCTGAAGTGCTTCTACGGCTTCCAGATGACGGTGGACGAGCACCAGAAGCGGGTCCTCCGGGGCGACCTCGATTCGGCGGCGCGACTGGAGAGGAAGTGGGCAGACTACATGCAGGCTACGGAAGAGGCGGGAATGGGGGGATCCGGGCACCGCCGGCGCCGGCGCCGTGCGCGGGAGGCAGCGGCGCTGCACCTCAACGAGGAGGACGGCGAGGCCCAGAATGGGCGGCGCAGAGCCAGGACCATGGGGACCTGCTTCGTGATGTGAAGTGCTACCAGCAAGTAGTACTTGAGCCGTCACCCAGGGGAGTACACGCGGACTTTGGGAGCGATCTGCATGCAACCGGATCCGGGATCTAAACAGGTGGATATTTGTGTGATTGGGAAGGATGGCATTTGGGAAGGCTTTCATTGACGCCAGCAGGTTTTGGGCTGGCCCTTTCATGGAGTTTGCCCTAGTGCTGGAGTTCTGGTGGTCGGGACTGGGCTGATTCAAGTTCCTTGCGGGAAGCATGGTAATAGCACGCGGCCGCGTACGTCGAGGACTAGTCACCTTACGGACCTGTCTGAACCATTATGGGGGGTTATTTGTATCGCAGATAGAATGAGCAATTAGTTAATGAGTATCCTGCCAAAAAAAAGGATAAAACCTGTATCACAAGCGAAGATCTTGCCTACTAATAATCCTACTACTGTGTCCTTCGTGGCCATTCCCTTTATGGAAGGGCACATAGCCCAGGCCCAACTCTAACTCTATTAATAGTCGACGTTGATATCAACGCCCCTTCCTTCCAACGAATTTACAGCTGATGCATCAGCCCATAGGTAGTCACTGAGGACTGAGCATCTCCGATTTCTCGACCATTCCGATGAGTTGACGATGGTCTGCAGCCGGGGGTATGTATATACGAGGGGATTCAGGAACCTCGGCGTGGGGCATCACAGTGGGGCACTCTTCAAGATTCAGGGCCCTCTTGACGGTCTTCACCACACCGTCTCCAACCTCACCCCATCAACCCTCCCGGCCCTCGCCATTGGTGATATCCCAAGATGCCACTCGAAGTTATCTACGTCGTCCGCCATGGGGTAAGTCTCACCAAGCACCAGCCGTTGCTGCGGTCGACTCCTCCACCCGCCAGACCGGCCGTGATTACGATGCGTCATCTGTCCCGGAGCTGACTTGCCCCCTCCTCGTGATTCCAGTTCCGCACGGCCTGGACCGTCGACCCCATGACCGGAATCTACTCAGCAACAGTCCGCTCACCAACTGGCATCGCCGCCGACCCGCCCCTCACGTCGCATGGGACTCGCCAGGCCGACGAACTAGCCCGCCATCTCCTCTCGCTTGACCCTCCCATCGATACGGTGTATTCGAGCCCTTACTATCGGTGCCTCCAGACCATCACGCCTTTTGTCAACCTTAAGAACGCCAAGATCCTGCCGGAGAAGGGAATTTCGGAATGGTTTGGCTCGGCGCCCTTTGACCATCCACAGCCGGCGCCGACTGAGGTCCTCAAGCCCATGTTCCCCGCATACTGCGTTGACTACGTCTCTGCCCGGACACCATCGAGAAAAGGCGAGACATTGCCACAGCTGTACGAGCGCATCGCCGCCACCGTCAGAGATATCGTGGAGCGCTGCGATGCCGAGGGCAAACGCGCTATTGTACTCTGCACCCACGCGGCAGTGGTCATCGCCCTGGGGCGCATCCTGACCGGCAATGTGCCCGAGAGCCCTGACGTGGACGACTTCCAGGCGTTCACCTGCGGTCTTAGCGTCTATCGCCGCAAAGGGGCCAGCAGCGGCTCCAACCTGGCCGACGAGAAACTTGTGCCTTCGGCAACGGGTCTTGGTATGGATCTCCCGCCCTGCTTACACTCAACCGCGATGGACACGCCCCTGACAATCAACTGCACGCACAGGCTTGGGAGATTGGACCTGCGAGCTCAATAGTGATTGCAGCTTCTTGAGCCATGGTGCCGAGAGAGGATGGTACGTCGGCATGCATCCCTTTTTGCTTTTCTCTGCCCCGGCCCGTCCCAGAATCGAGTTTGCGAGGTCCGTGCTGACAACCATGCGCGATAGGATGTTTTCTGGAGATGAATCGTTTCCAGACACAGGGTCCATGTCTCGCGGGGACGAACCTAAGCTCTAGTTGCACATGATGCAATTAAACCCCCTTCAGGGCGCTGAGGTGAGACCTGACCGGCAGCAGCGTATCTGACCGTTGGCGGGGGCTTCTCCACAGGCAATGTTGAGGTCTCGGAGTATTGGGACGATCAGAGACAACTCGGCATGTCGTCTGCAAGGTACCAAGCAGGCACCGTCTTCCTCAGACACACTTCGCAAGGCGATAGATATGCTGCCAATTGTCACGCTCTATTAAGACTAGCGAGTTGCTCGCGTCGGACCCGGGAACTACGGCTCAAGATGGTTTGCTCGTCCGGTCACTGGTAGGGCACAACAACCCCTACGGAACCTTAAACTATCGGTGTAAGCCATGGTTTGCTGTGCCAGACACCAGGCGCTTCTTCAATGTCGGGGCGACGTCAACCAAAAAAAAAAGGGGGGCGGGGGGGCGGGGGGCGGTGCAAGCAGCAAGACCAACTTCAGAGGTAAACACCCAACAGAGCCTTGCGGTATTCCCTTGAGTGGCGTTATTTCAGGTTATGAGGAGCACGCGCCTCCATCCTGCAACCGTCAACACAGCCTGGATCGATATAGGAAACGAACCTGGAGGCTAAGATCAGTTACTTCGTGCAGTCATGGCTGGGAACTATCGCTCCGAGGAGGCTTAGATATGTGGACCAACGCCTATTTTGCGGACCAACACTAGTTGCAGAAGCGCACGAGGATGCCTCCCTTGGCCCTTGGGGCTGGACAAGCGGACATGTGTGGATGTTGGGTGTGTTGCTTGTGCGATGGGGGCTATCGAATGGGGATCAGCTGGCGGCAACACGGAGGTTGAGACAGGTCGTCTAGGTTGCCTAGGGGCTAGTAGAACAGAACGGTCAAGGCTCTAGAGCGTCATCTGTATTCTGGGGTGTGGGGACACCGTTGTATGGACAATCAAACACGTTGTGCGGCGTGCTTTGTGTCCGTGGGTTTCGCGGATGTAGATCAGACAAGTCAGTCATGTCTAATTGACTAGGCGGTGTCGCTAACAGAGAAATAAGTGTTCTAAAGCGCAAGGTCTTGGCGAAAGAAACGAGAAATACCGTAGCTGCTGGAGCTCGCCGATAGTGTACCACTGGACGCTTGTCAGCAAAACCCAACTCCACCCGACAACGGGGTCTCGGCGGTCGATGACAGTTGGTGATGGAGTGCAACGGTGGAGTTGTTGTGGCGGTTGGTCGACTAGGCTCTCCCAAATCATCGGGATCCCGGCTGCCCGGCACCTTGGATTGGGAACCTCGTGAAGAATACTTAGCACCACAGTGGAGCGGACGGTACGGAGAATAATACTTGGTGCTGGTGCTGGTGCTGGTGCTGATCCGTGATGATGAAGTCCAGGGTGCTTTCCGAGTTCATGGCACCTTCCACCACAACCAACGTTGACGCCTTCCTCTGTACTGCTGTAGCCTCGACTATATTGGGAATAGCGTACAGATCATGTGTCCCTGCGCACCATTCGCTGCTTCCTCCCTGGAGCAACTCCGCCTGCGCTTTGCATCTTTGCATCGTTGACCTTTTGACGCTGCAGCACATCGCAACACCTTCCAAGCCTCCCTTGCCGCCGAAAAAGAAAGGAAGCGAACGTCGTTGGCCTGTTGGCTACACCGGTTACACCACACGGTGCACATGCTGCCATGTTGCCATGCTCCCTTTGAGCCCAAGGAGGATCCGTCAACCCGCGGGCGTCAATCGGCACCGAACTCATGGCCTCCTTCATTGATGATCTTCCGGTGGGGGACCCGGTGCTATGGTTGGCCATGCTCATCCGACCCATTCGATACCGAAGCCTGGGCGCGCCGACCAACATCAGCAACGTGCCCAAGCGCCACCGTTGGTCCTGACAGACGACAATAGCCACAACAATAGAGATGACCCCAGCACAGACTGTGGGAAATGGGGGATATTAGTCGCCAAGGCGCACATAGTACTTGAATGGCGGCCCTCGACAGCGCTTCCAAAGGAGCCTTGTCGGGCAGCTGCGCCCGCAGTTCCATCCCACTGCCCGACACGATCTCATCATCTCACCATCATCAGACAGGCGTCGCCCAAACGGTTAGTGCTGCCGCCGAAACGAGATACTCGCAGCTCAGCGCCTGGGTCGAGGAACCAAGCAAGGCAGACACAGGCAGACACAGCTGGTGGCTGCTACTCACACGGTCGCAGTGCAGCTTCAATGCTCTTTATTATTCGCATAGCTCAAATCCCCCCGCAGCCGTCCCGGGGGTTTGCTTTTTCGTCGCTCTCCCAGCCCTTCCTTGCCTTGGAGTCTCCACCATGGGCAGACCCTTTTACAGGGGTCCTGGCTATCCGTCGATCGACCATTTTCTCCCGTTCCCCACTGCCCGCGGTCGCTCTAGCTAGGCAGCCCAATCATGATGGTGGCTGGTGCTCTCGGCCATCCCTTTGTGGCTTGTACCATGTACTAATAAGACGCAGGGCAGCCCGTGCCGCGTGCTCAGGCCGTTTTTTTTTTCCTTGCTCAAGAGATCTTGGGCAGTTCTTTAGAGAGGAAGGGATGTGTGGATGTGTGCGGATGACAGGGCCTAGAAAAGGTTCGAGCTCGAACACATGGTGCTGTGGTCAGCAAAGGCGGCCTCCCTTGGGAACCCCATTGTCTCCATTCTCCCCATGGCTCCCATTGGCACAAATGTACGAATACGCACTTCCTCCTCAATTCTCCAGTCGACAGGCTACCAACCAGCAGCTCAGGCGACCAACGCCGAGCGTCTATTTACCGACAGTCTGGGAACAGCTGAAGGTCGCGCATTACTTCGGGGGAAATGTAAGGATTGGGATTTGGGACCCAACAGCATGAAGACGACAGCTTATTTGGCTTGGCGGCTTTCGCCGTTTCACGCGGCCAGCGTTGGACCCGACAGTCTGGTACCCCCCTGCGTATTGGAGAGTCTTTACTCGTTGAGGCTGGGTCTTCCAGGGTATTTCCAGGATCCCATTCATCCCAATGCCACCCAACAAACACTTTTGGCCAATGACACGCGCCGGGCATGATTGCCTATGTCTCTAGACAGTGTCCGGGCGAAGCCGCACTCCTATTCACCTCATTGACCCTCGACATTCATCATGCAGCCTCCGAAAGCCACTTCACATCTGACTCGTCTGGTTGCATCGACAGTGTTCCACTCCGGCTAGAGCCCCGGGGCCAGCCATGACGATCCTCAGTGCCATTAGGGCCATCATGAGAACCGTGCGGCTCTCTCAAAGTCTTCAGTGCCGGTTCTGTGACCTGTCCAGCATGGGTCAACAGACGTCGGAGGCTATCTTGGGACCCTTGGCAATCTTGCCCTTGCTGGGCACCCCTTGGGGTCCGTCGCCGGGGCCAGCCTGCGCCAGATTGGCAGGTTGACGCACAAAGCTGTCAGCAATCAGCAGCCAGCAGCCAGCAATCAGCAATCAGCATGAGGCAGGGCAGTTCGACTCCACCTGAGAGCCAAGAGCGCCTTCGATGAATCTGATCTGTTTGTCTGTTGGTTATTCATTGGCCCCTGCAACTCTCCCTGCCATACTCGTACATACTAATTACAAAGTACCCTTAGCATTCGGGGCCCGGGCGTCTACGAGGAGCCAGCCCATGCTGTCATGGAGGTGCGCTGACGGACCGTTCGCCGTGCCGTTCCCACACGGTCCCCGATGTGTCTTAGGTACAGTACTAGTGATGCCACGCCTGCCTCTCCGTCTCGGACCTAGCCTATACGACTGATTACATTGTCGACCAAGGGCGGCCCATCTGCAGAGCATTGTACACGGCTCCACGAGAAACAAGAAAAAGACATGCATCGACAAGTGTCGTCGAAATCTCCACGCCCGCAGCCCCTGTCCCCGAGACGCCGCAGGTACCCTCTGCCTGTAGATTCTGAGAACTAATAGTACTAATCCCCGAGGCTATCGTACAGTACGTGTGGAGTGCTGTTGGTCCGTCGCATCCACGCCTGCGGCGAGAGGGGAACATAGACCCCTGGTTGAATGAAAGCAACCCATTTCCATGAATAGTGCCCGCTCGCCCATTCTTTAATCCTCTCTCCTTCCGGAAGCCCTCATTACAGTTGATTTAGGTACAGGCACCAGACTGGGGAGAAGCAAACTGGAAGTCCAAACCACCCAAACATCACCCCTAGCGATCAGACATTGGTTCGGTAGCCGCAAGGCCCGACCGCCTGAACCGTTTCGTTGGCTCGCCCTTGCGGTATACATCTGTTATAGTTCGCACTCCGTCGTGTTCATCACTCTTCGACATCCCCTTCTATTTATCCCTTCTGCCTCCCTCTCCCTCTTCATCATCTCAGACCTTGGTGTCTTAACGGGACTGCTTCTACGATACACTACGCTCTCTTCACTTCACATTCGCATCCCTCGAAAGCTCTCCGTGCTGCGCCTGGTCCTGAACAGAGCGAAAAGTGCTCTCCGGGTCTGAATCATGTCCATAACCCAGGGGCAGCCTGAGCTTTACAGCTCTTCGCCCTCCGGGGTGATGAATCTTGGAGCCATCACAGATATCGAGACCCCGCCACCGTCAAGAAGAGGTTCACAGGATGAGTGCTTCCTGCCTCACCCAGCTCAGCAAGAAATACCACAAACACCCCCGGAGTCAATAACAGGAAGCCCTCACTTTGAGCCAGCAGGTGAGTCTCATACCCCACAATCCTGGTGGAATGAATCTAGAGCTGACTAGTTTCTAAAAGTAGCATCACTCGCCAAGAGCCAATTCATCCATCCTTTCCCTGTCAGACTTTCTTACCCTGACACTCCAGTCACATCACCAATACGGCTACCAAGCCTGGACGAGTTTGTGCAAGGTGTTGAAGCCCTCGCAAGATCCTACGGCCAGCCGCCATCATGGACACCCCCAACCACGACACTACCTAGCATCACTCGGGTGGCGTATGAGCAAAAGCCTCTCCCTCCTCTTCCACCATACTCACAACCAGACCCTTCCTACGCATACCACAACTATCCCAGGACAGAGCATCACATTCCCGGCCCCAGCCCCCAGATGGGCTACCTCAGCCCGCCTCCTGAATCCGATCAGCGGCACTGCAACAAGAAGTACACGACCGAAGAGGGGGATTTCATCATCTACGCCTGGCATGACAAGAAGCAGAAGTGGCAGAGCATCAAGAGGGATTTTGGCCGCATCTTTGGCACTAAGCCCGAGCGCACCATCCAAGGACTCCAGGCCTGGTACTACCGGATGAACCAGCGCATCCCGGTCTGGGATCAGGACGGCTGGCTCATCTTCAACGACGAAGACGACATCGAGCCCCGCTACATCAGCATCAAGTGCCGGGAGCGGGATGCGGTGCACAAATCTGAGCCTTTAGGCCTCGCACAGCGGTATCCAGAGCGTGCCATGCATTACTCCTGGGTCGATCCAGAGGTCAAGCACCAGGCACGAGACTGGGGTGAGTAACAGCCTAAAGCTTGCTAGTTCCTAGCGGCGGCGCCCAGCGAGAGGAGTATCATTGAATGCTGACATACGAGGCAGCGGCGAAGCGAACCATGCAGTACGAGGAGCGCCGGGAGCGGAGAAAGCGCAAGGAACTACGGAGAGCAAGGCTATGAAGAAGAAAAAGAAGACCTGGACTCTTCTTCGCGGTGGTTGGCGATGCCCCCCCCCTACGAATCCCACGGTTTAACGCACACACATTTTACGACGCGCGCTCAGATGATTACAACGCCCTAACGAACTGGCCCCCAATAGGCCCCCCTTGTACCAAAAAAAAAATCGCCTTCTCTCTCCTTTGTCGAGGCACCCTCTTGTCTCCTGGTCGGCGATTCGCGGAGAACGATACGGCGCAGGTAACCATTACAAAACCCAGCGCTTCATTTTTATTTTATCACATGTTTGGTTCGCTCCGCAAACCTCGCCTGTACTACTAGAGGAGGACGCGGGATATTATTAGGCTTCTACAGATAGAGAGTCTCTGTTGTGTATTTTGGCACGGCGGATGGACTACCAATATTCATTCCTAGCTACGGAGTAATGTGGAGGGATATACAGCACACAAGATCTTCACGCCGATTAAGACATGGTTTGGATCCGGGTATACCCGAGACGGATATCTTTTTTTGTACGACGCATTGCACATATGACGGATGACAGATCAATACTACATAGCACGTAGTAGCAGTACTACATTGGAAAAAAACAACAACGAGTATCTATCCATGCCTGCCCGGGTCCGTCGCATTTCGGCATCGTCTCTGACACATGCGCTTCAGCCAAGGGTATGCAGGCCGCCTGCCCTGTGGTAAAATAACACCCCCCCCCCCCCCCCCCCCCGGCCCCCGCGGAGTAATAGTATTACTACGGAGTACGTACGTATGTAATACTAAGCATGTATGTAATAGGACACCCACCCTAAAGGATGAGACATCCTTTTTGTCAAGGTGAATCTGGAAATAAATACCAGGCTGGGGGTATTTCCGTGGCTGGGGGTATTTCCGTGGCTGGGGGCGTTCGGGGCCTCGTTGGCTGTCAAACTTGGCAGTCAGTCGAGAGAGAGAAAAGTGTGTGTGTGTGTGTGTGTGCGTGTGCGTGTGCGTGTGCCGCAGGACAGTCGCCAGGGTCACTGCCCCCCCAGGCTTCCACCTCGTTGGGTGCGGCGAAGAAAATCGGGGTTGACAATTGACAGTCACACTTCCACCGGCGCTCCCGTGTGTGGCTCGACGAAGCAATATACTCGTACTCGTACGAGTTATCAGTATGGCGCGTCCGAGAAGGGACGGGGCGGGGCGAGGGGCGGGCGTTGAAGGTTACTGTCTGGCGGGACATGAGGGGGCCCCCCGATGGAGAAGCTGGGGGTGCCCAGTAATACTACATAGTACTAGTACGAGTATCAAGTCTTTTTCGACGGCAGCTGCAGGTTCCTCTCATCCGGAAGGCTAGTATGAAACATGTACAGGCGGACAGTCCTGTCTGGGCGGGTTGTGGCGGTGTTGGCGACATGGTGACCACTGTTGTTAGTCGTGGTGTTGGTGGTGTTGGCCCCCAAACAGTGCGGTGACACCGGGCTGGTGCCTATTGGCCCGTGAGGCTGATATCCAAGGGACTGGGAGCCAATTTGCCATTGAAGATTGTTGTTGGGACCCATCATCCGCCTTTCCCGGGGAATTCTTCACGTTTTTTTTTCTGGGTCCAGAGTTTAGACGGGTACGGATTACGGAGCGCACGCCGCATGGTGATGAAGAAGGCACGGTAGTAGTGCTAGTGGTTCTTGGTAGGAGTAGTATCCGCAATTACCGAGCATCTGCATGGCGGCGTTGCATGTATGCCTTGATCCTGGCCATGGCCACGTCATCGTCGTCTCCCTCGATGACCATCTCGTCGCTGTCTTCGTTATCCGGCGAGTAGAGGTCGTTGTCAAACTCCTCGTCGTCCGAGGCATTGGTCGTACGGTAGTAGTAGGCGTGGCGGTTGTACTCGTCGTCAGAGTCAACCTCATCCTCGGGATAGTCGGCCGTGTAGTAATTCTCGGCTATTTGATGGCGTCTCATTAGTCTTGCTGCGAGAGAAGGGGGGGGGGGGGGGGGGGTTACAGCGATGAAAAGAAAAGGGGGGGATGGCATACCATTTTCATCCTCGTCGTCCTCCAGGTAGTCATCGTCTTCGTCGTGTTCGGGTCCAAAGAAGAGCACATCGTCCTCCTCACCATCCAGAACCAAGACACCCACGTCACCAGGTGACACATCTACGGCCATGGAATTGGCCGGGATCCTAACGTACTCGTCGATGACCCAGTCGCTGTTGTCGCTATCATCCTCGCTTACGTCGTCTGTCATGACCGTGTCTGCCTTGTGCTGCTCCTCCTGGGTATCCGTAGATGGCCGGTCGGGATGCCGCTCCTGGTAGCGCTTGGCTGGGGCCTTGGGCCTGAACTTGAACTTGTCCTCCTGCTTCCACTTGTCCATCTCCATCTCCTCGAGGTTCGCGCCAATCTCGTTGAGGACCCATTGGTTCATGTCAGCAGCAATCTTATCAAGGTCCTCCGCATGAGGCCTGGCGGCTGAAACAGGAGGGGGCGCGCGAGTTACGGCATCCGGGCGTGGTGACTTTGCTCTCGTGGTGCTCGGCTTCTTGAGCTTGCGCGGCGGCTCCAGCTCCCCCGGCTTCCCAGTTTGCACACCCCTATCGGTGGGCATCTCCTCGGTAGGCGACACGGTGGCGTTGAGGGACCGCCGGGCCATCTTCTTCCGACTACGCTCGACGAAGACGGCGGGACTGGCTCTGCTCTTCTTGGACACGCCTGGGGTAGGCGCCTGAGCCCCCTGCTTCATCATCATGGCCCGCGACAGATGGAACCTCCGCGGCTCGGGGGTGGCGGCTCCTCCCACGCGCTGCAGGCTCGGTCGAGGCTCGAGTGTCTTCCTGGGGGAGGGAGCAGCAGCAGCGCCGGGGCGCTTTGGCGACTGGGTGGACTCATCGTTGGGGTTGGAGACGTGGATGACGGGGGGCGCATCGTGGCGGGGCGAGGTCGACTGCGGTTTGGATGCGCCGTCGCGGCGCTGGTAGGCCCAATGGTTGCTGCTGCGGGCTCTCTTGACTCCGTCATCAAATTCTGGTTGGTGGTCAGCTAGGGGTATAGGCGCGGATGGGGAGGATGGGATAAAGGGGGAGGGGGGTGTGCGTACGGAGGAATGTGACGGGAGTGGCTTCCTCGTCGCGCTTGCGCTTGACGCGGATGAGCTGGGGGGGTATCGACATGATGGACTTGTTTGCCAAGTGCCTGTGTGAGTATGGGAAGGTGAGTTCTTGGGTGACACGAGATTGCTGCGACGATGGTGGTGGGATGGATTGGATGCGATTTGGGTGGGGAGCTCTGGAGATGGAATAATTTAGTGGGGCAACACTGTGGCCTCAGCAACGTCATGAGCACAACTGCAAGCTGTCAAACTCCAACTTCCATTAAACAAGTCGGTAGGCAGAGAACACATATGGCACTTCGTCAAGCCCACCAAATACACCATGGCATCCCTCCCGTCACAGCCCGATTTAACTATCCCTCAGATCTGCTCGATATATTCGTCCTTGAGCTTGAACTCGGCCGGCCCCCCTTTGCCAATCTGCCTGCCCAGAGGCGTCATGTCCAGCAAGGCGAGGGTCGGGAGGAACTTCTCGCCGCCCCGCTGAAAGGTTGAGTACGTGTGGTAGACGCTGCCATCCTTCTTGAAGAAGACGCTGTACCCGGGGACGTCGCCCTGGGGCCACGTCTTGCCGGCCTTCTCCAGCTCGTCCTTGGTGCGGAAGTTGAGCTCGATGGGCGTGACCTTCTCGTCGAGCGTGGCGTGGAGGTCGTAGTTGAAGTCGGAGTCGCCGCTCGAGTACCAGGGGAAGGTCCAGCCGTTGCGCCTCTTGAAGGCCTCGAGCTTGTCGGCGGGCGCGCGCGACACGCAGGCGAGGTTGGTGTTCTTGAGGCGCAGATGGCGCACGTCGGGGAGCGACTCGCCGATGTGGCAGCAGCCGCGGCAGCCCTCGTCGTCGTCTGGGTCGAACATGAAGTGGTAGACAATGAGCTGGTCATTACCTTCAAAGAGTTCTGACAGCGTGCGTGTCTTGCCCGCGCTGTCCTTGAAGGTGTACTCCTTGTCCACCCGCACCATGGGCAGGGCGCGGCGCTGCGCGTTGATGGCGTCGTTGAGGCGAGTGAGCTCCTTTTCCTTCTCGAGGAGGCTCTTCCTGGCCGTGAGCCAGTCCTGGTGGGAGACAACCTGGGTCGCCATGATGTAGGTGATGTACGGGGGCTGTTCAGGTTCAGGTTCAGACTACAGGTGTTACTTGGCCAATGCAAATACACATCACCACCTCCGTCAAGTGTTGGAGGGCCTCCCGACCTTTGTACCCATTATCCTGACCACGTCACCTCACATCATCACAGGTCAATAGTGTCGTCGCCTTCCCCATGCGGTCAACTCGCTCTCAGCGGCGTCTTCTTGGAAGCACCTAAGATGCCTGGCTGGGCCACTTAACATGGATGGAGTGCTGTCTGGGGGTGGCTTCCGGCCACGCGATCGCATAACGTCCCCCGGATACAATATTCACGAGACGCGAGATATGAATGGGGGTTCCCAGACCGTTGGACGCCACGGAATCACCAGCGCATTAATGATGATGAAGCTGCTGTTTGCCAAGTTTCATCAAACCCAGTTTCATCGACACCACTCTGCGATCCTGGCTGCACTAACCCATCACATATACAAGCACATCTGATCCGAGTATTTCAGATACTATATGCAACCTCAATACAATGATACCATACTTGATTATTATTCGACCCCTGGGTCCACCATGAACAGCTTGTGACGATGCGTACTAGTACTACTTACTGGTCCAGCCCAACGTCTTCCATCGTCCCAGTCACATCCAACGTGAATGACCGGAAATGGGCTTTTGCCACGGTGGAGAGGAGATAACATGTGAGAGGCCGCCATTCGCACTGATTCCCACAATTCCCACATTGATGCCATCCCAAGTACGCAAGAATGACCAGTATGGCGCTGCGGTCGAACAGACTTTGGCGGATCTCATCTCGGGCTTCCTAGCACCAACCCAATTGACCGTACTGCCCAGACCGCACACAGTTCTGGCCGGCGTGTGCCTGATCGGTCTGATGCTAACTGCCACTGGCTGCCCCTCCGTCCTAGCCGCTGCCGAGTCTGTCCGTTGAAGCCTGTCTGCGGCTGAATCCGGGTGAGACTTTCAAGTTTGGTGTCACTGGGGACCCCTCCTGCGTTTCTCTTCTCCCTTAGCAGTTACTGCGTGCCGTCATAACCCCTCGATCAAAGACCCAGAGACTTTATACCTTGTGTGCTTTCGCCTCTGGGATTTGCTTCTGCCCTTCTTTCTGTACAATCACCTACCACCCACTCATCATCCCCATTCTACTCCATGGCTGAAGCTCACTCAGAGACCAGCTGACACTAGTCGGTATACTTGACCGCACCCACCGCTACGAGAATCACATATTCACCAAAAGGGACCGCGAGTCCCACCGCCATGGCAGCTTCTCTTGCTCCGCCTAGGATGACGCTCTACGGTGCAGGAAATTCCCCGGTACCTGACATGGCAGCACAGACAATCACGTACCGCAAGCCTGGGACAACCCCGCCAGTGTTCCTGGCCGGATCCTTCTCAGAACCGCAGTGGGTGCCCCGTGAGATGGAGTACACGCAGGACCCGGATGGCGAGTATAAGTACACGTGCGAGATCCATGCCGTGCCGGGCCACGACTACCAGTTCAAGTTCAGAGTCGGGGAGGGCGACTCGTGGGTTCTCGACGAGAACAGCCCCGTCGGTAGGTTTTCCTGACCCTGCATTCTCAGAGTGTTGGCCTGATAAACTCCCGGCATAGAAACGGACAGCATGGGCAACAAGAACAACTTACTGAGCGTGCCCCGCAATGGCCCTCCCAAGGCGACTCGCTCCGTGCCCGGAAAGGTCTTGAACGAGCTTGGCCTGGTCGACATTGACAGTCGATCATCCACGCCCATTGAGCAAGTGGCCAACACGGCGGCCGAGGTGGCAGACACTGCGGAGAGCCTTGAAGAGGTAGGAGATACAGTTGCCTGTTATAGACCTGATGGCGGAGCTTTTTGTCGTGTTGACGCTTTTGCAGGATAAATCCGACACTTCCAGCGGGTTCTCGTGGAGGTCTGAAGACATAGCGGGGACTCCTCTTTTCGCCCACGAGAGCTTCGGAGATTACCACGTCGTGGGGGACGCTGCGAACCACGAGGGGCTCGGCCTGAGAGTCCCCCGGAGCCAACCCAGATCGTCGTCGGGGGAGTACCCGCTCGACGACGTCGACGTCGACATCAACGACCCGACGATCGAGAAGTTCCCCTCGGACCGCGGCTCCGTGATAGATACGCTGCGCAAGATCCAGTCCAGCCTTGGGGAGGACAAGGTTCAGGTCGACAGCGCGCCGCCCTCGCCTCGCAATGTGGGATGGACAGCATCCGTTGACTTTGCAGGCGATGCTCAACACTCATCCGGATCGCTCAGCCCGGAAAGCCCCACGGCATCTAGGGGAAGAAGCGAGGACAGACTGTCGCGCAGCAGTTTCGACCCCAAATCAGCCGTGTCACTCGGTCCCATCGCGGAGGAGCCCAGACCGAAGAGCGGAGAGGCTGCGGCAAGCCAAAAGCCTGGCTTGAAGAAGAAACCACGAGGGGCCGTGTTCGATAACCCCGAGAGTGCCCAAAGCGACACCAACAGTCGCGATTGGGCAGGCGAAAAGGTAGTGTCCCCCAGGGGAGGGTTTAGTGCAGACCCCATCAGTCCTAGATCATGAGGGTGAACAGCTTGCAGACCACGAGAACCGACAAGACGAGCGCCAGTCTGAGAACTGGCCCGGTAGGATAAAGTTTCCTGGGTTTCTTGGGTCAGGAAGCGGTTGGAATGCATAAGAAGGGTAGTAGTGGCTGCGACGTAGGTTCAGATCTCGAGTCCTTGGCTTGACAAGGACGATGGTTGGGGAAGCGAGTGCTGGAGGAGGCTGTTAATTTACGTTCCCGAGGTCTCGGAAGATACTCATACTATATAGCATCAAAATCGATGCAAAAGATAACCTCATTGCCTCTTTTTAGATGATCAAAGATGGAAATGAAGATAACATGGAGAGCAGAGCTTCCGTGATGGAGGCGTTGTCGTTGGAAATAGCGGGTCGTAGGTACGTACCCCCCCCCTTGCTAGCATGGAAATCTAGGCTGAGTTCTCCACCCTAAAAAAAAGTCGACGCCCCTTCACGTCGACGGCTTGGATGGCACGCGTCAAGAGCAACGACACGACCACGACGACATTGTCTTCACCCACAGGCAACCGCCCGACATGCATCGTATAGCGTCGACCCCAGTCTGCTCGTCGTGCCGGACCACTCTCCTAGGCCAACGCACACTCCCGATCCGTCCCGCTCAGCCATGCCTCGGAGTCCGATACGTCTCTCTGCGCCGAGCGCCCAAGGAGCGCCCAGCGCGCATGGTCCTCGCTGACCACGTGGGTCGCTCTCCTGCTCGAGGCGGCTCAAGGCACACGCGCGAGGGCCCGTTTGGAAGCCTGAACCGCACCGTCGCCAACGTCGATCCGACCCGCAAACCCACCGCAGCGAAGGAGTCGAGGGGGAAGAGAGGCAGCGCTGGTGACGAGCGCAAGGCCCTGAAGATGCAGCGCGCCCTCGCCCCCGTCTCGTACGGGAAGCGCATGGCAGTCAAGGACCGCATGTCGAACATCGAGTCCTTTGACCAGCTCGACTTCTTGCCCGCCGTCAAGGAGGCCCTGCTGGGCGACGTGTTCAAGGGCCTCGTCGACGTGAAGCCGACCCCGATTCAGCGGCTAGCCATGCCCACGTTGCTTGGCCAGCGTAAATCCGCCCCGCAACGGGAGAACCAGAAGAAGGGTGCCGACGGAGTCCAGTCGTTTCTCCTGGCTGCCGAGACGGGGTCAGGCAAGACGCTGGCGTATCTGCTACCGGCTGTCAACGCCCTCAAGATTGCCGAGGCCCAGGATCCCGACATCAAGGCCTGGAATCAGCGCAAGGCGGAAGAGATGGCGCTACAGGAGTCGGGTAAGGTCAAGGTCAAGGGGAGGGCGTTTGACGAGCCCCATCCCACCATGGCCCGCCCCAAGGTCATGATCCTGGTCCCCACCGCCGAGCTGGTGTCGCAGGTCGGCCGCGTGGCCAGGGCTCTATCTCACGCTATCAAGTTCAAGACGGAGATGATCTCGTCCGACCTCAAGCCCCAGCAGATCCAGCGCGGCATGTACAGTCTCTCCGGTGTGGACGTCGTCATCGCGACACCCCATCTAATCGCCTCCATCGCCGACTCGGATCCCAACATCCTGTCCCGTGTCTCCCACCTCGTGGTGGACGAGGCCGACTCCCTCCTGGACCGGAGCTTCGCGCCCGTGACCACGAGCATCGTCGAGCGCGCCATGCCATCCCTGAAGCAGTTCATCTGCTGCTCGGCCACCATCCCGCGCAAGATGAACAACTACCTGGCGACCAACTACCCCAAGATGCACCGCATCACGACGCCCAACCTCCACGCCATCCCGCGACGCGTCCAGCTCGGCGTCATCGACGTCTCCAGGGAGCCCTACCGCAACAACAAGGACCTGGCCTGCGCCGACGCCATCTACACCATTGGCCGCGAGGCCGCCGCCCACGAGGGCCCCGTCAAGGGCGAGATCGACGTCCGCCGCATCATCGTCTTTGTCAACGAGCGCGAGAAGACGGAGGAGGTGGCCAAGTACCTCCGCACCAAGGGCATCGATGCGCAGGCGCTGCACAGGGACACGCCCGAGAAGCGCCACGGCGAGATCCTCGAGACGTTCACGACCAACGAGGCGCTGACGGTCCAGGCGCCCAAGTTCAAGGAGAACCGCATCAGCAACGTCAAGGCCCTCGTGGTGACGGACCTGGCCTCGCGCGGCATCGACACCCTGGCCGTCCGGCACGTCATCCTCTACGACGTGCCCCACACGACCATCGACTTCATCCACCGCCTAGGACGCGCGGGGCGGATGGGTCGAAGGGGTCGCGGCATCGTCCTGGCTGGCAACGACGACAGGAAGGATGTCATTGCCGAGGTGAAGAAGAGCATGTTCATGGGCCAGGCGCTCATCTAAGCATGGCGTTTATGTGCAGACGTAATCCTTGATTCTTTTTGTTTTTGTGTACATTACTGTATCAACATGATAAATCGGAACATCTAAAGCCGGCGCCTGGGACAGACGATGGGTATGGATTGCTGGACATGGAATATAGAACAGCCGGGGTCTCATTTAAGAACACCTCTCTAAAATAATGTACGATAGGGGGACAAATATACCACTAAGTTGCCACAAAACCATTTTTTCTGCTGTTGCTAGTCCCGTGCTGAAGGGTGAGGCACACACACACTCATGATATGGGAAGAGAAAGGAGTGTTTCTCATGCAAAGTTTACAGACATAGTTACAGAAAACCAGCTACCTAACCCTGCCCCTCTTCCTTGTCCGAAGCTTCGAGAGCTTCCTTTTCTTTTCTTTTCTTTTCTGTATCTGTATATCCACAAACATGTCCCAACAAAGAAGGACTGCTTCCCATTGTTCGGGGGAGTAATCTCCCCAACGAGGAGTATGTTCATCTTGCTGTTCTAGAGGCCTCCTTGTTATACTTTTTTCGATCTATTCACCTAATCCCTGTTTAACTTGTGGACGAATTTTTTCCCTAATCTTCCGTAGACATTGACGCCATAGTTCGGGTAGAAGAACCAGAGTCCTGCTGCTTCACGCTCTTCTCTTTCTCCTTAGACAGAATCAGAACTGATACCAACGGATACTCCGGAATAGAGCACTCACTGTATAGGTCGCATGCATGGGCTCGTGGTGACTATGTACAATTAGCGCACGCCCCTGATCGTGCAATTGGGCTATGGGTAATGCAGCCACTGAAGGCTCCCACGTTCTTTTTACAGTGCGAACATGGCTCTTATGGAGGGGTTCCAGACATGTACATCAGAGCTCCATCGATGTTTGGTAGTCGTGAAAGGTTGATAAACCTTGTTTTTCCCCTCCTACCCTGAATATTGAGCAAAAGGAGACGCTGCATGCCATCCGTTCCTCGAAGGCGATGCACTTTGACTGGACGCAAAAGAGTGATCTCGGCGAGTGCCCAAGCCGTCACAGGGCGCGGATCTTGTGGCTGAGGGTCCGAGGCCGGAATAGAGGGTAGAGAGTCCACGACAATACCCATGATGCAGCCGATGAGAATCGATGATTAGAGTAGAAGAGCAGAGTAGAAGAGCAGAGAGGAAAGTGGTGACGCTGAGTGTTAGAGCTAGAACGTGCTGCTATATATGTAGATGGTGCCCCGGTAATTACTTTGGTGAAGGGGAAGCATTCCATGGGCACAGCTTACTAGTGTATAAAGATTTGCACAGGTATTGAGTTTTGACGCAGTCGTCAGTATAGGACAGACAAATTCGTGAAGCTTCGTATTACGAAGTATTACAGATTACTATGTATCCGTACCTTACCTCAGTACTAGGTGGAAGTGTGGTCGTGTTAAAGTTGTGGGTGGAGCCCCTCCAAAAGCTGCAAGTTGTGACGCGCGACGCGTCTCAGCACCAACACCAATTGTTTCTCCCACCACCACCAGCTAACATTTCAACCAAACCCAACCTGCATCCAGGCTACACTCACGTTTTGAATACCCTAAAACCAACAGAGAATTCAATTACTCACTTACCCTCTACTACAATTACTTCTGAGCGCAACCCACAGCACTCGCCCACGATGCCTCGGCCGAAGCGAACGCGTCAGGCTGCCAAGCCTACCCAACAGGACAACCGCGACAAGGAACCCGAGACTCGAGCACCAGCGCGCAGAACTCGCTCCATGGGCGCACGCAACACCACCACAGATGAGGAAGCTCTCCAAGCTGCCAATCGGAGCCGCGATGCGGCCCTGGGCCGCCTCGCCAACGAGGACGTCACCACCACCGCCGATGACACGGTCGACTCGGTCGAGATTGGGCGACGCGCCGAGACGCCCCAGCCCCGGGACACGACTGGGCTTGACCTGGGCGACGACATGTTTGGCGACCTGGATGATAGCTTTGAACTCGGTGTGGCCCCCAGCAGTGGCCGCTCCATGGACAACTCATCCCTCTACGGCAGCCACATGAAGCCACGCTCTCGCTCGCGTCAGTCCAGCTTCATTGGCCGCAATGATCCTCCCATCCGACCTAGCAGCAGGGGAGGCAACACGCCCCTCATGAGTTCATCCTTCAATATTGGAGCCTTCAGGCGACGCGTTCGTGAGCCCAGCATTCTGGGCACTGGCCGCAAGAGCCGGCCAGATGTCACATCGACGACAGCCCAGGATGACGAATCGGAGAGGGAGGAGAATGAGGAAGAGGAGGAGGAGGAAGAAGATTTCGCGCCAGAGGCCGAGTCAACGCCCATCAACAACCGTCGTCGTACGCGGGCGTCCATGCAGCAGCAGGAGCGCGAGGCCTCGCCATCCCTGCCTATCCTGTCGGGGTCGCGTAAAAGAAAAAGCGATGTTGCCCCCGAACCCAGCGACCGCCCGGAGAAGACGTCGCGAACCGAGGAGCCCCAGCCTGAAGAAGCCAGCGACAGCGAGTCAGAACTGTCGTCCCCCTCGCCGCCTCGGATGCTACGGCCCCGAATGGAGCGCCCCGTCACGCCTAGCCCGGCAGATTTTGCTGCGCCCCCTGCCAGCAGCGCATCGGAAGACGAGGGCGACTTCTGGCCAGACATCCACGGGCTGGCTAGGCGGAAGCGGAGACCATCGGTGACAGAGCCCCTGCGGGGCGACAATCTCTCCGATGTCTCCTCCCCGCCGTCCCTGACCCATTCTCCCAACTACGCTCAGACCAAGGGTCCCAAGGGCCGCCGCGGGCGGTCTCGCACCCGCCGCGAATCACCGCCCCCGCTGACCACGGCAGACCTGGCCAATCTTCTGCCTCAGCGGCGGCAAAGGAACCGCAGGGATCTGGAGGCTGACATCGAGTACGACACATCTGGTCTGGGCCAGGACCAAGACGAGCTGTCCTATGCGCGGTCCACGCGGCGCAGAAATGACAGCCGTGCAGCTTCGACCCGCTCCGCGTCCCGCGGGGCCCGCAGCACGGGACCCGCGCGGATGGATAAGGAGGTCCCTGCCTCCAACACGCGCAGCGCATCCCACCGCGCTGGCAAGACGTACTCACGCCGCTCCTCCGACAAGGAGAATGAGGGCGAGGGGGAGGAGAACGAGGTCGAGGAGAGCACGTTCGAGCCGCTCCCCGACGACACGTTTGACGCGGGTACCGGCCAGCCGTTTGTTACGACCGAGGAGCTGAAGAAGGCCGCCAAGAAGTTTGAGGAGGTGGACCGCTGGGAGATGTCTTTCGAGGATAATGAGGAGCCCGAGTCGCCGATTGGGGCGCGGTAGTGGGGTGTTTGCAGGCTGGGGTGAAAGAGTTGATGATCAGTGAGCAATGGTGCAATGGAGAAACGGTGTTTTAGGCGATGGTCATGTCCTTTGAATGGTTCAGTCTGCTCAGCCAGCTCTCTCTCTCTCCCCTGCAGAGGTCTGCCTGATTTTGATTTTGAATTTTTTTTCCTACTCGTTTTACTTTTCATGAACAAGGAGAATCTATGCCTTATCTCGTCTAAGTAGGTTCACCATAACCCTGTGAAAGATCCCGTACGCCGTGCCTATGATGTTATCCTATCCATCCCAACCATACCTCATCAGTTCCTGGTCACGTCGCAAGATTCACCGCCTCCGTCCTGTGTTCAACAACCGTCAATAGAGGGTCGAGGACGTTAGGGTCACGGAGTGCGATGGTGATGTCGTCCGGCAGTCTCCCGGACATGCGCAGACCCTAAGAAATATCAAAACAGTCAGCATATTTTCCTCCCAAGACAAGAAAGGCATCCAAGAGGGGAAGGGAGGGGGTGCCGCACCATCTTAACCTGGTCAAAGCTCGCCTCCTTGGCCGTATACTCGCGGATGACCTCCTCCGTCTCAAAGTCGACGTAGACGCGGGTGTCGCGTATGCGCACAATGACGTTGTCGAGGCGCATGAAGAGGCGGACGAGGAGCAGCATGCGCTTCTCGTGGACGCGCAGCTTGGCGGTGTAGAGGGAGATGCCGTTGTCGTCGAGCTCGCTCTCGTAGAGGACGACCTCGTCGAAGAACAGGATGGGGTCGCGGCGCTTGAGTAGGTCGATGGGGATGGGCGTGTCGGCGGGGGCGAGGGCCTTGTCGCCCGAGGGCGCGTGCAGGGTCCCCGCGTAGGTGGTCGAGTAGCTCCAGTCGTAGGGCTTGACGACCTCCTTGATCTTCTGGGTGGTGTCCTCGCGGGTGCTCTCCCAGTCGCGGGCGTAGGCGACCTTGAGGACGTTGCGGTCCGTCTTGTCGACGGCGTCGAGGGCGTCGGCGGCCGTGAAGGAGAGGGACCACCGCGAAGGGAGATGTTCGATGGAGACGAGATTGTCGCCAAAGATCATCTCCGGCATGGGGATGCCGATGCGGTCGGTGAGGGCATCGATGGGGCCGGCCTTGGAGATGGGCAGCTTGCGCGTTGAGACGCGGAAGCGGCCCTGGGTGTGGGAGGTGGTGGCGGCTGAGAGGGCCTGGGGCCCTGGGAAGGGCTCGTTGGGGGACGAGATGTGGTTCATCCGCGGCGCCTGGTGAAGGCGGCTCTGGGCGTCGGAGGAGGCCATACTGGGGAGGGCTGTCGTCAACGCCACCAGGGGATGCGCGGTGCTGCTGGCCTTACTCGGGCAGCGTTCCAAAGCTCATGTTCCAAAACCCGAGTGGGTCGTGGTGGATCGTGACAGATTGGTGCTGGACTGCTGGTGCAGGTTTGAAACCGAGTTGGATTGTGGACGTCATACCCCGCGCTTAGCCAGTGGGGGGCGGAACTACGGGAGGCAGACCGAGATCCCATATTAGGTACCTTATTGAGCACATTCCCAAGCCATCCAGGATTAAACATGGAAGAAAAATCTAGATTCCCACCGGCGCAACTGGCTGCCTCTTTTCATGCACCGTACCAAAATATTCCGCTCGACGAATACCACCAAATATAGTAGCAATTAAATAATAACGCTCAGCTCGCAAGTCTCCGGGAGAATGCTGCCGGTGATGCCAATTTGGGTAGTGTCCCCCTGCCTGTCGCCACAGCTCGGCGAGTTCCGCCGAGAAAAGGTACGAGTACTGAGTAGTGGTACTTGGGTACATTGGTTGTCTTGCGTACAAGGTAGTATTCCAATGCTCCATTCTCTGTACATTGACGCAATCTCGTATTCAGGGCAAGGCGGCGTTGAAACATGGTCAGGCCATTTTCAACAGGCACAAAGTACACAGTACAAAGGTACGAAGATACTTACTAGTACCTCGCAGTTTGCACCTACCTTACCCATGCTGCCGGTTCGCCCTGCTCAACTGCCACCAATTACAAGCCACATCGACACAACCAGTTCATTGTCAAATGGTGTGGCGCATGCGACTCAGTGTGGCTGCTCAGCCGCGGCCTTGGTTTCTGTGCTGCTGTTTGGGTCTCAACCCCCCTGGCCCGTTGCCCTGGTGATAGTGACACACAACAACTGCCCCCAGCTTCCGGCAGTCGAAACCACTGAGCATGCCATACACACAACGACTCTCTTGCGAACATCCTCAAAAAAGCTACCCTCGCACCCATTAAACTCTCTCTCCGCCTAAACCTAATCCCCGTCTCTTCCGGGGGCATCAATAGGCCTTGCGACCACCACCGGGCTTGGACAATGGCAGGGCACGCTTTAGAGACTCGCCTCGAGCACCTATCGGTGCAAGACGAGAACGACAACGGCGATGTCACCAGCTCCAAGGTCTACTCAAAGTCAAAGGTTTGTCCTCAGTCCCCTTCATCCGATTTCCGCCGTTTTTTTCGAGGACCCCAAAGCTGAAACGGGGCCTTATCTAGACTGCCGCGGCAGCTTCTCACAACAGCAGCCGGCATAACATGTTCAAGGTTGCTCTCCAGCCCCAGACCAGCAATTCCGTGGCATCGGTGACTCTTCCCTCGCAAGCTGCCCAGCGAAAGACCAACAACCCAACCTCTCCGCCTCGCAAACCGCTCCCCCAGTCCTCGGCAGCTCGGTCAGCCGACGAGGATGGTACGGACGAGCGGCTGCAGCTGCAACGCAAGTCTGCAACCCTCACCGAGCAGCCTAGCCCCCCCAAGCAATGGCACCTGGGGCGGTTTGAGATTGGCCGCCCCCTGGGCAAGGGCAAGTTTGGCCGCGTCTACCTCGCCAGGGAGCGCACCAGCGGTTTCATCTGCGGCCTCAAGGTGCTGCACAAGAACGAGCTCCAGGCCGGCGGCGGCGTCGAGAAGCAGGTTCGCCGCGAGATCGAGATCCAGAGCAACCTGCGGCACCCCAATATCCTCAAGCTCTACGGCCACTTCCACGACAGCAAGCGCATCTTCCTGATCCTGGAATATGCCGCCAAGGGTGAGCTGTACAAGCACCTCCGCAAGGAGAGGCGATTTGCCGAGTGGAAGGCGGCACATTATATTGCGCAGATGGCCTCGGCCCTCCGGTATTTGCACCGCAAGCATGTCATTCACCGGGACATCAAGCCAGAGAATATCCTGGTGGGCATCCACGACGAGATCAAGATCTCCGATTTTGGGTGGAGCGTGCATGCACCCAATAGCCGCCGCAAGACCATGTGTGGCACCCTCGACTACCTGCCGCCGGAAATGATCAAGCCCGGCAGCTCGGACAACTACTACGACGAAAAGGTCGACCTCTGGAGTCTTGGCGTTTTGACGTACGAGTTTTTGGTTGGCGAGGCGCCGTTTGAGGATACTCCCGTCATGACCCAGCGGAGGATCGCCCGCGCTGATATGTCGATTCCCAAGTTTGTCAGCCCGGAGGCCGCTGATTTGATAAAGAAGGTACGCCATGCACTCCTTCCCAATTATTGTCTCACCCTCATCCATGCTTACACCTATTAGCTTTTGGTTCTTGACCCTGCAAAGCGGATCCCTCTCGAGGATATTCAGGAACACCCGTGGATCCTCAAGCACTGTGTCAAGGGTGAGCGAGCGACGAATAGGGAGCAGAAGTCGTAACTACCTGAGAGAGCCGGCGACAATGAGGTTTTTTTTTTCTTATGGTGGCGTTGAGGTTTAATAATCTGGTGAAAGGATTGGACAGGATAAGCCCGGTTTCATGCATTTTATTAGGAGTCATCAGGCGAGTTGGATGGGTTTGCTATTGTGCGAATACAGTACCATGCTTTCAGGCTTCAACAGATTCATAGCACAAGGACACGCAGAGCGAATATTATTGTCTTTGGGTATCGTCAAGATCATTAGTAGTGGAGTATGTGAGATGAAGGTGACCGGCTGAATGTTACAAAGTGTTGTACAAGATGAAGATCGCCATCCGTCGTACTACCGGTAGACATCATCGAACGGCCTTGTGTCCGAGAAACATGAATCCCAAACCTGATTCACGACCTTGGAGGCCTGCTCCTCATCCTTACACCTAGGCCGGGCCATGACGGACTGGACGGCCCTCTTGCGCACGCAGTTTTGGAACTGCTGTGTAAGTGACCAGTGACCCCTGGTGAAGGCCTCCCGCGTCCAGCGGCACTCGCCACTGAGCATTGACGCGCGAATCTGCGGCTGTTATCAGCATATATGACGCATAGTAATCAGATGCGAGTACTGCTAACCTCTGTGCATGCTGCATGCTTCAAGTCCTTGTCCCCCATCCAGTCCACGTTCCACCGCAAGTGATCCCACGCGTGCACCATCTCGTGGGCTAGCGTGTCCTCGAGGTGCTTGCGGTCGCGCACCTCGTTGGCGCACAGGAGGATGCCGTGGTCTGGGCTGAACCCTCCCGACTGGCGGTGGACCTCCCCGGACTCGTCGAGGCGGGCTGGGCACCGGCGGCAGACGACGTTGCTGGCGTCGAGGCGGCCGTTGAGGTCGCCCACCTTCTCGGAGAGGAAGCGGATGATGGGAGAATTCTGGAACAGCCAGTCGCGATACTCATTGCAGCGGTTGCAATCGCGCTCCTCGTGGACCTTGTAGCGCCACTCGCGGTAGTGGAACTGGCCCTCGCGGGTCATCTGGCCGGACAGGATGCGGAAGTAGTTCATCCACCACTTTATCTGCGGGTCGAAGCCGGTGCGGGCGGGATCGTTGACCAGCTCCTTGGGTGCGCCGGGGGGCACGGGAGCGGGGACGGCGCCCGTCTGCGGCGTCTTGTCGGCGGAGGCCATAGTTTCTTCTCCTCTCTCTCTCTCTCTCTCTCTAACCCTCTCGCTAAGGTAGGGACGGGAAGAGCTGGGGAAGGACGGGGAGGAACGGAGGGGCGTTTGGCACTTTGGTGATTCAAGGATTCAAGCGGTCAGAACCGATGAGGCCTCTCTCTGTCCGTCACTCTGTCTCTCTGTCAGACAGTCATGTACCGAGGCGCGCGCCGAAGTGACAGAAGTGACGAGGGAGGTCGTATGCGGGTACGCTGAGCTGCCGGCTTTCGTCACCTTGCTGCAGGAAGTGTCGAGTAAAACTCAGGTCATCGACGTCGGGTGTCGCCCAAGGCGGAATAGCGGCAGGGGAGGGCCTCGCGGCTGGGCTTGGACGCTTCGGTGGACTTGTGGACTTGTGGACTTGTTGGTGTGCCGTCACGTCACATGCGGAGGCAGTGGTGGAGGACGGTTGGACGGATGGACGGTCGTGCGGCCACCAGTGGCACAAGCGGCTTGGGAGTATGTCCAAGGATGACGGGCTTGGCCCTGGAGGCTGGCAAAGGCTGGCGGAGACTGGCAGAAAAGGCTGCAGAGGCTGCACCACAGTGACCACACCCCAGGGCACCTGGGCAGGTTACAGGTACGTAGTGGCTGGCCTGGCGCCTGGCTGGCGCTGGACTTGGGCTGGGCAGGGCGGCACGGAGCACCATAGTGCCTGGCTGAGAGGCTGAGGCCCTGCTGGTGGCCCTGCTGGTGGCCCTGCTGGTGGCCCTGCTGGTGGCCTCCATGCTGCAAAATTCTGCCACCAGGGGTTGCCGCACATCTCCGGGCGGTGAGCGAACCAAGGGTCAGTATTCCTCAGGAATTGCGGGCCCGCTGTCGGGAAATGACGCCGGTCCCAACAGCCAACTAATGGGGTCGCCGCTTTCATCCACCACATCCAGACACATGCCTCAGCAACCTGGTTCTCCCCAGAGAAAAACCCATCCGTCCTCACAGCGACGGGGCACAGCAGACGAACCAGAATAATACCGCGCGTTCCTTGGCGTGAGACGACGAATAGGATGGAGGGTGAGTACGCCCTGCCTGCCTGCAAGCCATCGAGCATATGTCAGGGCTCCACCGCGGTACAGCACCGTCAGAAGGACCGTGGACAAGGAGACGCGAGGTACATCCGCAAAGTACAACTCGACTCGACTTATGTATACTCGTCGATTCCCGTCGTTGTTGGATTTTCTGGATTCCTCGATTCTTCTTTTATCTCTCCAGTATCTTCTGCCGCGGAATGAGCCTTGGTCTTTGCTGATTTCATCTCATTTCCCCTTCGCCACATCATACCCTTACTGATCCATATCCATCTCTCAACCAACAGACGACATGAAGAAACCAAGACCCTTGACGGTCGTCATTAAGCTGGGTAAGCCCTCCATGGAGTTCTCTATTTGGCTGCTGAAAATACTAACATGAATTTCTCCCTCGACAGGCACAAGCTCCATCGTCGATGAAAAGACGCATGAGCCTCTGCTGCCCATCCTGACCCTCATCGTCGACACTGCCGTCAAGCTTCAGAAGACTGGCCACCGCGTCGTCATCGTCTCGTCTGGCGCTATTGGCGTCGGTCTCCGACGTATGGACGTCGACAAGAGGCCAAAGCACCTGGCTCAGTTGCAGGTAGGCATCCCCCTTCGCCTCACATGTCGTCCACCGACAAAGTTTGACTAACCGGACTCTGTAGGGTCTAGCTGCAATTGGACAATGCAGACTCATGAGTCTCTGGGACGGCCTTTTCCAGCACATGGATCAGCCAATTGCCCAGATTCTTCTCACCAAGAATGATATCGCAGACGTATGTAACCCCCTGCAACACCCCCTGACTTACACCGACCTGACATTGGTCGACTCTTCCAGCGGACGAGGTATCTCAATGCCCAAAACACATTCAACTCGCTCTTGGACATGGGCGTCATCCCCATTGTCAATGAGAACGATACCTTGGCTGTTTCTGAAATCAAGTTTGGTGACAACGATACCCTCTCGGCAATTACCGCTGCTATGATCCACGCCGATCACCTCTTCCTCATGACAGACGTAGACTGCCTGTATGACAAGAATCCTCGGACAAATCCTGATGCCCAACCCATTGAGGTTGTGCCAGATATCTCTCAAATTCACGCCGATGGTATGTTCTTCTTTCGTCTCCCAAACAACGTGTGCCAAGGCTGACCCCACGTCCAGTGTCAAGTGCCGGCTCATCACTCGGCACCGGCGGCATGAGCACCAAAATCATTGCCGCCAGACTGGGCACCTCGGCCGGCGTCACAGTCATCATTACCCGGTCATCAAATCCAGGTAATATCCTCAACATTCTCAACTACCTCCACACGTCGACATCCGGCTCATCCGGGGAGGACGAGTCGGACGAGGAGTCACTGGTTGCTGCATCAACATCATTAAATCTGATGGCGCCCTCTGGCGCTTCAGACGGGCCTCCCCTGCACACCCGGTTCCTGCCTTCAAGTGACCCCATTCGGGATCGCCACTTTTGGCTACTACACACTCTCAACCCCCACGGAACCATCTACATTGATCAGGGTGCCCACCGCGCCCTGGTTGGCAAGGCAGGCCTCCTTCCCGTCGGCGTCGTCGACGTCGAAGGAAATTTTGCCCAGCACGAGCCGGTGCGCGTGGTCGTGGTCAACCGACTGGCTTCGCCTGGCCCCGACGGCAAGATGCGCGGCGACTATGCCGAGGAGGTCGGCAGAGCCCTCGTTAACTACGCCTCGGCCGAGATCACCCGGATCATGGGTCACCAGAGCCATGAGATCGAGGAGCTTCTGGGCTATGCCGACAGCGAGTACGTCGCCAATCGACAACACGTCGTGTTCTTCAGGAAGGACAGTCGACCCACCAGTCCGACGGGCCATTAAACGGGTTGCAATTGATTTGGATATGAGCAAAAGTAGTCAAGTTGGAAGCGAGCATTGCATAAGTTGCGGCACAAACACCGCCAGAGATCAGGAGTTTTTTTTTTTTTTTATCTTTCTCTTTGGGATAATTTTCTTTCGAAATGAATACGGGACGATGGGATCCGTCATTCTTCAACAACAATGAATGACATGGGCACATGTGTACACTCGCTAGTGATGCAGGGATCATGGGCTTTCTATGTCTTTTATGGAGTACATGATGGTACTAGTCATCCTCTTGTTAAGGCTAAGTCGACAGATTGTTACCCAGTACTAGTCTTCCAAGCTTGTTATATATATCTGTATACCGCTGAGTTGTTGTCTGATAGCCAGAGACCACTGGGCGTCTCTCTCTCTCTCTTTTCATACCCATGAACCCTCAAACTCCCGATCGTTGATTTCGAGTTTTTTACCCAGTTGCGCCTGGGGGTTTCAGAATCCAGGGTAGTACCCGGTGAGGGGCCTTCGGAAACCAAAACCCCGCCAGCTCGCAAGGTTGTCGATGGAGGGGCACAGGGGCGATGCAATGCACTGTGGTACGTACCTGCAGAGGGGCAGTGAGGGGTAATTAAGAGGTACCTCTGACTCGGAGCCCGGCGAATCGAGTTAATCCTGTCCGGCCTGGGGGAAAATTGGTTGCATGAGCCCCCCCTGTTGCTTGGTGCCCTGTTGGCGCCTTATTGCCCTGGCGAAAGGAAGAATGGCGCTGGAATTCCACACCCAGTGACGGCACTGCAGAACCTGGAAACCCCCCCAATCGCAGAGTTTAGGGTCCAGTCCATCGAGTGAGCCCTCGCCGTGCCGTCTGGCCCCCTCCCCCTCCCCCACTATCTAGAGGACTCAGTGCGCATCGAGTTTTTGTGACTCACGCGCATCTCCTCTGCCATATCGAATCTGTGTGGATGAAGCCGCCTCGTCCCTGCGTTTCCCTCCTGACTCAACATCGTCACCTCTGCCTTCGCCTCGCATTCCACTCGCTGCCGTTATCAAAGACGCGCTCCCGTTGCTTCTCGTCCTCGAGCCACTTGCACAAGGCCCTAGTCCAGCGACCGAAGAACCACAAGCTGTCCAAGATGTCCTCGACCGCAACGACCCTCAAGGGCCAGCCCCTCGACAAGGCCATCCTCGATGCCATGCTGAGGCGCCGCATGTTCTACACCCCGTCCTTCGAGATCTATGGCGGCGTCGGCGGTCTCTACGACTTTGGGCCCCCCGGCTGCGGTCTCCTGGCCAACATCACCGACCTCTGGCGCAAACACTTCGTCCTCGAGGAGGACATGCTCGAGGTCGACTGCACCGCCCTGACCCCCCACGAAGTCCTCAAGACTAGCGGCCACGTCGACAAGTTCGCCGACTGGATGTGCAAGGACCCCAAGAACGGCGAGATTCTGCGCGCCGACCACTTCGTCGAGGCTGTCCTCGAGGCTAGGTTAAAGGGCGACAAGGAGGCCCGTGGCCAGAAGGTGGAGGAGAAGGATGACCCCAAGAAGAAGAAGAAGAAGGCCAAGTCCGAGGCTGTCAAGCTCGACGACGCCGTGGTCCAGGAGTACGAGGAGGTGCTAGCCAGGATCGACAACTACGACGGCCCGGAGCTCGGTGCGCTCATCAAGAAGTACGACCTGCGGAACCCCGAGACCGGCGAGATCCCCTCCGACCCCGTTGCCTTCAACCTCATGTTCCAGACCTCCATTGGCCCCAGCAGCAACCTACCTGGCTACCTGCGGCCCGAGACCGCCCAGGGCCAGTTCCTCAACTTTGCCAAGCTCCTCGAGTTCAACCAGTCCTCCATGCCCTTCGCCTCTGCCTCCATTGGCAAGTCGTACCGAAACGAGATCTCCCCCCGCGCTGGCCTGCTGCGAGTCCGTGAGTTCCTGATGGCCGAGATCGAGCACTTTGTCGATCCCCAGGGCGGCAAGAAGCACAGCCGGTTCAACGAGATTGAGGATATCGAGCTTGTTCTCCTCGACCGCGACACCCAGCTGTCCGGCAAGACCACCACCAGGACTGTCAAGATTGGCGAGGCCGTCAAGTCTGGCCTCGTCGACAACGAAACCCTCGGCTACTTCCTGGCGCGCATCCACCTCTTCATGGTCAAGATTGGCGTCGACACGTCCAAGATGCGCTTCCGCCAGCACATGGCCAATGAGATGGCCCACTACGCCTGCGACTGCTGGGACTGCGAGCTTTTCACAACCTCCGGCTGGGTCGAATGTGTCGGCTGCGCTGACCGCAGCGCCTACGATCTCAACGTCCACGCCAAGAAGACTGGTGCTTCCCTGGTCGTGCGCCAGCGCCTTGACGAGCCCATCGTCATTGAGGAGTGGCAGGTTGATGTTGAGAAGAAGAAGTTCGGCCCGCTCTTCAAGAAGGACGCCAAGACGGTGGAGACCGCTCTGCTGGCTACTTCGCAGGAGCAGCGCTCCAAGCTGGCCGAGGAGATCACTGCCAATGGCAAGATCATCCTGTCTGTGGAGGGTGTTGGTGAGGGCAAGGTTGAGATCCCCAGTGAGGCGATCAAGATCGAGTTCCGCAAGAGGACCGAGTTTACTCGCGAGTTTACCCCGAACGTCATCGAGCCATCCTTCGGTATCGGCCGCATCCTGTACGCCCTCATCGAGCACAACTTCTGGACCAGAGGCACCGAGGGTGGCGACGAAGCGCGCGGTGTAAGTATCCTTTACTCCTTTTATAACCCTCACATCATCTGACTTTCTTATCATAGGTCCTGTCCTTCCCCCCCATGGTGGCCCCGACAAAGGTGCTCATCGTGCCCCTTTCCTCCAACGCGCAGTTCAAGCCGCATCTTAAGAAGCTCTCGCAGCGCCTGCGAAAACTTGGCGTTTCCAGCCGCGTCGACGACTCGTCGGCCAGCATTGGCAAGCGCTACAGCCGTAACGACGAGCTCGGCACGCCCCTCGGCATCACTGTCGACTTCCAGACCCTGCAGGACAACACCCTGACCCTGCGTGACCGCGACTCGACCAACCAGGTCCGCGCGGAGGAGGACAAGATTGTGGAGGCTATCCGGGCTCTTGCTGACGGCAGCAAGACCTGGGCGGACATCGAGGCAGAGCTGCCCAAATTCGAGGGCCAAGAGCTGGATGTTCCTGTTAGGTAAAGAGAATGTAGTAGAGAGCGCTGGTTATAGACACCGTGGGGAGGATAATAGAGCAACGAAGATGTCGAGACAAATCATGGACGAATAGGTAAAGCATTTAGGCGCGTGGCGGCAAGAGTAAAACCGTGGTTGTACTATCTATCAGCATGGCGGTCATCTGAGGGAGTAACATTGAAAGTGCAAGGAGTTGTGAATCAAGACATCTTCCCAGTGAATGACTAAAGGACATCGGTGTACCAGTGGCCATTCTCACGAAGATATAAAGGGGCTCAACGCCAAGTCAATCTTCCTTCGAGTACATGTACTACCCAGTAACGAAGACACGTACTCGTACAGCCGTCTTCGAATCTTGATTTAGACCCAGAAATGAAAAGACCCAGAAATGAAACAAACCGTTGTCGCGCACACAGATGCACGTCACAATGTCCTCCCGCTGCGAACCTTCACCTGGCACGGCCGCCCTCTTCGGAAGCGGGCGCAAATGTTCTAAATGCGGCAACTTCACCACCTGTCCCCCACTGGCGAATGGCAGGTGCCAGCTATGTCCTGCAGACAAGAGCTCCTCCGAGAAGAAGTCTGGGCTAAGAGCTCTGATAAAAAGAGCAAGGGCGGGAGGAAGACCGAAAAGTAGGAGGAGCACGGGTTGGGGGATGTCGGTGGGCTTCTGTTACATCCTCACGACGGCGACGGACGTCAAGCGGTGACATGAGGATTCTGGATTGCGATTTAACGTCGTATTTTTGGATGACGGACGGCGATAGTAGTTGGAATCACTCTGGGTAGATTGGTATATAAGGCCCTCGGACCTCCCAATAGACTCGTCTGAGCGACTACGCTCTTATACCGTCACCTGGCACGACTTTACTACAATATTTAATACAACACCGCCTGTCAGTTCAGCTCACAATGTCCAACGACGGCTCTCCTTTGCTACAGGGGAATGTGACTGCCGCCACCCTCGTTTGTTGCGAGAAATGCCACACGTGGACTAGTACGGTATACGATGAGAGGTGCGCTATGGATGATTGTGGTGGCTCACTGGTTGTGTTCGAGATAATATCCACGAACACCAAGGAGAGTGACACCAAGGCTACCAAAGACAAGCGCCAGGTCAGTGGTGACAAGGATGATTCTTCGACATCCTGAGCCATGGGCAGGATTTAACACCGAACACTTGATTCGTTTGTGCCTTTTGATGTCGGGCACTAGGTGGAGGGTAGACGAAGATCTTGCATCGCGGGCCGCTATTAGGTAGTGCGTGGTGGTGGGTTGATGGGTGCGTGGGTTGCAAGGGTCCTGGGCCGACTTACCATAGGTAAGACATCTGTAATGTTCTTCGGAGACGAAAGTTCGAAACTACAGGCCTTCTGACTCTCATTCTCGTCGTATGTTGTGCAACTGGCGCCCTGTTTCATAGTGAGGCACGAACCTGGTAAGATGACTGCATGAAACCGAGCGACGAGAGCGCCATCCTCCTGAATCTTAACCCAGCAAGCCTCACGGCTCTGGGGGTATTAATATCGTGGCATGGTGCGCCGGGTTAAGCTGGTTCCGATCTGGATCTCCCTGTAGGAGGAGGCTCAGGAGCCTCAGGCCCTCAGTCCCCCTTATGTAAAGAGCTGTTCAACGAGCAAACCACGAGTTGATGACGGGCTGCAACAGGGATCGGGTCCCGCCAATCCACCTGGGCGCCTGTTGCTGGTCGCCACTGTAATATTCCAGCTGCGCTGAACTCGTGCACAGCAGGGCGCCACAAGCGCCCTGCAATCATGTTTGCGAGAAGTCGCGGGTCCGATTCATGGCAGTTGCCTGCTGAGACATGGGGGGGCAAATATTTATGGTCATGAAGACGGTGGCACGAGTGAAAGGGTAAGCTGGGGGGATAGTGGCCTTTTGACTCTCTGGCCGGCCTTATTGCAAGGATGGCAGGAGGGGAGAAATAAAGGATAGAAGATCCCATGTTGATGCAAGGGTGTTGACTGTTGGAGCCTCGAGGAGGTACTATTGCATCGCAAAATCGTGGTGGTTTTCGTGGAATGGCGATGGACGGAACGAGAAGAGGGGCATCAGGGGGGGCCAAGGGGCCAGTTACCGGTACTTGTATTCATACAGTGCGCTTCTTCTCTGCCTGTTGTATCTCATGCGCAATGACAAAGAATATGGTGACTCTTCACACTGTACTCGCACATGGCAGCTACCGCCCGTTTCAACTAACGGAGAAGCAACGGCCTGGGTGACCGCTGTTGCCAACCAGCCAACAAGTTAGCCAACCTCCTTCCCCACACCCCACTGAGCAACAAGGACGGTCAGGGAGCAAGGGCGTTTGGCTGGGCAGGTGCCTGACCTGACTTCGGGGTTAAGCTGCCAACTTCTCTCCTCTCCTCTCACGTATCCTGTCACCGCCTCTGCTCTTCCAATTCGGCCTATTCCCCTTGATCGTTCTACGTTTTGCTTGTTAGGCAGCCTCGATTCTCCAGCCCTCCCTCTAGCCAGCCCCTGCGTGCGTGATCTGTACCCGTGCGAGTCGACCACTTCGGCCGCCAACCGTTCGCGCCCCTCAACGGCTGAGCCCCCTCATCCCTTTTCGCGTACCAGCATCTCGATCGACCACTACTACCTACCATAACAACCCTCCCCTCACCGGCCTCGGCGAAGCTGGGCACGACCACTTCGGGACTCTCATGCCCTGCCGATCTAGCCATTGAGGAGGCGATTGTCCTCGCCGTGCCGCCATCGCTGTTGTTGTCCGTGCTGCCTTATCGTGATCCCGTCGCCCGCGACTCACCTCGCGCTCGCTATCGGCCAAACGGGAATCCCTCGACGCCTTTGATATTGCCCACTTGCGCATTCTTTATCTAGCGATTGCCCTCAGATTTCTTCCTCTCAAGCGCTCACGCCACGCCTGGTCGCACGTTCATATCTTTAAAGATACCCTCGGCGCATTTTTCGGTCCAAAATGTCTCAAAATAAGTGAGTCGCTCCCTTTCTTGGCCCTCAGTGAGCCCAGAATAAGCTTCATTTTGCCGTCAAGAACGTCATGGGCGGGTACGTTGTGGGCTAGGCTTTCTTCCGTCCTTGAGTCGTCATTTCTTGGACTCAGGAAGCTGGGGTTTGCAAACGTCAAGAGACTGCAACTCGGTACAAGGCCAGCTGCTTTGGGGGACAGGGTCGAAACGCCTGGCCGGAAACCCACCGTCGCCGCTTAGCACCGTTATTGCATGATGACATCTGGCTTTTCAAGAACGGGCCTTCTGGTCTAAATGTATTTTTAGGCTGTGAATACTAACATCGGGGCAGTATGTATTCCTCGGGCCAGTTCATGAACCCTGGCCCGGCTCCGAAGCCCCCATCAGACCGACCACGACTAAACCTCACACCCAGTGCCAATCTCCCTGGAAGTATGGCCAGTATGGCCATTTCTCCTATTCGCAGTACAGCCACCTCCACATATACCGGCTCTACCGTATCGCTACCAATCGCTCGCCAACAGTCTAACAACGCTGATGGCATGGGGGGCGTCGCGATAAAAAAGGAAGCCTGGGCTTCTGTCAAGGAGAGCAAGAACTTCATCCAGCCTTGGAAGCAAAAGTACCTAGTACTCCGAAAGGAGTCTTTGGATTTCCACAAGACGGAAGGTGGCAAGATCTCCTACACGCTCTTCTTGAAGGACGTGGTCAATGTTGGCAGAGTCGAGTCTGCAGGCACCATTTTTGAAATCAAGCGCAAGCCAGACGGCGCATCTAACAGCCCTGGCGATGATGATGGCCACACAAAGACCCTCCACATCAAGGTGAAGGGTGATGATGAACTGTACGAGTGGATTGACTTCATCTACGGCGCCTGCCCTGGCATGGGTGGCGTGAGCAACCCTACCAACTTCTCCCATGCCGTCCACGTCGGTTTCGATGCTTCATCCGGCGAGTTTACCGGATTGCCGCCCGAGTGGTCACGCCTACTCAACTCCTCAGCCATCACTAAGGAGGACTACGAACGCAATCCCCAGGCTGTGTTCGAGGTGCTGGACTTTTACACTGACCTTGCAAAGAGGGCAGACAACCCCAACCAGTACTCCAGCTTGACACCAACACCGCCAGCCAGCGCTCAGGGAAACAAGCAACTTGGTTATGGAGGGAACTCCGTGGCGCCACCGCGTCCTCCGCCTCCCGGGGGTGCACAGCGTAACCCGAGTGGCTCGCAATCCAGTGGTAGCTCCCAGCGACGTCCCGATCCGCAGCAGCAGCAGCAACAGCAACAGCAGCAACTGCAACTGCAACAACAGCAACAACAGCAACAACAGCGCCAGCAGATGCAGGCCATGTCACCCAACTATGTGTCTCAGGATGCGCTGAGAGAGGAGCAACGCAAGAAGCAGCTAGAGATGCAGAGGCAAAGGGAGGCAGAGGACCGCGAGCGCCGGGAGCTTGAGGCATATAATGCATCTCTCCCCAAGACAAAGGTTCCCCTAGCCAAGCAGGAGGTTGGCGGGTACGGGGGTGGCGGGGGTGGCGGGGGCAGTCCTTCGCAAGGCGATCGGTTCAATCCTACAAGGGCACCACCTCCGGCACCCAAGTCGTCAGGCCAGCAACCTGGCTCTCTCCGTGCTCAACGACCAGCGCCGCCTCCGCCATCATCTTCCAATGGTGGTCAACGCCCACCCATGCAATCGAGCTCGTCTTCCCGAGACCAGGTTCCCCGACTGCAGCGCCACGACACACCTCCACAGTCTTCGTCTAGCTCCTCTCGCCACCAGAACGGACACCAAGCACCCCACTATAAGCCGTCTCAGCCTCACCCACAGGCACAAGCCTCTCAGAGGGTACCGGGTGCTGCCCCTAAACCGCTTAATGTGGCACCTAAGCCAAGCCAGGGCCAGCACAAAGACCATGCCGCAGATGGTGTCAAGGCTGCTGAGGCTGCGCTGACAGCGAAGCCGGCAGCCAGTGAGCGCAAGCAGGATGTTCGCATGTCGACAATGTCCGAGAGCGAGGTCATGGCTAAGCTGAAGGAGGCGGTGTCGAAGGATGACCCCAACCTGTCATACTCCAAGCAGAAAAAGATTGGACAGGGCGCCTCTGGTTCCGTCTACGTTGCCAAGATCAAGGAGACTGCACAGGGTATGGCCCGAGAAATTCTCCGCCAGCAAGGCCCCAGGGCCCAGGTCGCCATCAAGCAAATGGACCTTGCCCACCAGCCTCGCAAGGAGCTGATTGTGAACGAGATCATGGTCATGAAGGACAGCCGACACAGGAACATTGTCAACTACCTTGATGCCTTCTTGCGTAACAATAACTCGGAGCTTTGGCTTGTCCTGGAATACATGGAGGGCGGTGCTTTGACAGACGTTATTGATAATAACCCGTCCATTTCCGAGGAGCAAATCTCCACCATCTGCCACGAGGTAAGTCCCTAACTGAGCTTGACTGCCGGATAACGGGAGCGCTAACGGGTGAATCAGACATGCTCAGGCCTGCAGCACCTTCACTCCCAAAGCATTATTCACCGAGATATCAAGAGTGATAACGTCCTGCTAGACGCCCGAGGGAACGTCAAAATCAGTAAGTCATCTTGGGCCCCTCATAGTGCCCCTCAATAATACAGATGGCTAACCAAGCGCAGCTGATTTTGGCTTCTGCGCCAAGCTCACCGAGACGAAATCCAAGCGAGCGACCATGGTTGGCACACCGTACTGGATGGCACCCGAGGTGGTGAAGCAAAAGGAGTACGGCCCCAAGGTTGATATTTGGTCGCTGGGCATCATGGCCATCGAAATGATCGAGTCGGAACCTCCGTACCTCAACGAAGAGCCCCTCAAGGCTCTGTATCTGATTGCCACCAACGGAACACCTCGGCTCAAGAAGCCGGAAAAGCTCAGCAAGGAACTCAAGGCTTTCCTATCCGTCTGCCTATGCGTAGACATCAAGAGCCGCGCTTCGGCTGATGAGTTGCTTGCTCACGACTTTTTGAAACACGGATGCCCGCTGGCGAGCCTTGCGGAGCTGCTTGCCTTCAAGAAGCACGCCAAGTAAAGCCATACACAACCGAGATGCGCCATCAGGTGCATATAGATGAGTGAAATGAGGGAGAGAGAAGCACAGACAGGCATGTGTTTTTTCTCTGAAAGATGGAACCTGATTTTGCAGTCGGGCACGATGCACGCCATATACTCCTTCGAATGATATTTTGGCGTTTGGGTTGGACTTGGGCGATTCTTGCAATCCTTTGCCATGGAAGCATTGCCTGCGTACTTCGAAGCATACATGCAGGCGGGCCGTGGAAGAAGACGAAGTAAACAAGTAGGACCTACAGCTGGGCCCTACCTAAGCAAACGCCGCGTGGTTAGCTTGTGATGGATCTACTATATTAGAGTTGGTTGCTTGCATATGAAAAGGTCATGTGTTGTGGATGCCGAAGGTCAATATTAGAGTGAGAGAGGGGGATAATCAAGACAACGTTTTCTATCACTACGCATGTCCTCGTGGCTAAAAACGTACACCTTGCTGAAAGAAGGGTGCCGCCCGTTCAAGCAAACTTACCTAAAAAGCAGTACTCAGCCCGCCGAGGTGAATATGGGGGGCTTGTATTCCGTACGGAGTGAGTGCTCGTGATGGGCAAGTATTATTAGTACTAGTAATACGGATAGTACGCGTAGGATGGCGGGGTGGGAAACAAGAAACGCAGGTACACCGGACCAAAGTGTTTCAGGATGCGCATCAGGGGATTTCTGTGACAGACAGAGCAGAGGAGCTCCCCTTGGTCAGCCGCCGATACCCGCCGTTGATTGGCAATGTCCGGCCACATGAGGCGCGGTAGTATCCGTAATATGGGATTGAGAGTGACGAGTGATTGTGAATTTGTGACGAGGTGTCTGGGGGACGTATCATCGCATCACTGCTGGACTCGGAGAGGGAAGGAGCCCTGTGTGAGGGTTTCAGGGAGATGGCAGGCACAACCAAACGGCTCCAAACCTGCTGGAATCCACATCCCTATTCGTACACAGCCTCTTGGTCAGCGTCTCAACGTCAATCAAACCCACCTTTTCCCCAAGCCTCGCTAGCCTCCTTTGTTCTCATCGCCCGTACTCCGTATTACGTGCGAATGTGCTACATACTTACCTGCTACTAGCAGTATGTAGTAGTATAGTAATTTGTAACTTTGTACGGATAGGTACCTACTAGTAGTACCTAGGTAGCCACGGACGACGTCTCCGCCCTTCCTCGGGAAGGGCTTGCGGAGGGACGAGTCTTTGGCTTCGGGCGTCAATAATGGTTCTCTGGCATCGGCTTCCTCATGACCTGAGTGTCGAATACCTATGTATGGGTACGGATATTGATCAGTGAAATGCTGGGCTGGCAGTTGGGGTGGGCTCTGCTTGGGCAGCCGCCTTCCGGCCCATGAGCTTTGAGCATTGTACAATTCTCGCCCATTCTGTTTCACAGCCACGGCGAAGCAGGGCCATCAATTCTTCATCTTGATACCTAATATCAAGTGTTGGAGGATGTCTCGAGGGCGTGCTAAGCGCCTGTCTGCCAATTGTTTTACCTTATGCTAGCAGTAGATGCCTAAGAATTAGCAGCGTTGAGGGCCGTCTTCTTCCCCTGAGGAGAACCAGGCTTGGCTCTGGAGCTCCACAGGCCACTTGCACCCGATCGCACTGAAGCCATTGAGCTGACCCGTCGCACCACCAGGCTCCCTAACAGGAAGTACCCCGAACATGGCGGGTTTTCGTTGCTTTTAGAAGTAGACCATGTTAGCACCCCTGACCTCCTAGCGCAGTCCACCCGCCCTGCATCACACCAGGACAGCCGGTTTCCAGGTACCTACCCAAGGTAGGTAGGGTAAGTAGGTAGGTAGGTTGTGAGAGAGAGAGCTGGCCTCCTGTCCATCCAACAAGTGGACACCACCTGTGGACACACTGACTGAAGGCACTATTGCTGCCATCGCCATCTCCCGCGACCTCTCCCATTCGTCCTCGTACACGATTTCTGGACTGCCCTCCATCTCCTCCTCTCTCCTTCTCCAGGCCCGCCAATCCTCTGCTCCACCCCCATGAGGCCTGTATGTTGATGAGCATCTTTACTTTTGTTTGTGCCTCTTCTTCCTCTTCGTTCTTTTCCTCTTGTCCTTCTCTTCCTGCGGCTCGGCTCGGCTCCGACGACGACGACGACAGGCGTGACGCTGGCTCCCACCAAAAGCTGGAGACGACCGACTATCTAGCGCAGCCGCGCCATCCGCCACTCCATTGCTCTCCTGTTCCTCAGGTCAGAGTCAGCTTCGGGTCAACCTTGCAGCGTCAACGAACACGATACCTGACTTCCTAGTCATCCTCTGTCATCGCTAGAGGAAGAAGGCCTCCGACACTCCGGCCGAGACGCTGCTGCTATCGAAGCCTCCACAGCTGTGCACGACGTGCGGCCTTTGAGGGAAAGCAAGGCATCTCTGTGTCAAACCCAATCTACGGGACTACGACACAGCCCACAATCATCAGCTCACGTGTGCGCTGCGGCACCCTCCGTCGCACTTCTGCGCAACGGCTACTCCCGCTCGAACGCGCGACGCCTCTCCGTCCCACTGGCTGTATCCGTAGCTGGTCGCCTCTCCCCCCCCCCCACCTCGACGGCCATCCCCAGAAACACCCTGATCGATATAACTAAAATTTTTGCTACTCTACCGATCGAGACGCACCCGGCTGCGGTCTCATAGGAGGATCGGCTCGCTAATTGATAATGTCGACTTCACGATCTGGAGAGTTTGGGCTTGGCTACCCGCACCCCCCGAGCCAGCCACGCTCAACATCTCCGTCCGCCAACAACTCCCCCATCGAACCACCAACCACCGCCAATAACAGGCCTCCTTTTGGCCTCGTGGGAGGGCTGTCTACTTCCAGCATGATGGGGGGCAATCCACGATCGGGAGCAGGCTCCCCGTCCCATGACCTGGCTGGCTCCAGCAGGCTCTACTCCAAGAGGTACGCTCTGTTGCCGCAGTGATGCGTTAAACTTTAGCCACAAAGCTGACCACAAAGGGTGCAATGTAGGGCACGGGAAATCCAGGCTCAAGAAGGCGTTCCAGGGCTGCCCTTAAATCTCTGGGGTGGCCCTCCCACCAGCGGAAACTCAACTCCCCTGCGTGAAAACATTCCGGAATCTCCCACCGACGGGTTTCCCGACTTTGGCCATCTTCCCACTCTTGAGACTATGACCCAACCTCGACGAGCTCGCGCCGGCACCGTCCCTTCCCGATTCTCCCCTGGAGGCGCTGGTGCTGGCCATTTGGCAGTTCCTGGCGTTGGGCACAACTCGGCCCGCAACACTCCATCCCAGAGCCCATTTAATAAGACACCGTCCCCGGGACTAGAGGCAGTCGACAGTACGCCCGGCGGCTCGGCTCTCCTATCAAGACTGCGTGCCGGCTCTATGCCCCAGCGCAGTCAGCTTCCCCCTCTGCCTGCCTCCAACTCGCCTTTTGGCCCTTCCATCTTTAGCAGCTGGAACCCCACAAGCGTCGGTCGCGAACGAGGCTCAACTCTTGCTAGCATCGCTAGCGTCCCATCCAACGGTCCCAGCTCGCCATCCCAGTCTCAGTTCTCCAGGGAAGGCGGCAACGAGTCGGATGTCCATATGCGGACGCTCGACTATCTTGGGCTAGCAGAAACACCACAGCCAGCAAGAGCCCAGATGGCGACACCCTACTTGCCCAGCATGAATTTCCACAAGCAGCCCAGCCGTATACGGTCGTATTCCGTCAACAACAAGGATGTCCATGCGGATGAGTATCCTGAAGACGAGTATGATCATGATGGCCTTGCCATTGACAACTTCGCGGCGCTTCATGATCAGATCCATGATCAGATCTTAAAGACAAAGGCTGCAATCCACCACCACAACCTGGCTGTCCAAGCATTTACGACCCAGGCCTCTTCAACCCGGCGCCGCGCCCGGACTGCGGGCGTCCTGGACGCTCCGCACACTCATCTGATGAGCTCCTACTTTTCCAACAGCATCCCCGGTGTCCAGAGCTCTATGGGAATGCAAGATATGCATATGGTGGATGAGAAGTTTGAGGATCTCTCCCAATCGGTCGCCAGCATGAATCTTG
The DNA here is from genome assembly GCF_050947745.1 of Amphichorda felina. Lineage (NCBI taxonomy): Eukaryota > Fungi > Ascomycota > Sordariomycetes > Hypocreales > Bionectriaceae > Amphichorda > Amphichorda felina. The sequence continues at coordinate 2,531,113 of NW_028145049.1, forward strand.
GCCGGTCCAACAGCCGTAACGCTGGGCTATTGAGCGTCGAGGACCCGGCCCTTGAGGGCCCTACCAGTGCCCTGTGGTTGGGCAACATTCCCACGTCGACGACCACCACGACCCTGACCGAGATGTTCAAGTCACATGGAAAGATCCTGTCGGCTCGCGTCCTCACCCACAAGAACTGCGGCTTCGTCAACTTTGAGAGAGTCGAGAGCGCCATCTCTGCCAAGGCAGGCATGAACGGAAAAGAGCTCTTCCCTGGCGCAAGCCCCATTCGGATCAACTTTGCGAAACCCCCATCGCCAGGCACCACCCCGGGCCACGACGGGGCATACCCATCTCCCAGTCCCGATCCCTTCGCAAAGGGCCAGGATACCACCCAGACTGCCTCCGCGGCTGTACCAGTCGGAGACTCCAATGTCACCTCGGCTGCCCACAACCCCAACCATCCCAGCAACCCCAACGTGGTCCCTACTGCTCCCCCGCTCCAAGAAATTGCGGGAGCCGTGATGGAGATGGTGCAGCACTTTGGGGCGACTGACCAAGATCGGTCCCGGATTTCACACATGCTCCAGAACGCCTTGGCTTATACTGGCCACATCAGCGAGGTCCCTCCTATCCGGGAGGCGTCACATGCTCGTGTTTACGACGCGCCTAAGCTCCGGGAACTTCGCAAGCGAATTGAGAACCAGGCCTTGTCGGTCACCGACATTGAAGATGCTGCCCTTGACATGCTCCCGGAGATTGCAGAGCTTTCGTCGGACTACCTTGGCAATACAGTTGTTCAGAAGCTGTTTGAACACTGCTCGGATCCCGTCCGGGAGTCTATGCTCGCTAAGATTGCGCCGCACCTGGCTGAGATCGGCTGCCACAAGAACGGCACCTGGGCTGCTCAGAAGATCATTGATGTTTGCTCGACTGACGCGCAAATGTCGATGATCGTAGAGCACATGCGCCCTTACGCCGCCGCGCTCTTCCTCGACCAGTTCGGCAACTATGTCGTCCAAGGATGCCTCAAGTATGGGGTCCCTTATACCGACTTCATATTCGAGACCTTGCTGAGCCGCATAGACGAGCTGTCCAAGGGCCGCTTTAGCGCCCGTGCCATGCGAACCTGCCTGGAAAGCCACCGCACCAGCCCGGAGCAGCAGAAGATGCTGGCAGCTCTGATTGCCATCCACGGCGCTTATCTTGCCACGGATCAGAATGGCGCGGTTCTCCTGACTTGGTATCTCGACACCTGCCAATATGAACGTCGCCGATCCGTCCTCGCTCGGCGCCTGGTTCCATACCTGGTGCACCTTTGCACCCACAAAGTGGCGTACCTCACCGTCCTAAAACTCGTCAACCAAAAGCACGATCCCGAATCCAGGGAGATCATGATGGACGCACTCTTCTTTGGCCCCAACGATATGGTCCTCGAGGGCATTGTGAGGGACACCAGCGGTTGCGGCCCGACGTTAATCTTCAAGGTCCTGACTACGCCTTTCCTTGACTCGACCCTCAAGACCCGAGCTGAGGAGACCACCCGAAACATGCTTCTCAAGACCGACGCAAACCCTTCCATGCCGGGGATGAAACGCCTCATGGAGGAAGTCGGCCTTCCCACTAGGGGTGGTGGTCACGGGAGGGAGACTGGCGGCCAATCTGAGCCCCGGCAGCGGCCCAACCCTCGTCACACAAGCACGAACGGCCAGCAGGGCCAGCATGGCTCCTCCGGCAAGCAGTTCTACAACCAGGCAAATCAGAAGACTGGCTACGACATGGGCTATGGCCAGCAGAGGAATGGGGCGACTGATTCCAGCATGTCGGCCTTCCCGGCGTTCAACCAGGGGGCTATGGCATACAACGCCTCTAACGGGGGAATGCAACCGACGAGCATGCAGCAGCAGCCGCCGTTTACCCAAAGCATGTTGGGTCGCGGTACCCAGCCGGGCAGCTACAACTTCCCTACGATCCAGGGAGGTTACGGCGCCTATGGCAACGCCGGATCGTCAGTCGACCAGTTCCGCCAGATAGGTATGCCCAATGGGAGCCCCATCCAGCCGCCTGCAGCCCAGTTGCAGCCGATCCCCGGCGCACAGAATTTCACTTCCTTCCCCCCGCCCCCCGGGTTTGGCATGCCCATAGGAGGAGCCGGTGCAGGGGGATATGCATTCAACAGCCACATGAGTGGCATGCTGCCTCCCAGTTACGGACATCCAGGCCAAGGTAGCCGCCGCAATCATGTACGCGACTTGACCGCCCTCCCTATGCAGGGTACGAACACTATCGCTAACATGGGTCAGAAATAAATCGACTAGCGTGTGGTGGCTCGAGTTCTCAGTGGCATTAGATGACGCCCTTGGTGTCTGCTGCGTTTGCGTCTATTTCTACATATATCTTTTGTCTGTATATGTATCCAGTCAGCCTGAGATTCCATTCGCAGCCCCAGATCCGACGTGCCCTTGTCCCTGGCATGGGAGAAGGATTTGCTTAGGGGGTACGACATCTACAACGATACAATCTGTCTTTTTTTGGCAACCCTCTTTCGGCCATATACCACATCTCGAACACCCATAAAACCGCGGCCTTGGTCATCTTTGGTCCATATCCACCACATACTTGGCAGGCTTACACATGGACGAGCTGATTCAATCCAAGAGGTGACATTGCGCTTCAAGGTTTTGTTCCTAGCTCTCCACCTAGCCATTATGAATGTCACGATTTTCGACTTTTCTGGGGTAATGGCAAAACACTGCTTGCTTGTTTCCCCCCCTTTTTTTCGGCAATGACTTCTGCGAGGTCATTTACTGCCCGGAGTTTTGAGTCTCTTTGTTTTGTCTTTGCGCTGTCGCCCTCTTTCTGTCCATGTAGAAAGAGATGACAACCGACTGGCTAGCTACGGGTTCACCGACTTCATGATTTGACAGATTCGATGGCCTCATGTCATGGCATAGATGACAATCACGTGGAGAGGACTTGCTGGAGAGTGAACGAAGGAGGAGAAAGGGGAAAGCAGACTGTGGGGTGCCGTGGAGGATCCGGGGGTTCTAGCTCCCCCCATGTCCGGAGGAGGATTGTACAGTACGGTTATTAAAAGTGTTTGTTTCTTCTTCTCGCGCGCTTCCAGGCTCGGTGTACGTGGTCATGGTGCATCCGTCGTAGGTAGCCATCGTGACTATATCTCCACCAGGCCGCTTAATGTTTAGATACAACCACTCCAAGTAATACATTACATGACAAGCATCACCCAGGTGTCATCAAGCCCTACGGGCAGAGAATTGGACAGATTCATGCACGGCCGTCTCTTTGTTGCGTGTGATATCTCAACTCCTACGATGCCCCCCAAAAGTAGGATACTTCATCGAGTGTCTTTTGTCTGTTTTCCTCCCCCTCCCCCCAATTCACCAAGGGGTTAACCACCTATGGTACAACCAAAGCCGTTGCACTGCCGCATCTCTCTCTCTCTCTCTCCCCTTCTCCACGTCCGGATGTTCCTAGATGAATGAAAGGGAAAAAAGAAAAGCAAGTGAGCCCACGCGCCCTCCGTTTGCCAAAGATGCCTAGTCCTCATTTCCCCTGATTCCCATGATAAACCTTGAACAAAAACAAACAAAAAAAGAAGAAGAAAAGCCATTCTCGCTATTGGGACAACCCTCTGGAGGGTGGCCATTAAGACGTAAGACCGGAGGGAGGGGGTTTGGTTTTCGCAGGAGATGTGATTAGAAGTATGATAGGCGGTTTTGTTTGTTCTTTGCCGCCGTCGTAAGTGGGATGTGCACACGGAAGCGGGACTGCCCCTGTAGTGCTCTATAAGGTCTCGATGCCGTTCGAAAGAGAGACGGCACTCAAACTCCATCCAACGCCCAATGTTTCGCATCAACAAATACAAGAGGAAAAAAGAGACGGCCAACGAATGCCCAGTGTCGGAAAACGCGAGGTGCTCCGGCGGCGGCAGCGGTTGGCAGATAGGTGTGAAGGACGAAGGCGGTATTCGCCAACATTCATTGGGTGGGCGTCAGCTATGATCTATGGATGGCGCAGTATGTCGACGCAACGAGTTTCCTCGGTTGGTAACAAGTTCGAGGCAGTCCTAGTAATCAAACTCCATCGCTCCCTCGTGGTCGATGGTCGACGGTGGTGTCGGCTCCGTGACCAGGGGCTCTGAATCCATCTTGTCGACAGAACCCTTAGAATCGGCAATGGTAGATGGTGGTCCTTGACGCCCGAGGGTGGGTGGCAGCTCAAGCAGAGCTTCGTCGCCCAGGGCGCCCCGGATCCTGCCGCTCATCGTCTCCAGCTGGGCAAGGAGGGCACGCAGGCTGACCTTGTCCTGGTCGGCCAAGTGATCCCGGGCAATATTATCCGCATCGCCCTGGGCAATGAGCGAGATGACATTGGGATCAGCAGAGGCCTTGATGGAGTTAGCTGGGATCGAGTAGAGAGTGGACAGCGTCGAGGTCACTTACCAGGAGTGCGGAGGTGAGCTGCTCCAGGCCATCGGTGGGGGCCGTTCTGAGGCTTGTCAAGATCAAGGAGGCCTGCATCTCCTCCACGTTGCGATCGTTGACGGTGGCAGCAGGTGTTGGCTTGGCCATGTCCTCGACCGGAGGGGTGAGGTACGGCTCGACACTCCTCGGCTCATCTCGAGGCGGAGCAAATCCAGCACCGTGGGTGCGCAGTCTGCAGGTCTTGGTCAGCACGTCACGCCCAAAGTGGTCAGGGATTAGCGCTCATAGCATACTGCTCGATGAAGTCTAGGCGCACGCCCTTAGCAGGCACCTTGTATGTTCGTCCAAACGAGGCAATATCGCGCCAGCCCGACTTGTCGTCGTCGTCGGTCTCCGAGCTCCAGTCAATCTCGATGTGGCCATTGTTCCTCAGACCACGGCTGATGGCCGGTGTGATGGCAGGGGCATTCCTAAGCTTGCGGTAGCGATGTGCTGGTGCGAGCGGAGGCGCCTCCTGCAACAACTCGTCGGCATGTGCTGGGCACTTCCAGTTCTTGAGAACAGGGGGCACAGCGAGCGGCGGGTCAAGGCAGTCAATGTGCCAGTGGAGAGGACAGGCGCTGCACGAGATGATGGGACGGATATCGGTCGCGGCCTTGAGGCAGTCGTGGCAGAGAACTGCCTCGCCGTCTTCGCGCTGTTTGAAGAAGTCCGGCGACTCCTCGTAGCCGTTCCTCTTCCTGGTCGTGACCTTTGCGGCGCTGACCTCCTCGTAGTCCCCGTCAGCACCAGCTCTGACACCCTCGAAGCGGTTCTGGACCCTCTTAGGCAGGCTGAAGGCGCGGGGGATGGTCTTCTCGAGCAGGTTCAGAGGGCCTCCAAAGACACCCCTGTGCACGGGGACACGCGAGGGATAGCGCCTGACGAGACACTCGTTGCAGTACCACTCGTCGGGCAGATTCTCCGACTGGACCATATCGACACATTCAAAATGGAAGGACCTAGGGCAGCCATCGCAGCAGACGACGTCGCCAGCGTTGCCGCATGCTGAGCAGTACTCGTCATTGTCGGCAATCTGAAGATGGCAGTCAGCTTTTCTGTTCTATTATATTGCAGCGGTCCCCGGCTCCGCCACGGCCAAGAGCCAAGGGGGGTGCGAGCAGATGGCAGGCATGTGGCACATAAATTGTGTGGTTGGGGATCCTGGTCAGGCTTGGTGCGCCAATTTCATCACGGGGCGAAACAATCTTCGTGTGTGCGCACGCGTGTGTGTGCGTGTGTGTGTGTGTGTGGGAGAGAGAGATCAGACACCAGTGCCAACAAATGCCCTCATGCACGCGCGATTCATCCGCCCGTCCCCCCGTCCATCAAAGCATCAAAAGCATCGAGGCATCAAAGCCCGACGGCGGCCGAAATCGAGGGAAGACAATCCTGAGACACTCTGCACGTACCTGATCCTTTGCAGCGGCTGACGACTGGGCCTCGCTTACTGACCGGGGAACTCCGGCAGCTGTGCCACCCTTCTTCTTGACTGGTCTGCGAGAGAAGAAAAACGTGTTAGCAATGCTTTTAAGCAGGTCTAGGGGGGAGAGAGATGATGATGGGCGGCCGCGATGGTCTCGATGGCCCCGTCGCTTTGGTGAAGAGTCTGGGTAGGGTTGAAGGCTCTGAGTGAGGCGCGTCTCGGGGGACACATCTTCATCATCATCATCATCATCACCACCACCATCGTGATCGCCTCCTCACCCAATGCCCATCTCACATGCCACATTACCCCGTGAACCCCAGGCTGCAAATAGAGGTGGAGAGGGGCCAAAAGAAAAAACTTACGATGACTTGACCCGAAGACCCGTCTTCTGCTTCTTGGCAGGCCTCAGGCTCGTCGTAGGCGTCGCAGCCCGTGAACCGATGACGGAGCTGCCATCGCCGAGGACAGAGAACAGCCCCGGCGACTCGAACCTGTCGCTGTCGTCGGGGAATCTCTTGTTGGCGGATCGCGTGGCCCGCGCGCTGGGCGGGGGCACACCGGCAGACTGGCGCGTCTTCCTCGTGGTCCTCACAGGCGTCGCCTCGCCGCCCTCGTCGCCGTAGCGGATTGAGCTCTCAGTAGCCGTGTAGCCGTTGGTGACGCGCTGGGCCTGCCTCCTTTTCTCCCAGGCGTCGCCGAGGCCGTCGAGGCCGTTGTCAGGGCCAGGCATGGGCGCCTTGGGGCGACCCTTGGCAGCCGAGGCGGCCAACTTGTCCCGGATGGAGATTTGCTCGGCGGCGGGTACGGCGAGCCTTCCTGGCATGGTAGCATCGTCACCGGCAGCTGAGGCGGTGTTGTTGGGCTGTGTGGGCGACCCAAGGGGAAGAAGGGTGGTGGGAGAGTTTGATCCAGATGGGTTGGATGCGTTGGATGCGTTGGACACGGCCTGCTGCTGTTGCTGCTTGGTTGAGGCAAGTGATTTGCGGCGGGTGGTGATTGGCCGAGGGGCAGATTGTGACGGGGACTGGGGCCCAGTCAAGCCAGTCGTGGTGGCTCCCGCCCTCGTCGAGGCCCTCCCTGTTGCTGCTCTGCCCGTTGCCCTCGCCCTGGCCTTGGCCTTGGCTGCCCCTCGCAGTGATGGGCTCGCCAGGTTCTCGTTGCCTGCGCCTGTCCCCAGGTCGCTTCCCTCGGGCAGCTCGGGCGAGTCTGGTGATGAAAGCTCCGACGACAGCGACGAGTCGCTCGCTCCTGACGCACGCCGCCTTCGCTTCCGTGTCGACGGAGTCCTGACACTACTGCCAGCTCCTGCTTCTGCCATCTTCCGCGGGGTCTTCTCGCTGTTGCGATGCGAGAGCTTGAGCTTCTTGATCGCGCGTCTCTCGCCGTCGTCCTTGCCGTCGTCCCTGCTGTCGTCCCTTGTGTCGTCCCCGCCGCCGTGCCCGTTCCGATGGTGAATGATGAGCCTGGCGTAGGGTGCCGGTTTGGGCTTGTGAGGAGTGACGCGGCCGTCGTCCGAGGGGGGCACGAAGTAGTCCCGCCCCTGATTGTCCCGCTTGCCCTCGCGCTTCTTCTTCTCCAGCTGCCTGGAAAACTCCTCCAGCGTCCGTGCATCGGCAGTCTGACTGAAAACCTCCTCAATCATGGACACAAAGGCGGCATCGCCGGCCTTCTCGTCGTAGAGCGTCCTGAGGGCGTATGCCGTGGGGTAGCGGTAGTGATGCAGCGCCTCGTCCACGGCCGCCTCGATGACCTTTTCCGCAAAGTCCGGTCCATGGCTCTCGGGCGGCGGTGGGGTCGTCGAGCGGTGCTTGACGGGTGACGTTTTTACCGACGCCATGGAGCCTCGTCGAGCACTGGATGGTGGCCTCCCTCGCTTGGGCAGAGACGGCCTGCCCATAGGCTTGCGACGCGCGGCAGCAGACTTCCTGGGGTCGTAGTCCTCGTCGTCGTCGCCGTCGTTGGCTTCCTGGGCGGTGGTGTCGCGTGTGGCCAGAGACCTCCGGGTGGTGAGGCGTAGGGAGGAAGTGTTGTGAGGTGCAGGAGCAGGCTGAGAGGTGAGTGGCGGTTCCGGGGTGGAAGTTGTGGCAGCTGAATCAAGACGGGGCCCCCCAGCCCCTGTCGCACTCGGGCTCCTCGGGGCCGGCGGCGAGTCTCGTGCAGTGCTCGCAGCGTTGGCAGCGTTGGCAGCATTCGCCGCACCTTTGAGTGACTGCCTCAGGATGATCCTACGCACAGTCAACGTGCCATTTTCCTGCCCCTGCCCCGTCTTCTTGGGCTTGGGCATGGTCCCCAGCGGTGCCATGTTCTCCAGCACGCCGTAGCGCATCAGGCCGGCCTCCTCGTAGCTCGTCTTGTTCTGCACCGACGGCTCCAGCCACTTCTCCATGAGGGTCCGCGATCCCTCGTTGGCCGACCTCCTGGATGGCTCCAGGGGCCCGCTCCCGTCCGCACTCCCGCTCCGCCCATTCTGTTGCGGCTGCTGCGCTGGGCTCGAGTAGCGCGACCGCGTGGCCCTGGTGTTGGACGAGATCATGGTCGTCGCTGCCTCGTGGTGCCGCGTGGGTGGGTGCCTTGGGGATGTGATGGCTCGCCCGCCCCCCCGTGCTGGCTGGTGGTCCTGTCTCTCCCCCTTGCCGACCGGGCAGCAGCAGCAGCAGCAGCAGCAGCAGCAGGAGTACCTCTTCAGGTCTAGCGAAACGCGATGTCAGCGGCCGGACACGTACCCGGGGGCAAAGCACGACGCATCACTCACATGTATCTTGGGCTGCAGCATGAATCTCTGCAGCCAGATCGCGTCCTGGGGTGGCGTTGACGCGGTTTATTCGTGGGCGAGGAGAAGGGGGAAGAGGGTTTGGTCGTGGGCTCTGGCCCTGCGGGAGCGGCAGGATTTACAAGTAGGCCGCTGGAGCCTGTTGGGTGCTTTTCCGGCAGGGGGCGGAAGTGTGCTGCGCTCGTACCATTGCGCCCAGCAACACCGCTACTGCTAGCCCAGCCCAGGGCTGTCCAGGGCTGCCCTGGGAGGGATTTTACAGCGCCCAGCGTGCTACGAGTCCTCTGCAAATACTACTGGCATGCACCGTTGCTTACAGCGGGCTCATCGCCCAAACCCGGACACCACCCGCGCCAGAAGCACCTCCTTGCTCACCGACAACCCACCTAACGTAAACCTCGCCCCCTTCTTCTGCTCGATTCCGCTGCACCGACTCTGTCCCTCGACAGCATTGGTCTCACCGGTCGACCCGGACGCCCGATAGGGCCAGCCTGCTGCTTGTCTCTTCTCTCCGCTTCTGCCTCCTCCAGCCGACTAGCCCTCACCGTTCCCGTCAACCCCCAACGTTAAACTAACTTTTATCCCACCGGGGCCCCCTGATCCACCCCATCCATTCCGAACCACCCCCCTTAGTCATGGAGGCCAGGCGAGGCCACCCAGCCAAGGTTCTCGCGACCGCAGCCCGAACTTGAGTCACCCGCCACTGGGGGGCCCCCTCCGGGCCTCCTGGCTTCCAGGTTGCCTTCGTTTTCGTTCGTGCTTACGGGCTCATCATGTGATTTCCCTCGAGCCTCCATTCGGGGCCTACGCTCCTGGATCTCAACCAGTCGGTATTCGTACCTACCTCCCCTTCCCCTTTTTGCTGTCACTCTTGAACCTCTAGTCCTGGTCTCTCAGCGCACCCTGTCGTCCAACTTATCATTTCACACGAGTATCTGGGAAGATCCCTCCCTTAGGGGTTCAAGTCTTTCCCACATCACGACAGGGAGCGTCAAGTTGATTCCGCACCCTTCTCCTCCCCAGGTGCAATCAGTGGGGCCACACGCAGAGTTTCAGGCGTACCAACATTCGATTGTGCCGGGCATATATATATATATGTGTGTGTGTGTGTGTGTCTGTGTGTGTGTGTGTGTGTGTATGGATATATATACACCTTGCGTTACTACGTCCGTAGTCTCACACAAAAGGAGAAGCCCACCGCCCATTTCTGAGCTCCTGTCCCCCCTTCAGAAATCGTGGACTCTCGACTCCCCGGCACGACAAGGCATCTCCTCCCAAATTGAATAAATGCTGGGGACTTGATTTTTTTTTCTTCAGTCTCTCGCCGTGGCCATGACATTGTCCTGGGGGAGGCTAGGACTTTTGAGCTTGCACCTGACACTCCATCCCCGAAGACGCCCTTGGTGGTGAGTCAACCTTTACTCGTCGTCGCCCTCCTTCTTGGCCTTCTTCTTCTTGTTCTTCTTGCCAGTGTTCCGCGCCAGGGGCTGCTCAAGAATCTTGAGGATCTCCTCGTCCGTAATCTTCTTGTCGGTCTGGTACTTGCTGGTATCAAGGGCCGGGGGCGCAGCAAGCTTGGTCAGACCGTTCTTGGTGATGGCTAGAAGGCGGGATTAGCTTATTCGTGCATGTCCATGAACCCCCATCTTTCGGGTGTCACTTACCAGCTGTCGTCAGGAGCCTGGCCACAGGAGCATCCTCCTTGTCGCCAACGACCTCATACTGGCGGAACACGTTGCCGCGGACGCACTCGACGACGCCGGACTTGGCATCACGCTCATCCTCGAGCTGCCTCAAGCTGAAGGGGAAGGTGCCAAACTTCTTCTGGACCTCGGAAAGCACCTTGCGCGAGGTGGGACGCTTCAGGCCGTACGTCTGGAGGGTACGGCGGTGGAGAGTCGGGCGCTGATCCAGACTCTTGACCTTGCCGGAGCCCAGGCTGACGCCCATCTCGACGCCCCAGACCTCGGACGTCTCGGGAACGCCCTCGCCCTTGGTTCCCTCAGCAGGGGCCAGGACAATCTTCTTGCTGCCCTCAATCTCGTTGTGGTCAAAGAGCCACGACGTGGTGCTCTCCACCAGGTTGCAGTCGTAGCTGGCGCAGACCTTCTCGAGCAGCTGGGTGATCTGGGACTGCGTGGGGGGCTTGCGGGCGGCGGCCTTGGCCTTCTCCTCGTCGGTGCCCTGGGCCAGGAGGCCGGGGGGAACCATCAGGCGCAGGAGCAGCTCATTGGCGTAGTATGTGGCCAGCATCAAGTCAGCCTCGCGGCCGGTGATGGTCTCATCCGCCTTGCCGGCGAGGATGGTGTCGCAGACGATGGCACCGAACCCGTCAATCTGGGCGCCGAGCTGGATCTTGATGGGCTCGCCCTCCTTGATCTCCACAGCGGCCTCAGCCTCGTCCGAGGAGAGGGGAGTGTAGGGGGTGATGAAAGACGAGGGAGAGACGGTCGTGGGGTGGGCGAAGCCTAGTCTCCCATGTCAGCCACGGCCCCGCCGTACGGGACAATGGACGCGACAACATACCCTTGTTGACCTTCTTTCCGCGGTAGACCTTGGCGATCTCCTCCTCCATCAACTTATCGCCCTGCTGGCAAACCTCGGCAATCTTGGCGCCGGGGACACATAGCTTGGAGACGGCATCGAGGACCTTCTCCGAGATCTGCGCCGCCGTCTTATACTTGGTGAGAGTATCGGGGTTGTTGAGGGTGTAATCTAGGGTTTCCCAGGTTAGTATCACAGTGCTTCAACGGTCTAGCAGCTCCCGAGCCCGAGCTCCGTCCCGTCTGGAGGGCCGCTGGAGGGTCGTGTGTTGTCATGACGCAGCTGGACGTGGAAAGCTCGAGGTTTGGCGGGGTAGGTCAGGAACCGTTTCGTGTGACGAGGAGGGGCAAACACGCCGTGCAAGAATAGGGAAGAAACAAGTCTAGCAGAGCGGGGAGATCATACCGACGTCCTTTTCCTCCGACATGCTGGGCAACTTGTAAGATTAGACTGGCGAAATGTGCTGGGATGCTATTCTGGGTGTTTTTTTTTGGTCGGGTGGGTAAGTGGAAGTTGTGTGGAGGGAGAGGAGGAAAGAGGAAGAACAGGCAGGCGATGAAAACGGAGCCCAAATGGAGGGGCTCGATTCCAATTTGCTCCCCAGCTGGAGGGGCAAAGCCGCAATGGGGCCCAGTCACCACTCACCAGTCGCCAACCTCTGCAGAGCTCCGAGCTCCGAGTCCTTCCCATATTAAATTCAATTCTACACAGTTTTCCCTGCTGTAGCCTGCCTGCCGTTGCCTGGGCTTTTTAACTCGACCCGGGCAGCTGCTAGTCGAAGCTGGCGTGGGGATAAGCGGTCCATAGCATAGCAGGGTCTCATCGCCGGTCTTGTTGATCCACAATTGCTCACAGCAACAAGTATGTTCACTGGGCCTCGATGCCTACAGCGGAATCGACAACAGTATGCACGGGCACACAAGTCACATAAAACACCAGCCCTAGCTCCAGGTCGTGCCACCCAAGCTCCCAGCGGCCACTCAAATGTCGCGTAACAGCTTAGTTAACCACTAACACCTCGTCACTATTCGTAGAGAAGCTCGAGTTAATTCTCCCCATGAACGAGTAGCTTGGTTGAATAACTTGACCATACCTAGCCATAAGCACTCTCTGTGGATAGGAGCCCAAGCTATGGGGCTCATTATGCATCTCCATGGCATATCCATGACATATCCACGTCATAATAAGCAATCCCACCAAGTCTTTGCTTAGCCCTCTGTTGTCGAAACACAATGGGCTCCCTCTCTTGTGAACTAATGACGGGGGAAGAAAATTTAAAAGGATTGAAAAGCATGGGAATGCGGAATCTGTTCAAAGAGCTAATAAGTATGTAACTGGTAGGATAATATAGTTTCGACAAGGCGGCCTTCACATGTCGTGGCATATGAACTTGGAAACTCGAATTTGGTCTCCGCACGCCGGTCGTGTCCAGATACCTACCTACCCTATACCATCCAGCCCGCCCATCGCAGGCGGATTCAACACGGGCAAAAATTGGCGCGCTTTGATTGGCCCAAGCACCAACCCCAACAGTAGACTGTCCAGGTACATGAGCTTGAACTCACCAACCGTGTGGAAACAAGTACCGATACCTAAAAGTGATAGTCGACATCTGTGCGCCTTCCAGGTTCTCAGCCAAACACTTGCAATAGGAGACTGCAAAGGCGCGAAGCGCAACACGGCTGCCTCAACGAGAAAAGCCATCGACGAGAAGACGCCAGACCACGCCTCGCCACACCCCAACGCCCTCACGACCCTTCCCAGTTCGCCACACTGCTCCCCAAGCCGGTCGCATCTTCTTGCTTGCGTGGCTACGCACCAGGGCGCCGCAGCGTCGCGGCGACGACACGCGACGGGCATCGAAAACTCGCCTCCCATCGCATCCCTATCGAATCGAACCCGACAAGACGCCGTCAGGTAGCAGATCCAACATCAGAGGAAGCAGAAGCATAAGTGTAGCACCATGGCCGCGCCTACGACGTCGGCCGGCGAGGCCTCTTCCACAGCGGCCACCGCGCCATCAGCCGACGACAGCGCCAGCGCCAGCAACAAGGATTCTGCCTCCCCAGAGCATGACAATGTCACCACCACGGGCATTCCCGTGCGGACCAAGGAATCCTTCAATAAGCTCATGGTTGAGCGGTATACGATGCGCGATTCCATCGCCGCTGCCGCTCTGAGCCAGCAGCTGAATCACACGAGAGAGGTCATGGGGAGGATGCGTGACAAGGTCTCTGACTACCGAGCAGTGCGCAACGATTATCGCCAGTGGTTCACTCCCAGCCGGCTCTATGGGGAGGGCTATAATGGCTTCGGCAACGGGTACACGGAGAACCACGCACCCTCGAGGATCATCTACCCGTCCCAGAAGCCACGCCCAGGGCGCAAGGCCACACCTGCCCTCAAATATAAGCGCAAGGATATGCTCAAGCAGGCCGACCAGCACGAGGAGCTTGTTCCTGTGCGGTTGGAGGTGGAGTGGGACAAGGTCAGGCTGCGCGACACCTTCACCTGGAACCTCCACGAGCGCCTCGTCCACGTCGAGCTCTTCGCTTCCCAGCTGGTCGAGGACATGGGCCTCAAGCCCCCGGCCTCGCAACCCGTCTACAACCAAGTAGTCCAGCAGATGCGCGAGCAGCTCAACGACTTCTACCCCCTCGTCTACTCGGAAGAAGATGCCCTCGACCCTGAGCTTCCCTACTCGGCATATAAGAATGACGAGATGCGAGTCCTGATCAAGCTGAACATCACCATCGGCCAGCATACCCTTGTTGATCAATTTGAGTGGGAGATCAACAACCCTTCCAACTCGCCCGAGGAGTTCGCCGCCAACATGGCCCGTGACCTATCCCTGTCCGGCGAGTTCACGACAGCTATTGCCCACTGCATCCGCGAGCAGTCGCAACTTTTCACCCGAAGCCTGTACAGCGTCGGCCACCCCTTCGATGGGCGGCCGGTTGAGGATCCCGATCTCGTGTCCGCCTTCCTCCAGACCCCGCTTCCGACCGTCTTCCGACCACAGCAGCAGGCAAAGGAGTACGCTCCCTACCTGTACGAGCTCACCGACGCGGACCTTGAGCGTAACGAGACCATTCTTTCCCGTGAACAACGGCGTCAGAAGCGATCTATTAACCGTAGAGGTGGTCCCCAGCTGCCTGATCTCAAGGAGAGACAGCGCACAATCCGGACCCTCGTGGTATCGTCAACACTGCCTGGAGCTGCATCGAATATTGAGGAGAGTCGGCTCTACAAGGTCACCAATCGGCCCGGCAAGAAGAGGGCTATTCGTGATGGCGACTTATCCGAATCCGAGGACAGCGAGGACTCAGGGCCGGAGTCTCCCGCCCCGGCGTCTCTGTTCCAAGGCACTGCCCGCACTAGAGGAATGCGAGGAGCTGCCTCGGCTGCCACACATAGGATGGCCAATCTGGGCCGGTCTGAGACGCCAGACACAACTGCACACCACCACGAGACGCGCACGTCACGACGCTTTAGGGAAGAGACAGAGGAACCAGCGCATATGTGGGTCAGCGTCAAGGTCAACAGAGAGAAACTACGGAGGGTCCTACGCGGTGACTACCGCGATATCAAGACGCCGTCAGAGCCCCAGACACCCCGAGCACCAAGCGTTTCGTCCGGGTCGAGAGCGATGCCACCGCCGTCCACGCCCACCGCCGGGACCCCTCAACCCCCCAACACCAATCCACCGTCATCTGGCGCATTCCCTCCTGGCCAGATTGGCCGCCTGCCAGCTCCCCCAATCGTGCCTGGGCAGCCTCCGCCACCACCCGTAGGTTCCAGCCGATCAACTCTCCCTTGAATCGAAAAACCCCGAGCTGACCATGGGACCCCCAGCCCCCACCTCCAGAGTGGCTCATCCAGGCCTTGAAGGACCTCCAGAAACAGTACCCCCATGACAAGTTCGAGGCCATGATGAAGTACTCGTACCTCGACCCCGTCACAGAGCTCCCCATCCAGAGCCAGCCCCTGCCCGAGGGGGTCAAATACGCCTGGCTCCCGCGCATCCGCTGCCTCGACTGCATGTCCAAGCTCTACACGCCCGGCCCGGAAATGACGGCCCAGAAGTTTGAGGCCCACCTCAAGTTCTCGAGCCACAAGGAGAAGATCAGGCAGAGGCTGACCTCGGAAAGGCCCGGGGGCAGCAGCAGCACCCCCAGCGCCGGCGGGTCATGATAGAAACACACAGTGATAACACGGGAGTCTTGTATCATATGCACGTAGACTGCACGAGTGTGTGTGTTCGCTCTCATCGCCCTTTCGTTACGAGGGGATCTTGGGGAGTGCAGAGAATTTCATATACTACACTTTTGGGGTCAAGGAGGGGGATGGGGGGGCCTGTTATGGATGGAGTTGGCGCCGTTGCTTTTATCTTCTTTTTTTTTTCATTTACCCGTCTGTTCTTTGTATAGTCTCTCTTTTGACTAAGGGAGCCCTTCTAGCATAGAGGCGGAGCGGACAAGTCGCGGAGCAGAGATGAAATGGCAGAGATTACACAAACAGAATCCCATTTTTTACCCGAGATGCCCATCTCACATGTACAATCTTCCCTCTGGCCTTCGGCAAAATCCGCTTTTCTTCCTTTGACCCTCGCAGTAAGAATGGAGTGTCCCAAACAAGCAAAGTTGAGCAATATATCGGGGGGGTATTTCGAAGACAAATACATAGATAGGCAGATCTCCCTCCGCGTAACCATTATAGACGGCTACCTCCCAATAACCCAAATCGCCTGGTCCAGTCCGGGCAGCAGCAAACAATATACGAGCGCATGACATCAAGACATGAAGGCATGAATCGAAGAAACACGAGACATCAAAGTCCCCCCCCTTTCTCTCTTCTCTCCCAATCGACAATCTCCAGTATGTACAACCGCCCGTTCGTCGGTATCGTCAGGTCCCGTAGATGCTGCAAGAGGCCCATCCTCTTACTCGCTCCCGTCGCCAGATTCTGCGTCGGACATGGGCGAGTCCTCGTCGTCGTCGTCGTCCTCCCCGTAGTCCCACTCGGCCACGCCGTCGAGCATCTCCTCCTCATCTTCCTCGTCGTCACGCTCCTTGTAGTTGGACGACGCCAGGGCGCGACCACTGCGGCGGCGCTCCGAGAGGGGGATGGGAGGGGGCGAGGCGGCCTTCTTTGGCCGGGGGGTGCGCTTCTTCTTGGCTGCTGTAGACTTGGCCGGCTTGGACTTTGGCGTCGGCTTTTCGCGAATGACGGTCTTGATCTGGTTCCGGGCCTTTTTGGCGGGTTGTTCAGATAGCTCGTGCACTGATTTCCGCTTCTAAATGGGAGTGACAGTCAGCGATCAGTTCTCTCGTCTTAATTGAATTGTCAGTCTCGTACCTTCTTGCGTTCTAGAGCCCGGATCAGGTCATCCAGCTTCTCGTCTAGCTCATCCGGAATGTACTGCTTCTTTGCAATCTGCTGCGCGACCTCGCTGGAGGGGAGGGCCATGTAGAGCCCGGTCGGGAGGCCAACCTTCTCTGACCAGGCCATGAAACTCCAGTTGCGCCTCTCTTGGTACTTTCGGATGACGGCCTGGGCTAGATCGCTTAGAACATACAGGTTGTCGCTCGAGTCTGGATTCAGCGCATCCCGCGTTTGCTTTACCCTTTCAGCGTACTTGTAGATGTGCGAGATGTTGCCTTCATTGGCAACAGTGGTGAGATAGAAGAGAATGTACTTGGCGAAATCCTCGAGATCCTCGGGTGCTGGGCTGTAGTCGGGGTGGTGTGCCAAGAGGGGGATCAGGCGCCCGATCATGGCCTCCATGATGGACTTCTTGTTGTCCGCATAATACCGCGCCCGCGATCGAAGCCATGTCTCAACCCTAGCCTTGACATCTGCTACTGGCTCAAAGGCGACTAGGAAAAGAATAGTGTAGAATCTCGGCCTGAGCTTTCCTCGCGTGAGGTAACTCTGGAGCTTCTCCATGAATCGACGACGGACCTGAAGCTCACTGTCTTGCACAAGCTCGGCGAGCTTGTTGAAACTAGCCGGATCCAGCTGATCATCATATTGCTTCACTGTACAGAGCTTGAGGATGTATTGGCCTGCCAGCAGCCTCAGCCGCTTCTTGTGGTGCAGCGGCGTATCCTTGGCCTTGCAAAATTCGCCTTCCTGGACAACAAATGTCTTGAGTAGCTTGAAAACAGGCTTGACTCTATCCGCAGCGTCTGCCTCTTCGGCAGTGGATAGGGCACGGTTGACGAGAATCTTCAAAGACAGGCATTTTGCCTGGAGCTCGTCATTCATATCAGAGTCGTTGACCCACGACGGATCAGAATTCTTGGCGTCCGTTCGAACCTCGCGCAAAGTGTCTTTGATGGTCAAATCACTGATGGCGTCGTCTGAGTCCGCCGTCACTGTCGGGGCTAACCGCTCGAGCTGGGCGATGGTGGCAAGCTTGTTTAGGAAGTTGGGGGATCCGTACTTCAGATCCTTCATGACCTTGTGCAGCAGATTTGTCGCCGTGACTTTGCTCTTGTCGTCATTTTTGGCGAGAAGAAGATTAACGGCATACTTGGCAGCCTTATGTGGTTGGCCATAGAGCGCATAGTTGGTGAGCGTCTGGGTAAAGGCCTTGTCCGGCTTGATCTCCCCGGGATACTTCTTGGAGTAGGATGAGTACGCCTTGAGAATATCCACCACCCCAGGATCATTGCTCTTGCTTGCTGTCGGTGCCTGGTCGACGATGGATTTGCGCAGCTCCTCTGAATGAGCTTTGAATAGATCAGGGTTGCGTGTCGAGATGTCATTGAGGATCGAGTGGGCCACACTAGCCAGACCATCCTTATCGCTTTTTGAGTAGTCCATAATGGTGGTCAGATGGCTCCGGTTAAACATGAGAGAACTTGATCGGTACAGAAGGGGAATCAGCGTATCCAGGGAGCTCGAGGCGCTGCCTGCTTGGAGTTTTTGGATCAACTCGTTAATCGACCGCCGGACCTTTTGGAAGTCGCTCTCGGACTCGATGGCGTACTTAAGGAGCTGGTAGACGCGGCGATCGTTGAGCTTGGCGAGTTTTTGGAGATCAGCGCGGACCTTCAGGGGGTCAGGGAAGTACTGGCCAAGCCATTGGAGGGCCTTGTCCATGTTGGCCTTGGCCCTTTGGGCATCCCCATCGACGACACCACCGTTGTATGCTTCACACTGCTTGACAAACACCCCAACCGCCACTGCGAACTGCGGCTGCCTTGCCTGCATCGCGAAGAAGGCCTTCTGGGCGCTGGCATCCAGTGACTTGAGCATCAGGAGAATCCTCTCAGCTCGAATAGTGTCCTGCTCAGCCGGCGTCAACCCGCCCTTTTTATCGGAGGAGGCAGCCTTAGCTTTGGTGTCTTTTCCCTTCGTGTGAGGATACTTGAGGGGGATCAAGCACTCAAACATTACCCGGTCAAGTAGAATGTTCAAGTCGGGATCATTGGCGTAAAATGCGTTGATGATCTTGGAGGGAACGCGGCCCAAGCAGGCTGTGACAGCTTCTTGCCCATCTGCAATCTCCCCGGCACCGACGGCCCAGAGCTTCGCCAGCAGGACCATGGCTTCGACGCGCACGGCAGGCCGCTTGTCCCGGCTTCGGTCTCCGAGGTTGGCGAAAACGGAGCCTTCCTTATCGATGCCCCCCGTAGCGCCCAGCTTCAGGACAATGTCGCGGAAGTCGAAAAGCTCAATAGCCTTGACTGCTGCGAGACGGACCTTCTCCTCACTATCGTTGAGCTTCTCTGCCAGCGCCTTCACAAGCTCATTCTCTTCTACTCTGCTAAGTCCTATGCCACCGGCGGAGGTGGACAGGATGTGACCAGCTGCCGTTGCCCAAGCGGCACGGATGGTACCAGCTTTGTCATTTTTCCTTCCCACAAAGTTCCGGTAGGCTGTGGCATGCGTCTGGGCAAAAGAGTGCGGGGAGTAGGGCGTTGTAAGAACACTCGTTTCGACTGGGCTACTCGGTGGGTCATCGAGGAGTCGCAACGGCGGGTAGAGCGTTGGGTCGAGAACAGGAGGGGGAGGTGGCCCTGCGGCTCCGATGCCAGAGATCATGTCGCCAATTGTTTCGGTTGCGATTTGGCGCAGGTAGACATTGTCAGCGGACAACTCAGCTTCGATCTGGGGGACGACATTTTGAAGTATTGTCGGGGCAGCCCGCCACAGTTCCCTTATCAGAAGGTGGGCTTGGCGGAGGCTCTTGAGGTCAGCCTCTGAGGGTCCAGTATTGGCATCTTCATCCTCCGAATCATCTCCTTGACGATGTCCATTGGAACTGGCTGCAAATCCAGAAGCGTTAAGAATGACGTCGCCAAAGTACTGGCTCACATATCTTGCCATCTTGTCAGCGCACCCGTTGCAAATGTTCCTGGCCATGACATAGGCGGGGGGCTCGGTCTTGTGCAGCAGCGTGGACTGGTTGCCGTTCTGTTCCCTGCTACGGCTCCCTCCCGGCGGAGCAGCGCGCAGAAACTGGCTGATAATAGCATCAATCACGCTTGCAGGGATGCTGCCCGGCGACTCGTCAATCAGCTGGACCAGCATCTCGGTCAGGTGTAGCTCGACATCCTTGGCAACCTCTTCGCCCGTTTTCGATTTAGAGCTGCTGGAGACGCCATCAAACGTAGAGTTGAAAAGACGGAGGAGCAGGTCGTCGGATCCATGGATATCGGAGAGGAGCAGGATGCTCTTGACCTCGGTCAGGGACACGAGGACATACTTGTGCTGGATGTTGTAAGGGTCCGTCGGATCGTGAAGTGCCGGAAGGATATCTTTGATAAATAGACCGAACATCATCTATTACCATGTGAGCTGATACAATGCATGGACAACCGGTTGGAGAGCCTACCTTGAGCTGATCGCCCGTAAAGGGAGCGTCGGGAACGTAGAGCCGTAGGACATCAACAAGGCAGCAGGCCGTATAAGCCTTGACACCCTTGTCCTTATGCTGCAGGAGATTGCGGTGAGCGAGCTTCTCGGCGACGTCCTTGATGGATTCAAGATCGACAGCTCCCTGGTCGAACTCGGCGAGCTCCTTTGACAAACGCTCCAGGCGGGAAACCAGAGTGGCACTTCCAATTGGCTTTGCCGGACGCCACGACAGCTCCTCGTCAAATTCCAGGCTTTGAAGCGCTTCATTGTCTCCGTCTTGACTCCCCTCTGCCCCTGAAGCATTTTCTTGTTCTTCTTCTTCTTCTTCTTCTTCCTCCTCCTCCTCCTCCTCCTCATGTTGTGGTTCTTCCACGGCTTCCTGGGGCTCCTCGACCTCTGCTTCCGGAACCTCTTCCCTCTCCGCAGCTGCAGCTCGGCGGGAGCTCACGCGCCGGCGCGCCATGTTAGCGCTGTTTTGTGCGATCGCGCCGCAGGGGCCCTCGAGATTGAGATCGCGAGCAGTCGTTTATTTGTCGCTGCGCGGGCTCAGGTGGTGGAATCGCGGGCGGGAAGATTCAGCTGCTCGAAACGCGAAGGTGGTGGAAACGAGATGCGCCGAGCTACAGGGTGGAATCTCCTAGCACTAAACGCCGAGTCGCAGCAATCTGCTCGGTTGGCGTGCGATAGAGGATGCAACGAACAATACAGTGGAAAGCTTCAATCGAAGATGGACGTTCGGCAGGTGAGGTGATGGCCTGTTATTCGTACGGAGTAGGATGTAGTGGTAATATGGCGAGGAGGGGATGCCAATTTGGTGCCTAGGTACCAAAGTACTGTAATGGTGGTGGGACGCGACGCGAACTCGAGGTCGACCGTGTGGCGTGTCTGATACGGACCCCACTTCTCTTTTTTCCCGTCCACCATTGCTACCCTATACTGCCTATACCGCCGTTTATAGGTTAATATGCATTGTCTGCCACCTTGTCCTCATCAACCACAACATCGCCAAACACCCACTAAACTTCAATTCCTAGAAGCATTTGGTTCAGCACAATGAAACAAGTCTAATTGGAAATATCGATGAGGCCCCTTTCACCTAGGCATCTTCCAGCCCGTCCTCTGTCCTGCGGTCACCGCGTTGCAAAGGCCTGAATGGTTGCCATCTTTCCCGGTAGAAACCATAGTCGTTTCCCAGCCCTTTGTACATAGTTCATCGTGGTTCCATAGCTCTGATTACATGGCCCGGTCACACGTAGTATCTGGGTTTGTTTGCGGATCGAGAAGGCTACACACAACGGGAGGAACCTAGCTTCGTGTATCTTAGCAGCTCCCCTGGTAATTTTGACCGAGTTGCACAAGTTTGTTGGGAATATCTCCCCTGGACCAGGAGCAAGAGAATAACGCGAGAAAACAGTTGGCTATAACATGCCCAGTATTTCCATCCCCATGCCACTAGCTCTCCAGAGACCCAAAGTCAACCCTCGACTGCCATCCCCGACAATCTCCTGTCACTCGATTCTTGTTCTTCACTCAACCATCAACTTGTCCTCACTTTCCCCCAGATACGTTTAGTGCACTCAGAAATCCCCTTTATCTTACTAAACGCGAGACTGTTCTTGAAAATTGACTGAACCCGAAGCTCTGTTTGAGGGCATCTCCTCGCCCACCTACAGCTCCCCTGATTTGCATTGGGCGATAGGGGCCATAGCTAATACGCCATTGACGATCAAGATAAGTACAAACTGGTTCTTTTACTTCTGTTTACTGGAAATGGACACTGCGGATTGGTTGGCGTCGAGTTCTCTGAGCCCTCACTGGCTGACGGCCCCTTTTCCCATCGAGCACCTGCTGGCAGTGATGGGCAGCTGTTAGGAAGTCACCACACGAACACGTCACGGTAGACAAAACTCGCACTTTCTTCCTCCTTCCTTCTCTTATATTCTTCCCTTCTTCTGGACGATCACCGTCTCCCTTCCACTCGTTAACATCATCGTCGTTCACGCAGGCCCTTCAAGTTCTCACAAGGTATGTGATACGCAGAGTATTGACCACCACCCCCCCCCTCTTCCCTTCGATGTATTGAAATATCAGAGGAAGAAGACTTCATTTGAAAGTCTGTCTTCGGGGCACCGCTCGAGGCAGACACCAAGCTTACAGTCATCGCAGCGCAACACATTCTCACCCACTGTATATCGGATCCCGACACGAGTAGGTCTTAGAGAGATGATAATAATATCCAAGTTAACCTTGAACTGACTTCTTCCTTTAGTGTCGTCAATGAAGGATCTCGAGATTGCTCCAATCAAGACTGGCTTTGCTCCCAAGAGCAAGGCTAGGAGCAACTTTGCACCCAAGACTGTCCTCACGACTATCTTGGTCACTGTCGTCATAGTCGGCACCATGTTTGGAATTGGCATGCTCGCCTCCCACTTTGGTATGCTACGACCGCTTCATCTCCCTGCCCTCTAGCGTTCTTGAAACCACGCCGTGTACCGCTGTCTAACCGAACTGACTCCCAGAACGCTCCGTCAACTCAAATCATGAGATGAGCCATGCAACTACGGCTTTCAACCAGAAGACCGAGCTCGGACACCAACTTGTTCCCCGTGGCAAAGAAGGGCGCGACAACAGCTCCGGTTTTATCGGCGTCGAGACCGCTGTCTCCATCGGCTCGTCTGCCTTTGTCTCGCCTACTGAATCCGAGGAGGGCATCAGGGTCCCCGTCTCGTAGGGATACCGTCCCCTTACCATGGGATCTTATTCACTGACATCAGCTTACAGGACTCAGACTGCTTATGAGACCTTTTATACCATCATCAAGACCGAGGAGACCACAACCCTGACTTCCACCTCCACTGAGCAGGTTGTTGTAACCCCTTCCGATGTTTTGGAGGAGACCGTTTGCGGCACCGACGTTGTGACCACGACAAAGACTTCATTTGTCACCGTCACCCACACCCCCACGCCTTCTGCTTCTACTGGATATGCTACCGTCACTGGGAAGGCTTCAACCGTTACCGACGTCAACACAGACATCCCTTACACAAGCGAGCTTCCTGATATCACCGTGTCTGCTAACCCGTCAACCCTTACCGATGTACAGACAGACATCTCCTACACTTCTGGTCTCCCAGATGTTACTGTTTCGGGCTCGCCATCGACCGTCACCGAGGTCGGTGTCAGCTACTCTCTGCTGAATAGCGTCTCCCGTGCCCTCACGTCCACCGTGACTGTGACCGTCACCAATATCTGGGGCACTTACTCCGAGACTATAGCCACTACTGAGACTCCCACCATGAGCACCACTCCTGTCGTTGTCTTCATATCTGACCTCTACCCCACCGCTTCTGTCACAGACGAGGCTTCCAGCTATGAGGGGTACTACACTTCCTCTGCCAAGGGTGGAGGCATGTCCTACAGCAGCGGCGTTACGGCTCCCTACCCGGCTAACGGCACTGTCATTATCAATCCTTCAGGCACAGTCGCCGCGCTGCCTGTCCCAACCACCACCCCAATCGTCTCTGGCTCGGCCAAGAAGCCTGAGCCTCGAGGTTTGGTGCCTGGCCATGGCTCCAGCCACTTCGGCTACGCCGTCATGCTTATTGCTGCGGTCATGTTCATGCTTTAATTCCTGGCCATCCATCTCCCTCGACTCTTTTGCCGAGGCAAGGTAGGCGCGGGGAACCAACAAAGGGGCTCTGCTAGGAGGGTGAAGAGTGAACGGGGATTCGGGGGAGTATGGTGCTTGATTTTGCCAAGTTCTTGCTACTGTTGTATGTGGACGGATAAAAAAACGGAACCAGAGTTTTGGGGCATGTGGTGAGCTATCGGCTAGCGGACCGCTAGATAATAGTTGCGACGGTACCTAGGGGACGGTTGACTGATGTGACACCGTTTTATGATAACTGTGTCCAGAAACTGATGCCCGTAACTTTATGTGAGAGAATAAAAGAGAGCTCCCCGTAGAGTGTCCACTCTCCCGCTGAAACGCCTTTGACCCCTAGGTGACAACTTAAGTGATCCCTCTCCGACGCCGACCTTCATCGCGACGGGCAAATCCAACGCCTCCAACAAGAATTCAAACTGCCCATCCTAACATATCTGCTCTTTTCCTGAATCTCTATTCCATTATCTGTTCAATTTCACTCCCCTCGGGCCTGGCGGGCCTTCCAACTGTCCCTGATCCGTCCCGCCGCTTTGTAGAGGTCCTTCTCCGAGACGCGATCGTTGATGCTGTCCAGCACGCTCAGGACTGTGCTCTTGTGGTTGGCCTCGTGCTTGTCGTCTCGGAAGCGGACGATGCGCCACCGGCCCTGGTCGTCCTGGTTGCACTCGACGATGCGGTCGTTGAGGGGCTCCTCGAGGCTCTTGAGCGTCTCCCACTCGTCCTCGCTGATGATGACGTCGCCAAACGGCTCGTAGCGGTTGGGGCCGCTGTCGCCCTGATAGACCATGAGCTCCGACTTGGGCAGGGAGTCGTAGTCGACAAAGGGCTCGGTGATGCCCTCGGCGCGCTCCTCGTCCGTGGGCTCGACGGTCGGGAACGTCAGCTTCAGCCGGCAGTCGACCGTGTTCTCCTCCGGGGGCTTCCACTTGAGGATGTGAGGGTCGGTGCCGTGCTTGTAGGGCGTGTTCCGGCAGGTGAAGATGAGGCCGTCGTTGCCGTGCGTCAGCGCCGGCAGGACCTGCTTGAACATCATCTCGATGCCGTAGGCCAGCTGGAACGGCTTCATCTCGAGGAAGAAGGGCTGGTACTTGCGCTCGTCCGGGTACTCCTTGAACAGCTTCTTGTAGGGCCCGTATAGCCTCTGCTTGACGTACGCTAGCCGCTTGTCTAGGGTGCGGTCCATCAGTATCCGGCCGTCCATGACCAGGCAGTCGAAGATGAGGAACCGCGGCTCCTTCTGGCCGTCTGGCAGCGTGTCCCACACGAGCTCGCCATCGGTGATTGTGCGGACGTGGAACTGCTCCTGGTTGTTCTCGAGGGGGAAGTGCAGGTTCCGGTTGTTGATGAACCAGTAGTCGTTCTTGCGGTCGATCAGGTAGTGCGCCTCCTGGCCGGCCTCGTCCTCGGTCGAGTAGAGCAGGTAGCGGATGCCGTCCGACTTTTCGCAGACATAGTAGCTGATTAAACCTTTGTCAGATCTTTGGCGCTTTGGGCACTTTCCTCTCACCTAACGAGGGGTGTGGTGGTGGTGGTGGTGGTGGGTATGCAACTTACTCCTGCCGCGTGAGCTCCTCTAGGTGCTGCCTGGCGAAACTTACGGGCTGCGCACCGGGGAAGCTGAGCTGATTCCTGTCAAGTATGTTGGCTACCTCCCTGCGCATTGCCGAGAGCAGCTCGCCCTCCGCCTTGACGCCAGGCTCGGAGATGGAGGTGATGGGCCCGTCCATGGTGAGGCGCGGGTGGCCGTCAGTCGCCGGCCGCGCGGCTGTGGACGGAGAGTAGAGAGGAGTTGGGGGCTTTGGATCAATCGCATGTATCACCAGAGTTTGAGGACGGTTGCAACCATATTGGCCTGGTGCGGTTTCGGGCTTTGTCGTTTTTGAGTTGTCCTTGTTGCAAAGTGTCGCTCGCCAGCTATCGCGGAAGGGCCAACTGGTTATCGATAAGGAGATGCTCAAGAAGTTGACATGACATCCACAAGTAACAACCAGGAACCCCCCCGGGACCACTCCCGTCTTGGTCACCATGAATAATACACTTAGTAGGCCAATGGACCCAATGCACATGGGATTTGCCGAAAAGTTCAATTGATCTTGAGGAGATAAATTCCTTGAGGCATGTGAGGTTTCACCGAGAATTAAAGCGCTACGAGTTCAAAAACGACCAACACAGCTCGACTCTGCTTGAGCCATCCATCCACGCTCCAGGTTCGCCACCGTCTCGTCTTCATCAGCTCACGTCTATCTTGTCCACTTCCGCCCGAGCCTCTTCCCATTGCTGCTTGCTCTTCTTGGCCCACTCGATTTGGCTTCGAGCGTAAGCGAGCTGCGAACTGTTAGCTTTGTCTGGGTCCCCTCGACTTCGATGTTTTGGTGAGCGCCAACGTACCATGTACTTCCGCAAATCATCTTCCTTATCGTGCTGAAACCTCCTCAGATCCTTCAACACACTCGCGCTGGCGTCCTTGACGTCCTTCTCCGAGGCCACCTGGGCTTGCTCAAGCTGTCCGATGGATTCCCTAGTCTTGCCAATCGTATCTCGCCGGGTCCGCTCAGGGTCCACGTCGACAACTCCTTGCACCGCATGACGGATGGGCCCGAAAATCTTATTCGTGATCGAGTTCCCGCTGGGAAGCTTCCTGTGAGTCACGCTGGAACTTCTCTCGGGTAGGCCCTGGCTCGCGGATGGCGGCGGGCCTCGCACATCGCCATGTGTGGGGAAGTCGGAGTCGATAGATTCTGTATCCTCCCCTTCCCGCCGATGTTGCGATGCAGGCTCCTTAAGACTGGTAGATCGCTTGGGCGGCGGAGAAAGTTGCTGGCTGCTCGACAAGTACTGCTCAATGCGCCTAGCCTCTGCCTCGCTGCGCTCCAACTGGTCTAACAGGGCCCTCTTCTTGTTGAGTTCTTCCGTTGTAAGATCCTGTTGTATGCGCTTAAGGGCTCTGTACCGCAGAACGCTCCGAACAACCCCGGCGAATTGTGCGCTTTCTCTCATTGGTTCAGCGAAGCTTGCACCGAGTGATCCAGAGAGCTCCTCGGTGGCTATGTAGGACAGGTCAGCGGCCTGGCCGACCCGCTCAATTGCCGGTCCCAATGAAGGCGCTTGCTCCGACAGAGCGAACGCGTTGTACCTAGATCCTAGTTCGCAGAGGTCGGCTGCTAGGGATGACAAATGGCTGAGCGTCCGTCGGTTGACCTTTTCCATAGGTCCAGTGAGGAGGTTCTCAAGCTCCTTAATCGACGCTTCGTAGGCGATAAAGTACGTATCCAGATCCTGTTCACTCAAGCTGTTCGGTTCAGGGGGATACTGCCCCGGGCCAGAAGGGATGCCATGAATGCTAGAGGCGGATAGATCGTGGGCAACACCGCCGCCGGTCTTGAGCTTGGCCGAGTTTGATGGTACGGGAAGATAGGTATGGGCGGCCGTGGGGTTGGCTGTGTCCAATGGAGGCGCTTTCAGGATGGATTTAGGGATCGATGACACTGGGTGCGAATGGAGGACCTCGCTCTGCCGAAAAGGTCAGACTTGTAGTTGAGGAGCACCTAAAGGGGAACCTACCCAGCTCGCATTGGGGTCGAGAAACCTCCACCAGACTCCATCGGTTCTCACCGCCTCCATACAGCGGCACCGGTTCAGGAACACTGCTAGCATGCGCTTCCGAAGGTCAATTATTTGCTGATCTTGCTTTGCGCTCGTAGGGTTGGCGGCATAGTCGGCCATTGTGTGCTTCTCCGGAATTGGCGGAATGACGAGGGTGGGATGCAACCTGGTGAGGGCATCGCGGAGGGAGGAGAACTCGGAGTAGCGACGCCGCACTTCTAGGTCCTGGGATGAAGAGTTAGTGAAGGCCTAATTGCGGGCAGAGGTCAAGCGTCATACTCCTGTGCGAATGGTATACACAATATATCTACCACCGCTCTCAAGGCTCTTGCCAGCGTCGGTAATCACGATGGGCAAAGTGGGGTTCTCGTAGAGTATTTGTTCGATGCGGCTGTCGTAGCCTCCGGGCTTGCGTCTGGGGATGGGTTCATCTGCGGGCGGCGCCTCCTCACCTTCCTCGCCATTCTCAAGGCTTCCGCGCCGGCCGAATACCGCATCGGTGCCTTCATCGTCGCTACCCGAAGTTGGCGTATGCGCCGGCTCGACGTCTCGAACTGTGATGAGCGGACTCATGTCAGTTACCTGATCAACATTCTGAAGGGTCCGACGCAGCGGGAAGCCCCCCTCGGGGTAGACGCGACTTACAATCACGGGTGGTAGGGGAAGTCGGGTTTGCGGAGGAGGACGTCTGCGAGTCGCGGCGGTCAAAGCTGGTGCCGTAGGGGTTGTTATCCTCGTCGTTCCACATGGCGCCGGCTGGTGGTGAGTCGATAGGGCCAGCTCTGGGGATGGTTCGGGTGGTCTGCTGGGGCGGTTGATGGGTGTCTGGAGTCAGCGGATGCCTGGGGGTGGAAGTTGATCAGCTCTGGCGTTTGGTGTGGGGGAGGGGTGGTTTGCTGGTTCCACGTACCTGCGGGATCAACGGGGATGCCTCAAGCACTACGGATAGGTGCAGGCGAGAGTCGGCGGGAGAGAGAAAGTCCAAAATGCGCTCCCATTATCTGTAGCAACCAAGGTAGAGAGACTCTTTGCTGGGGCCTGTGGACAATGGTGGTTGCGGACTTGCGTACCTGCCTACGAATAAGCGGATCAGTTCGACGCCGCCTTCCTGAGCTCCAGCCTCTCTATCCGTGCTATGTAGGCAATGATGACGATGGAGTGGCGCGCACGGACCACACAAGGTACAATCGTATCCACAGCGGAGCGTTCCACGCCGAATTCGTCGTATTGCGGCGCGTAGCTGCGCCTCATTTTCTACGAGTACTCGTACTAACACGCCTACTCTTACTTCGTCCATACCTGTCGATGCTGAATCCCCTTGCAGCCATGGATTTCGGGGCTTCCATACTTTCTAAATCTGTTTTATGTTATGGTTTGAATGCAGTGTGAATTGCGGCTACTGTAATCTCCATTTCATCTGCGCATCAAATCTTTCTCGAAGCTATCAGTCCTGTCCCCCTTCCAATCACCATCTCTCGATCCGGCTTGTTCATCAAATATGGAGATGAAGATGCTTTTTTCAGCGTTCTTTCTGATACCCTTTCTGGCATTCACCCCGGCCTTGGCCTAGAGCTACAGGCAACTCTGGGTCCTCGTCATCGGCGCCACTTGTGGACCTTTGGCTCAAGCATGGCTGTGAGCATCTCCATGTCATCCCGAGTCTTTTAGGGTTTATGCTCTTTAATTGTGTCCCAATTCACGCGCGCAGCCTCTCAATTGAGTAGGGGTTTCTTCATTGAGATGCTGCTTTGGGTCCCCAAGTCGCTTTCTTTTGGCATTCGAGGGGCCTTGCAGCCACTCTGAATTGGTATTACTCCCGCACTCGAGGGCGCTCCTTCTAGCGAGGCAGAGGATACCGAGGGTATAATGTCCAATTCGTCGCCGCCTGTGGTGTTACTCCCGATGCTAACGTCATCTGCCCTCGGTACTACCTGGCAGGAAGATGGGAGTGGTGTGTCCTGGCCTAGGGATTGTGAAAACCTCGCCGAAAGATCATGGGGTTGTTCCACTGGGGGGTCATAGTCATCACTGTGGACTGTTGCGAGGGTTGTTTCCACAGATCGGACGTCGTCGTCTGCATCTCTTCTCCTCTCGTGCGACCTGTGTGGTCCGGGCGGCTTGGGTACCCCAGGTCTGGTGGGAGACTCTAGGCGCATGACTGGATTGTTGTGGACGTTTCCTCTTCGATTTTTGGCCCCCCTTTGTCGCCCGCTGGAGCTGGCACGTGTTGAATGTGAGGTGCTTCGTCTGGGAGTTTCGGAGCTTGCAATTGTCGAGGCTCTCCCGACAGGCAAGCTGAATATGCGGTCCAGTCTCTGCTTCCAAGTCATGGGCCGTTCACGGTGTAGTTGGCTCCTAGGATGGGAGTGAGATCCACCCTGCTGTGGACCACGAGGATACCAATCCTGTGTAATTGGCGGATGAATTGCCGTATTGTTGCTGGGTAGCGGGAGGGTGGGCGATGGGAATGGCGGCTGGAGCTGGACCGGTGGGCTTGTCAAGTGCCCATGGCCAACTGCTCTCATTGCTTGCTGACGGTATGGACCGGCGATCAGGTAGGGGCTCGCTTGGGGGCCCTGCTGAGGGTCTAGATTGTAGACGACAGGCTGATAGAAGACCTGGGGCGGATAGCCTGGCCATTGCTGTACGACGGGGAGCTGCCCAAGGGCTATATTTGGCGGCAAGTTCGAATTTCGAGGTGCCCACCGACCTCCAGGAAGTGGCTGCGATTGACGAATTCGGTGAATGCTCGTCGTCCTACCCAGGTAGCACATCCAGGCGAGGGTAAGAAAGACGGTCACGGCGACGATGGTGAAGATGATACCAAACTTCTGGGCAGGGGTCAAGCAGTGCCACCCCACGCATCGGTCTGCACGGATGTGAAGCATGATAGAAGGCCTGACGTTGTGAAGTTTGAGACGTACAAGAAATGAAGAGGAAACCAGCCCTTGGAGGTTGAGATATGTGTAGTAGGCTGAGAGTACCTGTAGAAGTGAGTCGCATCTGACGATGAGCAGGTGTCTGCAGCTGCTAGGTCGAGCCTTCCCTGACATTGTCCTGACCAAGATTCAACGAACATTTGTCGGGTATTAGTATGTATTTCATGATGAGGAATTTTATAAAGATATCCTGTTCCAAAGCCAAGGGTAGTACCAGGTAAGTATAGTTCTAAGACCTTGGAATGGTCTTGGTTATGCGCTCTCAGGTAGGATCTTGCAACTTTTGAAACCTCGACGCTTTTATATGCAAAATCATCGTGGATTGTGGTCAATCTATGTCCCTCAAGCACCATCCTGCCCAAATTGAAAAGGGCATCCACGAGGTGGCCATGAGGACATATTATCCTAGCAGAGGACAGTGGTTAGTGGTGTAGTACTCATACTGTTAGTGGCAGTGGAGTGGGAGAGATCTCCAGACTCCAAAAGCCTCCCAAGTCCAAGGATAGTGGAGTTGAGCCCCACCAACCACAGGCTTGGAAATTTTGGGACGAGGCCAAGCACAGACCATTCGGACGCGGCTGGTGATATTTCATCCAACTTTGAGCCTCAGCTCTCATCATCGTCACCCTTTCGCCCTCCCGTTGCCGCAGCTCTTCCACCACCCCTCGACACGCGCTTCCTGTGTCGCTACTGGAACATGCTGTTCGAAACTCGAGCTGCCCGATGATCTGCCCAACTCGCATTGTTGGGCCCTGAAGCTATCTGCGCATTCCGTGCGACGCGTCCACCTATCTTGCCCCCCCGACCTTTGCCGCCTTGGTTGCCACCGAATCCGCTCTACGAAACTCTCTCCTTCACACGATACCACCATGGCCTCTCTGCAGAATGGGAGCGCCAATGGCGCCACCAATGGCGACACTCCGGCTCCCACCAGCCTTCGGTTCTCCGACATCCCCTCCGCCATCGAAGTCCCCGTCCAGGGCGACCAAGACGATGAAGCCGTCGAAATCGATCTCATGGAGCTGGGCGACGACCCTACTGAACTCTGCACACTATTCGAGAATGAGCGCGCTGCGAAACCATACTGGATGACGGTTGCGCTGGCCTACGCCAAGCAGGGCAAAGTCGACCATGCCATCGAGATGCTTCTCCGGGGCAGCAGTGCCATCCAGGCTGGAAGCGCCGTCCAGGGCGGTAGCACGAGTCAGCGCGACAAGGTCAGCATGATTTGCTGCCTGTGCTGGATGTATCTCTGGAAGAGCCGTGAAGCGCCCCGAGTTGCCCCGGAGGGTACTAGGGTGTCGGAGGCTAAGACCAAAGAATACTATCTGCAGCTGGCGACCTCTTCTCTCAACGATGCAGCGCGCTTGAATCCTTCATTCTCTCCCATGTATCTGGCTCGAGGAGTCCTCCTTCTGCTGCGGGCCTCGTTGCAGGCGCCCCCCAAGACGGCCGGTGGGGCTGGTTCCGAGAAGTACGAGCTGCTCAAGACGGCAGTCAAGGCTTTTGACGATGCACTCCGTGTCTCCCAGGGCAAGAATGTACTTGCCCTGATGGGTAAAGCACGTGCGCTATTCTCTATGCAAAAGTACGGAGAATCTTTGACCATGTACCAGGATGTCCTGGTCAAGATGCCCGACTTGATCGACCCGGACCCGCGCATTGGCATTGGGTGCTGCCTGTGGCAGCTGGGCTTCAAGGAAGACGCCAAGATGGCGTGGGAGAGGAGTCTGGAACTCAATCCAAAGTCAAAGATTGCGAATATTCTCCTTGGCCAGTTCTATCTCGATGCGAGTGGACATGTCCCGGTCAACAGCGACGAGTTTTTGTCGTTGTATAAGAAGGCCATGACCGAGTTTACACAAAAGGCCTTTAAGCTTGACAAGGATGTGCCGCTGACCTGCTCGACCTTTGCCGGATATTTCTTGTCTCGCAAGGCCTGGGACAATGCTGACAAGCTTGCCCACAAGGCCATCCAGTACACCGATGTCAATGCCATTGCCAGCGACGGCTGGTATCTCCTTGCGAGAAAGGAGCATTACGCAGGTGACGCCGACCGCGCGAGTGACTACTACCGGCGTGCAGATGACGCTCGTGGCGGCACAGACAGTGGCTATCTCCCTGCCAAATTTGGCATTGCTCAACTCTCCGTCTTGAAGAATGATCTCGGCGAAGCAAAGCTTCGTCTGGAAAAGATGATTCAGCAGTCGCGCAATTACGAGGCCATGATTCTTCTGGGAACCCTGTACGCCGAAGAAATTTTTGCCAGCCAGGACAGCGATACCAAGGAGGACAAGTCTGCCGAGATGAAGAAGGCGTTTTCGCTCCTCGAGGGCGTTAGGGCTGCTTGGAAAGATCCTAAGAAGAATCTGTCCCCAGATGCCTCCGTTCTCCTCAACCTTGCGCGTCTTTACGAGACCGAAAACCCCGAGAAGGCGCTGCAGTGCCTTCAGCAGGTAGAGCAGCTAGAGCTGGACCAGGTGCCCCAGTCTGAGTATCCGGAAGATGTCACCGATGAGGCCGAGATCAAGACGGCTCTCCGGAGATTCCTGCCCCCGCAACTGCTGAACAATATTGGCTGCTTCCACTTCCAGGCAGAAAAACACGATCTGGCCAGTGAGATGTTCGAGGCTGCTCTGGGTGCCTGCATGTTTATCGGCGAGAGGGATCCGGCTGCGGATACGGACGCTCTCGTCTCGACCATCAGCTTCAACCTGGGTCGCAGCTACGAGGCCCGCGGATTGACGGACAAGGCTGTTGAGGTCTATGATGGCTTGCTTGCCCGGCATGATGACTACACTGATGCCCGCACGAGGCTTGCCTACATCAAACTGCGCAAGAACCCGAACAAGGAAGGGCCCGATGCCGTGGCCAAACTCTACCAGGACAGCACCAGCGACCTTGAGGTGCGCGCCCTGTACGGGTGGTATCTGGGCAAAGTCCACTCTAGGAAGCGGCCCACCAACGTCACCGAGGACCACGAGTTTCGCCATTACAAGCACACCCTGCAGAACTATGACAAGCACGATAGGTACGCCCTGGTGGGCATGGGCAATCTGTACTTGATGCAGGCGAGGGAGATGCGCCGCGAGACGGAGCACGACAAGCAGAAGCGGAGCGCCGTCTACGGCAAGGCTGTCGAGTTCTTCGAGAAGGCCCTGTCGTTGGATCCCAAGAACGCTTATGCCGCTCAAGGTGTTGCCATTGCCCTGATCGAGGACAAGAAGGACTACAAGAATGCGTTGCCCATCCTCCACAAGGTCCGCGATACTGTCAAGGACGCGCATGTCTACGTCAACCTTGGCCACGTCTACGCAGAACTACGCCAGTACACCAAAGCTATCGAGCACTACGAGATTGCTCTCTCCAAGGATGGAAAGGCGAGCGACCCCGTCATCCTTGCTTGCCTTGGCCGGACCTGGCTCAACCGAGGCCGAAAGGAGGAGAATCTAGATGCGTATGATAAGGCTCTGGAATGTGCCCAAAAGGTAACCAATTTCCCCTCCTGATGTATGATTTTCGAGTATGATAAGCTGACTGGAATACAAGGCTCTGGCAGCTGCTCCGGACCAAGTACACTACAAGTTCAACGTGGCATTTGTACAGATTCAGCTAGTCACCACCATCCAAGGACTACGCGGGAACCAGAGGACGACTGAACAGCTGGAGAAGGCAGCGAAGGGCTTGGAGGCCGCTATCGAGTCTCTCGACGAAATCGCAGCCCATCCTCACACTCCGTACCCTAAGCACGACATTGAGCAGCGCGCCAGCATGGCCCGCAACACCCAGCGGAAGCAGCTAGAGAGAGCCCTCGTCTCCCAGAAGGAGTGGGAAGAGGCAAACAAGGAGAAGATTGAGGAAGCCCGGCGGCAGAGGCAGGCTGAGCAGAAGAAGCGCGAAGAGGAACGCGAGAAGACCCTGGCCAAGGAGCGGGAGCGACAGGAGCAGATCCGCAGGGAGCGCGAGATTATCCAGGCTCGCGACAGGGAGCTCGCTGCCCAGCGAGACCGCGAGAGGCAGGAAGAGGATGAGCGCAAGCAGGCCGAGCTCACTACAGACGAGGAGACGGGCGAAAAGGTCAAGCGGAAGCGCAAGGTGGCGCCCCGCGAGGGCAAGCCCAAGCGATCCAAGAAGAAGAAGACCGCGGACGACGAGGACGAGGACGAGGAGACGAGCCCCGCCAAGAAGAAGCGCCGCCTCACCAAGAAGGAGAATTCCAAGTACAAGTCGGCCGAGATTGTTGTCGACAGCGACGAGGACGAGGACGCCGACGAGGCGCTCGAGAGAGCCGAAAAGGCCATGGACCGGGACGAGACGCCGCTGTCTGAAGTCGATGACGATGATGCCGGGGGTGACGACAAGATGGATGTTGACGAGGACGACGCGGACAAGTCAAAGGGGGTTGACGAGGATGACGACGAGGTGCCCGCTCCGCGTCAACAGCACAAACGCGCCCGAAGAGGCCGCGTGGTGGATAGCGATGAGGAGGAAGACGAGGAGCCGTCTGCTAAACGCGACGCCGCGTCTGGAGACGAAGACGGCGATGCCTCGCCGGCCCCTGCCGCTGCTGACACCAGCATGGCGGAGCTGGATGAGGACGAAGACTAGCAGTGGAGGTGGGCAGGTCGGTGCAGATCTTGTGGGCTCTTCTTGGTCAGTTCATCAGGGCATGTATTTTATAGTATCGTGATTCAAACGAAAGGGATGGGATACAGGGATGGCGGCGTATCTCTCTAAGCATGGTGTCTCATAGCCAAAGGCGAATTTAAAGAATAAGTCTTTTTTAAACTAACTCATGCTTGGCTATCTCCGTGAAATGGTGATCCCAACTCCGATCGTTATTTCTTCATGTTCCAATCCTACCTCGCGTCTCACATTATGTACCCATGTGTATGTCTAAATATAGCTGTCACGCGCTCAACGCTTTTGGAATGCTTGATATGGCAAACTGCTGCGGGCGATCCCTGCAGGACTCCTAGGGGGCGTAAGGATGGTTAAGTCTGGCTTGCTTGGGGGAGTTCAACCTCTTTAGAAGGCAAAGACCTGGTCCTCGAGCTTGCTGACGGGGCGGGCCTTCTTGTAGCCAATGCTCTCGGTGGTCTTCTTCAGCCCGCTAATCATGGGAGGGGGGCCGCAAAGGAGGATCTTGACGTCGTCGGCGGGCTTAGGGAGCCAGTTCTGTAAAGAGTCAGTGGGGGCACATGAAGATGAAGTTGAAAGAAAAACGGGACGACGAACGGTAATCATCTCAGCGGTGACGTATCCAACACCGCCGGTCCAGCCCTCCGGAGGCTTGTCAAGGACGTAGTGGACGCGGATGCCAGCGTCATCCTTGACCAGGGCATCCAGGTCCTCCTTGAGCAGAATATCCTGAGGGGTGACATTGGCAAAGATCAGGTCGACCTCGGTCTTGTCACCGGCGGCGCGACCGCGGATAATGGCACGAATGACCTGGAGCATGGGGGTGATTCCAGTGCCGCCGGCAATCATACCAAAATGGCGGACCATGTTGGGGGTATAGACGAAGGCGCCCTTGGGGCCACGGACGCGGATGGTCTGACCGACAACGAGGGAGGCCATGTGCTTCGAGATGTTGCCCTGGGGGTAGGACTTGATGAGGAGGTCGAAGAAGCCGGGCTGGTGGTCACCAGAGATGGGGGTGTAGGAGCGGACAATCTCCTTGGTGGCGCCATCGGGCTGAACAATAGGCGCGCCAATCGAGATGTGCTGGCCGATGGGGAGGCCGAGGATGGCGTTGGACGAGGGGAGCTTGAAGCGGTAGCTGGACAAGGCATTGAGGTTAGAGAGGGGGCTCTTCTTCATATCACCAGGAGGAGAAGGGGGAGTTTACATGGCTACATTGTGGGAGATGAGGGTCTTCTCCTGAAGCTCAAACTCCTGGAACACATCAGGCTTGAGAACCTTCTTGATCTCTGCATGTCGGGGACTATTGTTAGCTAACTGGGACTGCAAGCAGAGCGTAGAGGAAGAAGGGTTGGGCGACTCACGGAGGGCGTAGAAGTTGTAGACGCCAAAGGCAACGGCCAGGACGGCGGCGTAGGGGGTCCAATCCCGCTTGACAACGAAGGTGCCAGCGATGAGCAGGAAGGCGGGCACGTAGATGTAATCCCGCTTGAGGTTGAAGGCTTCAGCTTCGGTGAGAGACATGTTGGGCGGTGGTGGTATCCTTGAGGCGAGGTACACCCAAAATTTTGGCTCGCGCGACGAGATCGGAGGAGAGGTTGCAGGGTCTCAGGAGAGGCGGGAGAGCGAGGTCCGGATCAGGAATGCGATCTTCCCCACCACAATCCAAATGGTTGGGGAAAGGGATTCGGCCCGCGGTACAAGTCCCGGGAAGGGAGAGGGAGAGCCAAAGGGCGTGGACGAAAGCGGCACCGCAGCAGCGAGGGGCAGCTTGAAGCTTTT
The DNA here is from genome assembly GCF_050947745.1 of Amphichorda felina. Taxonomy (NCBI): domain Eukaryota; kingdom Fungi; phylum Ascomycota; class Sordariomycetes; order Hypocreales; family Bionectriaceae; genus Amphichorda; species Amphichorda felina. Next base: position 2,567,828 of record NW_028145049.1, read on the forward strand.
GACTATGGCGGAAGACGGGTATTACAGAAGAAAAAGGAAAAGAACGCACAGGCGCAAGGAAGAGGTTGGAGGTTTGGCACGATGTCAGGTATCGCGGGGGTTCGGGAAAGGGTTTCGTATCGGTTGGCCCAATTGGAGGGGCGCGGTGGCTGGTAGCGGTCGCTTGACTCGCCCAAGTCGCCTCACCGCACTACCACAACTGGCGCACAAAAAGTTTTGCCAGGGCGGTGTCCACCTGATTGTCCACTGTCCACTGTCCATTGCCCACCCACGGATACTGTCTGGGCAATTGGCGCGAAGGCGGTGACGGGAGTTGTTGCCCTGCTTGCTGTTTCACACGTCGCTACGGACGCGAATAGGGCAGTGTCTTGGTAAGGCATTCGTACTCGGACCTCGTACGGAGTACCAGGTGCCTTATCTCAGCACTCGTCCAATGTCCGTGGACAGGTACGGAGGACTGCCAATGGCTCCTGCCTGGTAGGCTGAGGTTGCGCTTGCCGCTGAGGACCTTGGTTTCATACTAGGAAGGTGCGCATAGTATAGAGTATTAATGCTGCAACGTCATAGAAGGCATCAACTTCCAGGCTACAACCTGGCAGTCTGTCGGTCTGTCGGTCTGTCAATCTGCTAGTCTGGTCCTTTTAGAAGTTCAACCCTCCCGTGCCGGAATCTCAATGCAGGACCCGGCGAGGCCAAGGAAGGCCAAGGACGGCGACTCTTTTTTCGATATTTCATCTCTTCCGTAATTCGTACCATCCTTACAGACGAACACGAGGATACTGCCCAGGAACAGGTACGGAGCATCACGCCGCTGCGAGAATTCGTACTCGTACGACAATCTGCCGCCATTTCGATGGTCGTCAGCAACGGAGAGTGGCTCGGCACGCTTGGCACCATCAATCCCCGTGCCCACCTATGTAGGTAGTACTATGTAGTATTCGTATCGTGGTGCAGTAGTACTGGGATGGTGCCTCTTGCAGTCAACCGCCACGCGAGCGAGCTTCACCACGCGAGCTTCACCACCCGTACCTTTCATCATCTCAGCTCCAATTCGAGGTCCGTCTCGGGGCAAGATGGATCGATAGCGTCATTGTCTAGACCTCCGGGCTTGATTGCCAGCCTAGCAAGCCTGCTTGGGCCTAAGCTCCCCCGCCTCGGTGAAACTCCCACCAATTGACCTAGCAAGGATCGACACTCTTCATCTTGATCAGGCGATTTTGCGTGGGCCATAGCGACGAAACAACAGTCGAAGCAGCTGGCAGACTGTGAGCAGACACGCGCCGAGAGCGGCAAGCTTGCCCACCAACCAAGCTAATCTCCATGAGCCGGAACACCCCAGAGTCCAAAGAGTGCATTGTCTTCTCATCCCGCTCATCCCGAGGACTCGAGCCTCGAAGACGGGAAGTCCGACGGTCTGACGGTCTGACCCCTGTTGGTGTGCGCCAAGAAAACCCCCAAGAAGACCCCCCAACAGGGCTAAGAATGACAGGCTAGTTATACTCCGCTGATGCAAGATGGAGGCGTCCGGATGGTGGTGGACGGAAGCCGGATTGCCTATCGATCGACACCTCCAGTGATCTCTCCTGTTTGTTGATCGATGGATGCGCTGGCTGACCACACAGAAGACGATTCCGACTACGCGCCCATGTCATTGCTCCCGCGGGCTTGTGGTCCTGACGTCGTGGTTCCATGACTACTACTTACTCGTACTTGGCGTATGCTATCTGCGGCGGCATGGATATTTATCTTTCCCATTATTCCGTCACCCACGCCCCCCATCCCGTCACCTCTGTTACGCATGTCACGTCTTGGCTCCCGCTCGTCAACACCGGGTCCCCTACTCTGTAGCTTGTCCCTCTCGTGTTGGCTGGCCTCCTACCCTCTCTTCCCCTCCTCTCCCCTTCTCTCTCTCTCTCTCTTCCATTCAAATTGTACATGAACAAGCGCCGTCCCACTCACCACTGTTTCGACGGCTGCCGTGTGTCCTGCTTTTTAGCACCTCAATCATTGCAAGAACTGAAGAAGGAAGTAGTATTAACACACTGCATCGGATCTTGTGCTGAAGCTGGACGGTGTATTCTCGCCCGACCTCCGCCCATATCACGCCCGCCGGGAATTCACCCAATGGGCTTGGAAACACCACGGTCTTATGCGTCGGACTCGTGTTGATCAATCAAGTTTGGGATTCTAGACGGTGGAACTGGGACAGCAAAAGCTTGGCTCATTTCGCCATCAGTTTGTTCCCAGCTCATCTGCGAGTGACGCTTTGGTCTACATTCCAGGTTTGCGCCCGCCTCAGCATACCAGCTGTCGAACCTTGGACGACGCCTCTCTGGCACCAATCCTTTTCCCATTGCCTAATTTGGCTGCCGCTGCCTTCCCATGACTTTTCCGTGTCACCGGTCTGCATGAGTGCTCATGCTCTTGTGTTTAACAGCTGAAGCGTACCAATATCTGCCTCAATAACGGGACTGCCCGCCTGTTGGCCGAGGCGGCAGACGCATATCATTAGCTGCTCGTGTCCTCGACCCGTCTGGCCCAACTCGGGCTGCATGCGCCTGATGCTTCATCCCCCATCACCCTAGGGAAATCACGACAAGAAAAACTACCGAAGACGGCTATTATTTGATGATTGAGTTTTCGAGTTTCGTTACCGAAGCGACGGATGCGGAGGGTTGTCCCTGTGTTTGCGTGCCCTGAGACATCGATTGTGTCTGAGACATTGCATGGCATACCGGTTGGACTCCACTGGCAACTCCGGCTGTATTATATTATCACACTCCGCCCGGGCATCCCTGGGGAGGAGCACAGAGAATTTGATTCCATCATCTGGTGGCTCAAGAGCAGTCTGGACTCGCGGGTGACCGCCTGACCGACCCTCTGTATCCCGTCACACGACACAACGTCGCTCACCATGAACGCAGACGCATGGAGGCGAAGGGCCCTACCGTCCCTTAAGACGGGACCGGCCGTCACAAGCTCCTACGAGGCCATGACGGATCCGCCAGAGCTTTTGGAGTCCAAGACGCCCCGAGTCCTAACGAGAGCTCTCCGTTCTTTGAGTAACTCTTCAATCGATTCGATCAATAGCAACTCACCGCGCCGCTCAACTTCGGCACGGAGATTGCAAAAGACCCCTTCAAGCTCCAGTTCGATGATGGAGAGGCTTCACCGCCGGATCTCGAGAGACTCACACGTCAGCATGTCGCCCACCGAGCCACCAGCAACCCCACTAGATCAGCCTTTCTCATCGATGGAACTCATTCGGCACGGCCCTTTGAAGACTGACGTCTCTCTCCTTAAAGCTCGGTCAGACTATTTGATCCTGACCGACCAGTGCCTGGTCAAGTTCGCCAGCGCCGAGGCCGCCCGGGGGATTTTCCCCCAGATGAGCGAGCCAGAGGGTCAGCCATACAAAACCGCGCCGCAGACTCCCCTGAGTGGCAAGTCGGCCGTAGGGGAGATCCGCGTCGAAATCCCCCTCCAATCCATCGTCGCCGTGTTCAATGAAGAAGGGGCGAGCCCTCGCTTCGGAATCGAGATCTGGTGGTTTTCTCAGCTACCGCGACTGGCGTATTGCCGCGCACATGTATTCTTTTCTTTGCCGAGAGAAAGAGACGAGTGGCTGGCTACAATCCACAGGACCTGCAGGGCGAAGCTTCGACGAACGCCTGTGAAGTCCATCGTCCCGGAAAACCTTCGGACTCGCATCGACCACATCGTGGGAAATACCGAGTCCCAATTCTCCAACGGAGCCCCCCAGAGCCTGATCTTCCCCGTCGCCAAACGCGTCGTGGGCACATCTCAGAAACCCAATGCTGCTGAAGAAGCACAACATACCGCCGATGCCTCCTCTTTCTATTTGGTCATTGGTCCATGCATGTGCTACTTCGTCGAGGTACTCAAGGCTGAATATGGAACGCCAGCCAGCGACTTTCGGGTCAAGTATCGCCACTTTGGGACTGTCACCTTGACTCGGTTTCGGGCATCTGTAGCATCGCACGAACAGAGGTTCGTTATGAGCTTTCGGTAAGGCTATCTTAAGCCCCTCTTTCCTCCATTCTAGCCACCAGTATGCTCACATTTCTAAGCTCCCCCTTCGGGCGAGAGACGCGCCTCGACCTGGCCAGTATTCACTACAGACTGATCATTGAAGCCATGACCCGAGCCGATCGTATCCTCAAGCCCATGTGGCCACAGCATTTCCAGCAGACACTTTTTGATATCAAGGGTCTCCCCCCGCCATTGCAGCTCACATCTGGAAATGACCTGGGAGGAGTCGAGAGAAGCTTGGATGCCTATTGTGCGGCCTTCCATGTGGACATGCCCCTCTGGACAGTAGATTGGCACACCTCGAGCCAGCCCGCGTTCCGCCTACTACCTCTTGAGGGGTTACAGTACTCCCCTCTGCAGCTCATGGCTGTCTTTCGTGCACTACGATACAACAGCTTCTTCAAAGCAATCTCCTTTCGAGACGTTGATTTATCGCCATTGTCCTCGAGGAAAGATTCCTCCACTTACGGTGAGGGGGTAGTCCACACCTCGCTTAACGGTATAGATGCCCTCCGTAATCCATGTGGTTTTCGTTCGCTGACGCAAAGCAGGGTGCAAAATCTCAGACGACCACTATGAGGACTTGCTTCAATCCCCGGTTTTGACCCAGGAATTCCATGCCCTCGCATTTGCCTCCGAATCTATCCGCAGCATCGACCTGACCAACTGTTTGGGCGTCTTGGATAAAGGACCCTCGCATTTACGAGGCTCGGCCGACTTCAGCGCCTACCGAAGAACAAGCTCAGAGATTCTACGCCCCATATTAGTACTTGCTAGAGCAGGGCTCTGCATGTGCCACAGTATCACCATGTCAGGGAACCCGCTGTCCCAGGCCGATGTCGATGACTTAGGTATGATGATCCGCTGGGTGCTTGAGATATTGTGGCTTCTAACAAGGTTCGTAGCAAATCTCCTAGTTCTCGACCACGTTTCCTTTAGGAAGCTCGAGCTGTCTGGTTGCAGCCTCGGAGATGCCGGCCTGTCCAAGTTCTGGACTGGGCTCTCTGGACAGGCGAAGTCCCTGGAGACGATCGACACCTCTGATAACCAAGGCGTCGTTAAATTCGACATCATGCGACACACCCTTGGTCGTCTCCGAGCCATCAAGAGGCTAAACATTGCCGGCAATACTCGTCTCGATTCAGGCAGGCCCATCTTCGACGAGGCGACTATCAACAGGTGGGCACTCTCGGAGCTCGACCTCTCTGTTATTGCGGTAAGCGATCCAACAAGCTATATATAGGATCTCTCTAAATATCAGGGCTAATATTTTCACAGCTGAATGATGCAACTGTTGATGTCCTGGCGGGTTACTTGCAAACTGCCAATTCTCAGAACCTACGGGTCATTCGAGTCAACAAGTGCGGTCTCACCGGCAGGCAGATAGCCAAACTATTCCGAGCCATGGGGCAAGCGAGGAAGATGACTGTTCATATTAATGCCAACCGGTTGGACGAGGGGATTGACGACCTATGCGGTGCCCTAGCCTGCGGGTATGGGCCATGGAGTTTGTTCGTCCAGATGGTCGAGTTTGGCCACGAATCCAGCTACATCAAGCTTTGGAAAGCATTGACCATCAACAAGACCATCGAATGCCTGAGCCTGGCTGGTTCATCGACACCAGATGCTGCAAGCCCAACGGCATGCCGAGCGGTGGCAGATTTCTTTTCCAGCAACAACGCGGTACGGTTTCTGGATATTTCCGGCTATGATGCCAAGCTTGATGAAGGAAGGCTTGGACGGGAGTTTTCCAAAGCCCTGAGTGGGATGCGTTCCAACGCAAAGATTGAGCATCTTCGTGTGCGAAGCCAGATGCTCAACATCAATATTGGGGATCTTGCCGAGGCCATCTCGGGCAACAAGACTCTCCACACCCTGGATTGCGAGGACAATGAATTCAACCTCTCCAACTTCCGCCACCTCATCAAGCATCTTGATGACAACCTTACGATCCGCCATTTTTCGGCTTTTTCGCCCTACGAGCTCGAGCGGTCCGTACGCAGGTCCGTCAACACTGCCGGAGCAGCAACTCCAAACCGGCGAGCGTCTATGATGACCCGGTTTCGGCATGATAAGGTGCAACATGGCGGCGATAAAGTCCTTGTGCAGCAGCTGAAAAACGAGTGGGAAAGTGCGGTGGCTGACCTGGAGCTTATTCTGGAGCGCAACAAGAGGCTCTACGACGAGGCAAAGCAGTCGGACGACGAATCCGGGTCGTCCCACTCATCCTCGGGGCCGCGTGACGGCGAGGGGGCGTTTTCGGCATCGTTCGGCGGTCTCGCGTTTAGGGAGTACGAGTCACGCCGGGCGAGGAATTCTTCTTCTGGAGCCGGGACACCGACACGGAAGCCAAGCCGCGCCGGTTCGAGCACGAGCCTAGCAGAGCTGCAGTCCCTATCCGGCAGGCTAGATAGGAGGCTCGCGCGATCCAACTCGAGCGTGTCGAGCGAGGTGGCCATCAGCCCAACAAGTGCCAGTGGGAGCAACAGCCCCGCTGTACATACCCCCGTTGAAGGGGACAGCCCTAGGGATAGAATTTTCGCTCCGATTCCCGAGGGCTCTCTGGGCTCGTCGGATGGAGGCAACTATACCTATTCTGGGGGTGGACCTATCGACCCTGGGCTACAGATGAAGGCAAGCCACTGGTCATGGAGCGACTCCGTGAGTCGTATTGAGGAGGAAGAGGACACGGTCGGCGCAGGATAGATGAGCTCTAATACATAGTAGAGGTCTGCGGGGCAGATAGACGACGATGATGATGAGATGCTGTTTGATTCCCACGTATGGCGGGTTGGGGATTGGGGCAGGAATGGTGTCATCCGGGGCGTTCAACGGAAATGGATGGCAGTGTGGATAAAGGTTTAGATACCCTTGTTTAAGATATTGGAATTTTATTGAAAAGGCAAAAAATCTATCCATACGAACGAATGACCGGATGAAGTATGCGTGCGTGTAAGTCTAAGTGTACGAATACCTATAGAAGTGTGGCTGTGGCTTGCGGGCGCGTCTGGACAGACTGCGCCACAGGTGTGGGGTGGCACAGTTGTTGACTCCTTGAGACAGGGTGGCTCGCTCCAGGGTGGCTCCACCAACCCAGCGGGCCAATTTGGGAGATGCGGGCAGACGGAGCCCACTGTACGAGTAATCTGTAAGCCTGTGTGACCTGCAACGCAGCCCCAGCTCGCCTGTTGGCCAACCTGAAAGCTGGCGACAGCTTCGTCATCTCTCGTTTCTCAACCTCACCACTCAACTCCTCGCCCAGCAGCACCGCAGCCGTGGGTGGACTGCGTTCAACCCACCAGACCATTGTTTCCGTCTTCCAAGCGTCCCATCCGTTGCGAGTGATTAGCCTCGTTTCCCACGACTGCGGAGCGTCCACGCTCCTCCGACCACATCGGATCAGGCTACCCCCGAACAGCCCAGTCTGACTCGCGCCCCTCGACAACCATCACCATGTACTCCAATCCGAACGCCTACATGGGCGCCAACAGCCAGCGCCCAGGAGGCCAGCAGCAGCAGCAGTATGGCGGCTCCTTCAACGCTATGGGAGGAGGCCAGCAGCAGCCCGGCCAGCAACCGAGCCCCTTTGCGCCGCAGCCCACCGGGTACGGCCAGCAGCCGCTTCAGCAACAATACACCAGCTACCCCATGCAATCCCAGCCTACCGGCGCCCCTCAACCTCCATCCCAGCCGCTGCAGCAGCAGTATACCGGGTTCCCCGGCCAGAGCCAGCCGCAGCAGGGCTTCCAGGCCGCTCCTCCTCCTGTCCCGTCCATTCCGGCGCAGTTCCAGCAGCAGTACCAGCAGCAGCAGAATCAGCCGAGCCAGCAACACCTGCAGCACCAGCAGCACCAGCAGCCCTTCCAAGGTGGACTGCAGGCGTCCCAGCCCACAGGCTTCTCGAGCTCGCAGCCGCCCTCCGGCGGGTCTTCGCAGCCCCCGGCGCCGGTGAAGCCGCAGCCCACTGGCTTCAACGAGATGACTGCATCCTTCCAGACCGGGGGGACGCCAAAGCCCCAGGGCCGGAGGGGGGAGAGGAAGCCACCCAACACGATCCCCAACATCAGGCTGTCGTTCATCACGGCCCAGGACCAGTCGAAGTTTGAAACCCTCTTCAGGTCTGCTGTCGGAGACTCCTCGACAACCATGTCTGGCGAGAAGGCGAGAGATTTGCTTCTCCGGTCACGATTGGATGGCGATTCGCTGTCGCATATCTGGTAAGGGACCCGAAAAAGCCTTTCCCCATCTGACGGGAAAACTAACCATCCCCCCCTAGGACTCTGGCAGATACCACCAGGGCTGGACAGCTCTACTTCCCCGAGTTTGCCCTCGCTATGTACCTGTGCAACTTAAAGCTCACGGGCAAATCTCTGCCGCCGACGCTCCCCGATAATGTTAAGAACGAGGTGTCGAGCATGGTTGATATCATCAGCTTCAGCGTCGCCGACGATGGTCCTTCCTCGAACTCGGCACTCAGCGCACCGGAGCCAACCCGACCGAGCACATCGTCGTCCAGTGGCCAGCAGCCGCAGCCATCGAACGCCCAGCTTCTATCGACTCAGATGACGGGTTTCCCTGGTCAGCAGCTGGGCCAGGGGCTTCAAGCTCAGCAGACTGGCTTCCCAGGGCAGCAAGGACTTCAGGCTCAGCAGACCGGCTTCCCAGGCATTCAGAACACCCAACCTACCGGATATTCTGGGCCTCGGCCTCCCATGCCCCCAATGCCCACTGGGTTCAACCAGCCGGCGGCTCCCCTGAACGCTCAGCCGACCGGGCGCCCCGGCCAGTGGGGACTGGTCAACGCTCCCTCTACCGGCCTGCCCAACATTGATGCCCTGCAAGCGCGAATGATGCCCCAGCAGGGCCGTGAGGCAGGCTCGTTCACCACGCAAGGTCTTCAGGGCAATGCCGTCATCCCTTGGGCCATCACCAAGGAAGAAAAGACCCGCTACGACTCTCTGTTCCGGGCCTGGGACGGACTTGGTAAGGGCTTCATCGGCGGCGACGCGGCCATTGAAATCTTCGGGCAGAGTGGCCTGGAGAAGCCGGATCTGGAGCGAGTCTGGACCCTCTCAGACAATGGTAACAAGGGCCGCCTCGACTTGGATGAGTTTGCCGTTGCCATGCACTTGATCTACAGAAAGCTCAATGGCTACCCACTGCCGAACACGCTGCCCCCAGAGCTTGTTCCGCCTTCCACCCGCAATTTCAGCCAGTCCATTGGCACCGTCAAGTCCATGCTCAGCCGGGAGTCGGATGCCCGCAAAAGCTCCGGTGCAGCCCTTCTGCCCCAGAAGACCGGTGTGAGCTACATGAAGAATCGCTCATTCCGCGGGGGTGCCGGTGCTGCTACAGGCGGCCGCAAGGATGCCACCGTCTTCCGAAACGACGACGAGGAGTTTGGCTACAAGTCAAGCGCTCGTCGCCGCGTGGGGAACAATTCGCCCCGGGATGAATCCCCCTCCTCCATTGCATCGAGCGAGGATTTGACTCTGGATCAGCTGCGGAAGAAGATTAGAGAGAAGCAGGTCTTGCTCGACGCCATGGATTTCAAGGACGAGAAGAATGCCGAGGAAGACGACATCCTGGATCGTCGCGACCGCATGGAGGCCGACGAACTCTACCGCCGTATCCGACGCATTCAGGAGGATATTGACTCGCATCCTGACGCGGCCATGTCCAGCGGGGACTCTGACGCTGAGAGGCGTGCACTGAAGCGCCAGCTCCAGAATCTCACCGACAAGATCCCCGAGCTCGCGTCCCAGGTGCGCAAGACTGAAAAGGCCATCCAAGAGGCCAAGCTCGAGCTCTTCCGCCTCAAGGACGCCAAGGCCCACCCAGGCAGTGCCAGCACCATTGTCGGCACCGGACCCGGCGGCGCTGTCACGGAATCGGACCGCCTCAAGGCTAGGGCCAAGGCCATGATGCAGCAGCGCACAGCTGCGTTGACGGGTAAGAAGATTGACAACCCCGTCGAAAGCGACGATGCCGCCTCCAAGCGCCTGGAGGAGGAGACTATCAAGGCCAAGAACGAACGCGAAGGCAATGAGCGCATGGTTCGCGACGTTGAGGAGAGTGTCCGAGACTTCGCCCGTGGCATCGAGGACAGCCTCAAGCAAGGGGCCCAGGATGAGTCCAGCCAGCATGAGAAGCGTCGCTGGGAGGACGCCCTGGGCGTGGAGGACGAGATCCGCGACTTCATCTTTGATCTCCAGCGCGAGAGCCGTGCAACACGGGTTCGGGCTCAGGACAAGAGAGCGGCGCGCCCCACGGTGGCGGCGGAGGAGCCACGCCGTGAACGGATCGCCAGCCCACGACTCGAGAGCCCTTCGTCGACCTCCCGCACGTCTACGCCTCCTGCTGCCGGGGGCTCTTACTCGGCCTACAAGACGCCCGAAGAGCGAGCTGCTTTCATCAGGCAGCAGGCCGAGCAGCGCATGGCGGAGCGCCTGGCTGCCCTGGGTATCAAGGCCCCTTCCAAGCCCGGAGAGACAGCCGCTCAGCGGGCCGAGCGCGAGAGGGCCGAGCGGGCTGCCAAGCTGCGTGCGGCGGAGGAAGAGGATGCCAGAAGGGAGGCTGAACGCCAGGCTCGCCTTGCTGAGGAGCAGGGTATTCCGCCGCCTGCCTCTGAGACCGAGGCCCCCAAGGCCGGAGCCAAGAAGCCACCACCTCCCCCCACCAGAAAGGGTGGCCGAAACGAAGCTTCCGAGAGAGAGGCGACGAAGAAGGCAGAAGAGGAACAGGCCAGGGCAGCTGAAGAGGAGCGGGTTGCCAAGCAGCACGAACAGCAACAGCGGGAGACGCAGGAGCTAGAGTGAGTACTCCAATTATTTATGAGATGGTGGTATGACAAAGCTAACTCGTGGTCAGGGAAAACGTCAAGGATGAGGAAGATGACTGGCTCAAGGAGCAGCGCGAGGCCGAGGCTCGCCTGAAGGCCCTCGAGGAGCAGGTCAAGCAGGGCAAGCTGCGAAAGGAGGAAGAGAAGAAGAGGAAGAAGGCCGCCATGGCCGAGGCCAAGGAGAAGGAGGCCAAGCTGGCAGCGAGACGTGCCGAGATCGAGGCAGCCAAGCAGCGCGAGCTGGAGCTACAGCGCCAAATCGAGGCCATGAATGAGGAGGACAGCTCGTCGTCGGACGAGGAGGGCCCGGCCCAGATCACGCCCCAAGCTTCTACGCCGACAATGGGAGACAGCCAGACAGGAAGCCAGGAGCTCGAGCGCAAGGCCGCCGCGTCTCCGCCACCCATCCCCACGGTCGTGACGTCGCCTCCTGGCGAGACGGAGAGCAAGAACCCCTATTTCAGGATGATGTCCCAGACATCAGAGGCAGAGGCCTCCTCTCCATCGGTATCGACTACACCGGCGCCGGCTCCTTCAGCCCCGGCTCCCCCGCCCCCTCAGCCCGAGGCCTCTACCAACCCCTTCCACCGCATCAAACAGGAGGCTCAGGCTGCGCCGCCCCCCCCCTCTGCTCCTGTCTCAAGGAAGCGCGCCGACTCGGACGATTGGGGGTCTGACAGGGACTCGGACGATGAGGACTCGGACGACGATCGCCCTGGCGGTGGCAACGCTGCCCAGCTGGCATCTATCCTCTTCGGCACCATGGCCCCCCCCAGGCCTCTCTCTGCGGCCGGCAAGGAGTCGTCGCCATCCAGCCCGGCCCCCGCCAACGACACTCCTGTGGCGTCTCCTCCGCCTCCCCCTCCTGCTGGTGATGCCCCTGCAGCTCCTCCACCGCCTCCGCCCATGCCCGCCTCCAACGCGCCTGCTGCCCCCCCGCCACCTCCTCCCATGCCCGGATCTGGTGCTCCCAGTGCGCCTCCACCTCCTCCTCCTCCTATGCCTGGCATGGGTGCTCCCGGCGGTCCTCCTCCTCCGCCACCACCCGGTGGGCCGCCCGGTCCTCCTCCGCCGCCGCCCCCTGGTAATGCCCCGGCTCCTCCTTCGGGTGGACGCCCGTCTGGTTTCCTGAGCGAGATTCACCAGGGCAAGGCGCTCAAGAAGACCAAGACCAAGGATAGCAGCGCCGCCGCCGTTGCTGGTAAGGTTCTCGAGTAAAGAACTCTGGAAGCAGAGAAAGTTTTTTTTGGGGGGGGGTTTTGCTTGCGTGCGCGGGAAAGAGAGAGAGTTGGTGTAGCTCTAATGTATCAGTGTCATATTTTATATAAGATATATCTTCTGTCGGTATTTGCCAGGTGAACAGAGCAAGTTTTAGTGACTATCCAAGCGATTGCGTATACCACTTGTTCCAACGCAGGTCCGCACTTGGCGATGGTACTTGTCTTTGGAGGCTACGACGACATGAGAAAGCATCGGTTGCTTTGAGTCAAAGTATTTGGTGCATATTAAACATCTAATCCCACTTGAATCTAAACATACGGACACATATGCTCGCCAATAGGAACCCTTGCACAGACTCTATAAACGATATGGTAGAAACTCGTATGTATGAGCGAGCCCGCGGCCCTCATCTTCAAAGAATTTGGCATGCCATCCCCAATACCGTTACACTGGCCTTGCATGTTTCGTATCTGCAACCACTTAATGGGATGTCTTAATAGGTTACAACGCGTGCCGTCGCGCCCAGGATCGACTCCCTCAGGGGACCATCTAGGCTAGAGATGGCGTGTCACGAGGAGTCTGCGGGTTTGCCCCCGAGGGCGCGGGTCGCATATCGGGCCAACACCCAGACTAGACTCCTCGGAAGCAGACCCTCTGTTGGGGGCGCACTTGCACTTGGGAGAGACGACGACACGACGTTGGCCCGTCGGTCACGCCAGCCGTGCTCTATCCGTACCAACATACATGCCATGATTACTATCTACGTTTTAGCGTCGAGGCTAGATGAGTTGTCAGCCAGCTCCTTCGAAGCCGAGCCCCCAGTCGGTCCGGCATTGGATCCATTGAGGCATGGCCGCACAGAATGGAGGGGTTTGAATGTAATGTGGAGAGGCCTCAGGAAAGACCGGGAAGACCGGGGGGAGCAGAAGGGGAAACAAAGTTGGCAACTCTTCTAGCCCCTCCAGCCCTGCTGGGAAAACCCGTTGAGATGCAGTCTGGGAGGGTTCAGATCGTCCAGCAGTGTGGTATTTGACAAGAGTACGTACTCCGTACGAATACAATCCCCGCGTTTCAAAAAGTCTGGGAATTGGCATCAACTGCATATCTTGTACGAGGGCAATCTGGTGGGTTGCACGAATCCCGTGGTCTCAGATGTCTCTCGTCCCACAAGTCCGAACATCGAGATTCGCATTGAGGGGGAGCTTTGGTGGTGGGGGGGGCAGATATGGATGATGGATTAATTACTCCGTACATCCATAGTATGGATGGATGCGCACTCCAGATCCCTACCACGATGATGTCAGGACTGGTCAAAAAAAGCCTTCTTGTCTGGCAAGCTTGCAAGCTTGCAAGCTTGGCAAGGTCCGGCTCCGCCGACGCAGGCAGTACCGTAGTGGGGCCCGGATGAAGGTCCGGGCTTCGAGAATCGACAGCCGAGAATCAAGAATCGACACTGCCAGCCTTGGAAAGTCGACGTCGCGTTTTTCTTCTTTTCGGGTACCGTTCAGTCGGTGCAGTTGGGGGCCATCGATGGCTTAGCCTAGGGACCCCAGGGTGCTGGCCATTTTGGTACATGAAACTCTGCGGGCGGAACTCCCATTGAACCGACCATGACACACCGCAATTCATTGAGAAGTCAGAAGGCCTCGGAGACGATCGCATCGGCGTTGAATCTTGTGTCCTTTTGGGGAGCGTAGGTCGTCAGTCGCATGGTGGCATGGTCGCATGAGGATGGACAAGTTCCGGCCAAGCGTGTATCAGAACGGTGGTGGTGGGGCGATCTGATTGGTCGATGACGCGTCACAATCAAAACAAAGGGAGCGCGTCGTGAGACGCGTCGGGGGCCTCCTTCCAGACGACCTCACATCCAACAAGACCCAAAACCAATTGAGCCCCTCTATCGGCCCCCCTCAGCTGTAAGCTATCGCCCGCACAAAGGGAAGCACCAGATCTGGTAATAATAGTATCAACGGCAATTGTGCTCCATGTCGCCTTCTAGTCCTTGTGCAATTCATCCCGTCCACGTAATATCCATACCTGTACCTTAGTCCAACGTCCACAGCAGATGCATTATCCAACTCTGCATTCGTAGCAGCAGTGACAGTGACACCAACTGTTGGCTCTGTGGAACGAGGGCCCCGAAAGGCCCGGCCCTAAAAGAGGAGGGGGAAAAAAAGTCGGGGCATCTCACGCAGCAGTGCCAGCACGCGTGGTGCCGGGTCGATCATTCATCCCTCCACGATTTTGACTTCCCACATTCGTCGCCCTGATCGTCTCACAGTGAATATGGTTCAACTCTGAATATCCATGTGGGATTTAGAAGCTGTCGTTTGTCGATGCTGATACCCCCGAACCTTATTACTACTCGTATACTACCTTATGTTTGTTTACCTTCTCTGGATATTCCCGACAGCACCATCGCCCACTTCCCATCTTCCTCCATCTTCTGCACCGTCAAGTGTTAGGCACGACTCAAGCAGCCATTGCATTCCGACGCCCACGACGCGCCTCCCTCTCGAATTCTTGGAGCCGTGAAGGCCTTGAAGCCGAGCATATCCAGGGTATCCACAGCTGCTCCCTCCCTCGCATCCCGGCCGATCCCTGCCGCTTCGTGTCAGCTCAGGAACTCGCTGCCCAATCCCCAGCGGCGGCTTGGCCTCCCTTGCACACCCTTGCGCACCCTTGCGCACCTTCACGCACCTTCACGCACCCGGCGGCTCCACCTCGCGACCTTGCGCACGGCCGTGTGCTGACTTGGCCAAGCTCTTTGGCCTGGCCGCGATCCAAATCATCCAATAGCCCCATCTACTGACACCTCGATGCGCCACGGTGGACACCTGCCTGTTCCGCCCTGCTGCTCCCAGTCCCCCCCGGTGTGCTCAGCCTGCCCTTGTGCCCTTCCCTTGGCGACTTGCAGTGCAGGTAGGCACTTGCACCAAGTACTTTGGGTCTTTGGCTGCCGGCCGTTGGGCCTCCACCTGCCCGCCAACCATCGTCCTCACATCTACTTCTGATCTCACCTTCCCATCTCTCAGCCCAACTCTGGATCCTTCCTCCCCTCCTGCCGCCCCTCAACTCTGATACCTCGCCATCTACTCGCCATACACTCAACGACGCAACGACCCAACGACGACTCTCAACTTTCCACAATCTCCACCATTTCCGCCATCGTTATTCGCAACTCGCATCTTGCAACTCACACCGGCACACCGTCACTCACGGTCGCTCACCGCTCAGAATTCCCCACGACACGCTTGCTTTACGCGTCTCACCACTTCAACCACCATCTCGGCAACCCTCCACTCAACATTTCGCCCATCGCTGGCCCATCGCTCGCTCATCGCACGCGTCGCTCCTGGGGCACCTTCAACAGAATTAATCTACTTTTTGGGTGAGCTCAACCCCATATCACATTGTCTTGATTTGCGCCCCATCTCAGGCTTCAACGCGCCGCACCCCTGCTCCCGACTTGACGTGAATATCGGTGAGCCCATGGATGAACCAAGCTAATCCACCCAGAACTGCAACCTTGCTTTACCCATCTGGCACGCCCGGGATCCTCTCTCTTTTCTTCCCTCCGGCGCAGTGGCCACAATGGCCGGCAATCCGCTTTTTAGCTCAGATGAGCTGCCTTTCGTATCTGGCGTGGGTGACCGCATCCCGATTTATGAAGATGCCCTGGACCAGATCGACTACACCTCCACAATGACAAACACCGCCCCGATGCCTGATCTGACCCTGGTCAAGAATTCGAGGCGACCACCTCTGGATGCCATCAGCTCCAACACGATCCTCAAGCCCCATGCCACGCATCAGTTCCTCTCATCACCAAGCAAGATGAAGAGCCCGTCGCAACCCCGAATCCCCCTTGGACTAAGCCATGCCAACACCAAGTTGAACAAGGTGCCCATGCCACCACCGGGGCAGGCCCCTCAGACCGACTCGTTGAAGAAGCAGCCCTTCATGTCCAACTTCAAGACACGTCCGAAAAAGACATGTCTGGGTGGCACCACGCAATTTCGTGCACAGGCACCAGTCTTTTCTGCTGCTCCCATGCACAGCCCATGCGCTGAGACTTCAACCGTTAACAACACGAACGGCAAGAGGGAACTTCTGGAGCCAGCGCCACTAAGGGCCACCGAGTCCCCCGACGAGGCCAAGGCCAAGCAAGATGTTCTATTCGTACCGCGCTGGGACTCCTTTCCTCCCATCATCGACGACGGTTCCAAACCTAACCACAGCTACGCACAGCTGATTGCCATGGCTATCCTCCGCTCTCCCACCGGGAAGCTCACTCTCTCTTCCATCTACAAGTGGATCAGCGACAACTTTTCCTACTACAACCCCAGCGATCCCGGTTGGCAGAACAGCATTCGCCACAATCTCAGCCTCCACAAGAGTTTCAGGAAGATTGTCCGACCCAAGAGTGATCCCGGGAAAGGCAACTACTGGGCCATTGAACCAGGCGCGGAGCAGCAGTTCTTGAAGGAGAAGCCCAAGGGCAAAACCACCCCAAGCGGCGAGAACCTGCCCGTCATGTCAACGCGTCTCGAGCCCTCAATGCCAGCCTCGGCGCCCACATCAGAGCCTACTCTACCGCCACCCGCCCCCGCCATTCACGGAACCCACCAGACACCTTCGTTTCAGTTGATGCCATCATCCGATGCCACCATCCCCGAACCGGACAATCCTCTGACAGAGGAACTGGCCGAAAATCCGCAGACAGACCTCGACCCCATTTTCGACACGGTAGCCTTTTCCCCAACCCCTCGTGGTGTAGGCTCCTCTCCCCCTATTCCTAGGCAGGATCGACCCTCCAACGGTACCCCTACCGCCGGCCGCCACGTCTCTCGGCCTCGCCCGAAGAAGGCCCCGGAATCTGGTGTGGACGACAGCGGGTACATCTCTTCCCTCGATTCCTCAGCCATACGACCCAGCAACGGATCCAAGGGGTGGACATCAAGCAGCACCAGGCCACGGAAGAAGCGGAAGAACAGCGAGAGCGGCCGAGCCGAGGTGGAGATTGCCCGGCTACGCAACTCGTCTCCTTTCAGCCCTACTAAGAGTCGCTCCAAGTCGGCTTTCCAACCTGTGTCTTCCTCGCCGCTCCGTCAAACAATGCCTGCAATGAATCCTCTCACCCCCCTGGTGAAGATGAAACCCCCAGCCGCAGCCCCGCCGTCCGTGTCCCCCAATACCAACCTGCGAAATCACCGGCAAGCCGTCCAAAGTATGCTGGAGACACATGCTTCACGGCTACTCGCAGAGGATGAGGCACAGCCGTGGAGCCCCAAATTCAGCATCGAGGATAGGGCTCTAATGCGGGATGCTGATCTGTGGCCCAGCGGCGGACACGGGTTATGGGTGTTTGATGACAACAGTCCCGGAGATGCCAACGCGTATTCCGATAATTTCGATGGGTATCCTTTCTAAAATGGCTGGTTCCAAGCAGCGGAGTTTGCGCTATTACTTAACGACATGAAACGAATTTGAACGACCAGAATGCAATGACGGCTCGCGCCACCCCCGAACGCCACCCTACGGATTCCCATGGGATCCGTCTACGGCTCTATAGCCGCTCCAACCTTCAGCAAGGTGCCCAAGAAAAAAAAAAGAACCCCAAGGATGCCTGAGGAGACAGAGGGATAAGAGATTATTTGGAACAAAGCAGGTTAAGACCCCAGGATGGGTCTTAATATATGCGCATGCGAGAGGCCCAGCTAGTCTCTCTTTGCTCTATGTGGATTTTGTATGGGAAAGGGTTCACAGCTTGGGTTGTAATAGGGGGTATATGGTCCTTATGGGTATTGGCGAAGGTGACGATTTTCATGGCGGTAGTGAGGAGGGTCTGTTCCATAGCACGGCGTACCTTGGCTCGCTCTGTCCCAAGTCAGCGATGAGATTAATGCGACCTCAGAATATTGTTTTTTTTCGGAGTAATTCTGCTCAAGGCCCAGTGGGATGTGAAACGCACCGCTCTCCGTTCTGGGCTCTGCGACAGTAACCTTGACTGTCCAGCACTCCCAGCAAACCTCGTCGTCGCCGCGAGATAGCCAAGCCTTCCGGCGGCGCTTCTCGTAGAACTGGACAACCATCTGGCCGCGGCCACCACCGGTATTGCCAGAGCCGACGGTGCCCGAGGAGCGCTCGGCGTGAAGCTGGCGTTCGAGGGCGGCGGCGCGTTGGTCGATCATGGTCTCGAGCTCATCGTCGTCGACGTAAGGCAGGGTCAGGTCGAGGACGTCGCGGGTGTGGGGAGTAAGAGCGGGGAAGAAGCGGTGGAAGAAGATGGTATGGAGGATTCCTGTGATGGGTATATGAGTACGGGTGCGCGCTTCCGCAGTGAACTTGGGTGGATGAAAAATAGGTAACACGAATAAACAAATAAATAAAAACATCAATTCGGATCCAAGGACCACGGGTATTCTCTAACATAGCTGTCGATGCCCGTGTGCAGTAGTATTGCTTTGTGCGCATGGCGGGGCAGTGCTCAACAGAGAGAAGGGGGGGGGGGGGGACGCGCTGGGGACGCTGGTTGCTTACCTTTGACGATATCGCGGACAGACTTGGGGTCGGCGAAGACGTCGAGGATGAACTCTGTGGGTTCCTGGTGGTCCATGTCGGGCGGAGGGCGACGGAGCCTGCAGCTGCAGCCGCGGCGAGATCTGGGAGAGGAGACTGTTCCCTGTCGTAAGAGATGGTAGGTGTCGTAGGTGCAGTAAGGGCTGGGAGGGATGTTGTTGAAATGGCGAGCTCAAGGGGCGGGAGGATCAACGTCACGCGGCTGAAGGAGGGGCAGCAGCCGATAAGGCGGGAGGCAGCGCCCACTGTTCAGTGGGACTTGTGCAAGTGGAGGGCTGGAAGTGACTGGGGAGAGTGGGTGTTATTACGTAGAGCTGTGACTTCATGTGAGCCGTAACAATGTGAGTGTGGCTAGCCGCACAAGCCACAGGTTCAGGGGATTGGCCCCAGCCACACAGCCGGCGGTCGGTCCCCCCCAAGTTCCCCGTGGGAGAACCCCCCCTTGTCAGGGCCGAGGTAGAACTACTAGGGTGAGCTCACGGCCATGACCACATGGAGGTTGAAGCTAAAAGGTGCTGCCCAAACCCGGCCATTTGACAAGTATATCCCAACATCCATCCACTCATCCTCCGCCTCTCAGCTCCCACTGTCTCGGACACCACGCGGCCTCGGGATCCCCTCATTTTGATTTGATGGGAGCGTCAGCTTTCTCATGACCCTTGCCCAACCTCGACAGCGCCGTCCAGCAGCATGTTCTCGTCCGCACGGCGCTGGTTGCGCCAGAACCGGACTCCCATTGCCATCGGCGTCGGCGTCGTAGGTGCCGGCTACGTCGTCACCCAGTATGTCCTCTCCAAGCTCAACGATGCGCGCGAGCGCATGAGCAGCGACCGCATCGCCAAAGAGAAGTACGTCCACTCCCCCCTCCCCCCCAAACTCGTTGCTGGGCTTCGCGTGGACTGACAACTCCCCCCCGTCTGCCAGCCTCCGCCGCCGCTTCGAGCAGAACCAGGAAGACTGCACCTTTACCGTCCTCGCCCTGCTCCCCACCGCGACGACCAACGTCCTCGAGGCCATGAACACGGAGAGCATCACCTACGAGATCCAGCAGATGAAGAGCGCCAAGAGCTCCAAGAGCGCCAGCACGGGCGACTCGACCAGCCCCCCAAGTATCGCCGACACCTCGCTGACCGAGGAGGAGGGCAAGAGCATGACTAGCATGCACAGCGAGAGTGGCATCCATGCTAGCCAGATTGCATCGCCGTCGCCATTTGCGTCG
Organism: Amphichorda felina; assembly: GCF_050947745.1. Lineage (NCBI taxonomy): Eukaryota > Fungi > Ascomycota > Sordariomycetes > Hypocreales > Bionectriaceae > Amphichorda > Amphichorda felina. The sequence goes on from NW_028145049.1 coordinate 2,587,744, forward strand.
GCAAAAGACGGTGGGCAGCAGGATGGTGCCACCCAGAAGTCGAGGAAGTCCAAGAGGCAACTTTGGGACGACCTCACCATCAGCGGTATGTGGCCATCGCCCGCCTTCTCTCCTTTGCGACCGACGAGTCCCCTGTGCTAACAGCCTTTTCCAGCTGTGACGAGGTCATTCACGCTGATCTACACGCTTGCGCTGCTGACCATGCTGACCCGGGTCCAACTAAACCTCCTCGGCCGACGGAGCTACCTCTCCAGCGTCGTGGCCCTTGCGACGGGCGCGCAGCAGGCGACCATCAACCTCGAGAACCACGACGACGACAACGCCGAGCAGACGTACGGCAGCGACTTTGACACGAACCGCAAGTACCTGACCTTTAGCTGGTGGCTGCTCAACAAGGGCTGGGTCGACATCATGAACCGCGTCGAGAGCGCCGTCCGTACCGTCTTTGGCAGCCTCAGCCCCCGCGACCTCGTCAGCTTCGACCGCTTCTCCGACCTGACAATGGAGGTCCGCAAGCTGGTCGAGGGCGCCACGCCCGAGGAGCGCAGGGAGTCTGACTGGCTCACGTTCCTCCTCCCGCCCAGGGACAAGGAGGACGACGTGATCCGGGAGTCGGGGATCCTCGAGGAGAACCCGGGCAAGGTGTCGCATGCGTCCCCCGCTGCCCTGAGGCGCCTGCTCGACGAGACGGCCGACCTCATCGAGTCTCCCGCCTTCTCGCACGTGCTCACCCTGCTCCTGGACGCCGGGTTCTCGTCGCTGGTGGACAAGAAGCTGGCCAGCGAGGCCTTTGAGCTGCCCTCCGCCGCAGACAACGGCATCCTCGTCTCAGACCCGCAGGAGCTCAAGCATACCAAGCTCGTCCTGCTCCCCAAGATCCTGTCCGTCCTGACCCGCCAGGCCCACGTCATCGGCAACGGCGTGCCCAACGAGTATCTTCAGGAGATGGAGTCTGTGCGCGACCTCGAGGCCTTTGCCGCCGTCGTGTACTCGAGCAACTGGGAGAACGAGGTTAGGGAAGACGGCCTGATGGATAGCGCCATCCACGTCGAGAAGCCCACCGCCACCGCCACCGCCGCCGTCGAGGACAAGGCGCCGCCGGCGGCGCAGGTCGAGTCGAGTGTCGTGCTCGTCGACGCTGAGCAGGGCGGTATGGAGAGCGCGTGGGAGCGCGCCATGGAGAAGAAATGATGAAGCCACGAGACGGAGAAGGGGGGGGTTGGTAACTTGTCCCTGTACTTGTACGGACGGGAAGGCACGTGTTGGGGTTGATTTTGCACACTCCTTTCCCCTAGAGATGTAGTTTTTGTACAGCATATACTATTATGAAGAAGTAAAAACAACCCCAGATGGGAGGGAAAGCATATGGGTAGAGGGAGGATTTTCAAAGGACTGGAAGCAAAAGCGTCCTGGCGTGGGTATCTATTCATCATAAACTACAGTAGCGCCGTGATGGCGTTTTGGGATAGCGTTTGCAGTCTTCTCGTCCCCGCGTGGTCCATCTCTATTCTATGAACGTCTCGTCCACCGCTGGACGTGGACCATGCGCTCTCGATAGCTCCTGTAGAGCTCGGCAAGATGGAGCGCAGCCGTTCCTCCAAACGCTCGTGACAAGGGGGCCAGGTCTCTCTCTTTTTGGGCGGGGGCGGAGCCCGGAGATTCGCAACTCGGTAGTTGGCCAAATAGCCAGTCTCATAGCCACATGTCCGTAGCCCCTCACGGAGGCGATTGAGGGTGACGATATCTCGGGTGTTTCGAGCCTCGGCTACTAGTAGGTAGGCCTGCAATAGGAAGCTGGAGATGGGGTAATAGGGAGAAATCCATCACAGCAGACCCCGTATGAACTGGTCCAATCCGAGCTCGAACAGCTCGTTCTTCACACCAGCTCCGCCCTTGTGCTCGACGGGGGCAAGGGGGTTCTTGACGACTACACAGCGCCCGAGGTCAGCATTCGCCAAACAGCTCCTGGTGGACAAAACATAGAGGGAAGTAAGATAATAAAAAAAGAGCAGCACACACCGTACTCGACCCAGAGGTTGATGTAGATCTGGTGCAGGACGTTGCGCATGCTCATGGTGGCGGTGTCGGTGAGCAGGACGAAGCGCAGGTTGGCGGGGGTCTCGTAGAAGTGCAGCTTGTAGTTGGCGGTGCGGTAGCTGATGAAGGCGTCGTCATCACCGCCCAGCTTGCGGGCCATGTTGCGCAGCGAGAAGACGGTCCCGAAGATGAGCTTGGCGTCGTCGGAGCCTGACGAGGGCTGTGGTGCCGGACCGTTGCCATCGCTAGGGACCCAGGAACGGGCGTAGACGCACTCGGCTGGGGGAAAGGGGGGGGGGTTCTGTCAGCTCTAGTCTTCTAGAAGAGAGAGGGGGGTTGAGGTGGGATGGGTCGTGTGCGTACTGTGGCGGTCGAAGATGTAGAAGGAGAAGACGGTCATGGCGGCGGTTGGCTTGGGTCGCGATGATCAGGAGAGGGAGGCACAGGGAGAGGTCGGAGGTCGGAGATCGGAGGGACGACGGGCGCCCAGGCTCAAGAGCTGGCGTGCCGTATCGTCATGGGTGACCGTGGCAGCCGAATTGACAGCCGAATTGACGAAGCGATGGGGCCAGCGTCGACTCTGCTCTGGGCGTGGGATGTGGGAGCTCGTCGTTGTGGGATGGACGAGGTCGCGTCTGGCAGCTGGAAATTGGGCAATTGGGGTCCAGGCATGAATGGAGTACAGATTGGTGGACAGACTGGGCAGACAGTCACAGACTGGATAGGCTGGACAGGCTGGACAGGGGAGTCGCTCGATCCATGGTGGGGTCCATCATCACCTCCAGGTTCAGCCTTCCCAACTGCCCCTCTAGTCCTCCACTGGGCTGAGACTGTGCGTCGTCAGCCGTCGCATCCGTGTGTTTTACATCGTTCACCAGCGTTCAGGTTGTTAGCCAGCTCTGTGTCCAACTTGTTCTCTTCTGTGCTGCGCCTCGCCCAAGCAGCTCCAGCTCCAGCTCCCCCTCCTCTCCACGAGGCGAGCTACCCGAGCTGCCTAGGCACCACCCCAGGAACCCGGAGGGTGAATCAGTGATCCACAATGGACGAGCCCATCGACTCTTCTCGTCCTCCCACCGATGCGAGCGCCACGGTGACATCTACGCCCTTCACCTCGCCCACCGTCACTATCGATCACCATGACGATCCCACCGCCAGCCCGTTCCCAGTTCCGCTGCCCCACGCGTGAGTATAAGCTACAAGCCCTTTACATACCTTGACACACGGTTCGCGCTCGCTAACCGGCCATGCTTTTTACAGCTCCGACCCTGCAGGAGTGCCCAGATTCGCAAGCCCCATGAGACATCACAGGAGGACCCCCAGTGCGCATCGGGAAGTCAAGGTAGGACCAGACCGGAGAACCCTGTGCCTGGTCACACAGGCTGATGCTCAACTGACCAGGAAACGCTTAATGCGCGAGTCGAGTTCCTGAGCGACGAGCTCGACGGCAGGACGCACCACCGGATCAACCAGTATGTCATACAGGAAGAGATAGGCCGGGGATCGTACGGTGCCGTCCACCTCGGCACAGATCAATTTGGCAAAGAATATGTGAGTGCCTCGTGTTCCATGTCGTACAGATCGCGCTTCTCTTACACACTCGTACCACACACACAGGCCATCAAGGAATTCTCCAAGGCGCGGCTGCGCAAGCGCGCCCAGTCGAATATTCTCAGGCAAGGCCCCCATCGGTCCATGCGGAGGCTTGGGCTCGATGCTCCCCTGCTGCCGCACTCTAGCAGCGGAAGTGCGCGAGCGGGGGAGAAGGACGACGCCCTCTACCTTATCCGCCAGGAGATCGCCATCATGAAGAAGCTGGACCACCAGAATCTGGTCCAGCTCATCGAGGTCCTGGACGATCCCGAGGAGGACTCGCTGTACATGGTCATGGAGATGTGCAAAAAGGGGGTCGTCATGAGCGTGGGCCTCGACGACGACGCCCCTCCCAAAACCGAGGAGCAGTGCCGCCTTTGGTTCCGAGATCTCATTCTGGCCATTGAATACTGTATGCCTTATAAGTTGACCGTGGCCAAGGCCAGCTGTCAGCTAACTCTTCACAGTGCACGAGCAGGGTGTCATTCACAGAGACATCAAGCCAGACAATCTGTTACTCTCAGAGAACGACGTCCTGAAGGTCGTCGACTTTGGCGTCTCCCAGATGTTCGACAAGCCGAGCGACATGAAGACCGCTAAATCGGCTGGCTCTCCCGCATTCTTGCCTCCTGAGCTATGCGGCAAGCATGGCGATGTGTCAGGGAGGGCTGCCGACATTTGGTCCATGGGCGTGTCGCTTTTCTGTCTAAGGTATGGGCGTATACCGTTCAACAGGGATGGAATGATGGAGATGTATGAGGCCATCAAGACGGACGAGCCAACGATACCCGATGACGAAAACCCGGCGCTCGTGGACCTTTTCAAAAGCTTACTAGAGAAAGACCCTGAGAAACGAATCAAGATGCCGGAACTACGTGTAAGTACCATATCAGTCGTGATCTCTCTTATAAACCGAGATGCTGACACGCTGGCAGGGACACCCTTGGGTGACCAACGGAGGAACCGACCCTCTCCTATCCACCGAGGAGAACTGCGGCCATCATATCGAGCCACCCAACGAACTGGAGCTGAACCATGCCTTCACAAGGAGGATGAACCATCTCCTTTGCGTCATGAAGGCGCTTCACCGCTTCAGGGCCTTGAGAGCCAAGAGGAGACTGGCCAAGGGGCTGAGCGTGAATGACAAGCCGTCGAGCACAAGCAGCGATACGGAGAAGGCAAGCTTCGATCCGTCGGAGCAGAAGGCAAAGGCGGAGGAAATCGAAGCTCTCCTCGCTCGACGCCGCCGCTTCCTCAGCCGAGACGAGGGCAGCAGCATGGACACGGGCGAGAAGGGCCATGCCCAGGATGTTATCGACCAAGAGCCGCTCTTCCTGGGCATCGGGACCGGCGCCAGAGACGACTTTTCCATGGACGAGGCCACTCCCAACATTGTGGCCGACTCTCCGACCGCCGTCGACTTTGACGTGTACGACAGAGCTTACGAGGACGCTGTTGAGGAGCAGCTCAAGTCGAACCAGGCAGGCAAGCCTACGCTGTACCTAACACGGCTTGTCAAGGACAAGGGCCATCTCAGGAACCTAGAGAACCTACTCGATGGATCCAGGTTACCCGCGGCGTCCGCGGTGTCCGCGGGTAGCAAGCTGGCTGATCTGGTAGTATCCAAGGTCAGTCTGGCGAGCCCGCCCGAGCCCGTGGACCCAAAGGCCGACGCCGGCGAGTGATGATTTGTGCATATACGAATATCACGTCTCTTTATTTTTCCTATTTTTCACATTTTTTTTTCACTGGTGCGGGAGGGGGGTTGTGATGGCGAGCCAGCACTGCATTTAGCACTTGTTAGCGGCACAAGGATATTACCTGTCGGATAGCGTTGGCTGGAGGAGGCAAAGATGAAGATCTCGAAAAGCAGGTAGTAGTTAACTCTACGTAATGCATGAGAGAGAAAGTTTGACCGGCTCTCCATGGACACGGGCGCGCCGCATGAGGTATGCAACCTTTATTGCACGGCAGGGCATGGCTGGCCATGGCCGTGGACCGGCTGCGGGAGCACGCACACGCGTTACACACAACGCGCCCCAACCCCTACTGCTGCTGCGTACGTACATATTACCTTATGGGTAGCTGCTGCTGGCCTTGCGGGCTCCAATGCACACGGCACATGTCACTATCGGAGGTCTCTCAGTGGCCACGGCCGCAGAGGAGGAGGCATTGCAGGCGGCCGACAACCGGATGATAAGCCTTCCCGTCCTGTCCTGGCAGTGTATGAAGGCAATGGGCGTCATGAATTGGGATCATCCATGCATGGCAATTCTCACCGCTCCGGTGACGGAGGGCAGCCGAGGGTAGCAGTAGGGCAGGCAGGTCTTGGGGGGTTTCTGAAGCTGCCTAAACGTACGTACCAGTACGTTGAGGGAAAGCTCCCGAGGGAGGGCCAAGATGTCCCATCCCCTGGAGGAGTTCGGACTAGGGAAAGGCCCGAAGCGGCGCGCCTGCACGGTTATGGGTCCCCCTTTCCCCCCTGGTCTCGACCCTCGAAGCTGTACGGTGTAATAATAGTGTGTACCTGGGCGTAATACGCGTGTCTCGCGGGAGGTGGCACCACGGTTTCGGCCGCGTAGGGACGTACGCGTTGCGGGAGCAGGACTACCTAATGGGGAGAGTCGTGGACCGTAGTCGTGGTGGCGGGAGCTCGTCGTGAGCCCTTGACCGGCCATGGGCTGCAGGAGCTTGGGCCACCGAGGTTGGAGGCTGGCTGGTGTGCGCGAACGCCGGGCGGTAGCAAGCGGTGAGGCTGCATCTATTTTGCATACGGAGTACAGACATCGGTATCTTGGAGATGTGATGATGCCCTTTGTGTTTCCGTGCCATGGGTATTCAGTCGCCGGGGGTGTCCATATCGAACCACTAAGATGCCCCGAGAGGATCACGGGTATGGTTCGAGTCGGGTGAAACAATCGCATTGGGAAGGGCGATGAGATGCGTCCTGGTCAAAGGTTAAAACCTTGTACGTAGAAGTGTCGTATGTAAGCCGCATTGTACTCGTGTACCCGCGTACTCGTAGAATCTGACGGATGCACGATATCGGAGAAACGGAACTAGTTTCGTCGCCAAGAGAATCTAAAACCCTCCAGGAACAGTCTAACAGAGCTTTCGAGGTTTCGATACTGCAGGAAGCTCATGACAGGCGCATGAGCGGCCCCGAGGGATTGAGATGGGAGTCTGTCCATCACGCAACCCAAGGGTCTAGGGTGGCTTGATGTTGGCGGTTACCAACAGCATGAACGTATCGTTAACGGTCTTGTGGGTACAAGGACCCTAAGAGTCTCAAAGAGATCGTGACAGGTCAGACACGTGATCGCACCCCTACAAGTAGTACACTGCAGACCCCGGCTGTTGCCGAATCGTCCACTTGCACATAGAAATGCAGATCTGACTCGAGTCGTATACGTATACGATCATGAAATCCCTCGTGCTAGACGGACAATTTTTTTTTCCCCAACCACGTTGCGAGACGAACCGAGGCTGGTCTTAGGCCTTAGGGTAGGCGGGGTGGCATCGGTGGACGAAACCCCAGAATCCACAAGGAATTAGTGCTGGTCTACGGGAGAAACGGGACACCGGGAGGCGGAGCTAGATCAATTAGATCAACCTAGCCCCGTGGAAAACTAGAAATCCCTCTCGGGTCTTTGAGAAATGCCTCAGCAGAGTTGAGGGAACTGTCCCTTCCGGGGAGGGAAAAGGGGGAAGATTGGAACACACTGTCCACAGAGGTTGTACGTGCGCACTCGTAGTACTCGTAGTAAGCCAGATGGTCGCCGGTGTCGCTAAGACGGACAAGAGGGCGAGGGCGGGCGCGCCAGCTTCACCGCCGGCTCGAGTCGAAGACAGCCAAGGAGCCCCCAGATGGGCGGCCTCACGTACTACTTACTGCCTGCTGGATGTACGTAGCAGGTACCGTGCCTCCCTGCCGGTACCTGTGGCATGGCATCTCAGATGGGGTACCCAGGCAGTACATGGCCATCGGCACACCAGATCCGATTCGCAGCGGGGCGCATATGTACATGGTGCGTACATACATACAGACGGACAAAGGAGGGGGCTGCCTTATTATTACCTCTTCTAATCATACTGCTAGTACTGCTAGCATGAGGCCTGTCGCCGCACCTCTGCCCCTGGGGAGCCAAGCTGCACATGACGTTGGCTTGTTGCGGGCGACCGGAGTGACGTCGGGGAAGGAGGGATGAGTAACGGGAAGAAAGAGGGGAAGGAGCATCGGCGTCGCTGCAACACCCGATGACAACAAACCAGTCAGCCAGGTTAGAGACGTCAGGTAGTAGTATTATCTTGGTGCCACCAGTCGGTGCTAATGGAGGAAACGAGCGACACCTTTCTCGTTATTAGGTGGTACTGGAAGATGCAAGATAATGGACTCCTGCAATTATACTATGTACTAATAATACGGCCCACTGGGAATCGCAGCGCTTTCACATGGCAATTGCCGTGGGACAATGCCTGCCTTGCCTTACTTGCATTGCCTATTCATCTGTAACACATAGTACATACCTCTCTACTCTGTACCAGGTAGCATTACTACTCATAGTACTACGGAGTAGGTACTAGCAGTATTGTGTACCTACCTGGAAGGTCGGATTGCCTATGAATAGCAGCCTTCTTCAGGACCAAAGGTCCTTGGGCATCAGCAATCAGACTCGAAGCGGCTGAATGACTTCCCGCCCCCCCTGTTGCTCACGACAATTGCCCGCAATGGCTGTGATTGCATCTCGTGCTCGTAACAGCCGGTAGGTCTTAGGAAGGCGCCTTGGGCTGGACAGGACGACCGACAGGGTGGGCTGCGTCATTGCTCCTCCATTGCTCCCCACCAACTCTACATACGCCTCCCCACCACCATCCATATCAGAGCTCCCCCAGCATCCCGATCCTGCAGTTAGTCCCTTTGGCTTTAATAAGGGCCTACTTCGCTCGAGGATAGACCTCGCCCTCTCCCCCAAGTTCGTATTCCACACCAAGGGCTTTTCGACCACGCTATCAAGCCTTTCGGAAGTCCTCTAACACAGAAGGACAACAGGACAACACCCATTCGGCATTCGGGGCAGAGGAGCGAGGAGCGTCCAAAGAAGCCGCGGGATCAACAGCGGCTGCAGCTGTAGCTACACACGCCCCTTGATGCCCTTTCGGCTGAGGGGAAGCATCCGAAACGAGGTGAGAAACCCCAGCCCAGGAGCTGCTGCTCGTACATATGAGTGCGGATACCTGCGCGCCTGCGCGTCTGGCGATTGCTACTATGGGAGCATGCAAGTCGCAACGTCTGCATGTACATTAGGGGGCATGTACATTACAGTAGCGCTAATGCCGTCGAAGGTGGAGAGCTCCCTGGCTCATCTGCGCCGCCCGCCACCAGCGCACCAGTTGCGCGCCAGCGACCACGGTCCACCACCACCAATTAGTACAGTACCTACGGGTACTGCTGAGGTAACCACTGCAACTCGCCAATCTAGTGAAGCTGGAACCCACTAATAATGCCCTGCCAGTCCTGCCAGTCCAGTTGAGTCCACCACCAGGGCAGCCGGCCAGCGCCTCAGGAAAAAGGGCTCGAATCTCTCGGGCCCTCGTCTCCCTCGGGTCCCGGTCTTTTTGTACTTTGTAAGTTTTTCGGTTTTTCGCTTGCCCAGAACATTCTGCCTCCAGCGGCCTGGTGCATCAGCTGCTGACTATTGGCCTCTTTTGGACAGCCCAGCCCTAAGCCGATTTTTACCAAATTTTCCTCGCCCCCCGAGGGCCGAAACCTTGGAAGGCAGCCTCTCTTGTGACGCTTTTGGGGGAACTAGATTTGCAGGAATAATAAGCAGCCTGCGTTGGTTGGCGGGGAGGTCGATGACCCAACGCAAGACTATTATTACTCACTACGCGCAGCCCCCAGCACGACGCCACGGCCGTCGAGAACGGAAACGTCTGGCCGCCGCTGCCCCATATTGGTGATTTGCAAGCCCCGTTGCTGGTGACTTGCTGGTACTGGGCTAAGATACTTGGCTGAGATACTCCGTACTTGGCCAAGGTACACCTGCTTTAGGTGGTACTTGGCTGCCCCCGTCGCTGCAGCAGTGCGGTCCTGGGCGGGCTGCCTCCTTCAAACCCCACCAGCCCACCAGTGCCACCACCTCACCTTTCTCGCTGAACCCCGATTTTTGACATTCTTTGGCCACGGGGCCTTTCCATTTACCTCATCACCCAGACCTCTGCCTCTTTCTCCCGGACATACTCTTTTTTTTATTTATTTAATTCCCCTGCCTGGCCCAACAGTCCTGACCAGACTGGGTTCCCTCTTCCCCCCTCCTTCACCCTCATCTGTACCATCTCACGTTACGCCCAGCCACCCGGCGTGGCCCTGCGACGCCCTGCGACGCCGCTTGCGACGCCTGCGCTGTCCTCGTTACCCTGTACTCGGTACTCCCTACCGCTGGCGCTGGTTGACGCGCAGCCAAACCGAACGCACCCGTTTTGTTCGCCCCACGACCCGAACTCCCCGCCCCTGCAGGGCTCGACGCTGCACTCTTCTGTGACTGGCAGTCTGCCAGCTCTCGAATTCTCGATCCCCCCCCCCCCCCTGCGCTTCAGCCGTCAACCCTCAGTTGCAGGGACTGCGGCTGCGTTTGCGCTGCCTAGGTGGTGGTTAGGTTGTCTTACACAACCCCTCCAACGATCGAACACACGCCACAGCGGTTGCGTTCGCCACAGTAGCTGGTCTCGCATGCCCCAAACGATCGCCATTTCCCCCACCGACTTGTCTGCGACCCCCGTCGACCATACTTTGGGCTGGTGCAGAGGCAACAGCTCTCTAGCTGCCAGCTCCTCCCTTTAGCGAACAATGTCGACAACCAACCCCGGCGACTCCAAGCCGTCGTCTGCACCGAGCTCGAAGCCGTCGTCCATCAGGTCCCATGATGCCGTCGCAAAGTCGCCTGCCGGTACCCCAGATCCAGCTGCTGCTGGTGCGACCAATGGCGGCCCCCCGGCCAGCAGCCCCGATGCAATGCTCAAACCTATCGCCCCGGAAAAGGCCTCTGTGAAGGAGCGCTTCACGCGCATGTTCTCGAGCAAAGATCCCCCCAGGGCTGCCAGTGCTGCCAGCAGTGCCAGCGGCGAGCCCGCCAGCCGCTCTCGCGGTGCATCTGTAAACGGCACATCCACCCCGATGTCTCGAAAAGAGTCCACGTCCGACCAGGGAAAGCCCGCCAAACCCCATGGCAGCAAGGAACCTACCCAGCGCTTCGTGGTCAACCCGGCTGTTCAGGGCGGCCACGAGCATCATCTCAGGTCGAGCCGGAGACAGGAGAAGCTTTCCGACATGTGGCGCGCCATCATCGGCAAGAAGCAAGACGCCCCGGATCACGACCTGTCCCTGGTTTCTAACTGGGTGGATGCCCTTCGCCAGGAGAAAGATGAGGCGGGCGACAGGAAGGGTGGACCCAACGCGACGCCGACTCTTGTTGAAAAGTATGGAAAGTGTCATGAGGTGGTGGGACGAGGCGCCTTTGGGATTGTGCGGATATCGCACAAGAAGCTGGGAGGAAGCGGAGAGAAGCTGTTCGCCGTCAAGGAGTTCCGTCGTCGTCCCGAGGAGACGGAGAAGAAGTACAGCAAGCGCCTGACAGCCGAGTTCTGCATCTCCTCATCACTTCGCCACCCCAACATTATCCACACCCTGGACCTGCTCCAGGATTCCAAGGGAGATTACTGCGAAGTCATGGAGTTTTGTGCCGGAGGAGACTTATACACTCTCGTACTGTCAAGCGGCAAGCTTGAAGTCCAAGAAGCCGACTGCCTCTTCAAGCAGATGATGAGGGGAGTCCAGTATCTGCACGAAATGGGCGTCGCCCATCGCGATCTCAAGCCCGAGAACCTGCTCCTTACCACTCGTGGAGCCCTGAAAATCACCGACTTTGGCAACGGCGAGTGCTTCCGAATGGCATGGGAGACGGACGCCCACATGGTGTCCGGCCTCTGTGGCTCGGCCCCTTACATCTCCCCCGAGGAGTATACCGACAAGGAATTTGACGCTAGGGCCGTCGACGTTTGGGCATGCGGAGTTATCTACATGGCAATGCGCACAGGTCGGCACCTGTGGCGCGTGGCCAAGAAGGACGAGGACGAGTTCTACGCTCGATACTTGGAAGGCCGCCGTGATGAAGAGGGCTACAACCCCATTGAATTACTATCAAGAGTATGTCCATCACACCTCATGGGGATGATAGTTTGGAAGGTGACTAACAGAGGACCAAAGGCCCGTTGCCGCAACGTCATCTACTCCGTTCTGGATCCTCACCCTACAAGACGCCTCACTGCCGCGCAGGTCCTCAAGTCGGAGTGGGTTCGTGAGATAACGCTCTGCAAAGCCGGCGAGGAGGGTCTGTAACATTCCGTCCATCATGCTCGACAGGCACGATGACCACGGCGCTCCTGCAATGACATCTCCAGGAAGGAAGATGAGCTTCTAATGCCGCCGGAACCATCCGGCATACCACGAACGAATCCGCACACGGTTGAACACCCAGCGACGCGCACCCTGGCCTGGATCGGAGTGTATCTTTGATGACATACATGCATTGCTAGGCCTCTTTGACGATTCGACGGCTTCTACCTGCATGGGGCAGCACTGGAGTTTGGTACTTCGTTTTTTCCCCTTCTTTTTTTTATGATTTAATAGCAAGGCTCGCACCGCGCTGCATGCGAAATGACAAGGTCCCGGCTGGAGTTTGTTGACGGGTTTTTGGGTATTGGTGTCATGGCGCTGTGAAAGATGGGCGGCCATTATACACACATGTTTATATGTAACGACAACGGAGATATTTGCACCAACAACAGACATGGTTTTCCCGGCTACATTGTTTGGCGCCCCGAGGTAAAATTCCCAAATAAATATTTATCACGTCTTCCAAGAATAGAAAGAGGCCTAGGAAATTAAGGTGCTCAATAGCATGCATGATCATTGGACTTTGGAATCTACTAACATGTCCCCTCGTCAAAGGTATATATATACTCCCCAGATCGAACCAAATCCATCTTCTGCCATGCTTCCAATGCGTCATTGCTCCCAAAGTCTCCCCTTCGACCATTCTTCTCCCCCCAACCCGTCATGACCATATGCATCCCTGTCGGTTGCTGTGTCCTCATGTCACCACAATTCAAATGCCGCTCCCTCCACCCAACTGAACCAGCAGCACCCGGGCGAAAAGCACGAAAAAAAAAAGTGGCCAAGAACGTGATTAACGTTCGGCCCGCAGCCTCCCCAAATAGAAGCTCACCGTTGAATCCCTCCAGAAGGCGCCATAGTTACACCCATGGTATTATTTCCCGCGAGACAAAACCCCCGCCCATCAGTCAAACCCGTGATAACATAAAAAAAAAGACTCTGTCCGAGCAGATCCGTCATAGTCGTGCGCGAGACTCAGCGTGGGCGGTCACGAATGAAGACCGCTGTGTAGAAAGCAAGTGCGCTTAACCCTATCCAATAATGTCATGTACGTGGTATAAGGGTCCTGGCCTGGTCCGAGCAAGACATGAACCTAGTGAAAGACGTTGATAGACACGTGCGTTACGAGTGGAAGAGATCCCATGCGCGCTCGCATAATCTGAGAAACTCCTCTCTCTTCTGGCGCTGGGTCTCCGGGCTGTCTCGGCCGGCTCCAAAAGGACCTCGCCTTGATGTAGCGGGGCCATGGCCGAGAGGCGGACTAGCTCCCTCCTCGTACTCCGCCCGCGTCCGTCTCTTGCTGGCGCTCCGACTGCTCTCAGATGGGCGGCTTCCAGGAGCGGGCGATGGAGGAGTCGGCGGCTGATGTCCACCATAGTGAACCAGCTTGGGAAGCAGTTCGGGTCGACCACCGGCCAGGTCTTGCTGCGCCTCCTCCGCAGATTTGTATTCTCTCGGCCGCGCTGATAAGGGTCCTGGAGGCGGGGGAGGGTGGCCGGGAGATGCTGGGACTGCTCGAGAACTGCCGGGTGCGGGGTATCCAGAACGAGGGGCGTTGTCTGGATGGCCAGACAGGCCCTGGCCGAAGACATCGCTGATCGGGGGTAGGCGGTTGTCTGTCTGGTTTGCTGGAATATGGTGGATGTGGGACGTGCTTGAGAGGTTCGATGACTGGTTATTGAAGTGTCGGCTCACAGGCGCCGGATTCTGTCGGCCAGTGAAGCTGTGGCCGAGGGGAGCTGATTGAATTACCCTCTCGTTGGCAAACTGCTTGTGCGAAGGGGCAACAATAGACAGACCCGGGGGTGCCTTGTTTCTACGTGACATGCCTGGAGTTTTGGCCGCGAAGCCTGACCCGGCATCTCTGTCCCTATCCGAGGGACCGTCCCCCTTAGCAGATTGTTGATGAAGCCTCGACTCGATAATGTGACGTTGCTGTTCCCGAACAGACATGCTGCGCTGGATGTGGTCCTTCATATGCGGATCGTCTGTGACAAAACCAGGCGACAGGCAGTGTATTCCCATCTCTTGTATGCTAACAGGATCGCGCGCCGTCAAGGGGCGCGCCGAGGAGGGGTTATTGGCGTTACTGGAAAGTGTGTTCTTAGAGAGGTCTAGTCGCGATGGGCGAGGGCGCGAGCTGGCCATAGTCGGGGAGCCGGGCTCCTTTTTCACGATGATCTTTGGTGGACCATTTGCACTTCGGGAACTACTAGGTGAGCAGCGAGTTAGTTTATGACCAGAAAATGTGGAATGGCATTAATTTCGGGGCTGGACGTACGCTGAAGGAGAGCCTTGCGAGGGACCATGAGCTTTGGGGCTGCTGCTTCCGGGTTGTCTTGAGGCGTTGGCGCCCGTGCTGGCGCTGGCGGCAGACCGTTGGGCTGAGGGCGAAGTCCCGGCGGACGATGCGACGGTAGCTGCGGTTGCGGCTGTCGTCGCAGACGCAGATGGGGCGGGCATCTCAGAGGAAGAGGAGGGAGGATGCCTTTCGTGGGGTGCCGGGGAAGGGGCCATTGCGACTGCGGCACTCATAGTTGGGGATGGTGGTTTGGTGACCACAAGAGTAATTTCGAAGGCGACCAATGCCTTACTTTCCCAAAGGTGCCGGGACAGGCTTCTTCTGTTTCGCGGGTATCGAATTGACGAGGCTGGCCCCGTGGTCGTCTTGGCGCGCGCTGGGCCGTTGGGCTCGACTCGACTGGGAAGGCCAGTCTAAGGGGAACAGGAATGCGCCCAGTGCAGATTATGTGTCGTACCAGGATCTTTGTCGTGGACTGTACGTACACCCCGGTTACCTAGCGACAGCGGTTCGAGAGGTTTTTCTGTGTCGATTTCCTTCTCGGTCGTCTCGTCTTCCTCCAAAGTTGTCCAAATGCGACTTTGTTACAAGAATCGAGTGTTCCTGAAGCAACGGAGCATGCGACGATGGCTATTAGCAGCTGGGATGGGCGGCGCCGGACTGGAGCGAGGGCGCAAGACCGGACAGGGGTCGCGTAATGTAATGTGTGATGTGATGGGTGATTAGCGAGTGCAGCCGATCGCCAACGATCAGATGACAGAACAGGGCGAGCTGATGACGGTTGGGCGGGCGGCGGGCGGGTAGGCAGGCAAAGAATCCAGGTGCCTGGCTCGTGAACAATAAGAGGGAAGAAACGAGAGGCACGTCGCAGGGGGGAAAAAAAGGAAAAATAAAGAAGCTGAAGCAACCTTTGCCAACAGATTAAGGCAGACGCTGGCGCTGGTGGTGCTGACAGACTGACAGAGGTACAGAGAGCAAGAGGCGACGCAGGAAGGAGCGGGAGAGTGGGAGGGTTGGAGGGTCGGAGGCAGCTGCTACTCGGACAGAGGGGCTCAACGGGAGGAGCGACTGAAGGCCAGAACCTGCCAAAAGGCCAGCACCAAGGCCGAGTGGGTGAGGGGCTCTTGTTTTAAGACGTTTGATCCCCTTCCCCTCTGCAGCTTGCGCTGCCTTGGCTCTCACTACGGTGCCATACAATGTCGTCAAGTTCTGACGTCCCCTGCCAGCTGTGCCTCAACTGATGTTTCGGTCGTTGCAGCCAGCAGCAGGCTAGCAGCCCAGTGGAGGATCGCGGGCAGGGCCCACGGAGTACTTAACGCGCTGCAACGGTACTTGGCCACCTGCACTCGAACGTGTCAGGTCCCCGTACCTCTCTAACCCCAACAGGTCCCTTCGCTCGCCTTACACACACAAGATTACAAAAGGGGGCACAAATACGGGGGACGTGACACAAGTCCTGCTTTTCCTGGCCCAGCTGTCTCCAGCGGCGGACGCATCATCACCTTTCTGAAGCGATGGTCTTCCTCAGAACTTCCCCCCACAGCGAACCAAAACTTCAGATGCCACGGCAATCATGGGACCAGGGGCTTCGGCTCGACGCCCAAGGTAGCCAGGAGGGGGCGTGGCCCCAACACTCCTCAGGAGGTCAGCCCGGACAGCATGACACCCCCCGCCACCTCACTGTACGATGTACGTACTACACGCTACTGTATCTGTAGGCACAGTTCACCAAACACACCGGCTACGCTACTGCAACTTGCAAGATCGATGCCGGCTTCTTCTTCTTCCATTGGCCTGCGCTGTCTCGACCACCTCGACCAAACTTTGGCTTTCACCGTCTCACGGGCAGGCGCGGCTCGCTTTGTGCTTCGTTCATCGAGTGTCGAGGCCCGACCGTCGAGGCAAGTCGGCGATATCATTGAGATCCCAGCGCCAAGTTCCGGCCTGATCCGTCGTGGGGGAATGTTCAACTGCACGAATAGATGTCGCAAAGAGACACCTGCTTTTGTTTCATGGCTTAAACTCTTCATGCTATGTACCACTCGTAAGTATCCGTAGACTCGTAGAAAAAACGGTTAATACTTATTAATATTACTACCTACTTATGTAGATCGGTCCCACGGTACCGCCACTGGTATGCTGGACACTTTCTAAGGAATGATATTATTACATGCTACGGATACAGCATACGGAGTACATATGCTTACTATCTGTACGAATAACTACGAAAAAGCCATCTATCAAGAGCTGGATAGGCGCAAAAAGGAAGGGGCTCGAAGGAGCTTTCGAGAATGTGACGACTGATCATGATCTTATTCCTGTTTGATGACTCACCGTCCCACGTTTTGATGGCATCTTGATCTGAGCATCTTGATCGTCGAGCCTCAAAGCTCTAGCCTCTTGCCCTCTCGGTCGGGACGAAGATCCAGATCAGCGCCAGAAAACCTGGGTAAATATAACACATGCTTGTCCCTGGCGCCACGAGGCGTTGGTGGGCCTATATTGCAGGTGTTATGGGTGTTTGTACTCTGTAACGGAGCTGTGAATATCAGTATCCGTACACTGTTATGGGGGCATGAACATTCCGAGTCGCTGTGCGTCGAATGCGGTAATGGTACTACGTACGGATAGCATCATTAGTACTTCGGGAGACCCATGCTCCCACAATTCTCCAGCCGTTGCCCGCAACGGCTGTTCCTTGTGATTCAAACGGGCCACGTCGGTTGCTCAGGGAGTCTTGTCGGCCACTATCAAGCCCCAACCAACAAAGTCCCTGAAGATCACACGGCAGTCAACCTTTTCCATCTCCGTTGAGGTCCGCACCGGTAATACTCGTACTGGACGCACAGCAGAAACCAAATTGCCAAAATGAGGGATACGAGAGTCTGATCGGGCCCTGTGTACCACAATTGGCGTTGGCCTTGGAGATTCTCCCCGAAGCACCGTCTGACCTGTCGCGTGTGACCATATACTTAGGTACCTACTCCGTACTCGCACTCATAATAAGGCAGTTTTCCCCATCAGGCGTTTCACTTGGTGTAGGATTTCGCCCGTGAAAAAAAGAGTCATTCAGATCGGGGAGCGGGTAAAGTCGTTGGGTGACCAAATGACCGTTCTGGGCAATAATTTCTAAGCTTGCATTCTGCTAGGCACCTGTTTTCTGATGCTGGCCAGTGGCAGGACCAGCATCGCCCCGAGACAGTGCCAATTCTCCGGGAAGCACACCCATTTACCACAGAGTAAGTAATACGTATCACCTATGATCGTCACCCGCCAGGTCAACGATCGGCCCCCAATTTGTCAAGAGCGGTGCCCAATCATCGCTGGGCATGCTCGACCTATCCGGCAGCAAACATGCATCAATATTACATAGCAGCTGGCGGTTCGTCGATGGTCCCCGCCATGTCTTTCAATAGAAGCATCGCGACCTCTTGATGGGTGTTCCTGCTCCGTTCTCCGTGCAGACTCAGATGGAGGGTTTTTGTGGACTGGCCGTTCCCATTTGCCTCGGGGCACAGGCAAACTGGCGTCCAAACCTGAGACACTGTCTCAGGTGCCGCAGGGATGGGGGAGGAAATCCGCTGCTGATTGGGCTTGCTCTTGACTCGACACCAGGGGTCTGCTGGGGACACACCCCCTCGATGCCCCTTCCAGCGCCAAGCTTCCCCCGTTGCAAACTTGCAGTCGCAAAGTCGTCGTTTGTCTTGCTATCAAGGCGTTCCGGACCGTCTATTCGGCCCTGAAGGACGCAAAGTCCAAGCTTCGACGAAACTTTCGATTCAGCCGAGCAAACCCGCGATGCTGGGCGTTGCCAATATACTACTACTACTACTACTACCACTGCTACTACTACTACTACTAATCTATTCATATAAAGTGAGGCATGCAATATTAATAATATTCGCACATATAGTACGAAGTAATATCCGTACTTGTAATACCTACGGATGCTAATAAAGGGAGAACCATCGGCACTCGCAACAATGTCGGCAAATTTTCGCGCTGGGCAGATTTATGAATTGCAGATGGACCCACCGACTGTTTCAGGATTTAGCCTTGAATAACTCTATCCATGAAGCTGCTGCATAAAGTAATATGTTATCCATACAATATACGGATACTACTGCTACTATTATGTATTACTCCTTCGTACGGAGTATTCATATTACATACTAGTACTACGAGTAGTAATATTATGCAGTTGCTGAGTGACCATGTTACTAGTCAGCAGAGATATTTGTCAGTATTACTATTATCCATACTACTACTACCAAGATGGTGTCGTGGGGATCTGCGCAATCCCGAGTAGAGTCAAATGAGGCTCCATGTGACCGAGACAAGCATCCATCGCCTGCTGCTACTGGCGCCATTGGTCTGATACCGTTTGGAGAGATCCTCGTATCATAGGAATCTTCCTACGGAGACCGTTCTTCCACCCACAGCAGCCGGCGTGCATAGAGCCGCATGCAGGGTCTTGCCTATGGTTGCACCCAGGCGTCTGAATTGGGGAGCAAAGGGACCTGTCAGAGCGGAAGATTTTTGGGCTGCACGGGCTGATAATTTGACTGCGCGAGTTGTCCCAAAGGTGTTTGCTGTTATGAAATTAATAAAGAGGTTGCGGTTGCGAGTGAGTTGAAAAGAAGGCCTACTATGTAGCTTCGAGGTGGGGCAAGACTTGCCTCTTCCCGTTCGCAAAGGCTGTCACGGAGGATTGGCGCGCCACATGGGGCGCGCCTTTGGCGGGCTCAAAATTTCAAAATCCTTGGACGACCGCCAGTGACAAAAGCAGCACCGTTCCGCAAACTCACGGCAACAGAGAGAACCAGCCCCATTGAGGCATTGGAATTCACCGAGCAACATCTGAAATTTTCTATCGCGAAGAATTGTGCGTTAAGAATCATGCCGGGACGGACCACAAAGCCTGAGCCGGCGTCGCAAGACGCCAACATGGAGGATGCCCCGCCGTCTGCCCAGCCTGAGGATGCCCAGGTGGAGGAGCAGCAGGAGCAGCAGGAGCAGCAGGAGGAAGAAGAAGAGGAAGAAGAGGAGGTTGAGCCGCAGAGAGTAAAGATTGTGAGTTTGAAACATCTGCTGCTGAGGCTTTTCATGCTGACAGGACACAGCTGCCTGGGTCTACCGACACTGCAGCTTCATTTGAATTCACCGATGAGGGTCACACACTGGGAAATGCCCTGCGCTACGTCATTATGAAGAAGTAGGTCTTGCATAACGATTCTCTGCCTGATGTTTTATACTGACTGATGTGTAGCCCGGATGTGGAGTTCTGCGCCTACTCCATCCCTCATCCTTCAGAACCTAAGATGAACATCCGGATCCAGACATATGGTACGTCAGTCAGCGCCATCACCCCATACTATGTACTAACACGCGGAACTACAGAGGGCAATGCCGTGGACGCTTTGAAAAAGGGCCTGGTTGACCTGCAGGAGGCGTGCGATGTTGTGGCTGATGAGTTCTGGACCAAGAGGCAACAGTACAATGCTGAGCAAGGTCTGGTCCGATAGGGCTGGGGCGATCTTGGCAGGTGAGGGCCGGAAGAGACCGGCTTCACGTAGACGATGATGAGCATTTGGGACCATTACAGGCGTTTTAGGAAACTCTCTTTCGCAAAAGGTCTAGGCGATATATGTACAAAAGGAAGCATTGTTATTCTCAGTTGCGACCCTAAACCTCCACGTTAGCTGATGCTCTTGAACCTTGCCCGCCAAAGAGCGCCCGGCGACTCACCTCGAGAAATCCGGACATGAAGCTCGACGGCAGTCTCTTGTCACCCCTAAAGTTCTCATCCTTAAAGTACGACAGGACGTGGGTCGTCTGCTTCCAAAAGTTCATCATCTCCTGCAAACCACGTCCACTTGTTAGCGCCCATCACATCGGCCCCATGGCTTCCCCGCTGGCTAGATCATACCTGGTACTCGGCGTGCGACTTGAAGAGGAGGACGTCTGTGACAGGGAGCTTGTTGACGTATCGGTGTCGCTCGAACTCTTGGCGTATCCGGGTGCGGATGGTGGAGACGGGCATGGGCAGGTTGTACATAGTCTGGATCTCAGGAGCCTGTGAAGCATCGGTTAGCCCTCTGGCCATACCAATGGCATAAATGAATCGTTCGAGAGGATCATGGAAGGGCAGGAGCGGCTTCATAGGGTCGAATAGGGCGTTCGTGGACGTACTCCTCGGATCCATTCGCGGTAGGAAGAAAGGACTCGGCGCTTCGCATCCGCCCAGCTGGCGGCTGTCGGGAGGGGTCAGCAGATGGTTGCATCGAAAGGTGGGAGGCGTTCTCACATTGCGCCGTCTTCTTCGCGAACTGGGTGGGCGTAATGGCCATGGTGGGCGATCAATGCTTCGCAACTTGGGGGAACCGCTGGCTGGCAACCTTCACTGACGTTGGAGATCAATTGGCGAAACCAAAGATGGAGCTCGGCCGTAGATCACGTGCAGTTACCGGCGCCACAACGTTGCCCATCTTTGATGCGCCACAATCAAGTGCCCCTCCACCGACGAGGCTGAGTCAAAAGCCGTCTGTCTTGCTTCCAAACGTTGATACAAACACACACGATCACTGCCCAAAGCACCCTCGCCGCAATCGCGCATCGCCTGCCCTTGTCGCATCGGGAAAAAAAATTCGCAACACATAGAGCCATCCAGAATGCCTGCCATCCGCCACGCGTCGAAGCGGAAACCCCCGCCAGAGGGCTTCAGCGATATTGAGGACGACCTGCTCATCTTCGCGAACAAGATGAAGGACGCCCAGAACAAGACGGCGCCGACAGGGCCGAAGCACCAGGCGCAGTGGGAAGTCTTCCAAATATCCCACCAGCGGAGCCGATACGTCTACGACCTGTATTACGAGAAGGAGGCCATCAGCAAGCAGCTCTACGACTGGCTGCTGAAGAACGGCTACGCGGACGCCATGCTGATTGCCAAGTGGAAGAAGCAGGGCTATGAGAAAGTATGTGTTTTTTGCTCTCTCTCCAACAAATGAAGCCTCAGAGAAGATGCTGACTCCTTGGGTCCCTAGTTGTGCTGCCTGCGCTGCATCCAGACAAAGGAGACAAACTTCAACAGCACCTGCATCTGCCGGATCCCGCGAGCACAGCTCAAAGACAACCAAGATGTTCAGTGTGTCAGCTGTGGGTGCCGGGGATGCGCTTCGACCGACTAGAGCTTACTACTATTTGGCTATCACGCCACTGGATTTTGAGGAGGAAGCCCCATCTTATATTCGTGTCAGGATGGAAAGCCGCGGCGTTCGGTGCATTAGGATGACTTTGGATGGCTCGGCCAAAGGAGGCCTTGAGAAATGTATTTGTGGGTTAAAGAGGTAGATGCTCCTTTCATCTAACCAAAAGGCAAACATGTCATAACAATGCGCTAACCGTCCCATATGGCAGCCCCCGGCCCCATCCATCCCTCTCGTGATCGTCATCTCATCTCTTGGAGAACCCCGCCCGTTGCCTGCCAAACCGTACACTTGGTGGCACGAACTGTAGGGACGACATGGCACCTGTCAGGTCTGCCATCTCTGTGTCGTGCTTTTCTTGACTGCTGCCCTCGTCCTTGCCGGGGGACTTGGGCACCTCTGTGCTGGCGGCTTTCGTCTGCTGTTTGTCCGCGGCTCCTTGCAGGCTCTCACGTCGCCTTGTGTCCCTGGCCTGCGTAGAGGTAGAGATGGAGGACTGGCGCCGGCGATGGCCCCCCTCTACCAGAAGTGACCTCCTCCCGTCGATGCCCTCCTTGGTGAGGGCGAAGAAGTAGTTTTTGGGATACATGTGCTTGTCAATCATGTGCATGCGGCGCTTTTGGTGTGTCAAGCATTTGCGCTCGCATCCTTCCACAAAGCAAGAGTACTGGGATGGTGTTAGTACCAAAGGTCCCCTCCCCTCCCCGAGGGGCCGCGCGCTCACAGTATGCTCCCCCTTGTCTCTCCTAACAACAACTAAAGGGTCATGGAACTCTTCGATGTGAACGCTGAGGAGGTGCTCGGAAGGGAAGTTCTTGCGGCACTCGAGACAGCGGTTCGTGTGATACTTGTTGTAGTGGGCCTCATAGTCGCTGTATGTCTTGAAGGTGACGGGGTCCTTGTGAGGGGGCAGGTGGCATTTCATGGCGGCTGATGAGTCTTGGTGGTCGTCGTCGGCCACTGCTTCGGCGTCTAATTCGGTGATTTTGGCGACGGGTCGTAGCTCGACGTTGGCATCACCGGCATCGGAATTGGAGTCTAGATCTTCATCGGGCTCTCGTGAGCGCTTCATCTTTTTTTTGCCTGTATGTGTGTGTGTGCGGTGGGAGGGAGAGAGAGAGAGCTTGGTGGTGGGGTAGCTATTACTTTGAGGTTCGGCGCCCAGCTAACTTTGTTTACTTAAAACTGCACTGACGTGAACGGTTGAGGATTCTATTCGAGGACCGGAGTGGCTGGATGATGCTCTTGGGTCTCGAATCAACGAAGAATATGACCTGAGTGCTGGTGATGCTCGTACATACGTAGGTATGAGGTCGACTTGGAGTTGTCGAGTTGGGAGGCACGAACATGGCGGGGCACATCTGAACCCTGGCGGTTGGCCTGCGCGTGCAGATCTGTTCACCGACAGGCGGTTACTCCGTACAAATATTATGTAGTATATCTTACTTTATCCATGCACGGAGATAATAAATAGTGTGATCAGGCTGGCTGGGCTCCAACGCCATTTTTCAGCCTGGAAGAGGTCATTATTTGGTGCTGTCGTTGGTGTGTACCTGAGAGACTGCAAGTGTGTTTTCATGCTGCTACTAGTACGGAGTACGTACTCCATACTGTCTGTCAAAATACCAGAAAACACCCATCAAGCAGTTGCCAAGCACTGGGCAGTCAAGGACTCAAGCACTCAGGAGTCAAGCACTCAGGAGTCAAGCACTCAACTCGTGGAGGGGTCTCCAGTGATTCTGCAGCGCATGGGCGCGGGCACTAATTTTTGGGGGCGATTAAGCGATCGACACAGCAAAAGACCTGGGACGAGTCGGACAGAGAGGGTCCCCTAGGTTCCCCCCCGTTGGGCCGAAGAAATTCCAGCGCCGTGAGCATCAATTCAAGCTCGTCGCACCTTGAGGGGTTCGTTGACTTTGTCGTTGCTGCAGCATCCTCAAGCCCCCAAACTCAGAATCACCTCACGCCTCGCTGAACAAGTTCGCATCCAGGAAAATAGCCTTCCAGCCCTGCGCACATATGTTTTTCGCTTCTATTTGTTTTTCCTCAGTCCCCGGCAACGCCAATGTTTCCTATAAATTCGCTCCGTGTCCGCCAGCCCTCCCGATACCACGACTGCGAAGCGAGTGATGGACTGCCTCAGCCCGAATGACTTGGTCGATCCACTGCTCCAGTTATGATTCGGCTGCCTTGTTGACGATAAAGTGACTACTCATCCCGTCTACGTCGCACTACCGCCATTACTTACCGTCGGCCGTCGTCCCGCACGTCAACCCTCCTCATCCATGTCAACTACCATGGCGTCCGTCCAGGAACAGGCCGCCCAGGCATGGCAGTAAGTCTCTCCCCCATCCTCTTCAAGCCCAGTACTGGTGTGTACCGTTGGCTGACTCTGTAATCAGGCAAGCGCTCAAACTTCGGAGACGCCTATCCAAGCAGATCGACAGGCTCAAGGCCGACAACGCCTCCGGGACCGACATCGCGCAATTTGATGCCATCGACGATACCTTGACACAGTAAGTAACACCCAGGCTTTTCCCATACGGCAGTCAACCCCCAGTTGCGCTAACAACCAACAGGCTCCGCCTCGCGTGCGTTGCGACCATCTTCCTCGATTTCGAGTATGCCGTCTCCGAGACCGCCGAAGACGTCCTCTGGCAGCTGCACGTCACCATCAACGACCAGTACCGCCGCATGATTCAAAAGCTACGACAGGAATCGCGCGTTGTCGAGAAGCGGAAGGTGGAGACTAAGTACGGCCACTTCCTGCGCATCGCGCAAAAGTTCTACAAGGGCTACATTCAGCGTCTTTCAGCGCGCTATGACATTCCGGAGCTCAAACGAGCTGCCCGGAGCATCGAGGCCGGGGAGATGGATGTTAAGGACATGATCAGCCCCGTCCCGTCCAAGTTGGCCTTCATGGTCCTGTCTTCGTGCCACCTGACGCTGATTCGCCTCGGAGATCTGGCCCGCTACAGAGTGCAGGCCAAACACAAAAAGTCCTTCGACACGGCCCTTGCCTTCTATGGCATTGCCCACGACTTGATTCCCGACTCCGGCTATGCTTTTCATCAGAAGGGCATTGTCAGCCTCGAGGAGGGGAGCCATCTCGATGTCATCTACCACTTCTATAGGGCTTGGGCTGTCAAGGATCCCCACCCGATGGCGAGGCAGAACTTGGAAGCCAAGTTCAAGGACGCCCAGAAGCAGAATGCGGCGGCACGCGGCAAAGCCCCGCCACCTTCAGCCTACGAAGCCCTGATGGTGTGGTTCGTACGGCTTCATGCGCTTATCTACAAAGGAGAGCCGATCTCGCCGCAGCACACAGAGCTCGAGCGCGAGGTCATCCACCGCCTCTCCATGGCCGCTAAGGACCCCAATGCAGAGCCCATGCTCCTCAAGATGGCACTAGTTAACATGTCTGCTTGCTGGATCGCCTCGGCCAAGTATAGAGGTATGTATTCTCACTCTACACCCATGACATTTTCTGACCAAGAACCAGAGAACAAGTCAGAAAAGTCAAAACTTTTCCACCAATATATCCTTCACTTCACCACTCGATTTCTCCTGAAGCTCTGCGAGGCTATGGAACTCGATTTCAAGGAATCTCTTGCCCTCCAGGAGGCCGATTTCGAGGGCCAACACGAGCCAGAGGGTAAACCTTCGGTTGTTACAACTCTTCTTCCAGTCCTGCGGATCTACTGCATTTGGATAGGTGCCTGTCGCTCCGAAATCTTCACCTCCCCCAATGCCCCTGCACAGGTGGTACCCCGAATGACTCAGAGCCTGGCTAGAGTCTTCACCTTTCTCTGCACAGAGATCTACAAGCTCTCGGATACACCCGCTAGCTGTCCATACCTGCTCCCGGAAGATGTCGAAACCCGCGGCCTCAGATCATTCAGCGATGACCAGGTCCCGGCGCCTTGCCGCAGCTACTGCGCAGAGGATGGAAAATTGAAGCCTTATCGGGATCCAAACTCCGAGCCTATGGATCCTTCGCGCGAGTCAATTGCTCGGATCTTGGATTTACTACGCTCCGCCTACTTCTTGGCTGAGGACTCCACAGTGCCGTTGACTTGCGGCGTGGTGGACGGTCAGGTCGTGTTTCAATACCAGACGGACGGGGCACCTGATGATATCCAGTCCAAGGCCGAGGCTCCTAGAATGCCGGAGAAGGCGACCGAGAAACACCAACCGGGGCCGGAGGTCAACAATACAAACGGGGTCATGGCAACCCGAACGCCAGTTTTCCCAAGTGGCCCACCCCCTGCTCAGCGGACGGCAACTGGCGAAAGTTCTCAGCGCCCTTCTCGACGACCGACGAGCGAGAACTTGTATCCGATGAACGATGCCGATAAGACGGTTGTGAACATGCTGTCGCCTTTCCTAGAGTGTCCAACCCCAAGGTCTGAACAAGGAGGTGGCACCCCCCAGGAGTCATCTTATGGAATGCACAGTACCACAGCAAACGAACTCGCGCAGGAACTGCTGAAGACGTTCCAGCCAGAGAAGGATGAGCCAGTGCCTTACTATGAGTCTCTCTCTCCAGGGAAGTTCGGATCGTCAACCTGGAACTACTTTGTCGCGCCCGGGTCGTCGCGAGGACAGGTCCCTGGATCCACGGGCCAAGGGGCATTCTTCCCCCGTCATGGAGGCTCAAACCACTCTTCTCGTGGCTCGGGATCATTGGGCGGAGAGCCACTTGACGATCCTTTTACAACCCCAGGCCGCAGGGCTGTGGGGGATTTGCAGCCACGGACACAGAGTAACGTGGCAAGTCCCGGCATCTCTCCAGCAGAGCGATCACGCAACCAGCTGCTCCAGGCCTTCACCGCCCCCGGCCCCGCACCCCCTGGGAGCTCTACGTTCAGCAGTTGGCCAGCAAACCGAAACGTTACCCAGACCTCGAACCCCTGGGGTCATCAAGCTTCAGTTGGGGGCCCGGCCTCTTCCGCTGCTTCTGCCTTCTCACACCCCAACAGCTTGTACCAAGGCACCCCGAATAATGCCATGAGCTACGGACAGCCTACCTACGGCAACGTGGGGAACCATCAGATGTACAGTGGGACAACTCAAGAAGGTGCCTCGTCGGCTAGCCGGCCTTTTCAAATGGACGACACGGCCTCAAGCTATGACGCGGCCATCCTTCAAGCTGCTTGGCAGGGCAGCAAGTGAAAACCCTTCTGGTAATTCAGCATGGGTTTTTTCTGCTCCGTCGAATGTCAGTTCAACATTTGCTGACCAGACTTCGCATGATTGGCGCCTTAATACGTCTCACAGTGCTTGACACACCACCCTGAGCCATCAGGAAGACCAGTTCGGATCTTGAGCACACTATCGCGACGTGTACTTTCAAGTATTCCCAGAGTATTGGAGGTTTACTGCAGCTTGGCAAGTCAATTATTTGACATGTAATGAATGCTCTTTCACCTCGCCCACCCGGGAAGCAAGTCCTCCCCCCAAGAGCAGGTCTACTATCGAGTTTTACAGCACTGTCAATCGCCAGAGATGGCACGCTTGCATTTGGAGCCGCAGATATGTGGAATGGTCGGTCCAGTACTCCGTCTACGGAGCCTGTCGACCAGATCCAGTCTATTCACTTCGAAATTGCTTGATCAGATACTATGTGCATCGTGGAGGATGCTGGGCCTCTATGCCAGGAATGTCACTACCCAAGGGACTTTCTTGAGATACAAAACGCCGTTGTTGAAACCATTTCCCTTTTTTAATCCACTCGTCCCTTGACGCCTCGCCGTTTACAATTCGGCTGAACAGGTAGTGCAGGAGTATTGGGTGCTTAACCCTGGTATGTTTGCTTGGGGAAGGGGTACCTAATCAGGGAGGTTAGCACGACGGCCTTGTTGCTGGGGTAGGGGCTCGCAGCTCGCAGGGTTTATTTGGGGTTCGCAATAATGGTGTTCTCGTGAAAGAGAGAGTTGGGGGAAGTAGGTGAAGATGAGTTGGTAGAATCTTAATAAGAAAATCGATTGCATGATGACTTACGAAGGACCAAGCTCCTGAATGCTCAACCGAGCCAGCCACTGGCCCATATCGATGGAGGTCTCCAGGGGCTTGCCCTGCATGAGGCCAGCGAGGAAACCACCGGCAAAGGCATCGCCGGCGCCGTTGGTGTCGTTGATTTTGGTGGGCTCGATGGCGTGGACGGGGAACTCCTTGATGCCGGCCTCGCCCTGGATGGCGACGAGGGTGGGGTCGGTGCCCTGGGTGATGATGGCGACGCGCTTGCGCTTGGTGTTCTCCTTGGGGAGGTTGGCGAGGTGGACGACGACGTCCTTGGGCTCCTTGGAGGCCAGGCCGTGGGACTCAGCGTAGGCCTCAGCCTCGGCCTCGTTGCCGATGACGTAGTCCCAGTAGGGGGCGCTGGCGTCGACGGGGTCCTTGAAGAACTGGGGGATAAAGGGGGCGGACAGGGAGAGCACGAAGGGCTTGTTGTTGAGGGCGGCCTGCTTGGCGAGCTCCATGATGGCCGGGGGGCAGACTTGGGGGTGGGATGTTAGTACACGATACCTGAGAAATCCAAAGGAGGGCCCTGCTCACCGGTGAAGTGGAAGCCTCCGACGTAGTAGGCCTCGGCGTTCTCGACAAGGCTCCAGATCTCGGGCTTCTTCAGGTGGTCGAGGTCATAGTGGTTGGCAGCGCCCAGGTCAGTGCACAGGCTGCGGTTGTGGCCGGTGATGATGGCACCGCAGCGGCCAGTGGGGTTGGTGGGGTCGACGCGGTACTCGACGCGCAGGCCAGCGGCCTTGACGGCATCGTGGAGGATGGCAGAGTACTTGTCATCGCCAGCACCGCCGAGGTAGACGACGCTGTTGGGGGGCAGGATGTACTGGGCACCACGGGCCGTGTTCTGGGCAGCTCCGCCAGCAATGAGCTTGGCGTCGTAGTTGTTGAGGAGCTCCTCGTAGAGGGGCTTGTGCTTGTCCTCAGCCAGGATAGCATCGTTGGCCTTGAGCCCGTACTTGTCAAGTAGGGCCTGGTTGCCAACAGCCTGGATATCTGCGACACCATGAGCGGTTAGCATAGGGAAGCGGGGGGCTGCTGGAGCGATGGATTGTATCTTGTCTACGTACCCAGGAGAGGGTTCTCCAGGCACAGGAGAGCGTATTCCTTGGTGGCAGCCATTGTGTCTAGAATCGGTACTATGTAACAATCTATATCTTGAGAGGGGGAGGAAAGAGAGATATTTTGGATCCGCAAGATGGAGGGGTCGACAGCTGGATGCAGTGGGGGAGGGGTTCTCGCTGGCCGAAGAGATTGCGTGGGGCAACCAGGTTTTTGATGGACGGAGTTGCCCAGCACTCCAACCTCACAGGCTCACATATTATATACTACTTGCTATGTAGATCGCGGCCACCACTGGCATACCAGCGAGAATGTCTCGGACCGGGTCCTTCAGGTCACAAACAAGCAGAATAGCGTGCGCTTAGAATCAATCTGCCGAGTATGCCTGTCATTGTACCATCCAAGGGCACCATGGGCTTAAAGCCACTCAAGTAGGCTTCGGCCCATTGTTCAAGTAGTAGACATTCAGTACAGCCCGAGTACAGAGTACTTTTGCTCTTTTCATTTCAAGTTCAAGCTGTCAAGCCATCCCATAGCCGTGAGGACGACTCATCAAGGGGCCGATGGACGGACAGTGACCATCGCCCAATGAGGGTTAATCCCTCATCCGTCGCAATGAGACCGGCCAGTTAGGTAATTATTCATCAAGTCGCATCCGTCACCACGTTCGGTCAATCGTAAAAAGAAAGGGGCCCCAGGAATAATGCTTCGTGACGTTTTTTTTGCGCCAAATGCCAAAGTACCAGTTGCCCTCGTAGCTACCAGACGTCTGCCCTCAGCAGTACCCTCAATAGTTGCAAGCAAGCCAGTATAACACCATCCCAATGAGACCATGAATCCTGCCGCCCGCTTACTCCTTCGTCTTCTGCGTACCACGCAGCAGACCCGTCCGCCTGGCGGCAATAAGACCAGCCTTCTGTCCCTGGGCGGCGTACCGCGAGATGGTAGAAGCCTTACCAATATGTTGGTGGTTACCCTAAGCAAGCTGTCAGTTCTCTTGGTTCCCGTAAAAATGGGCCACTGGCTACTTACACCACCGTGAGGATGGTCGACGGGGTTCATGGCAACACCACGAGTCTTAGGCCAGCAGTTGCGCTTGACAGCGAACTTATGCTTGGCACGCGAAGCCTCTGTTGAGATTGTTAGCAATTCTGCGTTCCCCTAGCATACCACGCTTGTCCATCTTAGGGAATAACATACTCAGGAGAGGCTTGTCGGTACGGCCACCACCGGCAACAATGCCGATCATGCCACGCGAGGTGGAGTGGACGACCTTCTTGGCACCAGAGGGCAGCTTGATGCGGGTCTTGCCCTCATCGGGGTTGTGGCCGATGATGGTGATGTAGTTGCCGGAGGTGCGGCCCAGAGTTCCACGGTCGCCAATCTTCTCCTCGACGTTCGTGACGACGGTACCCTCGGGCATCTCACCGACGGGGAGGACGTTGCCGACGGTCAGGGCAGCGCGCTTGCCGGCGTAGATGAACTGGCCGGTGTACATGCCCTCGTTGGCGATGAAAGTCTCGGTGACCTGCTTGTACTTGTAGGGGTGGCGGAAGACGACCTTGGCGAGGGGAGCACCGCGGCCTGCAGTCGGATGCCATGTTAGCCCTCGTATTCCCTCAATTCCATCGCTCTGGTCCTCCTCCCCCAGCGTCACACCACGCTCCAATGGATCGGGGAGAACTTGCCGGCATCGTGGATGATCTCGCGGACAATACCACGGAGGTAGCCATGGCGCTCGGAGTAATCGAGAGTGCGGAACTTGGCGGGGGCCTTGTTCAAGCGCGTGTTGGCAGCTGCAATCGCATGTTAGCATCGGGCATCCCTCGTTCGGTTTCGGAGTGTCGTTTTTCGAGATTCGATGTTCGACGACCATGGAAGGCACTGACTGAAAATGGATCCACGCCCCTTGCGCTGGTTGCGAATGACTCTACCCATGGCGGCTAGTCTTCACTCGAGATGATACTGAAGGGTAAGATGTCAGTTTGGTGGCCGCCCGAAGATGGTGAGGTTGGGCTTTTTACCTGGCTGCGACCGCTTGGTGTTTTGTCGAGAAGGCCCTTGACGTGCACGCAGCGGATATTTTTTTGTGTGCGGGACCATTGGCTTAGCGGGAGGAGCCCTGACCACGTGATCTTTTCTGCCTCCAGGCGGTAAGGCGCCCCGACAAAAATAGTGACGATCAAGTCCCACCTCCCATGAGGGAACCAGCGCTCTTCCAACCCCCATCTACTTCACAATTGAGAATAAAATTGCCTTTGGTAATATAATATCGAAGCATAAATGTCTAAAAATCCTTTTTTGAAATCCATCTCCAATGCTTTCAGGCGTATTATAAGAAATTGTTACTGGGTCGTGGGCTTGGGTCTGTCCACCAACATTTCTGTCACTGTCCTCAGAGGCTCAGAGCATTGTCCGTTTTGTGGACTTGCATCACACGCACCAATAGAATGGCTGTGTGGCCCCATCTCACCATCCATGTCGCGACCTCACAACGTCTCTGCTTTCATCGACAGCCTCAACACACTATATTCGCGTCAAGTCGACCCGTCAGAGAAACAGTGGCGCGGCCGAGCCGCGCCAGAAACACCCAACAGCGCAGGGACGGACTCTTCACCCGAAAACTCTCTTGTCCAAGGCCTCCTCGAGGGTTCGGATCATATCTACCTTACCATACCCTGATACCATGGCTCACCAGGAAAACCCGGTATTACGGGCTGTTTATGTCGAAAGGCTCATTACCCGTGGCTGGTGCTGAGGTTACGGTGTTCGTGGGAGAGAAAGCGCTGACCCTACGCTAACTTTCAGTCTGGCTATGCACTACCATCACACAAACTTCTGAAAAGCACCAAGTGGTTCGCAAAGACTATTGCTCAAGGCTCGCAACGAGAAGTATCCTTTCACGATACTTAGTGCTATTTCCTGCACTAGATGAGAGGCCGGGACATTTGGCAATGCGCGCGAGCTGCATATGTCGGGTGAGGTGTCAGCCGTGGGCAACAGCAGCTCAAGTGGGTTGCGCCTCGAGCGGTGAAGCACCAACACCATGACTTTTTTCGGGCAGAAACTATTCTACAAGGTCTGAGTGCGATGGATCGAGCTAAGATATTCTTGGGATGGAGCCGATGGTGTTGGGGTAAGACTTTGCTTTGACGCAACATGGCCTTCACGTTCGTCTCATGGCGAAGTCTACCTGTTGGACGCATCTGACCTATTCTGCTCTTTCGAGGGAGAGCACGGGAAGTTTTGGGTACCTATGTGCGAACACCACAGTGTGAAGGGAATCGTCTTTTTCACGGCGGACTAGTGCTCGCACCGAGTGGGATGCGGCGTGTCCAACAAAGTCCTTTTGACGCTTCAGGGTCGACGCAGTCTTTGGGCAGCGACAACAAAGTGCATCGATGGGATCAGGCACGGATTAACGCGCGGAAGGTCGTGCTGGCGCCGTGGTGGCAGTCGAGATGAATATGATAACCCTTTTGGGCCCACGGTTGAGCCGCGACGAGCCTGAGTTGCCATTGGCGAATTATCCGACGCAGGCCGTGAATGATCAAGGTATGCTTCGTACGGATAGACTATTGTGGGCGGGAGGACGAGCCGCTATGATGAGCGACGATGGGGTGGAGCTAGGACGACTGGGATACCAGACAGCCCTGGAAGCTATAGGTGCCAGATGGATAAGAGGATGCCCCAGGTACGGAGTAGGTTGCCCAAGTCAGCGAAAGCAATCGATCAAGTTGCTAGGTTATAAATTAGAAGGACGCCTTGGGCCTATCAGGACTGGCAAGGCCGGAATGCGGCTCCAAGAGACATGGTTTCGGGGTATTAGTAGTGCATCAAATCGATGAGCGTTGTTGCTCTTCTGACCTTTGCCTTTTCTCCACACAACTCGAACATCCCTCGCGCAACCCAAGCCAGCCGCCTACTAGACCTAGCACACTACAGCTCGACACCTCAACACCCTAACACCCCAACCACGTCGACGCGCCCATCATGGCTGCCGCCGATGAATCGTCGGAGCTCTCCTCCTTGTCGTCACTGTCGCCGGCTCCCTCAGAGGATGAGCTAGAAGTGCCGAGCGACGTTGAGGCGCAGACGAAGAAGAAGGGCGGCATTCTTAACTATTTCTCCAAGGTGTCGGATCTGGCGCCCAAGGAGCCCTCGCCGCCACCGCGCAAACGCTCACCGTCGCCGCCCCACGAATATGTCCTCGCCGATAATCCAGACATTGCAGTGCGTACTATCCCCTGTCCTGACCATCGTCGCGTTTTGCCCTCTTTTTCTCTGCGGTTTAGGCCATGGTCGCGTTGCTAGGCCCGTGCAACGCGAAACTTCGCGTACCCACGTCATAAGCCGCCCCAGCTGACCAACACCGCAGTTCATTGTCATGTTCCGAAACCGCTTCAGCGATGCATTCCCCAGATCGCTCGCGCATTTCGGCCCACAAGATATTGAGAGAGATGTGGTCCAGCCCATACCCGGTGATCGCGTCGAGAATTTCCTATGCGCTGTGCTCAGCCTCCTCCTGAACCGCAAGCAGGATGTCAAGTAGGGCCGCCCACGTGAACCAACCCAAAACCAGGTCGCGACCGATGCTAACATATGGAATCTATAGGGCCGGACACTACGGGAGAGCTTTGGAGGATGCGATTTCATCTCACAAGAACCAATGGCCGTCCAAGTGGGAGGGCAAGAACCCCCTATCAGGGGGCAAGACCTTCAATAGCATGGACCCAACAGAAAGAGTACGGATGGCGTTCTCTGCAGCTGGGGGCCTTTTCGCTGACCTCTCCATAGCTCAATCTTCTGCGCACGCTCATTCTGTGGTCCTTGTCGTCGTCCGAGACAGTCAAGGGCCTCATTAACCAATCCTACAAGCAGAACCGACACGAGGACGATATGAACCAGGCGCGGTCGGTACAACCGTGGGGCACGGACGGCGATAAACGACGGTATTTCTTGATTGAGGGCCAAGACGACACATCCTTCCGCGTGTACCGCGAGAGCAACCCCGCCGGAACGCACCGGACGTGGTGGAGCGTCGCTGGTTCCATCGAAGACTTGAATGCGCTGGCGAACAGGCTGGAGGTCAAGGATGGTGGTCCCAAGGCCAAGACATTCGCGCGGAAGATAATGGGGGCAATGTCACGCTTCGAGGCTGGAGAGGAGGTATGCCGCTCCCCCACCCCCCTATTCTCTTGGTTCCGCCCAGGGACAGTCCGCGCTGGAAGCGCAATGGAACGAAATAAAGCATTATCTAACTCTCAAACAGAAACGAAGACGTCGCGAATATCGACAGAGTTACAAGGAGCGATTCAAGCGCCCCGAGCCCGGCTTTTCTATGTACGAAGGACGGACGCGAGGAAAGCGCATCAAGTACACCTACTCGGATGATGAAGATATGGTGTTCTCGGATTCCACAAATCGCCGCTCTGCAAGGAACACTGGCGCAAGCACTCCAGCTGAGACCGGCCCGGTCACTACGTCAAGTGGTCGGCAAATCAAAGCTCCCACCCGGCTGAATGTGGCCACAGGAGAGAGCGCCCCTAGCAGCGTCAAGGGAGAGACGCCGGAGTTTGACAAGGAGAGCTCTCTGGGCCCCACTGGCCGACCCAGGAGGTCCGCCGCGGCAAACCATGGCACCAATGGATGGACTGGGGCGGAGGCGAAATCTCGACGCAATGCTTCGCCAGGGTCGGATGAAGAAGAGAGCGAGGCGGAGTTCGGCGATGACGAGGAAGACGCCGATGAGCACGTCCCCGAAGAGTCAGAGGACGAAGACGAGTTCGACGAAGATGAGGCTATGGTTGAGGACGATTTGGATGGTCAGCCTCGGAGCCTCGTGGTGAAGCTGTCCCTCACGCCGCCACAGCTAAAGACTGCCCTTGGCCCAAAGGGCGAAGAAAACGGAGCTCCCCCATCCCCGAAGAATAAGGGACGGGGAAATGGAGCGTCAGGCGCACCTCTAATTGAGATGACAGACGCCCCGCCAGTCGCACTCGAGGGTGAGACGAAGATTGCTCCTAATTCGGAGGCACCACGCGAAGAGCCCAAGGAGAACGCGCCACTGGGCAAGCAAAAAACTCCGGAGCCCTTGGCCGAGAAGCCGGCGAATCTGACTTCTGCTTCGGCTACATCTCTGGCTTTTAGAGGCAGCCCAGACAAGCCGCAAGACCAGGTGGCAGCTCCGGCGGAGAATGTCAATGAGCAACAGTAGGTAATGGCGATTTGATGTTCATTTTGGCCGGAGTTGGGGATCAAACGGATGGTTAAGGAAGACAAATGGCAGGTATAGACTTGTTTGTAACAGTACGGGAGAGGGCTCAGCCTTGGTCATGAGCATGGAACTACTACTACGTCTGGTCCTGCGAGGTCGAGTGGGCCCATATTTGGAAGCTGTGGCGATTTTAGTTGTCAGAGAATCAACGTCTGATACTATGTATCTTGATGCTTTCACCGTCTTTTGCGATCGGATCCGGTCTGAGGATACGTCCCGGTAGCGTTGTTAAGACACATAGAATTACAGTTGGAGCTGTAGTAGATGTAGGTATATACAGCCATGCGAAGTGGAAAGCCATGAACTCCAGTTTTGCCGTTTAATTTTTCACCTACGGTCGGGTATCTTCCAGTTGTTGACACCATACCACCATCTCCTGAAGCGAACGCCGACGGTTGTGCCGTGAAGCCTAGCGTTCCTGTTCCAGTGCTGCCACCCGCAGACCAGAAGGTTGTAGACCAGGCCCTGGGCCAACGGCATCATAACCTAGTACCTCGTCAGCACCTCATATCATTCCTTGAAGACGGGCATATCTAACCTGGTCCCTGGCTGTTATTAAAAGCACCTTCCACCATGTGTCGGCAGAAGAGATGCTGTTGAGGTAGCTCTGCTCGAAGCGCAGATCCGGCAGAGGGGGAAGCTTATTCGGCCTTGACACCGGGCGAATGATGCTGTAGGGAATGTCGTCTTCGTCCTCGCCAATGTCTACATCGTCGAAGTCTCGCCGCGAGGAGCTCAGCGACACGGGCTCTCTCTTCTCGGCGGCTGTGGCGGGCGCGTTGTCGTACACCGGGTCGGGGTGCCTATCAATGTGGGCAGCCTGGATGGTCCCGGCAATCTCGGCGGATAGGGAAGACATGGCCCTGGTCCTCCGATGCTCGTCGGGTGATGGATCACGTAAATGTTCGTTCCCTGATGCCAGCCAGCCTCAAGGTCGAGAGCTACCGGGTGCTGTCCGAACCCGGCCCAGGGAGGAAGAGGCGATGGGTATTGCCGGGCGGTGTGGCTTGAGTCAGTGGGCGCCTGGGTGTTCCAGCCTTTGACTGGGGCACGACGCGGCTGCTAGGTCTGCTATCCTCGGGTATGCCCCACTAAAACCATGACGGAGGTCAGCCCCAGGTGGCAGCAAGTCAGGCAAAGTTCAGGCAACTGGCGTCCACAGGCGTGTGGATTCGGGCGGCGGGTGCCTGTGGGTGACCGACAGTGGCCGACTCCTTGTTCGTTTTAGGTCATCAATGGTGCGCTGGTGGGATTGTGCACGAAATATAAAAAAATCTGGCTCCAACATTCCCTCCGCCTGGGCTGCAACCATTTAAACACCGCAAACCCGCGCGCCTTTGGTAACTGCGATCACCAAGTCCCTCATTCTCGAGGCAAGCCACACATTTTGTTCGCGACACGCAGAAAGCAGCCGTCAAAATGAGCGACCCCCAGGCAAATGAGGCCGAGAAGAACGTGAGTCGACGACCCTCGTTACCCCTCGTTCTCGCCCTGCTCCCTGCCCCGCGATTTCGAGATGCCTCAACAGGCGCAAGGGAACGTGGGGGAGAGAAGAGACCGGGTAAAAAGAAAAAGTCACATGGGTCCCGTTGCTAACAAGCCTTTCCCCATTAGATCGAGATCTGGAAGGTCAAGAAGCTGGTAAAGCGCCTCGAGGCCGCCAGGGGAAATGGAACGTCCATGATTTCTCTCGTTATCCGTAAGCTCCACCCGCCAGCGACGCATTGCGCTCTCCCGTTGAGCCTCAGCCGCTGACAGCACCGCAGCTCCCAAGTCTCAGGTCTCCCAGGTGGCCAAGATGTTGGCTGAAGAATATGTACGAGAGCCCACGTCCAAAGCTTGCGCGCTCCAGGAACGCGAATTGCTGACCCCCATGTACAGGGCACGGCGTCCAATATCAAGTCGCGCGTCAACCGCCAGTCGGTCCTGTCAGCCATTACCTCCACCCAGCAGCGCCTGAAGCTGTACAACAAGGTCCCTCCCAACGGCCTTGTCGTCTACTGTGGCGAAATCTTGACCTCGGAAGGCAAGGAGAGGAAGGTCAACATTGACTTCGAGCCGTTCAAGCCCATCAACACGTCGCTGTACCTCTGCGACAACAAATTCCACACCGAGGCTCTCGGTGAGCTGCTCGAGTCGGACCAGAAGTTTGGCTTCATCGTCATGGACGGTAACGGCACGCTCTTCGGTACGCTGAGCGGCAACACGCGCGAGGTCGTCCACAAGTTCTCCGTCGATCTCCCCAAGAAGCACGGCCGTGGTGGTCAGTCTGCCCTTCGTTTCGCCCGTCTCCGTGAGGAGAAGCGTCACAACTACGTCCGCAAGGTCGCCGAGCTTGCTGTCCAGAACTTCATCACCAACGACAAGGTCAACGTTTCCGGCATTATCCTGGCTGGGTCCGCCGATTTCAAGAACGACCTGAATGCCTCCGACATGTTCGACAACCGTCTGCAGACCAAGGTCATCAAGGTGGTGGACGTGTCGTACGGTGGCGAGAACGGCTTCAACCAGGCCATCGAGCTGTCCGCGGAGACCCTGAGCAATGTCAAGTTCATTCAGGAGAAGAAGCTCATCGGCAAGTACTTTGAGGAGATTAGCCAGGACACCGGCAAGGTGTGCTACAGCATTGACGACACTCTCAAGGCCCTTGAGCTGGGTGCCGTCGAGATTCTCATCATCTTTGAGAACCTCGAGATCACCCGCTGGGCCCTGCGGGACAGCGAAGGCAGCGAGCACCACATTTATCTCAGCAAGGACCAGGAGGCCGCCAACCGGGACAAGTTCATCGACAAGGCGACCGGGCAAGAGATGGAGATCATTTCCCAGGACTCCTTCCTGGAGTGGATTGCTGAGCACTACAAGGACTATGGTACTACGCTCGAGTTCGTTTCGGACCGGTCCACTGAGGGCAACCAGTTCGTCAAGGGCTTCGGCGGCGTCGGCGGTATTCTCCGCTACAAGGTCAACTTTGAGCAGTTGGCTGACGCGAGTGACGATGATGAGTACTACGACGGTGAGTTCTGATCCCCCCTACTCAAATCACTTGGTTGGGAACTGGAGCTGACGATTTTTGGCAGATTGACCTGTGGATTCCCTCGTATCCTGCGAGGGACCAACTCAAGATCAACCGTCTGCGCATGTCGACTACGACACGCCCCAAGCTGCGCCAAGGCAGAGCGATGCGGCACCCCCGTCCTTTGCCCAACGGCGGCTCATGGGCAAGGGCAGTTCCGGGGCTGCGGCCCAGCAAGGCAGCCAGGTGTCGCGACCGAGCCCACTCCGCACAACCATGACGGCCACTTGAGTTGATGATCGGTGGAGATGAAGGTGAGGACTCGGCTCGCCGCCCTATACGGGAAGCAGTAGCTCACCTGAACAATTACTAGGCGCAACGCACGAGATTGTTTTCGGGCTGACGCGAACACTGGGAAGGATCCTCGGGGTGGTGCGGGTGCTTGTGAGGAGTCGGTTGTTGGGGCCGCTGGACTAGGACGGGTTCAGATGCTGTGGGGATGGCAACTGATGGTCCAAAAATATCATTATCACTTACCTAGCCAGAGGTAGCGCGACAGGAAATGTATCAGTCACTCATTCTAAACTTCCAAAAGGCCCGGGCAGGTCGTGATGTGCGACGTCTTGGTGATGTAGTATGTTTCGGAGGAGCTCGGTTTCAGGGCATTAACTACGTATAGCACTGGTCAGAAGTGAAGTCAACGTTCGGGGATGATGTTTCCTGAAGAGATGAGCGCGCGTCCCCGTATCGTCTCAGTTGGTGAACAAGATGATGGGTTGAGACTTCACTTACTCCGTAGACGAGGTAGATTGAGCGCATTGGGAGGTTGTGCCAGATATCCGTACTATGCGTACTTATTTTCAGTACTAGTGCGGAGTACTTGGTACTACGGATAGTACTAGTAGTACCCAACAGTTAATTATCCCTACCTACGGTAGACGACAAGTAAATACAGCAGCCAAAGCACCTAAGTGGGCACTTGATAATAATATCTACTAATACGTGACTTGCAGTATGCACCTGCTATTAGTACTCGTAGTACGGATAGTAGTTAAGGTAGCAAGGTCATTAGTAGTATATCTTAGTGAGGTGGGCCGTCGATCTCCACAGCCGAGATCTCACCCGTGTAGCGGGAAGCTGCCACCTGCACTGGGGGGACTGGGGGGGAGGAAGTCCAGACTGGCACCAGTTGAGGCAGCTGAGGTGCACGACATCGTCATTGCCTGGTGCGAGACAGAGTCTCACCCGTCTCCAACAAACTCAACGAATTCAGCAACCCGCTCCCGAGTCCCATCATCGATATTCGCCGTACGGCATTTGTATCGCCGCCATTGTGCCATTGTGCCATTGCTCCATTGCTCCATTGCTCCATTTCTCCCTTGCTTCTTTGCCCCGTTGTCGCTTGCATCCCCAGACCTGTCGAATTCATGTCGCTCCGATAAGCCCCCAGCCTCGAAGTCGCCCTACGGCCTCCCACCTCGCCCGTCATGGCCGAGGCCACGACCGCGCCGCCGCCGAACGCCGTCAAGTCCTCGCACCGGGCCATTGCTGTCGGCCTCTACGAGGCTGCCCTCGACTCGCCCACCTTCAGGGCCACCGCCGCCCACTTCGCCGACCAGATCGACGCCATCGAGCGCTGGCTCAATGGCTATGTCAACTCCACCTCCAAGCTGCTCCACGATATCCTCGCCCTCGAGGAGACCATCAACTCCTACTTGTCCAAGACCATGCCCTCCGCCACCGACGGTGTCATCGACAATGACTACACCTTCCTCGC
This sequence comes from Amphichorda felina, assembly GCF_050947745.1. Taxonomy (NCBI): domain Eukaryota; kingdom Fungi; phylum Ascomycota; class Sordariomycetes; order Hypocreales; family Bionectriaceae; genus Amphichorda; species Amphichorda felina. Next base: position 2,627,480 of record NW_028145049.1, read on the forward strand.
CCTCAAGCGCGTCGGCGACGGCTCCCGCGAGTTCTGGATGCAGCTCCTCAGCACCATGAAGCGCACCGATAACACCGTCGTCGAACCCATCCGCGCCTTCCTCGTCGGTGACATGCGCAACTTCAAGGAGATCCGCAAGGTCCTCGAGCAGTCCCAGCGCACCTACGACTCCACCCTCGCCCGCTACGTCGCCCAGTCCAAGACCAAGGAACCCTCCCACCTGCGCGAGGATGCCTTCTCCGTGTACGAGACCCGCAAGGCCTACCTACAGGCCTCCATGGACTACTGCCAGCTCGCGCCCCAGGTCCGCTTCACCATGGACAAGCTGCTCGTCAAGGTCTCCGGCGAGCTGTGGAAGGAGCTGAAGCGCTCCCGCGACGCCACCGCCAACGCCACCCGCTGGGAGCACGAGATGGAGCGTGTGCGCGGCTGGGCCAGGGAGATGGAGGCGTCCGAGGGTGTGTTCCGCCGCGAGCTGCAGATTGCCAGGCGCGACCTGGGAGATAATGCTCTCACGGGGTGCAAGCCCTCTCGCGAGCTCGAGGACTACAACACCTCCACGGTTGCCTTTCTGGGATCAAGGGGCCCTATGAATATGCGTCCCCGGAACGAGAAGGCCGTCATCTCGGAGAAGCAGGGGTGGCTCTACCTCCGGACGCTCTCCGGGAAGCCGGCCAGACACAATTGGGTTCGGCGATGGTACTACTGCCGGGACAGGGTGTTTGGGTGGCTCATCCCCGGGCCCCAAGGAGTCCTACAAGGCGACGAGATTGGCGTCCTACTCTGCAATGCCAAGCCGGCTCCCGGCGAGGACAGGCGCTTCTGCTTTGAGGTCAAGACCAAGAGCCAGACTCTGATGCTGCAGGCCGAAACCCAGAACGACCTCACCGAGTGGCTCGAGGTCTTCGAAGTCATCAAGAAGAAGGCCTTCGAGGCCACCATGGACAGGAGCTCCAGCGCTTCCGGAAACACCGACCCAGCCTTCTCCATCTCCCCGCCAAGCATACCCGAGTTCTCCGCACGAACCCTGGATACCCAGCTTGGCTTGACCATGGATGAGGGCAGCGTGCCTGCTGAGAGGACTGGGGCGCTCCCGGTGCCGTCTCAGGATGGGCACTTGGCTTCCAGGACGAGCTTTGACCCTAATGGCAGCATATCCCGCCGTACAATCTCGGCCCTAGGGAGGGACCTAGCAAGAGAAGAGGGCGAGAGCGGACGAGAGCATGCGGCGAGGATCATCCAGAAGCTTGACCTTCACCGCAAGGCCACCTTTGGCGCCGGCGCCGAAGCCGCCCTCGCGAGTTCCTCGGGGTCAGCCGGTGGGCTCGCCAACCTGGCGGCTGCCAGCCATATCCTGCTCCCCAATTCCCCCGCCGGATCAAAGTACGGGAACACCCTGTTGCCATCCGTGGATAGTCACCCGGGTACCCTGGCTCCCCTCACACTGGCCATGCCCCCGGCGGTGACGAGCCTGAGCCGCACCGCTGTCCTGACCGCAGCCCAGCGCGACGCGACCTCGGGCAACTGGAAGATCCCTGCTTCGGTTCTGGCCAACTACTGGGGAAGCAGTTCCTGGGGCGCCATCCACGACCCGCCGCCAGATCCGATCCTGCCCAGACTCGACGAGGATGACCCTGTCGGGGTTGTGGTAACCCCGGCTGACCAGAATACACCGCTGGCCGAATCATTGCAGCAGAAACAGGCGCACGACATGCTCCCCTCCAACTACCCGCCCGAGTTGCGCGCGCAACACGCGCAGTTCCGCCTCCTCTTCCCCAGCGCCCCGGTCGAGGAGAAACTAGTGCTCGTCTTCCGGGCAGCTTGGTCAAGCACCCCCTCGGCGCCCGATTCCAACGGCCCGGCGTTGACCGGGGATGGGCGCATCTTCGTCACCCCTGATCACATGTACTTCTACGGCCAGCAGATGGGATTGGTCACAGCATACACTCTGAGCCTCGACATGATATCTGAGGTGACGGCCGCACCCGGAAAGGAGAATGACTACATCTTCTTCCACCTAGGTCAGAATGCGAACGACACGGGCTACTCCAAGATCACCATCAAGGTCTTCCTGGACAACCTCCGCATACTCCACACGCGCTTGAACCTGCTCATCGATGATCTCCAGGCGGAGGTACCCATGGAAACCGGGGCGATAGTCGCCGCTCTCATCAACGTCGAAAAAGACGAGTTTGAGAGGCACAGCCCGACGGCTGAGAGCTGGGAGGAGGTGTCTGAAAACACGCCACACGATGACGGAACCCCGGCAGGTAGATCAGTCCGAGGGCGACCGTTTCACGAATCCATCCCACAGCTGCCCATGTCGGGCTCGCGGGTATCGTTCCCCCCGAAGCTGCACCTTCCGTCACATCCGGTGGACTTTGAGCCCGACGACATGCACGAGATGGCGGCGGAGCGACACTTTGAGATCAGCGCCAAGTCCTGCTTCCATGTGCTGTTTGGCGACAAGAGCTTCGTGTTCCCCAAGCTATACTTTGAGCACCGGGCGCAGCAGATCGCACAGGGGCCCTGGGTGGTTGTCGATGATCGGGGTCGCATGCGGCGGGAATTCCAGTTCAAGGTAAACCACACAGACATGCTGGGGAGGAACAAGACGATGGACATTACCGATTACCAGACAATCGACATGCACAGCGAACACGTCACGTACGTGGTCACACACGTCAAGACGGCATGGCACCTGCCCCATTTCCAGAACTTCAAGCTCGTCGCCAAGGTCGTCATCACGTTTGTTGCCAAGTCGAAGTGCAGACTGGCCATCTACACCAGAGTTGACTGGTCAAAAGCACCAGCCCTATCCAAGAACCTCATCGAGAGGCAGGCCCTCCACGACGCGGCCAGCAACGCAGAGGAGCTGGCGGAGCTGGCGACAGACCAAGTGCGCAAACTCGGCGCATGGAGCAGGACACACCGGGCCATCCAAGTGTACGGCCAAGTCGGCCATCAAACGCAGGTCGTCATCTTCTCCCCGGCGGCCACCGAGGGGAGCAGGAAGCAGACCGTCAAGCCACGCACCCTGACGGCCTTGATCTGGGAGACAGTGCGGTCATTTGGTGAGAGTGCGATATCGTCTCTCATCATGTGGGGGTTTGCCGGGCTCAGGAAGCTGTTCAAGGTGCTGACGGCGCAGAGGCTTCTCCTGGCCCTCCTCGGCATCAGCGCCCTCGCGAATCTGGTGCTGACGTCGAACGAGACGGCGACATGGTGGAAGGAGAGGCGAGCCGCGGAATTCATGCGGCACCTAGGTGTGGGTCCAAACACCATGATGAGCAAGGCCATATATATGCAGGACCTTCCCGAGGCGACCGGGAGCAGCAAGGAGCTCTCATTCCCACAAAACAGCACGTGCTTCGCGAGCTTCAAGGAGGTTCTAGACGTGACAGACATGGACGCCCCGTGGGAGGATGCGGGGTTCTCGTTCTCGTCTCCCACGACGCGGTCGACGGCGAGACGGCTGCGGCGGACTCGGCAGCGGCTGGGCACCTACCGACACGACCTGGTGGTGGCGATGAGGGTTGTGAACAGCGTCGAGAGGGAGATGCTGCAGTCAGAGTGGGAGAACTGGCTGGTGAATGAAGTGTCGCTGTGCGAGGACCTCGCGACAGTGCTGCAGAGCGCGGACAAGGGTGGCAACGCGGAGGGCGAGGCTACGATGCAGAAGGTGCTGAGGTCGATGGGGACAGGGAAGAGGGAGGCGCTGATGGAGTGGCAGAAGAAGCACTGTGGGAGCTGTAAGGCGGACCACGAGGCTGTAATGACGGAGAGGAAGTTGACGGGGTTCTAGACAGCAACAGGTGGGCGAGGATGGCTAGGGATGGGTGGTACACATGTAAACGTTTGCATGGAGAGCTAGAGGCGTTGCTGGGCTGTCCTGTATGTTTCTTCTTCACTTCTTAGTCACTAGCATAGCGTACATGATGTGATCAGCTTGCTCTGCTTGGGTGAAGGACTCTTGGTATCGAGACATCCAATACATACAGGATCTGAGCATCAGGAAACCATGGCGTATTATCATTGGATGGATTGTCGGATCAATCGTCAGATGTTCGAACGTGTTGATTGGCAAAGGGACCAAGCGCCTGCAGGGTAGGTAGATAACCGGCATGGACGATTGAAAGCATGTTAGCAGTTAGGTTGCCTTGGCTGTTGCAAGTTGATATTATAGTGGGTTGGCTGCTGGCCTGCTAGAGACTAATAAAATAGCCTGCTAGGGCCTCGATTGGGGGTCCCCTAGCGGCCTGCAGCGAACGTTGGTTGATGTTGACGTCAACGCGGACGTCAGCAGGTTGGCAAGGGTCCAGCAGCTTGATGACGCCTGGTGTTGCTCTCCCGCTGCTCCCGCCTTCGACTTCTTCCTGTCATCTAGATGTCACCGTCCTCTGCACTACTGCACTCCAATCCCGTATTTCGTCCTGGAAGAGATGCTGTAAATTTTATCAAGAAGCATCCTGGCAGACACGCATCGAGCGAGAGAGACCCTTCCATCCATCCGCCTCTCCGTCTACCTTATACAGCAGCCCCCCCCCCCCCCAAACAGCTCCTTGATCTCTCATCATGGGCAACCATCACGAGCCTTTCCTTTCCCTCGGTCCCGTTGACTGGGCCGACGTGCCCCAGGACGACCTCGGCCCCTTCCTGCATGACATCTTCGCCGGGGCGCACACTGTCATCGACTCCATCCCCTCCTCCACATCGCCCTCGTCCATCAAGCCCCGCGCCCGTGCAAACACCGACTCGGCCAGGCCCGATGGCACCGTACTAGCTGCTGCTGCCGCCGCTTCCCCGTCGCAAGATGATCCCGAAGCTGCCGAGCAGGCGCGCAAGCTGCAGCAGGAGTGGAAGGAGGTCAAGGTCAACCCGCGCGAGAACCCCCTCGGCATCAGGGTGTACAAGCTGGCCTCCAAGGACGGTGGGGGCGCCTGGTTCGCCCGCCGGAGCGTCCACGAGGGCCTGACGTTCGAGCAGTGGAAGGCTGGCCTGGACAGGGAGTTTGTCGAGAGCATGGCGGTGCAGGGCGGGCCGGGCAGTGGGAGTATCCGCGGGATTGGGGCCGACAAGAGGGTCGAGGACCATGTCGTGCCTGACGCTGGGAATGTGCAAGGTATCCCCTTCTTGGATTCCCCGGAAGGATGAGAACATTGAACACCCCCGGGGCTGACTTTGTTGGCAGTATACCAGCTATCTGCCCAGTTTCCTGGGCCGACATCACCCAGAGACTTTGTCACGCTCTTCCTCACATCCGCCTCCCACAGCACTGCGTCTGATCCGGATCAGCCTCGCCCCCTGAGGCAGTACACGATTGTCTCTAAACCCTGCCTTCACCCCGAATGTCCGCCCCGACATGGCATCATCCGCGGCCAGTACGAGTCGGTGGAGCTCATTAGAGAGATACCTGCAGAGAATCTAGCCTCCAAGAGATCTCTGTCGTCAGTCGATCTGAGTTCGGGTGAGAATGTGGAACCGGGAGTGCCGAAGGGCTCTTCCTCTGAGCAGGGCGACAGTCCACCCACGGCCATCGAGTGGCTCATGGTGACGCGTAGCGACCCTGGAGGTTCGGTGCCGCGCTTTATGATTGAGAAGGGGACGCCGCCGGGAATTGTCAACGATGCTGGGAAGTTCCTGAACTGGGTCACACGCAAGTCCACCAATGACTCCCTTCCCCAGCAAGAAGAGGGCACTGCCCAGGAGACAGAGGTGTCTTCTGGGGCCGCTAACGGCGTCAAGGCACTTGCGGTACCCAGGCCACCCGCAGAAGGGGGGCGACCATCTGATCAAGGCCAGGATTACCACCAGGGCGAGGGCGCGGACGATGATGGCTCATGGGGGAGTAGCGGGGTCTGGGCTATGATAACCGGGGCCTTTGGCGCGGCCACTTCTGTCGTTTCTGGTGGGCTGCTGCGACGGCAGTTCAGCACGGCCGAAGGCGAAGTCAGCGGATCTGAAGACTACTCGCCAAGAGACGAGGAGGCTAAAGATGACACATCGTCGCCGAGTGAGACATCCTCCATTCATAGTTTCGCCTCGGCGCTGGAGAAGAAGAGCACCCATGATGGAGGGGCCGGAAGTGTCCATGAAAGCCTCTCGGAGGACAAATCCCAGGGGTCCCAGTCGCAGCTAAAGGAGCTGAGGCGGCTGGAGGAGCGCCGACGCAAGCTGGATGAGAAGTCCCGGAAAATGGTGGAGCGCATAGAGAGGCAGCGTCAGGGGGGCAAGGAGAAGGACGCTGCAGCCATAGCCAAGGCCCGGGAGAAGCATGAGAGAGAGCTTGCCAAGCACGAGGCCAAGTACAAGCGTGAGCTCCGCAAGATTGAGGAGAAGCAGGCTCACGAGCAACGCAAGGCCGAGGAGCGCAGGAGGAAGGCCATTGAGCGCGAGGAGAAGTCGAACCTCACCCTCGAGGTGGAGAAGCTCAAGATAGAGAGAGATCTTGCGCTGAAGCAGGTGGAGCTCCTCACGAGCCAGGTTGGCGAACTGCAGGCTCAGAACACAAGTCTCGTGGCTCGGCTGGGAAAACTGGTGGGTATTGAGAGGAGCGAGTCGATGTCGACGACATCCAGCAAGAAGGGATAGCACCCCCAAGACCCCCAAGGCATGTCACTCGGGTTCTCCCTAGGACCATAGGGTTGGGCAGGGAGGACGTCGCGTACATACGAATACAGCACTTGGCGATTGATGTTTGGTTGGCAAGGCGTCTCTTTGACAGGGACGGGGACTGGGGTTGGCATCCAGCAAACAGGGGCATAGCCAGGCGTTTATTTGGGCCTAATTCATCTGGACTTCTTCCAACGGCTCCGTGAGCAGCCCCGACGTGTGCTTGGTCTGATTGGAATCGAGCACCTCCTTAACTTGACGAATGCTCCCTTGCAGACTCGAACTGGCATGGCCATTTGATGCCATAGCCACAGAGCAGCGAATAAGGACGGAGCAGACGGCAAAGACTTGCGGGTTGGATGCCCACCCCAGAGGCCCGTCGTCTAGTTTCAAGAGGCGCTGTAGGCGAGCAAGACCTCTACAGAGCCAGGCATCCAGGTCCTCCACCAGGCTGTCCGAGGTATCCCATCTGGTGGCCTCGTAGACGGATACCCATCGCTTCACCTCCCTGACCTCATCGATAAAGAGATTCTGCTCCTCGACCACAAACAGAGAGTCGTCCACCCTCAGAGCGGCGCTCAGCTGCTCCTCGGCCGGCTGCCAACGCGCATCTGGGTTCCTGGCACCGACCAGTCTGGTGGTGATGATGCTCTTAAATGCGGTCGAGTCGGCAAAAGTCGAGGCGAGCCATTCCAGGAGACGGTTGGCAGCCTCGATGGGCACGAGTGCCAGCCCGAGGATGCTCTTCACAGCGGCGGATCCCACATCGCGGACTTCGTCGTCGTCATCGTTGAGGGCGTCGTACAGAGAAAGCAGCGCAGGGAGGTGTTCGTCAGAGGTGCACGAGTTGGTCGTGGCTGCGAAGAAGGACCGAAGAGACTCGGCAGCGGCGAACCGCGTATCAAAACTCTACAGCAGTGTTAGCCATGGGGGTTCAGGCTCCTGTGTCGGGGTTTATGAGGATACTCACCTGGTCCTCCAGGCCGCCATCGGCCATCATCAGTCCCCAAGCTCCCAGTCCTGTGGCAGAGATCTGCCCGAAATGAAGCAAGGTAGCAACCATGCTGCCGCTGGCTCGTAGAATGGCGTTGGAAAGGGATGGATTCACGGGTCGGAAAGGCAAGGCTGACCAAAGCGCTGACAACCGTAGAGTGCCCAGACCCTCGTAATTCTTCACCGCCAGCAGGTGATCCAGGATATCGGCAACGGCCTCAAGGGCCAGAGCTTGGGGCTCACTCTTAACCGTCTCTAGGCAGATGTCGATGTAGAAGTCACAGAGTGCTACCAGGACGTCATCCGGGGTCGTGGACGTGTTCCAAAGCCTGGGGATCAGCTCCAGAGCAGCAGCCATTGTATCATCGCCCAGCCGGCCGCCAAGGAAGACACATCTTAGCCCCTCTATGGGAGACGCACTCCGGTATGAGGTGTGGATTAGATACGTGGCTGCCTGTATCTTCAACAGGGCACCTCCACACACGGAGGGAATAGAAACCTCTATCTTCTCTGAGGGAATGGAGTGAAGCACACTGTATAGGGATATCTGGTTGACAACCTCCAAGTAGGCCGATAGGACGTCGGGGCAGTAGGCATAGCGGTATGCGATGTTGGTCTCCTTCAAAGTGCTAATCAGTTCTGCTAGACCCCCTAATCCATAGTTAGTTTGAATGAAGAAGGGTTGGTTTTTGGCCAGTTTTTTTTTTTTTGGCTTACCGGTGAGATGGTCCAGAGAGACCTCGCTGAGCCTGTCAAATACAAACTTGAGCGCTAGGAGTACGCCATGGACATGGTTTGACGCATTGCGTGTTTGGTCCTGAAGGGAATCTTGCAAAAGACCTTTGATGGCCTGAAGCCACCCACCATGCAGGAGACAGGAGCACAGGGCACGAGCTGCCATCTCCCGCACATGCCACACTGGGCTGGCCAGGTACTTGGCTATGTGGATCTGAAGCTCCTCGCGAAGCAGGTCAGGGGGACCTGCTCGGCGCACAATGTCGAGGGACGGGAACACAGACTCAGCTCCGGCCGTGTCCATGGCTGTAGGGGACATCATCTGGTGACCAGATTTGAGCAGGTTGAGTAGCACGCTGGGAAGGGTGGGGTATCTGTAATACGGGATGCGGTTGGCCTTGCCATCCCATCCTGCCTCTATCATGGACTTGCTCTCCTGGGACCCAAAGAGCGTGTCGAGCAGACTGCGGAGCAGGATGAGCCCGCAGTTTCGAATGGCCCAGACTTCCGACTTGAGAGCGTTCGCTGCGAGCTCCAGGCACTGCGGTAAGTACTTCTCCGCCTTGTTCCCCATGGATGTGAGGAGCGAGTTCTTGAATATGTCCTTGAGGCAGTTAAAGGCATGGACCTGCGGTAGGTTTGAGCCGTCTGTTTCGCGAACGCGCGCTTCTGTGCTGGAAATCTCAATCAACTTTCCCATGACCTCCTCGAAGGAAGGCTGGGCAGCATTGGCGGATAGGAGTCCTGTCATCAGCGAAGGAATACCAGCTGATCTGCGCGTGGTCGAAGCCTGTCCATAGATTGCTTCCATTGTTCCCTTACATTGTTAGCTGGTATTCATTCAGGGTCACCACAGAGAAGACATTGGTAATGAGATGCAATGGCTTACCTTGTACCACGTGTTTAAGATGATTTCACCGTTGGTTGTATCTCCGTGCTCCAAATGCTTGGCCTGCTGGCAGCAGGTTGCAAATGTCGTTGATACAGTTGTGAAGGCACCGCGGTGTCGTAAGTTCGACAGCTGATCAAATGACAGATTTCCTATCCGCGCAAACAAGCTTGCCGATGGAGTGATGAGTCCCAATTTGGAGCGGTTTCGGATAGTGAGGACTAATGTTCGCATGAGGTTGCTGGGGAACGTTAGTACAATCAATCCCTTCAGACTCGCCGTCGTTGATGGCCTCGAATTACCTGGACTCGTGGATGGAGCGGAAGCTGTAGCTCAGCACATCCCTTGTATTGAGACCGTCGACCTCTTCGAGTTCTTGAGGCAAGTGACCTTCAGGAGAATCATCGCACAAGATATCCCGGACCGCGACCCAAATCCGCTCGCAGTAATCGACTAGTCTCGCCTGAAGCATTTGCAAAGACTCAAGTTCTTGCTCACCAAACTTGATTTCCGCCGCGACTTGCCAAATGTAACGGAGGGCAGCAAAATCACCTTGGACTGGCGCGTCCAAAACTGCGCGTCCTAGATCATTCTCTGCAACGGATAGTTTCCCCTCGACCCCATCTATCAACCGAGTCAGGAATGATAGCCTCTTTTCCTGGTCATCCGAGTACTTGTAGACAAGCTGGGCCGCTCTGGCAGCTCCGTCCGAGTGGTCAGCCCTAGCTGTCCGGCGGGCAAGCTCGTTCGAACGCGTCAACAGGTCTTCCAGCGATTCGCCCCTTTCCACCACCTTGAGGGTGAATCTGCGGTACCGCTGGCTACCTAAGATGGATCTCAAGCATGCAGATGACATCTCGCGCACATCGTCGAAAGGGTCCATGATCAGGTCAAATAGAGCCCTCACCCAAGTCTCATCAAACAGATCAAACAGAAGTTCCTGGTCATCAGACGTCTCCCACGGCTTGGACGTCTCCCCTTCCATGCGCAGAATTTGAGAAAGCGCTTTGAGAGAGCCGACATGCCGCTGGTATGAAGCGGTTGGTGTGAGCTCTCCGCAAAGGAACCTCACGTACCAGCGCAGGAACGCCACATGATGGTCGAGACATTGCACCAGCTGGGACTCAGGTAGCGATATGAGGTTAGTATGATACATGATTGGCTGTGTGGTCGTGCTCGCAGCTCCGCTCCCGGCGTCCTTGGTTGGTCCCGTTGGATTCTGTCGTTGTCGAGCTTTGGCCCTCGCTCTGGGTATACTCCGCTTCAGGACGCAGATGGAACCCCTGACTCTTTTGAACATGTCTCGTGCTTTCGACATGACATCGACGCGGAACTTTGCGTCGGGGTCTGCAAAGTATGTCCCCAGATGTTTTTGCAGAAGGTCAAGTGCAGTGGAAGAATACGGTCTGGTGGTTGATGGAGATGTGATGAGGAGGGAGAAGGCAAGAGATCGAACCTCGTGCGCGGGATGAGATAAGACACTCGTCAATATCTTCTCATGGAGAACCAGAGGGGAGGATTCGTCACCAGCTTTGGATTCGGTGCTCAGAGCTTTAAGAGTGTCAGTACTTGGAGCTAAATAGGGGACCAGAAAAGGGGGAGACTTACCTGGCTCTTCCACGAGACCAACTCGCTTACCCGTTTCCAGGGCGGCGAGCTGCAACAACGTAGAAATATCCATCTCCAGGTCCTGGGTTGTTGTAATCACCTCGTGATTATTAATTCCCCGCAGAAACCTCAGGGCTTCGGTGCGATCACTCTTGAAGAGGGGGACAAATATGTAGTTCTTGACCGCCTCTAACAGCCCCGGTTCTTCCGCTAGGAAGTTAAGCAACCACTGGTGCCACATCTCTACCGGAAGCTCTGTCTGCCGCGATCGAAGACCACGGTACAGAAGAACTATGAACTTGCCAGCAGTGGGACAGACAAAGTGAATCCGCATCCACTGGAGGATCTCGGCAAAGAACTTTCGCCAAACCTCAATCTCATCACTGGAATCCGCTTGGGGTTGGCACCTGATGTAGGTGAGCCTGAGGTCGTCGAGGTTGAAGATGTTCTTGGTGAGAAAATGGTCGATGATTTTGATCGCCGACTTGACGACGGGCTTGGTAGAGGTGCCGATGACGATAGAGATGAGAGTTTTCAGGAGATTCTTCTCGGTCTCGGCTGCCACCTCGGTGTTTGGGTTCTTCTTGCAGAGCTGGACAATGAGATCCAGAACCAGCTTCATGGATCGATGCTGGTCTGACTCGTTCCACTCAACGTAGAACGTGAAAAGCTTCTCCGTCACTCCCCGCGAGAACGCCCATTCACGGAGCGGGGGTGACTGTGACTTGGAGCATTGCTCCACGAAGCCACAGAGTCTTACACAGGCATTCCCGGATGTGGACTTGGGCTGGCCAGCTTCTCCTAGGAGCAGGTCCAATCCTTTAGCTGCATGGCTGAGGCATCTCTTAGCAAAATTCCCTCTTGTTCAAAACTGACAGCAGGTACCCACCCGATTTGAGCACTGTCTGGCTGGGACACAATCCATGAGACTGTATCGTTCTGATGGCCCAGTAGATTTGCCACGCTTATATGGGACTCGCTCCCCATCCTGGCTGGTTGGGCTTTCCGGGATGCGCCAGGGATAGTAACTCGTAGTTGACGGGTAGAATATTGGCTGGGCGTCGCTGACTACGATGCCGGGAGTTTGTAAAACGTTCTCGTTAGCCCTTAATCCTGCATCCAGGACGGTTAATTAACCAGATTCGTAGAGACAGATCCCTGAATCGCTCGCCGCGCTGCTCACCAGTTGATACCTCCTTCCGGAACGACCTCCAACAAAAGTAGTCACGTGATATCTCACGTGAGAAAAATTTGCCCTCCGTCCCCCACTGCACGACAAAGGCCCACAATTAGTCACGCGGAAATCCCACCAAAATTCTTCGAATTGACCGATCCATCTTTAAACCCTTCGAACAAACCGACTGTCCTGACCACCATTAGATATTAAGAGATCTATTGGGAGACTGCCAAAATGTCGAAGATCACAGTCGGTCAGTCTCTCTCGCCCCCCCCCTTCACGCCGACATGACCGCAACCCTCGCAATTGCTGACACCCTCACGCAGCCAATGTCCGGACGCAAGTCGCCGAGCTCTTGGAGTACTCCAATGAGACCAAGAAGCGCAACTTCCTCGAGACGGTCGAGCTCCAGATCGGCCTGAAGAACTATGACCCCCAGCGTGACAAGCGTTTCTCCGGCACCATCAAGCTCCCCTCCGTGCCCCGCCCCAACATGGCCATCTGCATTCTCGGTGACCAGCACGATCTTGACCGTGCCAAGCACGGCGGTGTCGACGCCATGTCCGTCGACGACCTGAAGAAGCTCAACAAGAACAAGAAGCTCATCAAGAAGCTGGCCCGCAAGTACGATGCCTTCATCGCCTCCGAGACCCTGATCAAGCAGATCCCCCGTCTCCTTGGTCCCGGTCTGTCCAAGGGTAAGCATATTTAATTCCCCTCCGCCCATACCAACAGAAGAGCACGCACGCTGACTCCCCTCCGCAGCTGGCAAGTTCCCCACCCCCGTCTCGCACGCCGACGACCTCAGCGGCAAGATCACCGAGGTCAAGTCCACCATCAAGTTCCAGCTCAAGAAGGTTCTCTGCATGGGTGTCGCCGTCGGCAACGTCGACATGGAGCAGGAGCAGCTCATCGCTAACATCATGCTCGCCATCAACTACCTCGTCTCTCTCCTCAAGAAGGGCTGGCAGAACGTTGGCAGCCTTGTCATCAAGGCTAGCATGTCGCCCCCTCACCGCCTCTACTAAGCGGTTAGCTTTGGACGGCATTCTGCATGGTGTCAGTGGGGTTTCCTCGGATGTTATAGTTCTTAGAGAAGCCTAGGATCAATCGTCAGAGGAACACATTGCGCTAACTGTTACTCCCCACACTCAATACGTGACCGATGCACACCGTATATATGTTAGTCTGATCATTTTGGCACAGGCAGAGCTGGACCAAGTTGTTGTAGGGGGACGTCGTCAGTCTATTTCGCTTTAAATCCTTCCAAATCATTCCAACCCAGGGTATTTTTTTCAACAGCTCTTCGTAACTCTCCACGCCACCAGACCCCTGCGACCAACTACCCTCGAAAGCGTGTTCCACACGCCATCTTCGGCAAAGTCCAAGTCATCCAGGTTGAGATGTTGGCGATGCCGCCACACCTCCCGAAATCGTAGACCATCTAATCCCTTGTTCGGGAGATAAGGATCTAGCCACGTTGCTGATGCAGGGGCCATGAGATATGTCCCATTCTTCTCCTTGAGATACTCCTTATTTCGGCGATCCGCAGGAACATCACATGTGGCAAGCTCTGTGAGCATCTCGTATAGTGCCTCGCCCTTCATCCCCATCACATCGCGCGTTTCAAGGACTTCGTTTTTGCCGTTCAGAAGCCAGATGGGGGGCGTGTAGGTCTTCCACCAGACGGCAGTTGTAGCGTCAGGTTGGTTGCTCATAAAGACCTGGCCGGGTATGATGCCTCCCTGGTGGTAAATTCCCATCAAGACGCCGAAGAAGACGTTGAAGATAATCCAGGCCGCAGACCAAACGCGTAGTGTCGTCTGGTTTTTTGGCAACTGCACTGAAGACAGAATCAGGGGCACCGTCGGTAGAAGGAATCGTGCCTCCTGGTGTTGGAATATAGAGAGCACAAAGATTCCCGAAAATGCCGAGAAGAGTCTAAGCGAGAAGTGCGGTCGTAGAAACAGGAGGAGGGTCGCTGGCCCAAGAAGCAGCGGGAGGTTGCCAAGCAGGTGTTGGTACCACGGGTGAAGGCCGTGGTCGGCAAGATTTCCGATGTCAGAGTTATACTTGAAGTTGTTTAAGGGGGTGATAACGGGGCGGCTGATTAGATCGGCCCAGGTAATGGGTTCGGGAGAATAGAAGGCGGTGTCCAGCGCAATCGCGATTATAGTCGTCGCCAGCGCTGCCAGAGCCAGGCAAACGAAGGACAAGGGTCTGCACATATCAGCCTACTGATCAAAGTTTCAACACGCGACTGAGGGAAACTCACTTTTTCCAGAAATGGGCTAATAGACGAAACCCAGGAATAAGGAGAAATGCAGGGAAAGTGATCCGGTTGAAAACGCCGAATACACCGACAACCCCAAGCGCGGTCGAAGTCAGGAGCGACAGCTGTTGCTATTAGGGGGGTTAGTATTTTCATCTCATGCGACTGCTGTTTCGGGTCCAACTTACTTGATCATCAACCATGCGCTGGATCAACACCATGCTCCAGGCCACAACCAGCGTCTCCACCGAGTTGGAGAAGGTATGCGTTTGATAGGTCCAGGTAACGTAGGACGAGGCGACGAGTAAGACAGCGGTGCGACGATGCCTTGGCGACGATATAAGCTCGTGAAGCGCCCAGTCCTCCAGCACAAAGCTGATCAAGAACATGAGGACTCGGAGTGTCCAGAAGACTGCTATGGGGGGGGTTTCGCCATCGTGGCCGTTCCCTATCCACAGCCAGCGCAGCAGAAGCATCGGTAAACCGTAGACGGGCCATAGTGGGAATACACTGCGAACGGGGTTGTCGCTGGTGAACTCCCAGGTACGTCGGACGGGGTAGCTGAAGATTTCGCCTGATAAGTGAGAGGTCAGCTACTATTCGCGACAGGAAAAGGTTCAAAGGGTCCACGGTGGATGGAATGAAGGACTGGACATACCGGCAATAACCTCTGGACCCTGGAAGTTTTCGTCTGGGTGGAGGTAACTTGGCGACAAGGCAAACCACAGCCTGACGAGGACCAGCAGTAAATACGTGCGCCGCCACATATTGGGGACTTTTATTTTGTGACAGAAGAAGCGGAAAGCATCGAGTCGGAGGTGATGCGCTGAATGGAAAAACCGCGCGTAGGCTGGGGAAGAGCCTCCTGAGCGTTGGTGGCTCCTGGCGCGATGCGCGCAACGGGCGCGTCTTAACGGTTTCGGCACAGTCGGGAAGCTTCGCTGGGGCAAAAGGCAAACGGAACCAGGAGGAGGTGAGGCGGCCCGGATGCAGAGGGCCGGTGGGAGAGCGCAATGTGGGATTAATCAATTATCGGGGGAGTAATTTAGATATAAGGTGTAGATAAAAAAGGCGTTCGTAGCATTAGGAAGAAGGATGGGTAATGAAGAAAATGTAGAGAAGAGAAGATGCTGCGTGTTAATTAACTACAGGTGGCACTGGAACTGTCTGGACGGGAGTCGATTGATGATGGTGTTCAAGCTGGGGTCTTGGCGTGTGGTTCCCTGAGATTGGACCACTGTGGGCCTGCCATGCCACCACTGGCATGCGTGCCTGGTCACTCAGTGGTCAGTGGTGTGCCCGACTGCCAGATTTGCCAGATTTGCCAGACTGCCAGTTGGCCAAAAGGCAACAAAGGCGCCTCCCGCCAGGCGGCCGTGGTGGGCACCGACAAGGGCTATTTCCTTCTTGGGATGACCTCATGTTATTGCTTCTTTCACCCTTCTCCTTTTCGCCCCCAGAGACCGCCTTTTGGCTAGACTCGGGTTATTATCGTACCATTGTTTCTCGTTTCTGCTCTGCCGCATCCCGAACGCCACGCTTGGCTCCTCGAGCCGTCGAGCTCGAGGTCGTCAGCTTTGGGGTTTTTTTTGGGGGGATTTTTTTTTGGCTGCCATGATCACCACCTGAGCTCGCGAGTCGCACGAGGCCACAGTGGCGCTAACGGGAAACAGCGTGACGCAACTGCCGGTACCTAACTTTGTGGTGTGCTTCGACCGACAAACGCCATGTGCCCTTGTCGCGAGCCCACCATGGCGTTCCGGGTGTGTTTGTTGTCCTCCCTTATTTACTTACCTAAGGTGCGAGGAAGCACTTGACAACTTGGGCAAACTCGGCTCTATCCTGGGGGGCGGAGTGTCTCAAGGCTCGCTCTGGCAGGGCTGCGAGTCCACGCCGTCGATCCGCCCACAAGGGACCAGGCTCCACCTTGCACACACCTTGAGGCTTGCAGAGGACACCTCCCTTGACTCAGGAGACCGAGTTATCCGTACTTACTCGCACGGAATACTCGGATGAAAGTTGAAAGAGCAAGGGGAAACCCCTTCTCGAGGGATTGAACCCCTCTTACAAGTGCCGGTATTCGTAGTGACTACCACTAGTGTTATTTGTATCCGTACCCAGGACATGGATGGTTTTCGAATGACGCTCATCGGTAGCCGGGAAGTGGGCGCTACATCCCGCAGAGCAATCATTTCCCGTCCTAAAAGGTATCCGTAGTGCTTATAAACAACCCAGTGTACGGGATATGAAGTACGGGTATTAAGTACATATCAAATCCGGACTTGGGGCTTTTATTTCCTATGGACCTTAGGGCCCGACAAAGAGTGTCCTGTGCCTATATTGTAATACCCATGCCCCTCCCTGTGCATTGGATAGAGATGCCAAGTGGCCTTTGAATCACTCCATCAAACTCGCAAAGGGTGGCAGACAAGAGAGGGCATTAACTGGTATTTTAACCTGCAGTTTAACTAAAAAATCAACAACGTAATACAGGCGACGAGAGAAGGAAACGCCAATCGGGAGGCAGTAGAGATCCATAGCGTCGAATCTTAGGTTAAGTCGGGGGTGAGGCCTTGGCGGCAGAAGGTGCCTGGTGATGCAAGTTGGATCGTGAATGGGACCATTTTTTGGATGTAGTAGTCCAACCAAGATCTAGGTGTCAAAAGAGCACTCATCCACCTGGCGTGCCGCCATCAAGAGGTTCACCTTATTGGTTTCACTCTGCTTTTCAAATATGTCAAAATAAGAAGATCTGTTAGACACAGGCTATACGGAGGGATACACCAAAAGTAACAACGCACTCGATACCCAGTCTACTAACAACTGCACCTAGTGTCTCGGTATAGCGATATTGGTAGTTCAGGTATAGAGTACATCGTCACTTTTGGCATCTCCCTCCGTTTAGAGCTATGACAACTGTCTAGACGTACTCGTACTTCGTAGCGTTCTCCGTGCTATGTACCTTGAGTGAACAAGCCGTATCGACTCAGCAAATTCGGGCAGCTTAGTACGCCTAGGCGTGTGGAGGGTCACCCACTGGGTTAAGTGCGTATTCGTCTGTTATGGTATAAGCTGCCAAGGGGGAGCATTCGCTGACATTAATGGGTAAGGCCATGTAGGAGAGAAACGCGCTGGGGTGCCCGAATTTGCATATATCACGATACTACTGCCACTCATGACCAGGCAGGAAACTCCACTATGCCTGGGGAAACTTGTGAATTCATCCAGTACTTCTAGTACCCAGCGCGAGGGAGGTCTTTTTCGCGCTACTAACTTAGTTATAGTGCTCGTAATAATATTACGCCGTACCTAGGTAGGTAGGTACGAGTACTGGTGGGTGGCGCAGGGCGCTGCCTGCCTGTACAGTTCCACTGTTGCAGGTGCCTGGTGAACCTGATGCGACTGCCAACAGCCCAGCCAGTAGGTCCCTAAGGTATTTGAACACTCCGACCGCCTCGTCTCTCCCAACAGTATTCCTGCACTGTTTATTCTTAGAAATTCATCTTCCGAAACTCCAGCCACGATTCACACTTTAGTGCACCTCTATCCGAATCAATTACGTTGTGGCCTCCAATTTTTTAGACTCCCAGTCACAAACAAACAAACAGCCAACCGAGTATGTATGTGCTTTTAATAGTGCCTCGCACCCACATCCCACTTTGCTCCAACCTCCATCCTCCTCCGACCCCGCAAACTTCGTCACCGTTCTGTTTCCATCACCTTCTCGCTTCAACACAACGTGATTCGGGACTTCCGCCCTGACCTATCGAAAGACACAGCACTACACTGCATCTACAGCTACAGCTACGATGGCCGAGACACAATCAACCCAGAAGATCTGGCTCCAGTCCAGTGACCAGGCAACGATTGAAGTTGGTGAGTTGAAACAAATCCGCAAACCCGCCACCTCTGAGTATCAGCAAACGCTGACCCCAGTACAGACCGCACCGTCGTTGAGCGCTCGATGCTCATTAAGAATCTACTCGAGGATCTTGGTGCTGATAACATTACTGCCACCAATCCCATCCCCGTCCAGAACGTAAGCTGTGCTGCGCTGCGCTGCGCCACCCTCACGCTGCCGCAAAGTGCGGTCCTAGGGGACAGTGTACTGACGTTGCCCTAGGTCAACGAGGCTGTCCTTAGAAAGGTTATAGAGTGGTGCGAGCATCACCGCAACGATCCTATGCAGTCTCAGGATGACGAGTCCGACGCCCGCAAGAAGACCACCGAGATTGAGGAGTGGGACCAGAAGTTCATGCAGGTTGACCAGGAGATGCTTTTCGAGATCATCCTTGTATGTTTCGACTCTCTTCGCAAACAATATTTTGCCTATCATGCTGACTAGAGAACATGCAGGCCGCCAACTATCTTGATATCAAGCCTCTCCTCGACGTTGGCTGCAAGACCGTTGCCAACATGATCAAGGGCAAGTCCCCCGAAGAGATCCGAAAGACTTTCAACATAACGAACGATTTCACACCTGAGGAGGAGGAGCAGATCCGTCGTGAGAACGAGTGGGCCGAGGACCGATAAACTGACAACGGCGTCGTGGTGAGCAAGACTTGAACCACACTCTTGTTCGGCCCCGCCAGGGCATTGACTTTACAAATGGTTTCTGGACTTTTTTTCACGGCGTTTACAAGGACTCTGTAGACGGGTTCTATCCCTTCACTTGCGAATTGTATGGGTAGTCGGTTGCGTTGGAGGGTTTCGTGGTTGATGAAGCCGATGGGAGGAACTTTACTACCACAAATAATGGCATAGGACGACAGCAACATCTTCCTACCTCCAATTATCCTTCGTTGCTACCTTGGCGACTCTGTCGTGGCCCTTTGACCGACCGTGCTTAGGGTTTCAATATCATGCTGCTAGGCACGTCTTAAATCACTCAGGGACAGGCAGGATGGGTAGCCCGTGGGATTTGAACATGCCGGGATCCATACTTGAAGTGCTTCCAATGAGAATCGTTCAGTGATGACGTGAAGTCTTTGCATTCCTTTTTTTCCCTGTGACCGATCGTGACATGCAGAAATTGAGAAACCGGGCATCCTTGCCCATTCCGTTTATTCGTTCACCTCCGCGCCCTGAAAACAAAGCCTTGCCCGTTCCATCACTGCCATCCTCCGCTCACATCCCCTAGGACAACCACACTACGCCAAGGGAGCATCGGACGGGAGGAGTCGAAGGGACCGCTCGATGCCAAAAACCAGGAGGCAGGGGATCGTCGAGGAGTGCGTGCTCTCCTTGTTTGCTCTGCGGGGAAGGAAGAAGCATTTAGATACCGATGCGGGTCTTGCGCCAGTGCCTGCGCTTGGCGTTGTAGCTGTTTGGGTTCACTGTCAGTACTGATGGTCCTTATCCTTCCTTGTGTGTGTGTGTGTGTCGTGGCTATCGTTCGTCTCTGGGATGGGGGGTTTCTGAGAGTCATCGTTGGGGGATGGACGAACCGGATCGTGTTGCCGGTGCGAAGCCTAATCCACTGGGGGACAGGGCGGTTCTGCTTCGACGCCTTGGCAAGCTTCTGCTTGGTGCGGAAAGACTTTTGGCTCTGAGGGAAGAAATGATGGTTAGCCTTGATCGGTTCGAAATGACGGGGTGCCGCTGCGCTCCATCGTCGACGGAGAGTCGTGAAAATTACATCCCAGACGAGAATGTCGAACGTCTAGAGCGCAAGGCGATGATATTGGGGATGGCATACCGGCATCTTGTTGGCGATGTGTCGAGTCGAGTCGGCGGGTTGGTGATGGTGAGTTGGTCGAGGAGTGGGAAGGCTTTCCGAGAATTTTGGCCCAGCAGCTGGGTGTTCCTGTGGGTGGACAAGCCCTAGCGGGTGAGGGGGGAGAAAGTCTGATGTGGCTAGTGTTGTGGCGCGACAAGACTGTGTTTGCCTGAGGCTTCAACGCGATGGAGGCGCAGACATGACAAAATAATGCGATAGCTCAGCTCTCCACGCGCTCCACGTGAATCTCGGCGGCCTCGAATTGCAGGGGTCTTCAAGCCCCAAGCTACTGCGTACGAAGTATTATGAAGTAGAGCATCAAGAATTTTATTATGTCCGAATATTTGCTCGCCATTTCTCAGTCACTAACTAATATCGCTCCTTGATGGAGGCTCGAAGTATATCCTAACCTACACAGTCGCGTAGGCATTTAGACGCAGTCGGACAACACTTGACTTAATCACAGGTGGTGACCAGCACGCGTCACGAGACTAAAAGTATCACCAGGGTTCTAAGAGTATAATATTCTATACCATTTCACTAGAAACACTACCAGGGAAACATTTTCTCGTCCATAATAGCAATGCGATGGTAAACGATACTCCCTCTCAGTTCTCGTGATGTGAATCACGCGTATTACTCGTACTTGTATTCGTAAAGTGCTTTCAGGTGCTTTGAGGAGCTTAAGGCATTAAAGCATTAACACTTGGCACCTGAAATGAGTGCCGACGCCTTTTGTCACCCATTCTGGCCAACCACAAGCCAGGAACCGGGGAGCAACGTCGATGCAGGGTCCGCCAAAAAAAGCACTGCAAGTTTGTTGGTCCGGACTCTGGGGTCACGGAGAGGCCCAGAATAGGAGACGGATTGCTAAGCTTGGCCGCAACAAAACATCCCTCTCAACCCCGAAACCTTCCCCCTCTCCCCACGAAAAAAAAAAAGACACGCGAACTGCTACAGCGCCCTCTTTGACGACAGCAAGCTTCGAATTCCACTCCGTATTTCCCTTAATTTCCACGAAGAACCAGAACGAGAGACAGCCGCCGGCAAAAACACGGGGTCCGCAGCTGACTGTGCTGTCCCGCCGAACGTCATCGAGACAGCGACTTCTCCTTGCAGCTAGGGGGAAACAAAGACGACGAAACAAACCAAACCACCTGGGGGAACAGAGACACACAGAAAGCGAGGCGTTTGGCTACTCGCAGGACTCGGGCAAAGATGGGCGCCTCTATGTCATGGCTGTCCAACCTGCTCTGGGCGAAGAAAGAGATCCGGATCCTGATTCTCGGACTCGTATGTTCTGCCGACGGGCTCTTCGCCGGATGACGGGTGGACGTTTTTGCTGAGATGATTGCAGGATAACGCCGGAAAGACGACGCTGCTGTATAGGTTGAAGGTTTGTCTCGCGAGGGCAACTTGCTTTCCAAGGGGTATTGTTTGCTGATGGGAGACCGCAGATCGGCGAGGTCGTCACCACGATACCTACCATTGGATTCAACGTCGAATCCGTTTCATACAAGAATCTTAATTTCAACGTCTGGGTAAGGCAGATCTGGGAGCGCGCAGAGGGAAGAACCAGCCGTCCACTGACAGACATGTTCCTACTTCTAGGACCTGGGTGGCCAGACGAGTATCCGCCCCTACTGGCGGTGCTACTACGCCAACACGGCGGCCGTTATCTTCGTTGTTGACTCGACCGACATCGAGCGCTTACAGACTGCGTCGGATGAGTTGGCAGCCATGCTCAACGAGGAGGAACTCAAGGACGCGGCCCTGCTCGTCTTCGCCAACAAGCAGGACCAGCCGGGAGCCAAGGGCGCAGGCGAGATCTCTGAGGCACTGCGCTTGGGCGAGCTGCGCGACCGCAACTGGAGCATCATGGCGTGCTCGGCGGTAGATGGTAGCGGCGTGAACGAGGGCATGGACTGGCTCGTGGTAAGTTTTCGGGGACACAGCTAATGTCCAGAGGCTCTTTTAGTACTAACGATTTGTTGCAGCAAACCGTCAACCAGGAGTAATCACACCCGAGACGGGACTACACCGCCTCGCTACCGCACCGCTCCACGATACGTCTTGTACAACAGAAGAATGAAATGACGAACACTATAAACCCAACAAACAAACCACAGAAACACCATACACCGAACGCACGCACGGAGGCACCAATGGGCGGTCTAGGTATTCATCGCGCACACCGGAGGGGAGGAAGGCGTACACAGTTTGGCGTCCTTGGGAAGGGAAATGACGACCACGCAGGTCAGCAGCGTAAGAGGTTGCTAACTAAGAGTCAAGGAAGCGCTGGGTAGGGCGGCTTATGAATAGTAAGATGTTTTTTTAATGATAGATATCAGGATGGTCGTCCTGGTGATTCGATTCTGCCACACCCCTTCCTTCAACTTATCTGCTGTATGTAGGTTTTGCATAAGGTATTGCGGTTGTCTTCAGCGTGTAACTAGATGCCGGCACTCATTGACTTGTCTCATAGCTCCTCCATTGCATAGCACACCTACTTAGTGGCGGGGCCTTTTCCAAGTGGTGATCCAGCTGGGCAGTGTTGCCGAGACATCTCCGGGCTTCATATGGGCGAGATCAAAAAGGAGCGAAAGGGGACAAGGAATGTCCAACACATCTATGACAGACTCGCGCACATTGGTCCAAAACTAACGGAGATACTTGAAATGAGCGAAGACCCCTAACAGACATGGAACATCAAAAGCTACATGTCAGTGCCGTTTAGGCCGATAACTTGGTGCGTAGATGCGTAAAACCTCTGTCATATACTAGTACTTAAAGTGCTGCCTTTAGTACCTTAGTAGATTGGTACCCGTACACCGAGTTCAAGAATTACCAACTTTTCAGCATTAGCATATACAATCCTTGTCACCCCCGGAATGGGGCAATATATAGGGGAATGTATTGGAAGGCATCCGGATACAACGCAGCCAGGACAAGACCCGCGAGGCCATCCACACTAAGCCCAGTGTGACGGGAACAAGTTGCCAGGGACCGCCTAATGCTAACCACGCGTTTGCATGACGTGAATGCGGTGAACCTGCGCCATTATTTATAAAAGTTAACCTATTCTTCACCTATGCTAACGATGGCGGGGACGCGGGGATCGCAAGGAGCAACGCGTCGTCATCACTTACACGGGGCACTTGTACGTTAAGTGGACATCACAGACTTGCAGGGCACTGAGGCTTGAACAATTTGTGTTCAATTAACTAATTCTGCAAGACAACGCGAGCAGGGACACTCTCGGCGGTAGGCTTATCCTCGTGCGAGGAGGACGCCACCAGGGCATCCCCCGCTCCCCTCGCACACACATTCATATCCAGCATCTCAGTAGCTCGCAGGCCGCTCGTGAAAGCGACCAAGGGCAGCCCCGAAACTTGCCGGAAGTCGGGGGCTTGCCCTCCTTGCGGAGACCCCTTTATTCTCATGTCGCGCCGCCAGCAGGCCGAGCCGTGACGACGCGGCGCGAGTGTAAAGGGGGTTCTGTAGTGAGATGAGCTACAGCTTGCCATCATCCTCACCAATGCTGGCCTGTGCATCCCAAGTAGTACCGCTATCCTCAGGGTGGCGACTCCCACAGCGACTACTCTGTCTGGCAGGCGTAGAAGCGTCGGGGTATGTCGTCCCGAGGAGTGGGTGAACTGTTGGAAGAACAAAGATGCCTTAACCGGCATCAGTGATCTCGGTGAGGAGTCCGGCTAAACGGCAAGATAGGCTTCGCATCATCTCTGCGCAGCAGAGATATATTATGATGCCCAGCTCGTTGAGTAGAACTCCCACCTTTCCGTCAGCATTCCCCAATGGGGTAGTTGCTGTGGCTTGTCCCCGTTGACAGCCAGTGTCAACCATGTCAGAGGCATCTCCGATGCTCGTGGACGCCGCGATGTTGTAATGACCATGCGAGTCGAATGTGGTTGCAGAATCCAGTCTGCACCAGATCGCTCGGTAAGCAAAGTCGAATCGAATAACCCCTAGTTGAGCGTTGGATAGGCTTTCGAAGAGTTGTGGTTCCGAAATGGAGCCGGAGATCTCGTCAAGTCGTATCAGGAGCCGTATTAAGTCGTAGGTATTCGTTCGTTACGTCGTTTGGTCGTCATTAATCATTCGTAAAGGGGGTCGAAGCCGTTGAAAGAAATGGTTGTGGTTGTGATACTCAAGGCCACCACATCCAATAATGAGGGAATCCTCCAGAGGAAGCCTCCTCTTGCCGTATTAGGAGAGGGAGTAGAAGGGAAAATAACGATCGGGGAATCGAGTGTCCAGTAAAGGACTTTCTGTCTCGGACCGTGGCCGAGCTTTGTTGCATTGCTGCATCTCTCTTGTCTTTGACGCATAAAAGAAAACCGAAAATAAAGTATAAAAAAAAAAGGTGTGTGTTGCAAGCCACCTGAGAGTGTCGAAATCCAGCGCAGTTGTAAACGCAGATAGATGCCCGCCCCGGATCCAGCCATGACCAGCTGTGAAGGAAGAGGTATATCCAGAGGCCGAGCTAGCGGCTGTGGTACGACGGTTGAGTGAGAGTTGTGTTTCCCGGAGGCAAAATGCAGAAAACCAAACTCCATCCCAAAGACGAAACGCTTGATATGTTGCTGACATAGAAGTCCGAAATCCAAGTGAACAAACAAGAAGAAGGAAGAAGGAAGAGAAAAAGAAAAGCAGCCAAAAACGATTATGTGGTTTTTCGCGAGAGTGGATATCTGTCGAATGATTCGAACTCCGGACCCGATGCAAGTTGAAAACGCCAATCCCTGTAATGCCGATGGATGAATGCTGGTTCTATGCCGCGAAACTTTTGCCTTGTCTCCGGGAAATATTTGTCGCGCAGTATTAGGGGGCGGAAGTCGTTACCACAGGATAGCCATCCCCAGTGACGGGCGCTGGTTGTCACATTATCGCCGCATAGTCATGGTAGCGGTGGTCCCAGCCGAAGCTGCCCATGCCAGCCATGCCAACACCCACGCCGCACTGGCCGGGCGCCAGCATGCTAGGCAGGGGCAGGGCAGGGATCGGGGCCGTGATCTGCGGCGAGCTGAAGAAGAGCCCGGCTGTGGTGTGGGGGAGGCTGAAGGCGGGAGTCGGAGACGGCAGCTGGACCTCGCTCATGCCCATGTTGGCCCAGATGGGAGTCGTGTTGGAGTCGGCCGAGGTGGACGTCACGCTGGGGCTCGAGGGCAGGATCCTCCAGGCGTCGACAGCGGGGAGGCTGGCCGAGGTGGTGGCCTGGGACCACATGTTGGGGGCCGGGGAGCTGGGCAGCAGATGTGGCTGGCGGATAACGTCGACAACGCGCGGCGGTGGTGGCAAAAGAGGCTTCATGAGGCCAGACAGCTGGGTCTTTACCTCGTCACTCTTGCCACAGAGCAGCTCGCCGGCGCCATCCTCCTCGAGTCCCTCGAGCGCAGAGACATGGGTGCGGTAGACGAACTTGTTGACGGCCTGGACAAAGTCTTCGTGAAGCTTCTTGCACTGCTGCTCCTTCTCAGACCAGTCGTGGGTGTTGGCCTTGGCGTCGACGCAGTGGATCTCCTTGTGGTACTCGACAAGAGCCTCGATGGAGTCGGCGGTCAGCTTGTAGGCGACCTCGTTGCGCAGAACCATGTCGACGTGAACAATGTATGCCTCGACGTGGATGAGCTGGTAGCTGAAGAGGGCGTCGTTGGGATCCGTGGGCATGTCAGCCTCGGGCAGCTTGGGAAGCATGAGGGAAGCAAGGGTCCAGATGGCATTGGGCGACGACAGGGTCTCGGTCAGGCAGCGCTGGTGCTGGGGCACGCTGTTGAGAGGGCGCTTTATACGGTTGATGCGCTTGAGTGTCTGTGTCAACCAGGGTTCGACCTTGGAGCCGAGGACAACGTTGACCGAGGAGGCCCGGGGGGCAAATGCAGCGGCCGAAGCCGGCAATAGTTGCACAGGCATGATCGGATAGATATTGTATTGGGAGCTGGGAGCGGGCGATGACCGTATAATGGTAGGTATCCAGGCAGAGTGGGGTTCTCTCGTTCGGCGTGGGACGGGCGGCGGGGGATCGATCGGTACTTATTTGGAACAATTAGACGTATAAACAAAAATGGGTAAAAAGACGAGATGACGGAGCAGAGCAGAGGATGGATGTAATTGACGTTTGAGGATCGCCTGCTAAGCTTCCGCAACCCGTGGTTAGAAGTGAAGGACGACGTGGACCGTGTGGTGGTGGGAGGAGAGGAAGGGAGAGGTCGTATTAGAGGGTGGCCAGGCTGCGATGTAAATACCTGCGGTGGCTGCGAGCCTGCGATGCTCATGCTGCATGCCCCAACACCAGGGTGCACAGGGTGCACAGTCTGCGCGACGGACGTGCCGGTACTGGGCAGTGGGAGGGAGGCGCCTAGCCATGGAGACTCTAGGGCGATGCAACGTCCGACCCCAGCATCATGGATACGCCAGATGGATGGACCCCGGTCGGCCGATGCATGCATGCACGCTACGGATACGTATTACATAGCCCGTACGTACTCGCAATGGAGAGTCGGAGCGCTGGAGGCTGTGCTGCGCCGTGCATCCACTTCACCTCACCCACTACATCCACTGACCA
Organism: Amphichorda felina; assembly: GCF_050947745.1. Classification (NCBI taxonomy): domain Eukaryota; kingdom Fungi; phylum Ascomycota; class Sordariomycetes; order Hypocreales; family Bionectriaceae; genus Amphichorda; species Amphichorda felina. The sequence goes on from NW_028145049.1 coordinate 2,654,068, forward strand.
CTGCAGTACGGGGAGTACGGACGGAGTACTGGACACAGCGATGGAGGCCCGCGAAGAAGGCGAGGCCTGCCCAGCTGAAAGCTGCAGACAGACAGGTGCAGACCTGCAGACCTGCAGACCTGCAGCCAGACCGCAGCAGGCGCCACACCCACAGCGGTACGACAGTCACGACGCCGCCCTCGTACCTGCCGGCGCTTGTACCGATACTTTCCACCTTGCAGGCTTGCAGTTGCTAGGCTCCCTCCCACTTGCCTCAACACGAGCACGAGGGTCCTCGTTGAGTCGTCATCGCCCACGCAGTCATCATCAGTCATCCATCGAGCATCTTCAACATGAGTCTCTCGCTGCTCGACGATGTGATGTGACTCGTACCGAGGGCTCCTCTCCTCCGCTGGGGACATCGGCGACATCGGCGACATCGGCGACGTGGGCACCACCCAGAAGAGAAGCCCTGGGCTCCTAGCCAAACCTATCGACCACCAGTCCACCACCAAGACGTCTCCTGCGGCTACAGTGTCACCCACACACCACCATACCCAGTCTGGCTGCTCCAGCAATAATACCATTGCTAAAGTAGGACGGACACCATGCATGGGTGGCACCATGGCCTCCCAGAAATGAAATCTGACATCCGCAGCGCCAGCCTAGCCGCCTTATGCACATTCTAACCCATTACCTGGTAGTAGTCTCGATGCCGGCACCTATTACCTACGAATGCTACAGTCTACGAGTACCACCTCCTGTTACTACCTGTACGCATTCATGCATCACAGCCATCGGAGGGGGTCCTCTGCTACCCGCTGCCGCGCTCACGGCCCCATTGGCACGGTGGCCAAGATCTCTTGAAGCGCCGTGAAAAGTCTCATGCAAACCTTAGTAGTAAAAGGGGGGGACCGTGAGCGACCAGTGCTCCTCCAACCTCTCCCAAACACAGACGCCTCTTATGCAGGTCGCAGGATCCGGCAGACCCGTGATATTTGCACGGCAGTCTTTTGCACCAGCGCCAGTCGCCGTGAGGGAGATGACTTCCTATCTGGTCAGCAGCTGAAATTCCGGATCTGGCGACGATGGGAGCCTGGAGACATGGCCATGGGCATTATCTCATTTCGGTTGCGAATCATCGATGCCGCCGGCTTTTCCAATAGACTCACAGCTCCGAGTATGTCCTCGTACGCTTGGACGATTTACAGATGACTTGCATACGTCTACACCTGCATTCATGCGGGCGCGCGACCTACATACGCGCTATTTGAGTGTTGGGAGGATACGAGCGCACACTGGTGAGACAAGACGTATCTGCATAGAAGAAGAAGAAGAAAATGATGACGACTCTGCTACCAAGTATCAGAGCTCAGATGTCATATTCTGGCAGGGAAAAGATCCGTCGAGTCTTGAAACAGGCGCGTATGAACGCTCACGGGTGGCCGTCTCTGCCGGGCTCCTGGCAAGGCCCATCAAACCTGTTACGAGTACTACTCGTACCCGCCTGGCACTGCGAGAATCGAGTTAGTACTATGTAGGGAGACGAGAAGCCGCCATTAGGGGCGGGAGCTCCCCTCGAATCCCCGGCAAGATGGGTATATGTGGGTACCAAATTCTCGAAGCCTCGACCCGTTGAAGCGGTCCAGGGAAGAATTCAAGGTGTAAGTCTCAAGATATGGTTGGACGGTAGCTCTCGAGTCCAGTGTCCCAAGGTCCCAAGACAGCGGGTATGCTAGAGAAACAAATCTCGGGGAGGTAAGACCAAGATCAGAAACGGGGAGGAGGAGGGCGAGATGCTCAGGAGAAGGCCCAGGGCGTCGGGGAACGAGAGCCTGTAGATGGCCTCGTACCAAGCTGCACCTTGGAAGAGGTGAGGTTGAAAAGGGCGCTTCTGGGCCCTGATTGGGTAGGACAAAAAGTCATGAATCTCAATGATGGATGGTCGGTGGGGCCTGGAAGGACAGACCGGCCGACGCCAGAGACGCCGGTGCGATTGGCCAATATTCACCTTGGGACAGCCAATGGCTGCTCAGAAAACTCATAGGCATGAAGGGCCATAACGAAACAAGCTCCTTCTAGAGGCTAGAGTCACGAGACACCCAGAGGCAGGGCGATCAGAATAGCAGCAGAGGGTCGACAGCCAAAGAGGCGCCCGTCTTCAATTCCCGAGGCGTTGGTTGCTGTTCCTCAGGGCATGGATGTCGGGGGGGTAAGGCCACTAGTGGAATACTTCAATCGTCAAGATGCGCCGAAAGGTGCGAATACAATTCTGGAGAGCCCTGCTGGACTGTCTAGTCTCAAACTCACTGTCATCCAGCCCTCATGCGCCTTTAGACCAATCGGTCGCGCAAGCGCCTCCGGCCAAAAAGGGTGCCCCAGGTGAGACTGGCAGGCGACTAACAACAGTGAGACGAGACAAGACCAGAAGCCAGGGAACTCTCGGACCGGTGTCAAGTAAAGTCGCCGTCGAAAACCCATGTCGCCTCAAGATATGTTCAGTCTCGGTAAGGCATTATCACTTACCGGGTTCCCGGGCGCGTCCGGCCACCATTGTCGGTGATGATGAGGGACGTTGAGAAGGATAGGAAGTAGGTACAGGACACCAGGAGCACGTGCGCCGCCATCAACCCTGGATATAACCCCTGGCGGCCCAGCCACGGTCCACAGCACAAGTACCGGTACACCCAGGAATCCCCCCGGTACGAAGCATCGTCTTCGATTCTCGAATTTCCGCCTACAACAACGAATAATACCTATTACTACTACGTATAGGTAGTACAGGGCACGGTGGCGCGAAGTAGGCTACAAAGTACACGACGGCAAAAGCTAGCTCTGGCAAATAATGCCACAGGCGTATTCGTAAGGATATCTCATATTCGGCCGACAAAGGAGGAAGTGACCGCCTATTCTTGGTGGGTAGATCGCGGACCGCCTTTCCCCTCCTCCGCTTTTGCTCCTCGCGGCTACCACACAAATAATAATGGTCACATGAGGGCACGTCCACTGGGGTATCTCACCGTGGCCCGTCCTCGGCCCATGACGAGCCGCTTCCTGGATGACGTCGAGGGCGGCAGTCAGTAATCATGGGGTCCAGCCATCGAAGGATCCAAAGGACTCTCTCTACTTGGCGCTCGGATTCTGGAATTCCCGAGCACCTGGCCAGTCTGGGGTTGGGGGCATTGTGCATATGGAATCCTGCCCATTATGGCATTCTGTTTGACGAGACCAGCTTGCTGCTTGCAACCAACTGCGTCTGACCTCCAAGGTGCAGATGTGTCACGAGACCACGGGGATCCAATGATCAACAAACGCCCCAGACCTGGATAACGCACTTGCGGAGTACGAATATTACCTCTTCAGATTGGCATTTTCGCCCCCGGGATCAAAGGGCCGATTTTAAGCCAGCGTTAGCCGCTCCATCTACTACCACCTCAGGAGCAGTTGTCAGCTCGCTCCCATGCCAAGCTGAAGTTGTACGCCACATCGAGCATCGGCGTAGTGGCAACTTTGAGAGCTACGATAATACCAGGATACACTAGATATACGAGCAGGCAGATTTAGGTGTGGAAAATACCAAAAGGCTGCATCAACATATTGATTTCCAAAAATAACGAGCTTCCATTTGGTGGCAATGGGCGGACCATATCCGCACGTGCGCCAACGCACACGCAAGTGCCGAAATATAGAAGGGAGGGGAGAGACGGCGGAGGTGAGGCGGCCCCTCGGCCCCTCCCTGTGGCGCAACCCCGGAGTATCCACCCTGTCTCGGGTGGCTGGTGCCCAACGTGGTATTCGCATGGAATCAGGCAAGGCACCGGCAGTTTGGTCTCAGGGAAGGCCTCAGATCCCCGATGATGTCAGGCAAATCTCTAATGACTCACCCTTGACCAGCTGAGGCGTGCATGGCACCATGCGAGACCAAGTGGCTCAACTCATGGATTTGCCTTGAATTGCCTGGGGGGGGAAAGTGGCGCGCCGCTGCAGGTCCTGCAGGCTCCCTCACGGCGTCGCCGGACAGCGGTGGCTGTGCAGCCCCACCTGCCCGCTTCCGAGGTCACCGCTTCGGTCACCGCTTCCTCGGGTCGGACTCTTCGGAGACGGCGAGGGAAGGCACGACCGACTGCATGACCGCGATGACGGCCATGACGACCTTGGCGATCATGGACTGCTATGGTAGTGCTACCTTTAGTCGCCTGACCACGTCTGCCTTGCGTCCCGTCTGCCTTGCCGATTTCGCTAATGGAAGGTCGCTGGTCCGAGGGAAGGCGAGGCGCGGAGTCCGACATTGAGGGTCCGAATGCACCAAAGTCTTTTGTTGTTGCGACGATGCGAGGCAACTTCGGCTAGAATGTCCACGAGGAAGAAGTGCATGCCTTTGTCCAGTTTTCTCTCGGGCATCATGCCCATCATCGTCAGCTACATATAATAGCACTTGTGCTAAGCTGACAGCACTGACGCTGACACCGGGGTGTCCTGCGATTTAGGAATCAAGGCACACAGTCGTGTTTCTCATTCAACCGCCTTCTTACTGGTACAGGTCTCCATATCATCAACATACTATAGAACCAAAAAAGCACATGCGTAAATACGTACAGACTCAACCAGTAGGTACTTGCTATGCTTAGCCCAGACCCTAGGGTAGCACAAAAGGGGACCCAGGCAAGCTGCTGTCGCCTCAACCTCACAGCCCCTGGCTTACACCCCTTGAAATCCAATCTGATATCGCCATAATGGTAATCATGGGGTTCACGCCGCTCGCACTCGGCAGCACACTCCCGTCTGCTACATACAGGCCCTCGCGGCCCCAGACCTTGCCCATCTCGTCCACCACGCCCGTGTCCGCCGTCGCGCTCATCCGGCACGTTCCCATCTGGTGCGCCGATGCTATAGGCCGGAACGAGGCACTCGCTGCCGTGGTCCGCAGATGCTGCAGCCATGCAGCCAGCGCCGGGTCCGTGAACTCGGGGTCCTTGACCTCGCCCCTGGCCGAGCGTGCCAAAAAGGATGCGGCCGCCTTCTGGTCGACGATGAGGGGTTTTATGTCCGGGAGGTAGGGCTGGATCTCTGTCGCGCCTGAGACGTAGCAGATCTTGGAGATGGCAGCCAACCCCTCGATGGCGTGCTCGCGATCGAAGTCGGAAATCTCATAGACGATGCGCGGGTTGCCCGTCTTGGGGTCGCGGAACACGCTGCCAGTGTCGCGTTCGCGCGTGATGGTGATAAAGGTCCCCAGACGCGAGTACTTGGCCATGAGTAGCTTGGAGTTTATGCCGCTGCTCCAGGGGTGCCCAGCAAGGGAGGTGGTGGGCTGACATGCGTGTTAGCCAACTTGAACAGTGCCGTGGTGCTGCCTCGCGGTTTACTCACCATCATACATGCCGTCTCTATCTTGACGCCGTGGCCCTTGCCGTCGAGGTTCTCAAACTCGCTGTTACAGGCCGTAATAATACCTCCCTCCCATCCATCTGTCTGCTCATCAAAGGTCGTCGAGATGATATTGGCAGGGTGAATGTAGAGATTCTTTCCGACTTGAGGGTTCTAGAGTCTCCTGTTAGAGAAAAAAGGGGAGGGGGTTTCATTCCGAAAGAGTCGCCAAACTGAAAAATCTCACCTCTATGCCACTGGCCTCGAGAAGAAGGGGACTCCGTAAGGATCCGCCGGAAACAATGACCCTCTTCGCCTTGATCTGGACCCTCCTCTTGGTACGCTCGCTCTGGGGCGCGCTCACGCTGCCACGCGGTCCCCTCGATAGCCACTGGCCTTCGACCCCGGTGGCCGTCTTGCCATCCTTGTCAAAGACGATCTTCTCAGCCTGGAACCCTTCCATGAACTGGGCGCCCGCCTCGGCCGCAGCCGGCAGCCAGGCAACCGCAGGGCCCCTCTTCTCGCCCGAGCCGCAGCCCATATAGCAGCGGCCGCAGTAGTGCTCCTTGTTGGCCGTGTTCTGGGCCACGGGGTAGGCCTTCCACCCGAGCTTTCTTGACCCCTCTAGGACGGCGTTGTTGCGGTGGTTGTGCCGGATAGCATCCATACCGGCACCGACAAAGTCCCAGACCCGATCCAGGCACTGGTCGTAGCGCTTGGTCCCGAACATGGGCAGGCCAGCGTCCACCCACTCCTTGCGCACGTAGTCTTGCGTGCGCAGGCAGACGCTCCAGTTGACGGTGCCTCCGCCACCCCAGTTGCTCCCAGCGAGGATATTGACGCCGCCGTCCTCGCTGAAAATGGCGCCGGAGTTGTCCAATAGGTGATGCGCTCCCGCATCCAGGGGCATGGGAAGCTGGGATGGCGGAAAGTAGTATCCCTTGTCGACGACAAGGACGCGGTGACCAGCCTCGGAGAGGTTCTTGGCGGAAACACCGCCCCCAGGACCGGAGCCGACAACGACAACATCGGTCTCGATGACGTAGGGCTCGTTGCCGGCGCCAGGCTGGATGAAGTCGAAGGGATACCCCTCGACGCGGGTCCAGTTCTTGGGGATGTTGGTGTAGCCTGAGAGGCGGTGGAAGGGCTCGTTGGTCACGACGGCACCCTTCATGGCCAGACCGGTGATGACCTTGGCAAGGTTCTTGAGGGTGGCAAAGCGGGACTTGTCCCACGATTTCAGGATGGCCTCCCGGACGGGGGTGGGCTGCATGGTGATGGGCTGCCAATAACCCGTGAAGAGGAGGCTTCCCACACGGGTACTAATGACTTGGTCAGGCAACGGGGGAATTCGAGAGCCTGCAAGTATCAAGACCTACTTCATCATGCCCATGACGCTGGCGAGCTTTGCCTTGGCCGGGCTGACCGCCAGCATGCGGAGGCAGTCGTCTCTCAGGGCTGGTTCCGTAGACAACCGGCAGGCGAAGAAATCGGCCAGGTCCTTGGTTGACTGGCCGTCAGGCAGCCCCTTGGCTGCTTGCTTGAGCAGCGCCTTAAACTCGTCATCTGGAAGGGCGATCTGGAGACCGTCGCCGGCTGCTTTGGATTTCGAGGTGATGGCGGGCAGGGCACCGTCGAGGAGGGCGTAGAAGACCTCCCACTGGTCTGGGGTCATGAAGTCGCCCGGGGGCGACTGGGGGAGAGGCGTCTCGGTGGGCCTGGGCTCTGGCACAGTCGGCATCTTGGCGTCCGTGGTGGTTGTGACTGGGAGGGCGAGAGTGACGAGATGACGAGGGCCGTCTAGGGAGAACGCGGATGGGAGAATGAGGTAGCGAGGGAGTGAGGATTGAGGCTATGCGGAGAAGAGAAGGACGACATCGCGGACCGGGGTCTTGGAGAGCTGGAGAGGATGTTGTATCTGTTATCCATGGACTGTCGGGGACGTGCCAAGGGTGCCTCAGCCTGGGGGCCCCATCCATCAGCAGTGTGATCGTCTCGAGACTGTCGAGGAGGCTCGAGGCTTGAAACCCCGCACAGGTACTCGTATGGTTACCCCATGGACTCATGGGTCTAAGGGCCATAATAGTACCCCATGCGGTATACCCTGCCGTGTACCCTGCCGTTTACCCTGCCGTGTACCCTGTCAACCCCAGCTTTTCTCCAACCAATAAGTTGATACTGACCCCATCACCTCCTGACAGCCCTCGGGCACTGGTGTTGCTCCGTCGCCCCGGTTCGATGCCGACGGAGTGTATGGTGGGCCGCAGAATCAATTGATGTACGAGAAGGAGTACGTACGTACATAGTATTGCTACGTGGAGAAGATTGGGTCCATCCCGTGGCCTGCCATCAGGATCGGGGATTGTGGATCTAGGATGAATGAGGTGGAAGATCCAAGGTCGGGATCGATCCGCCCGTGTTCGAGCCATGCTTGGAGGCGGGGTACGGGCCACCTACCTATCTACCTGAGGTACGTATGAACTACGTATGACTACTTACGTAGGTATCTGTACTACAGCTTATCTGTACTGTGAGTTAGTAGTAGGTATGATAACGGCAAGAGCAGATCCCTAGAATTCAGCTTGGCCGCCCAGTCCCTTCCCGTTCTAACACAACCTCGACAAATTAGGTAGTCTCTTCGTCCTCGCCCCTTCCCCCTTTTTACCCTTGAGCTGTCGCCTCTAGGGTAGCAGTTCTTCCTACATACTCAGTACTACCTAGTAGGTTAGGTGCCTTAGGTAGTGGGTGGTAAACACTACGGTACAAGTACTCGTAGGTAAGGTATGATTACTACCTATTGTACCTACCTATATGATGTGTCCACTTCAAATACGTTATCTGATTCCGCCCCTGCCCGTCTTGCTACTACCACTATGTTCACATGCTGCAATTTCAAGGCCCACTTGGACGCTTTCCTTGCTTCTGGCTGTTTGCCGCCTACCCTTACTCGTTCTACAAGTACTACATGGTGATATGAAATGTGTCCGTACTCATAGTATCCGCGGAGCACCCCCTACGGATACATACTATACCTAGTAGTATCTATATGCATGCATTCGATACAGTTGCCTCAGGCGTCCTTGGTGGCCGCCATAACACCACAGTCGCTTGTGTTGAGAGAGATGCCGCTTGACGTACCAAGAGTTGAGACCCTTGTATTCATCGCTGCCCCATCACTTCTGTCTGTGACTGCGCTAGATACATCACATGGATGCCTACGGCTGCCTCTCCATGACCTCCGCTGCCGTCGAGTCGATCCCGTTGAAAAACTCCACCAAGAACGCCAGCCCCAAATCGCTCCGCCATAAAGAAAGGTCATGCCCCCATCACCCCTGACCATGTATATACTTACCCATCTGGTATCCATGTGCTACAAATATACATATCTCATGTAAACACATGTCATATATATATAATATCAGGTACCACGACACCCCCAAGGGTCCTTGCGGACAGAGAGCACTGCACCTAGAGGTCATTCGCCCTCCATGTCGTTCCGACCCCAATCTTTAGTATACAAACGCCAATCGTTCCTCATACCACGCAACCTTCAAGTTGCATAGCTTTCTGCCTGTTGTGGGCTCGTCCCCTTGTGCCTTCGGAAGAAGGGAAAGTCCCTCATCCGAAACCTGCTTGGCTTCTTTCGCAGCGCCTTGCCCTCGGCCTTTCCCAGGCTCTGGCTTCCGGTGCTCGACTCTTCGTAGTCTCCTGCTTCGCCGTGTTTGGTGCTGGCTGTCGAGTCGCCACCCGGCCGCCTTGTCCTCTCGTAGAGTCCTGGCGCGCTCGTCGGTCGTTCGCCTGATTCCTTGCTCACGATACTCGTGCCCTTGGTGCTGGGCGACATGGGTATTCTGCCCGTGGCGCTTGTCGCTTGGGACGCCCAGTCGCCCGTCAGCCCAGCCGAGGCGCTGCCCTCTGTCGTTTCGCTGCACCTCTGCCTGCCTGGTAGGGCCGAGCTCTCGTCTGCTCTCCCTCCGGCCCCTTGCCCCTGATTCTGGAACGGGTCGCTGTTGGCTAGCTGTCTCACGGCATCAAACGGGGAGACCTTGCCGTCGATCGACTGCGGGACATGTGCCGATTTTCTTGTTGGATGACTTAATGGGGGGTCCAACACCTCGTCCTCGGGCTCCTCTGCGTCAACCAGCACGGGTGGCGTTTCGGCTAGGACCCTGGGTGTACCATCACTGGACTTTCCTGCCTTGTCATCGTTCTGTGGCGTTGGCTCTTTATTACTCTCCTCCATCCCGGCCGCAAAACTCATGGTTCTGGGAGAGAATGTACCTTCTTTGAGGAGCCGCTTTCGTGCTGGATCATCCTTGGGCTTTTTGGCCTTCTCCTCTTCAACCATGCGCTCGAAGAGACCCTTATTAATATCCAGCTCGTCCACGGTGTATTTCATGCCCGGCATGATATCGGCTACTCCTTGGAACAAAGGTATGGCGAAAAGGTTCATAAAACCAAGCTGGGATTTCACCAATGATTCAATGTCCTTCTTCGGGGGGGCCATAAAGGTAGAGGGGATCTCGAGCTCGTCTTCCATTGAAGCCTGCCGGGAGAACTCCTCTGAGAGGATGTGCATCCATTGCACCGCAGTCTCGTAGCGCCTCGCCTGTTGTGAATATTAGCCGCCGCATTGTCCACATTTTGGGCCTTGTTGGTCCCCGCCCCAGTCTGATGCACCTACCACGTTGCTAATGTCCGCGCACTTAATCAAAAGGGAGCATGCCAGCGCTCTTTGATCCTCGATCTGTCGACCGTTCCAGCCGTCTGTGGTGTTATTGACCTGCAGCTTTTCCTGGGTCTCGCCTAGTCTCTTCATGTAATCAAAATGCGTTCCCATGTCGGTCGCCAGGATGGAGCTGATCATGAGCTTCCGCATTTTGGTGTCCTCGAAAGCGGCTGGCCAATATCGACGCAGGATTTGTGAAAAAGCAGCACAGTGAAACGACTCGAGCACAGATCGATCGTTGTAAAGCTGCGCTAGTGGTGCATTTAGTGTTACTAGAAATCCGTTATTGACACCGGGATGTCCAACGTCGTGACCGATGGCGGTGATAAGCAGTGTCAGAGCCTCAAAGGAAGAGATCAACGAGCCCATCGGCGAATTTTCTGCGGGCTGCGCAATTGGCCCTTCTGGGGATCCTGGATATGGTGCAATCGAGCCGATGTGGATGAGGAAGTTGAAAGTGGCTTGTAGTACATCCACTACATGGCGGAAGTTATGGTAGGGTACGAAGCTATTGTATGCAGCTCGGCATGCCACGAGGAAACTGATCAATTGGTCTGATGGATTCGTGCATTAGCTGCTGTCGGTGCGGGTGCTCGCAGTGGAGCAGGGTGAATGCAACTTACCTGCCGGTATCCGCCAGTTTTCCAGACCGGGCATACTGAGCGTATGCTTGAACATGATCATGGAGGCAACAACCAATTCGTCATCAGTGTATGCGTGGGCTGAGAAGTGCCATTCGGCGACCGCCAGCGCAATCTCAGCCTGCCGTTCGGTAGACACTGCTACGTGGACGCTGTTGATCTGATCATCTTCAAGGCCTATGCGGCATATTCCTTTCATAAGCCCCGAGACCATTGCCTCGCGCAGATAGGCGAATGGTCTCTCCTCGTTCATGCCTACCCATGATCGTTGACGGCCGCGTTTGATCTCCAAGAGCGCTTGCTGCTCTTTGGCAGCCTCCCGATGTGCTCGGTACGCAGATATCTCCAACGCTGAGATACACTTCGAATTCAGGGGCCCGATGATCACATCGGCCGCGCCAAGCTCGAGACATTTCCTGATACCGGGACGGTTGGCAGCCAGGCCGGTCAGAGGAGTGGGATCTCGGACGCCGCCCACGTCTGTTATTTTTAATCCCGTTGCCGAGGGAAGCAATAGCTGTTCTTCAGATCGGCGACTGATGATAGGCATTGGAACTACCAGTTTGGCCACGTTCCGAAGGCGCGCTTCCGTGTTTAACTTCCGGAGTAGATTGAGGCCATATAGCTCTTCGTCGGGGGCTAAGATCTCGGCGGCGCAGGACGTAGTGTCGGACGCTGGTGAGGGGGGTCGAGAGGACGAGCGAGGTTCATGTCCCACAAACTCGTGGCGTGGGGTGTCGAACAATACTATCGTCGGTTTCAAGTCGATCATAGATCCGTCGAGAAGCTGGACCAACTTTTCCAGGCAAGCTACACCGGACTTGCAAGTATGGACTGATATGACCCAACTCATTAGCTTTGGGGACTGGAAATGTTACTTGTATGGAACAAACCTTCGCCGAAAGCCTCTAGAAGAGGCTGCAACTCTTTGCGAGTCCCGCTATCCTGCCAACCATCTGCTGACTCCTCCCAGGAGCTGACGCGAACTAGGCGCTCCTGATCGACATTGCGGTTGACATAGATGACATGGCATGCGGGACTGTCCATGATTGTGACGGAGAGCGACCAGTCCCGCGACTGGATCGCCTTGGACCACAAAGACAGAGGGTTGGCGCGAAGCAATCAGGACGTCTGACGAAGGGCGGGACTAGTATATCGAGTTTCGCGCCGCTAGGTCGAGGTCATAAAAGGACCGTCCAAGATCACCGAGCCTCTTTGGTAGTCGGGCGTTTTGCTAGATGAGTAGGTCGATAATTGCAGTGAAGTGCCAGCTTGTCGTCGGGTAATTGGGAGAGTGGCTACGGCGCCGTGGCCTTTGAGGCGGCTTGGCCTGGTGAAGAGAGGTCGCGGGAGGAGGCCACCGCTGCCAACTGTCGGGGGAAAGACTCGGACGAACAGCAGGTGAAAGAGTCGTGAAAATGGTGCGGCTTTCCGACGTGAGGATTGCGCCCAGGATGTGACTGTCAGTGCGCAACCATGTCCTTGCAATTGCGTGCGTCAATGACACAGAAGTCGAATGGCCCGGGTCTCGAGGTTAGTTTTGTCGGACCTGCGTTTCCCAGGGTGGATACTGTTCGGTGCCGGGCGAATGCGCCGGGTCGACTCGTCTGGTCTGAGGTGGTCGTCGAGTCAGTGGGTGGCGATGCGCGGTAAGGGGAAAGGACAGGATGGGGTGGGATCAATGAGAGAGGAGGAGGTGGAAAGAACGAAACGACCAGACTGAAGGTGGTAAAATGAGGCAGACGGACGGACAGGCCAGAGTGAAGGAGAAATGGGAAGGAACGACGAGTCCAACTGGAGGCCAGGAAGCCCCTGTTAGACCGGGCAGATATTGGCGCAGCAGCTGAAGAGATGGACACATGGCGCAGGCGCATGTCTTCGTTCCTCCAGGGCATCTGTGCAGGGCGCCAGAGCAGGGACTGGGGCCCCGGGGGTGACCAAGCAACCAAGGGACGGGGGTATGGTCTCTGTTTGGCTGGTGGTGGCGGGGGCCGTGGGTACGAGGGCGGACAGTGTGTTCGATGGTTCAAATGGCACCAGGCAGTACGAGTAGAGGATGCGATTGATCTGGCTAATAAGACTCACGGGAAGAGGCGAATCGTTGGACATGCCAGGGCGCCTAAGATCGGCGCTCGAGGGCTGGGGTTTGGGTTCGCGGGTGGTTTGTGTCGACTGTGCTCTTACCGACGATTCGTCGTCGAAATTGAGTGGTCCGTCTTATCTTGGGCGTCTGGGCCGCGAACGCGATCGAGTTTGGTTGGGAGAGGGAGGGGAAGGAAAGGAGATACAAGATGGGATTTATGGTAAGATCAAGGATAGAAGAAGAAAAGGAAAGAAAGTACGATGTACGAGTCGAGAGAAAGCAATGAATGGGTGGCTACTTCCAGACGGGACGTAGGGAAGGTAGGTAGGTAGGCCCTGATGAGTAGGTAGGTGCCTGAGTAGGGTGGGCGCTATTGCGGATTACCTGCCTCAGAAACGGACAGTCCAGGGCAGTTTGGGTTCATGTATCCGTTGTGGGTGGCGACCTGTGCCTACCTATCTTGAGCTCGTGCTCTTCTACTACTCTCACCACTCGCTAGGGCCACTACCACCTCGCCCGATAAGGTACGCGCCTCGATGCCGGCTCAGCTACTGCAATAGAGGCGATCGATGCATTCCAGCAGGAGCAGGACTCTAGAGACTCCCACTCTGTCTGGCCGGTGAACCCTCTACTGTCGCCGTCCACCCAGAGTTGCCCCGGGGGGTTTTGCCCCCCACAAGAAGTTGCTGGACGGGGCCCGCTAAGAAACTGAGAGCCAGCCCAGCCCAGCCCCCAAAGGCAACGGTGAATGGACTCGCAGCGTCGACTACTACGAGTGGTAGGTATTATCTTATAATTACTGCAGTGGCTATCCGTACAACTGGGCTATCGACCACGGCGAGTCTTACGTGATTCGTGCTGCTCCTGGTACATCGGCCACCTGTATTCGTGTGTTGTGTGAACCTACCCCAAGGCCCTTGTGCTACTGGAACCAACAGGAGACAAGGCGATGGGACTCGGCCACCATCGAGCCCGAGCCGGCATGGCAGCTTGGGCGCCATGTTCCGAGAGGGTCTAGAGATTGGGGTAGGGATCAGCGGGCGCTGAGTGTCTGGCGTTCTGCCTGCAATTCTGCGGACGAGGCTGTAGGCACCGGGCCCAAATGGGGACACTCAGTTAACAGCAGTTGCTGGTCGGCGATGAGCTCCCGGAGGGCGTCCAAGGACACCTTGTCACGCCATTGGCTGCACGCTGCAGTCATCACGTCTGATCTTGACCGTGAGGATTGGTATTGGATGTACATACAGCCGGCGATTACTAGTAGACGAGCCACCGATGCAATGGCGCGAATCTTATGCACCTGAGGTGGCGACATGGTTGCGATATCAACTCTAATCTGGCCATTGTGTGCACGAGGCTCGTGCTGCGCAACTCCGATCCGATTGCACGTGCATGTCTGTAGCCGGGGAAGAAGAAAATGGGGGGCAGGGGCGAACAATGATGGAATATCACGATCCTGTTGAGCGGCGAGGGCAAGCATGGGCAAATGGGCCTGCGCGAAGTTGGGCGGTCAAACTCGGCAAGCAGCTAGAGGGCTGGGCTGTGAAGGGGTGATGGCGTTGGATCAACCGCCTATCGCCCCTGAATGGGCAGGCGGATCTTCAGCGTGGCATCTTGGGGGCCTGCTGTCACGCTGCAGCGCGCTGGGGTCGCCGAAGCACCCGCTGGGCTTCTGGTCGTTTTCGAGAAAGGACATCGAAGCATCGGGGCCAGGGCCCCCCTCGTTTTGGTCTCTGGCCCTGGCCCCTGTGGCTACAGTAGGTTAGACGTCTGAGCCAGTCCGTGCCAGCCTGTGGCCCGCGACCTGCTGGGCCCCACCTAGACCCACCGGGCAGGCTGCAAGGCGCCAATCTCGGGGTTCCTCTCAGCACTCCAGTGGCCCCAGCAAGTGCAGCCACTGCACCTGCCACTGCAGCTGGCTGCCCCTCACCGTCTCTCAGACGGGCTCACAACAGCAACAGCCCCGCTCATTCCAACACACCTTGACCTCGTCACCTCGGACTCTGGAGGCTCGACCGCTGTAGAGGAAACACCCCCTGCAGCCTTCGCTTTTCGTCAATAGCGACCTTCGAGCACGAGGACTTTCTACTGGACCTGCTACGAAGTACTAAGAACGGCTGGACTAAACTGGACTGCTAGTGGGCGACCCATCCCCCATCTGACAACCATCGCAAATGAATGGCCGTGTATCAGCTGCTCGGTGCTCCTTCCCCAATTCGCTTCTTCCCAATTGGTGGCTGCTTGTCTCGGGCAATTGCCTCCTCCCCTCCTTCCCTCCGCCCTCGGCCATCGTCATTGTCTACGTAGTACTTTGGTGGAGCCTTGGTCTTACACTGCGTCAAGAAGACGCCCTCCTCCAACAACACCCCATTTTGCCATCCAGGGCCACTGCCGACAGCTTTGAGGAACGAACCTCGAACTCTGTCATCGCCATCCGCTTCCCTCTCTGTGGCAACCCAGATAGAGGGATCTCATCATTCTCGTGGATGGAGGCGAGCAGTGTGCGACTGCAGAGCTTGGCTCAACAATCACCGACCCGAGACAAACAACCCCAGCAGGAGGAGTCGGTGACCCTTCGGGTGGAACACCAAAGAAAGTCCCCTGCGATAAGATCCAAGACGGCATCCCCCTGTCTCCGTCCCTTCATATTACGAGTACTTCGTACGTACTATGTAGTAATAGTTCTGAGAGAACCCCAGACAATCGTTCGACATCGCTTTTCTACGCGCCTGGTCTGCCTTGCGGATGGCAATTTGATCATTCTCCATGGCGGTAATCCTTCAGACAACCTTCCTGATCCATGTCCGGTACGTGCTTCACCTACTACGGCCCGCCCTTGGGAAACGAGGACCATAGCAGGCTGCGAGGAGTTTTGTGTAATACTGCCTCTGACTTGCCCTCTGCCGCCCCCAGTTTGTCTGCCGTGCGTACAACCTTCTCGAAACGGCAGACAATCTGCCCCTAATCCCCGCCAGCATCCTGCCGTGCTTCTGCAGTCTCCCGAGTGCTTGGGTCATCCTCGTTTCAAGCAACAAGCATATCCGTCAGACTCCCGAATCCCACGCGAAGGATACGAGTGTTTCTTTTGGACCATCTTTCACTGTACACGGATGACAGGCCTATGTTGCAGATTGAGATAATGACTCCGTTCGTCACCATCTCAGCGCTGTCTTCCATATGTTACGCGTTGATCTACATGCCTTCACTGTATGCCTCCCTACCGACCTACTTACTATGTATTAATATGCAGCGACCTGCACCGAGCGGCCTCCCAGCAACCCTCGCGTCCGACACCCTTCTCAGCATCTCTCCGGGCTCTTGCCTCCGTTGCTGGACCCTGGTTCCCTCACCATCACCTTCCACGGCCGCAATCTAGCGCCCGTCCCGGGCCATCATGGCGACTCAAGTGCTGACCACCTAAACCGGGCGAACGAGTAGTGAGCCCGCTGGACATTGTCGTCCATGCTGCCAGACAGAGATCTCAGTGATGTCGCGAGAGTGCTTATCAACTGCCGACACCCCTTATCGTATCCTCCGACATATACGGGAATCCTGTCCGTCCAGTAGTGAAGACTAGATCACGCCTTACCACCCTATGGGGAATAGTATTCGTAAGCATTTCATGAACCGGAGCACCGGTCACTTACCCCACGAATGCCCCCGGCCCTGTATGCGAATAGACGCTTGGCACTTGGAAGGCGTCTGCCCTCTTTCCCTGTTTGGAGTGGGATACAAGTTCTCGTCTTCAGTCCTGAGTCCCAAACACGACGAGTTTCATCTCCATGCCAATGACTTATACCCGAATCCAATGCATGGTGGTACCTACTATTCATGTACTATTCGTTTGTAAATGTATAATCCGTGCAGCCAAGCGCCGGTCCGTCACTTGCCAGATGCGAGCGCGTGTGTGTCTATCTCTATCGTGGACATTCCATGTCTCCGCCTCTAAACCTGCTCTTCCCCAAACCCGTCCCCCATTCCCTGTTTGCCTCATTCATCAACAGTCGTTGGAAGCATGTCCTCTGTCATCCCAATCATTCATGTCGCCATATTCACATGATTTATGCTGTGTGCATACACCTTCCCACGGCGTCTCTTTCGACGGCGGATACGACGCCACCATCGACAACCAACCTACTGTGTGTCCTTGTCGCCCTCGACGTGGATCTCAGCAACCTCCTCCGAGTTTCTATGGGCCTCAACCTTGGTAGGAACCGAGATGAGCCCGCGGTCTTCAGCATCAGAGTTCTCCCCGGTGACAGAATTCATCTCAATATCCTGGTCAAACGGGCCACGTTCGTCTTCAGAGCTGACCTGCACTGTGTCGCTCGCACAATCAGATCCGCCAATGCCATTGTTACCGGACTCACCGAAGCTCCACGCTTGGGTGATCGGGTTGGATCCCAACGACTGGTAGTGATCAGTCATCTGGACCCCCTCATCCTCAATGCTGGGATGAACCGTGGAAATCCCGTAGGACGGCGGGCCCTCGTCGTCAGAGCTAACTAACGGCCGGATTGTGGTCGTGGTCCCGTTGTGTGAGCTGCGACCCGTTCCCAAGACTGTACCACGGCCGAAGTTGTCCTCAGAGCGCTGGTCATCTCCGACTTCGGTGGCCGAGTCGTCGTCATCATTCGGGTTGTCAAACTTCTCAAAGATGTCCTTAAACCGTTGCCCGCCAAGCGGTCCGTTAGATCGTCGGCGGTAAAAGAGGAGATATGCCGCGCTCGTCACGACCGCAGATGGATCCGAGACTTGGCTAACGGAGGAATCTGTGCAATATGTCAGTGAGATGTCCAGTTGGTACACACAAGGCTTGGCCACGCACCGTTGTAATTATACCAACGCCCATCCATGAAGTTCTTGGCGTACGCTGTGTAATGCCCACCGCCCAAGCCTCCATAGTGGTCGTCGACAGCAATGAGGTCGTATATTTCCTCACGCCCGTCCTCCTTCTCGATGACGCGTGTGGTCAGATCAAGACCTTCGATCGGGAAGTCGACTAGGATGTCCAACTTGTCACGGCGGTAACCGGAGCTGCTGAAACGCTTGAGGTGCGCCACTAGAATATCTGGTGTCTTCCACAGGTCAAACTTCTTGCTTGCTCGTCGGTGCTCCTTGCACCGAGGGCAGTACCACATGTCCTGCTCCGACAGGACTTCTGCCCTCTCAAACTCGTCCAGACACTCCTCGAGGGTGATGCCACGGGAGCGGCGGTTCTGACGCCGCCTCTGGGTGATCTTCAGTGCCGGGTCCTGGAGCGTCTCAAGGTCCACGTATGTCTTGGTGCCGTAATTGCTATCCGTGTTGTTGAAAGACGAACCGCCAAACACGGTCTCCCACGCTTCCTCGTTCCAATCGACCACAAGGCCCTCTCCAAGGCGGATGAGAGGCCCGCCATCGGCCTGTGCGGGAGGCATAGGCTGGGGCTTGACAGCAGCAGAGCGATGCGCCTCCTTTTGGGCCCGCATCTGCTTCTCTCGCCGCTTATTGCCCTTCTTTCCGTACGTCTTGTGCTCTTTGAACTTCTTCTTCCCCTTCAACTTCTGCGCAGGGGGGCGGCGGGCGAACTGCTTTGTTAGTCACATTTCAACTTCTCGCGTTGCGGTGGGACCTGCACATACCCGAACGGGACCCCTATCATCTTCGTCGCTCGACTCATCTGCCATCCTTGTTTCCGCAGTTTCCGTCTTGGACGTCTTAGGTGTGTCTTCGTTGCTGCTTTCCTCATTTCCAGAGCCGACGCTCCCCCAGCTCTCCGGGCTTCCCCCATCATTCTCCGCAGGGGGCTGCGGCATGCGATCAGCTAGTTTGGGCAGATTCCTATGGGCGTCCACCTGAGCCCAACCCGTGGGAACTGGGCCCTCCGACCCGTCGAAGAAGTAGGAGAGCTCAAACAGGTTTTGGAGCTCGGGGTCAAGGAAGCTGTCTGGCTCGAGGAATGCAGGCCGCTTGGTGTTAAACTGCCTCAGCAGACCCGGTTGATGCGGAAGAGCGGGTAGCGCTGATCGCCGCTCAGTGGCATCCTTCATAGTGACGTCCACCATGTCATCCTCTCCCTGGACGGAGTGGGCAGCAACCTTACTGTCACCCGAAGAGTCGGCGTCGGACGCTATGGCGATAACGCCGTCGGAGTCGCCATTCTGGCTGTCTTCTCCCTGCACAGCCCGCCGGAGCGTTGGCCACGTGGAGAAGGTCGCTACCTTTTCCAACACTTTGCGTTGGATGACGTCGTAGTTGGAAGCTTCCTCACGTCTCAGGGTGATGAAGTGTGGAGGAGACGCTCCCTCGGGGCGGCCACTGGCGTGAGGGCGGCGATGGAAGACAGGAACAACCATTGTGTCATAAGCTGGATCGTCCCAGTCAGCAGAGTCGGCAGGGGTGTCGACGTCTAGCATAGATCGCTTCTTGGGCTTCCCCTTGAGTGGCCAGTTGGTCGGTACCGCCTCCAGCTCATGAAGTGTCGGAATGTCCGAGGACTGGATATCATCCGAAATGTCCCCCTGGTTATCGTAGATCCTGAAGAACTTCTCCTTGAACTCTTCTGCACCCATCAACCGCTCGACCGGCACCCCGGTCCGAATCGACATGAACTGCTTCAAGAACTCAACAGCACTGTGCTTGGGGAGTTCGACCTCGATCTTAACGGGAGAGTCATTGAGCGGGAAGAACTTGACGGCTTTGACCCACATGTCCTCGATGGGGAGTGGCAGAGTGAGGTTGTTGAACGGGTCAAATGTGATGCTGATCTTGCCGCACTCTGGGCACTTCAGAGTCGATTTGTACATGCCAGTGAAAAGGTCGGCAATGACAGAGTCGTCTCGCCGCCTCGTGATATCCCACACCTCCTCAGCCATCTTCCGGATAGCCTCCGGATCATTGATCATATCATCCGTAGAGTCGGGTTTCTCAATGTATGGTTTCTTCTTGACTCGGCTGAGATCCTCCTGAAGACCGTCGAGCAAGAACCCAAGAAACTCTTGGGAATCCTGCTGGCCCCAGCCCTGAAATGTGCTTCGACAACGACCGACGGTCGACTTGAAGTCTCGGGGACTGACAGACCCTCGGCCTTCGTCATAAATTTCCTTCAGGAGACCCATGTAGGCCAGGGCCACCCTCCCATGGTAGCCTAGGGGGTTGGTCTTGTTGATCTCATCCACATATGAGTCGGTGAGGAAATATTTCGTTAGCTCTTCGACGCTGCGTACACACTGTAGGGCCGAGTTCATGTAGCAGGTATTTCCCAGGTTGTGGAGGCCAACTGCGCCCAAGCTCCTGCCCAGCCTCTTGCGTTGGGCCCTTACGCGAGTCACAGCCGCTTGGGGGGCGGGGCTATTACGACTGCTATTCGCATTTGATGACAGAGCAGAGGCTGTGGCTTTGACGGGGCCCCTTACGGGTTTGGACGCATGTTTCCCGGTATAAGTGCTGACCCACCAATTGTCAATGGCTTCATCCAGTATAAGGGTCTGGTCGGTGACTAGATTGTGCAGTTGTATGGATGACTTTCCATTGTACTTTGTGTTGATGGTGGTGTCAGGGACATCCAGCTGTATCCTCATGTCCCGGACCTGGGAGAAGGTAGGGACATCGAGGAGCAGACGAGACCAAGGGTCTTGAGAGCTGCCCGAGTTCTCTCTTGTTGGGGAATCGGGAGGCGTGAGGGCCGAACTCGGGCTCGGCTTCTCTCCCGCATCCTGAGGGAACGCAACAGAATGCAACCGAACTTTACGGTCGAGGGGGATCCCAGCTAGCGTCTTTGCGTCCTTGAGGAACGTATGCGCGTGACTCTTGCGACTCCGGACAAGAATCAGCGGTGGTGGATTTTCGGCTTTGAGAGACTGTTCAATCGGGAACGGGCTCATCTCGGACCAAAGTCGGTGAATCCGAAAGATGGGAGGGTGGAGCTCATATATGATCTCCCCAGCCGATTGAGCGTCTGGGGAGTCACTGATCGCGGTCCGCACAATGGGTTTCTGGCCATCCTTGACGCCGTACCAGTCAACCACCATGTTCCAAGCATCTTCCGGGAACAGCTCGAAATCCTCAAGACCAGCTCCTGGCTTCAGGCGGACAAATTCAAGCCCGCTCGAATCCACAATAACATCCTCAATGATGTCTGAGTTGTCGACAGGGCCTAGGGACTTGACGTCTGCTTCGTCGGTCTTGGCTCGCTTGGTGTCGGATCGCAGGGAGAGAGCCTTGTCCACCCAGGTGCGCGAAACAAGATGTGCCTTCTCCCCCTCTTTCAACGGAGCCTCCTTGGATGCCTTGAGAAGGGTTTCGATAATCTTGACTTGCTCATGGATCGGGGGAGGCGGTTCTGGTGCCTCGAGTTAGAACTACTGCACGCAAGTCAATTCCCATGAAGAGCTCACTCACTGTTCGCTTGGTTTCCTTCCGCAGACGCATTTCTGTTATCTTCTGGGGGATCAACACTCATGGCGCGGGGCAGGCCATTGGACCCCTGGGTGTCTGAACCCCCCTTGGCGCAGGAATCTCCTTCTGGCTCCATACTCGAGGCACGGCGTTTGAGTGGGGATGACGAGCGGTGGGGAAGGTCGGCATCGCCGTTCATGATGGCTCTCTTGGAGACGCAGTACCGGGACTGGCCTCTGGACTTGGCTAGTGCAGATCCAGCGTCTTCTCCTCCCTTGTCACCGTCCAATGTCACGTCTGGGTAGGCCGAGGAGCAGGGCGAGGAGGCGGTGGAGGAGGCGTAGTCGGCTGAGACGAGAGAGCTGCCGTTTGTCTGCAGCCTGTGGGGTAGGCTCGAGGCCGGGGGGTGGGAGTCTGCTCTTTGGTAGGAGGGGGGGCTGTCGGGCCCGGAGGCAGAGAAGGAGAAGGCTGGTTCGTCGTCGGGCTCGCAGGAGGGCAGAGCGGTATCTGGGGAGGGGCTGTTGCTGGGGTCTCGTGCCGAATGCCGGGAGGAGATACGCCTCTTCTTTGAGGAAGACGTCTTGAAGGCGAGCTGCTTGGGGCAGCTCGGGGCGATTCGGGAGCGAGGTCGTCGATGGAGGGCCAAGGAGGACGGTCGTAGTGAAGGCGGGACAGCAGCCGGTAACGCACTCGTACGACCAGCGGGCCTCTCTCGAATAAAATCCTGGGGTGGATTTTAAACTTTTGAGCCGAAGAGAGGAAGGGAAAATGCTTCAGCTGGGTGAGAATAAAGGTAGCAAATCACTGCCCATGGAGGCGGTGGTTCGGCAGTGGGGGGGGGGGGGGGGGGGGCCAGAGAAGCACAGCCAGCGAATTTCTTGGATGGTTGACCCAACAGGCCTTGTCAGGGCTGTGGAGGATGGTGGGCGCCCTTGGCGGCGGCGGCGATTCGCGGTGGGTCCTGGGTTTCTGACCGCACCACCTCAGAGGCCAGAGGCTCACAGGCTCAGAGGCTCGTCAAACCTTGGAAGTGACGATACGGTGAGAGGATCCCAGGTTTTCCAGCATACCTGACCTCGGACAACGGGCGATGCGATCGCGGTTGACCGGCCTGTACGGACCTAGTTATGGGCAAGTAGGAAGTACTACTAGTTGCTGTACTAGTAGTAGTAGGTAAGTACTACCTAGTTCTTAGGCAGTGCTGATTCAAGGCACCAGCAGAGGCGGTAATAGGTATTTGAGGTTGCGGTCGGGGATGGGATGGGCGATTGTGGGATTGTGGGATTGCGGACGTGCAGATGCCCAAAAACAAAGAGCCTTCAAACTTTGGCATTAAAAACTTGAAGGTGTTTGTCTGAGTTTGCAAGATCCCCTGTTTGCTTGCTGGCGGGCTGGCGACTGGGGCCACAGGGCTAGGTGCTCTACACTGCGCTGACTGCAGCACTGGAATGGGTCAATGACTGGCCACATGGACGCTTCCAGGCTCACCGGGCAGGTGCGGGCGGCGCCTGAAGCTTGCCAGTCCCCACCACCAGGGCAGAAGAACTGTGGAAAATGGAAGCCACCAAAGAACTCTCTCCTCAGTGCTACTGCCTTTCACCTTCTACGTTATCTGAGCACCCACTCAAAGAAGGTAGGCACTGCATTACAAAGTGTCTAAGGCGACAATGTGCTACTGCTAGTAATAGGTAAGTATAAGTTAGCAAGGTAAACAAGCAACGGGAACATACTACTAGTACTTGCTATGATAGTACATTAAGTAAAGACCCCAGCTAGTCGCAATGCCGGCCAGTGCCGACCACTGCCGTCTCTATATACGTAAATAGAACTACCTACCTACCGTATATGTGGGTAGATACTAGTAGGTATAAGTACGTATTATCAACAAGAGCGACCAGGTTTCCAAATGACATCCAACAGAGCCAGGTACCTAAGTACTTGCTCCTACCAGTATGTGCTACGTATTACTAGAGCGAGTAACCCCAACCTCGTCACGTTTATTTGCCTACGAGCAGTTGCATGTGGCACCTTCTGCCAAGTCTTATTGATTTAATTTCTGCTCGATTTTTTATAACACGAATTTGCCTGCCCACACTCCATCTGGAAAACGTCAAGGGGATTTCAAGATCAATATATGGAAAATAGAAATCTCTATATCTCCTTTTCCTCTAATACCGGAGAAGACAAATCTAACCCATCTCAGTGTACTGAAATGGATGCTCTACCGTCTCTAGATTTTTTATCCAGCTGTAAAACAACCCATTTCTCTCTAGACAGTGTACCAACGCATATCCCAGTGACCCCAGATCTTCTCCCATCCTGGCGTAGGTAAACTACAATTTGGAGTCTAGGTCCTCATATTCGCTAAGGTCCTTGACTGGCCGAGCTCCCAGACTAGCCAGGAGACCCGACTTGAAGCGACGGATGTCGGTGATCTCGGTCGCCTGGTTCACTGCAGAGGACCCCTTGACCATGCTCACAGACTCGGCATCCGGCACAGCCGGCTTCAGTCCGCACTCCTTCGCCTTATCAATCAGGGTCGAGATCTTGGACTCTGCTAGCTTAGTCTCTTCCTTCAAGTACTTCTCGAGCAGGTCTAGGCACTGCCTCTGCTCAGCTGGCACGTCTTCTAGCCCGGCTTGCAGCAGGAGCTCGATAATCTTCGTGTCCAGCGCCCCTGCTCCGCGAGCGTGTAGGTGAATGGAAATTCTGGCCCGGCTGGTAGAGGATGGGCTGATAAAAGCCTTGTAAAACTCCTGCATCTCAGCCTTTGTGAGTGCCTTGACATGCGTAGCATCATGTTGCGCTACTGGGGGTTAGCTTGCGTACTTTCATATGTAGCTCCTTGTCCCGCCACTTACCAAGCTCAAAGTCATAATACTCCCCGGCGATCTGTACCCAGTGCCTTGTAGACTCCTGGTCGAGATTTTTAGGCTTCTCGAGCCGCTTAATAACCAAGCTCCGCTTATGTCCCTCGAAATCAGCATCGCTCATCTTATCAATAATCTCGCCAAGCTGCACCAGGAATGCCTCGATACGTGAGTCAAGATAGTCCGGTGTCCGTTCGCTCTGAATCAGGATGCGGAGACCACACGTAGTAGCAAAAGTCCGTAGACTAGTGAAGACAATATATCCGAGTTGTTCCTTGGTTCTTAACTGGTCGAAAGCTGGCTCGTGAGCAATCTGGTCAAGGAGGAGAGTTTTGGCCCGGAGCACACGGTCTGCTTTGTCTCCAACGTATAACCAAGTCTCCACGCAGTGATTGACGTTGGCCGGATCCTTCAGTGTCTTATTGTATACGTAGTTGGAACCTGGCGGCAAGAGCAAAGACCGTACAATCGGTAACTGGGACCGCGGTAACGCCCTGGGTTTGAATGTTGATTCAATGACGTTGGTAATCTTGAGAGCATCCTCCTTGTGCAGGTTACCGTGCGCGTATGTCTCGATGTACATCTGCGATAGAACCTGCTTCTGGTACAGCCTGACTGCATCGCAGGTGATGCTGGGGAGCTCAGCGGATAGTTCCTCCACGAGGTACTCATTCTCGGAGCTGAGGCAGTTCAGGTAGTCCCCAACCTGTTGGTAGGCCGAGTTGAGCTGCCAGTTATTGAAGGCACGAGTAGCCCTCTCCTTGATGACCTCGAAGCGCTCCTCCCTGATCTCTAGGTCTCGCATCGTCGAGGCCACTTGCTGAAGCAAGACGGGGAGCTTATCGTTGTATCCAGAGATGTCCAGCAAGAGTCCTCGAGAGCCGAGGCTGACGGTATACTGCAGTCCGGCCAGCTCGGCATCATACGCGTACTCCTCCAGGGCATCTCGGACAAGCTCTGTGAAGAGCCTTGCTTTGACCGTGTTCTCGGCAGATGCATAGATGAGGGGGCTCTTCAAGCTCACAACCACGCTCGCCCGGGGAACCCAGAACGTGTCATCCTTCTTCCACCATGTTCTTGCTAGAGCGTCGTTTCGGAGCAGTCGAGGGCTAAGTGCGGGTTGCGATACCTCCTTCTTCTCGACCTCGAGTTCGTTCGGAATAAAGTTATTCTTATGTGGTAGATGGAGCTCGGTGATCCGCCTATCGCTTAGCGTGTTCAAGGCTGCCCTGAATTCCGCCATTTGACCAGCAGGTACCGTCTCATATCGATATTCCGTCCCATACCACTTTTCTTTCTTGTCCCAGCTTCCCGGGAACTTTTGTGAGACGATCTGGAGCCTCATGTTCTCGGGACAGATTTTGGCCAGAGCCTTCTCGATAGTCTTAGGATCGAACTTGCGTAGACGGCTGCTACCGCTGAGAAGCCACTCGCGCGGCATAGGCTTTTGCATCATAGAGCTAGTCCGGCTAGTGAACCTGCTGGCGGGGGCCTTTTGCTTGAACTTGAAGTCCACATCTGCCATGCCCTTTTGCTCCTCAAAGATCCAGTTCTGGGGAGGAGATTCGCGCAGGAGTGACACATACTGGAAGAAGACCTTAACAACTTCAGGATAGTTTTTAAGACCCTATAAAGAGGAATGTTAGTATATCGGTCTTCAAAGCCATGTTTAAGACAACATACCTCTTCCGTAAGCCGAACGGTGACATCAAAAAGCCCGGGGGTACCAGGGCAGATGGGGTATGCACCCGCCGAGAGGCTGTTGGCCCAGCCCTTGCTTTTGACGTACGACATGATACTGCCGGGGCCCTCGTGGCCGATCAGGTGGCTGATATACCTGCTAGGCTGGGATTCATAGAGATACTCCTCATCGATGAACGGGAAGACGAGGTTGAGTTCTCGCGAATCCATCACAGGTTTGGCAAAACATTGCGTACCCAGGTCGCTCTCGCGGAACGGGGGCTCCTCCTCCCACCGGTTCTGTGGTAGGTTCTTGTTGACAATGCCGGAAAAGAATTCCTCCACCCACTTCTGAAGTACGTTAAGAGGCTCGCGGCCGAGGACAACAAGCTTCATACGATTGGCAGAGTAGTGCTTATCATGGAACTCGATGAACTTATCGCGGACATTGATACCCCTTGCCTCGGGCTCGGTCTTGAGAACCTCAAAGTTACCCGTGGAAAAGTGGCAATAGGGATGCTTGGGGTTTGACAGGGACTTGTCTAGCTGGTTCAGTCTCCAGTTATCGTTCTGCAAGTTCTTCTTGTTTTCAGAGTCCACTGCCTTGAGCTCTCTGTCTAGCGTGCTAGGAAGGAACAGAGGCTCGACAAAGAACTGGGAAAAGCGATCGAGGGCACCTCTCAGGGGAGACGGGTTTTGCTCGGTGGGTTCTTGGTCATCAGCAGGCTTGGCAGCCACATCAAAGAAGTAGTTTGTTGACGTGGATGCGGTGTATGCATTAGAGCTGCCAGAGTTGGAGGATAAGTACGAGCTGTATTCATTTTCCACCGGGAACTTCTTGGTTCCCATGAATAGAAGCTGACAGTGACAGGTTAGCCGAGGTACCAAGGTGGGCGCAATGGACAAACTGGCTACTTACATGCTCTACAGCGTGTGCCATACCAGGCATGCCGTCCTCGTCGCTAAAGTTGCCGACATTGACGTCGAGGGCGGCACTGGCTTTATCCGTCTCTGGATCATGAACGAGCAGAGCCTCGAGTTCATTGGGGAGACGGATGACCCGGTAGTCGCGGTCGTCAAGCGATGGCTTCTCCAAGCTGTCGGTCAGCAGGACAGCCGTTGTTGGACCAGGGGCCGATGCCGGAAACTCTGAGGGGGGCATTGTTCCCGTTGAGTAAGCGACTGATGGGCTTCTCGTGTGAGGCCGGCCGCAAGTGACGCGGGTAGTAAAGGTGAGGTCTGGTCGTCGAGTATATGGGCGACGAGGTGAAAGGCGCAGAAAACTAACGGTTATAGGGGTTGTGCAGAGTTTCTTTGCGCCGCGGAACATTCAGCTAGCCCATGAAGTCCTCCTACCTATCAGCAACTTGCGTCCCAGTGAAGGAGGATGCTGAGTTGCGCCACGAGAATGAGTAGCGCTGAGTGAGTAAGTGGCTTTTCGGCGCTATAGGATGAGTGTGCAGGGCACAGAACAAACAGTGGCAGCTGTTGTTGGCGGGGCCTGATGCTTGACCTGCGGTGTGTTGGAGTGGAGACGAGCAGTCGCCGTCGTGGTGGACTCAGCGAACCACTCAGCATCCAGATGCAAGTCTTGACTTTTTGAGGACCTTGATGGTCAAGACGAATTGACCCCCCCCCCTGTCCTGTCAACCTGCTCGAGTTGCGCGGGAACGAGCGTAGGGTTCTAGGGGTTTAGGAATGTGTAAAAATATGTATGTTTGTGGTTGGTCAGAAGGGAAAGCTCGGATGCTCTACGAGAGGAGGATCTAATATCGAGGAAGGAGCAAATTGTTCGCAGACGTAGGTGCGAATATGCATGTGTGAAATCGAGGTAGGAACTGAAGCAGCCTAGGTTACCTGTACTACTCGTACTACTACTAGTACTATTAGTACTACTATGTACGGATAGCAGGAGCAGACCAACTAGGTCGGTAGGTAGATCATTACATCCAGAAACTTCGGCGGGTCGCCACCTGACTGACTCTACGGAGTAGTAGTACGGATCGTCACTGGATACCATTCTTGGCCCTGAATCAATGCCGGCGGGCTGCAGGCTGCAGCGGCACACAGTGGGGAATTGGGGGTGGAAGAAACTCAAGATCAGCAACCGGAAGAGATCTATCTTACGGTGAGAGCGAGAGACATTCGTCTCACCTTCCCCCGAGGCCTCATGCACAGTGCATCATCCCGTCCGAGTAGCCGTAGGCGCATGACTTTGCTTCCATCGCCATCTCTTAAGGTAGGTAGGTAGGTACCAGCAGTACAGCTTGAATGTGACGCCCTCACTCTCTTGCCAAGCTCATGATGTGCCCTAGCCTCAGGAACCACCTATATATCGAAGGCGCTGGGTCACTGTGCCTGTCTAGGTAGGTACCTAGGTACCCAAATGAATGCACCATATTAATGGCTGCGAATTGCAGGGCCCTTGCCTCGGCTCACGAGGGTTTTGCCCGCTACAAAGAGCACGAGGCATGACCATGTGCCCTCGGGGATGGTTCACCTGAAGCAAAACGGTCTCTGAAGCTCAGCTAGGCTGTTGGTGAAATACTTCGTACTTACTGACTTTATCGGAGGTACGGGGACTTCGCGGAGGTTGCGGACCATCGTTTGCGCAAAGCCGCTTCCAATTGCCACTCGAGCAAAGAAACATCATAACGGCAGGATGCACGGGGAATCCAGGTAGCACCTAAGGTTGGTACGAAGGTTGCGGCCAAAAGTCTTACTGCATTTGGTACCTAACCCACTAACAGCCTTGCACATTAGAAACCAGTTAAAAATTGATAGTGGGCCAGGTACCACAAAGAATAAGACTTTTGGCCACAACCTTCGTACTGGTACGGATAGTCAAGCTGGGTTTGCCAAAGCTGCTAAAGCTCTCCAGGTGTCAATCTATCTGAAGGCGGTCTGCCCTGTCTTCCCCCAGCCTCTTCTCCCTTGCATTGCGTATTCGGCTATCCGTACATGGCGGGGTTTCAATGGGCTGGCTGTACCCGAATGTACGAGTAGGGTTGCCCATAGCTCTGTATTATCTGCCCCGACGATTTAAAACCCTGCATCGATGGGCAGGATGACGCGACCCTGAGCTAGATGGCGCTGTCGACCAACCTAGACAGAGGAGACTCGAGTCGCTCAAGTTTCGATGCAGACATGGAACCCAAGCAAGCACTAGTTAGTAGTATTATCCGATGAGACGCTCTGCTTTTCTCATCATGTACAATTCTCACAGAAAACAATGCACCTGGACCACGTTTATTATGTTCATTCGTTCTTTCTAAGGAAACGGGCATGTCCAAGCTAGGATTTTCCAAGGCCCATCGCACGGCCTCGCCTCTTTTCTGTCGATCTAATCCTATTTAAAAATCCTAGTCAAGGTGTGTCTGGACTTGTCGGTGTGCGGCACCTCCCCGGCGGAAGCAGACCGCCTAGTACTATACGGCTAATGCATGTTGGGGCTGTTAGCCTCCCAACGGCTGCGAGACAGGCCGATATCGACCGCAGATGAGCTGCAGCCGCTTAAACGGGCGTGTGAGACCGTAATCGGCAGCATTTTTCATGATTCAGCCGCAGAAAATTGCGTGGCAAGACCGGGGACAGACACCGGACAGCCGATCACGTCATGGGACACCATATTTCAGGATGCCTACATTTCCCACATGAGGCTAAGGAATCGCGGTTTCTTCGGGTCCCGAAGATCGCCGCCAACTTGCGAGTGGGCAGTAGATATGGTATAACGGGTTCGTTGCTGCGCGGTGCCTCTTGGGGATGGCGATAGACCCTTTGATTTTTGTAACTCATGCAGCCAGGAAGGTCGGAACCGTGGTAGGGCCGCTCATGCCGGCTACCTTGGGAACCTCGTTCATCCTCGTTTAGAGGAGCCTTTCGACCCCTTCTTTGGACAATCTGAAGCCTTATGCCCAGTCTGTTGACATGTGTAGCAAGCCATCTTGCTATTATTTTGCGAGCCAGGGGACGAAAACTGTTTCGCTCCAGCCGAAGATATGGAAGTTATCTTGTTGTTAAGGCGGACTTCCTTCTTCTTCCTTTTGTCGCGAAACTCCTTCGCTTTCAAGGATTCTTTGGAATTCGACTGGGATCGGCTCCGTGACCTTTGGAGGTTTGGAGATTCCGTATTGGACTGGGCTTCGGCTTCATCCTGCGAATCTTCTTCTTCATCCGTTGAGTTGTCCTCTGAATCCGGCTTTCCTTGCTTTCCTGGGGTCTAGCTAGTGTTAACCCACAATCCTAACCTACCTGGGTACATAGAGGACATACCGAAGGTTTGGAAGGTTTGGTCTTGTAACGATTGGTCGACGTTCGGCCGGGCTTTGGGCTGCCATCCAAGTCGTCGTCTGAAGGATCGAGGTCGCCATAACCAACGTAAACGACATTGAGAGGTTGTTTTGCCGTACGAGTTGGCTTCTTGTCCCAATTTGTAGTGAGGACCCAGTGAGTGTCGTTTCCGGCATGCTTCTCAAGCGCAGCTAGGCGCTTAGCTTCACGTTCGTCAATCGCGGCTTGGACGGCGGCTTGGTCAATATGGAACTCATCGTTCCCCGAGTCGTGTCCTAGCTTCCGTTTCTTTGACGATGGCACCTCGCTGTCGGAGCCTGGAGTTGAAGATGCTGAAGCTGCTGCCCTTTGCATGAATTTCATGCTAAGAAGTCTCGAAGAGACTCCTTTAGGGGTTTCTGGCGCCATCTTTGGAAAATCTTAGCTTTCACCGGCTTGTGCTAAGCAAATCTATTGACGGAAAGAATTTGTGATAGAATCGTTGGGCTTCGCGTTTGAAGAGCGTCATGGCTCCGAAAGCTGGTTCCGTCTAGAAATTTTAGTGGGGCTGGCCGAAGTGGCGGATCAACTGATTTTCCAGCCTGATATCTCGCAGTCCTCGCGACTCCCTCCAGAACAGCTCTTGGTCTGGCTCAACGTCCAATCCGCCAGCACGTTCGACACATTCTGCCTAGAACCATGGCTGCGTCTCAATTGAGGGCTACCGCCTCCTTGGCGCGCGGTATGCGCATCTCGAGCCGAGCCTTCACCACCTCCTCCCGCTACTTCGAGGCTTCCGTCCCCTCGAACTCCAAGACCGAATCGTCGCCCGCCCCCGTCGACGAGTCCAAGCCGGTCGAGATCAGCCAGGCGCCCAACCGTCTGGGCATCTGGTCTCGGAGCCAGAAGCCGCGATCACAGGCCATGATCGGCCCCCGTTTCGAGCAAACCGACTTCGACCTCCAGGTAACAACGCCCTGAAACCCGGAACCTGTGGTGAGCGGGTGCTGACCCATTGAACAGCCCCAACCGAAGTCGGCGATCGAGATGATTCACAAGGAGCCCGTTCGGTGGACACATGAACGTATGGTGGCATGCGAGGGCGGTGGCGGTCCTGCCGGCCACCCCAAGATCTTTATCAACACCGACAAGCCCGAGATTGCCGTGTGCGGCTACTGCGGAGTGCCATTCGTACGTCTCTCCCATGACTCCAAGTTCGCTCTTTGTGAGTGCTAACTCCATGTTCAGGCCCACGAGCACCACCGAAAGCACCTCGAGTCCCTCCCCGAGACTTCCTACCCTCTCGCGTGAGGCATGCGACCAACTAGCGACTAGACGGAATGTTTAGCCTTCGGACACGAAGGCTTGGTGGAGTTTTCTCGGTATTCGGGGCCACGCTTCTCGCGAGGCGATAGAGTCGGGATCAGAAGTGTATATTGTACTCCCATTCTCTACTGTGTGGATTAGCTGAATTATCGGACGCGATGGCATTAACAGAGACCCCTTTCATTTGTGCGATGTGAACACTACGCATCTGTTTTACCATGAGATCGCTCTATGGATTGTGGACGGCGGCACCAATTGTAGAGTTTCTGCAGATCTTATGGGTGTTGAAGGACATCCGAGAAGCCAAGTCGTCAGAGCCCTCCGCTGCCTACGTATTACAACGTAGAATGAGACAATCCCCTGGCATGTCATTAAGACCAGCGAGACGACGAAGTGCGGAGCGAAATATATTATGTGAATCCTAAAACACTCCATTGTTCTTGCACGCAGCTTTTGAGTGGTTTTCAACGTCATGGCTGCTAGGTAGGTAATATACGCTTTCTTATTCGCTTGATAGGATCCCCCGTGAAGCTCTCAAAAGCCCCACCTAGCTACATCATCAAGTCGTGGCAACCTCTTCAATATGCCGCGACCGGACGTCAATGTTCACACTTCTGCTCTAACAACAATTTCGTTAAGCCTTGTACTTTTGATCGGCCTGTTCCCCGGAATCTTTCATTTTATTTGGTCCACGCCCCTCAGTTTGCTCCCGTTCTTTGGAAGTCACCCAAGCGCTCCCGTCACAATGACTTGGTTCCAGAAAGGCTTCACTCTCCAGCCCAAATCCCGTGGCTCCTATCTCATCACCGACCAGGTCGTCCAGGCCATCCCTGAGATCAGAGAGTACAAGGTTGGACTTCTCAACCTCTTTATTCAACACACAAGCTGCGCACTGAGCTTGAATGAGAACTGTGGGCAATCCTGCCAGGATCCATTTCTCAACTAGGGCGCTGACATTATTTCCCAGTTGACTCGGATGTCCGTGAAGATATGAGCGATGCCCTTGACCGTATTGCTCCCGAGGAGGGACCGAAGGGTGAGGCCCTCTACCGTCACGAGTGAGTTAGCCTCCCCTACCCAATGAGATCTGTGCTAATGCTGGGGCAGTGCTGAGGGTCTAGACGATATGCCAGTAAGTTGTATGCCAGGTCATACTGAGATGTTGTCTAACAGCATAAACCTCCCAAGGCCCATATCAAATCTGCCCTCATTGGCACCAGCCTCACCATCCCCATCAAGGACGGGAAGCTCGTGAGTGACTGCAGACCCTTGAACTGTGATGTGCGCTAACACCTGCTCTTTCAAGGCCACGGGAACGTGGCAGGGAATCTGGTACCTCGAGTTCCGAGCTAGCAAGCACCAGCGTCGTATTATGGCCACAATTCAAGGAGAGAAGGCATAGACCTAGGTCCGGCTGCCCACCCTACCTAGGCAACGTTGAATATACCAGCATGATCGTATTATTCCACAAAGCTAGAGTCCATCTTACAACGCCAAACACCATCGCCAAAGTTTTCCGCGAAGAAATCCCATCCTAAACTATGAAACCGTCCCATTCTCTTCCTTCATGTCCGTGTCATCGCCGGCCAAAATCTTGGTCTTCGGCACGTAACCTTCGGGAGGGCCAGACCCCGGCGTCATCGCGACGACCTTGCCATTCTCGTCCACAAACTCGAAGTTGTACCGGCTCAGCAGATGGGGGATTGCGGAGAGTTGGGGGCCGTAGCGCGCAGTGTTTTCGTAGAGCTCGAAGAGGGGCACGGCGAGAAGCTTCATATTCTTCGGAACGCTGAGGACCTCTGTGAAGAGTGTTAGCGCCTTCCCGAAGTAGCCCGTATGAGAAGAGGGAGGTGGGTACTAACTAGTCTTCGGCAGATTGATCAGGTATACCTTCTTGCACTCCTTTGGCCGCGTGACGTGGGCGGGGACAAAGGGATACATGAAGGTCTCAAAGTTGGGCCGCCACCACTGGGCGAGGCACTCGCCAACCTCCCAGTTTCCTGCCTCCTCCCCCTCGCCCAGGCGGCCGACGGGTGCTAGCCTCTCGTCCAGACGAGCCTTGAAGCCCTCAATCTCGTCGTCTTCCGGCCGCAAGTAATCGCCGGGTAGCTTGAAGAAGGCATTGGCGATCTGCAGCATGAGGATGTGAGGGTGGTTGTGCTCGTGGCAGACAAGGATGCCCTCGCAGGTGCGTCGCATGCCATGCTCGGCGTAGTGCTCCTCCAGGCGCTTCAGACGAGCGATGACAGAGGGATCCTCCTCGGGCTGCGTCTCCTTGACGCCAAAGGTGTAGTTGGACAGCGGGTACAGAGAGACCTTTTCCGGTTGGCGGGAGTTGAAGGCTAGGGGAATTGTGGGGGGGTATCCCGATTGCATAGCGTTGCTAGTAATTGTCGACATCTTGGCAGAGGAATCCGCGCCGGGGAACAAGGCGTACGGGCGGGATTGCAAGTATCGTGGCACTCGTGGTTGTCCTATTTGCCCGGCTGAGACGCGTTGCAACGGGAGCTCTAGAGATTTCTGGGGCGCAACGCCGGCAGAATCCGCTTCCAACGCCTTTGTCTGGCAGGCGGTGTACACTTGCTGTCCCACACCAGGGACAAGCATCCAGCAACACACTCAGGCCCCCACGACTCTATGGCTTGCCTGATCTACGTAGGTCCTTGTGACACCAACCTGAGTTGAAGAGGGGGGGCATCGAGAGTATTGAAGACTTCCTGGATCTTTTAAATAGCACTAGTGTTCTAGATATAAATTCATGAGGTCCCCTTCAAGGGTGCATAGGAGTGGGCGTTGCACTTTACCCTCCTCTGCCAAGACTCTGAGCCTCTGAAACCCTGGGGTGGTCTAGAAGAGTCGTTGGCTTCTACTGATTTCACATTGCGATAACCCAGAGCCCCAAAGCTTTGGATCTCCTTGTTGGTGAGTACGAGTAGGTTAGTAAGGTAGGGATGTATCGGGTCAGGCCTCCCCGAGCAGGATGTGATGTCGCGTGGCGCGGGGCACTGATCGATGATCGATCTGTCCCAGAGTTGGAACGCCTGCCGCACTCCTGTTCCTGCTTTGCCAATTGGAACGTCATTTTGACTCCCCGGCGTCTACTTCTTTCAGAAAATTGGCGCGGCCATCAAATTGTCCAATGGACTGCAGTGTCTTTTGACCGGCGAGGGACACTACTGGGCGGGGCAGGTTCTTGTCGCACGGGAAACACAGACATGATGCTCGTGCTTCATGCTCATGCTCACCGACAACGGGTCGTGGGCGAATTAGGCACGGTGCTTGGGATGTGCTTGCATGGTATTGGTGATGGGCGGGATCTGATATGCATGAAGGTGGCAGGTTGCATGTGCCGCATGGCCTTCTGATGGGCGTTCTCCTCATCCAGCATTCGGGCGTATCCAGATTGCCAGAAATCCAGGGTCTCGAGAGGGTCGTGGACTCGTGGTGGGGGTTCTCGCTGCCTGGGGGAGTGGGATGGCGGCGGCTGGCTGGAGGCTTCCATGGAGCCCACCGGGGTTAGTGGGCAGTGAGCCAGTGAGCCAGTGAGTCGACTACCCGCTGCGGCGCTCGAGGGCAGACCCGTGCTTTATTAGCTTGCTGCGGTCCTGTCGCGCGTGTGATTTCAAAATGGAAGCAACCAACCCCCCAAACCGCCAGCAGCTTGTGGCCTTGTAGGGCACTCACCATTGCACCAAAAACCTCAACGCGAGACTGATCCCGCAGCCAGTCCGTCGTCCCCGCGCCCTGCCCTTCGTTGCGCCCCGGCCATGACGTTTGCGTCATGCCAGTGCCGACACCCAGGCTGCTGAGACACACCAGGCCGCTCACGGGAGGCTCTCGTACGAGTAGTCCCGTCCAAGCTGTTAGGCTGCGCCATGGAGCAAAGACTCCTCCAAGACCTCCATCAGAAGCTGGGGGGCCTCGAGCACAAGGTTCAGGCCTACCGTTGCGACCTAGCAGCTGAGTTCCAGAGGTACTGCCACCAGGCCCTCCACGATGTGCCCGCTGCCGTCGCCCTCAATGTTGAGCAGGCTCTGGCCACCAGCCTGTCCGACTACCCAGCTCTCGGCCCCGAGCTCCAAGTCACCGGGGTCACTGGCAGTCTCACCAAGCAGCGAGCTGGAGCTGGAGCTGGAGGCCACCACAGTCACCACAATCACCACACCCTCCTACAGGTAGCTGACGAGTCACTCCAGGCGGAGGCCACCACTGCGACTCCGCCTGCTTACCCCAACCAACCCTCCCCGCCACCTCCGGGCGCCGTCTTCGGTGCCGCCGTAGACCCAGCAGCAGGCAGCGGCGGTCCCCATGAGCGGGAGAAAGAGTTCCAGGGTCTCTTCACCCCGTTTTTCCTTCCACTTCTCGAAAGCTCGCACAATTTGCCATCCTCGCCGCCGCCGCTTTCCGCTGCCAGTCCTTCGTTGGCCGAGCCAGTCACCGCTGGCACCGGCATTGGTAGTGGACTCGGCGTTCATGTAGGCACAGCCGATCAACTGCAGGGCTCGCCACAACACCTGCAGGGTCGAGACATGGAGGGGTCCGGCGAGACCGGGGCAAGGCAGCGCACGTCGGAGGCAGCCTCGCCAACTCCCAGTCGACCAGACAATGCTCGCCGTTCTACCGATGACACAACAACATCTTCTTCTGTCTTGTCCGACAGGAGCGACACCAAAATCCCCCGCAGCGCCCTGCGTCGTCGCTCCTCCAGCTCCTCCAAAGCCCCCCACACAAGTCCCCGACGTGTGCGCTTTCAGTTCAAAGGCGCAGAGGTGCTGCCTACAGCCTCACCTCAGCCTTCCGACTTTCCGACACCGCGCCCGTCTTCACCCACGGCCTCTGACCAACCCCGTACCTTCGACGAGATTGTTGGCAATAACGGCGACAACGAAGAATACCCGCCCGAGCAAGCGCTGCCTCCCCGAAAGATATCATCGTCGGAGGCGCTCAGGGCACTATCCCGGGCCCCTCTGGACGAAGGCACAGTGTGGACCGTGGTCAACCCAGGCCCCGAGGAAGATACTACTCGCACTCGCAGTAAAGACTCCTCCTCCACCATATCCACCATGGGTCCCAGTACAGCAACTGGAACATCCGGCCCGATCCCAACACCATCAGAAGCTTCGGGCATTCGTCCGCTCCCGACCACGCAACATATATCGCAGCCGCGACAACCTCTACAAGAGGAAGATGACGAAGAATCGTCTGAAGATGAATTTCTAGCATTGGCTAAGCCAAAGTCTTTCAAGAACAAGCTGGCAATCCTACCGAGCTCGAACCCTCGGTCGCCGGACAAGACGAGTCCGAATGACAAGGCCGCTCCAGGCGTGGCACCCAAACGAGAGGGCGACGACAAGGACCAGCCATCCTCGGACGATTTGGATGAAGAGGAAAACGTGTTTTATTTTGAAACGGGGGGATTGACGGCGCCCCCGAAACCGAAGTACAGACCACCACCCTTGAAGGAGGAAGATACTGCCAAGCTGCCCGAGCCCGATGACGAGATTGGACAAGTATCCCAAACTGCTGCCTCAACCGCTGTAGCCATCTCGAGACCATCAGCTTCTCCGGAGCCATCGACACCTACAGCTGCCAAATTCCACATTGGATCTTTGGGATCGTACAAGGGTCGGCCGGTCGTCATGCCGGTGGTGAAGGATCCCAACGTCCACGCCCAGGCTGCTTCTCTGGGAGATTTCAACACCTTTGTGGGCGGGTTAGACGGGCGCAGCGGCGTGGACGAGGGAGACCTTAATAGTTTCCGCGCCAGCCTGGTCCAAAGCGGATTCTCGGGTACGCCTCGCAGTTTGACGGAACGAATGATGATGGAGGATGCACAGGCCGAACGAAGGAACGGGAGTTAGAGACGACGGTAACGAAACGACCTTTTGTCAGTGAACGTGTTTTTAGGCATTCGGGAGGCATCTCTTGCATGGGCAAAGGACGTGGGCGGTATCATTATCTTTTCCAGGATGCATACAACGGCGTTTTTGGATACCTGGTGGTCTGGGTGTGGTTAACAGGCGAAAGTGATTGGGTACCTATAGTGCTGTATACAAGTCGTCTGTTCGCATGCATTGGGCCCATTCAGGTCATCTGGCAAATATTGGGCATTATAAAAATGGACTCTTTAAAAGTCTGCAGTGACAAAATTGTTATTTGATGCGAGAGTTGCCCACTTACGGATTCGTTGACATGGCGGCTGTTCACATCAGATGAGGTTGTCGGCATTTGAAATACTCGTACGAGTACCACTCTATCGAGGTTATGAGCCAGCGCAGAACAGAGCTTTGACCACCCGAACCCATCATTTCCATCTGCCTCGCAATCACCAAGCAGTCCCCAATTTGCATGCGCAACTCCCCGAAACAAATATTCAACTTGGAAAAATGGGCGGGCTTAATCTAGAGGTTTTCAAGGTACGAAGGGACCTCTCCATTTCACCACCACTCCGCCGGATGTGCTAACGTGAGCGGCCCTCGCCGGTCCAGTTCGGCATGTATGTCATGTTCCCCATTGGCATCATGTACTACTTCGGAACGAACCTCGACGACCGCTTCTCCGTCCAGGGCTTCTGGCCCAAGCCAGAGGAGTGCAACAAGATCCCGCGTGACCGCGAAGAGATCCGGGCCGAGTACGACCGCATCGTGGCGAGGCAGAAGATGAGGCAGGCGGTCAAGATGGAGGAGGAGCGCCGCCTGGCGGCGTCGCAGCCGCAGGCGCCCAGGGGTGGGGACGAGTCCTGATTCGACTCGAAAGAGATGCATTCCGCGGAGGCCGTGTAATTTGGAACCCCGACGTTGTACGATGGAATACCGTGTTGAAAAAAAGGGGGGGTGCGAGGATGGGGTGAAGGCTTTGCGCGCATGGGCGGCGTTTTTGGTTCGGGACTTGGGGATCCATCATGAGAGACGAATGTTGTACAATATCTGTCTGTACTCTCTACTATACATCTAAATGTCTTTCTATTCTACTCCACTCCTCGTCCGATATGGTCCCTTGCCGGATGTTGGCATAGATGCCCTTGACCTCTGGATACTCCTTCAGACCCGAGAAGATACCTTCTAATTCCTCGGCCAATTCGGACGAATCAATCTTGACCTGGGTCTCCACGTTGGGGTCGAATACAATATCGGACTCGACAATTTCGAGGTCGAGGTCGCGCCCGAATGCGCTGGTAATAGACGTCAGCATGGCCGGCTCCGTCCACACCAGAAAGCCGCCGTCAGGAAGCTCCTCGACATCCTCCACGCCGTCATGCTCGATGGCCGCCTCGAGCAGATCGGATAGGCTCGGCCCGCCCTCTGCCGGCTTGAAGACGGCACGGCCACGTTTCGTAAAGTAGAAGGCTGTCGAGCTGGAGAGCCCGCCGCCGTTCTTGACGACGAGCTTGAGGTCGCCTAGGGTGCGGTTCTTATTGTCGGTCTCAGCCTCGACGAGGATGGCAACGTTGGGCGGCACCAGGGCTTCCAGAACTATGGGCTCCAGCTGGCCTCCGGTGAGGGAGCGGCCCTGGCCTCGGGCTATGGCGGCATCGATCAAGGCTTTGGGTACGCTTGCTATGTGACGGTGTAAGCTACGATAGTTGGGTGGGCAGTGCGATGATGCAGGAGTAGATGGCTCTTATGGTACCTTTGCTTGCTGCAGTAACGGCATTGGCGAGTTGGGTATTGAACTTTATGTCGTCTCCGTACACTGCATTTGGCTGTTAGGGGAGACGCTGGGCGAAGCCGATGTGAAGAGACGGACATCTAGAGTACATGGTGATGTTCTTTACAAAGGCCACCCGCTCGTTCATCTTCTTCCTGTCAGTGACGGCCTTTATGTGCTTCGTCTTGGACCATTTATTGTGCCCGGCCTGGGCAATGGCCGTTGTCGCTAGCTGTCGGAGGCATGGGCGGCAGATGGGGGCGCGGATAGAGGTGCGGATGGGAGCTGCGTTGGCGAGGACGAGGTTGAGGGCCGCCACCAGCGGTTGCTGGGCTCTGTTTCGCATCGTGATCAGCAATGGACGCCTGGCCAGCGGGCGGCTATGCTTGTCGGTATTATGCTGGTCTGGTTTCGGTCTTCGAGGCTCCTGTGATGGCAGCAAAAGTTGAAGGCCTGTTGCGCCGCGCAAGGCTGCTGGACCAGAAGCACTTTAAGGTGCAGCAGGCGTGTTGATTGGCTGTGGCGGTGATCGATACTGGAAACATGCTGGAACAGTGGAAGCACTGGCCACTGAAGCGACA
Organism: Amphichorda felina; assembly: GCF_050947745.1. Lineage (NCBI taxonomy): Eukaryota > Fungi > Ascomycota > Sordariomycetes > Hypocreales > Bionectriaceae > Amphichorda > Amphichorda felina. The sequence continues at coordinate 2,693,619 of NW_028145049.1, forward strand.
GCTGTCATGCATCCCACCTCGACTCCCTCAGGGATCCCGACCTCACCCCATAATCAACCCCCTTCTCCTGGCATTAATCACCCTTTCGACACAACCTCGGGGCGACACTTCGACACACGACGCGAAGCCACTTGGGTCACCATTCTGTGCAATGTCCTCTCCCAAGGAGGCTGAAGGTCCGGCCAAAGCTCAGCCCCAGCTCGACTCGCAACCGCAACCTGAAGAAGGTCCCCCCCAAGGCCCTCCAGGTCCTCCAGGTCCTCAACCACCTCCCGTCCAGTCTACCGACCCGACCGATGCGCCCACTGCAACTCCCGAACTCGACGTCGCCAAGCTCAAGTCTCTTCCTGCCGAGCAGCAGGATCTCTTCATCCTCTCCTTCGTCTCCAACCTGACCAAGCATGTCCTCCAGCTCGAGCCCGACGACTGCACCGCCCAGCAGTTCTACCTAAAGCGCGAGATCTTCCAGATCATCAACCTCTCCACGCCAGCGCCTTCGCGGGTCACACGCAACAACCTAGGCCGCTGCCTCTCCCACATATTCGCCAAGGGGGACAGGAAGCTGCTGTTCGAGACGTGCAATGACCTCATTGCCATCGTATCAGGGGGCAAGTCCAAGTCGGGATCCGACATACGGACCAAGCATGCCGCCGTCAACTGCTTGGGCGATGTCTTCGCCGCAGCTGGGGACAGCGCCATTGGACTGCACCAGCTCTCCTGCACAACTCTACTGAAGCTCCTCAAGTCCACGTCGAGCCACTCGGGGCTTCGCGCCGCCGTCTTCACCGCCCTCGAGAAGATCACCGGCATGGTGGAGACCCTTCTGGATGAGACCATTGCCAGAGATATCTGGAAGCAAGCTCGGAGCTGCGCTTCCAACGACAAGGGCGGCTTGGTCATTGTGGCGGCCTGCCGCTGCCTCAAATCCTTGGTGCGCCACACGGGATACTTCCGCAACTCGACCGACTTTGACAAGCTCGAGACGAGTGTGTTGAAACCCTTTGATTCGGCAACAGTGCAGGCTCGCCATGCCGCCGCCGACTGCTTCGCCGAAGCCCTAGTTCAGGGGTACTCGGCGCTGGCCGGGGCCGACGGAGGGTCCAAGAGCAAGAAGACCAAGCCAAAGCTCAAGCGCAACTCAACGCACCCAGGGATTGTAGCCGACGACGACGATATGCCCGCTCGGTCGGCCAGTCCTGCCCCGGGAGTGAAGAGGTCGTCGGACCTTGCCTTATCGCTGGCAGATATGCTCAAGCTGTTAGCTGGGCATTTCACAAAACCATCAGCCTCCAACAGGACTCGGGCGGCCATTGGTATCTGCTACGGCCACTTGTTCCGGCGGCTGGGCGAGAAACTGGTCGAGACCAACTACCTCAGTATTGTCGAGAGCCTCACAACCGACATACTGGGCCAAGGATCCATCAACAACCACCGTTATCGCCTGCTAATGTCAAGAAAGATCGTCGACACCCTCATCCAAGATGTCATTGGCCGGAGGATGCTCGGGGAATCCGGTCAGATTGCAGCTGCAAAGCTTCTAATCAACAATATCCTTAAGAATTACCCCCAAGCGCTGACTGAGCGACTTGAGCCGTCTAAGCACACCTTGGTCACCGCCCTCAGCGCTGTGTCATCACTCATAGAGTCGCTGGGCTCCGCGGCGAACACCTTTGCCGAGCCATGCAGGGATGGCCTGCTGCAGGTTCTCCAACATCCCAGCTACTCGGTTCAGGTGTTTGCCTCACACTGCATGAAGGTCTTTGTTGTGGCTTGCCCTCAGCAGTTGCTCCCGTGCCTGACTGTCTGCATGAATAGTCTGAGTCGTGAGCTGTCGCTTCTGGGAGGTGGCCGCAATTCTCAAAAGAGGTGCATCGGATTTGCCCATGGCCTCGCCGCTACCTTGAGCGCCAGCCCGTCGCGCCCGCTTCATGGATCCCTCGATGTCAACAGCCGGGTGTTGACGATGGCGACCAACCTGCTTAAATCGAGCAGCCAGTCTGAGCTTCGCGTCTCGAGCACTCAGATCCAAGTGGCATGGATTCTGATCGGCGGCCTGATGGCCCTGGGTCCCAACTTTGTCAAGATTCACCTTTCCCAACTGCTTCTCCTGTGGAAGAATGCTCTACCGAAGCCCCTTGCCAAAGACAACACCTCAGCGAGGAGTCTTCTCGAGTCCTCTTTCCTGACCCATGTCAGGGAGTGCGCCCTAGGGTCCATATTGGCCTTTTTGCAGTTCAACAGTCGACTACTTACAGTCGATGTCTCCAAGCGCATAGCTACAATGCTGCAGAGTACCACGGCTTTCCTGAAGACTCTTCCCTCAAAAAAGACGTCAGACGATATCTCACAGAGGTTGACGCCTGCGCTCCAGCTTCAAGACCTCGACATGATGGTCCAACGGCGGGTTCTACAGTGCTACATCAAGTTGGTCAACCTTAGTCCGGCTGGAAGCAGCGAATCTCTCTTGCAGTCCAACCTTCTCACCCTAGCCATATCTCTTTTTGCCGACCCCGAAAACTATGCCCCGAGCTCCCTCAGCGCTTCAATTGCCAATGCAGCCGCAACATTCGAGTCGATTTGGGATGTGGGCGACAACACTGGCTTCGGTATGACCAGTCTTGTTTCTGGTTTCGATGTTAAGAGACTACCTGGCCAACATGAAAGTTCGGTGGAGACCAGCGTCGACGATGACACCCCTGAGAACACTATTAACAAAATATTGCGTTCGCCTATCTGCGGCAGCTTGGAACACGATGCATCCGTCCTATACATTGGCGGTGCAGTTAATCCTAGCTCTCCGGGACCGCCGGCCACCGAGGTCATCAACTCAGCGATACAGCTGTTTGCATTCGCCTTCCCCCTGACTCCCGCAAAGGTTCAGGAGAGCATCCTGGAGCAGATTCGGACATTTGCCTCGGCGGGATCCCTCCAGCGAGACCCTGGGCGAAAGGCAGCCATCAATGTCAACCTGGCCACGGCCATCCTCGCAACCATGAGGGTGGCCGTCAAGGAGACGCAGTCTCCCCCGGGGAACATTGAGAACATGGCTGTGGAGAAACTCCTGCAGGATATGGTTCGTGACTTTGTCCTGGACCCCGACCAGTATGTACGGAGTCTTGGATACGCCGGTATGGCACGCCTCTGCAACGTCTATGGCAACGCCTTCACGAACCACGAAGTCAAGTTCCTTGTCGACACAATCGTGAGCAACCGAGAACCGAGCGCGCGAGCCGGATGTGCTATGGCTCTGGGCGCGATCCAGACCAAGGTCGGCGGCATGGCGGCTGGGTACCACTTGAAGACGATCCTTGGGATACTCATGTCCCTGTGCAACGATCCGCATTCCATTGTGCATTACTGGGCGTTGGAGGCCTTGTCGCTGGCCTCGGATGCTGCCGGGCTCAGCTTTGCCGGGTATGTCCCCAGCACTCTAGGAATGCTGGCTCAGCTCTACGTCTCCGAGACGCATCACTGCGAGGTCTCGTCACCCATCACGATGAATCTGGAGATGGATCTCTCTACGACCTCGGCTATTGCCAAAAGTGTCGACTCCCTGATCAACGTTCTCGGCCCCGACCTTCAGGACTCTACCAAATCCAGAGAGCTCATCTTTACCCTGGTAGGCCAGTTCCAGGAAGAGGAAGATCTACGGGTACAGAGGGCCGCGCTCAGCTGCTTGGAACACCTATCTCTATACGCCCCCGGATACATGCAGTTCGGGGAATATGTCCGGCTTCTGCAGAAGTACCTCAACTCGGACCACGCCACCCTCAGAGACATTGCGGTCGACGGGCTGTACAATATTATGAAGAGGGAGCCGAGGGATGTTCTCCGTGAAGCCGAAGAAGGCTTTGAGGAGCAGCTCTGGAGGGTTCTCGACACTGCGCCCTTTCATGATGGGATCAGGAACCTCATCCGTAACTGGATGCATCAGACGTGCCTCGCTGAGACTGATGCCTGGCTGCTGCGTTTCCAGGCTGTACTCAAAATGACGAGGGCACGGTCCAGGGGGCAAGACGAAGGGTCCAAGACAAAGACGGGCGCAGTGCCTGATCTCAACGATGAAGAGGTTGCTGGTTTTGCTGCCGCAGGTGGTGTAGCGAAGCAGGACAAGGACAGCCCTGCTTCGTCGGAGGTGGAGCCCCTGAGATGGCAGGTGACCACTTTCGCCATCAGTTGCATCAACGATCTGTTCCTGCTCGTGTCCAAGGACGTCATGGCAAACGGGGAAAGTCAGGCGCAGGCGGCGTTGCAAGCCAAGGTGGCCGACGTTGTCCGGATGGCATTCTCGGCGTCCACGTCGAGCGTGTCGGAGCTGCGAGTATGGGGCCTGAAGATCATCGGTGCTGTGCTTCGCATGTTTGGCAAGACCCCTGATCCAGACTTTGAGGAGGCGATGCTTCTTGAGCAGTACCAGGCCCAGATCAGCTCGGCCCTGACCCCAGCCTTTGCAGCCGACTCGTCTCCAGAGCTTGCCTCGGAAGCCGTCAATGTGTGTGCCAGCTTCATCTCGATTGGCATCGTCAGGGATGTCGACCGTATGGGCCGCATCCTCAAGACTCTTGTGAGCGCGCTTGAGAGCTTCGCCGAGGACAGTGAGAATGCAGGCATCGGTGATCTGAAGGGACTAAGCTCCAACGCCCAAGTCATGGTCAAACTGGCCGTGTTCTCAGCCTGGGCCGAGCTGCAGGTTGCCAGCAGCGAGCAGAAGTATCTGCTGGGCGTCTTGAAACCGCACATTGGGACCCTGACTCCTCTGTGGCTCGAGTCACTGCGCGAGTTTGCGCAGCTACGCTTCGAGCCGGATATTTCCATGACGCTGGGGCCCCCCTCCATGTCTGGCAGCTTGGACACCATCTACGCTGCCCTCAACCGAGAGACCCTCCTGCGTTTCTACCAGGACGCGTGGCTCAAGCTAGTTGACGCCATTGCTAGCCTTATTGAGCAGGACAGCGACTTTGTCTTTGATGCTCTAGACGGAAAGGAGTCTGACGGTGCTGTTGTCAACGGGCAGTCCAAGAGCCATGGGATCAACTACCGAGATGAACCAGTTGCATTCTTCTTCGTCCTCTTTGGCCTTGCTTTTGAAGCTCTCGCCATCCGCCCTGCCCACGGCGACTCGCTCGCCACGCAGGAGCAGACCCTCGCCATCCTCCAGGCCCTGAAGAAGATCCTGCACCCCAGTGTGTCCGGACATGCCATCTATCGGCCAGATGTCTTTGCCGAGACGATGGACCTGCTCGACCGCCTGGTGCTGACAGAAGGGCTTGATGTCCAGGGTGCCATCGTGCAGATCGCCAGTGCGCTGTGCGTGGCGCATCCATCGGCAAGGCGCCATGGCACCGACGAGGGCGACCTGTCCGAGGATATTGATCAGCTCTTTGAGCTCACGAGGATCATCGTTCTCGTCCTCGCTGGCCTCCTCCCCAACCTGTCTGAGGGCAACCAGCCTGTCCGCCACCAGATGAATGAGGAGGCTATTCTGCTCATCCGCGCATCTCTGGATGCGCTTGTTGACGCAGCGGAGGTCTTCCCGTCCATAATAAAGACGGATCTGCACGCCTGCATCATCCACATCTTTGCGACGACTCTGGCGACCCCAGGATGTCAGGAAATCATTGTTCCTCAGTCCCTGCCGACCCTCAAGCGCTTCGTCAAGAGCATGTCCAACTCTCGGAGGCCATCGGAGGACGACGGTCCCTCGGCCACTGACATCCAGCTGCAGGGCTGTCTACGCCGCTTCCTGTCCATATACCTGCACGCGCAGAAGCGTGAGGCCCCGAACTCCCTGGTGTGCGTGAGGAATTGCCTCCTTGCATCGACAATACTGTTCACCAGTGGCGAGAATCATCTGCCGGCATCCGACCCACTAGTCTCCCGATACCTAGACGAGGTTATTGACTGCCTCACGGATCGCATGGTACGTATAGGAAGCTCTCCCTTGGCCAAAAAAAAACATATTCAACGAGACTAACGCCTCCTCTACTCTCAGACGGCAAAGATAGCTGCCAACTGCATTAGGTCGCTACTAGTTCAGCCGACACGGACGCCGGCCGACCAGAGCATTGCCCGGTATCTACTCCCTCGCCTCATCGCATTCGTGACGGATTGTGAGCCAGAGGATCCCGAGCGGGCCAGGACCCTCGTATCGCACACGCTATGTCAGTATGTGGCTTCGCTCGATAAGGACAAGGTACCGCCCGCCATGTCCCTGGTCATACCGACCCTCCTAGCAAGGACGACCGCCGAGGGCGACGAGGCCTTCCAGGAAACCAGCGCACGGCTGCTCGAGCTGGCCGCCGTCGACCCGGAAGTGTTCAGGGCGGTCGTAAACGGCATGAGCAGCGGCCAGAGGGTGTTCCTGGAGGAGATCATCAGGTCGGGCCAGCAAACAACGGGGGGCTCGGGTAAGGACGCGTCTGACGCCGGCTCAGGCCAACCAACCATTGCTCTGAAGATGGATTTCGGCGGCTAGGCAACAAGACCTGTTGGCAGGCAGGGCCATGGCGGAAGCACGACTGCCGTCGCCTGCGAGGGCTGGGAACTTGGAATCAGCACCCAGAACCTGCAGTATTGACCAAGTAACATGCAGCAGCGCACGACACCGAAAAGCTCTGTCCAGTTGCGTACATGATGTATCCGGCGACGTGCACGGTGGCCTGCATATGCGGCCCCGCCGGGGCTTTATCCCATTCTCTGGTTCTATGGGTCTCACAGCCAACGGGAGTGTACATGACCATCCCCTCGTGGCACCTTGACAAGACAAGGCATCCCTGGAAAGCACAACGTCCGTCTGCGCCAGTTGAGAGCGTTGGCGTGAGCCATGCAACGTTGGCAGGCTGCCAGCACGGCATATACATAGCACGACTGTCCTTGCACAGCCATGAATACACCTAGCCCCCAAAACATGGGACGGCAGAGATAGGGTCTTTCAGGGGTGGCATGCCAATCTGGTTCCCGGGATCGAGGTATCGCATCACTTTAAGGCAACCTTGGACGGCATATCCCGAGACGCTATCCGCTAGCGAGCACGTGTGTGGCAGTCCTCTTCACCAACAAGCAGGGTTCGAGGATTGGTGCCACGCCTAACATCGCCGATGGCCATCGGATAATGGCGCCAACCACATAGACTACAGATAGAACAGACATACCCAGTAGTAAACAAGCATAAAGCCTTCTTCTCTTGTGCTCAGCCTCCCCCGTGCCACTTCTCTCGCGATAGCCAGTCGTAGCTGTGATACCGACACCACGTACATAAACAAGGTTCGGGTGCACCATGGTGACGGTGGCAATGAAGGCGATGGGGCCGATGAGCTGTCCGTGCTTCCATACTTACAGAGAATGCAGTTTGCCTCGTACATTGCATGGCATTACATCACCCGCACATATACGGATAGGTACCAACATACAACGTACCAAACAAAATAGGCAATATAGCCTCTTCCATTCTAGGTAGTCCCGGGGAGATCCGCACGTCGACAACCGGCCATACCACAGATAGCCTCATGCGCACTGCAGACTACAGACTGCCAGGCCAATCGCGTCATTAGTCAAAAGGGGTCGGCTCTGTCACCGGTTGCCAACACCTTGAAGATGCAGCCACCGCCAAATGGAGCCACCATCTGTCCAGAACGCATTGGCATTTTAGGGCTGCGGATGTTGTCATATGAAACTGCTTCTAAGCCCCTCACGCTTGACCAACTTCCCCCGCACAAACCTATCAACCCCTTCCAGGTCAACCTGTTACTCCAACATCGTTGTAAGCAATCTCCCACCAAATCAAGATGAACTCCAAGAAAGCAAAGGACGGTAGTCCGTAAAAGCATTTTTGGTCCAACGAACCCTGGGTACTTAGTTATGTGACCGGAGGAAATTATTGACGTGAGAACTTTTGTTTGGTTGTGCCATCCACAACAAGCGGGCCAGAGTATTTCTTGTCTTTGTCGTCCTTCTCGCTCTTTTCAGTCTTTCCCATCTTTGCGACCTTGCCGCTCTTCACATCCTTGTCTGAGGAGGACCTCTGGCCCGGACGGGATGAAGAGGAGCGGATGGCCCCCTCCACCTTGTCCTTGGAACGCCGACTCCTTTTAGGGCCCTTGTCCTTGTCGGCATCAACCAACTTCTTGAGTCGAGGGTCGCCATCGTCCATCAGGGCCACTCCCTCCGTTGTCATCCGTGCAGATACCTGCCGACCCTTGAATGTGCTCTGGTCCAACATCCTGACAGCCTCCTTAGCTGAGGATGATGACCGGAAGGCAACATATGCATGGCCACGAATCTCAGATCCAGACCCGCCCGGCGGAACCTCGATGGTGCTAATTTTACCTGCAAAGGGACCCATCTTCTTCCGGACCCAGGCAATCACCTGCTCTGGAGTTGCCCGGAAAGGAAGATCTCGGACCAGGATCTTCCGTCGCTCCGTCACAACATGGCTGCCGGGATCAGCTGGCTGCGGGGCCGTATTCGTGAGGTCACTGTTTGACCAGGCTGTGTGATCGGGGTAGGGAAGAGAGGCGCTCCAATAATTATCAGACGTCCCAGAAACCTGCGAACTCCTGTAGACACCCCCATAGTTGTAATGGTCCGCAGCCGTATTGTGGGCGGCCCCGTTTGGACCTGCAAAAGCCGTTGGAGCAGGGGGATTGTACCCTGCGATGGGCACGGAAGAATAGCTGTCCATGCATTCGTGAAGCTGCTGCAAGTACCCATCGTCAGCCCTGCGAGAGCCTATCATGCTCTGGGGCACCAAAATTCTCACCGTTCCGCTTGATGGAGCAGTAAACTGGGCCGTTGATACAGGCGGACAGTACTCGTACTGAATGGAAGAACGGAGACCTTTTGCTAAATCTGGGGACGTGTCGACCAGTTCCTTAATCTTGATCGACTCGTCCTTATTCCTATCCGAGGCAATGACGGTCCGCCCATTGAACTGGCCACCGTTCAGAAGCTCTACGCCGCCACTCACGTCAACAAAGCCATGACACACAGCAGCTTGAGGTACGGATCGTCGTCACTCACGCCATGCCTTGTCAAAATTTTGTCGTCCATTGACACGAACCCACCCCGACGTGCTGGTTCTGAATACCTCAACATGGGCAACCTCGCAGACGGTGCGCGTGAAATCCTTGAGTTCGTGCCACGAGGTTCCGAAAGGCAACTACAAAACCAAGAGTCAGGATAGAAACACGGGGGAGGTGGCAGAACTAACATTACACACTGTAATGTAGTAGACACCGGTCTTAGATCCCGGTCCGACGTCTTTTTGCTGAGTGGACTCAACAGCTTGTGTGCGCTGAGCCATCGAATGAGACAGTTCAGCCGAAATGAACCTAGGTATCTGTCGCGAGGGGGAAGGCCCGGGTTCATGGAAACAGTCCCAAAATAATCTCGACAAGGACTTTCGTGTTGTACAACACTGTGAAAGACGTTGCGAAGTTCCAGACTTGACTATCGTGCCGACCACTAGTTGAGGGAGCGAAGGTTGCTCAACCAGGGTCCTTTGGTCTCTAGCAAGACGACTAGGAAGAGTGCTGGTGGGAAAAGGAGGTCGTAGCGAACGACTCAGCATGCACGCGAAGTCCAAAGGCGGGATTCTTTATACTTTCCCAACCTTAGGCTCGCAAGAGAGGGGACTGGTGAATGCTGAACGTCCAACTTTTTCGACTCCTATTAGAGCGTTCTCTGATCCTCTCCCTTTTGTCACCTCCCGCAGCGGGGCTGTTTGTCCGTCCCGCACAGGTTGGCTGCGTCGCAGTCATGCAGAATTGACAGCGTCTTGATGCTGAGCGTGACACCTGTTTTGGTACTCATCTTCCCATCAGTACCTACTCTTGTAAACCATGCATCTCCAAGCCCAAGTGGGTGAAATATAGGCAGCCAGCGGAGTCTAATGGAAGCTGAATGCGGTGACACCAACTCTGCATGACAAGATGTCCGAAGTCCAATGTTCCTTTGGCTTCGTGATTCCCTCCAGGTGGTTCTCGTAATAAGGTTATTCGCAGTGTGGAAACCCTAGCAGCCTAGCCTACCAAAAGCTCCATGTTCCGGGGTTTCGATTCCTGCAGGCTACTCGTACAAGCGTGTGTTCGGAATTCGAATTCGGCCGGTCTAGCCACGGGCAAGGTAGACACACCCGGGGTGAGCGATGACAGGTCATATCAGCAACCGCCTTTGTGTGCTGTGCGCACCCATAGGCTTTGCTGTGGCTGCACCAGGAACGCCAGCTGGTCTAGCAGCCAGGTGTGCCAGGGGTACGGCAATGTACAAGCCGGCGAGGATCCCTTATGGGAGTCCTGATGTCCGGGAAGGCATAAGGGCAAGATCACTCAACCACTGGTTCCTTTGTAGCAGAGGCCCCCCTCATCTGATACAAGGAGACGTAGATCATGTCGAGAGAGGAGGGAGGCAGTGGAAGGAAACCTCCTTAAGCTTGCCGAAAGGCTCCTAGCCATCCAGTCCTCGGGAAGTCTCCAAGAACACCCGCATCTTATAGCTACCAGAAATGTTCTGAGCGCATCTTTTGATATCGAGACAAGAGAAAACAAGTCAGAGATGCAGCGATTCATCGATGCACGAATGCCTGGCGCCACCTATACGGATTGAGGATCACAGTCCTAGGTCCACAAAGAATACGAACTACATTCTTTGTCCATCATCTGGTTGGTTCCAGAAGCGACATCGTCGCATGCTAGATGCAGCATGGTTGGTATATCCGCCTAATGCAAAGCCTGTTGGTACTAGGACACCCAAACTCGAGGAGCCTCATTGACCCAGGGCAGAGCAACGCCTAGGCTTGGGCCGAGTTCCACTTCGTGGCCGGGTCGGCTCGTCACCCATGTTTGAACGAAAATGTATCTTCTAAAAGCGACGTGTCATCCGCCCCTTCGTGGGGATCATAGCCCCCTCCTCGCGTGGAGCCCAGATCCGACCGAGCAGACCCTAGCCCCAGTAGACTAAGGTTATCCGTCTCCCAGTGCTCAGGACCAGCCTCATTTTCAGAAAGCAACGCAAGGCGCCAGTGATGCGAGTCGGAGAGAAGGATAGCTGCATCATCTGCATCCCAGTTGACCCAGGTTGCCTGCAGCTTCCTTGCGGCCTTACCACTAGAGGCATCCTCGCCAAGGGTTACAAACCTCGGCCCATCCATCAAAGGGTCCCAGATGAACGGCACGCTACGATTAGCCTCATCTTGGCAAGTTACCAGGAGAAGTTCGCGGATTTGTGGATGCCAGCGAAACTCTACCGGGGAATGGAATAGGAGCACGGCTCTGAGCTCTGTCGCTGCCAGATCCCAAACCCAGAGTGTGGTAGGTGAATCGTCCAGTCTAGTGGCGAGGAGGTTCGAAGAGGCATCAAAGGAAGCTTCTGAGCATCCTATCCTCAGATCTGCCGAAGACTTACTATCGGACTGAGGAGATGGGGGTGATATCTGTTGTGTTGCACGGTGAAAAGTCCGAGTTGGTTGGCGGCCAGCGACGGAGCCGTGCAACTGCTCTTGCCAGACCTATGATGCATGGTGAGTAGAGGTCCACAAGAGTAGGAAAGCAAAGAGAGAATTCGGGGTCCGAATCCTACGTCGGCTCACCTGAAGAGTATCACTAGGCGAGATCGTGGATGGATGGACCAGTCTGAGGCTCTGCCTCCATGTAGCCGTGCCCAGAATCGCAACGGATCGGCTGTGGTCCCCCACAGCGAAGGCCAGGGCGTCGGGGCTGAATTTACACGCCCTGATTCCCGGTTTCAGTTTTGCATCCTCATTGCTCGCATTATGAGGCTCTCCGAGCGTGCGTACGAGCTGGCCGTCAGGGGTGTAGAGGAGAAGGCGCCAACCATGCGCAGGGGATTCCCAAAGCAAAAGCCACTGGCCATCGGGGGACCAGGCCAACGCTTGCGCATCGATAGTGTCTGGTGACCAGGACCTCTGAAGGTCCCGAGCGCCCGGGGAGTGGATGCTTATGATGTCTCTCCCACCGACACGGGTCAACAGTGCGAGGTGGCCAGTGCTGGGACGAAGTGAGAAACTTCGCGAAGCAGTAGAGGGCAGGTGAAATTTTGGACTGCTAATCTCTGAACCTTTTGAGGATATCAGGTTGAAAATGAGAAGCTTAAGGCCAAATGGGGAGAATACAAGAAGCTCCGTGTCATCATGCCCAAACTGGACGTGCGAAGGCTTAGCGGGGCCAGACACTGGATTTCGCACGACAGCATGAGAAGACGAATCGAGGGCGGACAGGACGTGAATCTGGTCTGCTGTGGATACGAGAATCTTTGTGGAGGAAGGGGACCAGAGGAGGGTCAAAACCGGGCCAGAGAGGTCAGATGGAAGTTTCACGGCATGGAGAGCCTGCAACGTTTCGGTAGATCGAACGACGATGGCAGGCGACAGAAGGGTTGCGATCAGACGGCCATCAGGGCTGACCGCGCAATGCGGCGAGGCTAGCCATAATATTAGCAACTGGCTCACATTAAATCAAGAAGGCAATTCAACGTCTTGGTGGCTAGCTCACACTTGAAGGTGGGGGAGAAGTGCATATTGGACTTTTGGACTGTTTGTAACGATGAACAGCGAGAGCTGGACAAAGCTTCCAGGGACGTGTCCAATTGGCCCCAGGGATGGATAACAAGGATCGAAGATGGTCAGATGAGCAAACACATGATCGACGATTTGTCGATGGAATTGCAGTTTCGAGGGGATACGTGCGCTGTGAGAGGCTGGTAGCGAACGACGTTTTGGCGAGGGTGCCAGATACAGACAGGTGAAGATGAAGAAGGCAGATGTCGGTTGGCGGGGTCACGACGCGTTGCGGAGACAAAATAAAATAGGTATGCTGTTTCCAAAATTGAGGTACAACCTGCGGACTACTTTTGTTCCAGGCCCCGCGTTTGATCCCTCTTTCCTCACACAAATTATTACAGCAAGAAGTTAGCTCCTGCTGGAGTATCGCACTACCGAGTGGGACCTTCCATACGCGGGAGTGGCATATGTACCCAGTAATTCTATTAGGTACCTTACTTAAAATTGATCATTGTTAGGAAGGAGCAATAGACAATACGAAGTACGGATACTAGGTACTCGTACGTACCAGGTAGATTGGCGACGTTGGAGGGGTTGCTTGCTGCTGACAAACCCCTCCACCTCCTCCGCGATAGTGGCGAACGACCGGCCGCCTCCGAGCCGCCGGAATGGAACTCGCAACAACTCACTTCAGCACTCGTCACCATCAAATTTACTGGGCAAACCACCAGCTCATACACCTTCAAATCGCCACATAAACTGTACGGGCTGACGATATGACTCTCGCTGCGTAGGCCATCGCCTGCCCCTCAAAGCCCCTCCCGAACCGCCGGGCACCATAGTCTCTCGGGCACGTCACGCCCCTTGCCTTAGAAGACGAGTCATGAATTCCGCACTCCGTAGGCCCCATCGAGCGTTACGGTCGGGACTATCCCTCCTCGCCTCAGGGCACCCCGTCTTATCTCATGGCCACGCCGCAGCCCTAGCTCAAAGGCTAGCGAGGCCAGCGAGGCCAGCAAGTACAGCGGCGAGCGCAGAGCTTCCTCGCGAGGACCCTCGGGGAGTAGAAGCACCAGAGTCTGCCCCTTCGCGTCGCGACCGGATCCGTGACGCGAAGCCCTTCTCCGAGTTCCTCACCGACACCTTCCACCGCCAGCATGACTACCTGCGCATCTCCGTCACGGAGCGATGTAATCTGCGCTGCCTCTACTGCATGCCCGAGGAGGGCGTCCCACTGTCTCCCAATAAGGACCTGCTTACCACCCCGGAGATCGTGATGCTGTCATCCGTCTTCGTGTCTCAGGGCGTCACCAAAATCCGGCTGACGGGTGGTGAGCCCACGGTGCGCCGGGATATTCTACCCCTGATGCATCAGCTGGGTGCTCTGAGGCCCCACGGCCTCAAGGAGATCTGCCTGACGACGAATGGCATCTCGCTCCACCGGAAGCTAGACAGCATGGTCGAGGCGGGACTCACAGGCGTCAACCTCAGCCTCGACACCCTGGATCCCTTCCAGTTCCAGATCATGACGCGGAGGAAGGGCTTTGATGCCGTGCAGCGGAGCATCGACCGCATCCTTGAGCTCAACCGGCTCGGCGCCGGCATCAAGCTCAAGATCAACTGCGTTGTCATGCGCGGCCTCAACGACCGAGAGATCCTCCCCTTTGTCGACATGACCCGCGACAAGGACCTCGAGGTACGGTTCATCGAATACATGCCCTTTGACGGAAACAAGTGGAGCCAGGGCAAGATGTTCAGCTACTCGGAGATGCTGGAGCGCATACGCGCGCACCATCCGGGCCTGGAGAAGGTCCAGGACCACCGGAACGACACCAGCAAGACCTGGCGCATCCCCGGGTTCGAGGGCCGCATCGGCTTCATCACGAGCATGACGCACAACTTCTGCGGCACCTGCAACCGCCTCCGCATCACCAGCGATGGGAACCTCAAGGTCTGCCTCTTTGGGAACGCCGAGGTGTCCCTGCGGGACATTCTACGCAGTTCCAACAGCGGGGACCCCATCGACGAGGAGGCATTCGAGGCCATGAAGAAGATTGAGATGGACCGCCGGGAGGGTCTGACGCCGCGAGACCAGAGCCTGGGGATCACGCCCAACGAGGCTGAGCTGCTAGACGTGATCGGGATAGCAGTTAAGGGAAAGAAGGCCAAGCATGCTGGCATGGGCACGCTGGAACACATGAAGAACAGGCCGATGATCTTGATAGGTGGGTGAATAAGCAGTTCCTACCTTATTGCCATTTACGACGGAATAATGTGGCATATGGGCAGCGTTTCTACTTCTGATGATCTACACGAATTACGGCGGGTTTGGATTACAGAATGTCGTCGTCTCTCTAGGATACCAGCTAAATAGCAAATTGTAGATCCGGTCCCTACATCCCTTACCGGCCCTGTGCCATCTCGACTGCGACCTCTCATCAATGCCGCCTCCCTCCTATCCTCGCCAGCCCCCTTCATCCCCACCACCGCCACCGTTAGCTCGCGACGTCTCTTCTCCTCATCCAGAATCCTGAGCAAGGGCGATGACGAGGACAAACCCAAGCCGCGCCGCCTCACCCACGTCTCGGAGAGCGGCGCCGCGCACATGGTCTCTATCGCCGACAAGGCCGTCACCACGCGCACCGCCGTGGCCGCCTGCGCGGTGCGCTTCTCGGACGCGGCGGTCGTGGGGCTGATCCGGGACAACCAGCTGCGCAAGGGGGACGTGCTGGCGGTGGCGCGCGTGGCGGGCATCATGGCGGCGAAGCGCACCCCGGACCTGATCCCGCTGTGCCACCCGATTGCGATATCGCGCGTCAGCGTCGACCTCGAGGCCATGGGCGGGGAGGAGGGGGAGCTCCCCCGGGTCGAGGTGCGCGCGACGGTGACGTGCGACGGCAAGACGGGCGTGGAGATGGAGGCGTTGACGGCGGCGAGTACGGCGGCGCTGACGGTGTATGATATGTGCAAAGCGGTGGATAAGGGGATGGTGGTGGACGGGTTGAGGGTGGTGTTGAAGGAGGGGGGCAAGAGCGGGAGGTGGGAGATGGACTGACGGCAGGATATTGGCATGTTGAGTACTACTATTGTCTAGTTACATGGTAGTCTATGAGGGATCTATAACCTACGATTTACAATACAACATCATCATCATCATCACCATCCCCACCATGGTAGGTACCATCAGTGTTGTGTCTCGGTGTAATTGGATAGGAACCTACCCTGAATCAACTCGAGTCTCGAGGAAATACAACTGTCCGGCGCCATGTGTCCCTGGGAGACATGCACTTGTCAACTCCGACCCAACTCATTTGATGATTATGCGCAGTCGCCGGGAACGGTGTTCCCATAGATAGGAGGAGATTAGTGTGATATGAACCCAGCTTGATGCAATAAGCTATATCATCATGGTGGCACCAACCCCGATAACACTTATCGACCCCCCCTCATCCGGAGTTTCGGACCCCCGCCAACCGGAACACATGGACTTTGCCGAGACCACTCCCCAATACGAGTATTATGCCCAGGAGAGAAGGGTCCTTGGCAGGACAGGAAAAGATGCATCGACGATCAATGCAACCTATCATCGGCCGAGCTACGAACGTACGGAGTACTCGTGCACCATTTACTACTACTGCAAGCATGGCTCAGGGTTGCCACCTGTATCCGTACAGAAAGCCGACTAGTAGATCTTGATGAGATCAGCGAGGTCACTGACGTCTTCTGAGCCATTCTCCATTCCAGGGAGCAATGGTAGCCCGAGGGTTTTAGACGGATTACCGGTACTACTACGTAGCATGCTTGGTCCGTGCAGCGGGATGGTGAACACCAGGTGCAGCTACGATGTCGTGTGTGGTCTTTCGGAGTAGCAATTGGAGCTGAAGGGATGGTGAGAATAATAACGGTTGGTGTGAATGGTTGGTAATGGATGGAGGGGTTGAGCAAGGGTCCAGGGATAGGAACGTCACAGACTCGCAGCAATCTGCCGATCTCATCTCATAATCTCATCTTTCTCGCTTAAGCTTCCCTCGCAGGCTCGCGCTTCACCGCCAACTCTTGGCCCTTGAGACATGCATGATGTGGCTGGGCCGTGTGTGGCTGGGCTGTGGCGGCGAGTGATACGGCGCCAAGGCCTCGCCTCGCAGCACCACTAGGTAGTTCCACGACCGGCTTGGCGAGCATGGGCAAGCTTGGCTCTCGGAGTTATCGAGGGGGCGAGAACTTTGAGCCACGACTTTGGCCGGGCCGACCGCACGAGGGGTACTATTGTTTGATGGGACCGCGGACGGCCCGAGAACAGCGTAAAGATACTTACTTGCCTTACGTATTATACTTGGTGCTTTACGTATTCGTACCGAGAGAAGAGGCGAGGTTGAATGAATGTTCCGGCGCGCCATTAAACCGCCCTTAACGGCCCAGATGTGGCGTTCCCATCTTTCCTATTCCGTGCTGTCACGGCGCTTCGGCGTGTCGGCATGTCGCGCAGGCCCCGAAAAGGCCGCGTGCTCATTTGCCGGATAGGACGAGCCTCTCTGGCGATCTCAGCCACTGCGCGCTCCAAGTGGAGGGCACGGGTGGGCACCGCGGGCCTCGACGTCGCTTGGTCGCGAGAACGAACAAGAGTCGAAGCTCGCTTGGGCTTCTAGCGCAGCGGAGTGGCCCCTCTCTCTTGTAACCTGTTGCTCCCGTCTTGTTGAGGAAGTCTTGGCTCCTTGGGGAGTTCTCCGGGATCCTGGGACGAGGGATAGCTACCCGGAATGAGGCGTCGATGCACCTGCTCGAGTCGGTAGCGGAGTAGGGCACTCCAGCTGGTCGGTATTGACAAGGAGATTAATCGAGAGGGCAGCGAACAGGGAGCCGAGGACCCTTTTTACGAGGAGGACCCTACCACTCGTTTGGCGTTCGGTATCAATGCTGCGAAAAAAATATTCGACGATTCGTGGGTAGAGCAGGCTGTCGGCGGCTGGCAAGGGGGGGAGGACCCTTTGTGCTTCAGGCGCCATCCTTGTTGCCCTGTGCCCACGGCCGCACGGGGACTCGGGGAGAGAGGCAGCGACAGCCAGCTGCCAGGCGAAGACATTGGGTGTCGTCCCATTCGCCCGTGCCAGGCCCCAGTGCCACATTTTTTATGAACGAGCGGCTCCAATCTTGGCCTGTCGAGGGTCCGACCGTCCGAGTCAGGCGTGGGCGACCACTTCGGACCAGCGAAGGCTTGTTGGCAGACTCGGGGCAATCGCCATCATTTGTCTTATCTGGCAGCCCGCACAGCCTCGTGATTGCGCGCGGTGGCGCAACTCAGTTCGGTTCACGTAGACGCACGATTCACTCGGGGTGGTGAGGCTTGGCCAGTCATGGATGGGCCAGGATCGTACTCGTAGAGTCCGTCCAGTGTTGCCGTTGGCTTCCGTTGAGGTGGGTTGCGGGTTGCCACGCAGAGTGCACGACCCATCAATTGCCCGCCAATTGCCGCTGGAGCGATTCAGATTGTCAGCGGTCCCCGGTCCCAGGTTCCACTAAAGTGCTCAGCACGGTGCAGTGGATGCAGTGGATGCAGTGGACGCACCCGCAGCCCCAGGGGGGGTCCCCAAGCGAACCCGCCAAGCCGCCCCGCCCACCGCCAGCATGGAACCCAGTCGCTGGACTCGCTGGACTCGCTGGACTCACTGGGCTCGCTGCACAGCGGGCGCCGCGCTGCTGCACTGCTGCTTCGTGGCTGCTAACGGCCACCGTCGCACTTGCAGCTCCAGCTTCCCCGTTCCAGTCCGTTCCAGTCCCAAAAGGCCCAGGCTCCCCGATAAGGTCTCACCCCCTCTGCCCCCAGCCATCATACCTACTCCTCCATCTTATCTATCTCTACCTGCAATCGGCTCACCGTCCTTGAACTTCCCTTGAATACGCGAGCCCATCCTTTCCCTGGCGGGCGTCCCATATTCTGATCACATTGCTTGCTTTGCTGTTGCATATCTCACAAGTCGCTCGCTGCCTCCACGGCTTGTCACTTGAGAGGCGCCCCCAAACACAGCGCAGCCGACCAACTCAAAGCTAAACAACAGGAATCACTTGGATTCAACCAGGGATCCTCCCACTGCCTAATTCCTCATCCCCGGATATCACACGCCTTCCACCACCTCGCTACGACCCCGTTACGAAATGACGGCCGAACTCATTATGCCCACGCTGCCGGGCGACCAGCACCAGCACCACGCCCCTCAACCTCGCCAGAACCCCCAGCGGCCCCAGCACCTGCGCTCCCTCTCCTACCAGGTCCAGCCAACCTCCCACCACCAGATCTCCCCGTTGAGCACCTCCGATGAGAGCCAGAAGCACACTGCCTCGGTGCCAGGCTCCCCCAAGGCTTATCACGGTCGCCACTGCCGCCCCATGTACATGCCTGCTGTCCTACGCCCCAACAGCGACTTCACCCAGAAGCTCACGAGGGCGAGCACCACCCAGAGCGCCTCTCACCGCCCTGACGGCGAGTACACCACTGGCCGCCGCCTCTCCAACGGTCTCATGAACGTCACTGGCCTGGCCATGATCCAGCGCCTCAGCCGCCGCTCGACTGCCGAGAGCGATAACCAACCCGAGGGCGGATGGGACCTCGAACTGTTTCCCGCCGTCACAGATCTACCCACCAGGAATCACTGGAAGGTGAGCATCTCTCTTCCCCTTTCCATGCAACGTGTGAAATGCACGAACCATCATGGTCTTACATCTCCCACGTGTTGTACAGTACGGTATATGCTAACATCATACCTCCCAGCCTGACGCCGAAGCCTCCATTTGCGACGACCCGGCCTGCAAGCGCACCTTCAACTACTTTGTCCGGCGCCACCACTGCCGCCGTTGTGGCAACATCTTCTGCGACTTCCACTCCAGCTTCGAGGTGCCCCTGGACCAGGACGCTAACTTCAACCCGCGTGCCGTTCCCTCCCGCACCTGCAACCACTGCTTCGACCAGTACCGGGCCTGGCACACCCGCAACAACAGCCAGGCCTCGAGCTCTGCGTCGTCGGACGGCCATAGTGGCACCCCGCCCACGCCCACGCCCATCACCAACGGCCCCCCTGCAGCTGCCTTCAACCTGGCCAAGTCCCCGGACGTGCCCAACAGCGTCCCCCGCGACTGGAATTGGAGCACTTTCTGAACGATGTCCTCACGGCTGGTGAAGGCGGGTTTACCCCTCGTGGTGCCCTTCCTTCGCGGTCGGCGGTATGACACACACCACATCAACTCTCACGACGCCACGACACTACGACACATTAGAGCGATAGATCCGGGCACTGGGGGCCAAGAGCAGGCCTAGACTCTCGGGCCCTGACAGCTCGCCCGGAGTATCCCCTTTGCCGGGAATCATTCTCCTTTGAACCGCAGCACGTTCACGCTACCACCGCGCATTCGATATGGGCGAAATGATCTTTTAATATTTGGATGCTATACGATCCGCCAGTCTATTTTTTTCCCCGGATGGAGCGAGGAGTTCTTTATTTTTAACATGTCTTACAGCAGGCCCTTTTCCCTGCCCTCTTGTTTTATGCGACGCACATATACATTGGATTCTTGTCTGCTTTGGTGTGTTTTCTCGGACTCACAAGTAAGTCGAGAGTCTTGTGTGTAGGGAGGAGACAATTTTCATCTCATCATTGGATGGGAGAGAGTGGGTAGGGTTGGGATGGAGATACCCACGGCTCATACTATATGTATGTGGCCGTATAGAACGGGCGGCCTTTTGATTTTCACTGCAAGTTTGGGATAGATCGGTTTTGCGGTTTTTTTTTTGGGTATACCCGCAGGTAATAACGGCTGCGTAAGAAATACACTATTAGTACTTTAACCCTCAAGACTTCGCATAGTATATGTTTTTGTGATGGTGGGATTTCAACTGGTGCTCCGAGTATGCTAATGCGCCTAAACCCCCAACATGTAATATCATAATAGTGCACTGAGAAGAAGCCCGGAACTTGAAGCGATAGATCTATTATTGTTATGCTAGCAATAATCCATTTGCAATCACCCGTGTAAACATGAAACTCCGGTTTCCGTACCTTGTAATGCTGTCGTAACCATCTTTCCCATCCCCAAAAGTCTTAAAACGCTCCGTCAACATGACTGTCCAATGCTCTATCTCCCCTTTTGGTCTTCTCCGTTACGTCGTCTAGTTTCCTTTTTTCTTCTTCTTCATATATACTCCTTCTTGGGCGAAGAAGATTACGCCCTCCTCTTGGACTTGGAGGTCTTCTTGACGGGGGCCTCGTCCTCGGCAATGGCGCTCCCGTTGACCATGTTCTCGCCGCCGTACACCTCACGCTCAACACCGCGGGCGGCGTCCCAGCCAGCCTTCTCGGCGAGGTGGACGTTGTTGCTGAGGCGGCGGTTGGCCTTGCCGTTCATCTTGCTGACAGCGTGGCTACGCTTGACATAGCTGGCGATGAAGAAGCTGACAAACAGGTAGGTCAGGGGGGCGAGGTACAGGACATTGAGCCAGATGGCAAAGGTCTCGCCGGCAGTGGCGATGCAGGGCTGGGTGACGTAGACGGTGTCGGCGGAGGGGATGGACCCAGGGGCGGCAACCTTGACGTCGCTTCCGAAGACGAGCTGGCGGAGGGAGTCGAGGGTGCCAACCGAGCCGGGGGGGACGGTGGCGGACTCGGTAGCGGCGTCACGGGCGACGGTGACGGGGACCACGTAGGAGATGAAGGAGTGGACCATGGCGTACGAGGCACCGACAATGAACTGGGTGATTTGCATGGTGGTGAGGGTGCGCTTGATGGCCATGGGGACCTTGATGGAGAAGGCGGTCAGGGTGTAGTAGGTGTACTGGATATCAAGTTAGCTGGGGGTCCTTGCTTTGGCGGCTGTTGGGACGAGGAGCAGTGAACTTACCATCAGGGCGTGGATGAAGGAGTTGACCAGGACAAAGACCCAGATGGGGGAGGACATGTAGCGGATACCAGCCCACATGCACATCATGGCACCGGCGTGGTGGTAGGTCTGCAGGGTGGAGCTGGGCTTGCCCTTGGCCAGGATGATGAAGGTGTCGAGGACCTCGTAGAACTTGCTGAGGTAGAAGATCCAGCCGTAGTAGGCTAGGCCCTCGTTCCACAGGCGACCAGGCTGGGCGCTGGAGGGAACGCCGCTGAGCATAGCAGAGGCGCCGCCGTCCTGAGCGAGAGTGGTCCAGGTGCCGCTGGGGTCGTCAAAGTAGATGGAGTTGCCGAGGCCAGGCTCTCCGTGGACGCGGCACAGGGAGTCGGCAGTGCCGGCAGGGCCAGTGGCGGCGAAGGGGCTGGCGATGGTTCGGCGCATACCACCCAGCATGCCCCAGAAGGTCCAGGCCGAGTAGACGGCGAGGAAGACATTGTGGAGGACGACAAAGGCGAAGAAGGGGCGTGTGCGGCTGATGGCCCAGGGCTTCTTGTTGCAGCTGAGGTTGTAGCGGCTGATGGCCTTGACGGTGATGGCGTAGACGGCAGCAATGGTCAAGGGCACGCGGGGGTCGAGGGCGGCCGTGAAGATGCTGTCGGGGATGTTGAAGGGGTGCATGGGAGTGTTGACCTCGATGTGGGCGGGAGGCAGAGCCGCCGGGTAGTCGGTGGGCGGCCAGGCGAAGAGGCTCGAGTCGGGCAGAGCGCCCATAATGTCCAGGTTGACCGGCATGGTGACGTTGTTGGCGTGTATGGTATCAGGTGAGGTTGAGGTTGAGGGCGAGGTTGAGGGCGAGGTTGAGGGCGAGCGAGGGTGAGGGCTCAATGCATCGACGACGATGAAGACGCTGAGGAGGCTGGCGATATGGAAGAGAAGAAGAGGATGGGGAATAGGACGGGGAAGAAGAAGACGGAGAAGGAGATGGAGAAGGAGATGGAGAAGAGGGGCGCCAATGGAATGGGACGGGAGGAGGTTCAGGAAGGCAGGAGGAATTCGGCCAAGAGAATGGAAAGAAGTTGTTCGGACAAAAGGTCAACAGGCTTTGACGGTGTAAGTAGGGAAAGTGGGGCCCAGAAGGAAGCAAGCAAGGGAAGAAGACTTCGACCAGACCCTGCGGCTCCGATACGTGCCCCTCCACTAGCATAACAATTTACTGCCCTCTGGGGCCCTGCCAGGCAGTTCCAGCCTTCCAATTGGGTTCCCTGGGAGGGCGAGGGGGCCCAATGGGGGAATGGGGGCAATGGGGGGCAAAGTGCCCAACAAGTTGAAGTTTAACAAGCTGCCGATGTTTTAGGTGGGCCTTCCGAGCACTTGGTCACAGTCGTGGACTGCTGTGCGAACTTGGACGTAACAGTGCGAAGTACAGGGTACCACTGCTGCTACCTAGCAGGTACTGTATGAGGTTGCCATGATCTGGTGTCTGCCTCGGCTCTTGGTATGCAATGCGGCTATCTACGACGTATGTATGCTACGAATATCAAGTCCTTCTCCAGATGCGCGGCGCGGTCTGGCAGGAGCCGGTGTCCGCTCGGTGAGACGGTGAGATCCCTGCATAATGTTGCATCACCCTTTACAATTACTATGTACGGATACGTACTCTGTACTCGTATACAGATACCATGTACTCGGATGCCTCAACGTTTCGGGGCGAGCCTCCTTCACAGGAAATCTTATCCCGCCCACCCTCCAAAGCCACAGCCTCGGCAGCTCGTGCATCTCGCGGATCTCGTGCAGCCCGTGAAGCTTGTGCAGCTCATCCGGGGCAGCCATCCTCTGGATGGAGGGTGAACAGTTGGGGACATGGATGACCTCGACCGCTGGTGCCCGTTTGCGTCGCGGTCCTGTGGTTGGCTCTGGTTGGGTGTGGTTGGGTGTGGTTGGCCCTGGGCTGGTCCCTGAATTCCATGGTTCCCGCAGTGTCTCCACCCCGATCGAGCAACAGACAATGCCGGAGGAACCTGGCGCGCGTTAGTGATGCCACGCCCCAACCGCATCAGCCACACCGAAACTGCAGCCAATCTCTAACCTGGCCGGTGTACCGTCTCCACCGGGGTCCCGGCCCCGCCAGCTTTTGTTGGGGATCGGGGACGTGCCACGGAGGACGGGGAACCTCGCAGGAGAGTCGCAGATACGTCGATGGCTCGGTGCCGAGTATTATTTAATTCTTTCATCAACGGGTGAAAACTGGGACCCGGGTCCCTGGGAAATGCACATTCTCCCGGATTTCCATGTGAAATCCCCCCCAAGCCCTTCCGTCCGGCCGCTCCAGCGAAATGACTCCTGTGGAATGTGCCGAGGTGCACCAACGCACCACCTCACCAGCGCACCGATCTGCCTCAACAATTTTTTTTTTCTTAATTTTTTTTCTTCGTAAACGGCGAACGGCGAGCAACGGCGCAAAAGACCTTGAGAAGAGCCCCGATCAAGGATGATTGATTGGCCCAACCGCTGCCAGCAGCAGCCACGGCGTCGCGAGTCGACGACTCGACGACTCGGAGAATACTGGAATAGACTGTGGGCTGTTGCCTAATGCGGCAACCTGGATGCAAGCCACAACCTTACCATCTCGAACCCGAATAACTTTACATGGCAATACTGCTACTACCGTCCAAGTCAATTGCGTCAACGAGCCAATCTAGCCGGAACATCATAGGAGGTGCGGAATTCCCATCGTGACAAGTGATGCTGACAGCACTACGAGTAATGCTACGTAAACACCGTGCGGTCTCAATTCTATTACCACCCGACCCACCAGCCTTCATGCCGATCACCTGTAGCCTGCCCAGCTGAAGCTGTATCGGTGCTGGACTATTGCTGCTTCACTCAGAAGGCCAAGCCCAACTACTCGAGTGTATTACTCGCACAGTCACTATCAATCGGTGTACATCCAGGGAAAGATCGCGCAGGAGGCCATGGCCTGTCGGCTCCAACTACGTGTCCTGGTGCTTGTCTATTGCAGTCTCGGGGCTCTCCACGACTATCTACTGGTGGTTTATTCCTTTTAGGAATCTGGAAAGTGTACTGCGAAGCGTAGAAAAGGCAAGCCCCGCGACCCCCCTCCCAACCTCAACTCCAGTCACCTGGTGTTCGCTCCCTCTATGAAGCAGCAGCCGGCTCTTTTGCCGCCGCCGCCTTCGCGGCCTCCTTCTCTGCCTTTTTCCGCGCATTCTCCGCCGCCTTGAGGAGCTTCTTCTGCGCGCTCTTTGACATCTCACCCTCGCCCTGCGCAGGCTTCTGGTCTCCCTCGCCCGCCGGCTTGGAGACGGGGACCACGAGGTCCGCCCGGGGAACCTT
The DNA here is from genome assembly GCF_050947745.1 of Amphichorda felina. Lineage (NCBI taxonomy): Eukaryota > Fungi > Ascomycota > Sordariomycetes > Hypocreales > Bionectriaceae > Amphichorda > Amphichorda felina. The sequence goes on from NW_028145049.1 coordinate 2,718,352, forward strand.
GGGGTTGCCCTTCCACTCCAGAGGCCTGACGGCCATGAACTCCTTCACCGTCTCATCCGTCACCTTGGCTCGCCTCTCTTGGAATTCGCCGACGAACTCCTGGAGATACTTGATGCAAATGGCTTTCAGCTGTGGGCTCGTCAGTCGCTGCCGTGTCTCGTCTGATATGCAGTAGGCAAGGAAGGGCCTCTTACCTCGCCCGTGAGCAGCTTGCCGCTCTGGTATTCTGCCCTGAGCCTGGCCAGTTCCTGCTCCTGTTAGTCATGGCCCTGTCAGGTTGTGTGCACAATTCCATACCTCATCATCGTCCATGAAGAACTGCAGATACTGGTACGCAACATCCACGTCGGGGTTTCCGCCCTTCTCGCGATGCTCCTCGAGCGTTTCTTGGCCGCCTGAAAAGGCATACCTGTGAGTATGTCAGCATTCAGCCCCCGTCGTCCATGGTAGCATCTGCCCTCACTTGTTGATCTTCGTCTTGACCGACTTGGCCGAGTCGTTCATAAAGATGGCGGAGTTCTCGTCACTCGCCGACATCTTGGAGCCGGGACCTTGCAGAGCATCGAGGAATCGCATGTGGATCAGCGAGGGCTTGGCGTAGTGAAGTCCGGCCGCACAGTCGCGCGTCAGACGGAAGTAGGGATCTTGGTCGATGGCGCAGGGGATGAGGCAGGGAATCTTGGCCACGCGCTTCTCGTCCTCGCCGAAGATATGAGGGAACGACGTGGCAAACGCCGTCGCGCCCTGGATGCTTGCGAAGTGGATCTTGCCAATGTTGGAGCTGATGTCATGTCAGTATCAGTTCCCGGGACTGCGAGGATCATCCCCTTGGGTATCTTAGCATCCTCACCTTCCATCGAACCCAAAGATGGCCCTCGCTGTGTTGTAGGTGACTCGCTTCGCGAAGCGCACAATATTGCGGTAAAACGCGCCACCGACATACTCAAAGTCGGAGAAAATGAAAGTCTTCTTGGGGTCGAAACCCATGGCGATGATGTCCATAGCGTTTGTCCGGCTGTATCCCATGACCTCCTCGACGGTTCTCTTCTCCGAGAACAGATACTTTTCGTCTGTACATTGGGTTAGTTGAGAGCTTCCACAGCTGGTTGGGCTTAACTCTGACCATCCGTCAACATGATAATGAGGGGCACGTCAAGGACGTCTTGCAGCCACCTGTATTCCGTTCAGCAAGTAGTCCTCAAAAACACATCATAGGACCGCTCATACTTGACAAAGGCAAAGACCTGAGTATGTCCCACGTGCATGCTGTCGCTGCTGGGGCCACGACCGGTGTACAGGAAGAATGGCTCATTCTACCCTCCCGATTAGTTCTTCCAATTCCATCTCATGAGCGCGGAGCGTAGCCAATATCAGTACCTTCTCGTAGCGGTCGAGAATCGCAGTCAGGTCACGATGGCTGAAGACAATCTGACGGCGCATGAAACGATGAGGCCTGTGGCCGGTGACCCTCTCGAAGCGCTCCAGCAGTGCATTGTCAATCAATCCGGTGCCGAACTCCTTGGTGAGCTTCTCGTAGTCAATGGCCTTGACCTTGCCGTCCTCGCCCACCTCTCCTGATACGGACCACGGGTTGATGTTCTGCTGGGTACCCGACTGAGGGGCATCCTGGGGCACGTCCTGGGGGACGGCTTCGGCCGCTGAGGGTTCAGCCATGATGTGTGGAGTGGCGGTTAGGATGAGTGATAGAAGAGTCACAATGGCGAGCGTGTTCGAGGCTTCAGGCCAAGAAGGAAAAACTGGCCACGAAATGGCGATTTGTGACTCAAGCGCTTTTGCAGACTGAATCTGGAAGGCGGGGCACGCGGAGCGAAGCAGCCTGTGTGCTGCTGCTACCTGCGGTGACTCTGGCGGGGTCATAAAATTTGGGACAAGCCTCCCCCACGTCTCGCAACCTGAACGGCGTATCCATACAACACACACAACGGTCCAAAAGCCATCCTTGCTTTCTCTGTCTCTTTGTTACCCCATGTCATTCTAGCACTGTCTGTATTCGAATTTCACCACCGCCAACATGTCGCGCCAAATCAACCTGCCCTCCAACCAGATCAAGCTTACAAATGTCTCCCTCGTCCGCCTGAAGAAGGGCAAGAAGCGCTTCGAGCTCGCCTGCTACAAGAACAAGGTCATGGAGTGGCGCTCCGGCATCGAGACGGACCTCGACAACGTCCTGCAGATCCCCAACGTCTTCCTCAACGTGTCCAAGGGCCAGACGGCGCCCAAGGAGGACCTCGACAAGGCGTTCGGCAAGGGCAAGCCGACCGATGATATCATCCTCGAGATCCTCAAGAAGGGTGAGCTGCAGGTCGGCGAGAAGGAGCGCGCCGCCCAGCTCGAGCGCGTGCACAACGAGGTCGTGGGGATCGTGGCCAGCAAGCTCGTCGACCCGCGCACCAAGCGCGTCTACACGTCGGGCATGATCGAGAAGGCCCTCGACATGCTCAGCTCGCAGGCGCACAGCAGCGCCGACAAGAGCGCCGACAAGAGCGCCCCGGCCAGCGGCACGGGCACGCCCGCCACGGGCGACGACGGCGAGTCCAAGCCCAAGGCGAAGGAGCACGTCTGGACCGGCGTCTCCACCACCAAGAGCGCAAAGAGCCAGGCCCTCGAGGCCATGAAGGCGCTGGTGGCCCACCAGCCCATCCCCCTCGCGAGGGCCAGGATGAGGTTGAGGATCACATGCTCCACAGGCGTCCTCAAGCAGGCCGTCAAGTCGGGCAAGGGGGCATCCAAGGACGAAGATGGCGAGCAGAAGGCGCCCGGCACTGTCAAGGATAGGATACTTGGGTACGTAGAGCAGGTCGAGAGCCAGGACGTCATGGGCTCTGAGTGGGAGGTGGTGGGATTCGTGGAGCCGGGTGCCTACAAGGCGCTGTCCGACTTCATTGGCAACGAAACAAAGGGTCAAGGCCGGACGGAGGTCTTGGACATGGCCGTTACGCATGAGGATTAGACGTATACCTAATGACAATGATATGATACCCTCCACGCCGAGCGTGCACGTCACAATGTATACGTGGTCCGAGTGATTTCATGGATGACAGTCGTAAATTCAAATTTCGTAGGCAACATGTACCGTGTTTGGTTGAATGCTTTTTGGTTCAATGACTCTGATCTAGAGTATACCCCTAGCCGCGTGCTCCAGAAAGCAATCCGTGCAAAATGCTCACAAATATGGAGAGCCCAGCCGTCACGCCTGTCCACCCAATAACCAGAAGACCAGCGACCCCTCTAACCACCCTTGCGCTTGGAGACACCGACGGTCCGGCCACGGCGGCCGGTGGTCTTGGTGTGCTGACCACGGACACGGAGACCCCAGTAGTGGCGGAGACCACGGTGGGCGCGGATCTTCTTGAGGCGCTCGAGATCCTCACGGAGCTTGGAGTCGACACCGTTGGCCAGGATCTGCGAGTCCTTGCCGTCGACAATGTCGCGCTGCCTGTTGAGGAACCAGGAGGGGATCTTGTACTGCGTGGGGTTCTGGATGATGGTGACGATACGCTCGAGCTCTTCGGAGGTGAGCTCACCGGCGCTGTGGAATTCGTGTTAGCGTCTTCGTTGCTTTACCCACATCCTCGCTCTCTGCTCAGGTGTTGCCATACCGCTTGTTCAGGTCAACATCGGCCTTCTTGCAGACCAGGTTGGAGTAGCGGCGGCCGACACCCTTGATCTTGGTCAGGGCGTACATGACCTTCTGCTTGCCATCGACGTTGGTGTTTAGAAGACGCAGGATCTAGTGGCGCCTCCATGTTAGCTCAAGATCGTCCACCACCGAGTAAATTCGAATTGATGATTGTCGTGTGTCCCTTGGGCGACGGCGAGATTGTGCAGTAGGGATGGCGGCGACTGGTTGCTGGGAGGTGGAATTGGGTAGACTTACGAACTGGAAGTTCGTCTTCTCTCCCGAGACGAGCGACATGATGGGCAACTGTATCGGTCGTTGCCGTGTGCTCGTTGAGAATTCGATGGTTTCGGGTCAAGAACAAGAGGAGGCGGAGATTTCGTTGCCCTTACCAACGTAGTGAATTTTTGGTCCTGTGGGGCACGAATAGGGCACGAGTGGTGGGCGCTAAAAACTCTGGTCACGTGCCTTCTTCACCTCGCTTGTGCCTCGATGAGTCAGCAACAAAAATATGGAATGACTGTTTTTCCGAGAACTCCTAGGACACTGTCCACACTCGCAGCATTTTAGGCTCAGAGCACAGTGGTGCAGTCTCTGCCAGCTTTTTCACCTCAAAGTCGGCGAGACTCGAGCTGAGGTCTGAATCGCATCAGCCGTCGCGGCCGCGCCATAACGTGCATCGGGTCCATCGGACGATATGAAGAGATGCTCTATGGCCATCAAGGTAGGTTTCTTATTGCTGCCGACGCGACACTGTCGCCGTCTTATGCCTTGCTCGGTCAACCAAACCCCAGGGTTGATCTTGAGCTGGATGCCAGAGCACTTGCTGCTCTGGTACTAGACGAGAGCAAGCCGACAACGCTTTTTGAGTACGGAGCCTTTCGTGATTTCACTAAATGGAGGCCTTCGTAATTTATCAGTTGTTACATGACACCGTTGAAACGCTCTATTACTTGACTAGGATGTGTCGGTCGTTGGGAGGAAGCGTATTATGTAGGTTTCCAAGTTGGCAATCCTAAAGCAAACCAAGCCTAGCTCTGGAGCGGCCGCCGTAACCAAACCCCAGGTTGGGCGTTTACGGTTTGACAGCCGCACAGCACTTTTAAGTCGACGTGGAGTAAGATTCATGTCAGAGTAAGACCTCTCGGGTGATTCAGTCACTATCATCATGGTGGTCGTAAACGGTCGCGGGAGCGGATGTAAAACAAAATAAGTTCTCATATATTTGATGAGTTCAATATGCCTTTGGCAACGCCGTGTGTTCCGTTGCCCACAATTCCCAATAGCCTACCATGCCTCGTGCCGTGCCCGGTCATTCGAGGTCTTCCTATAATGTAACCCTGAGCCCAGGGGACCTGTACCTGTACTGGTATGTAATCAAACTCCTTCCATGCAGCGCGAGTAATATGATCAAGCCCAATGCGACCATGTGATGATAATTCCATGAAGAGCAGTCGCCAGATGCCTGTTTCGCCGTCCCATTTCCAGCTGGGATCCTTCTCGTGTCGTGTGTTGTGTGTTGTGTGGCGCGCCGAGCCTCATCAATGCATGTGTACAGTTGTGTGTGTGGTGTGCGGTATTTCCCCGAAGCCCCCTTTTCGGTCGGGCGCATGCATTGCAGCGCCGCGTCAAAAAATAGACAATGCAGCAAATCGTTGGTTCCGCTCTCCCATCTGGTAAGAGTTTACCTAACGGGACGACGCGGAGACAACGCGGGGATTGCCATAGCCCCGGAAACTGGATAAAAGAGAGAGAGAGAGAGAGAGAGAGAGAGAGAGAAAAGAAGCATGTGCAAGATAGACTTTGTTCCGATAGCAAGAAAATGCATCTGGAAGAGGTGAAAGTCGCATGATGGTTGGTCGCGGGTGCAAGCCACACCCATCAGCCTGCACACCCTCCCAACTCGGTGGTGTGTCGCGCGCGAAGGCTACGCAGGTACGGATACCGGGACGGCAACCTTCGGGGCCTCCGCCGTTGACGGCCTGCGGTCAGAGTCCTCCTCGAGCGGCGCGAAGCTGTCGCCGTTGATGCTGCCGGGACGCGTGCAGCAGGGGCTGACGCCGACGTAGTCCCATTCCCAGGGCCCCGCGGGGACGATCTGGCTGAGGCGGCTGGGGCTGGAGCCGAACGAGAAGTCGAAGCCGCCCAGGACCTCCTGGTGGCGCAGGTTGGTCGCGGTCAGCGGCTTGTCGCGGGGGTGCACGGGCTTGCCGGCGGCCTTCTTCCTGTCGTACTTCTTCTTCTCCTTGTCCTCCTTGCGGTGCTCCTTGTCCTTGTCGCTGCGGCCCCAGGGGAATCCAAACTTGTTGCCGTGCTGCGTGTGTAACGACGACGGGTGAGAGCTGGTGGCGCTGGGGGATGTGGTGCCGGTTGTCCTCGTGGTGGTGTGGCTGTCGACCTGGGACATGTTGCTGTCGGAGGTGGACTTGTGCAGAGCACGACGGAAACGATCTCGGATCGCCATGGTGGATTGTATTGATTGTATGAATTGTACTTGGCGGTTGGATTGGTGTGCAACGGTTGCTTGTGAAGGAGGCCGACTGGGCTCGAGATGCAGGTTTGCTCGGCGATCAGCGGCAGATCAGTTGCTCGTTGCGGACAATGAGCCCAGGCGAGGCGCGAGGCGAGCTGAGATCGTTGGATGGAACATGTAATATGGTGTTGATGGGTGAAATGGGGGATCAAACCAGCCAGAACCGAACGCAACGGCGACGCGAAGGTGAGGGAGGTATTTAATGGTCCATGGAGCAGGAACGGCGTAGGTATTACCACGGAGTTAGGAGTACGGGACTAACACGGGTAGATTACATATGGGGAATCGACCATGGATGGAATCGGCAGCACTCGGGGAGTCGGGCTTCGCCGTATTCGGGGACCCGTCAGATACGTAGAGGTACATTGATTCGTTGGCCGGCTTGGCGTATATTCCAGGGCCCACGGGCCCCATGGATGGAACATTACCGCCGCGCTGGTTTCTCCCACCACCTGCAGCAGTTGCAGCCAAGGCAGCCTGGCGTCTTGCCAGGCAGCCGTATTGCCAATTGGCGCCTGTTCCAGGTCCCAAGAAGGTTCCAAGGTTCCATCCATGGATGGAGGGGTCGCATTTGGTTTAGCACCCTGTGCTTCTGGAACCCTTCCCCCAAGCACCACTGGCAACTCTCACCTCAGCCAAGCTGCCCACCTCCAGAACTTTGTGTGAATAGGTACCTACCATGTGATTGACCGCCTCTATCGGGTAGGCAGCATGGCCGGCCGGCCTTTTGCTCCTATGCTGCCGTCTTAGTATTTGGGACCGTTTCCAGGAAGCGGTGTGATTGCTACAACTTGGTCACTGAAGTACCTATGATGTGGACGCTGTCTGTGCCGTATTAGTTGCGTCGGTGCCCAGGCCGCCAGCCTGCCACTGGTGTGTGTGCTGTGGCTGGGCTACTTACGTAGGTCGCCGGAAACAACCTGGAACCTAAGATGACTGGACAGGGCGCTACAGGGCCCCTAAAGAGTCAAAGACAACCCCATATGGCCCCCCACAGGGGCCCTTGGGGCCTCCGGTTCTGTCTCGGAATCCGGGTTGGCATGGTGGGTGAAACTCTAACCCAGCACTTCGGGGCGAACGAGACGAGACGCCCGGCAACTCGGTGAGTGATGCCATCTCCAACCTGGAAGTCAAACAGCCCGACTCGCCACACCTCTTCCCCAGCCCAGCTGGGCCGGATCTGGCACAGGAATGCACTCCTAACCCCAATGACCACATGGATCTGCCTGATCTACTCCGTACTACGTAGTACTGACTTCTCCAGGCCATCTCCACCCCCAGCGCGGAGGCCCCAGAGACGCGAGCCTCAACCGTCGACGAGTCCAACCTTCGACAAGCCCCAGGTCTCCATTAGGTTTTCCATGGCCAGGATTTGCCGCCCTGGCGGTCTGTGAGCACAGTCAGCTGTGTGTTGCGGGTTGGCGGCCTTGCGGCTTTGCGGCCTTGCGGTCTAATAATGTCTTGCGGCCTTGCGGAGTCGCCATCGCCCCCGAGTCATCATTGCTGATCAGCGTCAGCGGACTTGCCGGCGGGCGGAGCCACCGCGGCTCTGCGGACAAGTGACGGTGGAGACCAGCAATTGCACCAAAACAAAAAACCACCACCACCACCCAAAAATCCACCCTGGAAAAGACAGACGTCACTGGCGAATTCGACCGAGCTGCTTCCGGCCCCACCGAGACACCAAAATGGCCACCTCTCATTCAATCATCCATCGAGGGCCTCGCCAGTCGCTACTCATGTCGCTCCGATGTTCCCGTCCACCATCATCTGGCCCTCTCCCCTTTGCAACCTTCGCTAAAACATATTAGTGTTTCTTGGCTGTTGGCTCTTTTCTCGGCGCGACTCGGCAAGCAGCCACAATACACAATAATACATCGAATCGTCAAAACTCCATCCCCCACACCCACTCTAGGCAGTACTCTCATCTGAGCGCCTACGAGGTTTACGCGAGTTAATGATAGCGAAACACACAACTCCTCTTGGGAATCGATCAATCAATACTAGTTCCGTCCACCTCCACCTCCGATCGTCTAGACCCCTGCGCAACAAGTGCACTGACGGACACGGCGCTTCCGAAGCTATCCGTCACCCGTCACCCACAACCTTGTGTTATTACATAGTAGTAGTTGCATGACGAATCTATCCATACCCATGTAGTAGGATTCGTACAACCTGAATTTATTTCATGAAACGTAGAATGTTAGTACGTAATATCCTTCGTTGTGTAGACAGACAACGTTGGCGATTACTAGTTTGCTCGTACGGGCTATAGCTATGCTCGTACGTGGTCGATTATCCAGGGTCCTTCCTGTACTCCGTAGTGAGCCACAAAGGTGATCATCTGTTATTAGGCAACACAGTTTTAGCCCGTTTTATTGTGAACGTAACGCATTTACATATTGGACACAACAGGAATCCCTCCCCGGATAATGTTACAGATTACTGTGCAATGCACTCACCACCCAGAACGCCGGCACTGCCTGCACCCAGCCCGCCAAGGATCGTCAATCCCCATACAAGAGCAGTCGACTCCCAGTCAAATTCGCCCTCTTCTGGAATGACGTCGCCTTCGGCGACGGTCGCCGCTACTGAAGGTGCAGGCTTGTATGCCGCATCGGCCTCCGCCTCCTTGCGTTTGGCTGGACGCCCGCGTTTCCTCTTTGTGGGAGACGGCTTGGGCGTTTCGTGTGCACCGTCGGATTCGTCGGATTCGTCGGCTTGGTCGTAATCATTGGTGCCTGATTGTGAGCTCTCGTTCTCGGCATTAGAGTCAGGGAATCCTGGAACAGCGCATGCTGCAATGTCCTCAAAACTTGTCGCACGGACGGCGGCCCATAGCCCCAGGCTGGCAGCCGAGAGCAGTACTTCGAAGCCCGCACCACCGACCACTGGGTGGTCCGCTGTGGCCGCCAATATTCTCCCAAAGGCACTTGTTGTCCGTTCCCACGCCGAGCGTCGCTCGACATCAAACGGATAGTGAAGGCTGTGTCGATGGAAATAGGCCTCCGGGGCACTGTGTGCCAGTCCATTAAAGGTGGCCTTGGCATGCAAAGTGAAGCTAGCCAAGGATGCCATTTGGAACAAGAGCGTGTAAGCCCGGTAGGCCTCGTGTGGCCTCGAATGCGTGGTTCCCCATCTGGCGGGTACAATGTATGGAAGAACCAAAGGAGCCGTTGCAAGCCCTCGACCAACCAAGACCACCGTCTTCAAATTTGGCGTATTGACAACATTGGTTCTAGCCCACAAAGGAACATACGCAAGGGTCAAAGTGAACAAATAAAGCAGTTGATGAGGGGTCCAAGTGTTTGGTTTGGGAGGGAAGATGGCATCCCTGATGCGGACATATCTGAAAGCTGTTAGTGTTGCCCTGCCTAGCCCAAAAAGCGTCCACAGCATTGTTGACATACCTTGACACCGGCAAGCCGCCTGTATCTTTTGGTGGGAGAGGAGACGGCGTGAGTAACATGGCCAGGAAGAACAAGTTCTGGGCATAAGACAATGAGACGAGTTGCGCCAGCGAGGAATAACACCAGAGCAGAGGAATGTTTCTCCGGTGGCCTTCGATAGCTAGGAACAAGTTCCAAGATATCAAGCCCATCTCAACCTGCTGTCCCCACCAAAAGCGGCGAGCCCTTTCTGCTAGAATCTCGAGAGCATCCAAGAAGAAGGGAGTGTCGCTCGCCCAGAGGCCCAAGTAAACCCTGGTGGCATTGTCATCGAGGGGTAGGACGCCATTATACCCGTAGAATCTAGCTTGCAGTCAGCTCTGCTGTTTTCCCCCCTCCAAAACGGGTATGATGATGGGGTTCACGCACCGGACTGGGAGTTTGACATCGAGCTGGGTTGCCCAAGTCTTGTACGAGAGGATGGCATGCTGGAGCGACGCATACGTGGCGGCACCCAGACTGATGAGGGCGAGGGTCGCAAAGACGGGGATTAGGGTCGACCGTTGGGCTTGGCGCTCTCTAGTATCTTGGGCTGGGCCAAGGGCGCGATACGATCGGTAAAGGCTCCGCCCGACCCCCACCGTCAAAATGATGGCGGCCAGGACATGGCCGGCGAGAAGGGCAACCGAGGAGTAGCTAATGAAGCGTCAGAAATGCGCAAGCGGGCGAGGTCCTACAGATTGAGCTTACCTTATCTGAGGCTCAAGCTGGACCGGTGCCATGGTGATAATTTTGGGGTCTAGACCAGATGCGCTGCAGACCGGGGGGTGACGATTGACAGGGTGGAGGAGGGGGGATGGAGGGGCAAGGGATTGGGGAAGGACGATGCCCCGCACCTGTTGTACCAGCACTTCTTCTTCCATGATGATCCCGTCTCCGCATATGGCAATGGTCGCATTCGTCGAAGGGAAAGAAGAGCCCTGGGATTCTCGATACCTCTGTGCAAAGCTGAAGGAAATGAGACGAGTGAGCCCTCGCTGTCTTGGTTATTTTAGGCAAGTGCTAGGGGTTTTATGTTACTCTATGACCTCAGACTCGCATCACCCACGCCAGTTCATGCCAGTTGTTGCTGGTAGTTTCTCGCCAAGAGATGGGAGAGATTCATCGCAAAGAATCACTCAAAGACAATAACAGTCATATCACTATTTATGCTCATGTCCACCTGAAACAACTGATTGCGAAATGGTGTCCAAATAGGGCGGAACCCATCAAGATTGGAGTTTGTGATTGAGCCCAAGCACCTCTTTGGGAGCCTTGGCCGTTTGGCCGCCGTTGATTCACATTTCCGTTTTGGGGATTAATTTGGCATCATCAATCAATACTTCCAGCTGAGGCCCTTGTCTAAGGTAACCTGGAATAAGCGTCGTACACAATAATATTATGCGGTACAAGCGGGCTTCTGACCTGGTCGATGCAGTCACTAAGGTGAGGCAGTCACCAGGCCATCTGGCCTCCCCCCCACCTCAGCAACCTCTGACCCATCTGATTCGTCCCCATGGTGGCATCTCCAGGGCCTCCAGGGTCTCGATGACAGGGACCGGGGACCTGATTGGGAGTGACGCAACTTGCGGCCCATCCAACGGTCAGCCCATCGTCAATGGTCAGGAGGAACTTGTGGCTTTGCACCACATGATGTTTCCATCTCCAGCCCTTGACACTATAGCGAGCCGACTCGTCTCTTCCATCTCATCGCACATCCATCAGTACACGAACAACACCCGAGGGAACCCATCACTCTCGCTTCCGACCCGCTTCGACAACGAACATGACGCCTCGCTAGACCCTACAGTCGACCGTCACTCCTCTTCAAACCGATACCCTCGAACCCGCCCGACAGCACCCGCTGTTCCCCCCATCTACAATGGCCGTCGAATCCTCTCCATCATCGAGCGGCCCACAGCCCAAGAGGGCTTCTGGCCAGCACCATGACCCGCCCTCCAATCTTGGACCTGACCCGCCCCGAGACCCCAACGAGCGATCAGCGCTTCTGTCATCCGGAGACGTCAACTATCTTTACAATGAAGAAACTGAGGACAGTACGCTGGACACACTGGACGATGTCGACGACTCGCAGAAGACAAAGAGTATATGGTACCTAATCCTTCTCACCATCAGCATCGGCGGTCTGCAGATCGCTTGGTCGGTGGAAATGTCCAACGGCTCGCCGTACCTGCTGTCGCTGGGGCTGAGCAAGTCTATGATGGCTCTAGTCTGGATGGCTGGTCCCCTGAGCGGCACTCTCGTCCAGCCCTATGTTGGGATGTTGAGCGACAACTGCCGCTTGCCCTGGGGTAAGAGGAAGCCCTTTATGCTGGGGGGAGCTGTCACTACTATTATCTCTCTGCTGTTTCTGGCGTGGACTAAGGAGGTTGTCGGCGGCATCCTATGCCTATTTGGAGCGGATCCCGAGTCGCAAGGCGTCAAGGCGACCATCATGGTCGCGGCAGTCATTGGCATCTATATCCTGGACTTTGCCATCAACACGGTCCAGGCCGCCATTCGGGCCTTCATCGTGGATTGTGCCCCGGCCCACCAGCAAGAGGCTGCCAATGCCATGGCCAGCCGCGTCACCGGTATCGGAAACATTCTGGGCTTTGTCGCCGGGTACGTCGATCTACCTGCCTATCTCTGGTTCTTAGGCAATACCCAATTTAAGGTTCTCTGCGTCCTGGCGTGCATCGCTCTCGGCACTACGGTTATCTGGAGTACAGCCGTGATCCAGGAGAGGGATCCACGCAATGACGGTCCTCCGCCATCTAACCAGCCCGGCCTCTTTACCTTTTTCTTCACCCTGTTCGAATCCATCCGGCGTCTCCCCCCTCAAGTAAAACGAGTCTGCCAAGTGCAGTTCTTTGCTTGGGTTGGTTTCTTCCCACTTCTGTTCTATACATCCTCATATATTGGCGAGATTTACGTCGAACCCTATCTCCGGGAGAACCCTCATATGACACCGGAAGAACTCGATAGATTATACGAGCAGGCGACAAGGATAGGGACCTTTGCTCTCCTGGTGAATGCGGTTGTCAGCCTTCTTACCAATGTCTTCCTACCCTTCTTCATCGCCCCAACGTACGATAGCGTGCCCGTCGTGGCACAGTTACCAGGCGAGACGGATGCAGCGTCCAAGTTCTCCGATGGCGATCGGGCATCATACGTGGACTGCCTGCGGATACCAGGATTTACTCTGAAGAGGGCTTGGTTCGGCTCACTGGTCCTCTTTGCCGTGTCTATGTTTTGCACAGTCGTTGTGCGATCCGTCGAGGCGGCAACGGCCTTGATCGGACTTGCTGGCATCACCTGGGCCATGACTCTGTGGGCACCATGGGCTATCATCAGCGCGGAAATCAGCCGCCGTGACGCGCTGATCCGCGCTCAGAGGCTTCAGGGCGCCAGCTCTTACGGGAACACGGTAGAGGAGGAAGAGGCAGACCAGGCGGGTGTCATCCTGGGTATTCATAACATGGCAATTGCTGCACCCCAGATCATTGCCACGGTCGGTTCGAGCGTCATCTTCAAGATCTGGCAGAAGCCTCGGGGGACGCCGGGCGACCACAGCATCGCCGTTGTGCTGGCCCTCGGAGGCGTCTGTGTCCTGGTGTCGTCCTTCTTCGTGGCGCAGATCCGGGATGACCCATCGATGCCGGCTGACGGCATGACGGATGTGGAACACGGAGACACAGAAGAAGGAACCACAGGCCTCGAGCAAACCTTGAGTTCTCACAGCAGGAAGTCGAACTTTGAGCAGCGGAATAGAGCCATCCAGGGGAAGGCAACGTTTACACGGAATAAGAGCTTCGGGGGTGCGGAGATGCAATAGGATTCCGATTTACACTGTACCATCACTGGGCAAGGAGTTGGCGCTACTACATGGGTAACTTCCACCACAATTGTTGTATTATAAGAGTTGCTCGCGCAGGGAAACAAGAAACATGATCACATCGGCCTGGTCTTGGGAGCTCAAGGAGCTTTATTGGGACATCAGAGACGAATCCGCCACCCGCCAGATTATTCTCATACTACGTATCTGCAGTGCCCCGTCAACCAAAGAGCTCTTGCGGGGGCCAGCGCAAGCGGCACCGCCCTTGAGCTCTACTCAACTGTCGCGAGCTGCATCCTCCGGCCAGATCCACGCAAGCCCCCAAGATATCGCCGCCGCTCTGTCCTCCACACTCCACCTCGCCTCTTCGACCGAGAAACGTATCCCAGGCTCCCTGTGAGCCGTCTGCGTGGTGCCTCCCTCACGCTCATTCCGTGTGGTGTGCTATCGTGGCAGTGGTGGCAGCCACAGTCTTGTCGCAGGGCCCGATCTCGGTGCGTCTCTCGCCCGGTACGGGACCGTAGGTGAGGTCGTAGGCGGTGATGCCGGCCCAGTAGAAGCACCACGAGGTGGCGCCATCGCAGTACCTGTAGTGGCAGGAGATGGCGGTGCTGGGGTCGCCGGGTGCAGGCGTCGTGAGGGGCGCCTGGGGCGGTGGCGTGGTGGTGGTGATGGTGGTAGTGGTGGTGACGATGATGTTGGCGGGCATGGCCACGGCCACGCCGGCGACGAGGAGGATGGGGAGGAACTTCATGGTGCTTGGCTCGAATGGTCCCTGGAGGAGGTGTCGTATATATGGGTGTGTGTGGTATGTGAACGTGGATGCTTGAGCAGGCCCAGCCGTGGTGATTGAACGCTGGCTGCGACTGGAGATGGATGAGAAGATGGATTCGAAGGACTCGAACAAAAACAAATACCCTATATATACTCTTACGAGGAGAATGCTCTACAATGAATCACGACATCGGTTGGGCTGGAGAGGAAGGCGGGCAGCCGTGATTCAGCGCCTCGTGATGAGTTCAGCCGAAGAGGCTCTCACCGATTCCCCCAATTACACGCCCCATTATCAGCATGAAAAGGCGGTGTTCTTTCCATAAATATCTTTGTATACAGATTATGCGTTACCTATTCACGCTCGTCATACCGTCTCTTCGCGAGAAGACTACGTTGTCTCCATGCTTGCCTCCCCCTCTGCCCCCTTTCCCGGTGTACACGAACGCACAATCCCACCGTAACGTTTTACTTTCCCCTTCTCTCTTCGCTAAAACACGTACGAGTCCATAATCTTCAGCCTGGCCTTGACCCACAGTCCCAGCGTCATGATAACGCCCGCCTGCCAGACGACGGTCCGCGCCACGCCGGCCTTGGACCCGAGGCCGTCGACGTAGAGGACGTTGTAGGCGACGCGCGAGGCCACATATCCCCACGACAGGGCGTTGAGGGTCCGCGGGTCGACGCCCGCCTGGTTGGCGGCGGCGACGGAGGCGGCGAAGAGGCCGAGGGTCTGGAGGCCGTTGTCCGAGGCCTGCTGGGCGCGGGTGATGCGCTGCTTGGCCTGGGGGTGATTTCAATACAAGTAGGTAGTATGTAGGTACAGCTGTTTGGGGAGGAGGCTGAGTGGGTGGTGAGACGGGGCGTGGGACGAACCTTGGTGTTTAGGGAGGCGTCCTTGCTGACGTTGTCGGTAAAGGTGCGAGGGTTGGTGTTGTCGTAGACGCTGCCAGCTGCGGCGATGGCATAGACATGAGGTCCCAGGGCACAGAAGCAGGCCGCAGGCACCTTTTAGTCACACTGTCAGCTTCAAGAACCGCTTGTCTTCTTCTTCCCAAGATGTGGAGCCCTTACCGAGAAGAAGGAGAGGTTCTTGGAGAGGTCGAGGCCGAGAGTGAAGTCCATGGCGGGCGGTTGGATGGTCGGTAACAGTATTATGGGTTGGTTGAACAATGGAACAATGGGGAGCTGGGGAGCCAAATCGCGGGGGATGAGTCCCTCATATGAAGGCCGCGGCTAGATCGTGGGGTCCTATGATTTCATACCTGGCGATCTGATAGCTACAACTGGGTTAATAGTGTTGAGATGCCGGGATGTGCCGATCCACAAAGTGTGGGGTTGACTCCTCGGGACGACGGAAATTGCATCTCTTGGTCCAACAAGCCAACTTCCAAGTTATGATGGAGTTGGAGACCCATCCCCTCTCAATGGGGTTACTAGTAGTTGAACCTCGAACATTGTGCTGCCACCTCGGCATGTGAGCGGTCAATTGCACTTGGCATTGCTACAACTAGGTATAGGAGACCCAAGTGGTGTCCAACTCGCTATGCAGTCCAGCATATTGTATAATGTGTGAAATATGTAAAGGGTGGAATAATAAACAGAGAATCCAAAGCCCGGGACATCATCCCAAAAGGTAAGAGAGAACCCTAGTTTCCAACGCCCAAATCCAAAAGTGTTCCCAGTTCCGCGGAATATACATTGTAGTACACGGAGCACCCTTAATGCGGGGTATCTCAGGGGTATTTCGGGTGCGTGTACGTATACGTATACATTCTCCCCCACCCCCCTCTCCTTTGCTCGGATATATACATGTTGCCGCAAAGTGGCAGAGAGGGAGAGACGAGGGACGCGGGCCCAGCCAGAGACTTAGGCTCGGAACGACTGCGTGACGGTGCCGTTGGGGGATTGGAGGTTCTGGTAGACCGAGATGGAGTTGATGAGCCAGTGGGCATCCGCAAACTCCTGGGGGTTGTTGGAGACAAAGTCCTGGCAGGTCGCGGCCTTGCTGGAGCAGACGGGGTTGTTGTTCCAGACGTCGGGGTTGCCGGCCCAGTCACCGCAAAAGGTGGTGTTGATGATGATGTTGTGCTCCCGGAAGAAGGAGTCGAGATCGCAGCCAGGGCTGCCGACGAAGCGCGCCGTGGCGAGACCCCAGGTGGCCGGGTCAGGCCTGCCGTCGCCGATGTCGACCGGGATGGCACCACGGGGGAAGAACCAGACGGAGATGAAGTCCGAGGTCCACTCCATGGCGTAGACGCCACCCTGGATGCCGTTGAAGCCCTCGCCATAGTTGAGCGGGTTCGACGTCTGCTGCCCGCAGCCTGTGAAGCCGCCCCCGGTGTTGCAGTCGGCATCGTTGAGCTGTGTCAGCGGGTCGGTGCCCTCGTTGGTGATGACGCATCCGGGCCCAGTGTGTAGCGTTACGGCCGTGCTGCTCTGGTCGTTGACGCCCTCAATGATATCGATCTCGCCAGAGTTCGGCCAGTCGGGCCCGAAGGTCCAGAAGGCAGGCCAGACGCCGCAGAGATTGCTGGGCATCTTTCCAAAGTCGCCAATTATGAGGCCATGGGTGAAGGCCTTGTTGGACGTCATACGGACAGACTTGCGGCCGTTGGGGGGGTTTGCCTCGACAGCGTCGGCGCCCACACGGATGACCCCATTCTCGGTGCTAGCCAGGTTCAGGCCAAAGGCCGTGTCCGAATTGACGTACTCGACGAAGCCGTGGGTGGGATCCGGCTCGGTGAAGAAGCTGAACTCGTTGAAGAAGTTGTTGACATCGTAGTAGCTGTCGAGGGTATATTCGGCCCGGGCGGCCCCGGCCACGAGGCCGAGGAGGCCAGCCATCTTGGAACCGTCAAAGAGCATGTTGAGGAACAAAGATTGTCGTTCAGGTTTGTAGTCTTAAAGTTCCGTCGAGGGATTGTCTGAGTGAGCCGGCCACACGAGATATTTCTGCGATCAAAGAGTCCGAGCAAGCCTCCAAGTTTCAAAGGAATGACGTGACAGAGTACCAGCTGTCTAGGGAGAGAAAAGGAGTGGACGGGGTATACTCGTATACAACCAAAGGAGAGGCAAACAGAGATAAAAACTCAAGGCTAGAGAGAACGGTTTATCTTTTTGAGGGATGGGGAACATGGTCGGTCTATATAGCAGCAGTATGGCAACCCACACGACCCAGGACGGCCCGTCTCAACCAGCCTGCCACGGCGCCACGCGAGCAAAGAACTCAAGCCGGGCATTCGAAACGCCTCAATAGCCTTGAGTTGGGCCGTATATTCATGGTTCATGGAGCCGTTACGACCCATGCTTGCCGTCCTGGGTAGGTGACAGCCAGTGTCATCCAAGCTGACCGGCCGATGGAACGAAGGATGGAACCATGGAACTACAAGCTCCGGTGTGGCAGACATCCCGGTAGTTCCAGCTTGCATATTAACACCTATAATGGGCATGCCAAAATGACCACTCGGTAAAACTTCTCGGTTCCCGGTGGCGGCTCTAGTTGTCAAGTTACCGAGTGGTCGACCCGCCTAGTTGCTGGGACGAGCGCTAGGTCGACCATGGTGGCTGCGGAATCTGCTGGGATGGAAACGACTGATAGTTCCCACATACAGTATAGATAGAGAGTCGCCCACTTGGGGACTCGAGAGGCAGTCTGGCCGGAAACGGGGTGATGTCCCGTCTATGGACCCTGAGATGGTGAGATGAATGGTGATATGAGTGGTGATATGAGTGGTGATATGAGTGGTGAGAAAGTGAGTTGGTGTCAATGTTGGCGTTGTGAGACCAACACCATCGAAAGTGGCAGTCGCAGCCAATAGGGGCGCCTGCCCTTAGCTGCTTGTGCCTGGTGCCTGGCATGAAGGAACATGGCAGTAACCCTCCCTGGCGACTGCCCCCACCCAGGAACAACCCACCCAGGAACAACCCACCCAGGAACAACCCATCCAGGAACCACCCATCCATCACTCTCCCCTGCTCCAAATCCTCCATCATTCCATCCATCTTGGTGTCTTGCATGGGACAATCTGCAGCTTCTCTGTGATTCTGCGTGAAATCTAAAGGCCCGAAGGCATCAGGTGGACCATTCGGCGGCACTTGAGAGAGCTTGAAAATCTGAAACCGGCCAGAACCACGAGGAGACCCCGCGAGGCGTCTTGCTTGTCCCGTCTTGCTTGTCCCATCTTGCTTGCTTCAACGCTAGCCATCCTCCACCACCAGTGACATTTACTGCCGTCCTGAAGGCCTCACACTCTCCCTTCCTTTCCTCCTTATTTCCCGTCTCGGCCGCCGATCCTTTCCCTCGCGGCTACCTTGCTAAGGTGTTGCTTCCACGGGAAGTCGTTTGACCCAGCTGGCGATGCGACCCTACCTACGCCTACGAGGCCCTCATCCAGCTCCAATACCTTGTTGCAATCCGGATACGCATTCTCGATCTCACATGTAATCTACACGGCAAAAGGCCGCCAAATCCTCCATCCTGCCCCATCGCCTAAATCTCCCTGCGCTCATCACGGACCAATTAACTGTTCGACACCCCGAGTATCAGCGACGTTCTCGGATTTCTCGTGGTCAATCTCCTCACCATTCGCCTAATTGCTATCATTTCAGAGCACGGCAAGCCAAAGCACGCCACTATCGAACTCCATGGCTGAAGCTTTTCATTGATATGCCTGGCGGTTCTGGTATCCTGGCCGTGCCGGGAAGTGGGCATTCTGCAAGGAACTACCTCCCAGAGGAGTAGAATGCAGAAACAATATCGAAAGGCAGACCTTTCAACCAACACTTCTTCCTTCCACAAGTGTTCTCGGCCATTCCAAAGCTTATCACTGGCATTTTTCTCTCGTGTCCCTACCCTGATCCCACGCCGGCCGTGGATTGTTACAGTCCACGCATACATCTATATTACCTATTACAGATGCAGTCTCATTGTCGCCGCGCTCCGCTATGGGCTCGGCGAGAAGGGGAAGCACGGCCCGCACAGTTTCGACACGGCAGTTCCATCCAGCTGTACATTTACCGTCCTCAAAGGGAGAAATCACCACTGATCACCAGGCATCTTCCACATCACATGCACGGCAAATCTCTGGACGAATACCCCGCCTCCTCTCCATCGCTAGGCGTTTCAACTGCATGGCATGTCTCGCCGTTGCGAGAAACAACGTGGGTGAAGACAGCAGATAGGCCCGACAACCCCTCAGTCGCAAATCCCCAGGAGTACGCAGCCATCGACTTAATATCGACCTACCCAAACGGTCGACGCACCCCTACGCTTCGGGCCTTCTAGCGTATCCCTCACCCGGCGCCTGCCCTGCAGCACCAGGGTCCAGGACTCCAAGGCCTCTGGCCATCGATAATTATAAACTGATACGCAAGGAACCCCGGCATATTTATTGCAATTGGATCATGATCCCGGCAAGTTTCGCTTCATAGATCTGGTTTTTGGGTTTCCCATCCGCAGATCATCGACAAACAGGCCCGACGGGGTTATCGATAATATATAATGAGTGTGGTATAGACGAAGTGGCTGTCTTGTGTCGACCATACATGGCATTGACTCAGCAGCGGACTCTATTATTACCTCCTCTCATAGGCACAGGGCTTTCTTTCCCTTTCCTCATAACTCACAGATCACAGCTTCATAACCCAGGGAGACCATTTCAAAGAAAAAGATGCAACCACTGAAGATGACGGTTGATTACTCGATTATCTCAAGCGCCCCAACCTCAACATTCTCTTCCATGTGTGCCAAGTATACGGGTAGAAGACCCCCGATGCACTATTATGTGCGGCGAGGTGCAAAGATGGGCCAGATTATGGCGTTATAGACGGAGTACACATACACAAACACATATATTCTTACGCGACTGCATGTTTGAGATCAAACTCATATTGCCGACCCTAGTACGTATATGTGTGTATTTGACCCCGGGGACCTATACTTCTTTGGACTCTGCCTTGAATAAGGCCTAGGGTATCCCAAACCTATGAGCTGGTTTGTACATGGGTAGTAATAGGTCCGAAGCCAAAACCATAACACCCTCATAGGACCCTAGAGACCTCCGCATATCTACGGACTACCCAAGTTTCGTCTATCTACTAGTGTTCTTTGGCATCCAACCAAAGGCCACATGGTGAAGAGCGGCAACAAGAAGACGGCCCGAAGAAGTCTCACGCAACGTTCCCTCCGCACCACCAACACTGGGAAATCACCTATCTCCCACGATTTCGATTCCTGCACGGCATATAGCTTTGCATCTTTTGCATTCATCTGATCAGTTCCTTTGAAATTGCCGAGCCCCCAAATGGTTCGGTCATTGTACCCAATCCTCTCGCATAAACCATCATCGTATAAACATGAGTTTCCCGCCTGGATGAAGGTTCGCCAGATCTATATGCATCATGTGAAAAGCAGCAGCAGTCCTGTCCCATGGCCAAAGGCCAGACGTAAAATCACGAATCCAGGCGCTATATACTTTCCCCACCCCCTTTTTCCCTCCCCCCAAAGCAGAAACGAATACGCTCATGACGGTTCAATGATATTTCCACAGCGCCAGCGCCAGCTCGCCTCACAGGTGGCGGTCCATTCACAGCTTGACTCGCTGGCCGGTCAGCTTGTACCAGATCTCGGCCACGAGGTCCTCCTTGAAGCGCTCCCACGGGTTGCGGTTCAGCCAGTAGCCAAACTCGCGGTAGTGGTACATCTCGCTCCAGCAGTCGCGCCCCCACTCGCACCCGGCCATGTTGACGAGGAAGTCGTGGTCCTTCTCGTTGTAGTGGAAGCGCGTGTTGTTCTGCTTCGTCCCGTCGTCGCAGGCGCCCGGCGGGAAGGAGTTGAGCATGCGCTGCGGGAGGAAGGCCGTGTGCTGCCGCACCCACGGGTGGTGCATGTACAGCTGCTCCAGGGCGTCCTGCTCCTTGTGGTCCCACTCCATGTGCTTCTGCTGGTAGAGCACCGGGTCCCACCAGAGGTCGAGCAGCCGCTCTGTCCACGCGCTGCGCCGTACCAAGAAGGATCCCAGGTTGAAGCCCTTGCAGTCCTGGGTCAGCAACAAGTTGATCGAGTTGGCCTTTCCGTCTCCAACGGGGCTCAGCGCCTCTTCGTCCAGGTACGGTTCGGTCAGCGGGTGTGTTATATTGAGCGGGTTCCACTCGTTGATGTCTCGATAGACCTTCTGATCCAGATCGTGGAACAGATGCTCCTGCAGCGGATATGACAGTTCCATGATGTATGTGTTCAGGTCAAGCCACCAGAACCTGCACTCGTCAGTAAGCATGCCGGATTGATGCTGTCATATCCCCAGGGGGCACACGTACCATTCAGCCTTGGGATACTTCCGCATTGACGCCCGGAGAAAGTCGACCTTTTCCCAACTCTCACGCCACTCGTGTGCATAGCGCTTCTTGGTGCTCATATCGACAACATCCAGGTTGTAACCCCATCGCGATGTGTATTTTCGCTTGTTCCGGAGACTGTCGCGTTCGATGGCCCATTCGCGTGCTCCCTTCCACTCCATGACTCCACCGCCAACGTTGGCACCTAGAATTATGACGAGCTTCTCGCCGTCGCCGCCCAACGATGATCTCCTCCAATAGTACGAGAGAGCTAGAATCGAGCACACGTTAGCTCAACACAAGTCTCCCAGGGGTTTTTGTCAATATGGTAACCCACGAGTAGTGTAGAAGATGGTGATCCATAAGAGTAGGATAGCGCCAATGAGTAACAGTAGCTTCAGCTTCCTCCCCATGCGCCCAAAGATGGACCTGAGCCTGCCCACCAGGGGTACGTTCTGGACAGCCCAGTTCCCCCGGCCCCGGCCCAGCTTCTCCTGTTGCGCGTAGGGGGGTTCCGAGAATCGAGGCAGACCGCTCGATATACGGCGCATGTGGCGGACGAAGAAGCCAGAGTTCTGGGTCGAGAAGGACGGGTATCCGTTGACGCTGTGGTTCCTCATCTTGGCCGACTCCCAGGTCGTCGAGGCACTGGTTGTGTGAGGAGCAGGACTAGAGCGTCCGCTACCGACGTTCAGGGCGGGGGAGGACCATCCACCACCGGGGATAGGTGAGGGACTGCGGGAGAGGGTCATGGGGGCGGCGGGTGTTCCTGTCAGGAGTCTATGTCAGCCATCTGCAAGACTAGAATTGTTCGACTTGGGGTGACACCGTCTGTACGCCGCCAGGGATTGGAGGACAAGCATGTGCCCGTCCACCGCGTACAGGCGCGCGAACACGCAGGCGCCGGAGATCGGGGCGCACACCGCATAAACGTACCTGGGACAGGAGACAGGGGAGGCTGAGGCGAGGCCAGGGAGGCCTTGGGGTTGTTGAGGAACAATTGGTGGCCGGAGCGCTGCTCGCCGAGGGTTTGGGCGCCCGAGGAACGCCTCCGGTGATGCGACACCATACGCCTTCCGCTGAGGGAGCTCGACGAGCCGGCCTCGTCGAGCTTTGGGGGAGCCACGGTTGCGGTTTGGAATGGGTCGCCGCTAATGATATTTGTTCTCGGTCAGGGTCCCACGGTGGGTATCGTCGTCAGAATGGCCCCAGGGCCAAATGGGCTCGCAGTTGTTCGCAGACCGGAAGATAATAGAGGCTACGTATGCGGTTTGCGATCGGGGGTTCGGGGCAGACTAGGTGGTCTCCCTTTGCAAAGGGAGTCTGTACAGGCACTCGAGGTCGCAGCGACAGTGTTACGCAATCCGAAAGGTCGGGCGAATGCGATCGAGACGGGCCAGTTGTCGTAGGCTGTGCAGGTCTCGTATCGGGTTTAGGTTCAAGGTATCGCCAAGTAAAAGGACGGACTTGGTAGAGCGGTTGTCGCAGGTATTAGAGCTAAATTGGAGCGTGGCTTGGCACTGAAAATAAAGTTGGGTGACGCTGACGGCAGATGGATCATGGAGCGAGAGGGCGGTGGAGGAGGGGGGGAAAAGACAGGCTGCGCAAAAACGCCCGGGGGTCGAGGCAAAGACACGAGGAAGCGATGAGCGAGTCAAGAGTTCAGGGTGACAGGAGGCGCAATAGTGGATTTTCGATTTGGTGGAATTTGGTGACGGGAAACACTTCTGGTGGCGGTGTCGTTGGGGGCTTTGGGGGGTGCCTGTGTGGAGTACGTACCTTACCCAGCGCACGTTGCTGGCCGCCAATTCGACGCCTGGGCTGGAATTTGCCAAATCTGGGTCCTGCAGGTCTCCTGGAGTGGCAGATACAAGGTACATGTCTGGCTGCAGCAGGGTTGCAGAGAGGTCAAGTAACATCTGATCCAGAGGGCAACCTCATTTCACTCACCTGAAGTTAATGTACGAGTTACAACTGTACAAGTGATGTCGTATTATGCCAGTTAGCACTACACTACTACTATGTAAGTACGTAGGTAGGTACGGATACCACTACTATGTAGGAAAGGTAGTGTGTAAAGGAGTACTTAGCAGCTCCTCCTAGTTAGTGTCTGATGCGTTCGCTTGCCTCTTCACCATATGTTATTCGTCCACAGCCATACTGAAACATGATGCAGTGGCGCCACGCGACGAAAGCAGCTTGTTTATTACTCGTAGACGGCCACCATCATACTTTCTTTTCCCTCTTCTTCTCCAATCTTCATCAATCTCCATCTTTGTTCCCATCACGTCGGGAAGTCTTCGGAGACGGGCCTGACTCCTTAAAGGCGACTGCTGGCTCCCCTCACAGATTGTCAGATTCACAGTCTCAATGGACCCCACCAACCCACACCCTCCTCTCGCTGATCGTCGCGATCAGCTTCCGTCGCCCCCTATCCGGCTGTATTATTATGTACGTACTATGAAAATATCCCGAACATGCCAATGAGAATTATCAGAGTATGAGCCAGTCTTGTCGAGTCCCCCCACTTCCCGATGACCAACCTTCTGATACCGAACGGATGAGGCTCGAATAGTACTCGCATAAATTGATACGAGTACCCCCGATTCAGGTTCAATCTGCGGTAATAATAAAGTCTGCTTGCGGTAAGAGCGTGCCTCGCAAGGGCCCAGCAATCTAGACCCGCACGGCCTTGGGAATGCCCTCACCAACAAATGAGATTGCCAGTCAAAGAGGGACAATGGATACTAGCCAATGGAGAGAGGCATTGGCAGCCAAGACACAGCGATACCACTCCAGCTGCACCGCAACTGCATGAGCACTGCACCACGCCCCCGGGAGGAACGTCAAACGGGCATTCGGGGCCCGCGGGGTCAATAAAATACTTATGAATGGAATGAATAAGATGAATGCCAATGCACTGGTGCAAGTTATTATGCAACCCCCAGGAGCACGTCAGGCTGCTCAGGCACCATCGCATCATGCATCGCCAAGACGGAAGGCTGCCTGGCATGGGGCGCCACAGGCGCGGTCGCTTGCAGGCGGGCCGCCACAAGTAGCCAATGGCAGCCGGTCCTCGCCCGGGCGCCTAGCTTCGGCCAATGAGAGCCACCCGACCTCTTCTCCTGGCGGCTATTCTATACAACTCATCCAGCCAGAACGCAGCAACCTCGACGAGTCGCTGCACGACGACGGCCTCGCTATGCGGCCAGACAAGATCGACAGCCTCTGATGGCTGGATAACGGCAGAGCTTCCATGCGTCAAAGACTCAAAATGGGGCTAGTCGCGCCATTCCCTCCCTCCCTCCTCGCGAGTTGGTGGTCTCATCTCTCTCTTTCTATCTGTCTGTGTGTCCGTCTCTTTCATTCTCTGTTCACTTTCTCTCAAGGCTGGTCCTATTGTCTCCCTATTGTTTCCTTATTGTCTATATCTCTTTTCTATCTTCCAAGGTATTGGGCGGTCAGGTCCATCCTCTCTTTGTCATTCTTTCAGCTCCTCCTCGGGCCACGCCTTCCTTGTTGCCTCCCTTGTCCCGTCACGAGGAAGGACCTCGCCATCAGCATGTCGCAGCATCACTGCAAGAACCATTCGTCATAGATCTCATCTGCTTGCTACTTCTGACTCGAACCCCTACGACTCATAATCACACAACAACCCATCCTTTGCGCATTTCTTGTGCAACATATAACACAATGTCTCGCATACACCAACAACAATCAGGCCCGTTGGCCTCCCCAATCGGCCGCCCCGTCGATGACTGGGAAGACTGGGAAGATGAGGATGTAATCACGCCCATCGATCCGGAAGAGCAAGTCTTGGTCGACGCCCCAGCCCCCCTGGCTATTCCCGGCCGGTCAACAAGATCCAGTCATCTCAAGCCGTCGAGGCCCCCCAGCACAAAGCTACAGCGCCTCAGGTCGAGACACAGGCAGAAGGCGCAGAACGCAAAGGCAGGCATAAAGCTCATCACCGATATGACCGCCTTCCGACGCCAGAATCACATTGCCAGCCAGCTGCGGACCCCCGATGGAAGGCCCGTCAAGTTTGTTGATGCTGCCGCCTTGAGAGCCCTGGAAGGGGAGCCCAGCTCAGCATCGGTAGGGAATTGGAACTGGCTCAAGAAGGACAGGGGGAAGAGCCCGTCTTCAGCTACTCCTCAGTCCTCGGCTCGCTCCCCCGATCTAGGACTGACTCCGGGAGACGGCCCTATCACGATTGGCATCACCTTACCTTCCGAAGAAACGACCGGTCAAGACGGCAGCCGGAACAGCGCTACTACGACTTGGCTTCAAGTTCCAACTCCCACCTCCCACCCCAATCTTGGTGTTCCAGAGCACTCGTCCTCAGAGGGCACCTTCACGTCGCGCGTGCCGCCGGAGCCGCAAGTGTCCGTGTGGTCGCCCGACACCCCCGAGACCGCCTCCTCTCAGACTTTCCGTCCCGCCTCCAGCGTCTACTCTCAGGCCACCAACATTACTGGGTTTAAGCACCCCGCTAGTGAAGATGTGCCTCCTGTGCCCGCGCTGCCATCCAACTACAAGAAGATGCCGCACCAGCGGCTGATTAGCCTCGAGATCGGTGGTAACAACGGGGACAGTGATGATGGCGGTACCCCGTGCACACTGTTTGAGGAGGACGGCAGTCCCGGCACTCAGAGGCTCGCCAGGGCTAAGAGCATGGGCATCAGCCCTGAGAGCGCGGGCTCAAGGTCCAACGGATGGTGGGACCACATAGTCACCCCTTTCTTGGATAAGCGCTTCACTGTTTCCAGCCCCAAGGGCAAGAATGAGTCGCCAAAGGCGTCGCCGCAAGATCAGCAGCGTCCCAGTCCCCTCGTTGAGGAGGTCAATGAGAAGAGACCGTCTCCGTTGCTTCTGCCAGTCCCCGGACCTAGCCCGCCACCCATTGTCCGAGCACCCACCCCGCGGCGAACACCGTCACCGCCCCTGAGCCAGACGACGCGCATGCCAGACCCCGTCGTGCTACAGTCGACTCCATCTGTCCACACAGCCAGGACTATGGAAAAGCCTCATATCATCGTTACCCCTGAGATTCCAATGGAGACTCCACCACCTTACTCTCCGCCCAAGCTTCCCAGGAACTTTGAGCACCCCATCAGATACCGTGCCGTGTTCCCGCCGGGGCACCCACTTCAAGCCCAGTTCCCTCCCTCTCCTGGGCCCGGCTCCCCGGGCCTCGCAGCCACAATGACATCTCAGGGGGCCACACAAATGACCGATATCCCCATTACGCCGACAGTACCCAGGGATATGCCAGCACCGCCCCCGGTTCCTCTCCCGGACAGGCCAGCAGGGACTTATTTACCCCAGGAGCACTCGCACGACGCACGTGGTAGCGAGCATAGAGTTGAGCGCGAGCGACGTCGGCACGAAAAGGAGGAGGTGCTTGCGAGAAAAGCTGGCGGCTTCTGGAGAGGTCGAGGTTGCGTCCCGGCCACAGGGTGCTTTGGCCGCCGTGGCCGGGAGGGTCGCAAGAGAAGAAGGGTCTGGATAGGGGTGCTAGGTGCCCTTCTCGCTCTCATTATTCTCGCCGTGGTGCTCGGGGTCGTCCTCACCCGCCCAGAAGACTCGCCTGAAATGCAGTCCATCTGGGTTAACTTGACAGACTATCCACCCATGCCAACTGGGGTTCTGACTGTCGTTGGTACTGACAACACAGTCGCCAAATCCGGATGCACAAGTCCCTCGACCCTCTGGAGCTGCTCCTTGCCCAAGGATGACCATGAGTCGGTGGCTCCGTACAAGCCCAATCAACCAAAGTTCATCATTCAAATCCAGTGGGACAATAGTACCAGTGAAGGCTGGAAAGTCCCCGACGGCGAACCGCCCAAATCGGTCGCAAGGCGAGCTTCCGGAGGGCCCGCACATGCTGCCAGCATAATCCGAGAACTCCAGACAGATAAGTTCGAGCCAGATCCGAGCCCTCCAGACTTTGACGAGATGTGGTTTCTTGGCGACACGACGGATGGTATTGAGTCCGATGAGAAGGCAGGCGAGCCCGCGCCTTTCTACATCAGCCTTCTGAGCTCCACTGGGAACGAGACGGCGGATTCGGAACTGAGCAAAAGGCAAACCACTGTTGGCAATGACCTGGTTAGAGACCTCATCTCGTCACCAGATTTGCTGAGGGATGGCACACCAGCTCCTGCAGTGATGATCCCGCAGCCAGCACAGCAGCCAGTGCGACTCTATGACCGGGGGCTCCCGACAGAGCACTATGGGTTCTACACCTACTTCAAGCGGACCATATACGTCAAGTCGGTTGATGATACTGGCGATGAGGGTGATGTGCCGCTGGACAAGCAGGGCGGGTGCAAGAAGACGGAGGCCAACTATCTGGTGACTTGGGCAGAGACCCGGATGCTTGTTCAGATCTGGACTCGGACCCTGGGCCCCAATGGCTCCAAGCTCCTAGACCGTGGTGGCAGTGGAAGCACTGATGGCCCAGGGGAGCTGATTCGACCGGGGACGATGCCCTACCCCGTAACTGTGGCACTGGACACGCACGGTGGGGATCCGGAGAAGAAGTACGTTTGGATGTGGCCGATGAACGAGAGACAGGAGCTTGACGAGGAGAACCCAAAGCTATTGGGCAATGACTTGGAGTTTGGAGGCAAGGTGGTGAACCACCGCAAGAACAACGACACGTCGTTTGGCGGGTTTGATGGCGGCACGGGAGGATGCAGGTGTGAATGGGTAAACTGGGTATAGGTATGGATTCTGTGAGGGCGAAAGCATTTATGCACTGGTAATAGGCTGCAGATCTATCTGGATCTCTCAGTGCGCATGGAAATGGAGTTTTGGGATAATGTGCCTATAAAGGCCTCGGATATATAAAGCATAGTTGCTGGGGTCAAGCAACAAATACCTAGGAATCAGCATTTGTTCATATTTTTGACATGAAATGTCTGTGTAGTTGATCATCTCTGTGTCTGGTCAGCATCTTTGCGTGTTCATTCTTGTTGACTACTGGTAGCATTTTACTCTGCCCTTCGATATGTTCGAGCTGACTACCTAGTTAAGTCCCTATACAGAGACCCACGGAGCAAGGAGATGAAAGAATCACCCATACATTGCACCTTGAACCTAATAGTAGACGGTGTATATGAGTGAAACTAAGTATCCCAATCCATTAAAAACTGATTAAATTGTATGTTCTCGTGAAATAAAATCCCATTTGTAGATGCAGGCCATCGTGCAGACGTTGTCTTGTGGTGTCTAGGGTAACCACACCAAAGCGCGGCCAAAAAGATGGATCGCGACTCGACGTTCAACTTGGATACTCCAACCACAGCGAGTACCAACGACAACTGCGTGGAAGAGCTCATGCGGCTCCCACTATGCCACCACCTCGCTAGACGGCGGCCACTGGCCAGCCAGATCAGCTCCGGTTCCATAAGCAGCGCCATTCGCATCCTCCCCCGGGCGCTGACGACGCTCGCTATCGAAACATCATGCGACGACACAGCCGTGGCCATTCTCTCCAAGGACGACGATGCCACCAGCACCAACCGCTTCTCCCTCCGCTTCAACGAGCGAATCTCCTCTGACCATCGCCAATTCCGCGGCATCGAGCCCCTCGTTGCCGTCCAGGGCCACACCAGCGCCATTGCGCCGCTCCTGCGCAAGGCCTTGGCCTACCTCCCAGCTGCCGCCCCTGACGATGCTGCCCACCGTGTCTGCTGGGCCCCCGACGGCTCGCCTAGGCGTATCCCCGACTTTGTGTCCGTCACGCGCGGCCCCGGAATCACGCCCAACCTCTCCGTGGGGATCAGCACTGCAAAGGGCCTCGCCGTGGCCTGGGGCGTGCCTCTCGTGGGCGTCCACCACATGCAGGCCCACGCTCTGACACCGCGCCTCGTCCGCGCTCTGGGCATGCCCATGCCCGTTGATGACGGGTTTGCAGCTACTGCCGAGGGTCAGGTCCCCGTCACCTCCGGCCCCGAATTCCCCTTCCTGTCCCTCCTCGTCTCTGGGGGCCACACCCAGCTCGTCCACTCGCGCTCCCTCGCCGACCACCGCATCGTCGTCACGACCGCCGACGTCGCCATCGGGAACCTCCTCGACCACGCCTCCCGTGACATCCTGCCCCCAGACGTCCTCGAAGCCGCCGAGGATGTCATGTACGGCCGCACGCTCGAGGCCTTTGCCTTCCCCGACGGCGGCACCCCCGAGGAATACGCCGCCTCCTTCGAGCCCTCGGCCACGCGCGCCCACGAGCTCACCGACCCGCCCACGGGCTACGACTGGGTCCTGCCCCTGCCGCTCCGCCAGACCCGCCGCCTGGCGTACTCCTTCTCCTCCATCGGCACCGTGGTGCAGCGCATCGCCCAGGCACGCCGTGCCCAGGGCGGCGGCATGGACGTGGCCGAGCGCCGCGCCCTCGCGCGCCACACCATGGCCACGGCCTTCCGCCACCTCGCGGGCCGCATCTGCCTCGCCCTCGACGACGTGCCGGCCCTGCGCGAGGCCTCGACCCTCGTCGTCGCGGGCGGCGTCGCCTGCAACCGCTTCCTCATGCACGCGCTGCGGTCCACGCTCGAGGCCCGCGGCCACGGCCACCTGCGCCTCGTGGTGCCGCCGCCGGCGCTGTGCACCGACAACGCCGCCATGATTGCCTGGGCGGGCATGGAGATGTACGAGGCGGGCTTCCACACGGATCTCTCGGTCCTGGCCATCAACAAGTGGCCCATGGACCCGGAGGAGGGGCCTGGCATCCTGGGGGCTCCTGGGTGGCTGAGACGCCCAGGTTATGAATGAGGATTGCTGAGGGGCCCTTGGGTGTGTGGCGAGGTTTCGATGTGTCCACGACTGTTATAATTTGCCTGTACAATATAGAGAAGCAAACCCCCCCCCGTATCATCATCATCACTGTAGTTTTATAGAAGAAGACACTTGGAATAGACGAGCAGATGCCTCTAGATTTATCATTTGTTGTTTTTACAAGAGTTACCATGCCTACGCAGCTAGGTCGGTTGTTTTCTTATCAACCGCATCGTGCTTGCGGCCCCATTCTGCTCGCCCCCTCTCCTTTCATCCATTTCATCCCCTGCCCCCCGCTTCCACACTTCTACTCCAGCTCGCTCGTGACGTTTGTGAACTCGCCCTTCTGCAGCTTGGTCTTCCAGAAGATGGGGTTCGTGTCGTTGAAGCCGTGGTGCGTCCAGCCCTTCTCCTCGATGTGGTACAGGTTGATGAAGCCGCCCGAGTAGGCGTCCCTGTGAGTGGCGGCGAGGATGCTCCGGCGGCCGAGCTCGAGGGCGTCCTCGGCGGTCAGGTCGTATTTGTACTCGGCGTCGAGGACGCCGTAGGCAAAGGTCTGGCCGGAGCCGACGCAAAAGAGGTTGCCGGCGAGGCGGGTGCCGTCGCTGTCGACGTAGTACAGGGCGGGGCCCTCCTCCGGGGTGACGCCGGCGCACATGGTGCCCATGCTGAGGCCCATGCCCTTGTACGAGTAGACGAGGTTGGCGAGGATCTTGGAGGCGGCGGCGACGCTGATGCGGCGCTTGTGGCGGAGCTCGTGCAGGCGGCACTGCATGCCCAGCCAGGCGAGCCAGTACTGGCAGTCGGCGGCGCCGCCGGCCATGGTGCCCAGGAGGACGCTGTTGATCTCGATGACCTTCTTGACCGTCTGCGAGGCGATCCAGTTGCCGGCCGTGGCGCGCGAGTCGGTGGCCACGATGATGCCGCCCTGGAAGCGGAAGGCGAGCGTCGTCGTGCCGTGAGCGATCTTGATGGGGCAGTCCGAGTTGGAGCGGTCGTCTGTGGCGGCGCGGAGCCATGATGCGGGCTGCGGGCAGAGGTGGGCGTGGCATTAGCTGGGGTGTGCTCCTCCCGACAGACAGCGACTGCGAGGGCGAGGGCGGCGAGACTTACCTGGGCGACGGGGGGCATGGCAAACTTCATGGACAGGTGGTCCGTCGCGTTCATGAGCTCCCTGGCCTCGTGCTCAAAGGGATCCTTCTCCTCCGTAGCCGGGCGGCTGTATTGAGCCACGAGGGCGTCCATGGTGGCGGATTCTGTGTGTAGTCGAGGTCAAAGAGGAGATGAACGACGAGGGCAGTAGCAGTAGCAGTAGCAGTAGCAGTAGCAGTGGGCGGTGCTGTGTGTCGTGGGAGGGTGGGTGGGTTATCGTCGGGATGGCGGTTGGATGGATGGGTGATGGCAGTGGTTGAACTGAGGCGGGTTTGGCGGGAGCTCAGAGCCTCTTGTGGTCGGTCAGTCAGGCAGCTTCCCACTCGCGCGTCGTCGTCACTGAGGAGGAGCTGCTTCGTGGCTGGTTGCATTTGTGGCTGGTGCTGGCGCCACACCCCACCACGATGTACAGTACATACCTGTCCTGGGAGTATTAATACTGCTAACTAACAGTAAGTACTATGCCTGAACTACGTACGTACGTACCTCTTATTAAACCAGGGCCCTCCTATTCGTAGCTCTCCCCGTCTCTCATCTACTGTTGGCAGTCAACTGCCTAGCATTGCATTAAGCGAGGATCTGATCCTGTTTGGGGCCTTTCCCATCAGGAGTCATCTCCTATAATTATATATCTAATCGCCTAGCTATGTACATAACTGCGGAGTTTCCTTGAGAGCATTTCATCTGGGGCAGATTCCTGTTTTCCCCACTTGTCGATGGTGGAGTGATTGAACGATCCAACTAACACTAGGTGACAATGCCCGCCGTCTCGATAATTGATCTGGCAACATACTTCTCGATCCCAAACTCAAAGCTACCAGAGTCCCAAGGCGCTGCCCCCATCGACCTATTCCAAAGATTTGAAGGTGCAGACAAGTGTCTGTTGGATTGCCAAATGTGGGCAGAATACGTTGCCCACCACAGCACCGGCCAGACGACGGGAAAGCAGAAAAGAGAAAAGCGGCTACAAGCCACGAAGCTGAAACATGCCGCAAAGGTCGCCATCCAAGGACCAACCGGTAACAGAAAGCTAAAGGGAGTGGTGGAGAGGCGTCAGTTCACAGCTGCCAGCCTCAACAAGTCGGGCGATGCTGGCTGTCAGACCTGCTGTCTCTTTTACAAACTACTAGTCGGATATTTCCGTGCCAGGGGCCACCAACCCAACAGTCCTACCGTTGACGACTACATGTTCAATTGGATCAGCTATCGTTTTCTCCTCAAGACCGTCCCTGTTCATGACGTTACAAAGCTTTCGTACCTGGAACTGTTCTCCGTGCACGGTATGTTCTCTCCCCTCCCACCCCCACCCCGCCTAACCTTTTCCTCTACTGACAAGCCATGACGGTTGCTGATCTTATCTGCTTGTCAGATCAGGGGAAGATGTTCAACAGTCCCGCGGTCCAGGGCATGCCGCGGTCAAACGCGCTTACCGGGGACACATCCTCCCCAGAGTCACTCTCTCGGGCGCGCGAGTGGCTGCGTCTCTGCGACGAATCCCACAAATTATGCCGGGAATTCTTGGGGTCTGGGACAAACAGCTACCCGGCGAGGCTGATCGACCTTCGACCTATCCAATCTGGCGGGCTTGAGGGGTACAGACTCATCGAGACCAACGGACGGGACAAGGGCTCGTATGTCTGCCTCTCCCACTGCTGGGGTCCCCCATCAAAGCCGATGCCGCTGAGAACGCTGAGATCAAATCTGTCGACACACCTGGCCTTCATCCCCCGGAAGTCCTTCCCTTCAACTTTTCGGGACGCCATCACAATCGCCACGTCGCTCGGGTTCGGTTACCTGTGGATCGACTCCCTTTGCATTATCCAGGATTCAGCCAAGGACTGGGAAGCCGAGTCTGCTAATATGGCGGGCATCTACGGTGGGAGCTATCTCACCATAGCGGCCATGTCGTCTCCCGACTCCGAGGGTGGCTGTTTTTCGACCACCCTTGACAGCGCAAGAAGTCCCGACGTGTGCTTCCGGGTCCAGTCCGACCAGGATGAAGACCAGACAGATTCGGCTCGCCACGAGGACATAATCCTTGGCATGCGTGATTGTTCCCAAACCGGCGTCGAAGTCCCGAGGTCGAGCACCAAGGCCGTGGGGTCGGAACCAGACTACATCGTGAGCCACTTTCCTCTCCTCACCCGTGCGTGGGTCTACCAGGAGAGAATGCTGTCGAGGCGTATTCTCTACTGCTCTCGGCACGAGCTGCAGCTGGTATGTCGAGTGGGCGCCCTTTGCGAGTGCGGCTGCGGTGACGGGATCAGCGGAAGCGTTGCTCTGCACAAGGTGAAGGAATCCAGGTTCTACCCCGTGCCTGGCGACAAGCACTACTACGACTCGGTTCTCGTCGCAGCGCAGGGCAAGGCGAATTTCGACCTCGCCAGCTTCGTGAGCGGCCCGGACATGGCCCAATACTGGCACAAGATTGTGTCCGAGTACACCAGGCTGCGCATCACGCGCGGGACGGATATGCTCCCGGCATTGTCGGGGTGTGCACAGAACGTGGCCATGGCCACGGGCAGCGAGTATCTTGCCGGGATGTGGCGCCATAGCCTGGGTCGAGATCTCGTGTGGTACGTCGAGGCGCCCCTGAGCTCGACACCACAGACGGAATGGAGAGCTCCTTCATGGTCCTGGGCAAGCATCGACGCCAAGGAAGGCGTCCTCTTCTCCGAGATCCGCCAGTCAAGCCGCCTGAAAGACGTCCTGGATAGCATTGCCGGGATCGACTGTCGCCCAGAAGGCATTGATCCGATGGGGCAAGTAAGGAAAGGTGCATGTCTTCGACTGAGGACACAGCTGTACCAGGTCCCACTGCGTCGCCTGTGCGACAATTGCAGGTGGAGCGCCAAGGATAGGAGAAAGAGGAGTGCGCATTTTGCGATTGGCACCCACGATCGAGGTAAACTGTGGGAGGATACTAAGAACAACTTTAGGAGCAGCAGGCAGCCGCTGTCTTCCACGGAGCTGTGCAGCTTTGAGGATCGAGGGCCATCCCTAGGGGACACCATCCGGATCACCCTTCTCCCAGACTTTGCGCTCGACCGCTTGACTACAACCTGGGCCTTGGCAAAGCGCGGGAGATGTAAGCAAACCGCCGTCCTTCTTTTCCATGTCTGCGATAGCAGGGTACCGAGGCGCGCCGAGGGTGTAGATTATTTCCTGGCCCTCCACAAGGTTTCGGAGCCAGCACCCCAGGCTACTACTACCACTAGTTCAGGGACCGGCTCGAGCTCTCCAACTTCTTTGTTAGGGCAGACGTCGCAGCAGCCCGCTATGAAGACATTTGAAAGGTTTGGCCTAGTTAAAGTCATGGGTACAGACGATGATAGGAAGAGATGGATAGCCGAGACCCTATCAAAGAGAGAGTTGCATCTTCAGAAAGACGAAGACATTTTGTTTATATAGGGTATTGAGCCACGCAAAATATCCCGGTAGCCTGGATTTATATATAGCCTTGAGAGATTGATAATAAATAGCGGTATGTTTCCCCCCTCGGTGCCTCTATAGTATCCGTATCCAAGGTGACGCTACTATAATCCGCGCGCCCCTCTTCACTCTCTTTAATATCCTAGCCGAATTTGGCTCCTTATAAGGAAGTGCTACTAGTAGCTTTCTATGTACCTTGTCAAAGGCTCCTCCTTACCTGACTACGTGGTCTGTGTCGCGACACCTTCGTGCCCTGCACTCTGCCAACCAACAGTGCTGCAACCGTACGACATCTTTTGTCCCCTATTATAGATTCGTAAAATAATCTTATTCATTATGAATGCACGTGTAATACTGAAAGAAAGGCCAGAGGGATATCGAAGCTGCTAAACCCATCCCGCTCTCCCCTTCTTCTTTTCCCGGCCCATGTCAGACTATGGCGCCATCCCATACCCCCGGATACATTATGCTACCCAGGCAGAACTTTCCCAGAACAGCATGCTGCCCCTAGAGCCTGATTACCTCCGCGAGTGTAGAACATGAAAGCTTCCAGTCACCTCGCGCCCACCGTCTGGTTGTCCTTTCCGCTCCCCGACTAGGCGTTGGGAGTCCCCTCCCTGCTGTCCCTGCTGTTGCGCGTGGCATCACGCTTGCTCAGGAAGCTGCGGCGAACGTGCGACCGGCCAGGGCTTCCTGTCAACAGACTTGAAGTCTCTGCCGCCTGGAACGAGCTCTTGAGCGTCACCGTGCCGCTACCCACTGAGAGCTCCTTGGGTGCGCCCGATCCTGACTCATCCACAAAGTAGATGTGCTCGCCCAGGTCGTCGTCGCTTCCCAGTAGGTGCTCGCCCTTCACCTCAACCTTGAACTGGGTGTCGGGGGCACACTTGGCGTGGAATGATTCGTCAAAGGTCCACTTGCCGTCCGACGATTTGAAGTGCTTGGTCTTCCCGACGGTCTTTTCCTTGTGCCCCAGCTGCGTCACCAGGACGTAGAGATCCGCCGACGGCGGGTATCCAGTTGCGCCAACAATGGTGAAGCTGGCCGTGCCGCTTCCCGGGCTCCCGACAATACCGCTACGCATAGACGAGGCTCCGAAGCTCTTTGTGCGAGCGTGGCCATTGCTCGTCGTCGGGCGTTCGCTGGGCGACTCTGTTCCTTGGTGGCTGCGAGCCGGGGGGCTGTCGCCGTTGGTAGTAGTTATGACTGGCACCGAGACCTCGGCAACATCCTCGTCATCCTTTTTGCCAAAGAGGCCGCGGCGCAGGAAGGTAGCGCCTTTGCCAACCCCTGAGCCAACCACTCCGGCGACTGCGGCGCCGCCCTTGAGGGGGACTCCAGCCACGCCGGTGACAATTTTGCTAGGGGCGCCGAATGTGCCAGTGAAGGTCGATGTCCCTTGCCTGGTTCGCCTGACGTAGTCGGGTCGGAAGACCAATCGGATTCTGACCGTTCCAGACTTGCCATCCAGAGCTAGCCTGGACTCGGAAGCCTTGAACGGATCGAGCGACGCCAGGTTGATCTGAGCACTTCCCAGGAAGTCGGGCTTGTCGGCAAAGTCCCAGTCGTAAACGTTGACAACAAAATCGGCGGCGGTCCTCGAAGGGACCGCCACCTCGAAGGACTCGTTCCACGACGGGTGCAGCGTCTTCTTCTGAACCTTTGTCTTGTGTACTTCGTTGCCATTGAGCTCAAACTTGCAGTAAGGATCGCTCTTACCGTTCCTGTCTGCCGAGGGAAGGTCTTGTGCGTCCAGGATATCCACCCGCAGCTTGCCCATGTTGTTGATGCTTTCGCTCGGGTCAAGTTGCATCTTTATCGGGACATACTTGAGGCTGACCTTGACCCAGCCTCCTCGCCCTCGGTCACCGTCAGGCTTGAGCTTCAGAGTCGTGGGGTTGTTCTAAACCAAAACATGTTAGCCATCGTCTCTAGCGGGGTCATGACAGAATGCTACTACTACTCACCAGACACTGTTTCAGCGTATCGATGGTGTTCCCACTCAGGGAAGCCAGGGTATCATCCTCATCGTCGCCCTTCTTGCGTGCCTTGATTGTGAGCCGCGAGAATTCGAGCTCCCGGATGACGCAGTCACCAATCTCCTCAAATTTGTGCTGCTTGCGCGGAGCCTTGGAGGAGGTGTATGTGGGATACATGTAGTCGTCGACGAACACCTCCAGCTGAGTGTTGCTGTCTGGCATTTCGGCCTCCATGAGATGGAAAATGAGCAGGCCGCTCTCGTGCCGCAGCAACTCTTCGGGACTGAGCCGCAGCTTTGGTCGCTGATCCACAGATGGTCTGCCTCCCGT
The DNA here is from genome assembly GCF_050947745.1 of Amphichorda felina. Classification (NCBI taxonomy): domain Eukaryota; kingdom Fungi; phylum Ascomycota; class Sordariomycetes; order Hypocreales; family Bionectriaceae; genus Amphichorda; species Amphichorda felina. The sequence continues at coordinate 2,755,574 of NW_028145049.1, forward strand.
TGTAGGGGTTGTTGGAGGTTGTAAGTCATGGTCTTTGGCTTCTTCTAACAACGCCTTGGACTTGTCGACGTCGCTGGATTGGTCCAGGGAAGGCTTTGGCTTCTCCCCGTCCTGAGATGCCGCTTCCTCCTCATCCTCAGGATCGGCGACGTTAAGGCAAGGGAAGAATGAAGCGGTGTATGTCAGAGTTCCCTTCGCGATGCCCTTGCCATGCAGGCGCAGACCTTCTTCACGGACCCTCTTATCATCATGGACAAGGAACTCGCCATTCTCCTCCTTGACAAAATCGCCAGCGAACAGTTCCACGAGACCCAGACTGCGATCCTTGCCCATCTTCTCGGTATCCATGACCTCCAAGACAAGCTTGTCGCGAGCCGAGTGGATGGGGATGTACAGGACCTCATCCCAGACGGGGTTGAGGTCGTTCAGGAAGGTGACCGTTCTACCCTTCTCAAGGCCGGACAGAAGGACACGTGCGTAGGGATCCGATTTGCCAAAGGCTTCGAAGTTGCGAAGGTTCGCGGCCTTCTTGAAGTGGAAGCGCATGACACCAATGGGCGTGACATAGCCTCCGGTGCCAACGACGCCGGAAATGGCCACCGGCTTCCACTGGGCCGTCATGTGGATGCGCCCCGTGCTGGCGCCGGCCAGGTGGTACCATTCCTTGCCCTGTTCCATGCACTCGAGGATCTCGTCGAGTTTGATCTGGTACTTGCCAAGCAGCTGGTCGCCGGTAAGGTCCCGATCGTCCTTGACCGAGACACCAAGCTTCGCCTTCTTTCGGTCCGTAATGAGAATTTCCTTGGAGCCGTTGTCCCAGATGGGGTTGTTGGTACGCTTTAGTTTCTTTGTCTGGTGGACCTCCTTGCCGTTGAGGAACAGAGTCGCGTAGGGGTTGAGTTGGCCCACAAGACTCTTGGTTCCATCCAGATCCTTGGCCTGCTGCACTGAGAAGCGTAGGATTCCCTGGTTGGAATCCGGGGGGGGTTCCTCGATGCCCTCTTCGTTCTTGGTCGCTTCGAGGACAGGGAAGAAACGGATGTCGCAGGACAAGCTGCCACGGACCTTGCCATCGGCGATGACCTCGAGACGTTCGTTCTCGTACGCGTTTAGCTCCTCGATACTCTCGAGAGGGAACGACGCCACACCCAGCATCTTTGACTTTCGGATCTCGTTCTTGTCAAAAATCTGGATATCAAGAGAATCGTTGAACGAACTGAGAATGATGTAGTGAGTTTCATTCCATCGGGGATTGGAATTGTCCTCAATAGTCTTGGTCTTGGCCAGCACCTGGCGCTGGTTAAGCGTGATGCAAGCGTAGGGATCGACCGTGCCGGAAAAGTTGTCCGTATTCTTGAGCCCGTGAGCTCCGTGCAAGGTCACGGCTAGAACACCGACAGCCTGGTCGACAGGGTTGCCGGCCAGCATCTTGGCGACCTCGATGGGAAAGGTCTTGGGCGCGTACATCATCGGGGCGAGGTTACCGTGAATTTGTTCCAGGATGAATTTCTCGAGACCGGGGATGAAATTGATGTCGAAGCCAAGCATTTCACCTCCAAGCGGTTTGCATACGTAGTCAATCATCGGGCGCTCGAGGAAGCACATCTCGACCCGCTCAACGTGCGGGAAAGGGATCTGGAGCTTCACCTTGAGTCTCATGATGCCTGAGAAGGCCATGTCTTCCACAATGACATCGAGGCCTTTGCTGATCATAGCTTTGCCAACACGGATCTCCAAGACAACCTTGGGGTTGATCTTGTTCTTGATCTGCCGGGACGTCATGTCGGCCGTGTCGTTGGGGGTAAAGCTGAACTTCCAGTCCATGATGACGATGTCATCCTCAGTCTTGGGGTACGTCTTAACGTGCTCCATGCGCGGGGGCTTGGTGCCAAGGGTGAATGTCTTGAGCTTCAAGCTGTCGAGGAAGGACGGAGTTGCCGTGCTCAGAACCTGGTCGACACTGTTGATGACAGTCTGCGCAAGAACCGGCTGGTAGATGGGCCAGAACTTAACCAGGAAGGAGTTGATCCACTCAAGCGATTCGTTGTCGTCCTCAAGCTTCTTCAAGGCCATTTCGCGCCTGATGTCATCCCGAAAGTTTCGGCGCACACGTCGAAGCGAAGTTCTATAGTAGGTTGAGCAGCAGGCCATGACAATCATTAGCCATGCAAGGCCACCGCCAAAGATGGCGACAAGCCAGGAAGCCAAGCAGGCGAAGACAATGACGGCTGCGTTATGGTACCAATCTGCGCTGTGTGTGAGAAGTTTGCCGCTCCTTGTTACTGATACCATCGGGGCAACTTACCGCCATAAAACTTGTCGGGGAGCCTGCCTTCGAGCCAGGTGGAATGGTCCAGCAGACTCTCAAACTCGACATCGCCACCACCCAGAGTTCCGAATTGGGGAGCCCAGCCAGTGCGTGAGTACGGGGCCTCCTCGGCTTCGGGGTCGGCGTCGGTGGGCTTGCCGTTTGCATCTTTGACGACGTCGATCACACCCCCCTTTCCCGCCTCTGGTAATTCTTCGTCGGGCCCGGTACCATCATCAATGTCGGACACGATCGCTGCCGCCTTGTGCTTCCTGCGCAGCTCGGGAGGAACAGCCTGCGTAATGGCAATGTCAGCTGGATGCTCGGCGGTACCTTGGATAGAAAGATGATCCTACAGCTTTGGCCTGCGCCCGCTTCTCCTCTGGGGAGGCATCGGGGTCGAAGGTGAAGGCAGCAACACCGGCGTTCTTGGACTGCTCGACCAGCTCCTTCAGGGCGGCGTCGGAGGTGACCTGGCTGTCAGACCTTTGGGCGGCCTCCACGGCACCCTCGGCCTTGAGTTCGGCGGCGTCGCGGGACGACATGTCGCCGACAATGGCGTTTCACGCACGGTCCGTCACCAGGCGTGGAGGATTCAATTGGGTCGGGGTGAGTGCGTTAGGAGCATACAGAGCTCGAGTAACCGAGAGGTCAATGGCGTTGGGATGCGCAGGTGAGGGGGCGCCGACGCTGGAAGCTCAACGTTTTATCAGGTAGACGCTAGCCAGGCCTGGAAGATGGAAGGTAAACGGAGAGAGATGGTTTCGAAGTCGGTTAGGTACGAATATGGATGAACAAGCTCCTTTAGGTGTGGGCAATGGGGAGCACCGCTGGACCTCGGAGGGGAGCTAAGTGAGCTTGGTAGCTGGCACAAGAGAGAGAGAACACAGGACAAAAAAGGACAGGCAAAATATTGAACGATCGGAAGCTAGCTGTAAAAGCTGTGGCTGGAGGAGCCAGTAGCTCGATGCAAGCTGGTGGAGGCCGAAAAGGAACGATGCTGGTGGCGGGCGGTGGCAGACGGTGGAGGACGCAAGTGGTGGTGTGGTCAGAGAGCTGCGGCTATTATTATTATGCCGTTTGCCAGCTCAAGCTGGAAGCTTGGAATCCCAAGAAGCACCTGAGGAGGCCTGCACAGCTGAAGGGCGACGTAATGGCTCCAATGACGGCACCACAGGTGGCTCCTGCGCGCCGGGGGGTTTTCCCAATGGAGCCCGAATTGTTTCGGGTACTTCTAGCCCCGCACCTCATGGCCGCAGTGTTGGGTAGCGGTACCTCCACCCCAGCACCGCTAGGTACGCTGCAGTGGTGATCCAGAATTCCAGATCCAGCCCAGGGCAAGCGTGGGTCGTGGGGTGGTTGGCTGGGTACCTGTAACCTACCCGGGCTTTAAAGTACCTAGGCAGATCGTTCCAGTATGAGGTCAGACCATCCATCAGTGAAGCTAGCATGATTGAACAGGTGGTGCAACTGGGAAACAAACAGCAACATCGCCGGTCTTTGATGGCAGTGTTGGCTGCAGTCAGTCAACGCGGTGTTCGTACGAGTAATACTCATCAAGCGGGCAAGTTTCAGAGGGGGGGCCAATTGGGTTAGGTGTCGCCTTCTCTGTCTGGCCCGTTCCGTCCGTGAATCAGGTTTCGTGCTGCATTCGAGTTGGGGCTGGGCGGCCTCATCTCATGTCCTCTCCTCATACCCTCCCTCTCCTCATACCCTCTCCTCAGCATCTATTATATTATGATCTTCGCACAGAGTAGCACTGCACATGACACTGATAGTACGTGTGTCGCAGTCTTAAAGGGTGATCCAAGGACCCTTGTGCTATACCCTAACTTCTACCTAGCCGCCCGATCAGTACTTTATCAAAGTTATCATTGTATCCCGTACCCGAGTGCTAACATTGGTCTGTCCCAAGCACCTCTCAAACTTGACAGCCCTGATGGCCCCAAACTCAAGACCATGCAATATAACAATCTGCACAAGCTACCTAGTAGGTACTAAGTAGTACCGTACCCAGGGAACAGGTACGTTGTATTGCATGACTTGAGCTACTAGTAGTGGGTTCCCCAGCTCCCCCTCCACCCCCGAGAACCAAGACAGGGCAGATCACATTTCCCCTGGCGAACACGCTCTTATTAGAGACAGATCCTCACGGGCTGGCTCACAGGCCCCCACAGCTCCGATCTCTTCTGGCGACTTCAGCCATTGAAGCCCGCGACTGCGACGTGGCCGTCCCTGCCCTGTGTCACGTGTGAGCCCCACGGCCGAGGTTAACCTTCTTCCTTCTCAATTGGGTTCATTGCGAATGTTTAGACCCAAGGTCTGATCCTCCGTATGTAAGTGGTGTAGTGCGTGCCTAAGCTGTGCCACGCCTAATCCAGAACCACCCGCCCTCCCTTCTGGGCCACCCTTCTTGCAACATTTATATTCTTTCTAGCAATTAACCCAAGGTAATAATATTATTACTACCAGCTCTTAGATACCCGACACTGGCAGCTATTACCGTATAACTGACTGTAGATGGAGTACCCAATCACATAACTTCTGTACCAAAAAACCTAGTCGTCCTGCCATCGCAGCCAGGAGATGTCCATTGTCTTCAGCCAGCGATCTTGCGCCCGACCTGGCGAAAGCTGTGGCTTGATCTTGCTCAGAGCGAGAAGAAGCATGGAATTAACGCGAAGCGTTTGCGTAGATGAAGACACACCTCACCGTCACTGATGAATGCTTCGAGACCCTCCCGCGTCGAAACGAAGAAGCGCCGTCGTGTAAGTGTTGCAAGTGCTGGAATCAGACAACATGGAGAAGTTGACAGCTGTGTAGGATGTCTTGGCTATAAAGAGCATTGTGAATAAGTAAGTCAGACTGCTTCTATACTGACACCGATACTTAATCCAGCAATTGTATGCTTTCGGCCAAGTTGCTCCTGCTACCGTTGTGGCCACCCACTATTGAGCCCCAAGCTGCTACGTCATCGACAACACGAAGCTGATTCTCTGAGGGATAGATGCCCCTCGATATCTTGATTCTCAAGATTTCCAAGGTGCTGCACAATTTCCAGGCCTTTTCCCTTCAGTATAAGCCTGAGCCAATCCTGCCCTTCATCCACCTCCAACCTGCTTAGATTAGCACTGTCGACAAGCGACACCAGCCTTGGCAACCACGTACATTTGCGTATCATGCTGATCTCATTTTATCGGCGGGATGGGCACAGGACCACCTGATCGCGGACCTGGTCGAGCCTGAATGAGTGCGAGCCGGGCTCCGGTTCCGTGGCGCACCTGGTACCACAGGCACCCAAGCAAGCTTTCTCAAGATGTGAGTCACGGTTAATGGAGGTCACTGATGGACAAACCTACCCCAATCTCCACAGCTTTGACAGCGATCGTGCGAAGTAAGATCAGTACAATGGGTCATCTGCTCAAAGGCTGGCTCTGAGTAGTGCTGCAGTGTGAATCTACATGGGTCTTTACTACCTATCATGTAACACCATCTAACATTTCCAGATCTTGACATAGGCATAGTGAGTCTACCAAAAGAAAAAAAAAACCTCTTATCCCATGCATATATAGCAGAGATTCACGGTGTTGCAGCATGAGGAACGTCGTTGCCTCTGGTGTGATGCACCTTGCGTCCATGAAGAAGGTGGGAAAGCCTAGAGAGGTTGGACAAACGGATAGCAGTGCTATGGTTAGCACTGCCCTGTCCTTCTCTGCGCTCTCGTGAACATCTTAACACTCTTTAGGCTTACAATCAGAATCCCATGTGGTCTGAGCGCATCGCCAGTCTCGCACGGGTATTAAAATGAAAGGCGGCCGACTTTAACAATACGCACTCAGCCCAGTGGATAGAGAGGTCGTTGGATGACTCTGCATGTGGTCGTTATCCTTGGTTCTTGCCATGCCTAATGGTGGAAGCTCTCCGGTCTAGGGCTGCAGCTTCAGGTCCGCCTCTAGTCCCTTTCTTGAAAGTGCTCTCATTATCTTACATGTTGTGATATGCTAAGTTGGATGTTCTCGAGACCCGAGGATCCTAATTATACTAGGCATTCTGGGGATGCAGGACCTCCGTGTAAAGAAAGAAGAATCTACGCTAAGAAAAGAATAGTGCCAAAAAAAGTCATAGACCGCCGAGTTGAGATCGTCAAAGGCCAAAACATCCCTAGTTGGAGATGGTGCTTTCTGTAGGGGTGGAATCACGCCCAAGCCCAGCGGCCTTGGCTCTCCATCTTCAGAACCATCATGGCTTCTAAACCCAGCCCCCGTCTGTCCGGTCTGCACTAGAACCTACAATTCTAGACCTTTTTTTCGGTCTTCAGGTACTAGTGCAGCGTCCATGTACTAGTACTAGTGCCTCATAATGGTAAGGTGCCTGATGCGTGCTCCACCTCCCAACCGCCCGGGCCCCAAAGTTGGGATCATCCCGAAGTCTTGGAGGTTATCTAGCTGTTTAGCCCCAACCAAGACCGCGCACCGTATCACGCCAGTGCGGGAATAATTTAAATTCCAACTACTAAGCCTCCATTATTGGCACTAAATATCCCCGACCTCGCTATCCGTACTCCGTAGTAGTAATATTACTCTCGTTCTTAGTCTGCTGGAGCTGGAGCAAAGAGCCGCGATGCTCTCACGGTTCGCATTGGTGGGCTTGATGCGGATACTAGTACCTGAGCTAACAGACGCCGACCTCCGTCATCCCGAGGATCTGATAGCCACCGTATTACTACTTGCCTAGTCTGTATAGAAGTACGAGTAACAAGTATTGTGGTCGGCGGAACCACCCCTGCCAAGCTCAAGAGCCCATTACTACTAGTAGTACTAGGTACTACATAGTAACTAGTAGCCCCATTGCTATCTGGTCTCCGCCTTGGCGATTGGGCCAACACATGTCTCAGTGCCTTGGCATCGTGAAGCAAACTCCGACTATGATAAGAATCACTACCCGTACTGACTTGGGCCCATTGAGTTGGAATGGGCTCTCTCGGAAAGCCGCTTTCTGTGACTTTAATTCACATATATAAGATCAATACTTGTCCATCCACATAAGAGACAGCACCACTCCCTGAGCCAGACTCGTACGTGCTCGTAGTAATCGAATGAACCTGTGGGGAATAACATGACAATGAGCGGGGCCCTGATCCCATTATACGCCACTCCAAACTCCAAGCATCCCATGATAACATAAATTCCGACCAAGCAGCGAAGAAAAAAAAAGGCTAATATCCAAACCCATCATGTTGATGAACTGGGCACCGTCCGGGATGGTTGACAAACCACGCGGAAATGCAAGATCGATGGAAGCGGCATAGACACTCCAACCGCGCCATCGGGACGCCGACCGTGAACTCTTCTAGGCAGATGGTGCACTCGGCATCGTCGATGCAGTCCTTCTCCGTTGCCGCGTAGGTGTACATGCCTGTCTGCCGCGGCGGAGGGGGAGGCTGCTGGTTGTTCCCGTCTCCTGTGGGACGCGGGCTGCCGTATCTGCTATGAGACTCTATGCAGGAATTAATGTGAGATTCTCGAAGCGACTCAAAATTTGGTAGATGGCGCTGAGGTAGTTCGCGGTGACAGATTGGGCACTCGTCCTCCTCGGGGATCTGAGGCGTCGGAGGAAGGACGCGCTGTCGGGACGATGATGGGCTGCTCCGTAAGGAGCTGTGACGCCCTGAATAGCCTGGATAGGATGGCACCGACGTGGCTGAAGTCCCTATGACAGGATATCGCCCCATAGCTGGTGGGTAGCCACGATGGCGCGAGGTCGACGGGCCTGGGATAGCATGTCCTCCTGGATTCTGCACTTCGTGTTAGTAGCACAACAGCGGCGGTAATGATGAAATATGAATTTACCACAGTTAGGCTCCTGTTCCTAGGAGCATATGCTTGAAATGGGTCATGGCTCTGGCCGCTGGCGAATACCACTCCGTACCGGTTGGAGGCCGTCGCCGCCCCATAAGCATTCCCGATGCTGCTTCGAGACCTCTGATGAGAGCTCCGAGGAGAAGGGGAAGGAGGCGTCGTGGTTGTCGGCCCGGTAGAGCTTTGAGGCGGTGCAGTGTTGGGATCTGGAACGCAGGGGTTACAGAGCCGTACCCTCTCTCCACCGGACATGCCGTTCACGTCGATGTATCCCACGCCGAGACTGTCCATGAGTAGGCTCTGCGGGACGGGGATTTCTGACCCGGGGGGTCGAACAATATACTGGTACGGTATGATGATCCTGTGAGGCGAACAAGAGTTGCAGACGACCCGACCACATTTCCTTTATGGAGAATGATGAGCTGTACTGATTCGCAACGGCGAGGGTATCACGAGTCTTACCTGCAGTGATGCTTTCGAACAAAAAAGCTGAACTGGGTCTGACAGATGGGGCAGTAAGTCACCTCAGCATCAGGCTGCCACCTAGGCAGGACAAACTCGGACGACCTCCTGCTCGCGCCTTCTTGCGGTCGGGGGTGGGGCTGACGCGGTATGCCTTGGGACGATGCCTGACTCTCTTGCTGAAGAGCAGAATAAACCCCTGGCGAAACACCAGAGGGGGTCTGATTCTGGGCTGTGCTTGGCAGTGGTGATCCTGGCAAGAGCCCAGTTGCCAGATTCGGGCTCTCATCGTCTCGCTCCATGTCGCTGTATGGGCCAAATGACGAGCCGACGCTGTCCTGTCTCTGGGCAAAGCTCCAACTAGACTGGGTGCCGTCTCTATGTTCTATGGCCTCCGCGTCTCGAGGCTCGCGCGGCGAGGGGGTCGTCGTCGGGGCGAGTCCGGGGGAATCAGGTGATGCCAACTGGTCCTCCAATCTCGTCTCCCCAGGCGGGGATTCAATGACTGTAGTGACGTCTGGCTGCGGCGCTTCGGAAGGGCTGTTCTGGCTGGAGCTGTCCCCGTCGCTGTACAGATCGTATGGGAGTTCCTCTGTCTGGAAGACAAGAGGTGGCAACTCGGCTCGGTCTTCGGGCTGATCACTAGACAGTCTGCGCTCGACGGTGTGGGATGGGCAGTCGAAGTAACGGGAGCACTCTTGATCATGAAAATGAGGCGTTTTCCACCGGCAAATTACCGAATCACTGTCAGCCTCGTCGCTGCCGGTAAGGGAGTTCGTAAAATCGACGTCGGGGGTATCGCTGCGGTCGTCGCGCGCAGCGTCGGGCGAGGTGGCGGGACTGGCCATGATGGTGCCACACACATCAGAGCCGATGCCCCAGGTAAACTCTGATTCCGTGTGTGTAGTATCTGTCCTGAGACCAAAAGTCGATGCCGACGGCACGTGGTTGGATGATGGGGTAGTAGCCTTGAGCCTAATGAGGCGTCCATCTGCAGTCAGTCACCATCGCCGCCATCATCGCCATCACCGGCGGCCGTCATGGAACAGTACTCACCTCCAGTTGGTTTGATTCTAGCTCATGGCCAGAAACGCTCGCATCATGACAAGGTTCAAAAATGTCCGAGCGTCACCGAAACCGTGGGCTCTAGGCTTTCTTGAGGGGAAGTTGAGACACGCGACCACGCTTGCGTCGACACCGTCGACAGAGAGTATCCTTATCAGCCAATGCTTATCTCTCTGTTCAGCGTTGGCTTCCAGGTCTCATGCTGGGGCTTCGGAGGGGTCCCAGCTTGGGACTCTCCTGGTCTTACCTTAGTCATCCGTCCGCCACGACCTGATCCGGATTCCTGAACATCTCAACGGGCGTCCCCGAGACAAAAAAAAAATCTTAATTTTTTTTAATCAATTGAGGCAGGAGTCCAAACACATGAGACTGGGTATTGCTGGGTCTGACTTCCAAGAGAGACCGAGGCTCTACTATGTAAAAGCGGACAATGGGGTTTGGTGGAGCTCAGGGACGGGATCATGGCTCCCGTGCGGCTTTGCCCCGCGAAGGCCCCTCCGCCTTACCCCAATTGCAAACATCCATCCTAAGACCGGCCAATATGAACAACGGCATTCATTTATTCTTCTTGTCCCGACGAAATGGCTTCCGTTCCAGTTGCCCTCGTCACGGCTGGCTCGGCTGGCCTGGGCGCCGCTACAGCACGCCTCTTCGCCAAAGATGGAATGCGCGTAGCTGTCAACTACAGCGCTAACGAAGAGCGAGCCGCCAAGCTCGTTGATGAGCTGTCGGCCATCTCTCCGATCCCAAACAGCCGAGAGGGATTTGTCCATATTCGCGCAGACTTGGGCCAGAGACAAGAGATTGTGAGCTTGGTGGACCAGACCATCAAGGCCTTTGGAAGGCTCGATGTCGTCTTTTCCAATGCGGGCTGGACCAGGTTCAGGGACATCAGCAATCTCGACGATAATGTCGACGAGGAAGACTGGGACAGGTGCTTCAACATGAATGTCAAGTCGCATCTGTTCCTTATGCACGCGGCCAAGAGGTATTTGGATGAAACCAAGGGCGTTTTTATCACCACGGCGTCCTTAGCGGGTGTCACCGTGAGTGGTAGCTCTCTGGTATGCATCGCCTTCGCTCCGCAATGAAGTGTGTATATCAGTACTGATGCTTCTCAGGCGTATAGTGTCACCAAGGCCGCACAGATCCACCTGGCCAAAGGGCTCGCCAGGGCAGCCGCCCCAAACATCAGGGTCAACACCGTTTCTCCCGGCCTGATGCTGACGGTAGAATACCCAGCTTCCTCTGCGTTTGATCTTTTTTTTCTTTTTGTGCTGATGGCGACGCATAGGACTGGGGACGTACCATGTTTTCCGACGAGAAACAGAATGAAATACGGCACCGGACCAAATTGCAGCGCCTGGTGACTGTCGAGGACGTGGCGGATCAAGTAATGTGTTTCGTGAAGTCTAAGAGTGTCACTGGTGCCAATGCCGTCATCGACGCGGGTCAGTCGATTTGAAGATGTGAATGGTCATTTTCAGAACCTAAATGCATTGGTCAGGTGTATGATCACATTCCCGGATTAGCAAGTATCGCAAGACAGGCTATCTATTGACTCCTCTCCTGACTTGGAGTTGAGCTGGTCCGAGACTGTAGCGAGTCTCAAGAAGGGTCGCATTTCGTTACTTCCTAATAAACCAGCTATGATTATTGAGTGGCGGTTCATGGCGATTCTTTTCTTATCTGATGAGTTATGTCTTGTTATTGGGGTATGCAACGCATTGGTGCATGTTGCTTCGCGATGCATGTCCAAGGGGGCTAGTCTCTAGATCTGGAGCCACTACGTATCAACCCCCAGCCATTTGAGCGCCAAGGCGGATCACATAGGTGCTCTTGGGGGCGACACGCGTACTTGTTTGGGAATCACTGACCGTTGAAAGTCAATTGGGCTTCTGAGGCAGCCAGACTCGCTGGGACATGCATGGTAATATAGTACGTACTCCTGTAAGCCATGGACTACGAGCACACCTTCGTCCTAGGTGGCTTATTCGTACGGAGGTTTAGGGCTGAAGACGACTACCATTGGCCCGATCCGACAGTGACAGAGCAAGATCTCCTTCATGCGAGATCTCAAGTCTCGAACCGGCCCAGGACCAATAAACGCCATTAGGCTGTTAGGGCACAATCTGCCAATGCAGTTATGTGCAGATGGCATGATGACGGCACAGGAGAGATGGAAAAACCAATTCAGAATTCAGAATCGGCAACTGAAATGGGGACGCGTGGCAGAGGTCCTTGGCGCTGCCATGGAGCCATGGTACCCCGGACCGGATCCCGCTCGTCAAGTCTTTTTTTTTTTTTTTTAATCCCAACAAATCGATACTACCTGATCGCCGTTGTTTCGAGGTTGTTAACTGGTCGGGCTTTCTATGTGCTGTTGGTACTAACGAGCACTAGTAGTACCACTACCAGTACGTAGTAGTATCGACTCCGCGCTGTTTCAAGCCTCCGCCGGGAAAATCCCCCCTCATGCCGGCAGAGTTGAAGCCCGGTTGCAACATTGAAGTCGTGGCAGAAAACGGCACGGTACTTGGTGTGCTCAGATTGACCCAGATCCGAGTCACTTGCCGCCGTGCCGGTGATTCCGAGCTCTGGCGGCAGTCGCACGGACTTGGGAGGGTCTGCCAAGATATTGTACACGCAACCCTTTTTGATTCTCCCAGTTGCCAGAGTAGCCTAAGCCGTAGTAACGGGGTGATCGCTATGGTTCTTTGTGGCGCTCCGGTGATCGATGACGGCATGCTGTTCCATTCAAGGACACGAAGGCAAAATGGTGATTTTTTTAGATTTTTTTTTACGGGGGTGAAAGGAAGAAGGGCTGGAGATACGATACTACTGCGAGTACTATAGGTAGGTCGTAGGTAGCACCAAGCTGCCGTTTGATCGAATGCACAAGGCGACACTGTGCCAGTTGGGTTGCAGTCTCGAGTGGCACTATGGTAGTAGGTGAGTACTAACGGATATCTTGGCATGGACTGGACGTGCCTTCCCAGGTTCCAGGTCGCCTTTATTACACCGTACGTGCGGAGTACATAGCACCTACCCGTACACGCGGAGGCAGGAGTGAAGGAGTCGTGCCCGGGTCCCGGGGTGAAGGTCCTACTGGTGGGAAAAGGATACTCGTACAGTACTTACGTACAGCATGTAATGTATTGTCGACCTCGGCCCAAACTCTGGCTCTTGCAACGCCTGGAGAACATTAAATATTAAGCTTATCCACCAGCATACCCAATCCAGTCCATTCAGCCTTTCAGGAGCTTCAATTGCGCACAATCCGTGGCGTGCAAGGGTTCGCGGTGAGAAACATCCTGGGCGGCATTGGGCGCTCGGGGAGCTGCCACTGACCGCCGACGCGCCGTTGCAGTGGTGCAGGAAAGAGCTTACGACGACAACCCACCTTCTGGCCCTCGAATATGCACTGACTGGTTCCCTCTGGTCTTTTGGGTCCTTTTTGGGCCCGGGGGTCTAGAACCATCGTAAACAATTCAGACACTCTGCCAGACGTGATCTACACCTCTCCTCTTCTTTATACCTACCTATTCGTACCACTTACGCGTTCGCCTCCCCTCGTTACCCACGCCTCACCTCCCCTCACCTCACTTCGCCTCACCTCCTCGCCGCCTGTGTACCGCCCATGTCGGCCTTGCATACGGCGCCTTTGCTGGGCCCACTGCCCCGTGGATAGCACAGGTATCGAGTAGACAGACAGACAAACAGACAAGAGAGAGGGAGGCCTAAATCCCCTTCTCTCCCAAGGTCCGGTTTCTCTGACAGAATCATGGCTGGGCCATCCTTGTCCCACATCCTCGATCCTCCTCGGCCGACCACGGAACGTGACATCTACTCAACACCGCCATCGTATGCCCATCACGACAATTTGCGCCATCCCCATCAGCAGGACCAGCAGCAGCAAGGTGGCTCGGCCGGTGCTCCCGCCGCGCACCCTCGTGGTGTTAGTCCCAATACGCGTAATCTCAGCACGCCACCCGTTTCGCTGCCACCTCCGACGCCCACCAGCTCGACCCTCCAAGTCCGACCAGCACCGACATCAGGATCCGTACCACTGCCAGTCCTGGCTGCAGCTGGAGCTACGGCTAGCTCAGCCTCAACCCCGACCGAGAGCCAGCAGGGCCGTGGGCAGCTGGAGCCAGGAGCCGCGTCAGCTGGAACCACCAACACCACGGGAGCGTCCCAGTCAACAAACCATCGCGGCAACAATCTCTATGCTTGCCGCGACTGTGGAAGATCTTATTCACGACCAGAACATCTCGTCCGCCACGTTCAGACACACACCCTCGGCCGCCGCTTCGTCTGTGAGATTTGCCAGAAGACCTTTGCCCGCAAGGATCTCCTCCGCCGCCATGTGGCCAACCACGACAACGACTCGCCCAAGAAGCGCCGCCGCACGACGACCTCGCCAGGTGGCGGGCGAGTCTCGCATGCCTGTCGCTCGTGCGCCATTGCCAGGGTCAAATGCGACGATACCAAACCATGCAAGCGATGCGTCAGCCGGAAGCTGCCCTGCGTCTCCACCGAGGCCCCTTCAACAGCAGCGATGCACTTGATGCACTTTTCAGCCAATGCCCACTCTTCTACCGGCAACACCAACAACGACAACATTGACAATGAGAATAAGCAGCCCGTCACCGCCCACTATCCGGGATCTTTTGGCCACCACCAGCCCCGCTCTCTGTCTGCGCCTCACTCGGAGCCCCCTCCGCAGCACCAGCAGCGCCATGCGAGGACCTCAAGCACGGCTACTTTTCCCTCATCGCAGGCGAATCCTCCCAGCAACAAGCCTGGTCAGTTACCAACCCCCGAGATCTTTTTGTGAAATAAAAAAGGCAGGTTTGGAGCGAATTCCAACCTTGAAGATTGTGGATTGGGGCCTGATAGTTCAAAACGCAAAGGGGACAATGTAAGCTAACTCCACTGTGCTTACAGGAACGTCCGAATATCACACGCGACCATTTTCTGTAGAGTTGGAACCGGCTGGCAGTGCCATGGCCCTCAATCGACTACCCTTTGCTGATTTCCTGCGCGATGTTCTCGATGAGGATTCGGCGGGGTCTGGTCGCGCGGGCCCCATCCAAGGACTCTCTGTGCTTGATTTCTGTGACTACAACAGCCTCGAGCTCACCGACGACGATTTTGGGCTGCTAGACCACTGGAACGTGGATGGGAACCATACTCTAGCACAAGGGGTCAGATACGCCGGAAGCTCGCATGGCCGTGACAGCTCTGCCGATGTGGCTCAGGTGCGGCAGGACCTGGTCAAGATGTGGACCAACTCCTCCTGGAGCCCAGATCTTAGAGCCCAAGATGGCGTGAGCAAGGAGCAGCGCAACATGGCGACGACTACTGGCGGTTCTGATAGCATCCCGGAAACCCGCGACAGGACAGAGAGGGTCATCCCCGAGAGGCTGGAGCACTCGGCGCGAGACCGTATGCTGGCCATTGTGCTCAGCACATGCCGTCCGGGCCCGACGCTGACCCGCATCGCGTCCTCGTTTCCATCCGCCGACGTTATGGACACGCTAATTCAAAACTTCCTCATGTCCCTTGCACACCAGGTCTCGGAGTGGATTCATTTCCCTACCTTCAGACTCAATGCTCAGTCTCCGGAATGGATTGCCATAGCTGCGGCGTCCGGCGCAGCACTGTCGTCCATACCGACTTTGCAACGGTTTGGGTTTATCCTGCAAGATGCGGCTCGTAGGTCACTGTACAATCCCTCTCCTGGAAACTCTCCACGCTAACAGCACATTAGGGGCCACACTTCCCACACAGGTATGCGCCGATCTTGGAGTTGTGGTGGAAAGGCAATGTGTGGCTAATAATTCAACAGTTTGAGGACGACGCAACGACAATCCGTGATGTATCACTCATCCAGGCCCTCCTCCTCACAGAGGAGATTGGTCTCTGGAGTGGCAATCGCCGCAGAATGGAACTGGCCCAGAGCCATCTTGCTATTCCAGTAACTGTTTGTGCTTTTCCGTGCGCAACCGATGCGCTCAAGTTGCTAACCTCCAATAGTTGATGCGTTACCGGAACAAGTTCCAAAGGTCGTCGTACCCTGCTATTACGGTAGATCCTCAAGACGAAGGTGCAGAATTGGAAGAGAAGTGGAGGCGATGGGTTCATCGTGAACAATGGAAACGGTATGTTTCCTGTATGCAATATGCATGGGTAATCGGATGACAACTGATCCTTGGCAGCCTTGTCTTCCACTATTTTCTTCGAGATGCCCAGTGCTCCATGGCGACTTTGACCAACTCGGCCATCTCGTACGCGGAGCTCACTCTCCCTCTTCCGGAGTCGAGGGAACTTTGGCTGGCAAGAAACCCAGCGGAATGGAAAGCAGAGTACTTGCAGAGGCACGGAGGGCAGGGCAGAGCATTCCTCTCTCTTGGTGATCTTCTTCACGACATTCACATGTTGCCTGGGCATAGCCAACAGGTGGATTTCCAATTTTCGGTGTCTGTGTACCTGCATGGCTTCTGGGCCTTGATTTTAGAGTACCGGAAGCTGAGTGCCGTTTGCCGGCCACGCTCGTACACAGGTAGCATGGGCGGTAGTCAAAACCTTTTGCTTAGCTCCCGACAGCAGGAGCTGGTCAAGGAGTTGCAGAGCCTTCAGCTCATGGCGCAGGAGTGGCAAGATATGACGGCGCAAGAATACCTGCTCCTCAACTTGCTTATTATGAACCTGCACATCTCCCTCGATGACTTGGAGCTGTTCGCAGGTAAGGAGGGGGAGGACCAGGCGCGGCGCATCTATCCCGTGCTACAGCAGTGGGCCTCCAGCTCCGAGGCGCGCTCGGCCATCTGGTACGCTGGCCAGGTCTTGCGCTACGCTAAGGCGTTCCCGCCTGGGCATCTGAAAGACTTCTACGCTGCTGCTGTCCACCACGCAGCTCTCACTCTATGGGCCTACGGCGTCATCACCAAGGCAAATCGTCGACACACACCACTGCCCTCGCAGTACCCGTCTGAGAATATTTACTTGGATGGCTCAGAGACAGTGTTAATCCAGCGGTTTAGGGGGTTCGGCCAAGGGCAGCCGGCGATTCGCGGGCCCATGGTCAAGGACGCCGTGTCCGAGTCTGGGTTGGAGGACCCGCGGGGTTGCATGGAGATCGCGCAGCAAGTTCTGCGCTCCAACTTCAAGAATGGGGCAGACAGCCTCCCAACCATGGTTGAGAATCTGTGCATAGTGATGAGGCAGTTGGGGGATGCTGCCTGGGCGGTCAATCTGGGGCCGTAATAGACAGGTCCGAGTTTGGATGGGCTGATGGGCTGCTTTTCCCCCTTGTTGTCCTCAATTTCTGTCCAAATAACATTATGGAGGGAATGGGCCTGAGGAACATATGAGAAATATGAGGCTGGTGAAAAGGTCCTTGGACATTTTGACGACGAGATACCCAAGATATAACGGCCGACGACATATAACATATATTTGTATAATACTAGCTGTTAAATATATTCCTTACGGGCTTTAGGCCTATTGTTTCAGAGTTTGTGCATTCGTATGATGTCGTCACGAAATTGGATGTCATGAAACATGATGTTGGTGATGCATAGAGTGGGTATATGCGGGTTGAAGACATGTATGTGAATGTGTAGATCACTCATATGCCAATATAAATACCAAGTACCTATAGAATAGTGGAGTGCTCTATTGCGCCGCCAAAACATAAGTAGAATATCAACCATGTGCTACTATTACAAGAAAGTGTTCGCTCAAAAACATCTACAGTGAAAGAGTTCCATACGCCGCTTCAAATGGCCACCATGTTTTATGCCGTATCCATTTACCGGTCTAGAGCCTGACTCTGACACTATTTCTCTGGTTAGCCTCGTACACCCACTCATATCTGTCAAAAGGGAAGCTTCGAACGTACCATCTGATAATACATGCCTTTCTTCTTCAGAAGTTCGACGTGGCTGCCCTTCTCGATCAGCTTCCCCTCGCCGAGAACGAAGATGATGTCGGCATTCTGCACGGTGGCAAGGCGATGCGCGACGCAAACCATGGTGCGACCCTTGCCTGCGCGCTCAAAGGCTGCCTGGACAAGCTTCTCACTCTCTGAATCGAGCGAGCTGGTGGCCTCATCGAGAAGCAGGACGTGTGGGTTGCGGATGAGGGCGCGGGCAATGGCGACGCGCTGCTTCTGGCCACCCGAGAGGGAGACACCGCGAGAACCTATGTTGGTATTATAGCCCTCGGGGAGTGAGACGATAAAGTCGTGGATGGACGCATCGCGGCAGGCCTGGTGTAGCTGCTCGTCTGTAACCGCGTCGGGGTCAACGCCGAGGATAATGTTGTCTCTGAGCGTTCCTACCAAAAATATCAGTATAGTTAGCGAAATGTAAGAATGCTGGTTTATTCTCACCCTGGAAAAGCGTGGCTTCTTGAGCAACGAGCGATAGGTGGTTGCGGTACCCAAAGATATTGAGCTTGGAGATATCATGGTCGTTGAAGAGTATCTTGCCGCTATCCAGCTCATAGAACCTAACCGCCATGTCAGAGATGATAACCGGGGCAAATATTGATCATGCTTACCTTTCTAGAAGCGAGATGATGCTCGTTTTCCCACAACCAGATGCTCCCACCAACGCGGCAAACTGTCCCTTCTCGATTGTGAGATTAAGGCCCTTAAACACGGGTGCCTCTCGGCTGGGGTACTTAAAGCCGACATCTCGCAGCTCAATCTTCATACCGCCCTCACAGTCGCCGAGAGCATACTCATTAGTGGGTTCGTCTGGTATCCTAGAGTCTCTCGCGTTGAGGATGCGATTAGAGGCCGTCATGACCTGGGCAGCATTGGGGCCGAAACTGAGGCTCTGGCCAGCTGCCTCGCCGGCGTTCATGATGGCCATGAGACACACAAAAAAGGCAATCATTGGAATCTCCCCGCGGATGAGGAGGCGACCACCATAGTAGAAAATGAGCGCTTGGCAGGCCATGGTCGAGCTATCCGCCAAGCCAAAGATGATGCTGACCCATCGGGCCTTCTTGTACGCAGTGACAACGTGACCCTTGCATAGCTTCTCGAAGCGATCAGTAATGGAATCCTCCAGTGTCAGCGCCGAGACCGTCCGGAAGGCACCAATAGACTCCGAGGCAAACTTGGAGCTCTCTGCAAAGACGTCATTGTTCATCTTCACAAATTGCAGCTCGTATCGGAATCTCCAGAAGGACGAAAAGAGACTGACTGGCAATACAACGCAAATTGCAACGAGTGCAAGTTTCCACGCGAAGGAGAGCGAGATGATCATAGAACCGGTGAGGTTGAAGAGGGCAATATAGACCATGGACATATTGGCGCCCATGAGCTCCTCCAACTGCTTGGGGTCATCTCCTAAACGGGAGGTTAGGGTGCCGTGTGAGTGATCCTCCTCGTCAAAGTAGGATGTTTTTTGAAACATCATGGCGTCAAAGTACTGCTGTTGATACTTGGCCCGGACCAAGCCAGACATCCGCGTCGACACTAAGAAGGTCCCAAAATAGGCGCAGCCAACTCCGATGGCGAGGACAGTCCACATCAGGGCCCAAAATGAGGCCTGATCCACGAGCTCTGGGAGATCCCATTGGTATTTGGTAAAGATATTAATCGAGTTGGCGAAGAGCCAGGCTTGCAGCGGCGTTGTTGCACCCGCTCCGGCAGAGAAGAGGATGGCGAGACCCATCAGCCACCATACACTCTTGGACTCGTAAAAGAAGAGGCCGAAGCTGTTGAACAGATTTCTCTTCTTCTCAGTCGACTTCTCCTCCTCTCCCCCGGCGGCTTCTGATCTGGCTCGACTCTTCTCACGGGTCAGGGACTCATCTTCATCAGCAACCTCAGCCGTGCTGTCACTAGCTTCCGTTGGCTCGCCAAGGGAGAGTTGTTGAGCCTGGACGAGCCCATTGTAGACACCTTCCATGGCGACGAGGCTCTCATGAGTCCCGGTCTCCACCACCTTTCCCTTTTTCAACACAACGATACGGTCGGCCTTCTTGATTGTCGAGAGACGATGAGCGATGGTGATAGTGGTGCGGCCTTTGGCTACTCTGTCCAGGGCAGCCTGGACAATTCGCTCTCCACGGACGTCGATGGCGCTGGTGGCCTCATCAAGAATAAGAATTTTTGGCTTCCGAACAATAGACCGGGCGATAGCGATCCTCTGGCGTTGTCCACCAGAAAGCCTGGCACCGCTATCCCCAACAAGAGTATCATATGTCTGACCAGATGTTAGTTATGGTCTTAATGCCCCCGCACCTTGTGATTACCTCTGGGAGCTTGTCAATGAATTCGTCAGCGAAGGCCTCTGCGCAAGCTTCCTTGACAAGCTCTCTCTTTCGCTCCTCTGGCTCGTCCTCCCACTGTGAGCCCACCAGGCCGTTGGCAACATTCTTGTAGATAGTATCGTTGAACAAAAACGGTTCTTGCTGTACCAGGCCAATTTGCGATCTCCACCACTTGAGGTCAATTTCGTCGAGGTTGTGGCCACAAGTCTCGACTGTTCCGCCCAGTTCAACAGAAGGACCAGTGTCCTCTGCATTGGGGTCGATCGGTGTGTCGTCATCATCCTCGTCTGTCTTCTTCTTCTTCTTCTTTCCCGGCTCTTGCTCGATGGCCTTCGCGATGACATATTGATCTCGAAGGGTGTACCATCTCTCTATAAGCCCCACAATAGTACTCTTCCCTGACCCAGATGGTCCAACAATGGCGGTAAGTTTTCCGGCCTCAAGACGCAGATCTAGATTGTCCAAGATTTTGACATGTGGTCTGCTCGGGTAGGCAAAAGTGACTTGGTTGAGCACAATGTCTTCTGTGGCCGAAATGTCTGGTTCCTTCAGGTGGCCCTTGTTGGGTAGCGGGGCGTCGATAACAGTGAAGAACTCGCACGCGGCGACGCTCGCTTTTCCGACAGCAAGTAAGGGCGTGGACACTCGTTCTAGGGAGAAGACAGTCATCATGACGGAGAGCAAAACCCTGAATTCGTAAGCGGATATCTTAGAAGGCCATGTATCCAC
This sequence comes from Amphichorda felina, assembly GCF_050947745.1. Taxonomy (NCBI): domain Eukaryota; kingdom Fungi; phylum Ascomycota; class Sordariomycetes; order Hypocreales; family Bionectriaceae; genus Amphichorda; species Amphichorda felina. The sequence goes on from NW_028145049.1 coordinate 2,776,295, forward strand.
CTGGGATACTCACACAATAATGACGCCGATATTGTCAAGCCTGCCTTGGCTGTATATTCTGGTGCCATACCAAAAGGCTAGGCCAAAGCAACCGAACACACCAAAGAACTACAATAGTCAACTTCACGAACCTGGTGTTGCGGCTAGAAATGGTTTTCTTACAACTAGGGCGAACTGAACAGACATGATCGGGGAAATGAACAGTGCATGTTTCTTGGTTTCTTCGACGTGTTGTGAGTATCTCTTTGAGGTCCGAGCCTCGGCACCACAAGCCATGATCATGCGAATGCTAGCAAGGGCTTCGCTAGCAACGGCGCCGGCCTTGCCATCGGCCTAGTTTTGGTCAGCCACTGGTACACCAGGTGCGTGGTAAAGGGGCGACTGACTTTTGTCATGCGACCATGGCCCTGGAGAACGAGAGGCAGGGTGATGCTAACTGAGATGAGAATGAAGAGGATACCGCTCGAGGTCACGAGAGTCAGCTCCCAATTCCACGTAAAGGCGATGATGACAGCCGCGACTATCAGCGACATGTACTCGACAAATACACCGAGTTTCTCCGAGATGCCGAGCTGTAGGACGTTGCTGGTCGACGTTATCGTGCCAACTGCGTAGCCGGGCGGCATCGAGTCCAAGACGTGGGTACTCTGTCCAAAGAGCCGCTGCAAGTAGTGAAGGCGAATTGCGGACGACAACCGAATTCCAATCATCCGAAATGCGAACTCCTCAAGGTTAGCAGGATGCATATGCAGCGACCAAGAGCTCGGCACCAGGCTATACCTTGTTGATAGACCCAAGACCCCAGCGGGCAAGGAACAATGCGAACATGTATAACCTGAGGGGGTTTAGCTTTAAGAAGATACAGTGGGCGAGGGCCTACGTGTGTTTACTTACGAGAGTTCGTCCAGAGTGTCCTTGAAGGCGTCTTTGGCACCACCACTAGCAATGTCGGTGAAGTTATTAACGAATTTACCTACAGCACAAACAGTGTCAGTGGTGTATTATCCCAAGGGGTTGTAGACAAGTAGGCGCACCAAAAAGGACATTCATCAAGGGCATCGTGATACCGGCGCCGATGGCAGCGATACAGCCTGCGGCGTAGACAACAAAGTCCCACTTGGTAGCATAGCTGAAGATGCGCTGGGAACAATTAGCATGGCGATATACTTGTTACGCTAAGGCAAAAGCATACCAAGTAGTCTTTGAAAGTTGCGGTTCTTTCAGGGCGTCCCTTTTTCTTATCTTTGTCTTGGGCGCCAGGGTTGGTGTCAGACGCGTCTTGGGTCTTGTCCTTGTGTGGCGGCGTTGCAGGCGAGCTGCCAGTCTGGTTGCCCTTTTCCTCCGCCATAATGGGCGCCGGAGGTACAGCCGTACAAGGGCGCGCAAAAGGCGCCGATGGCAGCTGAGGAGGACCAACGATTCGCGATGCTAGCGATCTGACGTGAAAGTGGGAGAATCGAAGTTCTGTTGCCAAGATTAGTTGGTCGAGTGACGGGGCTATTATGCGAGATGCGGAGGAGGCCGCCCCTAGTCAGAGGCACAAGATAGGGAGGAGGGTCTGCAAACACAAAAGCCAAGTCTGGCGAACAAAATGAGGACTTCGGAACCTCAAAATATATAAGTAAATCTCAATAGGTTTGTGACGACGGCCTCAGGTAACAACTACTAGGTAGTACTGGGGCGCACTCCGTTCCTTCCTCCCCCTTCTCCGTAGTAGTACTCGTAACTGTCAATATTGGGTAAGGGCAGCTGCGACCTGAACGCAGTTACCTGCATGATATGGAGCCCAGGTGGGGGTACCTTATTGCTAGCATCAGAGGACGAAATGATGTATATTCCCCTGTACGATGGCCTAAGGTATTCGTACCTGGTCGAGTTGGAACAGGATGTTGATCGGATCAGATCACAAGGGCTTGCTGTACGACAGGGCCAATCATGAGGAAGGGTCCATTTGACGGGCACCAAGTCCTTACGTCCTGCCGTTGGGGAGGTGTCATCATGATCATTCGCGCAACGTTTAAATTACTGAAAAGCCCCGACGCCAGGCCTGAACCGGACGCAGACGAGCTCGGATTTCTCGCATTCGGGACCCTTGACGAACCCGAATGCCCGACGCCGTCAGAGGATCGCGCCCTTCTGTACTTTAGTATGGGGTGCCCTGCTGGGCCTGGCATTACACCGTTGGCCAGCACTTGTACGAGCTGAACGAACTGATAATATTCATAAAGAATCTTCTCAGCAACTGGCTCTTGTTGCCAGCAAGCAGCAGTCTGCTGCAGTTTGGGTTACCTGCAGATGTTGCCCTCACAGCAATCGGCTTGTAAAAGAAGCAAACGGGGTTAGGCCATGGGAGTCTCTCTATTCAAGACAAGCGCCTGCCGTCATCGCCGTAACTGGCCGGGGAGACGGGGTCGGACCGCTCCAATACTCAGCCCTACCAGCGCAATGGGGTGGCTAGGATTGAGGGGGATCAGATAACAGTGAGTCATTGCTTCCTCCGACAACGAGTACGAGTACTATGTTGCTCCTGTTCACGTAGCCTTGCGCTCTCTTCCCGTCTCCGGGCCATTCTCGTCACGTTCCAGGTTGTCCCGCAAAGAGCGACATTCCAGGTCAGCTGCCAGGGCGGCACGGGGAAACATCATCCTCGCTTCGAAATTGACACCGAAATTTTCCAACACTGATCGCCGGTGCCGTCCGGATTACATGGTATATCCCCTGTTTTCTGCCCAGCTCAAATCTCGTAATCTAAGCGACGTGAGTCTGCACCTTCTGGTGCGGCCAACTTCTCCGTATTGCGGTGCCTATCGCGAGGAGCCATGAATCTACGAGAAAGCGTTCCTGAGGCACTCAACAAACGCGACGCCTCTTAATGATCCAACAGCGTGGACCCTCGCTCTCACATCCAGTGGCGTCTTGTGGTTGAGGACGAGCCTCGCGACTCCTAGAGCCCAAAAGCTTATTATCTGCTGTCCTGCGCGCAACACTGGCAACAATAGCGGGGCACTCGACCACTGACTTTCGGTGGCTTCCCCTCCGGTTGCCGTTGCCCTGAAAGTTTTTCCCCTCTGCGGGCAGCAGCCGCGACCAGCAATTGGTGGCAGGCGCAACTGACGCTTGTTGACTCACTACTGTCCACCTCATGCGTCAACACCAAGAACCCCGATTTTTCCCCTCGTCTTGTGGATGAAGTCGCTTGTAGGCAGACTCTGCAGGTCTGCAAGACGAGTGCAACCGCTGCCCCAGTCCCTCATTGCCCGTCCGACGCGATCCCCGACTACCAATTCGAACATCACGATCGCTACCACTACGATCCAACGTCCCAACCCCGTATCCACGCGAAGTCTGTCCGACAGCGCCACTGCGCAGAACCCCACCATGGCGCCCAAGCAGTCCAAGTTCGAGCTGAAGACCCCCAAGGGCACCAAGGACTGTAGGTCTTGACGCACCGGTGACGACGCGAGCATCAGTATTGACTGATTTCTTCTACTAGGGGAGGGCAAGGATATGGTCATCCGTGACAAGATCTTTGGAACCATCGCCGACGTGTTCAAGCGCCACGGCGGCGTCACCATCGACACTCCCGTCTTCGAGCTCAAGGAGATCCTCTCCGGCAAGTATGGCGAGGACAGCAAACTCATCTACGACCTTGCCGACCAGGGCGGCGAGCTGTGCTCCCTCCGCTACGACCTCACTGTCCCCTTTGCTCGCTTCCTCGCCATGAACAAGGATATCCAGAACATCAAGCGCTACCACATCGCCAAGGTCTACCGTCGTGACCAGCCCGCCATGACCAAGGGCCGTATGCGCGAGTTCTACCAGTGCGACTTCGACATCGCCGGCACATACGACCCCATGGTGCCCGACGCCGAGGTCATCCGCATCATCTGCGAGGTCTTTGAGGGTCTGGGCTGGAACGGCGGCTACACCATCAAGCTCAACCACCGCAAGATCCTCGACGGTATCTTCCAGGTCTGCGGTGTCCCCGAGGATAAGATTCGCACGATCTCGTCCGCCGTCGACAAGCTTGACAAGCTACCCTGGGCAGAGGTCCGCAAGGAGATGACGGAGGAGAAAGGTCTAGATGGAGATGTCGCCGACCGCATCGGCCAGTGGGTCGTCCTCAAGGGCAAACAGGACCTCCTTCAGACTCTTCAGGCTGACGAACAGCTCGCCGCCAACGAAAACATGAAGCAGGGCATGGCCGATATTGGGTTGCTTTTCGAATACCTCGAGGCATTTGGGGCGCTGGATAGAGTGTCGTTTGATCTTAGCCTTGCCCGTGGCCTGGATTACTACACGGGCATCATCTACGAGGTCGTCACAGAGGGTTCAGCCCCTGAGGCCTCACCGGTCGGGGATGGAAAGGAAGCTGCCGCACCCAAGTCTTCCAAGAAGAAGAAGAAGACCAATGGCGACGATGACGACCGTTCCAATGACCCCACGGTTGGTGTTGGCAGCGTTGCAGCTGGTGGCCGCTACGACAACCTAGTGGGCATGTTCTCCGGCAAGACTCAGATTCCCTGCGTGGGCATCTCGTTTGGCGTAGACCGAATCTTTTCTATCACCAAGGCCCGGATGGCTGCCGATAAGAACGCCGCGCAGGTGCGCAACAACGAGGTTGATGTCTACGTCATGGCGTTCGGCAGCAAGGGCTTCCTCAAGGAGCGCATGGGTGTTTGCGCCCAGCTTTGGGAAGCCGGCATCAAGGTAGGCTTTCGCCCGTCCCCTCTCTCTTGTACCCCGTGAGATATCAGTAGTAACCGAAACCTCAGGCCGAATTCCTTTACAAGGTCAAGCCCAAGGTGCCCGCACAGTTCAAGGCGGCAGAGAATAACGGCGTGCCTTTCGCCATCTTCTTGGGAGACGATGAGGTTGCGGCGAACAAGGTGAAGATCAAGGAGATGGGCCTGCAGGATGGACACCCAGAGAAGGAGGGCATCCTTGTCGACCAAAAGGACATGGTGGCCGAGGTCAAGGTGCGGCTGGAGCGCAAGAAGGCGCTGGAGCAGCTGGCACAAAAGGCCGAGGGCTTGAAGGTGGTGGACGGAATCAAGGGCGAGGAGGTTGCCCCTGAGGCGAACCCGGCAACGTAGTTGTTCGGCCAATCGAAACAATTCAAGATGAACCATTGCAGCGCGCATATGTTTTGGGGCAAGGCCTGTTTCTGCAAACCGAATGTCGCTGTCGGCGATTGAGCTACGGAATGTCTAGCAAGCCGTGCTCACGGGCGGAGACAGACACCGAGTCGGCCGTGCAATACAACCCTCATGTGACAGCCCTGCTTAGGTGGAGTCTAGAAAGAGTCCTCCGGGTGCCAGTTGTCCGCTAATAAATTTAGCCCCGACCCATCTAGGTGGAACTTCAGGTTCGTCTCATCTCGAATCGTTCATCCGTCACGCAGAGGAGGACTGAACACCCTCCCAACTGCCGACAGCCCAGCTGCTCCTGTTAATACGAGTAGCATCAACGAAGAACACCGCGATATTAGCCACGTTCCTTACATCTGCATCCGTGAAACACACTGGGACGCTCCTTGATTTTGTCCCTGACACTACCCCTCTATGTTAGACGGGGTTCCCTTGTCCACACTGACACGAGTTGAAACCCCGCTTACCCTTCTAGGACACCCTGAGTGTCCCGAAGTCGATGCAGGTGTATTACTCGTACGGATACAACCTTGTACATGGTAGCAATTCATTCAAACCCACGAACTCCCCCGATATCTGGGGCAATCTTGCCATGGGAGAAACAAAACACCCAATTGAAGCTGCGATCCGGTGCAGAGCTGCCAACTTGCCCCCTCATCTTCAAGCCATTGATCTCCTCCCCGGCCCCTCTAGGCAGTACGAGTATACCACGCCTCGGGCTAGTACCTACCTGTATGTGAGAGACATCAAGGTAGTATCCGTACCATACGAGTACTACCTTATCACGGAGTGGGCCTTTTATACGTGAAGGATCAGACGGTCTCGTTGGCAGCATTTCAAGTAAAGGGAAATGACTGCTACACTTGTTCTTCCGTCGACCATTGACCTGGAGGGCATCTCTAGTGCCAACCCAACTTGGCTGGACACGCCTAAGACGATGGCAAGAGCCAAGATGGATAACCTGACAGTACCTTCTCGCATGCCGAGGACGTCGTTGGAGTGGAAGAGGGCGCTAGTAGAGGTCAAGCAAGACTATCTCAGCCAGAGGTATCGCGCGTGCTCGACGCGGTGTTGCGATCTCCTCGCCGGCGCAAAAACTTCCGTAAGTCGCGACCCTTGGCTTCACATACATGTCATACGCAGACTGACCAAGTACGCGAGCAGAGAACTGCTAATCTGGCGCACCTGGTCTACCTCCACTTCTACGCCGCCAGCGCCCTCGAGACGCAGGTGCGCAGCATGCACCGTGGCTCTCCACACCGCATCGGCCTTCTGGATCGCGCCCGTGACCACTACCGCCGCGCATCTGTCCTGGCCGAGGCAGAGGGACAGGCTGCCGTGTTGCTGATATCCTCGCGCAGCGCCAGTCCTGCGTCGCCATACTCGCCCGCCCCGTCCCTAAGCAGCAGCAGTGGCAGCGCGTCGACGAGGATGTCCTCACCGACACCCGACTCGCCAGACGGGAGCGACACAACGGCCCACTCAACACCACGGAAAGGCCAAGTCGAGCCTCACTGCGTGGATATCATCATGGACCAGCCCCAGCGCCCAGACTCGCCGACTCTAGGCCCAAGCTCGCGCCCCGAGTGCTCCACGCCCGAGCACGGCGGCGTACTTGCTACCCTCAAGCTGGCTCACCAGTATGGGCACGACCGTGTACTTGTAGACGAGGGAGAAAGTGAGAACCCCCTGGAGCGCACACGAAGCCTCCACCGCTACGCCGACGCCCTCGCCGCTCTGCACCGCCAGATCATGACGGTCCACCTCCCCGCCAGCCAGGACGTCGCCCCCGCGCGACCGCCGCCCTCCAACGACGACATGCGCGCCATCGAGCTCCGGACAAGGATCGAACGGCTCAGGGCCGAGGGGTGGCGGCGGAGGCGGTTCGACGCGGCGAGATATGAGGCCTTGAGGGAGGCTGCGCTGGCGGATCTGATGGGATAGGTAGGCGTGGTTGTCTATTTGGGTGTTCTTCGTTTGGCGCCGGGTGTTTGGGAGATCATTATATATATACCTTTGGATGGGGGAAGTATTGTGTAGCTGGCGTAGTGACGCTGCTAGACCAGCTCATGTGCCCGTTTCGGTTGTGGGGAATATGGGGAGGAGGTGTGGTTTCAGGGAGTTCTGGATGATATTCAAGTCATCAGGGCGGTGCAATCTGCGCCAAGCTAAATGATAATGAGAAGATGGCAATGCTAGCATTTATTTTGAAAGTGACCGGGGCAAAAAAAGAAATCCGCCATACAAATGTCCGCCCTCAGAAGTAGACGTTGCCTTCTTATGAGCCAAGAGTGCCTATCCCCCTGTCCTACCAGTAGTTGTCCGCAACAACTTCAATCTATACCACTTTCCCTTGGCAGACCCAGAAGCCTCGCGTAACCATATTTAACCATATATCAGCCCGCATTATGTTCAAGCCTGGCTGCGTCGCTGCGCCTCTAGAAGCTCCTGCTCGGCTGCGGCAGCCTCCTCCTTCTGCTTCTTGTCCGCCACTGCACCCTGCACCACCGCGCGGAAGACGGCACCGCTCTTGACCTTGTCCTTGAGGAGGTCCGTCTTCCTCTCGGAGGTGAGCATGGCGCCGGGGATGCCCGCCTCGGCGTCGCCCATTTCTGAGCTCTCCGGGTCCGTCTCGTCCGCCTTGAGCGCCGCGATCCTCTTCTTGAGAGAGACGGCCAGGATGGCGTGCTTGAGCTTGGACCTCGCCTCGCGGGCGAGGCGGAGTTCGGGCACCAGGTCGTGGTCGGTGGCGTTCTGTCCGCTGAGCCAGATGTGGCCCAGTGCTTGCTGTGTGGCATCTAGTCAGTCCATGCTGGGGCTTCAAATCGGGAAGCATGAGGGGAGACTCACCTCACTGGTCCATCGCTTCTCGGGCTCCGGGACAATCAGGTGCATGATGAAGTCCTTTGCGTCCTGGCTGACATCCTTCCAGTACCGTTCGTGGAACACGACCGACCCGGAGCTGCACTCCTCAAGTAGGTCTCTGAGGTTCTCGCTGCGGAATGGTGAGTAGCCGCAGAGCAGGGTGTAGGTGATGACACCCATCGACCACATGTCGACGGGCTTGCCATGGCCCTTTCGGTCCATGACCTCAGGTGCGGCGTAGCCAAAGGAGCCTGCCATGGTCTGGAGAGACTCCTCCTTGTTGTCAAGCGTCTTGGCAATACCAAAATCAGCCAGCACAAGGTCGGAATCGGGGTCCTTGGTCACGTAGAGCAGATTCTCAGGCTTGAGATCTACGTGGTTGCAAAGTCAGCCAGGATGCTTATGGGGGCGTTAAGGGGGGCTAGAAGGATGCATACCGCGGTGGACGACTTCATTCTTGTGCAGGTAGTCGACAGCACTGAGAACCTGCTTGATTGTTTGGGAGGCGTCCTTCTCGGTAAACTTGCCCTGTTCGCAAATACGGTCGAACAGTTCTCCGCCGGTAGCGAGCTGGGTTACAATATAGAACTTATCCTGCAGGAAGGTGTCTCAGTCAGCCTCGTCCTGAACTGCTTCGCGCAACGAGTGTCACATACCCTCGACTCAAACCAGTCGACAAACTTGACAATGTGGGGGTGCTTCAGGGTCTGGAGCATTCGCAGCTCGTCGTAGACCATCTTCTCGTTACCCTTGACGTTCTTCTTGAGGATGATCTTGACAGCTACCCTCCCCGTTGGGCCCTCAGCCTCGCGGACGACGCCATAGGTACCGGCGCCTAGTGTCTTTCCAAACCTGTACTTGGCCCTATTTCGAAGCGCATAAAGGTCAGCTGCTGGTCTTGTATTTCTAATTTTGGCGGTCGACCGGGGACGTGGGCAGGTGTGTACTTCTTCTCGTAGCTCTCGGGCTGGCCGCCAAGGCGATTAAGCATGCCGGAGACTATAGAAAAGGGTCGGTTAGTAGCTATAATAGATAGGAATGGATTGGAAGGGGCGTTATGGTTAAAGAGACGCTCGTTTTTGAGACGAATCACATCGACCTTTGTCTAGGTATGCGACAGCTGTGGAGTATTGGGCTAGTTTTGGCATCGCGACTGGGAGGCAACCTACAGCTCATGGCGACGGACGTATGGCGGGGTATCTCTAAGGTGACGACGGGTGCTGTGTGTACGATTGACGGAGCTGGGGACAACCAGCACTGCGACGGAGGAACGATTGGCGATGTCTGTAGGCAAAACACAGCGCGGCGACAATAGTCAACCAGTTCGCAAAATCGGGCGCAGGAACAAGAAAGATGGCGCTCGGGTATGGGAGGAATCGAGGAGGGGGGAGGCGGGGTGTAAAGTACGAGTACAAGAGATCACGGCGGCCCAGCTCACGCGTGGCCTGTAGGCTGACGACAGCTGAAATAGAGGGCCTGCTTGGTTCATGCCCATTAGCCCAGCCCAACAAAGAATTGCTGCCGCAGGGCACTGCACTGCACACATCCCATGGAATGGGGCTTGGAACCCACAGTAGAATTCGGTAAGCAGTTTAACAGGTCTGAGAAATGTCTTATTCTTGGAAATCTGGATTCCAGAGCAGCTAACCTGGCAATGGTCGCTTCACAAAGTGGAACTTGTCCAGCGTTGAACTTGCATGTCTCCCATCTGGGCACCTAAATAATTTCTCGGTATGGAGACTCCCAGGGGGGGGGGCGGTTCACAGGGCTGGTGTGGCTGTGCCGTCCAACTGGCAGCCACATCAGCCATCGGAACCGTCGCATCGTGCACGTGCCATCCCTAGGCTGTTTCACAAGACAAAACCGCCAGTGGCTGTGCAGTGACCGTTCAAGCCACACGGTATTTCGGTGCAAGTTTCGTTCCTTGGCTCCTGCCGTCTTCGCTTGATGGTCCTTCCACAAGGTGAAAGAGAGGCTCGCCCTTTGGTGATGATGTGTTCTCAAAAACATTTTCTGTCTATTGAAATCAAACATACTGCAGTGAACTCGCCATCGATCAGATGTACGTTCATACTCACGGCTACACCGGTTGGTCTTGCTCCTCATCAAAAATGTCGAACCCAATGTGCCTAGATGGATCGAGAAATCGCACCGAGCCCTGCTTGTCCACCAGTTTGTTGACGGCTTCAAAGGCGTCATCTGGAAGCTTAGTGAGCTCCAGGTTCTCCCGCATCCGTTCCTTGTTGACCGTCTTGGGTACCACTGCGATACCTCTCTGAACCGCCCACGACAAGCAGACTTGCGCGGGCGTCTCGCCACAGCGGCTTGCAATGTCGTGGATATATTGATGGTGCAGAGGGGGCTTCACATCTGCTCGGCCTCGAACTGCCTCAACGGGCACACCGCCAAGCGGCTGGTGTGCGATGACAAAGATCCCCTGGTCGTGGCAGTAGTCGACAAGCTCCTTCTGCGGCAAGAGTCTGGAGATGCCAGCATCAGCAGTGTGTTCAGGTGCTGATTTGTTCCGGGGAAACTCACGGATGAAGCTCGACCTGGTTGACTGCCGGCCGGATCCTTGCGACTTCGAGTACCCTTTTCGTCTTCAAGATGTTGAAATTGGAAATGCCTACGTCGACCAGGTTAGCATGGACAACACCGTCGACGCGCTCTCTCACCAATAGCACGAGCCTTCCCGCTATCTACTAGCGCTTCCATCGCCTTCCAGGTGTCCGTGTACCGTCTCGATAGGTCCAAATCGATGACAGGCTATTGGGATGTGTTAACGGCAACAAGTTTGTATATTCGCGGAACCAGACTGGATCACCTTGCCGCTGCCATCCGGGCGACGCAACGTAATATGGTCGTTTCCAGGTGTGTACGCATGTGGAACTTGAGCCGCTTGTCAATATCATGGTCACATGCCCATCAGGCGACACAGCTCACAGTGCATCAGATATAGGTCGACTACATTTCGTCAGCCTCCATCATAGCTCAGCTACAGAGTTTGAACTCACCGTATTGAAGGCCTAGGTTGCTCAAGGATCGATCCAAAGCCTCCTCAACGTCCTCAGGGCGGTGCCACGTCTGGTGTCTGATAATCACGGTTGGCCACTCCCAGTCGGATCAGTCTAGGCTTCCCATACGTACAATTTCGTGGTTATGAACAGCTCCTCTCGCTTCAAGTTACTCTTCTTCAGCGCACGGCCGACTTCCTTCTCGTTCTTGTAATCCATGGCGGTATCAATGTGTCGATACCCCACCTCGAGCGCTTCCTCTACCTGTTTCTCGACAACCGCATTATCGCCGCCGCCCTGGAAGGTACCTAGCCCCACGGCTGGGATCCGAGCGCCTGTGTTTAAAAGAAAAGTACTGGGCAATTCCATTGCTCAGATGCTGATTTGCTTGAACAGCTGGTTCGAGAAATTGAGGGCCAACACCGTTGGTCATGATCACACCTTCTAGAAGCCCCGCCAGAGCACTCACGTTCAAGTCGTCCATCGCCCCCGCTTTGACCAACACCCTACCTAGCAGACAAGGTAATACCAGCTGCGCAGCCTTTATGCCTGAAAGGTGGCTACAGTAAGCCCAGCTGCAGAAACTCCTGTCCAGGGGTTTTAATCACTTCAAGCTATTGGATGAATTTCCTCTCCCATGCAGAAGCGGGCCGACGTTGCAGATTGACTAGTGTTGGCCATTTGGCGCTTGCCAGAGTCCAGAAATAAGCGACGCTCTGGCATCTGATATCAACTCCGGGTGCTCCCCCTTCAGCTTGAATGCGGCGGGGTTTCACTCAGATCATTATCCACTTTTTGGAGAGCAGCTTACTGAAGTTGCCAATATGGAAACTGCCATCGCGAAAACTGTAGTTAAAGGTAAAGGTCAAATCCTCATCCAAATCAGCCCATTCACTTACGCGGGTCTCAACCCTCAAAACAGCTGTCCCCGGTATCACCAATTTAATCAGCGTGGTAAATCATTTCGAATCCGCCTGGGCCAAGTGCTTCAGAATCAAGGCCCGCCACGACGATGGGACGGTAGAGGAGTATTTTTTGAAGGTATCATCCCGCTACATTGCCCGAACATAAGCAGTACGTACTTATACAACATGCAGGTCTCGGAGGGAAATGCTGGATTTGAGGCTCTGAAAGGGGAGTTCGAGTCGACAACTCTCATCCATTCTCTAGCCCCCGGTTTCTGCCCCAAGCCAATTTCTCAGGGGACTCTAGTAGGTGGCTCGACATCACACTACTACATGTGCAATTTCTATGAGCTCTTTGAAGGTGTCCCAGAGCCAATATCATTCTGCCAAAAGGTCGCACAGCTCCATATGAACCACCGCTCCCCAGAGGGTAAGTTCGGATTCCACATAACGACCTACTGTGGGAACGTTCCACAGAAGAACACCTGGTGTGAAAGCTGGGAGAAATTCTTTGCAGAAGGCTTGAGGCATATCTTGGACGTGCGGGAGGGGCGCGCAGGCCCGTGTGCGAAGTTAGATGCCTTGCTGCCCGATCTTTTCGAGAAGGTGATTCCGCGATTGCTACGCCCCTTGGAGACTGGGGGGCGCAAAGTCATACCATCGCTCGTCCACGGCGACCTATGGTGCGGGAATGCAGCAATCGTGGACGACGAGACCGAGGAGGGAATCATCTACGATCCAGCAAGCTTTTGGGCGCACAACGAGTGTGAATAACCCCACCCCCATGGCTTGGAAATGAAGCTTCTGCTAATGCTGCCCGCAGACGAGCTCGGAAACTGGCGTCTTGAACGGAACAAATTAACCGATTACATTGGGGAATACCTGACGCACTATCCAAAGAGCGAGCCGGCGGATGATTTTGACGATAGAAATCTGCTCTACAGCCTGTGAGTATCTATGATCTCTCAATCAGCCCTCCACGACGAGGCTGACCGATAGATAGGCGGTTCAACTGCCTAGCCACAGCGCTTTTCCCAAACGAGAATGAGTATATCGACTTGTATGAGGCTATCATTCCAGCACAGTTGTGGCCAGTCTACTAATAATGACGAATCGCAGAGCACTTGAGACGATCCAAGAGCTGGTGGCCAAGTTTCCCAACGGCTATGAGGAATGAGGCGGGCAACGACCAGTCGTTGGGCCGGATTAACTGTACCAGTTCAGCAAGTTAGGTGACTCTTAGGCGAAACTCGGACTAAAACAGATTTCCATTCGAGCTGTAAAGCAATGAGTACAGCAATATCGTCATCAGAAATGCAACATTAATGGGTTTGCATCCCGAGTAGCTTCGCTCACCCAGAACCGCTGGACAGTCAACCACCACCACTGGCGCGCTGATTATTGAACTGGGGCGGTTGACTGCCTTGTAATAATAGCCATTGGCAAGTGACAAACTGGATTTTTTTTCCCATCCATGAGGGCAAGTCGGGCAAAGACGGACCCCTGTAGCCGCATGACCAGCTCTGGCAGCCTGCTAGGGCGCGAGGCGGCGCGTTGCGGTGGCACATAAGCCAGAAAGTGCAAAAGTGGCTGGGGGAAACGGTCCAGTCGTACGTTCGCCCACTGATGTGCGTGGTAGGGAACAGAGAGAGGGCCACACAGGACCGACCAGGTAGGGTAGGTGAGTAGGTATAGTATCATGGGTGGGCGGAGCGCTGCAGCATTGCAGCCAGGTTCACGTTCGGGGCCACAGGAGGACCGCTTACCGCATCAGCTGTGACTCTGTGGGTACTCAAATGCCTGCTCGAGTCTTTGTTGCTCTAACTACCGCGTATGAGACACACCGGCTTCCAGAGAGTTGAACATGGAGAGGTCGGAAAGAAGCTTGGATTACTACACCAGCTCAGAGGAGACGCCAGAGCGACCAGACCCACGAGAGGTACGACCAACCGCTCATCAACCCCCCAGAATTCCCCAGAATCCCCCGGCATGGAGCAGCGTGAACGTTTCGCCCCGCCAAACCCCACACTCCCAATACCCTCTTGTCCTCATGCCCTCATGTCCTCTTGGTGCTTCACGCTGACGCTTGACTCCGAGGTCAATAGCAGGCCAGTTCACTAAGCACACGGCCTACGACGCGAGCGGGCAGTCTCCTATCGCGACGCGGAGGCTTCTCGTCCTTTCGCAGCAACACATTCTCCAAGTTCAGCCGCAGCACAGAGGCCGACGATGACTCCCAGGAGGACAAAGGCCGCCTTGGCCTCAACACTCTCTACGACCCGCCGAGCGCCCCAGCGTTGGTCGATATTGTCTTTGTCCACGGCATAGGTGGGAGCTCCAGGAAGACCTGGGCCTATTCGGGCGACGAAGACAAATTCTGGCCACAGTCGTGGCTCCCAGCCGACCCAGACTTCGAGGATGCTCGCATCCACTCCTTCGGCTACTCTGCCGACTGGGGCAAGCGGACCACCACCACGATGAACATTCATGATTTTGCCCAGTCCCTCATTGGCGAGATCAGAAACAACCCCCTCATCCGGAGGAGTGATACGCGCATCATCTTGGTCGGGCATAGCATGGGTGGCTGTCTAGCCAAGAAGGCCTACATCCTCGCCAGGCAGGACCCAGGCCTGGAGGATTTGGCATCGAGGATTCGGTCCATGTTCTTCCTCGGAACCCCGCATCGTGGCTCCGACCTGGCTGGCATTCTTCGAAATATGCTTCAGGTTACATGGAACTCGAAACCGTACATCTCCGACCTCGTCTCAAACTCCGCCGCCTTGGCGGAAATCAACGATACCTTCCGGCACTATTCCACCAACTTGCGGCTATGGTCATTCTTTGAGACACTGCCTGCCTCAAACAGGCTTGACGTTCTGGTGGTGGACAAGTTCTCGGCCACTCTCGGATACAGCAACGAGGAGATTTCCGCCATGGATGCCGACCATCGCCATGTCTGCAAGTTCAAGTCTCAGCTTGATCCAAACTACCGGAAGGTTCGCAACGCTCTGTCAAGCGCCATGGACAGTATTCGGGCCACAACGGCTACCTCCACACCCGTCAACAAGGAAACCAGGCTGAAGGCATTTTTTTGTGCACCCGAGGTCCCCGAGGATGATCTCGCAATGCTCCTGGACATGAAGTCACCTGGATCCTGCTCCTGGTTCACCGAGACCCCCTTCTTCACTGAATGGGTCTGCAATAATCCGGAGGAACCGCCCATCTACTGGCTCGCTGGCCCGCCAGCTACAGGGAAATCAGTCATCTGCGGTCACACTATCGACTACCTCAAGAACCGGGGCCTATATTGCAGCTACTACTTCTTCAAGCAAGGAAAGTCCGGCAGCCGCAACCTCTCCTCCCTCCTTCTCAGCTTGACGTATCAGATGGCTTTGCAGGATGAATCAGTGGCCCATATAATCCTAAAGCTCGACAGCGAGTCAACGTCCTTCGACAACCAAGACGAGAGGTCGATTTGGCGCAAAATCCTCGTACCCGTCCTCAAAGGGGGCTACATGACGCGACATGCATGGATCATCGATGGGCTTGATGAATGTTTCAGGTTCAGCAACTTGTTCAGGTTCATGTCCGACTTCCCACCTGGCCTTCGCGCCTTTGTCACCAGTCGAATCACTCCTGAAATCGACCGCGGCATCACATCCCTAGGCGTGCGTGTAAATCTCCGTAGACTGTCGGTCGATGATACCTGTGAGTGAAATTCCTCCCCCCACATGAAGATTAAACTCGTCCGGTCATGCGGAACTAACGAGTACATAGTGCCCGATATTCGGACAGTGATAGAGTCCAAGATGTTCGAACTGGCACTCAGAGATGCAGATCAGCTTACAGACAGGATCCTGCAAAAATCCGCGGGATCGTTTCTTTGGGTCCATCTTGTTCTGCAAGAGCTCGAAATGGCGTACACGGACGAGGATATCGAAAACATCCTGACTGAGGTGCCTGAGGGCCTGTACAATTTCTACCGCAGGATCCTCAAATCCATCGAGAGCGAGAAGCGACGTGCCAAGCTGGCCAAGTCGATGCTGACCTGGGTTGCCCTGGCTGCTCGACCCCTAACTGTAGAGGAGCTTCGCTGTGCCGTCCACCTCGATATCTCGGAAACCCCGATGGAACAGGCTATAGCAACGACTTGTGGTCAGCTCACATTCATCGACCAGAGCGGCCGAGTTCAGATGATCCATGAGACAGCAAGGGAGTTTCTTTTCAGCAACGACCTAGATTCTGAACTCGCAGTCCCTCGAGGCCAAAGTCACGGATACCTAGCCGAGCTGTGTCTCGCCTACCTTAGCAATTGTCTACGACCCCAACCAACGTCACGACTCTTGAAGAGCAGGGCCCTGTCAAACACAGATGTTTTCCTCCTGGACTATGCGGCAGAGGCATTCTCTCAGCACCTATACCGATCCAAATCGGAGGAATCGGGGCCATTCAATGCGCTGTGTTCGTTTCTAGACACTTCCGTCCTCTCATGGGTCGAGCATGCCGCCAAAGCTAAGAACCTAGCGCTGGTGGCCCAGACAGCTATGAACCTCAGCGCCTACATGGAGCGCCGAACCAACCATGTCCCTCCTATAGACAAGACCATGCAGCATTTAGAGGCATGGGTCCTCGACCTGAGCCGAGTGGCAACCAAATTTCGGAAGCCTCTGCTAGATTGTCCCTCGTCGATACACAACATCATCCCTGCTCTGTGTCCCACGGACTCGGCCATTGCACAGAAGGCCAAGATCCAAGCCACGGCACTCTCTTTGGCAGGTCTCAAGGATTCGGTCTGGGATGACTGTTTGATGAGAGTTGACTACTCGCTCGGACTCACCACGACAATTGGCCAAGGTGAGAAGTACTTCGCCATCGGCCGCTCGACGGGAAACATTGACATCTACGATGTGGAGTCTCTCCAGCATGTTTCCCACCTGGTGCACCCAGAACGTGTCAGGTTCTTGGATTTTGGTCCTGAAAGTGAATATCTCGCTTCTGCTGGCGCAAAGCACCTGGTCATCTGGGACTCCAAGACTGGCGCGAAGCTTCACGAACTCCCCAGCCAACAGCCTCTAGCTCTCTGCTTCTCTGGGCCTTTGCTTCTGCTAGCAACAAAAGACCGAGAAGTCGTCATCAGGTAAGCCCGTGTGTTTCCTTCCATATACATCTATTCATAGCTAATAGTATCACACAGGGACCTCGAGTTTGGCGACGTGGAGGTGCAGAATTGGTCGGACGCATCGCCAGATATACCGAAACAGGCACCGAATAAGGTCGTCTTCTCCGAGTTGGGCCTCATGGCACTTGCATACAGGAATCACCCTATCTATGTGGTGGATATTGAACGCCACACCCTTCTGGGGAGCTGCCCTGCCGGAAAAAACAATGGCGTTGATACCATGGTATTCAATCCGAACCCGGACATTTATGCCCTTGTCGCGTCCTTCACCGTCGGCGATCTCGTTGTGTTTGACACTCGCTCCATGGAGCGAATTATGACACGGCAGCATACATTTGCCCATTCTATGGCGTGCTCGGACGATGGCCGCTTCTTGCTCACTGGTAGCTCCAATGGCACTATTGAGGTCTACGAGTTCGAAGGCCTTGACGGCGCCATTCCTGTTCTCATCTACCGAATTACCTCTGTTAGAGAGTCAATTAGATCGGTGTCCTTCAGCAGCAATGGGCTCCGCTTTGTCAACATCAGCAGCAACAAATGCCGGGTCTGGGAGCCGTCAATCTTAGTCCGTAAATTTGCTGATACCGTCAGTCAGAGTGACTTCAGCGGTGGAGCAAACTTGCCTCCTCGAGTCTCGAATTCCGCGGTTGGACACTATCAGGCCGATGTGTCCTCAATGGCCGTCATTGCCGATGGCCTGGCCGTGCTCTGCGGAAAAAGTAACGGAGAGGTAGCAATCTTCTCGATATCAGATGGCAAAGAGTTGTCGACGCTTTTCAAACATGCGAGCGGCGTTTCGCAGATTGCTACGATTGCTACAGACGACGGCCATCTCGTCGTTACTTTGGATGACTCGGGCCAGGTCATGGTTGGACAACTACTCGACCCCGTGGGCAGCAACGAGTACTCCCCTCTGCTTAGCAAACGACAGGAGCCTATCATTACTGGTCTTCTATTGTCAGGCCCCTCAAGGGATCGACTGGTAGTTCGAGGTCGCACGTTTGCAGAACTATGGGCGTTGCCATCGGGGAGAGTCATCAACAGGATCGAATTTCCAGAGGACAACCGGTGGTCGATTCTCCAGAATCCTTCCAACTCTAAGGAAATATTAGTTCTTGAGAACTCGACAGCCCGACGACTCCGGTGGGACTCGTTAGATCCAACTGGAAGCCCCGAAGTGGCGCTGAACAGAAAAGGCCCCCTTGAGGAGGTGGATTCGTCGTGGATTAAGACGAATTACGGGAGCAGCAACGAGTACCTGATCGAGCTGCATCACCACGTCAGAGATCGACACATCACCCAGGTGAATTGCTGGAACTCGGACGTATTTTCACTCCAGGGTGGTTTAAGCATAACGCTCGACGGTCCGAATGAGCTTCATTTTCTGAGTGGCATGGTTCGGAGCCTCATAGCGATGACAGGGTCTACCGTCTTCTTCTTGGACAAGAGCTTCTGGGTCTGCAGCTTGGACGTGAAGCGTTTCGCTTCCACATTGGTGGCCAGACGGCACTTCTTCATCCTCCCCGAGTGGTTGGACCAGAAAGGCAACATAGTGTGCGAACTGACGACGCGGCAAGAATTCGTTTTTGCGCACAAGCATAGCATCACCATCGTCAAGAGTGGAGTAGAGTTTTCGGAAACCGTCTCATATGTCCCCGAATCCCAGACATGGAAGCTAGTGCCGGGGACGATGCACCGTAGGACTTTGGGGTCCCTGTCATCATCGTCCGGAGGAGGAGGTTCGTCAGAGTCGCGGCCTCTCTCGATACAGCTACGGGGGAGCAGACGACTGTCCGAGCAGGGGCTAAGCATACGACGGGAAATATCGCCATCTAATTTCAGCTTGCGCAGAGGGAGCGGGCCGGAGGAGGAGAGTTCTCGGAAGGGAAGCTTAAAATGATGGCGTTCCAGGGGCAGACACACGAGGTTCTCCAACATGCTATTTGATAGATACCCTACATACACGTTAAGAGAGCGTTTGTTTCATGTATGGCTGGTCCTTGGGAGTAAAGCCCCCGGTGTATAAGTGTCTGAAAAGATATCCTTTACAGTACGCAAAGGATGACATCTCTACTGAATATGCGTATCCAGCAATTAAATAATTCGCAAATGCTAACTAGGTTATTTTAGGGTGCATCTGGGCAAACTTTACCCCTGCGCACGGGATGTCCAAAAATGGAGGTTAATGGTTACGAAGTAAGGTACGGAGCTACCAAGTACGAAGTACAAAGTACGGCCCACGGGTCGCATGGAAACCTTCCTGGCTTGGACCTTCGCAGCCCAGCACTACCTAGTACCTACCTTAGCCTTAGTACATACAGCACGGGACTCGCAGACTCCATACTCCATACTACGTACAAAGCATACAAACTGTCGCTGCGTCTCTGCCCACTTCTCTCCAACCCACCACTCCCTACCGGTTTTATCCCAGCGGGGGCTCCCACCGCATCTCAGAGATTCGCCGCCCAGCATTCAAGATGGCGACGGGCATGTGCGGCAAGCGGCTGATGAAGGAGCTTTCTAAGGTGAGCGGGACGATCGAGGTCATGGGCGCGTGTGTGTTCGTGCAGGGCCCCTCGCTGACTGGCAGCTCGTGCCCCGCAGATAAAGAACGACGGCCTGCCTCCCGGGATAGAGCTGATCTCCTCGGGGTCTGACGAGGGCGACATGAGCGACTGGCTCCTCGACATCCGCGTCCTCGACCAGAACCCGCTCTACAAGGATGGTGTCTACCGGTTACGATTTCGCTTCCCCAAGGCATATCCCATAGGTGAGAGAGCCACCACCTCGCCGACCGCCCCCCCCCCCTCCCTCCTCTCTTCCTTCACCCACCATCGTCGCCCGCCCATGCCGGCAGCGCCGCACACAACACACAGAAGTTGGAATTCATTGACTGACGCCCACGCGCCTTCCTCGCTCCCCACAGAGCCCCCCGAGGTCATGTTCGAGAAGCAGGGCGACCGGCCCATACCGATGCACCCGCACATCTACTCGAACGGCATCATCTGCCTGGACCTGCTGAGCACGCAGGGGTGGAGCCCCGTGCAGAGCGCGCAGAGCGTGTGCATGAGCATCCAGAGCATGCTGACGAGCAACTCCAAGAACGAGCGCCCGCCGGGCGACGAGGACTTTGTCCGGGGCAACAATCGGCGCCCGCGGGACATTGACTTTATGTACGACGACAACACGGTATAGCGGGGGAGGGAGGGGTTGGGGCACGGCTGGTGACATGGTTTTACGGGCGCCAGCAATTGCTCCGCCGTGGATGAGATCATGTTGCGAGGAAACCGTATCTTTGGCGAGCAGCAAACCATGCACATGTCCTGTGTATATGGGAGACCGGGGGAGATGGACTCGAGCGTTGAAGCAGGCGAGTTCTCGCCATTGTCACCGGGATATCCATATCCAGGTGCAGGGCCGGTCGGAGGGGTCTAGCAGGTTAGTTTCCAGACGAGGCCCGGATGGTCCTGGCAGCGTTATGATTTCATGCGACCACGAGTTTCAAAGACAATGTATCTTGTATCCACCATAAGGCACTCTTCATCGAATGCTGAAAGATTCAAGACGTACGTAATGGTGAATCCCTACATACCTAGCTGTGCTGATCCAGGCAACCGTCGAGTAAAGCAGCCTAGAAATGACGTCGTGGCCACTGGATTCTGCTGGTGGGGGGGAGCAGCTCGCTAGCGGCACATCACCTGTCGCTGGCGCCCCGCACCACCTGGAGCTTGCGACTCCAGCTGCCCAGGTTCCCCCTCCCAGTGCTCACAGCCTCACAGGCTCACCGCCCAGGTTCCCCAGCTCCCCGTTCAACCTGGAAGCTCCCCTAAGCTCCCGACCTCGTCTGCGGTGAGCCACTATGGCTCCTCGCGCCGAATTCAGCATCGACCAGGTGCGCACCAAGGCGCGCAAGGACCTTCTATACCTGCTCGAGGGCGTAAGTAAGGCCTCCCTCCTCTCGTGACGCGCGCCGCGCACTGGTGGGCAGGCAGGCAGGCAGCTGATTGTCGTCGATTCACTGCGCAGGTCCGCGGCAAGAAGAACGTCGTCCTTGACCGCAGCCTCGTGGGGCCCATTGGCACCGTCGTCAAGGTCTCGACCCTCCAGGAGTACGGCGTCGACAAGTTCTTCATCCTCGAGAACGACAATGCCGACACCACCCAGCGCAACGTCGTCTTCATTGCGCGCGGCGAGAGTGGCAGACACGCCGCCGCCATAGCAGGTGAGCAACCAAAAAACCCCCCCCCCCCAAAAAAAAACCCTCGACTTCGCCCTCGGCCTTCATAATGGCTCAAAAGGAGACATCGTGGATGTTACCCTGTTCTGCGGCGGTCAGTCAGCGGGCTAGAGATTGAAAATGTCCAGAGACCCAACGCTGATTTGGAGCTCGGTTCACCTCAATTCCCCACGTGTGTCTCGACGCCCAAATCTTGCGTGCTGACAGTCCACCTCCTTCTCTCTAGATCAGATCAAACGAATCCAACGAGTGAGCCAGACTGGCCATGATTTCCACATCTTCTGGGTGCCCCGCCGCACCCTTGTGTCCGACCAGTTGCTGGAGCAGGCCGGTGTCTTGGGCGATGTGAACGTCTCAGAGCTGCCTCTGTCCTTCTTCCCGCTCGAGAATGACGTCTTGTCGCTCGAACTCAACGACGCCTTCAAAGACCTGTACCTCTCCAAGGATGTCACCCCCAACTTTCTCGTGGCCAAGGCCCTCATGGAAATACAGCAGAACCACGGCCTGTTCCCCCGTATCATCGGCAAGGGCGACAATGCGAAACGGGTAGCAGACCTCCTCGCCCGGATGCGCCAGGAGCTGCTGGCGGGCGAGGACGCGAGTGAGACGGGTAGCATTGGGCTCACACCGAGCACGACCAACGAGAGCGTCATCATCATCGACCGCGAAGTGGACTTTGTCACACCACTACTCACCCAGCTCACCTACGAAGGCCTGATCGACGAGGTGTTTGAGATCCAGAACAACCAGACCAAGGTCGACACCACCATAGTCGGGGCACCCTCCCAGCAGTCATCGTCCGCCGCGACAACGCAGGCCAGGAAGCGGACGATACAGCTCGACTCGAGCGACAAGCTCTACGACCAGCTGCGAGACGCCAACTTTGCCATTGTCGGGTCGCTGCTCAACAAGGTCGCCAGGCGGCTGCAGCAGATCCAGACTGACTACGAAAGCAAAAACAAGTCCAAGACGATTGCCGAGCTCAAGGAGTTTGTCGGCCAGCTGCCGGGGTACCAGCAAGAGCAGCAGAGCGCAAGGATACACACAGGGTTGGCGGAGGACATCATCAAGCACACCCGGACGGACCTCTTCAAGGGTCTGCTAGAAGTCCAGCAGAACCTCGCGGCCGGCGCGGACCCGTCGTCCCAGTCTGACCGGATCGAGGAGCTCGTGGCCCGGGACGCGCCCCTGCGGGAGACTCTGAGGCTCCTGTGCATCTACTCTTGCATCTCCGGCGGGATCAAGCCCAGAGACTTTGATCACTTCCGGCGACTCATCCTACAGGGGTACGGTCACCAGCATCTCTTGACGCTCAATAATCTCGAGAAGCTCCAGCTGTTCCTGTCGAGATCGTCGCCTCTTGCGGGCATGATTCCCATGTCGGGCAGCGTGGGATCCAACGGGACCAAGACCAACTACGGTTATCTGCGAAAGCCGCTACGGCTAATTGTGGATGAGGTCAAGGAAGACGACCCCAACGATATAGCCTACGTGTACAGCGGGTACGCCCCGCTGTCCATCCGCCTTGTCCAGTGCATCCTCCAGAAGCAGTACCTGCTCAGCGTGACCAAGGGGGTGAGTGGGAACAGCGCCAGCGCCGTATCATCGAGTGCAGGATCTCAAGGCTGGCACGGTTTCGACGACGCGGTGAAGCACGTTCGGGGCCAGACGTTCTATGAGCACCAGAAGGGCGAGGACAAGGCGGTCAAGGCGAGGGCGCTGCTTTCCGGGAGCAGCAATCGACAGACGGTGTTTGTCGTCTTTGTTGGAGGAATCACCTTTACGGAGATTGCGGCGCTGCGTTTCATTGCGAAGCAGGAGGAAGGTGAGTACTCAAATGTGTCGACTCCTCGGTGTGGGGCTGGCTAACCAAGACATCCAGGACGGAGGAATATCGTCATCTGCACGACTTCGATTATTAGCGGGAACAGGATGATGGATGCGGCCATCGAGACGGGGTCCTTTGCCAAGGATAAGCCCTCGGACTCGAGCTAGACTTGGGGTCTGGCGCGCTCTGCAGCTTGGCGTGAAGAGGTACGCCATGGGTGTATTTTTTGGTCTCGGCATCTAATGATATTAACGGCGCTCAATGCAGAAGTATTATGTATTTCATCGGTTCGGGCTGATTGGAACGTCGAGGTGGCGGTGTGTTTGGAAGCATGATGATGAGCCATGAGGTTGGAGTCGGCGATGCCTGCAGGACCCACAATCTGGAACCTGCCTGGGATCAGTGCGATGGTCAGATCTTGTGCCACGTGACCATCACCACGACAATTGCCTTTGAGCAGTTTGAGCCGCTGGAGGGGCGTCCCATGTTGTGGCCGTACCGCCCGTCATCGCCATCGCCATTTGTATAATTGATCGAGCGGATTCCCTTAATCGCACTCTAAGCGCTGACGGCCGCATCATCTCAAGGCCGTGACTTGCTGAGCGGATTTTTTTTATTCGGTCTTAGCGACGTGATCGCCGCTCATCACGCGTACTCCTCAAACGGGTCAGTGATATCTACATCTGGCCATCAGCCCACATGAATATCGGGGGCCCGACAAGTCCTAACATGTCTCCATAGGACACCATTTTTTTTTCGAACCAGGCGTCTCGAATGATGTATTCGCCTCATTCGATTCGTGTCTCGCCATCATCCCGACCACATCCGGAGTAGCACGCGCCCACCTCCAGCCGATACTCTTATATCGCCCCGAAACGGCCCTATCAAACAACATCTGAAGGCGACGGCCATGGCCCCGGGCCTCACCATGGGCTCCTACGTGAAAAATGGCCTTGTAGCGGATGATTTTCAGGACCGCGACCGGGCAGCCTCGTTTTCGGTCCCGGGTGCCCAGTTCGCCTCCCAGATTAAGAGCCACATATCTCCCTCCCGGAGCCACGAGCCCGCGTCAAGGGGCCTATCGCGACAGAGCTCCTCATCAGACCTCTCTTCAGAACTGTCATCGGAACTGTCGTCGGAACTATCGTCAGAGATTGCGCCAGAGATTGTAGTATGGACCGAGGACATGGACGTTGACGGTGAGAGCCAAGACGACGATGATGATGACGATGAATCTGAGGGGTCTTCAGAGATGGATATCAGCAAGTATGTCGCCGGCTCGGACCACCGCCCTCATGCCCTCTTAGTCTTGAAACTAACACCCTCCGCTCAGCGATAACGAGTCCCCCGACAATGAGGCGTCCGACTTGCCTGCTATCAGCAATGAAGGTGCAGTCGACTCCTTCGCCTCGTCGTTGTCGGTTCTGTCGGATATATCGGATGTCTCGTCGCTGCCCTCGTCCGCTTCCAGCAAGGCTACCACCCCTGTCGATGCAGAAGGGCCGAGCGACCAGGCCGCCGAGGAGCCTGCTCAGCGCGCCTCCCATCACCCGTCGTACCACCACGACGTTGAGCGCCTGGCCTTCAACATCCGTCCCAAATCGTCCATCCCCAGCGACATCCCCGCCCACCGGTACGCCGCCGAGTGCATCTGGGCGGCCGAGTCGTCGCGTCTGAACCCCTATGCCCTACACCCGGAGGAGTACCATCTCTTCCGGCACCACATATCCCATGCCCAGGTAACGACATATCTCAACGTAAGGAACAGCATCCTGCGTCTGTGGATGAGGCAGCCGTGGGTCGCTGTCACGCGTCAAGCCGCCATCGGCTGCTCCAATGCCAGGTGGTTCGATGCCGCCAGCGTATGTTACGACTGGCTCGTCCGGCATGGGTATATCAACTTTGGGTGTGTCGAGGTCTCGGAGCTGCGCGAGAGTGCGCGAGAGGACCCGCCTCCTGGGAAGCGGAAGACGATAGCTGTCATTGGCGCCGGGATATCCGGATTGGGCTGCGCTAGGCAGCTGGAGGGCCTCTTCAAGCAGCACGCCGATCGGTTCCGCGAGAGAGGGGAAGAACCGCCCAAGGTGGTTGTTCTCGAGGGGAGGGGTCGTGTAGGTGGCAGGGTCTACTCGCGCGAATTCAAGACCAAGCCAGCCCAGATCGATCCCAAGTTCCAGGACAAAAGACACACGGCTGAGATGGGCGGCATGATCATCACCGGCTTTGATCGTGGCAACCCGATGAACATTCTCCTCAGGGCACAGCTCGGCCTGCCATACCATGCCCTCACGCCAGATACTACAATATACGACAGCAGCGGGCGACCCGTGGATACCGTGCGGGATCAGCTCGTCGAGAAACTCTACAATGACTGCTTGGATCGGGTGAGCGAGTACAAGCACAAGACACAGCCGTCGAAACTCATCGAAGGGAACCGTGATCTGATGGATGAGGGAAGAGACAGTCCTGGGGACGGGAGCAAGACAATCATGCAAGCCGAGGAGGCCACGGCGGCTCTCCCGTTTGCTCCTCCTGTGTCACAGCAAAGCGTCCCGGAACAGGTCAACATGGTGCCCGTATCGTCCGACAAACTAACAGGCCGTGTTCACACTCAGCCCGGAGTGCCTGCAACTCTCAAGGCTTCCGAAAAAGCCAAGCTGATGGGGTGGAAGGTCAAGCCTGGGCCGGCAGAGAACGACAATATTGACCTGCAGCCTGCTACCACCGCCGAGGGCGCCACCCTTGGTTCTGTTCTGGACCATGCCATTTCTCAGTACAAGAACCTTGTCGATCTGAATCCCCAGGACCACCGTCTGATCAACTGGCACATTGCCAACTTGGAGTACAGCAATGCCACCAACCTCCATAATCTCAGCTTGCCGTTATGGGACATTGACGCAGGGAATGAGTGGGAGGGGCAGCACACCATGGTGGTGGGCGGCTACCAGAGCGTGGCTCGGGGCCTCGTCCAGTGCCCAGAGCCACTCGATCTCAAGACCAATTTCCCCGTCAAGACAATTAGATACAATAGCGCCGATGCTGAGGGATCTGCTGTCATAGAGTGCGAAGACGGCACCGTCGTCGAGGCAGACAGCATCGTGTGCACGATACCACTCGGCGTCTTGAAGCAAGACACCATCAACTTCGATCCCCCGTTGCCCTCGTGGAAGACAGACGCCGTCGGTCGTCTTGGCTTCGGCATCCTCAACAAAGTAGTACTCGTCTACGACAAGGTCTTCTGGGAGCCCGACCGACACATCTTTGGGGTGTTGAGAGACGCCCCGAACCGCCACAGCGTCTCTCAGAAGGACTACAGCTCAAACCGGGGCCGTTTCTTCCAGTGGTTCAATGTGTCCAACACCACTGGTTTACCCTGCCTCATCGCCCTCATGGCCGGTGACGCCGGGTTCGACACGGAGCACTCCAGCAATGATAGCCTCGTTGCTGAGGCCACTGAGATCCTTCGGAGTGTGTTTGGAACAGACGTCCCATACCCCGTGGAGTCGATAGTCACCAGATGGGGCTCTGATCGCTTCGCACGGGGCAGCTATTCTTCGGCAGCGCCCGACATGCAGCCCCATGACTACGACCTCATGGCACGCTCAGTCGGCAACCTGTATTTCGCCGGCGAGCACACGATTGGCACCCACCCTGCCACAGTTCACGGAGCATACCTGTCCGGCCTGCGAGCCGCCTCCGAGGTGCTCGAGTCCATGCTCGGGCCCCTCGAGGTCCCGACGCCGCTTGTGCTGCCCAAGGATTCGCTCCTCCTGCATAAGCGCAAGCAGGCAGTCCTGGATCCGCGGCAAGCCCGTCTTGAGGCGTACGAGTTCGAGATCTGGGACCACATCCGCTCCCAGATTGGCGAGCGGCCCGTCCGCCCCAGCAAGGCGGCGACCAACGCGTACATGCTGTACAGCAAAACCCACTTTGAAGAGGCGCGCAGGAGGTGCGAGCTGAACCGCAAGCCCGGCCGCGCCAGGTCCCAGCCCAACGAGGTCCGCGTCATGACCTCCAGGATGTGGAAGGACGCCTCGCCCGAGGTGCGCAAGCCGTTCGAGGACCAGGCCGCCGAGAACAAAAAGGAGTACCTGGAGGCCATGGAGAAGCACCAGGGGCTCCTGGACAAGTGGGATCAGGACGCCGCCGCCCTCCGCGCGGCGTACGAAAAGGAGCACCCGAGCGTCCCGGGCCCAGAGGAGCTCGGTCTCGAGGCGCAGTCGCCGCAAAAGTATCAGCGTAGGAAGGCCGTCAGCTACGCGGAGGATGGCTAGGGGGAGGGGGAAGACTAATTGATTTGGCAGAGTTCCCCTGGCGGAGTGTTGTACTATTGTTTCTATTTAATTTGGCGCTGCATGGCTGGTTCTGGGGGGGGGAAGTGTTCTGACTGGCTGCATCGACAATGGGACTGAGGCGTTGGGAACAGATGCGAAAGCATCCTCGAAGGACTAAGTATAAACTTGTAGACACATAGTTGTGTCGAAATCATTGAAAAGCAAAAACAAAGTCAAACACTCGACGCGTGCCCGTATGGTCTACTAGGGAATATATTGAGGTCTCTGATACATAGTGGTAGCCGCGGGTGGGCCACCGAGTTGGGTTTGGTACAAAGGAAAAGAGGTTCTATTTCCTGCTGGACACATCGCCCAAGAAGCTTTACATGTCCTCCGAGGCGGTGGCACCGGTAATAATCTCGACCAGCTCGCCGGTAATGACGGCCTGGCGGGTACGGTTGTACTGAATCTGGAGCTTGCCAATCATCTCACCAGCGTTCTTGGTAGCATTCTGCGGGGAAATTTCGTCAGTATACCGGACATTGAGGTAATTTGAGATGAGGGAGAAAAACGTACGTCCATGGCGTTTCGTCGGGAGGACATCTCGGAGGCGTGACCCTCGGCAAGGGCCCAGAAGATGGAGTTAGCAAGGCTGTACTCGCGGAGGTTGGAAAGGGCCTCCTCCTCGACCTCGAAGGCGGAGAAGTTGGCTATTGTCGCACGTGTCAGAAAATGTCTCCAGCAATTGCTCTCCTTCAATTCTACTTACGGGACTGGGTGATGGCCTCCTCGGAAAATGCCTCAATCATGGCAATGTCGAAGCTCGTGGCGTTTACGAACTTGTTGTAGAGGATCTTGACGTCGGTGTACTGGGTCGGCAGGAGAGAGACCTGGTCGGCGATGGCCTGGGCATCGGCGAAGGTGGGAACGTTGCGGCCGATGCCAGAGAAGGTGAGCTGGATGTTCTTGGCGTTGGAACGCGACAGCTGGGCGCGGCACTTCTCGCCGATGACGACAAGGTCGGAGGCGGCGCCCTGCTCAGCGAACATCTTGCGGATGCGGCGGCTGAGACCGGAGTGAATACCACCGCAGAGACCACGGTCGGAGGAGCAGACGATGATGAGCGACTTGGGCTCCTCGGTCTCGGGGGCGGTAGTCTCGGCGGCGTCGAAGACCTCCTGGGCGGTCTGGCCGTATTTGCGGGACTCGTCCATGGAGCGGGTCGCACGGGTGAGCTTGGTGGAGGCGACGACCTTCATGGTGTTGGTGATCTTCTTCATGTTGTTCATGGACTTGAGACGGCCTTCGATCTCTCGGAGCGTCGCGTAGCCAGCAACACCGCTGGGGGCGGCGGCAGCCCTGGAAAAAAGATTCACATCAGCAAAAGGGGCCCTTCCCAAGCGTCCGAATCCACCCCGTAGATGTCCTCCGTGCCGGTCGTCTGCGCTGTTGGCCGATGCCTCGTTTCCCCCCATTCCGTTTCCTCCCAACCCAAGCTCCTCGGCAAACAAATTCTCGTCGACTTACCGAGCGGGAGCTGCAGCCGCAACGCGGAGAGCCGGGCGGGCCGTGCGGGACAGCATCTTGACGATTGCGAAGAAGGAAATTGAGCCTCTGCCGACGGTGGCTCAATTGATTCGTGCCGACGGATCAATTGATGGGGGAGTGGTTGCCTTTCGTAGGGTGAGGTTGGATGCTGTCCCGATCGATGGTTTTGCTCACCTCGCCATTTTCCCGGCAAATTCGCGGGCGGAGCAGGGGCTCACGTGACCCCATAGGTGCCGCCTCTGGAGGCTGAAGGCTCCGACGAGAGTGAGACGTTGGGGTGCCTGAGGCGCTATTGGCGGTATTCAGTGGGCCTGCTGGTGCCTGTCAGTGGCTATCAGTAGCCGTCAGTGGCCATCAGTGGCCAGCAGTGGCCAACAGTGGACATCAGTGGACATCAGTGGTCGTTTAGTGGTCGGTGGGCGGCGGTACGTACCCTCGACCCTCGGAAGTTCGCGCCGTCAGAAAGGAAGCCTCACCCAAGTCTCTAGTCGCCTTTCCTTGGGTCCATTCCAGCCTTTCGACCTCTTCCTCTTCTTCCTCCGTTTCATCCCTCCTCTCTTTCAACAATTTCTTACGAGGCGCGACCCTACCCAGCGCCCGACTTATTGGCCTCAACGGGGTGGCTCGCCCACCTCTATACCTTCCTCCACTAGGTCCTCAACTTCTCTTTCTGCTCAACTCTCTTGCCGCTATTCCCACGTCATCTGGCGAACCAGCTCCCTGGTCCTGATCCGCGGCCACGCTGCACCCACCCGACAAGATGAGCTCTGACAGCTCCGACGACGATCAGCCTCTCTCGAGACCAAACGGCCATAGTGAGTTGATCTATTTTCCATTTTCGTAGCTGCACCTGTCACCTTTCCCCCCCCCCCCCCATGCTTCTTCAAGCCTTGGCCGCACTCTTGAGGGTCTGGGACGCGTTGATTGGAGACTCGCCGCTCTCACCCAGTGCACCACCACCCTCTCAGCCTGGTTTTTTTTTCTCAGCTGGGTCTCCCCTTTGCCTCGTTTCTTTCCTTCTGCAAAGCTTGCTAGCTTCCGCCCTTGGGCCATTTGGCACCCTTTCTGACCGATTTTCGATATCGCAGCTTCAAAAGTTTCCCGCGCCGAAAACCAGAACGGCACCAGCTCTTCCTGGTCACCTGCACTCAACGGCACAGCCAAGGCCGACAAGATGGACATCGATTCGCCTGCGACTAATGGGAATAAGAGGAAGTCGCGCACGTCCATTTCGAAGACAAGCTACAAGGATGAATCCGACAGCGATGGCGCTCAGCCACTAGTGCGTGGCCCGGGGAAAAATTGGATATCGATGAAGCTATGCTGACTTCCTGCGCTAGGCCAAACGTCAAAAGCCCAACACCAAGGTTGTGGAATCGGATTCGGACGACGAGCCCATCAACAAATCAAGAGCCAAGAAACTTCCCCCCCGGAAGGAGACTGCCGTGTCCGATTCTTCCGACGACGAGGCACCACTGGGTTCTAAGCTGGCCAAGAAAAAGGCAACCCTCAACAAGAAGGAGTCCAATGCAGTTAAGCCGAAGAAGGCTATCAAGGACGAGTCTGATGACGACAAGCCTATGGCGAAATCCTCGACTAATCGCAAGTCGATCGGATCCTCAGCCAAGAGGAAGTCAAACGGTGTCAAGAAGGAGGAGTCGGATTCCGATGCTCCGATCTCGAAAAAGTCCAAGCCCGTCGCTGCTGTAAAGAAGGGCAAGCCGGCCTCCGCCGCGGCAACCCCAAGCAAGAATTTCAAGAAGGGCAAATCGAAAGATGCCAGTGAGGAAGACGAGGAGGAATACCGATGGTGGGATGCCCCCAAGCCGGAAGACGACAGCATCAAATGGCAGACCCTCGAACACAACGGTGTGCTATTCGCGCCCGAGTACGAGCCGCTTCCCAAGAATATCAAGATGTACTATGATGGCAAGCCGGTCAATCTGAGTGTCGAAGCAGAGGAGGTGGCCACCTTCTGGGTCTCGATGATGACCCCCGGTTCTTCTCACCACTTGGAGAACCCAAAATTCCGAGAAAACTTCTTCAACGACTTCTCAGAGTATATCAAGAAGTATGGTGCGACCGATTCCCAGGGGAACAAGGTTCAGATCAAGAGCCTTGACAAGTGTGATTTCTCGAAAATGGCCGAATACTGGATTGCCAAAACGGAGGCCACCAAGACCAAGAACATGTCCAAGGAGGAAAAGGAAGCCGCGAAAAAGAAGAAGGAGGAGCTCGAGGCGCCCTTTGTCCACTGTCTATGGGATGGCAGAAAGCAGAAGGTCGGCAACTTCAGGGTCGAACCTCCAGGCCTCTTCCGTGGTCGTGGTGAGCATCCCAAGACTGGCAAGGTCAAGACACGGGTTCTGCCTGAGCAGATCACCATCAACATCGGCAAGGACGCCAAGGTTCCGGAACCCCCCAAGGGCCACAAGTGGAAGTCGGTCCAGCATGATCAGAAGGCTACCTGGCTTGCCACTTGGCAAGAAAACATCAACGGCGCCTACAAGTATGTCATGCTCGCCGCCTCCAGCGATGTGAAGGGGCAGAGCGACTACAAGAAGTTTGAAAAGGCTCGGGAGCTGAAGAAGCACATCAAGAAGATTCGCAGCGACTACTCAAAGGAGCTCAAGAGCGACGTGATGGCCGACCGTCAGAGAGCCACGGCAATGTACCTTATCGATGAGCTCGCCCTCAGAGCCGGCAATGAGAAGGACACCGAGAATGAGGCCGAAACCGTCGGTTGCTGCTCGCTGAAGTACGAGCACATCACCCTCGAACCTCCCAACAAGGTCACCTTCGACTTCTTGGGTAAAGACAGTATTCGATACAACGAGACTGCCGAAGTTATCCCCCAGGTTTTCAAGAACTTGAAGCTGTTCAAAAAGCCACCGAAGACTGACGGCGATGATATCTTCGATCGATTGAATGTGCGTGGGGCCCCAATCACTTGGGATTACCAATTTTCGCTAACCTTCTTCGCAGACATCGCAGCTGAACAAGCACCTGAACAGCTACATGCCGGGTTTGACTGCCAAGGTGTTCCGTACCTACAATGCCTCCATTACCATGTCGAGGCTGCTCAACGAGCTCCAGAGTGACCCCCGGTCTCGTGGCACGATTGCTGAGAAGGTCAAACTGTACAACGACTGCAATCGTAAAGTTGCAATCCTTTGCAACCATAAGCGTACAGTTGGCGCCAGTCACGATCAGCAGATGCAGAAGCTTGGGGACAGAGTAAGTCATCATCTTCATCAGCCTCAGAGGCAATAGCGCCGTGGCTAACACAGTGAAACAGATCAAGGGCTTCAGATATCAGAAATGGCGGACGAAGCAGATGATCCTAGCTATAGATCCTTCCCAGAAGAAGAAGAAGGGGGCTTCCTGGTTCCAATTGGATGATGAGCTTGACGACGCTTGGATAGAGGATCACCAGGAGTTCCTGGTTGAACAAGAGCGCACTAAAATCACCAAGAAGTTCGAGAAGGAAAATGAGAAGCTCAAGGAGAACAAGGAGAAGCCGATGCCCGAGAAGATGCTTAAAGAGCGCCTCCAAGTGGTCAAGGAGATGGAAGCCAAGTACAAGAAGGAGAACAAGACCGGCAAGGTTGAGCCTGAGGGCAAAGGTCCCACGGTGGATAAGTACATGAAGGCCATCGAGAAACTTGACGAGCGCGCGAGAGTGCTTGAGACGCAGGCCGAAGATCGCGACGGCAACAAGGAGGTTGCCCTGGGTACTTCCAAGATTGTGATTAACCCCCGCCCCTATTTAGCATTTAGGCAAGCTCAACTAACATGGTCAACAGAACTACATCGATCCACGCTTGACGGTCGTATTCGCCAAGAAGTTCGACGTCCCGATCGAGAAGTTCTTCTCCAAGACCCTCCGGGACAAGTTCCGATGGGCCATCAAATCCGTCGAGGACACGGACGATTGGACCTTCTAATCCCGCAAGTTCTAGATTGAAGAAATGGACTCACGTGGCGCAAATGTTTGGATGCACTTGACAGCCCAAAAAGGATGCAGTTTCACGTATTAACGGATAGACCAGGCTTGGCAATCCCCAACCGGGTATCTGCCAGTTGTTTTGAATCTTCCGAGTCGGTTTTTATCTGCTTTGATGAATTTCACCTTTGGGAAGGTTCTATTGTTACTGAGGCGGTGCAACACATACGATACAATTAGAGGAGGTCACGTCTTCGGAGTAAATCACGATACACACGCAAAGCTGACAAACGGTCAGCTGGGTGCACCCGAACCAGTGCACAGGCGATCTGAGCTTCTGGCGAGGCAGCATTCGCGGTTGGGCTTCTCGCCAAATCGCCGGCGATGGTATATATATATGTATATATATATATCCCACGCCTGGGGTAGATGTCTATGTTGGGATGATAGAGGACGAACAGCAAGTGGATATCGATCACATGTGGGAGTAGCATTACCTAAAATAAAAGATCAATTAACTTTCTGCTTTCAAGAGAGGCTCCAAGTCAAGCCATGCTTTGTGCAATCGTATCATTAAGTACGTCTGTAACCTTCGCCGAATATCCCTGCCTACTTACTACCTAAGTACCTGTGGGTCCCGGTATAGTACTACCACAATCTATCTCATAAACCGTGCCAAATTTCATGCAATTGCGCTCTGCCGCTCGCTCGCTTGTTGTGATACCCGTAAATGCTCAGTAATGCGCCAAACATGCAATCTTCCCACAATACTGCGGCACCCTTATGTGACCACGTCCGTTCGTTTGGGTTCCCGGCGGTGAGGTTACCCTCCCTCCATCTGGCCCGTCTCTATGGGTTGTCCTACCAAAATGCAAAACGCTGTGTTGCTGTGCTCCCAAGCCAGTATGTACAGTATGTATGAATGTATACAATCGATGTCCGTGTGTTTGTTCGTTCGTGTGTGTATGTGGGTGTGTGTCGTTGTCGTCATGGTGCTCCGTAGGGGAAGACCAAAGGTAGGTTCTTTTTCTTTTTTAGAGGATCCATCTCCTCAGGGCCAACGCCCCCAGGAGCGGCGCCAAGAGGAGGGCAGCCGCCCGCGGCGGGCGCACCGTGGACGAGCTCGAGGGCATGAGCTTGCCCTCGGAGGTCATGATCCAGCCAGAGGGGATGGCGGCGGCGGTCGGGTTGGAGTCGCCCTCCCAGGGCCAGCCCGTCTGGGTGGCGGTGGCAGAGCTGCCATCGTTGGCAATGCCGCCCACGGGGACGGAGACGTCGGTGGCCACGGTGGAGCCCAGGGCGGTGGCGGTGACGGTGACGGCGTCCTTGTTGTCAATGTTGCCGTTGACCTCGCCGTCGATGGCCTCGATGGACTCCCAGGAGCCCGAGTTGTCGGTGTAGCGGTACTTAGTCCCCGTAGAGTAGTCGGTGATGGAGACGCGCTGGACCATCATGGAGAAGGGCCCCTGGGAGTAGTCGGTCGGCCCGCCGGCCCACTTGACGGTGCCGGGAGGGTTGTGGTTGGGATCACCACCGGCCCAGGCGCCGAACTTGACCTGCATCGGGGTCTGGGGGTACTGGTTGTCCTCGGCGTCGGAGGCGGCCAGCTCGCGAAGGACGGTGCCGTCGGCCATCCAGACGATGCGGTCCTTGGTCCAATCGACGGTGTAAGTGATCCACTGGGTCTGGGTGCCAGAGACGTCGTGGAACTGGCCGCGATTGTAGGTGGTGGTCTGGCCCTTGCCGAAGTAGTTGGATTGCATCTTGTCGGGTTGGGAGCCGAGCCACTCAATGTCAATCTCGTCAAGGGTGTCGGACTCGAGGACAAGCGAGGAGACGATGCCGGCGCCGGGGGCGGCCTTCATGGTGATCTCGACGCGGCCGAACATAATTGTGAAGAGCGAGGTGAGCTGGGGCGCGTCGCCGCCCTGGGAGACGGTGAAGGAGGCGCCATCGTCGCCGTAGCTAGGGGAGCCGGACGCGGCGAAAGAATTGACCTCGCCTTTGGTGAAGTCGACATTGATGGTCATGCCGAGGGCGTTGTTTGGCGGGCAGTCACCTGAGACGGTCCGTGTGAGTTCTTCGTACTCCAACTGGTAATAATTGTATTGAAACAAAAGACTTACCAGAGTTGAGGGGATTGCAGTTGGACCAGGTCTGTGCAGTTGCTGAGCCCGCCATCAGAGCCGCGAGGGCGGCGAGGCTGCTCCGCCAGAGACTCATGGCGATGTACGGAGTACGAGGGGTAGGCAGATGATGGGACTTGGGAAGTCTGTCGCAATTCAAGGTTTGCTTATCAGGCAATCGAAGAAGACAAAGGACGTTACGACCGGCAGGAAGGCTGGGTGCTGATGTACGAGGTATATCAACGGGGGTG
This sequence comes from Amphichorda felina, assembly GCF_050947745.1. Taxonomy (NCBI): domain Eukaryota; kingdom Fungi; phylum Ascomycota; class Sordariomycetes; order Hypocreales; family Bionectriaceae; genus Amphichorda; species Amphichorda felina. The sequence goes on from NW_028145049.1 coordinate 2,811,618, forward strand.
CATGTGAACTTTGCAACGCCCAATTGCCCAGCCACCGCGCAGCTTCACTCTCGAACTTCGGCGTCGTCATCAGGTTTCTGGAGCTTCCTAGGCCCAAGCGTCTCAGACCCTGAGATCCCGGCGGTTCCCGTGCACATGATTGGCACTGGCCAGAGCCGCTGTAGAATTCCCGGGGAGGGCCCTGGAGCCAAGGGCGGCGCCAGGGACGTGGCCTGGCTCGTATCCTGCTGCCAAGGAGGTTGGGAAGCTTATTCGATGTTGAGGCCCAATGGGCGCCTATGATGTGGCTTATAGCGGGTGGCTGGCACGTAAGAAGTTTAAAAAAAAAAAATGTGGCTGGGGCCTCGAGTCGGTGGGGCACGATGATGCGTTACCCTGTAGCCAAGAGCTTCGAGCTTCGAACACATCACTCATCAGGCCACATACTATCCTATCAATGCCTTCAGTTTGCCTCCTTTCAAATTCAACTCTGTGGATTCCTTTTGGATTGTGTCACTTCTATGTGGCCCAAGCGGTAAGTCTCAAAGCGGGTGTTGTCTCCAATTTCACCGTTCACTTTGGGAAGTTGACGATGTCTTCAGCCAATCTCACAAGAGCACCGCCAAAGATGATTCCGCCTACCCCACGAGGAAAAGAAACCGGACAGGGACGTGAGCACGATTGAAGCCCGCCAATGGGGTAATTGGTGTTCCTGGGCAGTGCTGAAACTGCCCAATTCGACGATGCTGTCTGCCGAATAGCCCGCCTGAAACTGGCTCGTCACTTGACGACGCCAGGTTTTACGGCAGCCCATCCCGATCCAAGACTTTCAACGGCACAACCGAGACTGGGGCTTTTACAAATAGAGTACAAGACAAAATTCGGTACCGCGGATCCGCCGAATGAGTCCCGTCCGACAGTCGCCAGCCTTGCAGCCTGACAGCCCTGACAGCCCTGACGAACCTCTCTCATGTCTGCCCTGAGACTTGTCTAGAGGTGGGCTCCGAGTCCGCGACCCGTCCTTCCACAGCGGCCCGGCCAGTCTCTGCCGCCGCCGAATGTCGGCTGGGTGCCACTGTGGGAACGCGCTGAGGGTGTTGATGATGCTGCGAGACAATCTGCGCCAGACAACCTGCCAGACCAGACAACACGACCCGCGACGCGCCTGCGCCATCCTGCGCCGTGGCAAGACCCAAGAGGACCCAAGAGGGGGGCGGTACATCGTGTACACGAGTCAACTGCCGCCTCACTCAGCTCAACTCTCAGAAAGGGGAAAAAAAAATTAAAAGAAAATATGAGGCACGTCCAAATACGACTCGGTGTCTCACTGGGAGAACAAGGCAAAGGAAGCAGACAACCCGTCATCAACGCCCGGCCGACCTCCGAGCGCGCCAACTCCCCAGAATCCCCTAACAGCCGACAACGGCCATCAGCAGGGGGAGAGGGAGGGGAGAGGAAGGCGCGTGGCAGTGCCATGGGCAGACGGCGGCATCAACGACTCTGCCCACGTTGACGCGAATACTATATTGCATGCACTTGGGCCACCGTCAGAGTTTTCCGGAGGGGGGTGACGGACCGAGTGGTGGCTCGCGCCCTACCTCTGGTCTGCTTTGGGCTGTCCTGCAAGCTGTTTGTGCTGGCCCCCGCGCAACGGGTCTGAGACACCGGCCAGCGGGACACCTAGGCGACTTGGGCGCCGTCAGACGTCAATCGACTGAATCGTCATTCATCCCCTCCCCCATCGCCCTGTATTGAGCGTACGAGTATTGCCAATGTCTCGACGCCATGGCCATATGGGGCTGCACCAAAGCCTCCTGGGCCAGTTCGCCGCCCACCCACATTCGTGTATGCCGAGTGCACGGCGCGAAGTGCAACGCCAGGAAATGGGCAAACCTACCCAATGCGTACCAAGCCAAAAAGCAAGAGAAGTCGGATGTACGCTTGCCAAGCCTTGCGTATTGTCTCTCGTCGGTAGCTGGGCCGAATTGTATGAGTACTCTCTACTCGGGGCTAAGGTACACCGCCGTGGTGCGCGTCCCGAAGCTTCCAGACTGGGTGATACTACCCATCGTAGTACTGAGCCTCACGTTGATACTCCGGTGGCTCTGGATTTGGAATGCCGAGAGAATATCAATCAGAATAGCCAGGCTGGCGATCAGGGTCTTGATCCATATCGGCACGTCGTTGAAGAATGTGACTATGTTTAGAGGTGGGGGCTGACATGACAGGCGGGAAGCGGCTGACTGTTATTAATCCTCCCCACAGGAATAGAAAGAGGCACGGTTATTACTAATATACGCAGATGACATAGTACATAGGTGGCATCGGTGCTGGTTTGGAAAGTGAAATAGTAATACAAAAAAAAAAGAAATAACTTGTCACTGCCACCAAGCGGCGCTCCTGGGTGCATTGTTACACAGCACCTACGAGTACTACTACTGTTATGTAGTACCTAAGTACGGATATGTATGCACGTATATGGAAGCTTGAGCTAGCTGATAGGATCTGGATTGGGCTGCATATGACGAAAGTCTTCCTTCCACTGCCTTGTCTGACTTATTATTGCAACTAAGGTACTCCGTACCTAATATGGGTTGGCCCAACTTCGGAATTAGGTACTAGTACGTCGTACCCAATACTAGTACTAGTCGTACTACCTTTGATACTATGTAACATCATTACTCGTACGCCGCTGGGCGCCAGGTGGTTCAACTGGGGCGAGGGAGTCAGTCTTGGAAGCCATGCGCCATCCAGAGAGCCCGAACAGGCAAGAATCGCGTCCTTCAAGGCTGACACGCTCGAGCAAGTGCCGCGGGATGATAGGCGGCCAGCTTTCCGACCAAGGTGCGAAAAGGCTGCCAATGTTGCGTCTGACTGGTGATCTTGGCCCACAGTACCCCACGCTGGGGTGACCATTGATTGCGTGACAGTGGTGAGAGAAGAAGCCCAAGGTCAAGCTTGATGAGCCGGTCTGAGCTGTGAACCCTTCTGCGACCTCCACAACTCAAGGGTCTTTTGCCCTGCTGGTTCCTGCGCTAGCTCGGCTAATTCTCATGCCGCCTCTAGTCGCCCACCAGTCGCCCACCAGTCGCCCACTTCTCGGGCCACTGATAACCTACCATATTGCTGCTTCTTCGTATCCGAGCCATCGTAGCATATGATAATGCTATCTTGCCAAGTTGCCAGTGCCCCAGGCTGCATACGTATGGCTCCAGCGACCCGCTGGCGCGCTCCACTCTGCCATCCCAAGACCGCGTAGGCGGGAATCGCGGGATGATGCCCCCCATGCCCCGCTTGGTCGCTGTGGTCGCCGGTCGGGGACTTGGGGCGCTGTGGACGAATTGGGATAACTTGGTACCATCTCGTTGTCTGTCGCTCGGTAGCATACGCCGTGATACAAGGTACCGCCTGCTACGAGGAGAATCTCCAATGCTTCGTATTGCTTTGATGGTACTCGTACCCCCAACTTTGCTTCCTCGTTTGGGTATGAGCAGAATGGTATTATTATTCGGAACACCCGACCCTGGATAATTGCCCGGAAGCCATGAGAAAAACATGGCTTCTCTCAAAACCTGTAACAGGAGAGCATTCCCGGAATGCGTAGTTAGAATATTCGATAAGTTCAATAAGTTATCGTTATTACCAACTTCGTATGTACCAGTAACCAGTGGGTCCCGGCTGCCATCAGTCCCCAGATACCCGGTACCATAGCCGGAAAAATTGAACAGGTTCTTAGCCGCCTGCCATTGGGACACTGAGATGCTGCCGAGTTGTTGGTTGCGAATATCTTGACATCCACTTGTGATGTTTGTTGGCTCACAAGTGGTAGTATTCCCCGTTGTCACCCCGCTTAGGTGTGCTGAGAGGCTGGAATGGTTGGCGTACCTCGCACTGCTAGTACCATGCATGTACGTACTGGCATGTACTCCGTACGTACATACTACATAGTACTATGTAGTTACTAATAGCATGTGTACCATAGCCGTACTTGTAGTATTAGTAGGTAATATTCGTACGAGGAGGACGAATAATCCATCCACTTCGCAAACTTGGACTTACCTTGTCGCCTCCCCGCATTGATCCGTAGGATCTGGCGAAAAGCTCATTGGGAGAGCCCCATATGCATGGACAAAGCATTCCCCACGGACCACCACTCGTCGATAGTCGCCGAGAGCACGACCCCGACATGCATAATCGCAATTGTCAATGAATGGTCAAGGCGAGGATCAGTGGAGTGGCTCGCTGTTTAGCGCACTGAAGCCAGCGGCGATGAGCGCCCAGACCGGGGTGGCCTAGCGGCGTGTTGTTGCTGGCTGAGCTTGTTCGTCAGTGGTCGCGGACTAATAGCCGGAAAACTGACCGACCAAGGCGGTTCGTTCAACGTTCCAACGCTTGTGGGGAGTAGCGGATATGGGGTTAGCCATGGGGCGAATTGCTTCGTCGCCAGTGGCCAAGCTCGGTCAAGGGCTCTGGGACTGTCTGGGACTGCCTTCGACCGCCTAGGCTCCGGTACTCCGGGGATACTGGCCCGTTGGCCGGGCCTTGATGTACCGTACCGAGTACCGACCTTGAGGGCACGGTACTGTGGTCAAATTCTCAATCCCTGGCACCGACTGAGCGAATTCGTGACTGGGTTGAGAAATGCGTGGTTCCTGCATGGTGGCTGGGTGGCGGCCACGGTTCCTGCATTGGCACATTTTGCCACATGCAGTGCCTGGCCGAGCACGTGTGAATGTGATTGTGCCTGCTTGCGATGCAGGACGCAGCTTGACCGTCTGGGTCGTCCAATACTGCTCCTCGTATCCGTATGTGGTGTCAAGATATCTGCGTTAATACCTAGTACTGTGTAGGATCCGCTTGGACCAAGGCGACGGGATGGATGGAGTCAGTGGAACGGCGCGCTGTACGATGACGATGCGAGGTCAATCATGGCTGAAACAGCAAGACTCATCTGGACTCTGGACAAATCGAAGCAATAGCGAGGATGAACACTGCACCTGCCTAGGTAGGTACGAGTTGAGATGTGTCGGCTTTATCCAATAGTCGTGGCCTGAGGCATGGATAAACTCGTGAAGCTGCGTTTATGAACATGAACTTACTGCTTTGGGCAAGACTTATGAACTAGGTCGCGGTGATAATGCACACGGTATGCATTAGTACTTGCAGTGGACTTGACTTTGTGCAGACAGGGCATTACAGGCACGTCTCGCGCTCGTACGGAGTACTTGCCCATCGTAACCAATGCTGCGAACACCATCCTCCCCCCACTCGATAAGATGACGATGGGCTAATCCTCCACACCACTGGGCCGGTGCTCCATGCACGCTGCTGCACTGGAGAGCAGGCATATCTCTTGTGCTCCAGGGCCGATACTTGCGCTGGACGACACGAGCTCACTGCGACCTGTGCATTCGGCCATACTCTTTATGCAGCGCTAGGTTTCAGGTGGAACGGCTGCGCCATTGGCCAATGGGATGCCAGCCGGGTGCCCAGTACGTCCTAGTACGTACTTTGGTACATCTGTATTCCGTCCCTCTGGCTCGTCCCACATGGAGACATGGGCACCGTGTTCCATGGCTTCCATTTGACAGGCCTCACCCAACCCGCATGCAAGTCTGCAGCTATCGACGAGATGGAGGAGTTATTGACAGGCCCATCAGGCAACCTTGAGGTGGACTTGCACCGCGTTATCCCGAATCTGATTCTCTCCGACTGATTCTTTTGGCTTCTCGAAGCTAGCCCTCCTAGTGCTCTACCTAGCCCCCGCGTTGTCGACAACCTAGCCGCTTCGGACGTTGGCCGCTGGGACTACCGGGCTAGTCGTGCGGAGTGCAGCTTTCCAAGATATCGACCATCAATAATAAGACCAGCCTGCAAGCTGGACACTTATTTAGTGTACGAGTGATATAATACTGTGTGCCTCATAATAGTCCTTGCGATGGCGCGGATGCACCCAACGACCGATCAAATGGGGACAAAATCCGTCATTCCGTCCCTCTCGCGAGTGGTCGTTGGCGGCCGAGGCCTGGAATTACTTGGGAGAGCCCATAATGGTCCGAATCCCCAACTGCGGACAGCATCCCGCCTACTCGTACGAGTACTATGGACTAATATGTAATATTTGCACGGATATTACTACCTCGACTCTGGATTCTGATACCAGGTTGTTAGGGACTTTGGGGTCCTGATATGCACGTCTGACTCTGTTTGGAAAAGCTCAGCGGAGCGACCGGGGCGAAGATAATTTGACAGCTTGAGGCCTTGAGCAACAAGTCCATCATCCATGATTTCCATCCCGACCCTTCAAATCAACAATGCTCCGCCCAGGCACTTTCGCTTGGGCGAGGAGATACTGGCGTGGGGACGCGGCGGAGTCGTCATTGTTTATCCGTTGCCCAGGAATCACGATTATCTCTATTGAGGATAAGCTCGCTGGGTGGGCTCGGCCGGCTTATCACCGAATCTTGAGCCTCCCACGTAATGGGAACCCAGCAATATCATAGATACCCGCACTAGACTCCGTCTCGTACTATTATCTTCACCGGACGATGCCAAACATGGGGCTGCAGGATGGTTTCCTGGCCGTGTCTCCAATCAGAGCAATCAGGCCATAGCTGCCCACTTGAGATGTCGTGTTTGAGTCTAATGTCGGCTCTGACTCGCTAGCAGACGGGCAGGATGGGGATCTCACCCAGCCGACACCGAGCATGCTGGATACGGACAATAATAGTACTAGCTGGAACGGAACCGGTGTTTGGGTCACGGCCACCGACATCATCTCGACGAGTGGCCTCTTGTGCCCCCAGGCTAACAGCCTGGTTCGCCGTGTTTCCACGGCGCTATTGGCGAAGTTCGGGGCGGATCCCGCGTAAAGTGGTTGCATCGGGGAGTTCTGACGATGGGCCGTGAGTGGTCTCTCGGTGGTCTCTGCGCGGATTGCGAGGTTTGCATAAAAGTCATCTCGTATTACTTCCAATAATGCACAAGGCGCAGTGCGACCACCCTCTCTGCCTGACGGACAGGCATGCTGCAGGTGGCAATCAAAGTGCACATAAATTTAAGTACTTACACAAGGTACCTAGCAGGTGCCTGTGTTGGGTGTCTTCCAGGTGGGTGCCAGTGGACGGACTGACGGACCTACCGCATAAATTAATCCATGACAGGTCTTATCCATCCTGATGGCTGGATACGGTAGGTAATTTCCCCCGCGGCGTCCGTTAGCACTTTAATGAAATGAGGAGCGATGTCGGTGCATGAAATATACAGTACCAGGCTGCCAGGCACAAATCCAGGCACCGTGTTCTAAAGACAGTTTGCATCCTGGTTGGCAGTGCCTGGCGTCGCGGCTCCAGAAGCCAGAGTGACACGGGCGTTCCTCTGTGCAGAGAGCCAGGAAGTTCAGTTGATCACCACTGTGGCGCCTTTTGGAAGACGGACCATCCACTGTCCCAGCAAGCTCGTCATGGCTCTCGATCCCCAGTCAGCGGTGGGTTCATCTCGTCTGAGAGTGACCGGCGTATCGCTATTGTTGGTGACGGCGAGTGAAAATTCTCATCACCTCTAGACCCTAAAGCATCGTCATCACTTGATGGAAACGCCTTACCTTACTTGTTGGTTCGCATCGTTGACTGGCTGTCGAGCCAGAGCACCGCCTTTTCGTGACGGAGCTGAGCGGGAGTAGCAGCCGTGGGGCAGCGCTGTGAGCGGCGGCGGCGGCGCGGTTGTTTGGTGCGGTGCCGGTTGTGCCAGGGCGATTGGATAACTTGAATAATTGACGCGCTCAAAAAATGTGACACGACCCATCTCAGACCTGGCGAATGGCTGTGCACAAAACAACAGGCTGGCCCCGCTCGTAGGATGCACAAGTTGCCTTGTGCACGCTGGATGGATGTGGGTGGCAGCGGATTGCGGTGGGTGGCATCCTATCATGGTGTGGGATTATGCATAGCTTGTGACGCTGTTTGCGTTCCACCTCGGCATAAGGCGCGTAATGCAGCCCAAAAGAGGCAGCCTGTGCATGTGCATGCCTCGTGCCCACGATCCTGCCAGCTATGCACACGCGTTGTGCCTTCCACAGTCGACGGTTTGACCAGGGTTGTCTCGACCGCCTGGAATTGGGGTCCTCTCTTCCAACCTGGCTGTCCGGGCTTCTAATCCAATTCGTAATATCCTGTCCTCGCCTCGTCGCCCGACCGTTCGGCGAGGTATATGCATGGCCCAAATTACCGGGTGAGGTACCTTCGGACGAGGCGTTGTGTACCTGGGGCCAGCAGGCCCACTCCGCTCCAGAATTAGAACCCTCCTCTGGGCGACTGCGCCTCGACGTCGAACACACACACTCTCACTCCCGACGCCTCTTTGCTCGTAAAAGCGAACACCCACAGTCTGGACGACGTCAGACTACCCGTGTTCAGAGCCCTCGCAACGTACCGCGGAGATCCCATCAGCAGTGAGGATGTACTCCATGTAGATCTGAGAACCTGAGAGGGCAAGTACCCGCCAGTTTTGGGAACTTGGAAGACAATGGACCATGGACGATCTCAACCAGCAGCATTGACTGGTGCTTCAAGTACCCAGTACCAACGTACATTGCGATACATGGCCGTCAAGTCCCAGCATTTCGACCATCCAACCAGCGTGCCAGGCCAACCACCCAGCGGATGCACCACCCACCAACAATCGGGCCACCAAAGTCCACTGCCCAAACGCATCTGAGGGTTTCCTTTTTGCCCCAGACAAGGCCCGTGACAGGGGTGATGGTTGGAAGAGAGGTGGGAGGGGGGGCTTGGGCCGTCCTGCCCGCCAGATGGATCCCTGGTCTGGCACTGGCTCCACCCTGGTCTCTCCGGGTGAGACACACGGACGTGGAGGTACTGGCAAGGTTTCCCATCTGCCTATCGACCACCTTTCTGAGGGACTACGACGGGCGTGGATCTCGGGTCTCGTCCATCCTGTTACTTATTATCATGGTCCCCGGCACCACCTGGTCCATCTTGTCCTTGTTACTCCTCTTATGATCGACATCCTTGTTGTCGGCTCTGGTTTCGTGTGATCTTATTCTTTTATACATGTCCTCCCGGTTCTTTCTTCTTCAGTGGCTCGTGTTTTCTTCTTGGAACCCTTGAGATTCCTGCCTCTCCTTCTACTAGAAGACATATACCTCGCCTCTCGTTGCAATCCTTCTCTCCAGCAACCTGACGGGTATATCATCTTTGTTGTACAACACCAACAGATCTCGACGAGCCAGAAAACCCTAGACAGTCCCTCGCTTGCCCAAGCAGACGACTGCTCTGTCCATTCATTGCCTAGATACTAGGGACCGGACCCCCACCATCTTTTGGCCATCGCCTGCGAGAGTCGCCCTAAACGCGACTGTATACTACGCGCACGAAAATAATTACAACCAATACTTTTAATCACCAAACACGACAATTCACACCGATCGCCTGATCCGAGGTATGGAGGCTCCACCAGGGCATCTGGGACATGGCGGTGTTTCAAAATTCGGGGACTGACGTAGCTGGCTAGATCAAGCTATCTATAATGGACACCACGATGGCTCAGTCTGCGGGACACACACCCGCCTACTATAAGCAGCACTACGCCCAGCAACAGAATCAGCAGAGCCAGATGAGCATGTACGCCATGTACGCTCACGCGCCCACGCTCTACAGCAATGGCCCCTCGGTCATGACGCCCACTGGCTCGCCTCGGCCTTCGACCAGCCAGAAGCCTGCCATCCTTCTCGACACCGACGTTGGCGACGGCTCTTATTTCCCATCCACGCCGCCACTGTCCACTTCAGGCAGCACCGTTGGAAGCCCCAACAGCTTTGACGCGCTCCAGACGCCCATGAACCCCATGTTCTCTGGCTTCGACGAGAACGACCTGCCCAAGGATGGCTTCGAGCCTGTTGAGACCTCTGTGCTGGACTGGTCTAGTTGCGGATCCCCACCCATGACTCCTGGTAAGTTCGACTGCCAATCTGCTATTTTTTTGCTCGTTCATTTCAACTGTCCGTGCATTATTGGAAATGGCGTGTTGTCAATGTATCCGGATGAGGTGTCATCTAGTACACGATTTTAGTCTCATGCATTTTGGCGGGGTTTGCGGCTAACCGGGACTTTTCTCAAACCAGTTTACCTCCAATCTCAAGTTGGCAAGGCCCCCTCGCTGAACGGCTCCGCCTCCTGCCCGTCCCTGTCGCCCTCACCTGCTCCCTACGCTCGCTCCGTCAGCTCCGAGCAGGACGTCGACTTTTGCGATCCTCGTAATCTGACTGTCTCTGGCGGTGTCGCCAACCCCACTTTAGCCCCCGAAGCTTCGGTCAATACGACTCTTGGTGAGGACGACCGTATTGACTCTATCAAGGCCGAGGCCCCCGTCTCATCTCAGCCCACTTTCGACTTCAACCCTGAGATTCCCGACGGCCTCCCCTCCTTTGAGGACCTGTCGGATCTCGAGTCGGAGGAGGACTTTGTCAACAGCCTGGTGAACCTTGGTGAGCAAAGCTCCGACTTCGGCCGCCCACGCGCGTGCACTGGCTCCTCCGTCGTGTCTCTGGGCCACGGAAGCTTCATTGGCGAGGAGGATCTGAGCTTCGACCAGAACGACAACTTCCAGTTCCCCACCATTCCCAGCCCGCCCTCCACCACTGCCTCTTTCGAGGACGATCATCGGGACAAGCGCGCCAAGAAGACCCACAAGGAGAGCAGCACTGCCGGGCCCGTCATGAACACTGCTGCCACTGACTCCCAGCCTGCTGGCAATCAGCAGCCTCCCAGCAACGACAATGGCACCCCCGACTCCAACGACTCCTCTGGCTCCGAGGCTCCTGCTGCTGCCATGCCTGCCCCGGTTAATCGCCGCGGCCGGAAGCAGTCGCTGACTGAAGACCCTTCTAAGACGTTCGTCTGCGAGTTGTGCAACCGTCGCTTCCGCCGCCAGGAGCATCTAAAGCGACACTACCGCTCTCTTCACACTCAGGAGAAGCCCTTCGAGTGCAACGAGTGTGGTAAGAAGTTCTCTAGGAGCGACAACCTCGCCCAGCACGCCCGTACCCACGGCAGCGGGGCCATTGTCATGAATCTTCTCGAGGAAGGCGATGTCCCCAACTACGACGCCAGTCCCATGGCGCCTGTTCGCGCGGATGACTACCAGACCTATGGCAAGGTGCTCTTCCAGATGGCCTCAGAGGTCCCTGGCAGCTCAAGCGAACTGTCGTCCGAAGAGGGAGCGGACGATGGCAAGAAGAAGCGCAAGCGCTCTGACTGAGCGGGGCGCACTTCAAAAATCAATCATGCTCAATTTCACGACAGCCTGGCTGGCTTTTCCACGCCTTCCAGGTCCCACGCCTGACACGATGACACGACTTCTTCTTCTCATCGCCTTCCCGCTTGCGGCTTACGGCGACCTTAGGGTCAATCAAACACTTTTGGGACGCCACACCTTTGGGGTAGAGGAGTACAAAAATGGTACTTTAAAGATTGCAAGCGCTCACGACTGAACTTTTTTTGCGCCTTTCAATTCTCGTACCTCAAATTCGAGTGTTTTTGAATTTTCTGATTTTCGTTTGGTGGGACGGTTTGGACCACGTGGAGTCATATCACAGTACTCTTACGACCGCATAAAAACCTTGTTTGGACAAATGGAGGAAGCTTTTTTTTAGGGAATCGGACACCTGGGCGTCCGCGGTGGATTCGACACATTTGAGATTACGACAGGGAAAACACAGGACTTGGCGTTCATGCCGACAGCCCTGAGGCAGTGGCAAAAGGACATCGTAATGAAGACTTGGCGGCGTATGTTGTTCTTTACGCTCGTTGTAATGTTTCGGGGGCCGAAGGAAGACTGGTCGACCGCCTGCTCTCGGACAAGACACGGAACTTGCGCGATGTGTGTGGAGGACAGGTCTGTTTGGACCTGGTCAACTCACATTCTTGTGTTTTCTTTTCTTCTTCGCCAGTCTTTCGATGGAACGGGGTTGGTGGCTCATCACCGGGGAGTCTTTGCCGGTCAGAAGGTCATCTAGGATGATGCGCCAATCCCCAACCATTGTGTATATTTTAGCAAGTATGACGAACAGTCAAAATTCTGACGCCTGCCGCAAATCAAGGCTCATTACGAAGCAACACTCAATACTCGTTTCTCTCTACGGCAGTGAATGGTCCCAAGGGAAAATCCTCTTCGCACTATTACTTTCCAACTCGTAGTACGAAGTACATACTCCAAACGGTAGTTGCTTATAAGCCAGCAGCAACACTCGACCCACGTAGGTTACGGTGAGATTCGCCACAACTGCCCGACTGCCTTTGAAGAAGACGATCAACATGAAGGGTTTTGGGGGCCTCCGGACCACTCAATGCCATGGCCCTTGGGCCTGTTGATCTCGAAGCTAACAACCGCGCCTCACCGCACATCACGGCGCCATAATTATCACCAGCTCATAACTGCCGCGGATGGCCGGCGCGTCCACTTGGCGGGCAGACGGACGCCGACCAACGAAATGAAGATTGGGAATGAAGAATATTGAATGACCACGAGTTACACAAGCTAGCCAGGGACGCACAGACATGCGTTCTCATGCCAATTTATGCTCGTTATTATTGCGAAGTCACGGAATACTTCCGTGCAATCTGCGGCCAATTGGGCCTTTTGGGTCAATGCTCACCTCAAGCTCGAGGCCTCTCCTCGGCCCCCCCCCCCTGGGCCTGTTCGTATCGGCCTCTAGCGGGCCAGTCCGCCGGCCGGCCAGGACCATCGAAAGCATGGACCGTGGGATGGGGCCAGAACGGCGCGCGGACCCTGGTCCGAAATTGCGAGCTCGGTGTGTGGAAACTGGAGAGAGGGCGGTCCAGCGACTCCGGTCCAGTGGACACGAGATTTGTCCTGCGACCGGGGGGTGATTGTCTCATTAACAGGGATCCGGGGGGCGACCGACGGTTGGGTTCCTGAGGCCCTGACCCTTGCGAAATGGCACGTTCCTCGTTAATGGGTCGAATTTTGCCTGGCGGGTGGCGGGTGGCTGCATCGTGGTTCAACGGGCGGTTGGCCGTTGGTTGGCCTCATTGCGATCCGAGCCATTTTGTGTCACTGTTGGTGCTGGTCTCGGAATGGAGATGTTACAGAGGAGTATGTACGAGTACGAGTATGTACGAGCATGTAGTGAGATGCCCCCAGGCGGATATGAAATAGTGGCTTGCAGCAAAGGTTTATGCATTATGTTGGCTGTTGGACGAGAAAGAAAATACAACGTTGAGCCTAAGAACTGGAAGGCACCATGGCACGTGCTGGAGGACATTCATCCAATGGTCGGGTCATATCAACTGATGGCTGGGCTCCACATTGAACCTCACCTCAAGCCTCAGTGACATCTCAAACCAACATCGGGCCCTCTCAGCTCGCCCTGCAACATGCCTGACCAAGGCCTCAATGTGGTTGCGCTGATATCGGGCGGCAAGGACAGTTTCTTCAGCCTGCTGCACTGCATCCGCCATGGCCACCGCGTCGTCGCCCTGGCCAACCTGTTCCCGGCCACTGAGGGGGCATCGACAGAAGTCCAGGTCATCGACCCTTCGGTGACATCGACATCGGGTGCCACAGATGCCACCGACGGAGACAGCGATCTGAACAGCTTCATGTACCAGACCGTCGGCCACGAGGTCATTCCCCTCTATGCGGCCGCTACGGGACTACCCCTCTACCGCCAGCCCATCTGTGGCGGGGCAGAACATCATGAGCGCGACTACGCATTTGACGCTGCCGACGACACTGCTGCGGCTGGCAAGTCTGCCGATGAGACCGAGTCCATGACCACTCTGCTCCGGGCCGTCATGGATCGCCACCCGGAAGCCAACGCCGTCAGTGCTGGCGCCATCCTGTCCACCTACCAGCGGACCCGCGTTGAGTCGGTCGCCCTGCGGCTGGGCCTCACGCCCCTCGCTTTCTTGTGGAAGTACCCGACTCTCCCCCCGCCGTGCACCCCCGCAGATGACGCCCAGCTGCTCAAGGACATGGCCGCCGCCGGCCTCGAGGCTCGCATCATCAAGGTCGCAAGTGCTGGCCTAGGGGAGGACCACCTGTGGGAATGCGTGTCGAGCACTGCCGGTGCGGAGCGGGTCAAGGCGGCCCTACGACGGTTTGGATCCTCCGGCGGCGCAGTTCTCGGCGAGGGTGGCGAGTTTGAGACGCTCGTCCTCGATGGGCCGTCGAGGCTCTTCAAGAGGAGAATCAGCGTTCCGCCTGAAGGGAGGAGACCTATCCAGGAGGGGGGCGGAACGACTTGGCTGATGCTTCGAGATGCCGTGGTTCAAGACAAAGATCAAGGATCGAGTGAAATCACGGTGCGAACGCCAGATATCTTTGACGCTCGGTTCCAGTCTATCATGGACGAGCTGTCCAACCCTCCTAGCGCTCCCCAGTTAGGACTAGGTGAGTCCTCAGCCGTATTGGGCAAGGTGCTGCCGAGCACGACTGATGCCGGATGCCTGCTTCAATGGGCTGTAATGGCGGATCGAGATGCCGATTGTAGCACTATTGAAGCCGAGACAGCCCACGTCGTGGACAAGATTAGGGACCTCCTGGCCTCTCACTCTCTAGAGGCAAACCATGTCTCAAACACCGTTATCATCCTTCGACGTATGTCCGATTTCCCCAAGATTAACACCCAGTACGGGAAGCTCTTTTCCAAGGCCAACCCCCCTTCCCGGGTCACTGTTTCGTGCGGTGACTTGCTCCCGTATGGTTCCAGTATCGCAATCTATCTCACGGTGGACGCTACCCTACCACCAAGTGCCGAGCGACACGGACTTCACGTCCAGTCCCGGTCTTATTGGGCCCCAGCCAATATCGGACCCTACAGCCAAGCTGTAGGCATCCCAATTTCAACACCGGCCGGTGTGACAGGGCTGAGGTCGTGGTCCGTCGCCGGTCAGATTCCCCTGATCCCCAGCTCCATGGCTTTACCGCCCCCTTCAGAGACCTCGCAGCAGATGCAGATAGTTCTATCGCTGCAGCACCTTTGGCGGATTGGCGTCGACGTGAACATTCAGTTCTGGACAAGTGCCGTCGCCTTCTTTGCCCGATCCACCTCTGACGCTGCGATGCAGAGGAACGCAGAGATGGCAGGACAAGCCTGGCGTCTCGCGCATGGGTCTCCTGACGACCTGGACGATGACAATAATGGCCCAGACCCGTGGGATCTCAAGTTTAATCCCCGGTACATGTCTCTGGGTACGGCGGGCACACATGCAAAGGAGACCCCTCTCCCTGACTGGGAGATCATGACTCTGCATCAGCAGAATGAGCCCGACACTTGCATCCCGCCTGTTTTTGCCGTGGAGGTTGAGGAGCTACCGAGGCAATCGGCGGTCGAGTGGCATGCACACGTTGGGCTCTCCCAGGTGGAGGAGGGGAGTGTGGAAACTTTGCACATCCCCCAGCTGGAAGGCGCCGGTGGCTGGAAAGTCTGGCATGTGGTTGCCCGCGGTCAGGATGGGGTCTTCTTGCACACTGTATTGGCTCGCGACCTTGATGTCGCGGGCGGGTCTCTGGGCTTGGAAAATATCAAGCAGGAGACGAACACAACGTACCGGGAGGCGCTCCGGGCTATCAAGATTGAGGGCGCCTCCTCCACCGCCGAGAGTGCTCCGTATCTCACCTACATTGATGCAGTCAACGTCCAGAATCCCGAGACTGAAAAAAACGAGGAACGCGGTGCCACTCTGGCCTTAGTTCCCTGTCGGTCAATCTGGTCATCTGCAGGCAAGCGTCTCGGCGTCATCAGCCTATACCGGGCGGTATTGAGACCATGAGGGATATCCACCTGGTGCTAGATGCAGGGAAGCTTTGCAGCTGTCCACAATTTCTAGGGACATCTCGGGAAGAAAACCATCGCTTTGCACGCCCCGCCCATCTACCATCGGCACAAGATGCCTGGAACTCCTCTCTAGAATAGCTGTGCTGGACATCTCGGGACATTCAACAGGTGAAGGCTCGGGCCAAAGGCATAGTTGAGGTCCGGCAAACAAGACCTGGTACTCCGACGGCCCAAATGGGCCCTGAAGCGGGATAGACTCGACCGTGGGGTTGCTGGTCAGAGGGAGCGGAGCAACCGAAGATACCTAGGCATATAAGATAGGGGGCCGACTCGCCGGAACTCGGTGGAGAGGGTGGTCGGAGGCAGCATAGGCGGCGCAGACACGGCCAAGGCGAGCAAATTGACCGATGGCCGAATTGGACAATGGTACTCCGTACGAATAATATGTACGCCCATGAATGGTTCTGAACAGTCGACTGCTTTGGTTGGCACCTAGTATTGATATACGCGTACTCCAGTTTGTACTACATAGTACTACGACGTATCCGTGCTGCTGTGGTCGATTCCTGGCACGTGCATACGCGATTGGCACTGGGACTGACAGAATCAACGTTCTGTAATACTACTTCGTAAAGTCATGGTTCATCACCATCCGACTGAACTTCGGATTGAATCCGGCTTGTTTCAATTATTGTGGTGGCGCCCCGGTTGAATGCGCTTGGCCAACCGCATATGTGCTCAGCTCGATCAAGGTGGCGGTTTGAACTCAAAGCTATGACCACGTCAACTGACTTCAGGTTCAGGTTCCTACGAGTACGAGCCGCCCCAACCCTCGACCAGAAGGCCGTGGCACGTTGGAAGCTTGTCCAATACCTGTCTGAAAATCCCCTCGTTCACGATCGAATAATCGATACCGGGAAAGATCCATCGCATCCGCAGCCTGTGACGTGACGTAGGCGTCTCCGGCCGATGGCGTGATGACGGCACAATAATACGAGTAAACTCGATCGTCGCCGACCGACTCCATCCATATACATAGTACCGCTGCACCATGCCCAACGCCAACCCTCGCAGGGTCGGTTTACCCAGCCACAATGCCATCGCAATTTCCAACCCGGCATGGGCGACGCTGACTTTTCTTCTTTCCCCCAGTCCGCGACTCTGCGTGCCGCCAGCGGGCAGTCCCTCCACCACCAGCGACGCCAGTCTGCAACCGAGCGCCTCGACGAGATTCTCGAGGTGAGCACTGAGCAGTGGAGCACCCGCGCCTGCACATGCGCTACATGCGCTGTCCGTCAAGCACTTGGACCAGCTGACGCCTTGCTGCGCTAGAATGCCCGCGAACGAGCCGACAGCATCGCCGCCGAGTCCATGTCGTCCCCGGCCACGAGCACGTCTCCCGCCCCGGGCGGCGACCTGAGACGGTCCCACACGGCCGTGTCCTTCGAGGACGACGGGCGGCCCGACGAGACCACGGCCTTCCTCTCGAGGCGGCTCACCAGCCAGAACTACCACACCCTGCAGAATGACACGGACGCGGTGCCCCGGGCGAGGAAATCCGCGTACAAGCGCTCCACATCGACCCTGCGGCCCGACGAGTCTGTGCCAACCAGGGGTAGCGAGGAGAATGAGCAAAACGGCAGCCCACCCGAGATGGGAGAGGAGGAGCCCAAGTGGTGGGAGAAGGCTCTCTCTCCGTTCCGGTCTATCGAACTCGAGAATACAGGGAGTGTGGCTAGAGACCACCTCGCGCTCGGTACGGATCCTCTGACACACAGTCCTTTTTTTTTTCTTTTCCTTTTTTTTTCTTCCTATTCCGTCTTGACACTTCTTCTTTCTCTTTCTTCTCTCTTGGCAACGTTCCGCACTGACACTTGGGGCAACTAGAGAGAACCTTCCTCGCGTGGCTGCGGACGTCGCTGGCCTTTGCCTCGATCGGCATCGCCGTGACGCAGCTGTTCCGGCTCAACACATCACTGCCCAACCCAGACACGCCGATCGACCACGACAAGCTGCGGCGGGTGGGCAAGCCGCTGGGCGCAGGGTTCCTGGGCGTGAGCATTCTCATCCTGTTGCTGGGCTACCGGCGGTACACGGTGAGCCAGGCCTGGGTCATGCAGGGCAAGTTCCCCGCCAGCCGCGGAACGGTCATGGCGCTGGTGCTCCTGACGCTGGCTATTATGATATTGTCCCTGGTGGTGGTGGTTGTGATCCATCCGAAGGAGTGATTCTTCCGAATTTGTGGCATCTTACTCATGCTGAACGGCGTTATACCTCGATCGAAATATCGACTGGCCGGACATGCTGTATTGCTGTGGATGCTACTGTACCAAGGGAATTTGAGGCAGCAAGTTATTCGAATCAAGGTCATCGGCATCTGGCCATCATGTTGCTAGCGAAACTAGGAGTGGCCTTGTAATGAATGATGAGGTTTACGAGGATTTCGATGTCGAATGAGCGTCTAAGGACGAGTACCAGTATGCGTGTACCATGACTGGCTGGAGCTCTTGATCTGGATAATTCTAGGTTTCACAGAGAGTGACTGCCACCTTGCGTTGTTAGAGGCTTCCTGCTAATGCTCATGCTTAAACGTGGCCGTTGGTGCTGGTGATTGAAGAAGCCAAGGGTGTCGTGCACACTCTGTGTTGCTGGCAAGAACCCTGACCTTGCAAACAACAGTGTCGCCAACC
Source organism: Amphichorda felina (assembly GCF_050947745.1). Taxonomy (NCBI): domain Eukaryota; kingdom Fungi; phylum Ascomycota; class Sordariomycetes; order Hypocreales; family Bionectriaceae; genus Amphichorda; species Amphichorda felina. The sequence continues at coordinate 2,830,104 of NW_028145049.1, forward strand.
CACGGGTACAATCATCATCAATAATCTACGTACTCGTTTGACCTCATTCACCCATCCGGCCCCTCTCACATGTGCACTTGGTACAGGTGACGCCAGCGAGAGCTGCGCTGCTGACTAACCCCTCCACAACGCCTTCTGGACGACTACTACTAGCTGCTTGTACAGCCTACAGGCACCTTGAACTTGAACGTTCTATCGTCTGTAACCTACTTATAGGTTTCGTCACCTCAACACCCCCGCCGTCATGGCCACCAGGGATCCGATTGACGTGGCCTCGTTCGCCAACACCCAGCTGTCCCTCCTCGACCAGGAACTCCAGTGCGAGATCCAGGAAACCAGCTCGCTCATCTCCACTCATAGCCCGAGAGCCCTGGAGCGAGCGGGCCTGGCCATCACGAACCTAGTGGTATCCTCCCAGCGTACAGGGCTAGGCGGCAGGACCGTTTTTGAGCTCAGCCCAGATGCCGCTACTTCCACCACCAGCGACCTCCCCGAGCATGGCATCCGCACGGGAGACATTGTGCTCCTGGCTGAGCAGCCCGCCGGAAGCGCCAAGAAGAGGGAAGTCAAAGACCTGGAGAGGAAGGGTGTGAGGGGCGTCGTCACCAGGGTCCAGAAGGGCTTTGTTGCTGTTGCGCTCGATGAGGGTAAGGAGGATGCGGCCATGGCGGGGAGAGTGTGGATCGTCAAGCTGGCCGACGAGGTCACCTACAAACGGTTTGTGACCCATTGTGCTTGGCCGACCTGAGCCCCCGCTGAATCATTTTCAGCATGAACCAGACTATGGAAAAGCTGCAAAAGATGAGCGAGGCCGAGTACTCGAGTTTCATTCGAGTGCTGTTCGGATTATCGAGCCCCTCGCCCGTGCCTGCAGACCTGGCGAGCGATCCCGACGTGGGGAAGCTGGAGTGGTTTGACCCAACCTTGAACGACTCCCAAAAGGACGCCATACAATTTGCACTCGCCTCCCGCGAGGTAGCTCTGATTCACGGACCTCCTGGGACGGGCAAAACCCATACCCTCATTGAGCTCATCCTTCAGATGATTAAGCGCGGCCAGAAGATTCTAGTTTGTGGACCGTCGAATATATCCGTGGACAACATTGTGGAGCGTCTCTCGCCGCGCAAGGTGCCCATTGTTCGTCTGGGCCACCCGGCTCGACTGCTTCCATCTGTTGTGAACCACTCGTTGGACGTTCTCACAAAGACATCCGAGGCCGGCGCCATAGTAAAGGATGTCCGCGCTGAGATGGATGCAAAGCAGGCATCTATCAAGAAGACCAAGAGTGGAAAGGAGCGGAGAGCAATCTACGCAGACTTGAAAGACCTCCGGAAGGAATATCGCGAGAGGGAACGAAGATGCGTGACTAATCTGGTTGGGGGCAGCAAGGTGGTCCTGGCCACACTCCACGGCGCCGGGGGCTCACAGCTGCGCAGTGCAGAGTTTGACGTTGTCATTATAGATGAGGCGAGCCAGGCGCTCGAGGCTCAGTGCTGGGTACCGCTTCTATCTGCCAAGAAGGTCGTCTGTGCTGGCGATCACCTTCAACTCCCACCAACCATCAAGTCCCTCAACTCCAAGGAGAAACCAAAGCTCAAGGACGGCGCCAAGCCTATCAAGGGGTTAACCTTGGAGACCACCCTGTTTGACCGGCTCTTGGCCCTTCATGGTCCGTCTATAAAGCGCATGCTGACGACCCAGTACCGCATGCACGAGAAAATCATGCGCTTCCCTTCCGACGAGCTTTACGAATCGAAGCTCATTGCCGCCGAGTCTGTCAAAACACGTCTACTCAAAGACCTTAACTATGACGTCAAGGATGGCGAGGATACCAACGAGCCCGTCGTGTTCATTGACACACAGGGGGGTGATTTCCCGGAGAGAACCGAGGATGATGGCAAGGATAACCCGAAAAAAGGGAAGAGTAGTTTGTACGGGGACAGCAAGTGCAATGAGATGGAAGCAGCCCTTGTCCGACAGCATGTCGCATCACTAGTCGAGGCTGGGGTCCGCCCCGAGGATATTGCCGTGGTTACCCCTTACAATGCCCAGGTACGACCCAGACTTCACACTTCTCACTCCACACAGCATGCTTTTCCTAGGTGAAGCTAACAGCTGACGACTGATCAGCTTGCCGTGCTGGCCCCTTTAAAGGAGAAATTTCCCGGCATCGAACTAGGCAGCGTGGACGGTTTCCAGGGGCGGGAGAAGGAGGCTGTCATCGTGAGCCTAGTCCGGAGCAACCCAGAGGGCGAAGTGGGTTTCTTAGGTGAAAAGAGACGTCTGAATGGTGAGCACCTCCGACTGCACGGGGAGCGGTTCGGATTCGCGCGCTAACGCATGGGGGTAGTTGCTATGACTCGACCGAGGCGATCCCTGACAGTCATAGGAGATTCGGAAACTGTCAAGAAGTAAGCCATCCCGAGACACCTGTATCCTGGGCACTTGACTAACATGTTTCCCTGTAGAGGTAGCCCCTTTCTCAAGAAGTGGATGGAATTTCTCGAAGACAACGCAGATCTGAGATATCCCGACGTTTCTGCCATCTCTTTGGATACATAATTCCACTGTCTAAAGCATCTTGTCTTGGTACAAAAACAAAGACGACGGCGCCAACATTTTATGCAGAGCCATCATGTAGGGGTAGCACTGGCTCCCAGGACCAAGCGTGACTGCTGGTTGTCGCGCTCCCACCAGTTCTCCCCCGAGACACCGTGATTCAGAGGGGAGTGGGCCTCGATGGGCTTCATCTCGGTGCTCAGCCCATTCTCCAAGTCGCTGGGGGAACGAGCGCTGGGGGGACGAGAACTACTAGCGCCGCTTGCCCCCTGAAAGTGAAAAGCGTGGGCACTGGTCGAGTGCGAATTCTTGCGAGACCTGGTAGACTGGGAGTTGGTGCCGGAGCCACCCTTACGCCTGGTGAATAGTGGTCTGAGCTGGGGTAGGCAGCCACAGAGAATGGCGAAGTCATTCTCCAAGATATTCCAGAGACTCTGGCGGTTGCTCGTTGCTGAAAAGGAACAGTCAGCCACTGGCTTTCCCATTCATTCCACACTATCCCGAAGGTCTGGGCTTACTTGCTAGATCTCCCGTCTTGAAGTATATAAACTGCAGAGACCGAAGCAAAGAGAAGACGCAGACACTTCACAGCGCCCGTCAGTAACGCGAAGCAGGCCCGGGATCTAGATGAGAGGAACTCACACTATACCAAGACAAAGGATGATAGTGACGGCGACCTTCTGCTTAGTCCTCATCTGCAGCCGCCACACAGTGGGGATTGGAATGATGAGGATGATGAGGTCGGTAGCCAAGCTGAGCAGAGCAATCACCATGGCCCCGATCCTGAAGTGGTTGTCGGAGATACAGTGGCCTTTGATGGTCTTGTCCCAGTAGTAGGATACGGGACTGCAGAAGAAAAAGGAGTATAGAAAGGTCACCAACGCCCACGCGATACAGAAAACTCCCACCGCCAAAAGGGTCATGCGCATCCTTCTTGTGGTGCCTAGTAGATGGTTTAGGAACAGGAGAATCGAGATCTTGACGCATCCCATCGACAAGGCCCAGAACTTGATGACGAGCCACGATCCCAAGCTGAGGCGCATGTCGTGGATGTGGGATAGCTTATCGTCAGGGGTACCGATACCATTGAAAGCCTCTGCCACAAGAATCAGTCAGTCCATCTGGGATGAGATATAAGAAAGAAAAGACGCCAAGCGTACTCATGGAGACCGCGGCCGTGGTCCCCCACATGAAGAGAACGGCAAAGCCCATAAATATATCGTCGGCTCTGACTTTCCTCGACACCTTGATGGAGGCGCACACACGCAGGGCATAGGCAAGGGTGGGGATAATGCCAAAGGTCAGACTGACGCCGAAAAGAACGTTCTTCCAATACTCGGCGGAGTCGGCCCATGGTTCTTTTTCATCTGGCATACCTGGCCGCTGGGTGTTTTCCGTCCTCTTCTAGGAGGAGGGTGACGACGCCAGGGGCAGGGGAACGGTAGATGGAAGGCTCAGTGACGGGGTTTGATATAGACAACGGGTGCCCCCATGCCTTGAGATATGACAGGGCCGAGCTGGCCATTTTGTCGTCCGAAGGGTTATTCAGCATATCTACGTACACATTACAGCCTTTGACGCTTTCCCGTCCTCTAGTGGGCTTATGGTGAAAGTCAATTTTGCAGCACCGTCAGTAGGAGAGAGCAGGACAGTCCAATGAGATAGGTTGGCCTAGGCAAAGGTTGTTCGGCGAGTCATTTCGCCACTCGCCCATGTTCGTCTCCGGGTATCGGTGGTGAATCAAACGAACTCCTCGTTCCCATGATGATTAGGATCCAGACTTTGAGCCGACGGTTCGCCTTCCACCACTCTGTACGGAGTAGCGCCCAGGTAATCTACTCATAGATGGATGTCTGCTGGCACTACTCACCGAGCACCGGACCCCGGTGGTAAGCGCTAGCTCCTGGCTCGTGGAACTTTGATCAAAGGTTCTGGAAGATTGATGCCTGTTGGAAGAAAAACCCCAGGATGCTGATTTTAGAGCTACGGGTAATGTATATGTGTAATCACGTACAAACGTACTGACGTAGCATGCAACATCACGACTATTGGCAAGACTTATATCGGAGTTTGGAAGGCCTCTGGGCCGCTGGGCGGCGCCAGCCACAGTCTGTGGAGGGATTTCCGGGTCTGTGGGGACGCGATCTGCCGTCCGTTTTCTGACATCATGAATCACGACCGACAGTATTACTTATCAAGGGGACGATTATCGGGCAAAGGATGGTGCACGGGCGTTGTATGGGATGGGCTTTTGAGCTCCCCTGGACGGCGAACCCGGAGTGGTACGAGTCGCTAGCGGTATTGGCCGTGGAACTGTTCTATTACCTTTGAGGAGCGCATTGCTATCGCCGAGAATATGCATAGGTAGCCCCGAGAGGCAGCGCCTTATGACGGGCTCGGACTGGTTGATCTGAGCCGATGTGCGTATCAGATTCTGGCGAGACGAGGATAGTGTATCCGTACACGTGCATGATATACACAGCTGCGCATCATCCGATATTTTTGGTCGCCATGATACGCCAAGGAGGATGAATGGTTAGACAAGCGGGAGGCTTGATATCCGACGAGAGATCTGAGACGGGGGCGCGACTATGGCGGAGACACGCTATGGAAGCACTTGCGACTATGGGGGTAAGAAGTTAGTGGTAAAGGGATAATATGGAATAGTTTTTGTACGGACTCTTGAGTACCATTCGGACCTGGGTATAACTGTACTAGTCATGGTTCCGCGGTGTAGCCTCCTTACGGATAGTAGTAACAATAATAGTATTAATATCCGTACCTATTATAATATGGATGCTGCTAGGGTCGGGAATCCGGAGATCGGGCCAAGAGTGGCGGGGTCCGAACCGACAGGGCGTGTCCGTTGGAGCAATATGGAGACTTGGAGTCTTTGGAGACATTTCGGGGTACAACGAATCGGGGTTCCGGACTCCGGTGACAGAAGGAAGGGATGAAGGGGATTATAGCGGTGGTAATGGTGGTGGTGGAACAGGTGGTGGTGGGTGGTGCGTGCATGACATGGGTTTGAGGTGGTGGACAGGGCCTATCGTGCGACTGGCGAGTCCGGGAGCGTTTGCGTCACGATCAGGCCAAAAGGAACTGACGAAGCTTGTAACCGATAGGGTCTAGCATTGCGAAAGCCGATGGTTCGATGGTGGTTCGGATAGGGTTCCATGCGATGCCACGGCGGTGTGGATATGGTAATAAGGTGAAGAAGATGAGGAGGAGGAGCCGAAGGGGGGCCATGTGGACTTGTGGAGAGGGACGTGCTCGGATGGCCAGGCCTAACAGGGCCCTTGGCACAGTTGGCAGGCTCTCTGCAGGCTGTCTGCAAGCTTACAGCCGCGTGCTGCGGGTGCCTTGCAGCACTGTGGAACGTCTAGAACGTCCACGAGTTCCGGTGGCCCACCGCTGAAACCGCCCTTGCTCCCCATCAACTCCTCCATTGTCCCTCTGTATCCGTCACCCGCAACCACTATCCAGCTCTAAACGTCGTCCGACAACCATCGTCCTCCGAAGCTTCCGGGTCTGGCGATGCGTCCTGTGGTGCACTGGCCACCATTTTTGCCATTTTATCATTTTACCAGTCGGCTGTCGAGTGACTTCGGGTCGACAAGTGACAGTTCATTCACCAGCTTCACTTCACCCCTGCGCGCCCATCATCACGCCAGACGCCCCCATGTGTCATGTTCCCTGGGCTGATGAGTGGCCAGGCAGACTGCCAGCACAGCAATGCCGCTGCTGTTACTATATGTATACGAAGACTTGATGCTCAAACAGCTTGCTGACAGTGCTTGTGTACGGCGTGGTTGGCCGAGTCCTGCGTCTTGCTTCAGGTTGGGCTGTAGCTGCATACATAATGCATGCACCAAGACCCCTTTGGCCGGCTCACCATCGTCATTGGCAATCGCCTGGGATAAATATGGTCTCTCACAACCCTGGAAGTCACATCCAAGGTTCCCATGCTGCCGGGTACATCCCATGTCACCGCTCCTGTCCTGCCTGCTGTACTCCGTAAGGAGAGAGAAACTCCATAGCTCCTCCCAGGCGTGTGAGAGGGAGACAGTTTTACCAGTCCCTCCTGCCTTGCCTTACCTATACGCAGCACTTCCCTCACACCACCACCTCCGTCCTTCTTCCCTTCTCTTCTTCTTCTCTAGGTACATTCCGCATCTGCCCTTGGTATCTTTCGATTCTTGCCCCTCTCCCTTTCTCACGCTCGTTCTCTCTTCCAGTGCCCATGCCATGAGGCCGAGCAAGGCTGCTGGTACCTCGTTCTACCAAGTTGATTAATACCCGTTGCATCTCATCTTTGTACCGCTCCTTCGCCTCCTCCAAGTCCGCACTTGGACAGTATGAAATTTAACATCTAGACGGCTTCCTTCTCCACCTGTACGGCCTTGGCTCTAGGATCTCTCTAGCTTGACTAGCTGTGTGGTCAACACTCATGGCTGGCACCCGTGCCTCTCCTTCGCTTCTTGTCCCTCGCTATATCTTTTCATATCTATTCCAACCCTCCTCTCGAAATCTTGAATCATGAGGAAACCGTGGCGATCCTCCACTACCGCCGAAACACAGAGGCCTGCCTACGATAGCCCGACCCGCCCCAAGGCAGACTCCCGCTCCGCCCGCGGAAACATCTCGGGTCCCACTCCCATTCCTGGTCCGATGGACGATGAGTTGCCGCTCCAGGGCGTCTCTGTAACCGATAACGGCAGCGTTGGCCCTCCTGCACTCGCCGGCGAACCCAACAGTATCAAGTCCGAGTCTCGTGGTGCCACCCCGAACCACCATCAGTTACACACGGCCCCACCGAACGTCTTGCAGCGTCGCGTTCAGCTCGTACAAGATTTACATGATGACGGGAGCCGGTTAGATGCCACCCCGATCTCGGCTGGTGCCCCCCGGGCAGGGCACAAAAGGAACCAGTCTTATAATGTCCGTGCTTCTACTTACAGTATCGGCTCGACCAGTGGCAGCAGGGATGAGCCGCAGCAGAAGAAGTCAATGCTGCGTGGCGCAATAGGAAGACTCTTTGGCCGGAAGAAGAGGACTCCTAGTCAGGCATCTACTTGGGCTACCGCTAGTACTCGCCCAACCCCGGACGTGTCCGCTCAACATCCAGGTGTGAGTAACAACCTTTTGCCAGACTCTGATCTCACAACTAAACAAGAAACAAGGATATGAATCCGCCTCCCGGTAACGGTGTACAAGATTTTGAACCGAGACACTCGGTTTCGTTACCGCCTAGCGAGTACGGCAAGGCCTTGCGCTCACACTCTGTCGGTCCTGAAGATAGGCTGGCCATAGAGAGTGCTAGAAATTCTCTCCCGGTCGGATCCAACTTCTCGAGGAGGCATCCTGGAACTCAGTCTTTCCGTACGGGGCACATCAAAACCGGCGAGCCCTCTGGCCTGACACCTCGCCCAGCTAGTATTAATGGTGGCGTAACTGGACATGAATCTCACGAGGAGAATCCCAACGATATTGGTCGTGCTATTACTAAGGACTTCTCTCGTCTTAAGCGACGCTCGCAGAGCCTTTCCGCCCTGGCCATCATGGCAAAAACCCTTCAGAGCGAACCCAGGCGTCTCAGTGGGGAGATTCGTTATTGGAGGGATAGCTATGAGACCCAGAACACATCATCTATCTACTCCCACCATCCGGACGCCGAGGATCAGGAATGCGCAGCTGAGGAGAACAACACCATCTTGGAGCCTCCGCCAATACCAACCGTTCAGAGGTTTGACTTTCCAAACGTTTCTTCCATGGGCGAATTGTCGGGCATGAAGATTACGGAAGCCGCTACGTTGGAATCTAGGATTCGGACCCTCGAGCAGAAAACTGAGAACTTGGAAAGAGCCATGGGAGTTTTGGGCGACGACACCCACAACATTGGGGATACACCCTCTGCCCTGCTCCAGCCCCAAGGTTCAAACCACTCTCGATACTCGGGCGATTCCCTACCTAGCTCGTCCCCGCACGGGCGTGGAGGGGATGGGCCTGAAAATGGAAAGCCATCGGGCTACCATGGCTCCCGAGGTCGTGACACATCAAAGTCGCCATCAGGATCGGGTGATAATTCTGTGTTTGACACCCCGCCAGCTTCGATTTCTCAGAGTCGTCCCTTGTCGACTGCGACGATTCGTGCCGCTGCTAGCCTCCCTTTACTATCTCAAGATACATCTAGGCTACTGACTATGGATCATTACACCACGTTAATTGCTCTGGTCGAGACAGAACGCTCTGCTCGGTTGGCCTTGGAAGACAAAGTCAAGCTGCTCAGCCATCAGATTAGTGTCATGGCCAAGTCTGCCGAAAAGGCGCGGGAAGCTACTGGTCTTGGCTCGTCAGCCCCCTCTTTCAGCTCCGTTTTCGATTACGACGACGACGACGATGAGAATTCCCCTCGAACACGGGTTCAGAGGCGAATGAGGACTGGCAAGTCTGCGCAGAACCGACAAGTGAGGACGGGGGCAGGGGATACTAGAAATGTTGCTGCTCTCGGTAGCAGTGACCATGATGACAGCTACTCATCTACGTCATATACCACCACCCACGGAGACGAAACGGACGACGACATTGGTGCGGGCCGCAAAAGGACGGGCAGGGCCCTTTCATTGTCGCAAATGACAATGAAGAAGCCTCAACCTTGAACAACGCATGATACGTTGCAGTGTATGCCAAGCCGGGGCTTTGAGCTAGCCGGAGGCTTCGGTGCGATCTCGCTGGGCAACATGCTGCAGCTGTGGTATTATTATACTCGAGGGCTTGAAACCCTGGTCCCTGGATGTGCAGCAAACCCTTGATGGCACTATATTTGTTTTAATAGCGTGGCGTTTTGATCTTCGGGCATCTGATCGCAAGCGAGTTCGAGTTTCCATGTCAGTCTAATGCAGCATGACTTGGGTCATGAGTTAGGGTGCTGGTGGGATAATGTTGAATAAGAGTCATTGGGGGAGTTTTTGAGTGCACAATAGCCTGTTTTCGACAAACCTACCTATCTATCTGATGTTCCCGACGCAATGTAACGATGCCATGCTATGCCATGCTATATCCCATGCTCTTCACTGGTCTGTCTTGATCTTTGTTGGTACAGTCCCATAACCGGCCGGCGCCCATGGCGTTCTATATGGAATCCACTAAAACATGTCTATAACATAAAAAGTGTCCAAATGTAAGAATAGAAGTTTCTGTGCCTGCCGCCCCCTCAGGACTTTCGAATGTCGTCCTTGATGCCCCAGCTGCCCACCAGGGCCATGGACTTCTCGTCGCCCGGGGCGAGGCGGTCATCGTGCAGCGTCTCGGCGAGGCAGCGCCAGGGGTCGCGGCCGCCGCCCCACTTGAGGAGACCGTGCTTGAGGCGCTCGCCGTTATCGCGGGAGATGGCGCCCGCGTTCTCGCCGGCGCCAAAGACGACGCGCCAGACGCGCTCGGCGAGGACGCGGTCGAAGAGGTAGGAGTAGTAGGTGCTGCCGTAGGAGTGCAGGTGGCCGAAGAAGCCCTGCCAGCAGGTGTCGAGGGGCTCGCGGGGCCCGTGGGCGTAGCGGGCCTGGATGTCGTGGAAGACGGTGGTGGAGTCGAAAGAGGGGGAGGAGACGTCAGGGGAGTGGTAGGCCTGGTCGACCATGGCGAGGAGGATCTGGTGCTCCGTGTCGATGCCCTCGAAGCGCTTGGACAGGCGGATGCGCTCGGCGACGAGGTCGTAGGGCAGCATCTTGTCCGTCTTCCAGTGGCGGGCGAAGAGGGACAGGACGGTGGGGTCAGCGGCGAAGTGCTCCATGAGGGTCGAGGGCAGCTCGGCAAAGTCGGTGGCGCAGCGGGTGCCCGACACGTTCTGGAAGGAGGTGCGCGCGAGGATGGAGTGGATGGCGTGGCCCATCTCGTGGAAGAGGGTCTCGACCGAGTAGAAGGATAGGAAGGCCGGCTCCTTGGCGTTGTCGCTCTTGGGGAAGTCGCAGACCAGGGCGACGGTCGGGAGCTGCTTCAGCGTGCCGTTCGCGGAGGAGATCTCCATGCCGTCGTTGGCGGCCTGCTCGGGGCTGTCAAAGGCCGGGAGGCCCGCGTCGCCCAGCTCTGCACTGACTTCCTCCACCTCGCTGGGGAGGATCTCGCGCGAGCACCGTACCGTGAAGTGAGCGGGGTTGGGGAACTTTTGCGGGCGGTAGAAGAGGTCGCAGTAGAGGACAGCCACCTGCTCCCCATCATCGCACACGACGTCGAGACGCTTGACATCGGGGTGCCAGGTCTCGCCAGGGAGCGTCTCCCTGGGCACGAAGCGGATGCCGTACAACCGGTCGAACAGTCGCGAGAGACCTTGCATGACGGTGCCGACAGAGAAGTAGGCAGCCAGCTGATCGTCGTGGCGGACACGCGACCTCATGTCAGCGCGGATCTTCTCCATGTAAAAGTCACGGTCCCAGGCCTGGAGTGGGATGTCGGGAACGGCCAGCCTCTCCCGCTTCTTTTCTGTCAGCTCGCGCAGCTCGCTCTCGATGATGGGCTCGTTGTGTTTTCTCAGCGCCAGCAGAAACTCCATGACGGAAGAGGGAGACTTGGCCATCATCCTGTCTTTGAGGGCCATGTGGCCATGGCTCTGAAAGCCGGCTAGGCTGGCGAGCTCCGACCTCAGCTTGAGCATTGACTCCAAGCGCGCAATGGTCTGTTTGGAGGCCTTGCGCTGGGCGAGGTAGAGTTCCTTGCGGGTCTCTTCGTCGTAGACGCTCTGGAGGGCAGCGGCCGCCTCAGAGCCCATGGTGGGAATGGAGATCTGGGAGCGGACCTTGAGTGTCGCGGCGAGACTGGGGTACAGGCCGTAGAACCTGTGCGAAGGCAGGGTAACCTCCTTCCTCTCGGGCCGCATGCCCTGAACAAAGGCAGACCCGGTCTCGCTGATGCGCGACGACAGCTCGACGAACCTGTCGCGGGACTTCTTGGGCAGATTGACGGCCGACTTCATAAAGTCCAGCTTTAGTAGCTCGGCAACCGTCTTCTCCTCCTCGGTCCAGACCGAAGTGACGTCTGGCCTGGACATGGCGACGTCGAGCTGGTCGCTCAATCCCGTCATGGTGTTGAGCTCATTCATGTATTGGTAGACCATTGTCCAGGCGCCGGTGGCAGCATCCTGGAATCGCGAATCCGGGTGCGTCATACGCACAAAGTCGGAAAGATCCAGAACTCGGCATAGTAGATCGCTGAGACGGTCGAGGTCGCGGACCACGGCCTGGTACTCGCGGGTGGTGGAGGCGTTGAGGACGCGGTGGACGATCTTGGTGGCCCTCTCGAGATTCTTCTGGGCAAAGACCAGGAAACCCTCTGGACTTGTCAGGTAGCGGTTCTTGAACAGGCCCTGGTTCTTCTTGAGCCCGAATTCGGGAAACGCGCGCCCGGCCGGGGTGTCGAAGAGGGTGCGCAGGACGGTATCGTCATGTCGATGGCTCGCAGCGTGGTCGGCAGGCCGTGTAACGCGGTTGAAGGATTGTGCAGCGGCAGAGGCGACAGACTGCCATCGTCGCTGTTGCTGGGGCTGGATGGAGCGACGGAAGCATCGTGTGCAGATCCAGAGGCGGCGGCGGCCTTCGGAATTCAACATGGTCTAAGTGGTCGGGTGGATTGGGCGCATGGGCGTGTCGGTAGAGCAGATAGATGACTGCATGGGAGAAGCACCACGGGACAAAACAGGACGAGGTAGGGGAGTTGCGTCGGCTGGTCGGGCACAAATACAATGTCTAAGGTAGGGAGAGAAGAGAAGGGAAAGAAAAGAAAGAGAGCGCAGGCAAATGTGCAGGAGATGCATGTACTTGGTATTGGTACTTGGTACGGATAGTGCCTGAGCGATCAACGCCTTCCGTCCGATGGAACTAGCTAGGATTTTTCGAGGCCGCCGCCAGCCGAATTTTGGAGCGGCTTGTTGGAGAGCTTGGAAGGCTTGAACGGCTTTGAATGGCCTGTGACGCCCCCTGATGAGCCCTGGAGGCCAAGACGCGCGCCCACTGCAGGCGCTGAGCGCGCTCAGCGCGCTGTGGTCCATCAAAGGCCTTACTCAGCGGTCCACTTACTGGACGTAGCGCTGAATCGCAGATGGCGCAGATGGCGCAGATGCCGCCCAACTGCCAGTGCGTTGGGTCACCACACAGTGGCACACTGCCACACGCTGCTGGGGGGTGTGGGCCCGTGCTGGGGACTGGAGTTGCCCCACTGTACTGGCCCCACCCGGTGCACCCGAATGCCCGACGGACGGGCAGGAACGGGCAGCGACCACTGACTGGGTCCACTGGGCCACTGAGCCACTGGGCCACTGGCAACTGGCACTACCAGGTGAGGTAGCTGGGCCTTGGGGGCTCGCCGCATCGGGTTTCTCCGCCGCGGTTTTTCCGCCCGGGTGTCCGCCGGCAAGCATTTTGACGCCAGGTGATGATGGCATCGCGCCCACGAGACCACTGACTGCTCTCCGCTCCAGCTCGACACCAGTCCCTCGCTTCGCCAATTGCTTCCAGGATGGCTGCGAGAGTGCTGCTTCAACGGGTAAGTCCTCCCCCCGGCGCCCTGACTTGGATCTGGAGCTGATTGGCCTCGTACAGCGCTCTCTGGCGCCGTTGGCGACCTTGGCCCTCGGTGGCATGGTCATGGCCCCGTCCACCATCTACGCCGAGGCACCCAACGACTTCAAGGTGCGTAGAACTGCCTCTGTGGTACCAGGAGCGCCAGCTGACCCCCGAGCAGAAGAAGTCCATCTACGACGACGTCGACCTCCCCTCGACTAATCCCGCACCCTCATCACCACCCAAGGTTCAGCCGGCCGAGCCCGTCGAGGAGGAGCAGAAGCCCCATGCCCACGGCCCTACCCCGACCGACCGCCTCGCTGTCCAGATCGGCAACGCCCGCCTCGCCCTCTACAAGGTCGCCGTCGCCGCCGAGGACAAGGTCAACGAGACCATGGACTCCGTCTTCGACCTCGAGCAGTCCTTCACCTCCACCCTCGCCTCCCTGGCCCCCGCGCGCGAGACGGGCGAGAAGCTCATGCCCGGCGCCATCTACGTCCTCGTCGCCGCCATGGCCGGCAGCATCGTCACCCGCAACCGCAACGTCCTCCTGCGCGCCTCCGTGCCCCTGGCCATGGGTATCGGCGCCGGCTGGACCGTCCTGCCCGTCACCATGCGCAACGTCTCCGACCTGACCTGGAAGTACGAGCAAAAGGTCCCCGCCCTGGCCAGCGCCCACCTCCAGGTCCGCGAGGGCCTCGAGAAGGGCGTCAGCTTCGCCAAGGTCCACAAGGAGGTCGGCACGAGGTACGTCGATGAGAAGGTGACGGATGTGAGGGAGGCGGTCGAGTCGTGGGTCAAGCAGGGAAAATAGAGCATGTGGGGAAGATGAAGAACAAAAATCAACTGTAACATCATATAGAGATCCCTAAACACTGTTCCATTTGTCTGGGCACGGTATCTTGCGCTGGGACTCGTTTGAATTGAACCGAGTAGTGATTGAGTAATTTTTTTATTATTTTTTTTATTAAAAAAAAAAAAAAAGAATCATATCCGTGGATACGACGGTCTGTCTTCAATATCCCGGCATATGTCCTTCTAGATGAACCCATATACCAGTTCTAAATCAAGCCATCCATGGCTTTTGCGCTTTTGTAAAACCCCCCTAAACTCCGCTAATGCATTATAATATGCCTAGTTCTATGCTGTAGTATGGATGTATCAACCTGCGAGGGCGATGGTTGCTGCCTCCGACTCCTTCTGGCTCGTGACTTTCCTTTCCGACAACGGCTTCCGCGGCTTGTTCGCCCGATCCTCCGCCATCTGACCGCCGGCAGCACGGGCGCTGGAATTTGATGCACCCTTTTTGGCAGCCTTGCTGGGAGGGAGCTGGTGAATACCCAGCCTGTCGTCGGCCTCCTTGGCGTCACTGACGAGGGACTCCAGCCTCAGCGCCTCACAGACACCCTCGTAGCTCTTGCACTGGATAATGCGCTTGTATGCTGCGTCCTTGCCGGGGATCATCTGGGCGAGGAGGTACTTGGTGTTGCCGTACCGGTTGTCGACCTGGATGGAGGTCTTGACGTACTCCTCCACCACCTCGTGCCACGGGAGAATCCCCCCCTCGGCCTCGGTCCTGAAGCAGCTCGGGTTCTTCTCAGCGGAGGTGGCAATCATGGCCCCGTCGGCGCCGAATTCCTCGGCCAGCTTCAGGCCCTGATCCTTGGTCTCGACGTCGCCGTTCATGAGGCACGCCACGCCCGCCTCGTGGCACACGTCGGCCACCATGCGCAGCTGCCCGCGGATGGCGCGCTCCCGCGGCCTCATCGGCGTCGTCCGGCAGTGGACGGTCAGGGCGGTGATGCCCGTCGCGACGAGGCGCCTGACGAGGGCCTCGGTCTCGGCGGGGGTCTCGAGGATGCGGATCTTGACGCTGATGCCGATGCCGAACTCCGGGGTGATATTGCGGACCAGGGCCTCGAGGATGGCGCACAGCCTGTCGGGGGTCCGCAGGAGCGCGGCGCCCATGCCGCCGCTGGTGCTGAAGGGCTTGGGGCAGCCCGCGTTGACGTCGATGCCGGCGACATCTGCGGCGACGAGCCTCGCGGCCTCGACGGCGCGGTCAGGGTCGGCTGTTCCGATCTGGAAGACGAGGCGGCCCGTCTCCTTCTCGGGGAATGTGCGGTAGATGATGGTCTCCTTCTGGTCGTTTGCGCTGTTGGGGTTGTTGTTGGAGGTGCGGAACCACTCAACGGTTCGCGAGGTCTCGTTGAAGCGGCGGGTGGTGCCAATCATGGCCCGGTCGACCGTCTCTGGGCCTGGAGTAGTATTTGCGTCAGTTGGCCGAGCTGCTAGCGATACTACGTGGTGGTGATGGGAAATATCAGACTACTCACCCCAGACGAGATCGGCGCCATAGCGAAGAGCGACGAGGCGGGATGGCAGTTCGCCAGAGCGCACCATGGGGGCGAGGACGACCTTGCCGCGATAGTCGACCCCGCGAGGGGGGATGGGGACCTTCTTGACCTCGGCAGCCATGGCTCTTTTAAGGAGGGTTGAGAGCATGCCGCGGGGGAGGAGGGGTTATTCCATGTCTGTTCTTCGCGGGTGGTGTGGCGCGGTGGAGTTGCGAATGGGGTGCGCAGACTCTCAGAGGCTCTCTCTCGCTGGTCGCAAAAAAGTTGCGAGCTGCCAGCCAGGCCAGTCATATCAGCCTTTGCCGAGGAGGCGGTGGCGGCTTATCGATAAGCGCCGTGGCGGGGGTCGCCGTCTTGGCAACCTAACTTGGGACCCTTGAACGACTCGAAACCACCGCTGGAAACATGTGAGATGGGTGTCATGCGTGGTACGTAGTGTGGTTTGCTAATGAATTCTCATGAATTGGCGGACACGCCGGGAAGCGGGTATTATTCCTCAAAAGGCGGACTGGGGCTTGGTCATAATACGAGCAGTACATACTATGTACGGGCACGGTGTCTTTCTTCTTTGTGGGCTTGGCGACTCCTCTCGCGACCCAACAATTGGCATGGCAGAAGACTGGATTCTCGTGTAGAAACACCCCAAAAGCGACCAAAGCCCAAAAATAGCGTCCGCTGGCGTCGGTGGCGGCTCTGCCCGGGCGGAGGTTGGAATGTCCCTGAAACTACCTTATGTGTGGTCTGTGTTTTTCGAGCCTTTCGACGCCAGCGCTGGCGCCGGCGCCACACCATGTTACTAGCAAACTGGCTCGTTCATCAGCATTACCAGGTATCGGGATGTTGAGACAATGAAATGGCGCTACTACTGTGTACAGTGGCAGTGCCTGGAAATGCAGGTTGGGTTCTGGCTGCAGTGTCGAGGTAGTATTCTATGCTTGAGGGGGTTGGCCAAGGCCTTGAGCAATTGGGCAAGATCCAATTACCCAAAGCCCAGAACGGGACCATTTCCGGGGTCTGAATATTATAACGTTAGCATCCGTACTAGCACGACCAGGAACGGACATCCGAGAAGGTGCGACGGTGTGTTCGGGCCTCAAGCCTCCAGGGTCCAACTTGAAACAACAAGCCATGGGAGAAGGCTGGGCTGGGCGCTTCAAATCTCAATTCCCAAAAGCTCGCCAGTCTGGCCACCCTCAAGCACTGAATCAAGCTACCGCACGACCTCAACAAGCCTGCTTGAATCCTGCGAGGGCATCGATCAAATACCGACCGATCTCGGCAGCCTGAGACGGAGAGGACGGTTGCTGCAATGGAGGCCTACCGGAGGAGATAAGACCCAGGGAGTCAAGGAGGAGCAAAAAGGGGGGCGGGTCGTCGTAGTTCCCGGAGGCGGTTTTAGGTGCTGCACCAGTAGTACTCCATACTCTTAGAATACTCCTACATAATACTTCCGTATGCTACTAGGTACTCGTACTGGGAGTACATACATAGTACTTAGACGCCCGCCATCCGCGATCCTGACCAACACGCCGAGGTGGTGAGTTGGCCAGCTTGTTCCTTCGTACATCTACGGTTCCCTCATCACTGTGCGTTGTGCGCGTACGTTCCAATGCCCTGGCTCCCTCCCTACTCGTACTAAGCGCAGCGATCGACATCCCTACAGGCGCCTACCAACTAAGTTACTACCTTGCGTACCTGCCTAGGTACCAGGAGCACCAAGGAGCATCAGGAGCAGCCAGGAGCGCCAGGAGCACCAACAGCACCAACAGCACCAACAGCACCACCAACAACAGCCACATCCACCGATACTCTTACCTGGCCTGTGATCCTCTGCTCGGTATTTCCCTCCCTGGCCCCCCTCCTCAATCCACACTCGCCGACAAAGAAAAAAAAGAGAATCCCTCCCGCCGCCCTCTCCCTGGCTTCAGACGTTGATGAGGCTCAGTCGAGAGCTGAAGCAAGCCCCTCGCTCGCGTGCCGCTTGCACCACCCTCGTCATTTAACGCCAACCCCACCAACGACATCATCGCAATCACCTTCCCGTCGGCGTCCCGTCGGTCGGTGTCGCCAGACGAATATACGTACTGTCCTGCTGCCCTGCTGCCCTTCTCACCCACCCACCTACCGACCCGTCCCGTTCGTCGTCCACGAGGCAGCGGCACCGACCCCAGGTTTCCCCCCTCCCCCCGACATCGAGCCCGCAATCCGCATCAATCCTCTCCACCCCCAGCCAGCCCCAGCTCAGCTCCATGAGGGGTCGGCCCATTTGTCGGTGACAGGATGGAGAACGAGCCCTACGCCAGCGAGGGACGCTCGTCTAGGAGGGACCGTCTCATGGGCAAGCTGTTCAAGGCCAAGGACAAGAAGGCTGCCGAGAATGCCTCCCAGGCCTCGTTGGATGCCTTCCTGCACAGCTCCTCCGACACCCTCAATGTCACCCATGCGCCCCCGCCGCCGCCGTCCATCCCCATGCCCAAGCTCTCCAAGCTGGACACGACCGTCACACGCTTCCCCCAGGCACTAGGCGTCAATCAGCAAGCCCAGCAGAACCGGCCCCTCGCCTTGGGCAAGGCGGATACACACTCTCAGCCCCAGAACCGCGGTCCACGGCCGAACAAGAAGGGGCTGCTCGTGCGCTTCGTCGACTCATACCCAGAAATCATTGGCGAAGGCGGTGACGAGACCGAGACACCAACTATCGAGATATCCAAGAGAAAGAAGGCTAGACCTCCGCCGCCGGCCACGGCACCTGCTCCGCTCCCTCACCGAGCACCCTCGCAACCCTACAGCAAAGCCCGACCTGCGCCACTACCTACCGACCTCTCGTCCAACTCCAAGTTTGCCGATGACTTCCAGCCGAAGCCCCTAGCCAGGACCCAGACCGGATACTCTTCCATCTATTCACCCGAATCCGACGAGGAGCCCGAGTCTGCGTCCACTGCTGAGCCTCCCCCGATCCCAGCTCCCCGTATACGACGCCCATCCGAGCCGCCAAGTCAACAGCTGCCACCGGTATCGGAATCCGAGAGCACCCTGAGGCCCGGTAGGTCTGCTTCGGCCAGGTACTTGGAGACCACAGGACGGCATGACGAAGCTAGGAGATCCTTCATCGAGGTTCACCAGGCCGAGATGCGGCAGGCGGAGGCACAGGCATTCGCCAAGGCCGCGAGGACACCTACCACGGCATCGGGGCACGATTGGGTCGACGGTGACCGCCCGCCATCAGACTCGATTGACAGCTCGCCAGAGCAGACGAGAAACATCCCCGTCTCTCCCGAATCTGACCGCGTCAGGGTGAGCGTTGACTACAGCCCGGCTGCGTCGATCCACTCCAACGTCTCCAGTATCCACGAATCCCCGAGCAAACATGCAGCCCAGCAACAGCCGCTTCCATCGAGGATTGCCTCGCGACAGCCTAGTAACGCCTCTTACAATGGGCCACCGCCTCGCGGGCTCGCACACACTGCCTCCGTCAAGCTTCACGACGTCGTGCTGGCGGCGGGCGATGATGCCCTTGACGCTTTCACTACGAGGACGAAGCATCTGTATGAGCTGTTCCGCCTACATGCAGAGTCTGTGAAGCCTCTTTCCAGCTGCGCTCCGAAAGACTGTGCTTCCTCTGGTCTCTGGTGGTTTTTGAAAGGCAGGATGGGACTGGAGACATCGATTCGAGAGCGTCCCAACTCGCCCCAGTCTCAGATGCAGAACGACATTGATCGACAGCAAGCATACACAAATCTGGCCAAGGGATACTGGCTCTGCGCGGAAATTGTTCCCGAAATCTCAAAGATACAGAGCACTTTGCCGGATACCGAGGTCCTCGAGGTCTCTGAGGGTCTCGTGACGGCACTCAGGAAGCTGGCAATGTCGATGAAGAGGAATGGGCTGCTGCCCCCGGAGGAGGCGTTCCTCCCGCAAACCATCGACAAGTCTATCTGGCTCGAATACCCTCCACTGAGCCAAGACATGATTGCTCTGCTCTCTGGCAACTGGGGATCGGGCATGTCAGCCATGCAACACCCCCTATCAACCCTGCACCTCCTGGACGCCTTTCCCCTCAGCGACACGCCGGAGAACTTTAGCTATGGCAGGATCATGGCGGACGTCTACCTCATGGAGCAGGGAAGGGAGGCCCAGCGCCTGTACTTCCCCTGCATGCTATCCATGGTGCGGCCCCAGAAACATACGGCCCTCGTCTTTGTCATTGCGAGCCAGAATAGCAGCATCCAACTCGCGATCCAAGAGAACAAGAATGCTGGGCCGGTGTGGGACGACGTTCGTTGGCGGAGCGAGACGTGTACCCTCGATATCCGACTGCCGCGCGGCTTCATGCTGGTTGTGCAACTGACCCAGCAGGACTACAGGACGCTGTGGAACATGTACGAGTTTGGGGCTAAGCTCAAGTCGTCGCTGTACCCCCGCAAGGATGAGCTTGTCGTGTTCCGCAACACCCTGCGCTCCTTCCAGTACATTGACGCTGATCCCCAGTCTCGAACGTTCCCGAAGGAGGCGGTCCAGCAGTGCGAGGTGGCCCTCTTTGAGAAGATCTACAAGGAGAACAGCCCGTCAGGTCTACGCAACTGGCACTGTGGTTTCCGCCTGGCGGTGGTCACAGGGCCCAAGACGAGGACGCTGAGCGGCGTGCAGCACTCCTACGCGCCTAATATGCCCGTCCAGTTCGGCTTCTTCCGCACGGATGGTGATGCGCCGGCGCTATCCCTGAGGTTCGAGAATGGACACCAGAGGGGGCGGATGGTATTGACCTTTGGTGAGGAAAAGGAGAGGATACACTTCCACGCTTTGATCACGGGCACCTCGCTGGACCACGACGAGCGCATCTTTTCCGACGTGCCCCTCAAGAGCTTCATGCTGTCGCAGAGCCTGCGTGAGCCGCTGGGAATGGCGCCATTCAGCCGTATGCCGTGGAAAGCGGCGCGGGTTGTCAATGAGGAGCTTGGGCCCTCGGGCGAGGAACCCCCGACGGTGCTGGCAGATAAGCTCAAGATTGTGCTCGAGTATCAAAATGGCACCATCGCCGACCGAGTCAACGTCGGGCCAGGGGAGCTACGGATCCGCTTGGAGGTGTCCAATGCCAAGGTTCTGCGGATCATGCGTCTGCCGCAGAACGATGTTACCATGTCCATCTCGGAGGCACAGGTGCCCAAGGAGCTCCCGAGGAACTTTGCGGAAGCGCTGCAGCTGATCAAGACGACGCCGACGATCCGCACGCTGGAGTTTGGGGGGCTCAAGGACCTTCACAACTTCCAGACGTCGCTCACGGGGTTCGAGGTGGTGTTCGACGGGCTGGCAGCGACCTTTGCCATCTCGCGCCGGCGCATGGTTGTGCCCATCCACAAGAAGTGGGAGGCCGGGTTCACGAGAGTCCAGGTGGTGAAGCAGGACGACAAGGTGCAGCTG
The DNA here is from genome assembly GCF_050947745.1 of Amphichorda felina. Lineage (NCBI taxonomy): Eukaryota > Fungi > Ascomycota > Sordariomycetes > Hypocreales > Bionectriaceae > Amphichorda > Amphichorda felina. Next base: position 2,850,982 of record NW_028145049.1, read on the forward strand.
CTGGTGTTCTTTGAGGAGTTCCACCACGGGCACTGTATGAGCTTTGTTCTCAAGGGCACCGACGTGTACGAGGTTTTCCACCGGAGCGGCAAGGCGGGTATCCGATTTGTGGACGCCAAGTTCCCGCTGCCGCGGCTGCCCCTAGACAAAGACGGGGACTACGATGACATGGCATTTGTTTCGTTGGATCTACCCGACCTCCCGGGGGAGAATGATGATATCTCTATCTTATTTGAGAAGGAAACAGGTAAGGCATTTCAGGCCCTCAGGCCCTCAGGCCCCAAGGACTACGCTAACCGTTGATTGCAGATCGTGACCAGCTATGCCAGTGCCTGCCGGCACCTGTTAAAGGATCTGCCAGAATGTCGCGTATGAAGTAAGGGTGCGCATAAAGGGAGGGGATTCTTTGCGGTTGCAGCCTCGGAGGGGCATTTGGAAGCAATGGACTGCATGTTAGTTAGGTTAGAAGCAGCTGCACGTCCTCCAGTGGAGGGAACCCAGCACGGGGGGGGGAAGCCCATGGGTGGAAGACGATGAGAGCATACGGCCCAGCTCAGCGCGGGATGGGCCTGCATCCTGCAAGGCGTTTGGGGTTGGACATTTGGAATATTTTTTTGTCAGCGCAGAACGACATAACTACTACTACTACTACTATTACTACGACGACGAAACGAAGCAGGAAGATAAAGGGCACGGACCTGTGCGAGCACATCTGGAGCGTCTTGTCCGGGGTGACTGACCTGTGTGTGGGCAGACGTCGAGGTGAGACGTGAAGGGCTCTGAGATGTCGAGGCCAGACGTCATTCGATGGGACCCCGCAACCTGACTGTCGCCATCTCACATCTGCCCTCATCGCCCCTCGTGTATGGCTCGTGTATGGCTCGTGCATGGCTCGTGTATGGCTCATGTGTGCCTCATGTGTGCCTCATGCACTGGGTGCAGCCATGATGCACCCCGGCCATCTGTGGAAGGGCGCAGAATGCAGTTCCGCCCTCCCCTCTGTGTCACTACGAGCACTCGTACGTCAATGTCTGGATCTGGGATCTCCGGTATCACTATTGAATGGAAAGCCTTGTTTCTGTCCCGTGAGCGTGAGGCGGCTCACTGGTCTCTTGCTGGCTGAGATGCAGCCAGATGCAGCCAGATGCAGCCAGGGCCACTACTATGTGCCTGTTGTAGGTTGACATGCTGGAAGAAGAGGACGAGTGCCGCATGGCAGTGGGGTCGCTGAGAAGCTCAGCTGGAGGCCAAGCTTTTCCATGGCGGATCCGGCGACGGAGGCTGGCCATGTGCAGCGATGTGCAGCGATGCAGAGCGGTGCAGCGGTGCAGCGGTGCATTCATGGCCGGCAGTACGGGAGGGGATCCATGGGATGGATTGACGGATGATGGCGTCCATGGGCCTGGGGCACGTGTACGCCTGTATTGGGTATGGAGGTGCTCTTGGTAAGGTAGGTAATAGGTGAGTGCACGAACACAGGCCATCAATTCCATGTCATGGTGAACCCCTCCAGGGCCCTCCCTCCACCCACCTTGAACGGGCACCGCACCCATGGAACACTGCCTCCATGACCCTGTTTGGCCGTCGACGGTGCTACTATGTAAATACTCACTCCAGCTACTCCATGACTGTTGCTCACTTGTTTCCTCGCCCATCGTGTAGAAGCTCTCGTCGTTACTGCTCGCCTTGCCCCTTGTCTCCCAGGTTCCGTCTCCTCCGACGCCGGCCCAGCAGACACAGTGGACAAACCCGTTTGGGACCCTCTCTGGAGCGGCCACGAATGACGTTGACGGCGCATCGCCTCTGATTATCCCACCAAGGTCTCTCCACCAAAGCGACCTCTTCCGCTCCGTCCGCGCGCTGCCCTTTTGTCTCAGTGCTTGCATCTGCTATTAACACTCCTGCCCACTTCAAGTTCCTTGGTCCTTGGTCCTTGTTGATTCCTGCTTCTCGTCTCAGCTCCCCCCCCCAAAAAAAGAAGTCGACCCCAACTCCCAAGCCAAGGAAGGACCCAGAGTGCAGCGCCGCAGGGTCCGGCCATGGGATTCGTATCGGTGACTGGCCGGCGCAGGTCGTCGTCCATTGCCAGCCTGAGCCTGAGTGAGTAACATATATGCTTCCCTTGATTCAACAAGAGTCCGGGTTTCTGCTACAAGCACACTGCTACACTGCTGCCTGCGCCATCCATCATCATCATCATCATCGTCGTCGTCGTCGTCGTCACCGTCAAGGCAGCCGTCATCGCTGTCAGTCTGTCACCGCCGTCACCTCCCGCTTCCCCACCACCAACAGCCCTACAGCCGTTCCATCCTACAGCCGTCCAGGTCCAGCGCCATCTGCCATAACTCTAACCTGCTCCTCCCTCGCTCATTCGCCTCTCTCTCGCCCATCTACCTATCCTCTCCACCACATCGCTCCAACTTGCCTCCGAACGGCTCCCCTGCCCGAGCTCGCTGCCAGCTCCTCCAAGCTCCAAGTGCTCACTTGCACTTTCACTGCAGCGGGTTCGCCGGGTTGTTACTAGCCTAGTAGTTTGCGCTCCCCCACCTTAAAATCCCTAAGATCCCTATTAAAATCCAGCCTTTTCGCCCGCATCCGCTGCCCGCAACCCCTCTGCCCCACCTTCGGCGCCCCTCCAGCTTCTCCAGTCTCTGGCACATTTATTATAATAATCTCCAAGCGACAACTTTCTTCCTAGCCACCTACACAACCACCCCTCCCCCATATTTCCTATCCTGTATACTAGTAGACTCCTGTCCCAGCAATGTTGTCTAACTGGTGGTATCCCCCCGATGAAGGCAACCGGTCATCCGTCGATGAGGCCAAAGCCGACGCCGAAGATGACACCCAGGTCATGGAGCCCGATCAGGGCAATGGTGAGCTTCCCCAACGACCAAAGTCCACCCCCGGTCCACGACTCACGAACAGACACTCACAATCCTCGCAGTCCTCTCACACATCATCTCCCAGCTGCGCCCAGGTGCTGATCTGAGCCGCGTCGTCCTCCCCACCTTCATTCTCGAGCCGCGCAGCATGCTTGAGCGCATAACCAAGTCTGTTGCCCACTCTCCCCCCCCCCCCTCCCCTTCTTCGTGCCTCCGGCCGATCATCCCGGCTGACCCGCAAACCTCAACAGCTTCATGTGCCACCCCGAGATGCTCCTGCACATCCCCCGCATAGAGGACCCCGTTGAACGATTTGTCTCCGTGGTCAAGTTCTACCTCAGTGGCTGGCACATCCGCCCACCGTTCGTACGGCCTCATCCCCCCGGACGCACCTCGGACCCGCTAACACGCACTTTCTCTCTCTCTAGGGGCGTCAAGAAACCGCTGAACCCCATCCTCGGCGAGATCTTCACCTGCTACTGGGATCTCGACGAGGGTAACAGGGCCTACTACATCTCCGAGCAGACCTCGCACCACCCGCCCAAGTCGAGCTACTTCTACATGGCCCCGGACTACCACATCCGCATCGACGGCACCCTCAAGCCCCGGAGCCGCTTCCTCGGCAACTCGGCCGCCAGCCTCATGGAGGGCGTTGCCTATCTGAGCCTGCTGAACCGCGGGGAAAATCCCCACAAGGGAGAACAATAGTGGGTGCACACCTCCGGCTCCGCGCATTGCGTTGCGCATCGGAAGGGGGGACAAGATAGATGCTGACAAGCCCCGCCGCAGCATGCTGACGCAGCCAAACATGTACGCCCGAGGAATCCTCTTCGGCAAGATGAAGTACGAGCTGGGCGACCATAGCGTCGTCCGATGCCCCGAGCTGGACCTCACCGCCGACGTCGAGTTCAAGGTCAAGGGCTGGGTCGGCGGCACATACAACGCCATCGGGGGCTCCATCAAGAGGGAGAGCACGGGCGAGGTCCTGTACGAGCTTTCGGGATTGTGGAGCGACGAGATGTTCATCCGGGACGTGAGGGTTCGTCGAAGAGATCCCCCCTTCCCCCCCTTATTTGCGATTTTCAGCGGGATAGTTGGCTGACAGGAAGCAAAAATTGCAGACCGGCCACCGGGAAATGTTCTTCAACGCCCACCGATCGAAGCCGAGCAGCCCTCAGGTGCGGCCCCTCGAGGATCAGGCGGAGCGCGAGTCACAGCGGCTCTGGGAGAAGACGGCAAACGCGGTCAAGGAGCAGAACCACAAGGTCGCCACGGACGAGAAGACCAAGATTGAGGACCGGCAGCGCGAGGAGGCCGCCCACAGGATCCAGTATGGCGTCGACTGGAAGCCGCGGCTGTTCCGGAGGGTCCGGGGCAAGGCCGGCGAGTATGACGAGGACATGTCTGACCTCGAATGGATCATCAACGCCGACATGTGAGTGGCCCTCTCTTCTCTCGGGTGAGTCGGCGCCAGCACGTTGCTAACGCCCATTGCAGTGACACGTCCGCGACACCGGAGAGGCAGGCCGAGCAGATCAAGGGCATCTACCCGATAGTCGACGGGCAAAAGGCCACCACGACACACACTCACTCGCGCGCAAACTCGACTGCTCCGGAAAAGGCCGAGACGATGGGGCACAATGAGCACAGTGAAGCAAAGAGCGACCCCGTCGACGTTGCGCAGAACGGGGGGACTGCCGCGCCGCTCGCGACCGAGCCGCCTACTGCCAAGTCACCAGACGAGATTGAGAACATTCTCGCCTCGACGGGCAAGCCGGCAGACGGGCCGCTGATCGACTTTTCGCAGGACATGAAGAGGGATCTCCCAGGTGGGCAAGGCCAGCCCAAGGACACGCAGGGTTGAAGTTGAGCATAGGAAGGGCTTGGGTAGCAGTAATAACAAACATGAAGCAAAAACAAGAGATAATAGTAAAGGCGCCTGCCCTATCACTCACGCAGGGCCAAGCGGCCTGGCTCATATCTGGAGAGGGATGGATATCCACTGTGCATTATACATATTTATCACCGGTTGTCAGCAAGTTGGAAATTTCAACGGGTTTGGCGACATGGGGGCCAGGCGGCCCGCCCGGGTCAACAAAATGCAGATTCCAGATTAGAAGTTTCTCAGAAATTTGGCTCTGAAACTGTCAGCCTGCTTCGAAATGATTTACCAAAGCCTCATATAAACCCTGTCCGCAAAACGCCGTGACCATGTAATAGTCCCATCCTCGATACGAATACAGTGCCAAAAACATTGTTTTTTTTTCTTCTTCTTTCGTCGTCCAAAATCACAACCTCGCCCCTCCCCCCTGACCTGAGGTATCTTCCTTTCCCCTGTCACCAACAACAACTAGTATCTGCGTCGCGAGGGCTCGGGCGTGGGGGACCTGCTGACGCTGCGCTCGTCGCGGCCGCGCATCTTGAGCCACTTCTTGGTGCTGAGCGTGAGGTCGCGCTCGAGCTCCTCGCTCGGGTTCTTGCGGTGGATGAAGTTGCAGAAGCCGCCGCGCACGCAGCCCTCGCCCGAGTTGAGGCGGCAGCAGGCCTCGCGGAAGTCGGTCACGGGGCTGAGCTCGCAGTAGATGGGGCGCGCCGCGTACCACCGGCTGTTGAGCTCGTCGCAGGCCTTCTGGGCCGACTCCTCGTACTTGAAGCGCGCGTAGACGTTGCCGATGAGGTCTGGCCGGGAAGAGTTAGCAGAGATCTTAAAAAGAAAGAAAAAAATATGGGGGATAGGAAAGGGTGTGAGGGAGCCACGTACGGTCATTGTTGTTGTCGCAGACGACGAGCTCCTCGAGCTCGCCGTACTTGCACAGCTCGCACCAGATGTCCTCGTAGAAGGCGTCGAAGTGGTTCTGCAGCTGGGAGGGGTTCATGCGGTTCTTGTTGTCGTACGCTGGGTTCTGGTAGAGGTTGGGCATGAGGATGGTCTGGCTGTACGAGGGCTTGACGTGCTTGCGCGAGCAGCGGTCGCCATGGCGGCAGGCGCCGATTTTCTGGGGATCCCGAGTTAGCTGGTGCCTCCGGCGCGCGCGTCTTCGCTTCCCGGATGGGAGGCGGATGAGAGGATACTTACAAAGTAGAAGGAGCAGTTGACCTTGTCAAGCTCTGTGCCGAAGATGGAGGCGAGGAAACTGGCCATTGTGAATGTGTTTGTGACTTTGCTTCTGAAGATGTGGAGATGGAGAGGTGGAAGATGCTGGTGATGGTTCAACTCACGGCAGGTTGAAGGTTTGAGCGCGAGGTGTGGCGTCGCTTCCAAATACGGCTTAGTGGCGGTTGATGTGGCGTTCAAGGTTTCCCCAAACATCGAACTACAAGAGTAAGTTATGGTGCTTCATTATTCATCATATCGGAATTCTAGAAGACTCCTGATTTCCCTAGTACCTTTTAGGTTGACCAATAGTTCCCCATAGAAGAGAGTTGCTTCCATTGAAAGAGCGCGTCTGGTGGCCGGCCCCTCGAGCATGGAGGGGAGGGGTCTCAAGTTCCGTTCTGCCGCAACAACCCATGTCTGGGATAGGTTGCTAGCAGACAGTTATGATTACGGCATATAGAAGAGTGTTTGGATTCAGGTAGCTAGCTACCTTCAATGGCACCCAGATCATGTCGGTTCACGGGAAATACGAAAGTCTAATTGCCATGGGCTACCCCACCAGCCACAATTGCTCCCCATGATGACCCCTGTATGGCCCTGTGGCCCCTGGAGCGCGACTCCAGCTGAATTGAATGCGCACGTCCAGGGTCTATTAATTAATAGTATCCTTATTGGCATCCCCCAAGATCCCATCTCGACCTGCCTCCTCCTAGCCAACCCGCGAGGATAGATATCATCCTCGTTGGCAAGCGATGCGAACACCACGATAATATAATCGAACCCCACGACACTCACGCGCTCTCCCGACAATGGACCAGGCCGACATCCCCGCGCTGCTATCGCGCATGGCCAGCGATGAGGATGCTTCGCGCAAGATGGCCGTCTTCAAACTGCAGAGCTCCATCAACGACCCTGCTTTCGCCGACGTCTTTATCTCCTCCGGCGGCCTCGTCATCCTGCGCCGCCTCATCATGACCTCTAGCGGAAACACCCTCGCCTACTCGCTCCAGAGCCTCACACGCCTGCTCGAGGTCGACATGGGCTGGGACATCTTCGAGGGCCCGACTGCCAGCGACCTTGTCGAGCGCATCGTCGAGCTGATTGTCAAGAACCCGCTCGTCAACATCCTCAGGGGCGCCATGTCCATCCTCGTCTCCCTCGTCGGCCACTCCCAGTCCCACGCCGAGATCCAGTCCCGCTCCGCCAGGACCCCAGGCACATTTGGCTTCCGCGCCCTCAAGCCCGCCGTCGCCGTCCACCCGCAGTTTCTCGAGCTCGTCATACAGCAGCTGCAGAGCGCCGACCACGCCCTGTGCGCCAATGCCCTCATGCTGATCAATGCCTTGATGCGCGACGCCCTGTCGACCAGCGACGGCGGGGCCCCCACGAATGGGACGAGCGGGGAGGAGCGATCGGCTCTGATAAAGCAGCTACAAGATCTAGGTCTCATCAAGGCCGTGTACAGCCTCATGCGCAGCTCGGCCCTTCAGGATCTGGCACACCCCATGCTGGAGTTCCAGTCACTGACAAAGGTGCTGCTGAGGAGGTGGAGGGAAGTCCGCGTGGACGTGGAGCGCACCGAGCACCGACGGGGCCTCAAGAGCCTGCACCTAGCCAGCAACCCAGAGCGACCACAAGTCAACGGGCACTCTAGGGACGGCTCGTCGGGCGAGCCCAGCCGTAAGGGGAGCAAGAGACACAACCCGGAGAAGTGGAGGCGCTTGGGCTTCGAGTCGGAGAGCCCCGCGCAAGAGTTCGACACAGCCGGGTACCTGGGCTTGATGGACATGACGGACTACGTGCGCAAGTACGAGGATGGGTTCCAGAAGCTACTGCTCGAGCAAGCGTCCAAACCCCTCCCCAGCCGCTTACCTGTCGCCCGGGCGAGTCTCGCCGTCACCATGATTCTGTACGAGCACTTTGAGGTCGACAAGGCGGATCTAGAGGATACACGAGGGTACCGCGGGATCGACATGACCGACCACGACATCCTCTTCCGCCCACTGCTACTCCAGTGGTCACGGCTCCATGCAGCTGGGCTGCATGCCTTCTTCCGGGTGTGGAAGGCAACTGGCGCCAGGCAGGAAGACTTGGACAAGGTGGCGGAGCTGGTCCGCATACTGGTCGAGCATGTGGTTGGGCAGGCCCCACGGACAAAGGACATCCTGGAGACGGAGGACGAGATGTTCGAGTACGACGTGCCGCGGCTCCGAGACTTGCAGATGGGCCTCCTGAACCTCTCGTTCGAGGACAAGTGGGGCGCACACCTGGCCCAGGTGCGTGAGGAGCTGAAGCAGGAGGCGCTGCACTTTGTCAAGGAGCAGAGGGTGCGGTGCCTCCTCCAGGGGTCGTGGTTCACGAAACCGGTCCCCAGGAGGGATGCCAACAACAGCGCGGGCGAATTGCCCTGGAGGTTCGCCAAGCTGTCGCACAACAAGCGGTTCCTACACTACGGGGATTTCAAGCAGAAGATGGGGCAGGACCCCGTGCTGGGGGGCCTGCCGGAGAAGGTCGACCTCAACACCATCAGCTCGGTTGTCTCCAACGTGTCGGCCAGTGAGGACTCCAAGAGCACGGCGAGCGGGTCGACGCTGAAGAACGGGGTGCACAGCTCCAAGTCGACGACCAAGATCACCATCAACACGGAGGTGGGAGGCAAGGAGCAGGCCATCCTGACGCTGTGGCCGCCGAGCCACAGCCTGGCGTCCGAGTGGCTCGACGGCTTGCTCATGCTGCTGGGCCAGGCGCCCATCACGTCGGAGACGAACAAGCTAGTGAACCTGGTGAGCGACTACGGGCTCAAGATACGGCTACTCAACGTGCGGATGGACTCGGCGTACGAGGGCCCGCCCCCCGGTGCGGGCGTCGTGCCGAGCCGTAGGGGCCTGGACGAGGATTACTTCTTTGAAGTCTGAAGTGACAGACAATTGGGGCAGATAGAAGAGGTCCCCTCGATGGAGGGGAAAAAAAAAGGGGGGGGTGTTTCAGAGCAGGATTGTATGAATTGGCAGCGCTGCGGTTGGGTTTTTGGTGTCTTCATGTCTTGTCTTCATATGCTATATACCCTCTCTGCAAAGCAAAAGGTTGGGAAGAGGTTCGGTAGAACGAGGAGTGGGATTCCAGTTAGTCCCTGAAAATACGAGAAATAAACGTCTTCAAGGGACCTCGCACAAGTCTCACCGCAAACGAGGGGTCGGGTCAGGTCGAAGGGGACCAGCCATCAGGTCACCAACTAGCCGTGGGGCCGAAGGCGGCGATCTGGCAGGGCCTGAGGAACGCAAAGTACGTCACGGACTCGGCACCTGACTAGATGTTCTAGGAGGGTTCGGTAAGGGTTCCATGGGACCATTTCTCATTCCAGATGGCGCCGTACTTTGGCTCGATTCACAGATCATGGTTGTTGCGCGCTCATGGGAACAGTGAGGCTCCGGTAGACTTTGGTCCTACGCCCACGGCATGACCGACATATGGGTTGCAACCTTAGCCTGAGAACGGCCAGAGAGGCCCAGATAGTCTTCGTAGCTACAAGAACTCTCTGCCGAAATCAGCTGCGGCAGATTCAATTCACAATCGGCAGATGGGGCAAACTGCGGGTTGTCTGTCTTGCATGCTGTGGGAAAGGAAAATAGGTAGGCAGAGTGAGGGGTCCCTGTGCTCACACTGGGTGGTGATGGATTCACAGCTCAATTCAGGGTGATGATATTAGGGGAAGGGGAAGATGCTACAAGTAGTAGTAATATTACCTACTAGCTTGCAGATATTACCCGACCTGATAGAATAGAAACCATGCCCAACAGCGCCTAGTATCTTCCAAGCTGTTCCCATCACCACAATCACTGTGGCAGCCCAACCGCGCAAAGATTGCATACACGACTTGGCTCGCTCCAACTTGCTGACTTGGCCCTGTGTGGGCTTGCTTCATGCATGCATAAGCGGGCGGCCAGAGCGAAGGAGACGAGGGAAGAGTGAAGGATGACGATGGATGACAGGCCAAAATTCCATAGCTGCAGAGCTGCCGGTGCCCAAGCTGCATGTGTTCCAGTTTGACGCTCTCCGTCCATAGTAAGCGTAGCTTTGGGCTCATGCCCTCTCGATTTCTTTCAAAAAGGCCCGGTGTTCCCAGTGCTCCCAGCCCGGTGCTCGCTCCCCTTCCCACCTCTTCATCCTGCTCTCTGTTCGTCCTATTTTACCTTCGTCTCCTTTCTTGGTCGCCCGAAAGCGGCAAGATGAGGGGTGTTCGGGGACAGTGACTGCCAGGCTCCACCGACATCACTGACATCACCGAGCGACCGGTTCAAGTCCAGGCCCGGCTGTCAGTCGTCACTGCCTGGGGCATTGGACTCGGCTCCATCTTGTAGCCTGGGCGCTGGGCGCTGGGCGCTGACGTGTGCTTGGCCCGGCTGTGCTGGCCAGTACATTAGCAGGCAAGCGTGTGCTACTTTTGGGCCTGCTGGCCCTGCTGGGCGAGGACGCAACAGGAAGGCACACGCAATCTGGCGATCTGGCAATCTGGCAAATCTGGCAAATCTGGCAATTGGCAATCTGGCTCCTCCTTCTGAGGCTGACCACCTGCAGTGACTGCGCGGCCAGTCAGCAGTCGTCAGCCGACAGGGGACTGGGAAGTCCCCTGACAATCTCCAAAGCAACCAGGAACCCAACCGCAAATCCCATAATACCTGGGCCCAAAAATACTTCTTTTCGACTTCTCACTTCTCTCTATTCTCACACGACACCCAGTTCGACCGCCCGCCACAAGGCACACACAGCCTTCCAAGACACGAAGCCCCGATAGTCAACCTTCGGATTATTTGTGGTACGTACTACGTATGCCGCGGCGGCAATGCCTGCCATTGGCCCTCCGGATCGCGAGTGGCTTCTGGCCTGCACGACGCCATCCGCCCTAAACACAACACCTCCCTTGTTGCAAGCCCCTTTTAACCCCCATCCTCTGCCTCCTACGCGTCACCTGAGCCCGCAGTAGCTAATTTTTTCCCTTCTGCTTTAGCCAACTGCACCACCACAGACAGCTTCGCAGCTCGCCCACTCAGCTCAACTACGCCACGCAGCGAACCTTAGCTCTCCACCATGTCTCGCATTCAGATTCCCATGGATGCCATCACCTCGCGCCTCAACCTCAGCAACCGCTTCCAGGGCTTTACCTCTGGGCCCCTCAGCAGTCGCTTCAACAACCTCCGGCCCTTTGGCGAGTTCCTGGACTTTAAGCGCCTGTCCAAGCCCGTCAACTTCTCCGAGGCCCAGTCGCGCATCAACTACAACCTCAGCCACTACTCGAGCAACTATGCCGTCGTTTTCGCCATGCTGAGCATTTATGCTCTCATCTCGAATCCTCTCCTGCTCTTCGACATCATCCTGGCCATCGCTGGCATGTACCTCATTGGCATGCTTGATGGCCGCGACCTTGTCGTCGGTACCTTCCGCGCCACGTCGTCCCAGCTCTACACGGGTCTGCTCATCGTCACCGTTCCCCTCGGTCTGATCGCTTCGCCCATCTCGACTCTGCTGTGGCTCATTGGTGCTTCTGGCGTGACCATTCTTGGTCATGCTTCTTTCATGGACAAGCCTATCGACGAGGCTTTTTCCGGGGAGGCGGTCTAGGTGGTCGGCCGCGAGCTCCCGAATTTGCGCCCCCATGGGGAAGACCATCGAGGCGCGGGCGGAGGAAACCGGACGGGGAAGCTGCGCACCACGGGCTCTGGGGAGGTGACCCCAGGGTCCGTGAACTGGAAACGGACGAGGACGACGACACGGATACGCAAGGGGTTGGGTTGACTTCGAGGCGCGGCAAGCGCTTCATGAGCGATTCCCTGTACTTTACGGGCACAGACTTGGGTGACCGCAGGAGGGGCGCCTCGCGGCGGCGGGGTCAACCCTCTGACCATTCCGAGGATGATGACGAGGATGTGGCTTCTTCCACCAGTGGCGACGACGACATCGATGACTATGATTTGGCTCTGCTGGGTCCCGAGGGGAGAGAGGAGGCATTGGTCCAGACCGCAATGGCAAGGATTCAGCGTGCTCAGGCCCGGGGCAGGGCCGATGTTAGCCTCACCAAAGAGGAGCTGGGGGCTCTGGAGCGGAGGAAGAAGCGAATTGAGGAAGAGTCGGAGAGGCGGGAGCGCAAGAAACGCAGGGAGCATCGCATTGCGGTCCCACTGACGCATCTGGACCCCGTCTCTCTCAAGAACAAATCTTCCCCCTCCGCCCTCGAGTCGTCTTCCCGGCACAGCTCGGGAAGCGATCTCGGGGACGCTCAAGAACGTCAAACTTATCCCCCTTTAAGCTCTCGAACACGGCCAAGGTCCGGAACTTCGGCCTCTCAACGAGGATTCAGCCACGCGCTCGACGACCGTGGCTCGTCGCCGTTCCACTACGAATATGTGCAGCGTCCCGCGTCCTCCGCCGGCCGACACGTCGTATCGGACTCTGTGGCACGGCCCCGCTCCTCGTGGGGATCTCCCCATGACGAAGGCTGGGCGCCTACCTCGTCGCCTCCGTCGTCTCGCTCATCACGTCGGAATACCCTCGACCCGTTCCAGTTCCAGACAGCGGGTCCGCGCGCCTCCAGACGGCATGCGTCGGGCTCATCGGACCCGCCGTACCCACCAGGACGGGATGTGGAAGCTCCTGGTGCAGCTAGGAGCAGCCACGGGAGCAGACGATCCGTGTACGGTGGGACGAGTGACGAAGGGAGCGAGGCGAGCACAAGCGATGAGCTCAACAGCGGAGCACGTATTCGGGAGCCCATGAGGACACGGTCAGAGATCATCGTGGAGCCGGAACTGGAGCCGGAGCCGTCAAGGAAGAAGTCATCGGAGGTGGCGCCCAAGCGCAAACCTGTGCCGAGTAGAGGGAGGAAGAAGAGGAAGTAAAGGAGTCGCGCGCCTCGGTTTTGTTGATGAATGATGCCTTTCTCAGCCCGCTTTGTCTAGTAGACTTGTAATTATTGGGCTTTGCCATATAGAGATTTTTGCCAAGCCAAATATTAGCTGTGATGGTATGGGTAGAGCTTGCCAATACCGATAATGACGACTACAGTGATGGTCCCAGAAGCTTATTCCTGGTGTTGTCACTATTGTGCCGAGAATGCGACACATGCCTCGGTTCCGCCCGCGAACCCCTGTCGGGAGCTAGTAATATTAGTACCAGCTACGTAAGTCAGGTAGGGTCCACGTCGAGTTCCAGCGCCCAATGTCTGAATACTACTTTACAACGAGCCTCGCCCATTGAACTGCACGGCATCCGGATCCCTACGCTCGATCCGCCATCATCATAGGACCGATAAAGGGCCAAGTCAGTCCCCTCACCTCTTGCTTCGCGCTGCAAATGTCTCGCATCCAGTCACCGCCCGCGTCGACCGCGTCCGGCGGCGCCTCGGCTTCCAGGAACGCCATCAAGCGTCTCCTCAGGGAGGTGGACAAATGGCAGGAGGAGAAGAAGGAGGAGAAGGACATTGAGCGCCTCGGCCCCGTCAGCGAGGACGACCTCTTCGCCTGGGAGGCCGTCATCAACGGCCACGGCGTCGGCCACGGCTACGACGGTAAACCACAGCGCCCTACCTACTCAAGGCATGAGACTGCAAAACTGACCACTTCAACTACTCGCGCAGACGGCCGCTGGCTCATCAGCATCACCATCCCTCCCACGTACCCGCTCCAGCCGCCGCGCATGCGCTTCGTCACCAGCATCGTGCACCCCAACATCGCGCTGCAGACGGGCGAGATCTGCCTGGACCTGCTCAAGGACGCGTGGACGCCCACGTACAGCGTGCTCGAGTGCGTGCGCGCCGTGCGCATGCTGCTCAGCTACCCGGAGGTCGACAGCCCGCTCAACGTCGACGTCGCGACGCTGCTGCGCGGGGGGGACGTCCTGGGCACGAGGAAGCTGGTCGAGTACTGGTGCGCAGAGGAGGGGCGGTATGAGGGGCCGTGAGAAGGGGGAGGGGGTGAGCTCGGCCTCCGCGGGAGCGCGAGAAGAGGGGGGGAGAAGAGGTGGCGCTCTGCTTTCGGATTTGGGAATGGGTTAATGCTTTCTGCTGGCGTTTTCTTGGATCTACACATATCGCATGCTAGTCAAGCTTGAGCGAAGCTTACCTACAAATACCAGATACCTTGTACTATACCTATGCATTACATGTCGCCGCACCTGTCATAAGGTGTCATCATGAATACATACGTCGTGAAACTTGCCGGAAGTGACTGTCGTTCGTTCGTTGCACCGCTCTAGTTATCCCAAATGCCAATAAAACCACTCGACTTTGATCGACCGCCCCAACGCGGCCGCCCATATCTTACAAAAAAGACAAACCACATTTCGTATTTTTCACCATCGAAAGCTTCCATGTCTAACAGAAGGCTAGGTGCTGACAAGATGCAGCATCCCTGCTTTCGCCATGCGTAGTCCAAGAATGACAGAGCAGTATCCATTGTAGTAGCTGCTTTAGATAGAACGCCACACACCAGTCCAGATTCGAATGCTATCCAGGCCCCTCCTCAAGAGGAGCAGTACCGTCTTTTATGATTTTGATTTTGATTTTGATTTTGGTTCCTTCATTTTCCGCAGTTCAACGGGAATGGTTAGTTGCCGTCACAATCGTTACAAATAGGCGAACAAAGCAAGGGCCATTGTAGTTAGGCGCGCTTGCGCATGACAACGTAGATCTACTCGTTGTAATGATAGACCTGTGGTGCGGGTTAGCTCAGTTCAACCAAGTAAAGGTTTGCGTGCAGCCGTACCTTGTAATTGGGCAGTCCATAGGCCTGCCATCCTAAGCGCTTGGCCATCTTTGCGAAGCCTTCGGTCTCGATGAGATGGTAAAAGGCGAATGGGGGGAACATGGCACCGTCCCGATGTACGTCGGCCTTGACCAACAGGGCGGTGCCGCCAACGCCATCGAGGGGTACCATGAGATTTTGGGCCGGCTCCGTGGCCATGTACGCCATCAAGGCGCGGTATGTAGCCATTTCGGCATATCCCTCCAGCAGGATGTCGTTGGGGCCCATCTTGGCGGCCAGCTGTTGGGCAATATCGCTGTCTTGCCAGTTGTTGAAGTCGTACGCCCGCTCCGCCATCTGCTTCTTCTCCTCGTCGTAATATCTCTGGAAGCAGTTGGGCACGATCAGGGGCTGGTCATACGCCGCCAGATCCTGGATCAGCGTGGGTGGGGTCTCGACAATGTCCGAGTCGAGCCAGAGGACCCAGGACGTCGAGGGTCCGAGGGTTGTGAACAGGAGCGAGTTGCGGGCCTTGGACATGACCTCACGCCTCGCCTTCTGGTTCTCCATCTTGTGGCGCTCAGTCTCCTCCTGGGACGCCAGGGCGGGCTCGAAATCCTGCCGCAGGATGATGATGCTCTTGAAGCGGTACTTCTCGGGGCCCTTCTTCTGCGTCTTGTGGATCTGCTGCTGCAGAGCGGTGGTGGCAGCGTTACCCTCCTTGGTCTTGGGGAGAATGAAGCCGAGTGTGATGAGCTCGTGGGGATAGCTGAGCTGGAGCAGGTTGTCCCAGTATTCCTGGTAGAACCGGGCCATGGGGGTCAGGATCAGGATGTGCTCCTGATTGCCAATGGGGTCGGGGGTAATGGTGACATTGTTGAGCTTGTAGTGCGTCACGGGGGGAGGCCCAGGCTGGACGCTGGATCGCGGGTTCGGCTTGCGGTAGGGGGAGGTCGGGGGCGATAGGTGATGCTGGGCGGTATCGACGGCGAGGCGGGCGGTCGAAGAGGTGGAGGGAGCGACGAGGAAGACGATGATGAAAATGCAGAGCACAGCGCCGAGGAGAAGGGTCACTGGGTTGGCCTTCTTTAGGCGGACTGACCCCATGGGGCGAGCCATGGAGCCGATCTGGGTGCTGCGCTGCCACGCGGCCGCGACGGGTCGAGAGCCAAGAAGAGAAGGGGTGACCTATGCGTAGAGACACATGGAGACGAAGAAGGCCTCGCCGTCGGTGTGGTGGTCGATGGCGCAGAGGGGGAGGCAACGAGAGATTGCAGCGCGACAGGAGTTGTCGGGTCAGGAGAAGAAAAAGTGACGATGTCCCCGAAGCCCTTGGCGACAAGGGGATGTCCTCAATCTGTCTTTAGAAGCCCGGCAGGATACGGTCAGATTGCATGCAGGTGGCAGACGTCGCAATGTGGCACTTCAGGGATGGGAGCCCGGAGAATCCACGGCCCGAGCTACGCCCACGCCCGGTGCAAGGGATCTTGGGACCTTTGGTGATCACTGGGGGCACGTCTGGAAAACAACTGGGAAAGCAGTCATGGATGCCATTGACAATAATCTGAGAGTGATGTGTATGGAACTGCAGCCCTGGTTTCCATTGTCGTATCTGTTTGACTTGGAACCCCCTCTAGAAACTTCCCACGTCGTGCAACTCAAAGGGACGTTGAATCCGAGAGCCTCCCAAAACTAGAGGCACCCCTGTGGCACAGTGGCCTGGCCCCTGTTCGCCTGCAGAAAGGCCCCCATTGCCCCCCAATGGCTGGCGTCGCAACACTTCCAGGGCGACCAGGCTGGACACCAAGCTGCGAAGCCTCAACCGCCGCTCCACCTGGACTTCCAAAGTTCCATCCTCCACAACAAGGGCCATTGTTGACCAGCTTGAGCCACGATCTGGGAACGCAGCCTCGTGAGCTCTCTTTGTCGCTTCACGTCAATCCACATTCCCAAAGACATCCTCCTATTCCCGCCTCTGTTTGAGTATATCGCCACGGCTTTTACGAAACAATCTCTGCGGTTATCCTGGCTCATCGACCCTGCTTGTGCATCATCAGCTAGCAGGCATTTCTAGCCTTGCCTCACCTTTACCCTCTCCTCTACGTTTTCTCCTCTCCTCCTAGACCCCTCAACAGTTCACCATGGCTTCCAACGACAAGATGGACCGCGGGCTCGACGAGATCATTGCCGAGACTGTACGTATATCGACTGCAAACCTTTGGCGACCTCTTGGAGTCATCCTCCTGTCAGCCTTGGCTAACCCACCATCAGCGCACCACCAATGGACCTCGCGGCCGACGTGGTGGTGGCGGCGGCGGCGGCGGTCGCCG
This sequence comes from Amphichorda felina, assembly GCF_050947745.1. Taxonomy (NCBI): domain Eukaryota; kingdom Fungi; phylum Ascomycota; class Sordariomycetes; order Hypocreales; family Bionectriaceae; genus Amphichorda; species Amphichorda felina. The sequence goes on from NW_028145049.1 coordinate 2,868,026, forward strand.
TCGCGAGCGACAGGACGGGCCCCGAGACGGAGTAAGAAAGGTATGTCAGTGCTTCGCTGTCATGCATCAGCCGCCCAAGCCCGTGCTAACTACCGTCTATCCAGGTTGAACCATCCTCCCTCTGATCATTGCTTCTCGACGCCTCTCGCCTTGCACCTCGACCGCAGCCTATCCATCGATACTCGCAGCGTCTTGGATGATGCAGAGAGGCTTTTCCATTTGCAACAAACGTGGCTAACTCGCGTTTCTTCCCCCCCTACAGTCCTATCGCGACGAACCCAGAAACCTTGACAGGTCAGTGTGTGATATCGGCGGAATCTGAGTTCGACTGGCTGACTCTGTTGAAGCGAATGGGTGCACGATCGGTACGAAGACAATAGTAAAGGCTCCGATAACCACCCCTCCTCAACTTCGAACTCACACTCCTCCCAGACCATCGCAGAGGCCCAACTCCCCGCCGCCCACGCGACGCCGCCGAACCTGCATCCGAGCAGTAAGCTTCGCCGATTGTTGGAACCCTGGAACTAGCTAACTCAGGATCACAGGGATACGAGGGGGACCAAAATTCGCGTGGACAACATCCACTACGATCTCACAGAGGACGATCTCGACGTACGTAAAACTTGGGCGGATGAAATGAACAAGAGAGCCTAAGCTGACCGTTCCCCAGGAGCTGTTCCGAAGAATTGGACCTGTCACGAGGTTGCAGCTTCGCTATGACAGGGCTGGCCGGTCCGAGGGAACTGCCTATGTGACCTACGAACTCAAGGAGGACGCAACGGAAGCTATTCGACAGTTCGATGGAGCGAACGCGAATGGTACTGCGCCTGCAATTTGATTTCTCTTTGACATGACTGACAACGCCTCAGGTCAACCAATCCGACTGACCCTTCTCCCCGCCAGGGGCGAACGCTCCCGCAACCCCTTTGATAACGCCGTCATGCCCGGACGGCCTTTGTCCGAGAGAATCACTGCGCCTGGTGGCAGGGCTCGTTCGCAATCCCCCTCCAGCAAGTACACTCAAGAGGATGCCGTTCGGAAGGGGATCGATAGGTATATCCCTGGACAGGGTGGTAGATCGCGAACTCCGCCTCCTTCTCGACGTCGGGGCGGCGGTGGTGGTGCTGGCGGCGGCCGACGACCTGGAGCGCGCAGAGAGCGCGGAGAACGCGGAGAGCAGGATAGCAACCGCGGCGGCCGGGGCAATCCCCGAGGCAAGAAGACTCAGGAGGAACTCGATGCCGAGATGGAGGATTACTTTGGCGGCGGCGGCGCTGCGGATGGAGCCAACGGCAATGCCGCCCCAGCCGCGACTGGAGGAGATGAGCAGGGCACCGGCGCTGCCCCTGCTGCTGTGGACGATATTGACATGATTGAGTAAGACTCGTCTTGTGCGGAGCAATATGTACACAACCAACCTTATGGCCAGGTCATGGGTAACTATTGGTAATGGGAGTCATCATCGACGGTATACGAAACAGTGTCAGACCAGGGAATTAGCACAAGATCTTTAAACCGATGCCGATCGATTCACTGATGAAGTTTTACATCGAACATTGCGTCTACATAATGCACTCGGGTTTGCTCTTGGTGTGTCGAATTGGCCCTACATAGCGATCCACCAGTGTCTACGGCTCATGCCGAAGTCGCAATGTGCTAGCAGATCACGTCAACTCAACCCTCTCCAACATCTCCGCATCTGCAACAAGGATATTTCATGAACATCGCATCTAAGCTATCCATGAAACACGGTTTTGCACCCATAATCAGCACAAATTGACATACTATGGCTCACGAGGAGTACCCTGTTCCCAAAATCGGGATCTTATCCGTGGGCGATATGGGGGCCGGTATAGCCAGGCTCCTGACAGCTCACGGGTTTCCAGTGGCGACCAACTGCCAGGGAAGAAGGTGAATTGCCCTTCATACCTGAACAAACCGAGAGGTTCCACTCATTGCTTTTGACCAGTGAAGATACGGTTGAACGAGCTCGGAGCGCCAATGTCGAGCTTCTGGCCTCGGACCTGGAACTCGTCCAGCAGTGCACCGTCATCCTCTCCGTCGTCCCACCGCGAGATGCCGAAGCGACAGCCCAGAGGATCATTGATGCGCTGGCGGGGGGATCCCGCAAAGGGATTCTCTACTTTGCAGACCTGAACGCCGTATCCCCGGGGACGGCCAAGACCACGGCCGCGTCCTTCGAGAAGGCCAGAGTCCCTGTCGTCTTCATTGACGGGTGCATCCTGGGAGGGCCTCCACGGCCAAAAGCGAGCGCCGACCCGGGAACCAACGGCATCAAGAGCACCGGAGATGACGACGAGAGTGACTGGGTGCGTCCGCGGATCCCCATCTCGGGGCCCCAGTCGCTCTCATCGCTCCCCCACGGCGAGCGCCTGGCCTCGGTCCTCAACCTGCGCAGCATCTCCCCGGACATTGGCGCCGCGAGCGGCCTCAAGATGTGCTTCGCCGCCATGACCAAGGGCTACACGGCCATCGCGACCCAGTCCTTCGCGACGGCCCACCGCCTGGGCGTCGCCGACGACCTGCGCGCCGAGATGGCCCACCTCAGCCCCGCGCACCTGGCCACGGCGGAGCGGGCCGTGCCGTCCATGGTACCCAAGGCGTACCGCTGGGTGCGCGAGATGGAGGAGATTGCGGCCACGATGAGCGGCGAGGGGGGGTGGGCGAGGGAGCTGTTTGACGGTGCGGCCGGCGTGTACAGGTCGGTCGCCGAGGATGAGGTGCTGGGCGGGGAGAAGACGGGGAAGAGGGTGAGGGGGACGACCCTCGAGGACGTGTCGGCTGCGATGGCAGAGGGTCTGGAGAGGAAGAGGAAGAAGACGGGGTAGTGTCTCTTTTCTATCCATGACAGTGTCCTGAGCGGACGTTTATTTAACGGATTGAAGTCTCATGAGCTACACGAACCATCTATTATAGAATACAAGCCCAAAAATATCTCCCTTCATCTCTCTAGTAGTACAATGGGGGTGTTACAAGTTGGTACAGAATGAAACAGTCGCTCGGGGCACCCCTCACGGTATGCCCAGCTGCGCTCCAGGCACGCTCAGCTTGAACGGAGTGGCTGCAGCGCCAGACAGGTAGACGGCCGAGTTGGAAATGGCGCCGAAGTGATCCGGCGTGATGACAATGTCATCCGTGGACTCTGTGCCTTGGCAAAGTTTCGAGGCGTCCTCAAAGACGCCAAAGACCAGACGATGGCGGCGATCGCCGCCGCTCCGCTGCAGCTGAGCCTCTGGAGACCAGATGCCAGAGCAGTAGAACTGGACCTCGGAGCCCACGGGGACAAAATCGGACTGCCCGCCGTTTCCGAAGAGTTTGAGCATCTCCTCCTCTTCCGAGGCAGGAAAGTGTGATGTCTCGGGGTCGAGGGAGAGGAGGCCAGCTTTGCTCCCCCATCCGCCGCCACCGCTTACTATTCCAACATTAGCGTTCCAAGAGGTCGTGGGTAATCTCGGGATCTCGGTGCCTTACATAGCTTAAACAGGCGGCCCCCGTTACGGATCGCCTCTATCAAGTTTTCCTTTGCACCCGCTTCCTCCAGGTTCTCAACGTGCCAGTTCCTGGCGTTGGCGGACTTGCCAGGTGCCGGGCTGACCACAGCCCAGACACCCATAAGCGGTACCTCGACCCCCGGCGGCAGCTTCTTCTGGATCTCCTTGTAAATGTCGTCGACGCTCGCCTCCAGCTCGGAGGAAGCGGGTGTCGAGCGGCCATCAATCTGGAGGCGCCGGAGAATGTTGCCGAAGCTCTCGGTGACTATACGTGGCTGGGTGAGTCCTCTCAGAGGCAGCCAAAGGTGCGGATTACTCGGGCTCTGGAGGGGGACGTTGATCTGCTGCTCCATCGTCTCTTTGCTCTGTACCAAGCGGGGAGAATCGCCGGACAGGTCGAAGCGAGAAGCCATCAATGTCGAAGGCTTGCCGTTCTGAAAGATTGTATGCGCAAGGGGGACCGTGACTGTCGAGGCATCGTCGAGCCCAAAGGTGAGAGCTCCGACGTCGTCGTTGCGCGCACTCCTCTCCTTCGTAGGGGCCCACAGCTGCGGGAGGATCACATCTGATGGGCCCCGCAGGACGGCTATACCCTCGTTCTCAGCCATGGACGGCCGGGTCACCGAGGGTACATGGTCGACGACAGCAGACACGAGGTGGAAGTGGCCCCCTTCTCCGGCGGGAGACAGCAACTCGGCCCAGCGCCCAGCAGAGGCAGCGCTGTCGATTAGCCTTGTCAGCCCAGGGCTCGCTAGGACCACAGCTGCGTCATGGCCTTTGTCTCCCGAGCCAGTGATGCTCATCTCCTGGCACAGGTCCTTGAACCTCTTGATCAATGCGTCCCCATCTCGCTAGAAGCAGGTTAGCGGGCCGGCCCGTCTCAGCACAGGATTCTGAGGGGAAACTACCATCAGCGACTGCGGTATCTCGGCAGTGAACAACGATGGACTACTGCTTGCAACCTCCTGCGTGCTTACAAACCTCTGCGTCACCGGCAGAGCCTTCAAAAGGCCCTTGAGATGAGTCAGAGGGCCATGGCAGCGTCTTGTCGCCGTTCGGAGCATCATGGCTATTATTCCTTAAGTCTGCTGAGTATCTGACGAGTAACAGATGCTCGGGATTGAGTCATCAGGACATGGTATTAAAGTCGATGCTGTTGAACGAGCTGAACCATGGTCGTGATGAATTCACATCCAACTTTCAAGTGTGGCTAGAGAACTGTCGTCCCCCAGACGCCTCCTGCGCCACATCACCCCCAGTACGTACCTTACCCACCATCCAACACCGGCCTGCGCCACACCAGGACCCCTCATCGACGCCGATTTTATCCCACTTCCTACTTCCGGGTCTCGTCCGTGACTCAACTTTTGCTGGGCGGTCCATTGGCTTTTTTCCTGCCATCAATTTCTCACATTTTCCGGTGTAGGACTGCATTCGAAGCCCTCGTTTGCGGGCTTCACCTTGAACTCCCATCACGACGTTCAGACTCGCCGTTCGTGCACTTCGCGTGCGATCAGTCTCCCCACGTCGACCCGCCAGTACAACCAGCGCCGCTGCCGCCGCCGTTGCCGCCATGGCTACCAACAGTGGGCGAGGAAACCCCAGTGAGTCTCCCGGCCGCTTCGCGATGGCCTCTGCAGTAGATCAAGGACAGTGTTCTGACCAGATGCTGCCCGTCTTCCAGTTGGGTCCACTGAGGGCCTCGAGAACAGCAACACGGCCCCCGCCGTCGCCGCCGACGTCAAGAACGACATTGCGAATGCCGCCTCTACCGACGGCATCGCGCCCAAGGTGAAGACAGAGAAGGAGTGTATGTGCCACCGCCGCCGGTTCACCTCTCTCCCCCGTATCCCCAGGACTGACTCGGGTCGCGTTGCAGTGGAAAAGGAGCGCAAAAAGGCCGAGAAGGCCGCCAAGCTCGAGGCCAAGAAGGCAAAGCTCGCCGCCACCGCTGCTGCCGCCAAGCCGGCCAAGGAGAAGAAGGTTAAGGAGAAGAAGCCCGAGGAGGTTATACCCGAATACGTCGAGGACACGCCCGCCGGCGAGAAGAAGCGCATCCGATCCTTCGACGACCCCCAGTTCAAGGCCTACAACCCTGTCGCCGTCGAGTCCGCTTGGTACAGCTGGTGGGAGAAGGAGGGCTTCTTCAAGCCCCAGTTCAAGGAGGATGGCTCCATCAGGGATGAGGGCAAGTTCGTCATTGCCCACCCCCCGCCCAACGTCACCGGTGCCCTGCACATGGGCCACGCTCTAGGCGACGCCCTGCAGGACATCATGATCCGCTGGAACCGCATGCAGGGCAAGACGACCCTGTGGATCCCTGGCTGCGATCACGCCGGTATCTCTACCCAGAGCGTTGTCGAGAACATGCTGTGGAGGCGCCAACAGAAGACTCGCCACGACCTCGGCCGAGAGAAGTTCGTCGACACCGTGTGGGAGTGGAAGGGCGAGTATCACAAGCGCATCAACAAGGCCCTGTCTAGCCTCGGAGGATCCTTCGACTGGAGCAGGGAAGGTACGTGAAGAACAAGAACCCCAAGAGGCCACTTCATGCTGAGCTGGCGCTGACCTCGTATATAGCATTCACCATGGATGAGAACCTCTGTGCCGCTGTCACCGAGACCTTTGTCCAGCTCCACGAGGAGGGCATCATCTACAGAGCCAACCGTCTTGTGAATTGGTGCACAAAGCTCAACACGGCCCTGTCCAACCTTGAGGTCGTCAACAAGGAGCTGCCAGGCCGCACGCTTCTCGAGGTTCCGGGATACGACAAGAAGGTCGAGTTCGGCGTCATTGTCCATTTCAAGTACCCCATCGAGGGCTCGGACGAAACCGTCGAGGTGGCTACGACACGTATCGAGACCATGCTGGGTGATACCGGTATTGCTGTTAACCCCAAGGACCCGAGGTACACGCACCTTGTTGGCAAGACCGCCATCCATCCCTTTGTGGAGGGGCGCAAGCTTCCTATCATTGCCGATGAATACGTCGACATGGAGTTCGGAACTGGTGCTGTCAAGCTTACCCCGGCCCATGACCCCAACGATTTCACCCTCGGTCAGCAACACGGTCTCGAGTTCATCAACATCCTGACCGACGACGGCTTCATGAACGAGAATGCGGGTCCCTACAAGGGCCAGAAGCGATTCGATGTTCGCTACACTATCCAGGAGGACCTCAAGAAGAAGGGCTTGTACGTTGACAAGAAGGACAATGCCATGAAGGTGCCCCTGTGCGATAAGTCCAAAGACATCATTGAGCCGCTTATGAAGCCTCAGTGGTGGGTGAGGACCAAGGACCTCGCTGGGCCCGCGCTGGAGGCCGTGCGCAGCGGTGAGATCAAGATCCGCCCCGAGACTGCTGAGCGAAGCTACTACCGCTGGCTGGAGGACATCAACGACTGGTGCATCAGCCGACAGCTCTGGTGGGGCCACCGCTGCCCCGTCTACTTTGCAAAGGTTGAAGGCGAGACGGGAGACGTCAGCGATGACAAGCGCTGGTTCTCGGGAAGGACAAGGGAGGAGGCTGAGGAGAAGGCTAGGAAGGCCCTGCCCGGCAAGACATTCACCCTTGAGCAGGACGAGGATGTCCTCGACAGTGAGTGCCCAAAATAGCATGACCATAACTTGAGAATGTCACTAACACCGTGTAGCCTGGTTCTCGTCGGGTCTCTGGCCATTCAGCACGCTTGGTTGGCCCAAGCAGACTCCCGATCTCGAGAAGCTGTACCCTACGTCGGTCCTGGAAACCGGCTGGGATATTCTGTTCTTCTGGATCGCCAGAATGATCATGCTCGGTCTGAAGATGACTGGCAAGGTCCCCTTCACCGAGGTCTACTGCCACAGCCTTGTCCGTGACTCGGAGGGCCGGAAGATGAGCAAGAGTCTGGGCAACGTTGTCGACCCCCTTGATGTCATCTCTGGCATCAAGCTCGAGGAGCTGCACGAGAAGCTTCTCCAGGGCAACCTGCACCCCAACGAAGTTGCCAAGGCCACCAAATACCAGAAGACTGCCTTCCCTAACGGCATCCCCCAGTGCGGTGCTGATGCCCTGCGCTTCACCATGGCCAACGCCACAACCGGTGGTGGCGATATCAACCTCGAGGTTAACATGTAAGCTTCCCCTACTCCGAAACCTAGCCTCAATTTGCTAACGCCAGGCAGTATCCACGGATACCGCAAGTTCTGCAACAAGATTGTGAGTCAACATGTACCGCTGAGGCCATCACCACTTGCTGACAATGCATTGTAGTTCCAAGCGACCAAGTACGTCCTGGGAAGTCTGCCGGAGGACTTTGTTCCCGCGGAGAAGGGTGGCGCCCCTGGAAAGACTCTGGCCGAGCGGTGGATCTTGCACAAGATGACCACTGCTGCCCGGGACATGAACCAGGCGCTCGCTGATCGGGAGTTCTCCAAGGCCAGCATCCTTGTCTACCGTTACTGGTACAACGAGCTGTGCGATGTCTACATCGAAAACTCCAAGTCCATCATCCGTGACGGCACCGAGGAAGAGCGCCAGTCCGCGCTGCAGACTCTGTACACGGCCCTCGAGGCGGCTCTAACCATGATCCACCCCTTCATGCCGTACATCACCGAAGAGATGTGGCAGCGGATGCCCCGCAGGCCCAACGACAGCACCAAGTCTATCATGCTCGCCGCTTACCCGACCTACAACGCCGCTCTCGACGACTCCGAGTCCGAGACCGCCTACGAGATCGTGCTGGAGTGCACAAAGGGTGTTCGGTCTCTGATGGCTGAGTATGCCATCAAGGAGAACGTCAATGGTAAGTTTGCACCACACATCAGCCATCTATCCACTTCTAACATCGTCCCAGTCACTATCCAGGCATACAACCCTACGTCGCTCAAGACTGTCGAGGACCAGGTCAGCTCGATCAAGACTCTCTCCGGCAAGGGTGTCACCAACATCGAGATTCTTGGACCCGACGCTGCCCGCCCTGCTGGCAGCGTCGCCTACCCCGTGGGCACGGCTGCGTCCGTCTTCCTCTATGTCAAGGGCCGCGTCGACATGGATGCCGAGATTGCCAAGGCCCAGAAGAAGCTGGACAAGGCCAGCACCGCTGTCAAGAGGCAGGAGAAGACCCTCTCCGACCCCGTTTACAAGGAGAAGGTCTCGGCTGAGGTGAAGGAGGCCGACGAGGCCAAACTGGCGGATGCCAAGCAGGAGGTCAAGAGCTACGAGGAGACTATTAAGCAGTTTGAGCAGCTTAAACTAGAGTAGACGATGCATCGACGGATGATTTCATGAAATGCTCTGGCGGAGTACAGGTAGAGAAGAAAGAATCAAGGATGGCAAAATACACACACACATTGATCTATTTCAAAGTCCATACATGGTATTGATTGGTATCATTATAAATCTAAGGTAGCTTAGCTGTTCAAGCAGTGATAACCATGTCATTTCAACGACCTCCCTTGCCTCCTCCCCCTTCGTCCTTCTTCATTCCCCCTCCACGGACTGGCCTTGACTGAGCAGCCTCGTGCCGTTTCAGCTCGTCTGGCACCTTGGAGATGGAACTCTTGCTCAGCATCTGTTTCAGATCATACAAGACATCGGCATCCTCGTTGCCCAGGAACGTGATGGCCACACCGCTCTTGCCCGCACGACCAGTACGACCAATGCGGTGGGTATAGCTCTCAATGCTGGTGGCCATGTTGAAGTTGACAACGAGCGAGACATCAGGCACATCGATACCACGACCAGCCAGGTCGGTGGCCACCAGGACCTGCGTCTGGCCCGAGCGGACCGAGGCGAGGGCGGCCTCGCGCTGCTCCTGCGTCTTGGAGCCGTGCAGCGTGACGGCCGACCAGCCCATGGCCTTGATATCGCGGGCCACGGCGTCGCAGTTGCGCTTGATGTTGACAAAGACAATGATGGGCGGCGCGAACTCTTCGCGCGAGAGGATCTCCTGGAGGCGCTTCTTTCGGCGGTCCTCGCCAGGCACGAACTCAACCCGCTGCTCAACAGTGTCCACAGCCTCGCCGGCGTTACCGATGGTGACTGTCGCTGGGCGTCGAAGATACTTCCTAGCAATCTTCTCCACGAGAGGCGGCATCGTGGCCGTGTACATCATGGTCTGGCGGTAGCGGTCCCTGCCGCCGAGGTAGCTCTTCATGAGCTGCGAGTTCTCAGCGTCGTCCGTGTCTGGCTTCTCGTTGGTGACGGGCAGGGCGTCGAGGATCTTGTTGACCGACTCCTCAAAGCCGAGATCAATCATCCGGTCAGCCTCGTCCATGATGATGTAGCAGCACTGGGAGAGGACCAGCAACCGCCTCTCGATGCAGTCGACGAGACGACCTGGTGTGGCGACGATAATCTCGGCGCCTTCGCGGAGGGCGAAGGCCTGTTCTTCGAGGGAGTGTCCACCGACGATGCTGACGCAGCGGAAGCCTAGGGGCTGAGCGAACTTGCGCGCCTCCGTCTCAATCTGCTGCACCAGTTCACGCGTCGGGGCGAGGATGAGGGCGTATGGTCCGTCATTCTTGTTGGTCTCGGTCAGGGGAGGTAGGTCGGAGATGTAGACGAGCAGCGGGAGCAAGAAGGCCGCTGTCTTACCCGAACCAGTGACGGCGACACCGATGAGGTCTCGCGCCTGTAGAGCGATGGGGATGGCAGCTCTCTGGATGGCTGAGGGCTCCTTATAGCCCACCCGATCCACAATGTCCAACAACCGACTCGGCAGGTTCGACTCTTGCCAGTTGCGCATGGGGTTGGGAATAGAGCCACCTCTAGTGCTGATGCCAAAGTCCTCCTTGAAGATACGCCAGTCACGCTCGCGCATCTCGCTAAGAGGCTTCTCTGACCAGTGTCTCCCCAGCCCTGTCCTCTCGGCACGCTCACGCGCCCTGTCGCGGGCCCGGTAAAAGTCCTCCATGATCCCCTTTGCGCGTTCCTTTCCGTTCTCCTTGTCTCGCATCTCGATCATCCTAGCCCTCTTGCGAGCCCGCTCTTCCGACTCTTTGTCGAACTCGCCTCCCACTCCCGCGAAGGAGGAGCCTCTGTTGACGCTTTGACTCGCGTACAGCGGATCGTTATCCCGCCATGTATCCTCGTCGGCGTCCCACTCAAAGTTGAACTTCTTCTCCATGGTGCGCATCCGCTTCTTCTTGGCCGAGAAGTTGGATTGCTGGTTAACCTCCGGGCCGAGATATCGTGACCGTAATAGCTCCGCCTCGATATCCTCGGCGGAGCGCTTGTCGCCCGTGTTCTTGTCGCCTTTCTTGGAGTCCCTGGCATCACGGTCGCCGTCGCGAGCGTCACGTCCACCACGTCCACGGGGTCCATCGCGCCTATCTCTTCCATCTCTTCCATCTCTTCCATCTCTTCCATCTCTTCCATCTCGCCCGTCGCGACCCCTGCCACGATCGTCGTTCATCGCCCTGGGGCCTGTGGGAACATGGTTCGATCCGTTGGGCACCCCGTTGGGTGTCGAGTTGCTGTTCTGCCGCGACTCCCATTTCCGCTCATCTTCTCTGCGTTTCTGTGCCTCCTCTTCAAGCTTGCGCTTCTTCTCATCCGCTTCCTGCTTCAACTTTTCGGCTGCGAGGCGCTCGCGTTCGGCCTTGGGAATGAACCTGGGTTTGGCTGCCGCGGCGTCAGCGGCCTTCTTTTTGCGCAGGATGTCTTCGACATCGAGAGGCATCGTGTAAAATTATCGTATCGCGCAGCTGATGTACAGAGCAACGACGGTGATGGGTTGGAATTTTATGGCACAAGAAAGTCAAGAGGTGGGAACCTCTTCGAAGGTCATGGACAAGGCTGAAAGCAAGTAGTTGCGTTGTGCAGGTTTGGGCCAATCAGCGTCCGCCAATCTTCCCGGATCAACCCCAGAGCTGCCAGGGTCAGAAATCTTGTAGCGCAGCCTCGGGAGGAGCCTCAAGTGCAGCTTTCTTTCCGACGACGACGAACGACGCCAGCAGCCTTCCACCGTCTGCCCACGGACACCCCCCCAGCACCATGGCTTCGAGCTCGCAGAACCTCATCCAGCTGGCCAAGTCGCTGCCGTCCCCGCTGCAGCGCTTCTTCGCCCGCTGGCCGCCCGCCGTCATCGTCCCCGAGGGCCACCCCCCGACACAGTACCAGGAGGCCCGCCCGAACCCCTTTAAGGTCTACAAGAACCCCACAACCGGCGTCTGGCAGGATCCCGTGTACTCGCAGCGCCGGCAGGCGCAGCTGGTCCAGATGGCGCGCGAGCACGGTGTCGAGCACCTGCTGCCCGAGACCAAGAAGGGTGTTGAGTACCGCCTGGCGTATCGCGTGGAGCACGGTCTGCGTGTGAAGGGTACCGGTGTGGGACAGAGCGTCAAGGGACACATCCACGAGAGACACATGATTTCCAAGTACGTTGGGCCGCGGCCCTTACTACAACAACTGCTACGGGGAGCGGCTACTAACAGAGAACAGGATGGAGAAGCGGAGAAAGGCCATGCTAGAGATGCCCGAACTTATCAAGGCCTGGAAGAGGGTAAGATCCCCAGTTGCCGTTTCAATTGCCAACGTCTTCAATGCTAACGCGCGGCATATAGGTCGGGAGGAAGAACTGGACCAAATGGCCGAAATAAATGCCTGGCGGACAGAGTTCACAGCTTACGCGGATGTACATTTACCATGTATTCCTATGTACCAATACACATACTATCACAAGTTTTGCTGGCACATAACGCTCGCCATGGAATCGTTACCCAATGCCCCATAAACATCCTTCGCGAAGATATATACAAGTCACGTGATACACCAACATGACAACTCCTAAGTGATGGTGTAAAATCTGTGGATGAAACCTCCGACACATACCAGTAGAGCACATGAGAAGCTCTTGCTCCCAGCTCATGGATCCGCCAAATCCCTCTGAGCTGGCAACCCATTACCAAGTCCTCAAGCTCAGCCCCGCCATTCTCGACACACAACATGACCCATCTACCCTCATAAAAAAGGCCTACCACCGCGCCCTCCTCCAAAACCACCCAGACAAGGCCACGCCCTCCACCTCCTCCTCCTCGCCATCTATATACACCGTCGACCAAATCACAAGGGCTTTCACTGTTCTATCCTCCCCATCACAGCGCGCCGCCTACGACACGTCCCTTCGCCTTCAGACCACCAGCGACGGCGAAGGCATCCCTGGCAGCCTCAGCACCAAGTTCCAGACGGGTGTAGAGAACGTAGACCTGGATGACCTAGCGTTCGACGACGCCGAGGAATGCTGGTATCGCTCCTGCCGGTGTGGTAACGACAGAGGCTACGTGTTCTGCGAGGCGGATCTAGAGGAAGTGGGAGACGAGGGTGAGCTAATGGTGGGGTGCTTGGATTGCAGTCTGTGGTTAAGGGTTCACTTCGCCGTCGTTGAGGATGATCAAAGTATCGTGGACTCTGGTCAACGGAATTAATGATAAAACAATACAAAAGGCCAATAAATGATGCTCAATGTGAACTACGATGTGTGCAGGTTATTTTCGCAACTTCATCCTCTACGAGTACCTCATGGCCAACCACCAGCAGGTGTCCCGTCACGAGTCCAGCCGATTCTGAGACCTTAATAAGAAGCTAGAAAAACTGTTGCACTGGATCTCTATCCACTGAGCCAGCGAGGCCATGTTTTTCAGTGTATTGAAAGCAATTTTAGTATTTTTTAATTGTCCAGACGGTCGCGCATTAGAGTCTAGAAGCAGGACCTTCCCAATGCTCTTCTTTAGGCCTCCGTGCCGAGTTCCGTTGGCAAAGGTCAAGCCCCTCCGTTTGTTTGCGTGTTTACTTAAACGATGCCGAGGCTCTTGGTCAAAAAAAGAAGTCTTTCCGTCCACTCCGTAGACACCATCCCACCCGACTCCAGCTCTGGGCGAACCCCAGAAACACTGCCACGAGGGTTGTTTATTCGGAAGCCTTGGGCTCCTCTGCGGCGGGAGCATCGCCAGCAGGGGCATCCTCCTTGGGAGGCTCCTGAGAACCAGAGTTGTCGGCCTCGGACGAGGTCCACAGGGTCTACACGCACCTAGTTAGCAAGAGCGTTCAAGTCGACCTTCAGTCTGTGTCACTTACGAGGTTATCGCGCAGAAGCTGCATAATAAGCGTTGAGTCCTTGTAGCTCTCCTCGCTGAGGGTGTCAAGCTCTACATGACGTCGTCAGCAACTCCGTGTCTGTGGAGAAAGAGCCCAGCCCTTCTTGTGGGGGAACTTTACCGGCAATGGCGTCGTCGAAAGCCTGCTTGGCAAGATGGCAAGCCTGGTCAGGGGCGTTCAGAATTTCGTAGTAGAACACGGAGAAGTTCAGGGCGAGACCCAGGCGGATCGGGTGGGTGGGAGGCAGGTCAGTCTGAGCAACCTCGGTGGCAGCCTTGTAAGCCTCGAGCGACTTGTCGGCGGAATCCTTGCGGCGGTCTCCCATGGCGAACTCGGCAAGGTAGCGGTGGTAGTCGCCCTTCCTGTGATTGTTGTGTCAGACGCTGGCTCTTCCAGAAGGGTACTAGTCAAGGGGGCGCACATCTTGTGGTAGAAGACCTTGGACTCGCCAGACTTGGCAGAGGGAATCAGGTGCTTGTCAAGGACATCGAGGATATCGTCGCAGATCTTGGCAAGCTCGTCCTCAATCTTCTGGCGGTACTCCTTGATGAGAGCAACCTGGGAGGAGTTGCCCTTGGTCTCCTCCTTCTGCTCAATAGACGTGACTATTCTCCAGGAAGCGCGGCGGGCACCGATGACGTTCTTGTAGGCGACGGACAGGAGGTTCCGCTCCTCAACACTCAGATCACGGTCCTCGGAAGCGACGATCTTCATGTTCTCAACCATCTCTGAAAGGGGGTTAGTGCCTCGTTGGATGATGCAGGGGCGATTTGGACAAAGGCGGCACGTACCCTCATAGCGCTCGGCCTGCTCAGCGAGCTTAGCCAGGTAGACAGCGTCTTCTTGACCCATTTTGGCGGTGTTTGTTTAAGGTAACGACACTGTGGTAGAACGAGTTAGCAGGTAAAGGGCATCTCGTGCGGGAGTGGCCACGGTAGCAAAAGGTCATAAACGTTGGGCAAGGCGGATAAGGGGTTGAGGTGGCGAAAACACATGGCTGAAGACCGCAAGCGAGACTTCTCCAGGCTTCGAATTGCTGGGGTAAGCCGCATGGGCTGTGGGAGGAACAGAAGGCGCGCGCGGATTTGCATGACGAGAATGGCGAAATTGGCAAAGTGATGACGCTCCCCCGCTCTCCTTGATCTCGTCTAGTGGGGTTGGACAAGTTGTACTGGAGATTTGCCCGGGCAGGTCGCAAAAAGCATCGAGAGCGCCCAATCGATTGTGATAGGACGTCTTTCGGGTCTCTCGCCGGTCTCACGGGCGTGTCGCGGTGGTGCAGATGTTCGCCTGCTGCAGCCTTGGCCAGGAGCAACGGGTGGGGGAAGGACAATGACGACAGAGCAAGTCCCAGCTCGAGCCGGAAACCAGGCGATGCGCATAAGATAAACGCAAGGGTCCACGTACCGTATTAGGGATTGGATCGGTATAAGAAGAGTTCCCTAGTCAAATAGACAATGGGGCTTGTTGAGGAGGAGAAAGTGCGTGGTGGACGAATGTGGAAGAGTTGGATGCGGCGGTGGTTGTTCAGTAGTGGTTTTGGGGGTGAAGTGAGGTGGGTTCGAGGCGCAGGTAATAATAAGAGCGCTCGGACGGGGCGCAAGCCAACTAAGGCAAAAGGCGGGCAAAGGTGGTGAGCAACGCTGCGGGCGGAAGTGGAAATTTGGCGCCGCAGCGGTTTCGGGGTCATTGTTGGGGAGGGAGCTCAGTGGTGCCAGGCTCTGTCAGCGCCTCACAGCGCCTCACAGCGGGACACGCACAGCGCAAGGGGGCCTGCTGTGGTGCCTGGAAACGCGCCAACTCCAGCACTAAACCTTGGACCCAACTGGGCGTCGCACGACGCCATTCGTCACTCGCCGTCAAGCACCGTCCAGGCACCCAATCACTGGGCCTTTTTCTGCCCATCATCATGGAATGGGATGGATCCTCCTCCTCCTCACGTGCGGTGCAAAGTCCTTAGAAGTCTCCCCCAGTGTCCTTGCCGTTCTTTGACGGTCAGCCCAGTACCACAGGTACATGAAAATACTTTCGCTTCATCTCCGTTGAGATTGGACCCCCAACCACAAGAGACACCATGCGAGAAGACATCCATTGCGAACGGTAGGGGCCTCCCAACTCGACCTCCTACGTATGTGGAGTACTAGGTAGTACTAGTATTATTACTCGCTGCTTGCTACGTACCGTCGACAATGGTCACAGGGAACTGACACTCTAATCTGGGCGAGGAGATGCAGCTTCAACAAGCCCACGAGAGCTCCGTGCGCGGAAAGCCCTCAAGAGATTTACACGCAAACGTGGTTCAAATTATGTCCTTGAACTAACTATATCTGTTTCACAGCTGTTACATCCACGATCTACATCACTATTTGTCTAAGATTGACTCATGAAATTCGCCCGCTCTAGTGGAGAATCTCGTCTAATTCCTCTGAACCTGGTGTGATGCACTGATATGGGCAACTTTCTCTTATATGGGAACTTATTCCATAAGTGGTAAAGTTACTCGGACTATAGGAGATATCCGCTTAGGGTGTATGTAAACTCTATAACGTGCTGCACTTATTCCGACGATGTTGATGTACTTATTGTGACGATTTGCTCAAATATTAGTAGAGATTAATACTACTTACTACCAGTACTACGGAGTACTGAATATATACCTACGAGTATCAGCCAAATACTACATACCTAGTAGAGACTTGTTACAGCCCGCGTAGCTTCGCTCAACTACAAATCAGACCTACCAAACCCATCCGCTACTGAGTTTGTGGTATGTGGGCATACGATTTACGAACACTTCATCGCAAATCATTCCTATAGACAACGCAAAACTAGTAGGTATGCTGCGTCAACACCGCAACTATCCCGTACTTAGATGGAGGTGGACGTTTGCGTCTTGGAAGTGGACTAGAGTACTACTAGTATGTACCGGTAGGTACTCCGTATAGCAAGAAGTTTTGAAAGCCTCTGCCCCATAAATGACGTTGACATAAACGTCCTCCTCCTCGCCCTTCTCGAAAACAAACGCCTGCCGAACATGGTTCATTTCTGACGCTAATCTGTCGACTTGTGTCCAGACAAACAAACATCTGCAGGATACGGCGTACAAACGCGTGGAATTGAGACACACAGAACAGCCAGGTGTTGACTCTAACCCGGATTCGCTAAGTCGTCCAGGTGTAAGGCGCTCAAGAGCATCGCACGTAGGCTGCGGCGGGGAGACGTTCTGGAAGAATATTAATACAAAATTTACCATGTAAAGCGACGAAGCTGCTCGCCGGCGAATATTCGGTGACGCAGTAGATTGTTGTACCTTATGCAAGTGTTTGCAAAGGCGTCGGGACTGAGCTCAGGACGAACTGGCCTAGTCACCCAAAACAGCCCATTTCTGGAGAGAGAAGCTGTCCTAAGTGGATCATGCATGTCATAAGCATCATTCCAAACAAACAACTACAACATATTTCTGGTAATACGAATTCTGGCCATTGGCCATTCGATCAAGCCCCGTCCAAAGTGGACAGAACGGAGCGACCGACGAATGCAGCCTGCTCCCAAAAAAAGTCCAGACCGTTGGAGCTCCTGCATCCAGTGCCGGCCTTTCCCGTGCCAGTTACTACGGTACTCTCGGTGGCTGTGCAGTTTCCCAGGCCAGCTTGGTACCCTGTTATGCCGTTTCCAGCTCCACCACTCACAGCTCAGGGAGCTCATCATGCCATCACCTGGCCATCCAGATCCCTACTTCTTCTCCCGATCATCTTTTCTCTCCTCCCATCCAACAGCCGACACACCAAATCATCACAAACCTCCTCTATCAAAATGCTCCGCCCAGTTTTCACCAAGACGGCCGCTATCCGTCCCTTGCGGGCCACCTTCACCACCACCGCTCGTGCTATGGGTGAGGGCGATACCGGTGCGCCTCCCAAGACCGGTGGCGAAGGGTGAGCAACGAAACCCCCCTCCCCCCTCCCCGCCATCCTCTCTGCATCAAAAGATGTTCGCAACTAACAATGACTGCCGCGCAGCGACGCTTTCCAGCGCCGCGAGAGGGCCCAAGAGAACTGGGCTATCCGCCAGCGCGAGAAGGAGAAGCTCGCTGAGCTCAAGAAGAAGCTCAATGAGCAGCAGCAGCACCTCGACCGGCTGTCGCAGCACATGTACGAACCTGGCCCGCCACCTACGAATTGGCCTGCGAAACCTGCTAACGGTTGTTGATCAACAGCGATGACATCACCAAGGACCAGGGCGGCGAGAAGAACTAGAAATACCCCTCTGGAAAGATCACGGACAGCCCGGATTGTCCGGGTGCCCGGGCGCGGAAAGCGACCCTCAATCAGCTACCTCACTATAGATAGTGATATAGCAGTGCCGGTCCCAGATTGGTCACCCAGGGCGTGTAGATTTCCGCAGTCTAGGCTAGTTGTACATTACAATGCATCGGGCTCGCATTGAGTGCTGCAAGTTCACTCAGCCCCCCCGTTGTTGAGTTCCTAATCAACTCTACGGTTACCTTCACCAGTGTCATCCAGAACTCCGATTCAAATAAACATTTTCTCAATCCTGCCCAGCTA
This sequence comes from Amphichorda felina, assembly GCF_050947745.1. Lineage (NCBI taxonomy): Eukaryota > Fungi > Ascomycota > Sordariomycetes > Hypocreales > Bionectriaceae > Amphichorda > Amphichorda felina. Next base: position 2,886,180 of record NW_028145049.1, read on the forward strand.
AGCCCAGTCCTATTTACCTCCGGCCCATGTATGAGCGATAGAAACTCTCCGCCGCGTCGTTCTCTGCGCCCCCATAGTGATTGCCCAGGCTGCTGCTCGATTTCTGCGCAGCAGCTACCTTGGCCTGCAGTGACGAGGTGTTGGCATCGATCCACTGCAGTTGGGTCAGGTGTCCGTTCAGGACGCGCACAATCTGACTCAACTGTTTGTCCACGTTAGTTATTGTCATAGCCATTAGCGAAGGGCACGGTTACTCACAGGATCCTCAGGCTTAGAGCCCTTGCTCAGAGTTCCCGAAATATCATTAATCTCCTTAACCATCTTAGAGAGATCCCTCGACTTCTCATCCAGTTGCTGAGTGAGCTTCTCGGCCAACTTGTAGGTGCGCTCACGCTCCTGATCAGGCCCAGCGAGCTGCTCGCCTGGGCCAATCTGCTTGGCGAACATTTCCTCAACCTCAGACTCGTAGCGGTCAAGCCAAGCCTCCAGTTCATCCTGTTGGCCCTCAACCGAGGACAATTGGCGCTCGATTTCGTGGCTGGCTCGCTCAGCTTCAAAGGTATCAAGATAAAGTTTCTGGATCTTCTCCCCATTGTCCACCAGCTGCCTGTCCCAATTGGACACGACATTCGCCTGTTCCTTGAACTCCTTCTGGTACTTTGCAAGATCCGAGGCCCAACGTGTGACAATATCCTCCATCGTCTTGTTCTTGAGTCGTGCAATCTGAGAGGTAGGTCCACTAGTGGATGCTCCTAAAGCACTTGGGCCCGCGGTAGGCTTGGTTGCATCCGTCTCCTTCTCTTTGGACTTATCACCGTCAACAGCAGGTTTAGGGCCTCCAAAAAGGCTGGCTCCAGCCGTAGCTGTCCCTACACCGGATGTGGTCGTGGTCGTGGTCGTGCTAGGGGCTGCCGCTGCCGTGCTTGCGGTGGCAGGCTGAGATGTAGCAGTTGAAGCTGGCGCACCAAACAGCGCAGATGTGGGCTTCGGCGTTGAGGAATCACCAGTGGGCTTGGGGGCGCCGAACAGGCCTCCGCTGGGTGTGGACGCCGCCGCTGGCGCTGGGGCCGCGGCCGTCTTGTTTCCAAAGAGGCCACCCGCGGAAGTGGTCGCCGTCGTGGCGCCGGACGAAGCAGATGTGGTCGCCCCGGCAGCTCCAAAAAGACCTCCGGGAGTGCTAGCCGGGGCCGTGGAAGCCGGTGTAGTTGACTTGTTCCCAAAAAGAGGAGTGGCCGAGCCCGCAGTCGCCGTGGCCCCAGCCTGCGTGGCTGGGGTACTCTGCGGAGTAGAGCTTCCAGCGTTTCCACCAAAGAGCCCCCCTGTAGTTGAGGCAGATGTAGTGGCTGGCTGCTTTGCTCCGAAGAGACCTCCCGAGGAACTTGGCTGCGCGCCGCCAAAAAGTCCAGCTCCCGACGAAGCGGTTGTTGCTGGCTGCGAGGAAGGCGTGGAGCTAGAAGTTGTGCTAGGCTTCGCAGCTCCTCCGAAGAGAGCGGAGCCAGAGCTCTGGCCAGTTGTGCTGGGAAAGAGGCTCGAGCCTCCAGTCTTGGTGCTTTCAGTCGGGGGTGCTCCAGCGGGAGTGGTCGAAGCGCCTAGAGAGAACAATGGCTTTGCAGGTGTAGCCGCAGGAGCTGCTGAAGGAGTGCTGGCCTGGCCCTGAGTAGTGCTCTGTGTCTTGTTACCGAATAGACCGCCGCCGGCATCTGTTGTACCACCGAAAAGGTTAGCAGACGCCAGAGTACCTGAAGTAGAGGAGTCCGTCTGGGTCTCACTTGTGTTGCTCTGACCACCAAAGAGCCCGCCACCTGTGCTAGGGGTCGAGGAACCTCCCCCCAGCGGTTTCGAAGACGCGTCCTTGTTCCCAGAAGCTCCCGCATTCCCAAACAAGCCGCCCGAAGGGGTTGTCGTGCTGGTAGCGCCCCCTCCAAACATCGAACCGCCGGAGGCGGCTGGCTTAGCTGCAGTATTGGCCCCGCCAAAGAGTCCGCCGCTGGCAGGCTGGCTTCCGCCCTGGCTTCCAAAGAGACCTGTTCCACTGGCCGGTTTATCGCCGCCTCCCGAATTCTGGTTCGCCGATCCAAAGGAAAACTTAGGAGCACCGCCAGCACCGCCAGCACCGCCGAACAGGCCACCAGAGGCCGGCGCTGTAGATGAAGTATTGCCCGACGACGCGCCCGAAGAGGTCGTGTTTCCAAAATTGAACGCCATGGCTGTTATTCTGGGCTTCCGGGTTGTGATTGTCGATAGGAGTCTATGGGAAGGTCCGGTCGATCGCAAGTCGGCTTTGTAGGCTAGGCTTCGTACGAGGTGGTCAACGACGCACCATGCCACCCGAGACAAAGGGGGGGAAGAAGAAACCAGGGCGTCGTCCAGTTCGTGAAGACAAAATTATGCCTAGAGACGTATTCGCTGTATCAGCTGAAGACGAGAATGGAGGAGGGAAAGCAAGCCCAGGAGCTTTTTTGATGGATGGTTTGCTCCCAGCTCCACGCGCTTCTGAGATTTCGCACGGTCCTTTGGGATGCGCGCGCTGGCAGGTACGTACCTCCTAGAGGCCCAGCCACATTGGTTGCGCCCGGTGCGCCCCTTTCAGCCACAACCACGCAAACAGGAGAGAAGCTCAAGCACCTTCCACCCCAATTGACCCCACGTGATAGCCGCATGAAGGTGGACGTTCTCGACCTCATGGACTCTAGGGATCACCGATCCCCCATCACACGTCGCTCCAGTCATATTTTCCAAGCTGCAGGACAGTCTGCTGTACAGAACGGCGGAGAAACCGACATGCTACACATTTAATCGCTTGACCTCTGGGCCAAGCCCCACAGAACCTGTTTGCAACCACGACCGTCCATATCCACCTCCCAACACTTGCCATCGGCTTGAACGAATTCCATTGCCAGTCTCTCGAACGATTCATTTTCAAATTAATCTATTAATATGTCTGGCTCCGGGGAGCTGGACCCCCCGGCAGAGCTCCGTACGGCAGATCCCGGGGCTCATCAACTAGGTATGTCGACTGTGGACAACCGTTCATGGCACCTAAACAATCCGGGCAACTGACACCGATGCAGCGGGACATTCAGACTCGGAGGATCAATTTACAGACGCTCAGTCTGCCCCCCAGAGCTCGAACGAAGGCTCCCCTATACCAAAAACCAGAGTTGAGAAAGTCGACAACGAGCCTGCCCATGGCGAAGTACCCGGTACAGACGCGCACAGCATGAGACTAGAGGATGCGAAGCCTGACGAGATTGCCGTCGATCAAGAAGAAGATCCGGAACCATCCTCATCATCCGTCCTGAGTGGAGACGCTCCCATTACAATCGTGGAGGAGGCACCTGGATCCGAGCCGACCCATTCAGCAGAGTTTGAGGATAAGCGACGGGCAGATGCGACCCCTGACGTTGTCCTTGACTCTAATGGAGAGGCAAAGAGTAGCGATTCAGGAGACCTCAATAATGGTACGGTAATTGGAATGCCCAGGAAGAGATGCCATAGTTAACGGGCCAGTTCCATATACAGATATCCCAATACAGTCCTCGCTTGCCGCACCCGACCCAGAACATGGCGGCCGGCCACGGAGGAAGTCTTCAAGAGCTTCGAGGTCCCCCCTTGCCGATAGAGAATCCGGTGGTGAAGATGACGGGGGTGACGACGACGCCTTCGGAGATGATTTTGACGACTTTGAGGAGGGCGATGAGGATGAGGACTTTGACGACTTCGAGGATGGCTTCCAACAGCCAGACCCATCAGAACAAACTCCCCATGTGTCCCAGCATACTATACTACCATTCGTAAGCTCTCAACGCCTGCCAAAGGACAAGCCCTTGAAGCTAACACGCCTCGCAGCCGATACCAGATTTTGACGGACTTGGACACGAGGAAATGATATCTGCCACTGAGCCGTATTTAGCAAGCCTTTTCCCTCCAGAAGAACTGGATGTGCCGCAATTCCCCCCGCTACCAAAGGATTCATCGTCATTCACAACCCCGCGCTCAGCTTCTTTATGGTCCCAACTCGTGGCACCTCCACCCTTAGCTCCGCCGGACTGGATCCGGTCGCGCATCCGCCGCCTATTCCTCGTCTCGCTCGGTGTACCAGTTGACCTCGACGAGATCCTCCCTGCATCGAAGCAGAAGAAGCTAGTTCTACCCTCGCTCAACATCCCCTCCTCGACATCCCCCCGGACATCGAGCGACTCTCGCTCAGCATCACAACTACGGCAAGGTGAGGGCAATAACTCGTCCACCTCTGTCGACACACAAGGGAAACCAAAGAGAAGAAAAGGGCCGCCGCGTCAGCCAGAGCTAGACATGGTGGCGGCGAGACACATGTGCACAACCACAGACGAAGCGCTGGATGGCATGACAAACGAGGAGCTGAAAGCACACGACACCAAGTTGGAGGCCCTTGAGAGTACGGCCAAGGAGGTTCTGGAATACTGGAAGAAGAGAACAGATGAGAAGATTGCAGAGCGGGAGATGCTAGAGGGGGTCATTGAGAATTTGGTCAAACACGCACGCAAAGTTCGGAAATAGACCAAGAATGGGCATAGCTTGTCCAAATTCAAGTAATCGATTCTAGCTGCTTCCGTTCCCATTTTATGCTCTGGATGCCCCCCTACATCACATAGGCCGATGACATTTTTGTCCGGCAAGAGATTCCCTTCTCCAGACAAGCTCACACGCAGATGGTATGGTACCAGAAGATTATCATGATAAACCCAGGCCTTGCCCAGAAGCCGACCGTCTACATTCGTCACCGTCACCCACTCGGCCGCTTCCTGGGCGTCTCGGGTCTGTGGGGCCTTTGGTATCTTGGTCCATAGTCTTTTCATCCTCGCTCACTATCCCAATGCTTGAGCTTAGGAAGTGCTAGGCTCCAAGGTAACACCACTAGATATATATGTTAGCTGGAATCTAAGAAATAGTGTGTGAGTTTATGACTTACGCCGCAATCGTGGCCCAGCCAATGAGGCGCCAATGCTTGTCGATACGACGGCTCAGAGCAACCTTCTCGCCAATGTTTGTGCAAGCCGGGCTAGTGAGAACCAGCTTAGCGGCATCCTGCTTGATGGCGGCAACCTTGGCGCCAGTCGAAGTAGAGCCAATGTTAACCATAATGACCTCGTTCTTGGCGAGCTTGGCAACCTTGGCCTGCTTTCCATCGGCGGTCCTCACACCAAGCAGACGGCGGAGGAGATAGAAGTTGACCTCAATCTCACTGTAGATCTCGGGGAGACGGCCCTTGAGGCCGAGGACGAAACCGACCAGACGATCGGCTCGGCAAAGGGTAGGGTCGATGCGGGTTCCGACACCAATCAGGCCACCAGGAACGGCGTACTTGAGGTCGTTGGCCTCCGAGTTGAGAGACACGACGCGGCTGAAGATGGGCGTGCACTTGAGAGCGCCGCTGTCGTCACGGGAGACGATACCAGGACGGATCTCAATCTCATCGCCAAGCTTGATGACACCGTGCAGGATACTGCCACCAGCGACACCACCCTTCAGGTCATCGATCTCAGCACCAGGCTTGTTGACGTCGAAGGATCGAATGACGATCATGTGGGGGTCCATGGTGAAGTCTCGGGGAGGGACGGGGATGGTGTTGACGATGGCCTCGTTGACGGCATCGATGTTGAACTTGAGCTGGGCGGAGATGGGGATGACAGGCGACTTTCCAGCGACCGTGCCACGGATAAACTTGAGGATCGACTCGTGGTGCTGCTGAGCGGCCTCTTCCCTCATGAGATCGACCTTGTTCTGCAGGATGATAATCTTGTCCAGCTTCATAATCTCGATAGCAGCCAAATGCTCCGAGGTCTGGGGCTGGGGACACGATTCGTTGCCGGCAATGAGAAGCAGGGCGGCGTCCATGACGGCGGCACCAGACAACATGGTGCTCATGAGAATGTCGTGACCGGGGCAGTCGACGAAACTAGATATGTCAGCTATCCGATGCGCACACTTCCTAGGCGCCTGGGGGGACTTACGAGACGTGTCGCAGAAGCCTGTAGGTGCCACCGCATCCTTCGCGCTCGCAGGGAGGATCGACCTCCTTCTCGCTCTTGTAACTCCGGAAGCATCCCGGCCGGGGGCACTGAGGGTTGTCGCACTTGTAGATCTTGGCGTTGGCATAACCCAGCTTGATGGTGATATTTCGGATCAGCTCGTTCTTGAAACGAACAGTCTGGACACCAGAAATGGCCTTGACCACGGTGGACTTTCCGTGAGCGACGTGGCCGATGGTTCCGATGTTGATAGTTGCTTGGCGGGCGATAATCTCGGGGGTCAGTGGTGACAGGCTGGCGACATCGAGGTCCTTGGGGTCGGTTTGCGGGGGCAGAGGAGGTTTTACGTGGGCCTCCTCGGGAGCAGGGGCAGACTTCTTGAGAGCCGACTTGAGGGGCTTCTCATCGTTGATATCGCCAGCATCGTTCTGCTCGTTGAGCGACTCGCCGGAGTCGGACTCGGAGTCGATGTCGTCGTATTTAGGGTCGCCGTTGGCAGACATGGTGGAGGCGGGGCACGAGATCGTGATTCACAGGGGTTCGCAAGTCGATATGGGGTAACGGCACCGTCGCGGTCGGGGAATCGAAGTTATCGGGTGGGAGGCAGATGAGGCGTAAATTTCTGCTCTCTGACCGGGGTTTCGGCGTCGGGGTCGCTTGACGTTGATCGTTGCGTATGGTTGTTTGTCATTCGGGGGTGGGCAAAATTCGTCGTGGGCTGTCATTGAGGCCCAGAGTATAACCCACGCTAGACCGAATAAGGTGCGATAAGCTGATAACATTTCTGCCCCTCATGTACGATGTGGCGGAGAGGCGGGAGAACATCGGCCAACAACTTAAGCTCAGTCCTCACCTAAGAATAACACCAATCTACCCTAAATCAAACTCGATGCCATTACTAGTATCCGAATCCATACCAAGAAATGAATACCCAGTAATGAAGGGTTCGTTCATTCATTTTAAATTGACGTCTGGTTTGGGAAATTATTATAGTGAGTCCAGTATCGGGACTAGTTATATGTTAAATATGGCAGGAACCAAAACGCGTAATATGATACTGACATCAGGTCGAATATTGACTTAGTTCACCAATAACCTATGGCGATGTTTCAATTGTCCTCATTCACGAGATGAAACGAATACTTCACATGACCACATTATCGCATCAAGGATCTACTTGATGCTTATCGAGGCAAGAGGGAAGAAGAGACGCCCCGAGCTGCCTAAAAATAGCAAGTGAATCAATATCACACCACCATGCTGCCAACAGGCATGGCTGAGTACGAGTAGAGGGCAACACACACCTCAAAATAACACCTGTAGTGCATGTTGGGGGTTCATTTATATTTATCTGTACGGAGAACGGATAGCGGCTTGTCCAACAATAGACCAAGTCTTTCTTCTTCTTCTTCTTTCTTTAACTTTCCCTATGGAAGGCCGTTTATGCGTCCAATGTCGTGATACCTCGGGGCGCTCGCTGACGTTGGTGTTCTTTCCCACGTGCTGGTGCACGAGGCGTAGCTTCGGCTGGGCTGGAGCCTCCAGATAGACTCGTCATTTCTGGACCCGGGTGGTCGACGCCGTCCCACTATGTAATAGCAATATCTGGGACCAGTATGACACCCAAGACAACAGGACTCGCCGTACACCGTACGAAGCACAAACATGAGGGATATGAAGGACAGAGCAACATGACGAGGGACGAGGACGAATCCGATGGTGAGCTTTGCCGCCGACGTCTGCGGGTGGCTGGAGCTGGGAGTCGGTCGTCACGGCTGTGGCGCCCCTCATTGGGCACGGGGAGGTGCGTGGGCTGGCCGCCGCGCAGGAGCACAGCCAATCACGAGGCCTGGCCAGCTCCCCAGCGGCATTGGAGGCGGTAGGCGGTTAGTCGCCCGCGCAGGGGTCCCACCCCATCGACCAATTGGCGCATTCGTTTCATCGGGCCCTTCCTTCCTCCGCGAAACCACCACTGCCAAGTCGAGTCTTGCTATGGCCAACCAACCTCAACAGCCAGCGGATGCGGGTTCGCAGCGCCAGCAATGCACCATTTTGGTGCACCGGAGCCAAAAGCTTGACTGCTGGATTGGCAATTGGGATGTTTTCTCCAAGACCCGACCCCAACCCTCCAAGACCAGGGCAGACCGGGGTCTTGAGATGGAGGGCCGCGGCCGACCTCCCTCCCCGGCTCCCGTCTCTAATTCTCTCTAATTCTCTCTAATTCATATCGACTCTTGATTCCCCTCTCCATCATGGCTCGCTTCTTCTCTCCCGCTCCGTGACCCCAAGATCCAGCGTTGCCCAGTATCCAGCCCCAGTCTCTCTGCGAGAGTGCACCCTTTGCCTGTATTGATGGTCAATCGCCTGGCTGAGACTGTATCAACATCTTAGCAGACTGGGGTCTGATGCCAAACCTCCACGAATAGCCGCCGGGTTCAAAGTCGTGGGCGTCTATCCAAGCTACTTGTCACTTGCTTGCATTCCCGCCTCTGCCTATCAGCGCTCGCCCTCACCACCCGTCCGTCATCAAGGTAAGGTATACAGACAACCCTCCTCTTCTCTTGGTGTTCCCTTCCCTGCCCTCGGCGCCTGCTGCCGTCGAATAAGCTGCCTCCGCTTCTGCATTGTTGGCCGCCCTCAAAACTCATTACGTCCCTCCTCGCACCCGCACCTCTACTTCCATTTCTCCTCTGTTCTCTCGATAGCTGGTCTCTCGATTTCCTTGTCTTTTACTCTTGCCTTCTCTTCTTCAAAGAGAGCCTCGGACTGTGTCGGAGCAGCTCTTCATTATCAACCCGAACCCGTCTAATAATCTCACGGTTCTCTTTTCTGGTTACTGCGATTCCTACTTTATTACACACTCGCTCACACAATGGCTGGGCAAGGTCCGCACTCCAATATGCAAACTAGCGACTGGGCCAGTTGAACAGAAACTAACCTGCTCATAGGCGACGATAAGAAGCGCCCTGCCGCTCTGAACCTTACTCCAGCCCGTACCGGGACCGCAGATTCGTCGTCCTCGGACGAATCACTGAAGCCTCGCACTCCCCGGTTCGCCGAGGCAACCTCGGTCCACTCTCCCGTCGACTCCAGAGGCCCATTTGCGGACCCTGAAAGCTCGCACGTCCTCCAGCTCCAGGTCGGAGACGTCGGGTTCGGATACCTCAAGGGCGAAAACCACGAATCGTCCCGTGTCCCAATGACGCCCAAAACACCCCTCAAGAGCGCCATGAAGGTGCCGGGGACGCCGGCGAGGCAGTTCAGCAACCCTCTGAGCCCCACGTTTCGAGAGGCGGATGTCCTGGAAAAGCGCGAAGGCTCCACCGACAAGGAGCAGGCCCGAGACTTGGTATGATTCCCATGTGGCCTATGTGACTGACTTGCTCGAGACCCAGTGGTGCTGACCAACTTTGTAGAAAATCAAGACGCGAGTGCGGCTAGCTAAGGTGGCTCTTCGTGGTGTCAACTTTAGCTGTGCGCTCATCATTGTGTCCATGCTCTCTGCTTCCTTCGCCATCTTCAACGCCACCAAGACCCTCCCAAATCAAAGCGGCATGCCTTCTTGGGCGGAAGGCACCAATACATGGCCACAGATACTTGTCCTCTGCATGGCCTGCCTCACCCTGGTGGCATGCATCGCCGTCTTCCTTGCCTACTGCCGCGGAGGCCATCGGCGAGCGGAGAAAGTTGCCACCTACTACACCATGTTTGCGCTTGGCTGGGTAAGAAGCGAGAATTCTGTCGGTTGCATCTTTGACGCAGGCTAATCCCACCATAGTTCATTCTAAGCATGGTCCTCTGGGCCGTCACTGCTGCCCTGTTCCAACACTCTCGCAGCAGCTCCGATAACAAGGACATGTGGGGCTGGTCCTGTGTCAACAACAAGAGAGAAACTGTCTTTGAAGACAAAGTCAGCTACCAGCTCGTCTGCCGTCTGCAGAATTGGACCCTGATCTGCATCATCATCGAGGTCGTCATCGAGGTCCTCTGCATTATTCTGTACAGCGTCGTCTTCTACCGCTACTATACTAAGCGCCGCCTTGCTAAGTCCATGGACCTACGAGACCGCGCCCGGTCTGACCTGTACCTCGCCCAGCTCCGGAGCCAGTCCGCACCTAACACCCCTGGCTTTGGCGGCCCCAAGTCCCCGGCCCTCAGCCAGTATGCCATGTCTCCCCGCCACCCGCCCGCGGCCTACCGCAATCTCGGAGATATTGAAGAGAGCCCCTTCACCCCTGGTGGCCGCGTTGTCGAGCCTCAGTCGCAGTTTTCCCAACCGACGCCGACCGACTTCAAGCTGCAAGCTCCTCCCGTCAAGGCCCCATCTGCCACCCCCAAGATGAAGCAAGCCGGCTTCTCCCCCGATGAGCCCACTCGCCAACCCACGCCACCCTCCGAGAACGTCCAACAACACGTCCCTGCCGCAGATGACGAGCCCGTCTACGATGCCGTGCCCATCCCCGGTGCCTACGCCGGCCAGGCAATCAAGAGCCCGCCGCCAGCGCAGACCTCGTTTAGTCGGTCGAGCTAAGCATCGCCTGGGGTTGTGTCTATAGAGGGGCTAATATTTCCGCTCCAAACTTCTCGTCATTCTTTTGTGGGTTCAGCTGGGCTGGCGACTTCTTCTATTTGGGATTACATGGCAAATGGGCATTATACCACTGGCGTTCTTGAGGTAAAGCGAGGCAGACAAAGGTTGCGAACTGAGCTCAAGTTGTGTGGCTCTAGTTGAAGATATAGCAACTATTTCTTTGGGTCAGAGATGTGTATAAGTTAATGAGGAAAGATTGTGGTGATTTATGATGGGTGAGGCGGAGCGAACCTCTCGTGAAGGCCAAAGGATGCTCATCTATGATTGTCGACGATAGAACTGGCAGATATGAATGAGAGTGTCCCGTTCCTTTTCTCCTCAATTTTGATGGTTGACTATTACTTCGTATAACAAAGTCTTATAAAATATATGAGCATTGATATCAGACACCCCCACCGCCCAGTCGGACGTGGAACCCTTACCAGCCTAACCTTGGGGGTGCCTATTTGTATAATTTATCCCTCTTCGTGCCATCCTGTGCTCATTCTGTCTGGCTGGCTGGTCTATTTGCACACCAGGTTGGAGGTCGGCGGTTTACTAATATTACAAGGCAGAGAGGGGGTTCATGAAAACATCGTGATTACTACGTTATTCAAAGGTCATCAAGGTCGCATCGCAGTCACTGATGGGGAGAGTAGAATATTGAAGTAAGAGAAAATCATTGTGCGAAGGACCCCGTAAATACAGAAACAGCCACAGGAATAGCAGTGTGAAAAGCCATTGCATTACTTTTGGTAGCCCGGCTCACCTTTTGAACATTAAAGGTGAAAGGACTTCCCGAGCCTTCGTCACTCCACCAATAAATCCACCCCCTTCCGTCAAGTCACCTTCGGGCCGCGCTCGTCGCGGCCCAAGATGGCTCTCTAAAAAAAGTCGAATCTATCGTCACTTGCGACAAAGAAAAGGACAAAAGAAAAACTAATTTCCTTGGACGGCTCTGGGGGTATTAACGTGTCTCCGAGATCCCTCGTGGAGAAGCGGTCCAAGGTAGGTGTTTTGGGGGTTGATGATGTGTTTAGATGAGGTCGGCAACGTTCATGGGCATCTCCTCGATCTGGGTGCTGTAGAACTGCTCAATCTCACGCATCATGCGGACATCATCGGCGGTGACGAAGTTGATGGCAACACCCTTACGGCCGAAACGGCCACCACGACCAATGCGATGGATGTAGTTCTCACGGTTGGCAGGGAGGTCGTAGTTGATGACGAGGGAAACCTGCTGGACATCGATACCACGGGCCAGGAGATCAGTGGCGATCAGGACACGGGAAGAACCGGAACGGAACTCCTTCATGATCAGATCACGCTGAGCCTGGTCCATGTCACCGTGCATGGCCGAGACGGTGAAGTCACGGGCGGTGAGCTTGTCGGTGAGCCAGTCGACCTTTCTGCGGGTGTTGCAGAAGATGACGGCCTGGGTGATGGTGACAGTCTCGTACAGGTCAGAGAGGGTGTCGAGCTTCCACTCCTCCTTCTCGACGGCGATGTAGAACTGCTTGATACCCTCCAGGGTAAGCTCATCCTTCTTGACCAGAATGCGAACGGGGTCACGCATGAACTTGGTGGTGACCTCGAGGACGTCCTGGGGCATGGTGGCGGAAAGAAGGACGACCTGGGTGGACTGGGGCAGGAGCTGGAAGATATCGTAGATCTGCTCAGTGAAACCACGCTGAGAGGAAATCAAAAGTCAGCAAAAGGCGGTGGGTGATGGTGGGTCGGCAAAAGGGGGCTTACAGAAAGCATCTCGTCGGCCTCATCGAGGACGAACATCTTCATGGAGTCGGTGCGGAGGAAGCGGCGCTGGATCATGTCGTGGACACGACCAGGGGTTCCGACCACGACCTGGGGGCCGTCCTGGAGGGCCTTCATGTCATCGCGAACACTGGTTCCACCAATGCAGGCGTGGCACTCGATGTTCATGAAGTCGCCAATGGCGACAACGACCTTCTGGATCTGCTGGGCCAGCTCGCGGGTGGGAGCAAGGATCAGGGCCTGGCACTGCTTCACATTGGGGTCGATCTTCTGGAGAACGGAAATGGAGAAAGTAGCCGTCTTGCCAGTACCGGACTGGGCCTGGGCGATCACATCGTGACCCTTGATGACGGGCATGATAGCACGCTGCTGGATAGCAGAAGGACGCTCGAAACCGTAGGCGTAAACTATGTTTCCAATGCGTCAGCATCGAGGGTTTTGGCTGTCCATGAGGAGGCGCAACTTACCACCACGGAGGAGCTCAGACTTGAGGTTCATGTCATCGAAAGAGTCGACGGTCTCGTCATAGTTGGACTCGATCTGTCCTGTTGGTAGACAGTTAGCGGATGCTTTACTTTATGCTGACTGGAGCGCGGGGCGATGGCAGGGGCGACGATGGAAAGTGGTCGGGGAGAGAGGGGCTGATGCAGAGTTGTTGCGGCCAGCGCCTCCCAAGACCACGATATCGTCGCAAAGCGAAAAAAGGCCGAAATCAAAGAGTCGAGCAGCGGCGAAGGAGAGGAACTTACCCTCGGGGACGTCCTCGAGTCCCTTATCGGTAGCCATGATTGCGGTTGTTGAAGAAGAAGAACTAGATCAAGCTCAGCTCGACCTAGTTATAGATTATCGTGGGGTGAAGAAGAGTAAAAAAGGTCGCAGAGTCCGAAAAAGGGCTGCGACGGGAGTGAAAAGAAGGCTGGAGTCGACTAGATTCGTGCGTTCTCGAAAAATGCGAGAACCGACAGAACCCAGGTAAAGTGTTGATCTAGTTGTGGTGATAGTTTTCCCTTGAAGAGGTTGAGGGAAGAGGAAGAAAAAATGTTCGACTGAGGGGCGACGGACTTTTGGTGGAGGACATGGATTTTTTTTCGCCAGAGGTGGCCCAGTGGTGGCCCAGTGGTGGCCAGTGGTCTCGCACCGACCTCACTGGTTGAGTTCCCGCCTGGCTGACTGCAAAAAGCCCAACCCCCCTGCAGTAGCCAATCACACATGGCTGGAGGGGTAATTAAAGTGGACCACAGCTTTTTCCAGCGAGCCACCCAAAATTTGACCCCTCGAATGCGCTCCACGCCACTAGACCGTACCACCAGTCAGTCACTCTCAGTCCACCACCACCACCTTGCCCATTTTGCCCATGTCCGCCACCTCTCGATACCTACCTATTTTGATCCCCTCGGGTCTTTGCGGTACCTGATTCACTGCATTCCCTAGTTCGCGGGCATCTCGGTCGCTTGACTCGTCTATTTCCTACGTTTTCTATTTTTCCTCTTCATTTTTACTATAGTGCGACTCGGAACGAGATCTCCTCCCTCAGTCCAGCCACAACGGCGAATGCTCAACTAACACCCTGGCAACCTGGAACTTGCGCAAACTTTCAATCCGGAGATGCCCTCAGCAGTCAGCCACGATGGTGCGTGCCTTAATGGCACTCATGCTCTGGATGAGTCAAAGTCCCTGACCAGCGAAGATGTGTCACACTCTGACTCCATCCCCTCGCACCCTCTCGGAGTTAAGCCCCTGGGCAACCTGTACCTTTTCGAGGGCCACAATGCGCGGAGGTCCATTGGCACGTGGGAGTCTCTCCCGGATGAGATGCTGAATATCATTTTTGAGCACTTTGATGCATCAAGCCTCTTCAACATTGGGCACACGTGCAAGTTCTTCTATGCCTTTTGCCATTCAGAAGAGTTGTGGAAGGCTTTGTTTCTGCAGTAAGATGGCCCCTCCAGTTCATGGCTGCTAGGTTCGCTTTCCGCGTAGTACTACCTACCTAGTGGTGCTGTGGCTCCAAAGCCACAGAACCGCATATTGGAAGCTCTTCGGCTGTTTTTGGTGCCATGTAGTATCCGTACTTACATTTCTGACCAGGTCCCCATTGAAAGACAATCCATCTGTCCGATGGGCGCGCACATGGAGATCTACTGTTCTTGGCCTTCCAGAGGGCCATGGGACCAGTGTAGACTGTAACAATGTCTTTTCCGACGTCTTGCATAGACCTTTTGCCTGCAGCAACATCAACCTGGCGCACTATACATCTAGAATCCCAAAGGCAAACCAGATCCGCCGTTTTGATAACCTCACCCACGAGCAATTCTCCGAACAATGGACTGGAGAGCCTTTCATTCTATCGAAATGCATCCAGGATTGGCCGGTCACTTCTCGTTGGACAATCGACTCCCTGCTCCAAGATTACTCCCAGGTTGAGTTTCGAGCCGAGGCAGTCGACTGGACCTTTGCCAGCTACTGCAAATACATGGCCCAAAACTGCGACGAGAGCCCCCTGTACCTTTTTGACCGCAACTTTGCCGAGAAGATGGGGATCAAAGTCGGGCGTGAGGCAGACGCAGCGTACTGGCGCCCTGAATGCTTCGGCCCCGACTTTTTTGAGGTCTTGGGAGAGGAGCGCCCCGCGCATCGGTGGCTCATCGTTGGGCCTGAGCGCAGTGGCTCAACGTTCCACAAGGATCCCAACGCCACGAGTGCATGGAACGCTGTCATCCAAGGAGCAAAGTACTGGATCATGTTCCCGCCGACGGCCCAGGTGCCAGGGGTATACGTGTCCAAGGACAGCAGTGAAGTGACAAGCCCTCTGAGCATTGCCGAGTGGCTCCTCACCTTCCACGGGGAGGCACGGCAGCTCCCGGAGTGCGTAGAGGGGATTTGCAGGGCTGGTGAGATCCTCCATGTCCCTAGCGGGTGGTGGCATCTTGTGGTGAACCTAGAGAAGGGAATCGCCTTGACCCAGAACTTTGTTCCGGAGTCGCCCAGCCTCCACCATCTATCTGAGGCCCTCTCTTTCCTGAGGGACAAGGCCGACCAAGTGTCCGGATTCAAGCAAGACTGCGAGAACCCGTTCGAGCTGTTTACAGAGCGCCTGGGCAAGGAATACCCAGAGGCACTGGAGAAGGCGCTGGATCTTGCGGATCGGAAATCCGGCAAGAAGAGAAAATGGGACGCCGCAGTGGCAGTCGACGATGAACAATCAGGGGGTGGCTTCAGCTTTGGATTTGGTGGCGGTGATGATGAAGAGATCCCATGAGGGTTGGACTACAGTTACTAGCTAGGGTAGTCGGCCAAACAAACCACAACCCACTGCTCACTCGGCAAGCTTTCTCTTTTCTCTAACCAATGCAACTGATTAATCAACATTGTGTTGCTGTGAATAACCAGTTAATGTTGCCACAAGGCTTTAACACATGGTCATAGGTGTTAGCCAAGAGTGAGTCACGGCGCCACATGACGACCTGGCAATTACTCCGTACGAGTAGGACGTGCTTTGGCAAGCTCCGCCACGTGCAGTCACAATGCATACCGCCCCTGCATCCAGGGGGTCTACAGTACGTACGGAGTACGTACATAGGGTACTATAACAAACCTTCGAACACACAGGTGCTCTCACAAATGCAAGTGTACGTACGTAGATGCAATAATAGTAGCCATCTTGTCTCACCGAGTTACCTAAAATAGTGTTGCCTCAGTGGTGGAAATAGCTGGGGTGACGCAAAGTCGCACTAGCATCACTGCGACCCCTATTCAGAGGCGAGAATTGCCAACTTCTTGGGAGGCATTGGCATTTGCACCCAGTCCTTTGTGTGCCAAATGCCTATTATTGGCGATTTAGAACAATACCGACGCCACTGGAAGAAACACAAAGAGTGCAAAAACAGACATCCTTGCTTCTCAATCTTAACCACTCCGGTGACTTTACCTTGGGATAGAGTAATCGGTCTCGACAACTGTGGAAGTCCAGTTTCGACACCCACCAAGCTCTAGGCTACCTACTTAAGTAGATACGCTAAAGATAGACGCGAGATCCCGCGTTCTAGGCTTCCTAGGAGATCCTAGTAGAGGTGCTCCTGCCAACTCTCCGGAGGTTGTTTCAGGGTGGAAAGTACTTCGTACCTCCTGTAACCCAACCCCAGGTGCAGAAATACGCAAATCCGAGGCCCCCACTTGAGCTCTCCGCAGTTGGCCAGCAGCCAGCCAACGCCTCAACACCGCAACCACACATCACGCCTCTGCCTCACTGACATCGCGCGACGCACGCAATGTAAGCCGCCCGACGGCCGCTACGCCGCGCCTACGCTTCTCGCACATTTACTTCTTGCGCCCGGCGTCCTCTCTTCGTATTCGAACCTTAGGCCTTGTGCGCCCATGCGCCTCTGTTTATTCAAGGGTAATTTCAGTGGTCTCTGCGGAGGTCAGTGCCCACCCGCTCGGCTACCCCTTGCTGGCATCCACGCGAAATGCGACATCCCACAGTGGCTGACAGTATCTACGACAGAAACGTCCATTGTCGAGTACTCTATTCTCGTCTCCAATACTGCCTCTCGACAAGGTAGCCTCCTGCCTTGGCCCCCGATCTATTCGGCCTCGGAACGCGACTTCCACAACCCCCGACTCGCGACTGCCTACATCATCCATCATACCTCGCTTCACCGCCTCGGATAACCACGTCACACTTCCGATCACGGGTCTCCACTGAACCCTCCTCGCATCCACCACAACGCCAACATGGTCTCCGATGAACACTACGACCTCTGTCTCCCAGTCCTTCAGGACCCCGCCCTCGAGGACGAAGACAAGACGGACAAACTAGAGGACCTCCTCAAGGAGCAGACCAACCTGAGGGGCACATCTCTCGAACATGCTGTCCTCGATGCCTTGTGGAGGTATAGGGAAGGGGGGGGCACTTCTGCCTCGCCGCCCCCGATCCGTCACTCCATCCTTCGGCGCGCATCCCCTGCCTCCTTTCGCGGCTCCTCGACACCGCTCTCCAGCTCCCCGCGGCTAGGTGTCAGCCCTCTTGCCCCGCCTGGTTTTCTTCCTTCCTCCTTCAACCGAGCGAAGACTGCATCCCCCTTCTCTTCGCCACGGGCCTCGCCAAGACCCGCCTTTGTAACCCCGACCATACCGCACAGCCCGAACCTGAGCGCGTACGAGTTTTCCAGTGATTTCACTCCAGCTACCGAAATCCTAGGGGAGCACCCGACAGAGAATGTCGACTGGCTCGTCAACGATGACGCCGTTAGTGTTACGTCCTCGGTTGGGACGCCCAGTGGGCTCAATGCCGCGGCCCCAGAATTCTCGTCCATGTCATTCCAGCAAGTGGATATGTCGCCCTACGACATGCTGCGGTCTATCCTTGGCCAGACAAGGACCGATGAGGAAATTGAGGCGGCTCTGGCGGGTCATGGCTATGATTTAAGTGCAACCATTGCGTCCATCATGGAGAGCCAAGCCCCCGATGAGACGACTGGTTCCGTGCCGACTGAAGAACCCAAGAACATATTGGTTGGAAAGTCTGTCATTGCAGAAGCCCGCCCTAGTACTCCAGTCGGCCAGCAGAAATCGGGTGTCATCTGCAAGTTTTACATGTCCACCGGCCAATGCCTCCGCGCCGACTGCCGCTTCAGCCACGATCTCAGCAACCACCTATGCAAGTAAGTGACAAAAGAACCCCAAAACGAGGGCCATGGCTAGGTGCTTATACTCTGATTCTTATAGATACTGGATGATGGGAAGCTGTCTAGCCGGTGACACGTGCATCTTCTCGCACGACCCGGCCAAGCTGGTGAACAAGCTATCGCTAGATGGGACCCCGACACCCCCATCCAAAGGCCAGAACAACTTGCAGCTGCAAGACTCCAATTCCTTCCCTTCCCTGCAGGGAACCCCCGAGCATCTGGGTGGCTTTGCTGGGAGCCCTGGTTTTCTCGGCGCAGGGATCAATCCTCCCCCGGGTTTGCGTGCGTTCCACGGCTCCGACAGCCCGCATAGTCGTTCAAGGCCCGGAAGCCGTCACCAAGGCCGTGAACCGACGCCTTCGGCTCCAGCCCTTGATGATACGGAAGCCTTCCCCTCACTTGGCTCGGCATCCGCGACAAAGCAAAGCAAGAAGCACCATGGAAAGCGCGGGGGGCACGGGCACAACAACAAGGATAACACAGCTACAAGCTCCATGGCGGATGTTGTAAAAATGAGTCCTTCCCCTGCCGCAGCGTCGCCACACCTCGAACCTAGAAAGGTCGGGCGAAATGGCAGCACAGCGGCGACCAGGAATGGCGAGAATAGTGCTGCCGCTCAGGCGATCCCTAGTCCAAAGCAAATACCTTGGCTTGAGACGGGAGAACGCGCAAACAAGGCCTATCTGAAAGCTCGGCAAGAGGCGATTAAACATGGCGGCCTTCGAAACAAGTTTTTGCAAAGGTGAGTTTCGGGGACTAGCTATGTCGTCCAAACCTGAGAAACACTAAAGTGCTAACCAACCCCAGTGCCGCTCAAGCGTGGAATCGCAACGATGCTCGAGCCGCCAAGGCTCTCAGTCTTCGTGGGCAGAGCGAGAATGACCTCATGCGCAAAGCGCACCGTGAAGCTGCGCGGGAACTCTACGAAGATCGTAACAAGAACAAGGCCAACAGCTCCGAGATGTATGTTGACTTGCACGGGCTACACCCAGACGAAGCAGTGGAGTACCTCGAAAAGATCCTCATGGAGAATGGGAAGGAGGCCAGCCCAATCTACGCCATTACGGGGTCTGGGCATCATAGTAAGAATGGTAAAGACAAGGTTGGGAAGGCCATTCGGAACTTCTTGAACGAGTGGAGGTATGCCTACCGAGAGTTTTCGGTGCCCGGGGACCGCAACAACATGGGAGGGATCCTGGGGGTAGATGCTAGGAGTTGGGACAAGTCGCTAGCCAAGGAGGCGGCAGAGGAGGAGGAGGAGGAGGGCAGCAAAGGACCCGTCGACATTCTTGATCAAGCCGTGGAGATTGGGGACGGGAAAGTCAGACTGTTGGTGAGGGATCCGCCCAAGGGACCCAGGCGGTGACAGCCAGGCCTCCAAAGTAGTAAAATAGGAAAAATTCAAGATTCAACAACTGCTAACCTTGTTCGGATGGCGCCGATTGATGTACCAGGGGACATTCGAAATTCCAACTACAGTACGAATACTTTGTACGAGTAATAGATAGTGCGAGTTCGGATACCCATAGTATTGGCGTTTGGCAACAACGTGGGATGGGAATGTCGGTTCATGAGTGGGGCAGGGGCCCCTGTACGCATAAGGTACTGGTCCCTGACCTCCGTAGCTCCCGGTGATCGCCGCTGGCGTATACTAATATGTACAACGGCACCACGTCAGACGTGCGAATCCATTTCCTCTCTGCCATCATCCGCAATGCAGACACCATCAGCATCACCTCGACCATTTGATACAGCTTATGCACCCTCAACCTTGCCTTAGTTTTCCTAGACACCATATGCCGGCCCGTCACGGCTGACACCTCGAGAACGCCGTCCTCTGCATCGATAGGCGAGCCGGAAGAAATCCCCCTCTCACTCGTGGACATTGACGCCCACCATGCCGGCCGACTACCAGTCAACGGCGCAAGGCCTCGCCGTGTCGCCATCACGGTCCCCCTCGCCGCATCCCTGGACCCAGACCCGTCAGTCCGTTGACTCCTCCGACTCGACACCCACTCGCCTCTCGACCGCCCGCATCCGCTCCCTCTCCTCGGCCACAGCGCCTCCTCGCTCCCGCCTCCGCCAGGCGTGGGCCGCCGTCGAGTCCTTCAATGCCTACTCAATCCGCACCTACAACCGCATGACGCCGCTCCAGCGCGTGCTCGCCCTCGTGGGCATCATTGCCATCTACGCCATCATCATTGTCGGCTGGATCTACTCCCACCGCCTGTTTGACTGGCTCGCCGGCGTGTCCGCCTCGTGGCGCGCCCTCCCCGGCGGCTGGCTCATCATCTTTGCCCTCATCTTCGCGACGGCGTTCCCCCCCATAATTGGCTACTCGACCGTCACCACCATGAGCGGCTTCGTCTACGGCTTCCCCTGGGGCTGGCCTGTCGTCGCCGCGGCGTGCACCATGGGCAGCTTGGCCGCCTTCATCGCCAGCAGGACCATATTGAGCAAGTCTGTGGACCGCATGGTTGGCAAGGACCCGCGGTTCGTGGCACTGGGCCAGGTCCTCCGGAAGGATGGCATCTGGTACCTTACCGGGATCCGCTTCTGTCCACTGCCGTTCAGCCTGAGCAACGGTTTCCTCGCCACGATACCTAGTATCTCGCCCCTTGCATTCACCCTCTCCACTGCTCTATCAAGGTACGTGTCGAGGCATCCCGGCATGCCGCTACTCCCACCATGTCACTTCCAAGACTAACAATGCCTCCTTTTTAGTCCCAAGCTTCTTGTCCACGTCTTCATCGGCAGCCGCCTCGCCATCCTCGCTGAGAGTGGCGACAAGATGTCCTTTGGCGACCGCATCGTCAACTACATCGGCATGGCCATCGGCGCCGGCGTCGGCATCACCGTCGGCTGGATCATCTACCGGCGCACTATGGCCCGCGCCGCGGAGCTCGCCCGCGAGGATGACGCCACCACCGCCGAGGAGGAGGGCCGTGCCGCACCCTACCTCGACACCGAGGACACGCTCATAGATCCCGAGGACGCTGCTGCGCTCATGAGCGACGATGACATGTCCCTGTGGGAGACGCAGATGGACGATGACGCCGTGGAGCGGTGGGGGGACAGTGATGGGGAGTCGGATGGGGCAAAGAAGACAGGCCAGAATGGAGAGGCTGGCAACGCGTCACATGGGTCCTGGTAAGGGATCAAGGCAAGAGAAGATAAACCGGGTATATGTCTCACGATGATTGCTCACAGCGACTTGTATTATGGGATTGTCTCGCACGGTTCAATGATGGAAAGATGGGCTGGATGGCGTTGACAGGTTACATGCGTGATTAGACTTGAAGAGTAAACGATGGTTGGGTTATTCGAGGGCTTGATAAAGGGAACTATGGCATCATAGAAATGATCATTTATAAATGTATTGGCTCCAAAAACCATTTCATCCCATGCCATATTGTAAACAATAATCTGGATCTCTCAAACGCAATGGTGCTTCCCGACGCCGTCGCTGAAAAAAAAAAAAAAAAGTCGCTGAGATATAGAAAACAGACATTTAACAATCGTTATCATCTTTAAGGGTTGCTGGGCCGGTAATGGCTGAGAATCTGCAGCGCCTGATCGACAGGATAGCCGATGAAGACGGGCCCGGTAAATATCATCTGTGGGCCGCCAGCCGTTGATGATGCCTTTGCTGCTTCGGGGCTGATGAAGGCCGGCTGGCCAAGGTGTGAAGGCTGAGGACGAGGCTGCTGCTCACCCGCGGGTGCGAACGAAGGCTCCTGGGGAGGCTGAGGTGTAACGGGGCACTTGGCCTCTGGCTTGGGTGGTGGACCACCACCCATCAATCCTTGCAATTTGGTGTGATCGAAAGGGCACTTCCCACCCATCTTCGCAGGTGTCTGCGCACTCTGTGAAGGACTAGGCATCCGCACGGGGGCTGGGGGAGGGGAGAAAGGTTCCCCATCCTCGTGATCAACAGGCTCGTAGACGGGAACGCTGATGCCCCATGGACGGCTGGGTGATTCGCCCACTCTGACCTCCTTGAGCGGGCGGTCAAAGCGGCCCTCGCGGTCCCCTTCCACTTGCCCCTCAGCTGGGGAATCTTGATGGTCCTCCGGGTCCGTAGTCCCTGTGACAGCGTTGGCCCAGTTGTGCACCCTTTCATTCGACGCCTGGTCCACTTCGCCCTGGCATGCATTCTCCTGCTCAGTCTCTGGCAGCATCGACTGATGGAGCTGACCTAGACCCTCGATCATGCTGACAATGTTGCCATACTTGGAATCAATTTTCCTGATCTGGTCCTCATTGTGCTGGTACCGTCGCAGACAGACCTCGTGGCTCCGAGGGAGCTCGTGCTTATGTGTCTCAACATAGTTGGCGATCTCCTCGGGCGAGTGCTGGTCCATGTAGCGGATGGGGCATTTACTGCCGCCGCCGCCATTGGTACCCTGAGTCTGCGACGTCGACTCCTCATACATGGTTGCACAGATGGGGTCGGCAGAGAGATGGGATGTCTCATCTAGGGGTTCCTGCGCATGCTGCTGGCCATCAGAGACATCTCTGTTCTCTGGACCCTGCGAAAACGGGCACTGCAGGTTCCCCCGCTTGCCCTGGACAGTAAAGTCTTGCTCGAGAGCAGTGGACATGGAGCTCCTTCTTTCGTTGGAGGTGCGAGAATACGTATCCCTAGTGGATTCGGTGGTCTTGCTAGACTCGCCCAGCGAGGCCAGTTGGTTCGCCACACGACGGCCGTCGCGGATGACGAGGGCAATCTGGTGCTGTGACCGCTGATTGCCGCGTCGGGGAAGAGGAACTGGTGAGTTATCGTCGCCAGAGGTATGAGGAGGCACTTGGAGCTTGGCCAGCGTCTCTGTTATCTCTGGCGTAGCCGGTGCATATTTGTCAGCCAGATACTGGAGCTTAATGCGGTCACGGTGTGTTAGCATCGGGACGACAAAGATGAAGACAGTGAGTTGTGTAGGTTGGAAAAAAAGAGGCGTCTGAGGTAATTTCAGAGGTTTGAAAATGTTATCACTCTCAGCAGACAAAGCTGCTCGTGATCTAGAGCTAAAGGTTGTTCATCATATAGACGCGGGAGGCTCATCAGGCTGCGTTGATGCACTGCCAAACTGCCCAGGATGGCCTGAGGCATACATCCGAGCGGCGTCGGCGACGGGGTTTTGGATAGTCCATGTTTGCATGACCGAGACCCGAAGCCGACATCGCAAGGGGAGGGCAGCACAGCACAGCGCGGGCACTGGTGAGGAGGGCCTTCTGTTGGAGAAACAAGAAAAGAACTGGGGCGCGTGACCCTGCTTACCTGTTCGTGGGCAAAACGCAGCTTGTGCTCGAGGACGATGCGGCCATCGTTCAAGCCCTGGGCCTCATCGGCCAACGCATTGAAGGCATCGGCGAGGCTGTGCGTGAGGTCGAGGTACGACATGCCTATGCCGAAGGATGCCGGATAAAGCTGGATGGGAAGGCATCGCTAGAGGAAGGATGGATGAGGAAGAAGAGTTCAGGTTTTTTTTGAGGCGGGAGGGAGAGTGGAAGGGGCGGCCGGTGGCAAGGTGGGTGGGTGCCCACTGCCCAGTGGTGTCCACCGCCCAGTTGCCCTCTCAACCTGGACCCAGCGGCTGGCTCGGTCTGGACAGGACCCTTGACCCGCCGTACCCAACGGCCACCAGGCACCGACTCAGGCTACAACTCTGAAAGCCTCCACTGTGGACACCATTGGGAATATTACCTATACGTAGGTAGGCAGCTACTACCTACCCGGCACCACTCCCGAGAAGATGGGTGGGTATACATGTTCCTAAATAAACACGGGTACTATGTAGAACGTGTACAGATAATTGCCAGCTTGGAACTTATGGTTTGGCTTTGATTATAGTATCATAGATAAATGGGGGTGAATATCATCTTCCTTATCAACTCTGTAGAACTTGTTGGAAAAGCCAAGGTTACCTCCTGGGGAGTATTCTGTACTTGTAATATGAGTAGGTAGGTTGGCCGATAGCGCCTTCCCGTGCTCAATGCCATCCGTTTTACATCGGATTCAAAGCAACTGCAACCGGACCCGGCACA
Organism: Amphichorda felina; assembly: GCF_050947745.1. Taxonomy (NCBI): domain Eukaryota; kingdom Fungi; phylum Ascomycota; class Sordariomycetes; order Hypocreales; family Bionectriaceae; genus Amphichorda; species Amphichorda felina. The sequence continues at coordinate 2,910,266 of NW_028145049.1, forward strand.
GCACATATAAACAGCGAGCACCAGGCACCGCAGCGGCAGATACCTAAGACCAGGCGACACTCACTACTAGGGATGCTTCGTTCATGGCACTTCCAACTACCAGTACTTATTTGGCTATTCCACATCAACTAGCAGAGAGGCCGGCGCCCCAAACACGACATAATTGTTAGCTCCGTATTTGACGTCTATCCTCATTGTTCTCTGCCCGGCTGTCGTCTTCGCGTGTAAAAGTCCGACATAGTCACATAGTGTCTGGTTGGCCTTCCCTCCCACAGCCAAGGATCAAGATTCCGGAACCGAGTGCGCACAAGATCGAGACCCCGAGCTCAAAAAAAAAAAAGCATCAGAACATGAGGTATGCCGCTTTTCAGACCATGCTCACGTTGCTGTGTCCCTTGACCGTCTGTCGGGGGCACAACGCCACCAGCACATCAGTGGATCTGCACCCCACGCTCAGCATCAGTGCATCACGTCGTTTCACTGCTGCACCAGTGGGAGGTCACCAGTGCTTCCCCGCATTATCGGTGGCGGCATGTGGACAGTGGCCCCAGCTCCAACCTCCAGGCCGAAGCCCAACCTCCATACCGTTGGATGGCTGAGCTTCCTATTTCATCCATTCTGCCACCATTCATCGCCTTGTGTTCCCCACGTGCTCGTCTCTTGCTGACCCTCTAGTTTAGAGTGCGCATCGATTCTGCTGGCGGGATCCCTAGTGCCGCCGACACCAACCCCGGCACCAACGCGGGGCCCGACTTCTCACTCTTATATCACACTCTTCCCATATCATCAGGCCATCCGCAGCCCGCTCTTTTGGCTACCTGTTTCCAGCCAGCCCCGGGACGATTGCGACAAGTCTTGAACCAGTCTGTACCCCCTGCTCCAGGACACTCTCGCAACACTCGTATCATGGGTGGAGGCGGCATAGCGAGGAGTGAACACTCCTATCCGGTCTTCGCGGACAAGCCTGTAGGAGTTCCCAAGACGAGCATTCTTAAGGGCCGTATCGAGCCGTTCTATAAGTCAGGACAGTACGATAAGGTTAACCTGCTCGCGTGCGTATTCTACCCGCCTTGTACTACCTACAATTGCGGCACATCCGACTGACAACTTCCAGCAACCTGTACACCGCCAGGTACTCGGGTAAACCTCATATCAAGCTCTCTGTCTGGGATGCCCCAGGCCAGGAGCGTCCAACCTTTGCCGAGGCTACATCTAATGAATTCCGGGAGACTCACGTTGGCGCTTCCTTCGGCCCTTCGTGGTCTACACACTGGTTCAAGGTGATCTTGACCGTCCCCAAGGACATTGCTGACGATGAGCTCTTGGAGTTTCAATGGGACGCCAACAACGAGGGGCTCATCTGGACCGAGGATGGAATTCCACTGCAAGGCTTGACGGGTGGTGGTGAGCGCATCGAATGGGTCATTCCCAAGTCCTTCCGGGATGGCCAGGAGCACACCATCTACATAGAGATGGCCTGCAACGGAATGTTTGGCAATGCACCGGGGGGGAAGACTACCATTGCTCCACCCGACCCCAACAGGTATTACAGTCTCAGCAAGGCTGACATCGTCTCCGTCAACGTCCAGGCCCGCATGTTACACTTCGACATGTGGGAGCTGGGTGATGCGGCTCGTGAGCTCCCCGAGAACTCGGCTGAGCAGAATCATGCTCTCTCTATTGCCATGAAGATTATCGACACCTTTCAGGTTGACAACCAAGAGTCTATTCTCCAAGGCCGAAAGCTTGCGCAGGAGATCATTGGCCCTGATGTCGACTCACATCGAGTGTACGATAACGGAAAGGACCCCGTCGTCTTCGGCATCGGAAACTGTCATATTGACACTTGCTGGCTGTGGCCCTGGGACGAGACGAAGCGAAAAGTCGCGCGCTCCTGGTCGAGCCAGTGCGATCTCATGGACCGCTACCCCGAAGCAACATTTGCCTGTTCCCAGGCTCAGCAGTTCAAATGGCTGAAACAGTATTACCCAGCTGCTTACGACCGTGTCAAGAAGAAGGTCCGTGAAGGCCAATTCATGCCTATTGGCGGTAGCTGGGTCGAGCACGACACCAACATGCCGAGCGGCGAGTCCCTCGTCCGGCAATTCTTTTACGGCCAACGGTTCTTTGAGCGCGAGTTTGGCTCGCGCTGCCGGACCTTTTGGCTGCCGGACACCTTTGGGTACTCAAGCCAAATTCCCCAGCTTTGCCGCCTGGCTGGTATGGATCGATTCTTGACACAGAAGCTGAGCTGGAACAACATCAACAACTTCCCCCATACCACCTTCATGTGGGTAAGCCCGGACGGCAGCCAAGTCATCTGCCACATGCCACCATCCGAGACGTATACGGCAGAGGCCAACTTCGGGGACATCAAGCGGAGCATCACTCAGCACAAGACGATGCGTGTGGACAATTCATCGCTGCTTCTATTTGGCAAGGGAGACGGTGGTGGAGGCCCTACATGGCAGCAGTTTGAGAAGCTGCGTCGCTGCGCAGGCATCAGCAACACCATCGGAGCTATTCCCAAGGTCAAGCTGGGCCATACTGTCGATGACTTCTTTGACCGTCTTGCACCCAAGACCGCCGAGTTCCCTACCTGGTACGGTGAGTTGTATCTAGAGCTTCACCGTGGCACCTACACCACGCAAGCCAAGAACAAGTACAACAACCGCAAGACTGAGGTGATGCTTCGTGACATTGAGCAGCTTGCGACTATTGCTTCAATCACATCGAAATCGTACAAATACCCCACGGAGGAGATCGACAACATGTGGGAGTCCGTGCTCCTGTGCCAGTTCCACGACTGTCTCCCTGGAAGCTGCATCGAGATGTGTTACGACGATTCAGACAAGGTAAGACTTCTGATACGGGTTGAAGTTTTACCGCTTGCTGACTTTAATAGCTCTACGCTCAGGTTTTTAGGACGGGTAAAAAGTTGCTGGATGAGCTTTACGACGTTTTTGGTATTGCGGATGCTTCTTCGGGCTCCCCTAAAAACCCAGTCGTCATGAACACGCTTCCCTGGCATCGCAAGGAGATTGTCGAGATTTCTGACACTGAGGTTGGTGTTGCCTGTGGCGATGGCCACATGCTTCCGCTCAGATCGTTCCACATCCAGCAAGACAAACCTGCTGTCAGTGTTCAGAAATATGCTGCTGAGGGATTTGTCCTTGAGAACGACCAGCTTCGGGTTGTTGTCGACAAGGGCGTCATCATTTCCCTCTATGACCACGTCAATGACCGTGAGATTATTGAGCATGGTGGGCAAGCGAACAATTTCATCATATTTCAGGACATCCCCCTCTACTGGGAGGCCTGGGATGTAGAGGTGTACCATCTCGGGACTAGGCGGGAACTGGAGTATGGGAAGACAACGATCCACGAGCAGAAGCCTCACAAGGTCACTCTCGTTACAGACATTACTATCAGCGAGAAGAGCTCGCTGAAGTCGTACATCAGCCTGTCCGCTTCTCTGAAGGGACAGCCGTCCCAGGTTGACTGCTCGGCCGAGGTCGATTGGCATGAGGACTCCAAGTTCCTCAAGGTGGAGTTCCCTGTTGACATTGTTAATACGGAAGCCTCGTACGAGACGGCTTACAGCATCACCAAGCGCCCGACGCACTACAACACCAGCTGGGACATGGCCAAGTTCGAGGTGTGCTGCCACAAGTTTGCTGATCTCTCGGAGCACAACTACGGTGTGTCTATTCTCAACGACAGCAAGTACGGATTCGCAACGGCGGGTAAGATGATGCGTCTGTCCCTCCTGCGGTCACCCAAGGCCCCCGATGCCCATGCCGACATGGGGCACCACTCTATTCGTTGGGCCATTTTCCCTCACAAGGGCTCGCTTGGGTCGGCCACGGTGAAGGCGGCATATGCATTCAACAACCCACTCAAGCTCTGTGTTGGCTCGCAGCCGGCTGTTGCTAGCTTGTCCGAATGCCCTATCAAGCTAATCAACGAGGATGATTCCGAGTCTCTTGTACTAGACACGATCAAGCGAGGACATGATGATGAAGATGTCAGTCGGCGCGACGGTACTCGCATCAACCCTGGGCAGAGCGTCATTCTGCGTATCTACGAGTCGTTGGGTGGACACAGCAGAGGCACCATCCAGACCAAGTTCGACGTCAAGCGGGCGACCAAGGTGAATATTCTGGAGGACGAGATAACTGAGATGCCACTCAAGGATGGGAAAGTTCCCATCAAACTTCGGCCGTTCGAGGTGGCGACCTTCAAGCTGCAACTGTAGGACGACAAGGCGAATTGCCCGTTCCCGAGTCTTTCCATCCGGGTAGTTCTCGATAGCCAAGGGCACATCGATTGATTCATCGATTCATTTATTTCACAGCGTATTCATGGTAGTGCCATAGGGACAGTTCTGTATAGGGTACATTGAGTAACTGTATTGACAATAAACAGCAGCCTTTCCTTAACGCCAATGCCTATGATGTGAACACGCGGTAAGAATTTGGAGCGTACAACATGAAAGGTAAGAAACCCAATATATATCCTACAGGTGCAGCCCCAGGGCGTATCAAGGTCGACGCCCGCGCGCGGGCCTCTGTGTATGTGTATGTGTGTATGTGCGTATGTAGCATGCCCGCCATTGCCTATTCGGAGTCCTCGGGGAGCTCATCAATGGTGGACTCGACCAGGGCGATGAGCTCGTCTATGTCGGGGCGATCCGCCGGCTCGACCTGGAGGCACTTCCTGACAACGTTGCGGATGGGCTCGCTGATCTGGACGGTCTGGGTGCCGGCGCCGTTGGGCGACTGGCCCTGGTGACGCATGCTGTTTATGCGCTTGACGCCCTGGGGGCCCTCGTCGGGGAAGCGCCAGTCGCCACCCAGGACGCAGAGGCTGAGGGTGCCGCCCGTCTCGTCGGAGCGCATCTCGAAGGGCGACTTGCCGACGAGGCAGGCGTAGAGGGTGCAGCCCATGGACCAGATGTCCGACTTGGTGTCGATGACGGTGCCCGTCCGCACGTCGAAGAGCTCGGGGGCGCGATACGGCATGGTCGAGTGCTCGGCGGCCGTGTCCTGGATCTGCAGCGCCAGCGACTGAGAGGTGACGGGGATGGGCGAGGGGGCGACGGAGCCCAGGTCCATGAGGATCGGGGTTGATCCGGTGTCGTCGATCATGATGTTCCCAGGCTTGATGTCGCGGTGCGCGTAGGATTGCACCTTGCCGCCCTGGCTGACCTGGTTCTCGTTCTCCATCAGCGGCCTCTCCTGCTCATCCTCCTCGTCCTCCTCTGTGCGCTTGCCCCTCGTCGCGCCGGTGCGGCCGCCGCTGGGCCCTGCAGCGGTGGGCTCGGCGCCGTCCGGGTGGTCCTCCTCGCGGCCCATCTGCATGCGCTCGACGGCGGGCTTGTAGTTGTGCATGGCGCGGAGGGCCTTGCAGACGCCGAGGAAGAGCATCATGAGGCGGCGCTCGGGGAAGGTGGTGTGGTTGACGAGGTTGGCGTTGATCATGTCCTGCAGGTTGCCGCGGCGGTAGTAGGGGAGCAGGACGTAGACCGTCTTGGTGGCCTCGTCGGCGCCGCGCTCGGTCGCGACGCAGTGGTCGACGGCCGAGATGATGGTGGGGACGTGGTCGAAGAGGCGGTAGGCGTCGACCTCGCGCATGGCCTGCTGGACCGACTCGGCGCCAAAGGGGCAGCGGATCTTCTTGAGCGCGAAGAGCTGGTGTGAGGTTGTGTCCTCGACGAGGTAGACGTACGAGAAGCCGCCCTGCGATGAGGAGAGAGCGCGCGCTGGTCAGCCGGAGATGGGTAGGTGATGTAGGATACGAGAGAGAGAGCTCACCTCGCCTAATAGGCGGAGAATCTTGAAGCTGCGCGAGTTGATCTTGAGGGTGGGCGATCCAGGGAAGCAGTTTAGACAGTTCCCGATGGAGTAGAAGAGGTCGAGGACGAGTTGCGCCATGGCGACGGCTGTGGGGGAGGTGGCCTCCTCAGAGTCTTTCTTGGTGGTATTGAAGGCGCTGCGGCGGCGCTTGGAGCTCAGCAGTGGGCGTTGGATATCGCCGATATTGTATCAGTGAGCTCGACTCTGGGAACGGGGTCGGTCAATGGAACGCGGCTGATGGGTAAAGGAGCGGAAGCAATCGGGCGCTTGGGGTGAAGAGATTGGGTTCGGAGGGAATGGGGGGCGGTGGGAGAATTGGCTTCGCGAGTATCGATTAGACGGAAACTGGAGACTGAGATCGAGGATAGAGATGAGGATGATGTTTCGAGAGGTCGAAGCGAAGCTGGAGGAGCTGGTGTCTACTATTAGTAGTTGCAGGTCGATGTCAGATGTGGCGTAACACTCCCCAACGCCACACCGCCGCCACACTCGTCCTGGGTACTACGAGCACGAAAAATAAATACTATTAACTAGTACTAACTCATACCCTATGGCTAGGAACTTGGGCTCTTCAGAGATCAATACATTCACCATAAAACCCCTGACTGCGATCCCACAGTGATATCGCCGTCATCCTACCTCATTACATCTCTTCAGTCTCCTGGTACCTGGTAAACGCGGTTTTGTTGGGCTGTTTATAAAGATGTTTAATGCTAATGTCTTGAAGGCATAATACGTGTATTTAAGATATACAGAAGCGTCAGCATGACATTGGAAGCCTATTTCCCATTTACTTTAGCTTAAAAACCCCTGATGAGTCCAACAACACAAGAACGTAGACTGGAGCAACGACCCCCACGAGAACCCAATAGGTATAACGCTTTTTTCCGATATACGTTATACTCTCGCAGCCAATGCTGAGGAAGATGAAGAAAAAAGTGGCGGGTGGAATTGAGAAACAAGTTTGGAGAATAACTGAGGAAAAGATTTCTAGCACACTTGGGCCCTCCGTAACGCCTGCCATTAATGCCGTGGCAGATAAGAAGAGGAGCTGGAAACACAGAAAACAAATGGCGGGAAGGATCCATGGACAAATCTCCGTGTCGTGGTAGTTTCGATTAAGGTGATTGGCCGTATGCTGATGGGACTGGGGCATCTCGACTAGTTCAATAGATTGGCTTAGGTTGTTTCGTATCAGGTGCTCATCTTCTAAATGCCCGTCTTCGTCGGTCTCGCTGGTAGCTGCTGTAGGGTGGTCCGAATCCTTACCTCTGGGCTCGAAGACTATTTCGGCGATGGCAGCAAGCGGACTGAGGAGCAGAAAAACAGGGAGAATCTGCCCGAAAGTCCACCTTTTCTCATCATTGTTATGGTCGGCAGGGAGTGAAGCCTGAGAGGAGAATAGCTTCAACGTACCCCACGTTGTAGGAAGGAATAGCCAGTATACCTTAGATCCCGTACCAGTGCTCGCCCAGTCACTTGGAGAGGGAGTAGGGTCCAGTAGGGGCCATATAGGTCCTGACTTACATCTGACAAGTTCGAAACTAGTAGTTCATAGTGTAGTCTACACGTCATGGACATCGACTCGCCGGTCCAGAGGATGAAATTGACGGAAAGCCAATGGCATGCTTGGTAGGCCCTTGCTATTCACACCGTCGTTCTTTAGCTGGCCAATAGCCCACGTAAACCAACTACTGCACAGCTTTCTAGTAGCCTTAATAGCAGCCTTGGGGGCGTTCAGGACGGAGTCTTGGAGTTTGATAATCCGGGTAGCGAGGTTAAAGATCAAGAGAACATGGACATTAGCCCAAACTGAAATGCGTGCGTATGTTGCAAATCTCCATTGCCATCGGAAGACTTGTTGTACTAGTCGATTGACCGAGATATGTTGTAGGAACATATGGCATCAGCCCCGGGCATGCTCGCAGTGCCTTGGTCCGCGTTTCCCCAATTGGAGAAGAGCGTCGGTGCTATGGCCACAAGCAGCATAGCTGCTAATATAGCCATGCAAGCGAGGCGAAACAATTTCTCAGCCGGACGAGAAGATAGGTATCTACGCAAGGCTAGGAACCCACAGACGTAGCTGAGGTTCAAGAACCAGGCAAGGTTAATGACGAGGAAGAAGTGATATGCTGAGATGCTGTTGCTGAGGTCGGCATAGGCGCTGATGATGAGGATTACAAGGCCAGTCAGGGTCTGAACGTCGCACATGCCCAAGATCGACCAGAGTGAATTTAAAGTCAGCGGAATTCCTACATGCACTTGATGGTGTGGAGGCCAGTCGCATTATCTTTTCCAAGACTCGGTGCCATAATGCCTCTTTTTGCTTAGAACGCCCCGTAGGATATATAGGGTTTGTCATTGAAAAACATAAATAAGTATATAATAAAAAAAGAGGTATAAAGATAAAAGGCTTATTCTAACCCTAGACAGCCCTTAATTTTATAAGAGAGTGGCTAGCGCTGCGGCCGTCAGGAACCGTATTAGCTGCTATCCATTAGGCCACGAGGCAAAAGGATACGTAATATCAAGGCTCCTTGATCATGATACCTAGCCACGTATAAGACGGAATACTGCTGCAGCGACCGATAGGGCACACGGGCCTAAGCCCGAGTCCGTAATATCTATACACCTTTATTCAACATGGCCAGGCACACCAAGGTTGAGCCGTACTGCATCTTTTGTCGGCACGCATTCGGCTGGAGCTTCCATGAATATAAACCTACGCAGAGAGAGGGCGACAACCAGGGTGGACAAGATGAAAAAGGGCAGGTGTGGGATGCGGATGTCCTTTGCTGTGATTCTAGTGCCACGGTCCCGCGCCCTAATCAATGTTGACAAGAGGTCCGGACATTCATGAGTCTTTCCATTCGCATCGTCACCCGAAAGACACAATCAAGACTCACGTATCGTCATATTCCGTGCCGACCTTCGCAACCGATGACGCTGGTCAGACGAGTCATTCACGCACCTCGGTTGCCATGATAGATTCTACCTCTGCTCATCCCCAGGCCGTTGCGAACTCTGCGACCCTAGAGACACGGCCAATCTTTGCCACGTTTATCTGTTACCAACTGGCTGGGAAAAAGTTAGGCCATTTGAACGGCCGCCTCCTTTGCCAAATTGCCCAACAATTTTGCCCGGTTGTTCCATGGTGCTACGCGTCAAGACTGATGAATGTCAAAGTTCTTCCGAGTCTGCCTGCGTCGTCTGAGCTGTCTGGCTCTACCGAATTGAGAGACCTATTCCGTTTGATCGAGAGTCGGCTATCCCCGGAATTGCAGCTTATTGTTCTCAGCTTTATATCTGGCCTATTCAAGTCTCTTGCTGATTCCCTAGCCACTCTAAACTATATTGCCAACCAACTGCCTATATGCGAAGCATCTCATACCTCCTATCGACCATTTTCGCATGCGAACGTTCTTGACAAGATTGGGGTACATACTGTCGATATTTTGGGCGAGATATGTCTGAAACGCATTGGAGAGATTGACAATTCTAGCTCCTATCACCATGAAATCATCCTCCCCCTTCGCCGAGAAGTCCAAGGCCTGCAAGTTGCTTTGGGAACCTATGGAGTGGTGGACCTACGGGTTATATACCGCGATTCCTCTACATCCAGCTGGATAAACAAACAGCAACGGAAGTGGGTTACAACGTATAGCGGCTCTGACCTAAGGAGGCTTCGGACTCTCTCAGATGTGAGTTCTCCTTGAGTGGAAAATCCTCGTGTGTTCTCGTCGCTGTTATGACTAACGAAGCAAAGGGACTTAAGATCGTCAATATAGATCTGGAGATGAACGATGCCCCGCTGGTCCCGAACGGCCGTCCACGGATGCTTTGGGACCACGATAATATTCCTTCCAATGGATCACGAAGTTCTTGCATAGATATAGCAGGGACCGAGGCTATTCTTCGGACCAATGCAGGATATCGTCCAGCGCAATATCTCTCGCTTGTCGGCATTCATAGTTTGACCATGTTTTGCTGTGTTAGAGCAGTCAGCTGCATACAGGCGGATGATACTTCGAAAAAGAGGCCAGGGATGCCCTATGAAAGAAAACTGCTCAGTTACCTACTTCCTCCGACCAGGAGAATTCATACAGTCATTGCATATCGTCACCGTCGATCATACCCCGACTTCAAAGAGTGGCACTTTCCACTTGATGATGGCTATCATTGGCTGGTCTGACGTGTACGCGCTGTTAGTTGGGCTGCATGTTTTTCAGTACTCGTAAAGATACACGGCGCTTACATCGGTAGGCCTGAGAAGGCGGCCTGGCCCGGATGGTTGGCCACCAGGTGGTATTTCCACTTCTTAGCTGTTGGCCCGTATCCCGATGCACCAAAGATAATAGGTTGGCCTCCACGGAGGTCGACAAGAGGAGGAATGCTAAAGCGAGCAACAGTAGCATAACAGTCAGGGTTGGAGATTCGGGTAGACCGGGCCATCTTGGGGCGCTTGGTGAGCTCTGGGATAGAGAAACCATAAGTCCATGAGTTATCGAATCGATGATCAGCAGAAAGATCAATGATAACGATGTTGGGTCCATTGCCCTTCTTATACAATGAACTTTGGAGCCACCTTGATGCGTCGTTGCACATGGTAAATGCGGTGTACCTAGCCCAGCCAGAAACGGCTGTTCGGACGGGGGCCAATGGTGACCGCGGTTCCCGAGCCCCGGCCACAAAGGAGGGAGCGCGAAGGAGGTACGAGATCCCGTCCGCTCTCCTAGAGTCAAGCCGCTAAGGCCCTGATAAGTAGTAGGTAGTTGGGTCGGTGACGACCAGCGAATACCGGCTGTGTATGTTTTTGATCCTTTTTTTTTTTTTTTTTTTTTTTTGGTAATTACTGGTTTAGGTGGAGCGAACCGATATAAGTCTTCCTGGACTGATACCCACCACATACGACCATACCTAGTGGAAAATACGGGATCCCGTCTGCTCTCCCAGAGTCAAGCCGCTAAGGGGCTGATTAGTAGTTGGGTCGGTGACGACCAGCGAATACCGGCTGTTGTATGTTTTTTTAATTCTTTTTTATCTAATTTATTTTTTGCTGTTTGTCGAGTCTAATGGTAAGCCGTCTGAGGATGGGATTTAGGAGTTTTGGTTGGGGGAGGCGGGGGGAAGGGGCAATCGCTTAGCAAGCAGGGATAGGCAGTTGGAGGTAAGGTATTTACTTGAAAAACAGCCATTTATTCTTTTCCCGCCCCCTTCTGGCTCCGAAATGATAACTAAGATCACTAACATCACCCCCTAAGCACCATAATTCTCATGCCCCATGTGTCTATGTCTAGTAGTTCCGCACAAGGTGCTGTACCCCGTCTCACCTGTGCCAGTAAAATAATATAACCCGTCGTCGCCATAACAAAAACACGAAATTGAAAAGGAAAGGGAGGAACAAAAAAACAGCCGCTCTTCTAGCAAGTCAAATGCCCGACAAACAAGGTCGGAAACCGGACCAAACGTCATCCTGCTCAACACCGAGCACCTCCATAAACAATTTGATCAACATGTGTGTGCGATTATAAAAGCACAATACCTGACATCCCGCTCGATGCTCGGTGTAGACTGTCCGCAAACTGCTTCATGCAGCCCGCTCATGATAGCAAGTTCCGAAGAGACGGATTCGCACTGGCGCCGCTCGTTGGCCGCCCCTCAGATCCGGCACGCGGCATGCTAGGGCCCATGGGAGGGGGCGACTCGTGGGACAGTCCCGCTCTCGAACCCGGTGGGCTGCCATGGGAGCCCGCATATGGTTGTCTCTGCGGAGGGAGACCCTGGGGATAGGGGTCATGCCTTGGAGGCGCCACCCCGTTGCCCAGCCCGTGGTGCCCTCCGTGTCCTCCATGCGACGGTCCGTGGGACGGAGGGAGCGGAGGTGGCGCGCTGTGGATGGGCCCCGGGTGATAAGGGGGCGTGTACGGGGATGGAGGTGCTGGCCCGGATGCGCGACGTGGTGACGGGGGCATGCCGTTCATGTAGCCCTGGTGGGCGTGGCCGTGACCATGTTGGTGGGTCAATGGTGGAGGCCCTGCTGGCGGTGGTCCGGGCATGTTCGGGGGCCTGAGTGACGACGAAAGACTGGTTAGCGGGGGTCCATTGGACAGACTCGGAGGGCCCCCATTCATGTGTCGAGGTGGTGGCGACTCGTGCTGGCTCCTTGGGCGAGGCCCCCAATCGCTGTATGGCGCCGCCGGAGGCGGTTGGATTGGTGGAGGGGCAGACGAATGAGCCGAGACTGGGGAGAAAGCACGCGGACCAGAGTGAGGTCGCGAGCCGTTAGTATGGGGTTGATGGGGAGGAGGCTGCACGGGTTGAACAACAGCATGGATCGACGGCGGCTGCGGCCAGCTGTGAGGTGCTTGGCGCGGATCTCGATGGTCGGGGGTGGGCGGATGTCGCTCGGGGCTTCGCAGGACAGAGGCCGAGGCGGCGGCAGCAGCAGCGATCCCAGGTTCCGAAAGATGATGGCGCGGTGGCTCAAGCGAGGGCCACGGCGATGACCCAAACACCCGCGGCTTCGGCGATGGCGGCTTCATCGGCATTCGCTTGCTGTGGCACTTGTGGCACTGGAAGTTTCTTTGCGAGACAAACTTCTGAGCTTCCTCGCCCACCTTCCCCAGCATGGTATGGAAGGGACTTGGCGCAGAGCCTCCATTGCTGTTCTCGATCGGCCACCAGCGGGGGCTGACATCGATCCCACATCGGATACAGACCTTGTCCCCTGGGTGCAGAGCGTTGGGAGCCGCGTCTGCTGTGTCTCCGTTGCGTGAGTGCGCCAGTATTCCGCTGGCCAATGTGTTATTTGTGGTAGAAAGCCTGCGAAGGCCGGCCTGCATCGCCGTCCCGGACATCTTGGCAGCCATCGTCATGAGGTTGGCTTTGCGGACCGTCCCCGTCAGCGCAAGGTCTGCCTGCTTGTAGTTTTGCGCGTAGACCTGGAGAGCAGTATGGCCGGTACCGTCCTCATCGCGCATGTGCACCCTGAACGTCTTGTCGTCTTGGCACAGGATGAGGGGGGCCATGATGCCACTCACGCCACCAAATGTCACTGTGTGGGCCTGGTCCTTGCGAGAGGCCTTGGTGGGGATGATGTCGAAACACAGCTGATGGCCCTGTTTGCGGGCACACTCAACATGGACTATTAGAGAAGTTAGCAATCAGTACACTCTTGAGTATAGCAGGAGAGCAGATGAGCTTACAAGGAGCGCGACAGACGGGGCAGGTCACGCAGGCACCTCCATTTTCGTTGCAGCCTCGGCACACCTCCTCGTACTTGGATCTCGGGATCGATGGGATGCCCTCAGCTGGCTCCATCGCCTTGGCGTTGCCAAACTTGACTTCTGGCGTGTAGACGGCACAGGTGACGTGAACCCAGTTGTTGTCGGCCGTGCGCTTCAGCGCCTCGCGAGGGTTCAGAGGGCGGTTGAGCTCCTCCTGCTTCTTACGGTAGAGCTCCAGTGCTTTGCGGGCTTGCTGCACCTCAAGTCTTTCCCGCTCGCGATCCTTTTCCGACATCTTCTTCTTGTGGTGGGTAAGCTTTGGCTGCTCCACCAGCTCATGTTCTGTCTGCACCACTGGACATAGGACGCATTCGTAGTTCTGTCAACAATAGAGATTAGCAATGCAATGGAGCAGTGTTTTAGGTCTGCTTACCGTAGAGACTTGAGGACTCTTGTCATTGACACACATGTCGCAAGTCCATTTGCCCGCACATCTGTTGTCCACGATCCCGTAGCAGGTTCGGTGCACGCTGAGACGGCACTCTCGACATGAAACATGGTCTGCCATGGGCTCCACCTGGTCGCACACGGCACAGGGAAGCGTGCGTGGCTTGGGCATTTCGGGCATGGCGGGCACCTCTGGGACTTTGTCCTTCTTCTTCGTCTTTTCAACGGCGGAACCGCTCCGGTAGTCTGAATCTGTGTCCTTGTCGGTGCCTTTTTCGATCCCCTTGATCTTCTTCCTCGGCGGCTCCTGGCCGCTCCCGGATGTAGCCCCGTTCAAAGGCGTGCTCGGTCGGTCTGGCGTCAGTAGACCCCTCTCATTCGCTGCTTGGAGCTCCTTGAGAACCTCCTCGTCCTGTTTGCGCTTCCACGCCTTGCCGCCCGACTGGGACACCTTCTTGGAGATCTCGTCCAGGTCCTCCCATCGGATTGCGTACCGCCGCCATAGCTCAGCGCAGCGGGTACACAGCGCGATAATGTACTGGTTCCCTTTGTCCTTGCTGCTGGCCTTGACGCCATTCTCGTTGACCAGCCCCGGGGCGGCATTCGGTGCTCTGCGCCATCTCCGAGAAGTTGTACCGGAGCAGAACTGGCACATAAAGGCCCGCTTCTTTTCGGCTGCCTTGCCCGAATCGAAAGCGGAATCGTCGTCATTGTCGGCAACGTCGTCGGCCATCTTGGTGGCGGCGGCTTCGGCTCGCTTTGCCTCCTTCTTGCCCTTGCGTCCTGGGTAGTTGCTCCACACGGCATGGCCTCGTTCCGTCTTCTTCCAGGTGTAGTAGAATCGAGTCACCTGACCTGGAGTCATCGTTTTGACGTGCTTCATGACAAGATGCAGCTCGGAGCCGTACTTTGCGACACCCTCTTCGAATTTTTTCAGCTCTGCTGGCGTCGGGGCCGGCTCCTTGAACACTGCTTTGTCCGTTACGACAAGAGCTTTCATGGCCTTGTCCGTATCGTAGTCCTTTTGGAATAGGGTCTGCAAAGCGACATCCTGGAGGTTGGTCGACCTTTCTGGTAGTCCCAGACTCTTGCCTAGCCCTGCGGCTTGCTTCATGTAGGCTTGAGCTTCACGAGCAGTGTCCTCGGAGGATGCGGGTTTCCACAGGAGCTTTGAGGTGGCGTTCGGGTCGTCCGGATCGATTGTGTCCTCACCGCGAACCCTCCATCCGGGAGGAGTGTCCTGCACCCACTTAGGGCGCTTTCCACCAGGATAAAGGAGCTCTGCTGCCTGGGCTTCCTCAATGGCCTTTGTGTCCTTTTTACCCTTCTTCTTCTCTGGGGGCTTGACGTAGACGACGGGCCTTCCCGGCCATGGATGGACAGTGGCCTGGTGCCGTGGTCCTATCCGGGTGCTCGCACGGGGATAGATGCGATCGTCGTAATCGAGGGCGTCCTCGGGCTTGCAGTGCATGCCAAGGTAGCGCCAAGGCCATAGGCTGGCATTGTAAATCTGTTCGGCGGTGCCATGGTGGTGGTTCTCATCGCTCTCTTCGGGGCTGGAGCGTCCCGTGTCACCGCACTGCGCCTCCTCGTCCTCCTCGTCAAGAGGCTCATCCTCGTCGGCGTCGCCTTGGGGATCGTTGAGATTGGGCGTGTGACGGGCCTCGAGCTTGCGCTCCTGGGCGCGGCTGCACGCAGCGCAGGACCATGCAAATCCGCGAGAGGGTTTCTTGAGGAGCGGTGGCCTGACGCAGTTCATGTGATAAGTGTTTTGGCAGACGGCACAGTCTACGGAGTTGTTGCTGCATTCGCCATGGTCAGCACCATTATTACCGCGTACCAAGGAGTACGGTGGGCCAATTGAGAGACTCGGCTCGATTGCACTGCTTGTACCCCGACCGGGCTGGTGTGGTGGTGGGCTCACCCAAAACCGGTGGCGGGGTACAAGGGGGCCGGTGGTAGGTACGAGGGAGTACGAGGGATACAAAGGGCAAGTACAAGTGTAGGTGGGACAGGGAAAGGACGTACCTGGCGCAGTAGCCGCTGCATCTCTTGCAGAGCTTAACGGCGCTAGTCAGCTCCTTGCCACGGCCTTGCTCGACAATGACAAACTTCCAGCGCTCGTCGAGCACCTTCTTGACCTTTTCGGGCACATTGACAATGGTCGAAGTCGGGATCAGGTCGTAG
The DNA here is from genome assembly GCF_050947745.1 of Amphichorda felina. Lineage (NCBI taxonomy): Eukaryota > Fungi > Ascomycota > Sordariomycetes > Hypocreales > Bionectriaceae > Amphichorda > Amphichorda felina. The sequence goes on from NW_028145049.1 coordinate 2,925,984, forward strand.
TTTTTCTGGATATAGCGGTCATAGAGCTTCTCGAACCAGAAGCTGTCGGGAGTGCGGCGGTACTCCTCCATGTTGGCAATCTCGACGCGGTGCCGAATCTGACACTTGCCTCGCAGCGCTGTCAGGGGACTGATGTCGGAGTGCATGGTTGCGAACACGACCCGCGTGTCGTGCACCTTGCGTCCAATGTCCCTGGGCCTGTAGAACCAATTGATGCGCACCGCGTCCACGGGCTTGGACGTGTCATTCTGCGGGTGCAGGAATTCCATGATGCGCCCGAGGTAGTAGGGCTCCCCGGGCGGTTCGCACACAAGGTACACATGATCTGCAGCGAGCGGGTTAGCCGATTCCTGAGGTGCAGTTGTGCGGGTATGGTGCGGTGCAGTGTGGTGTGGTATGGCATGGCATGGTATGGCATGGTATGGGGGTATGGTGCAGTGCGGTGCCAAACGACCCAAAGCAGAGTGCTGTGAGGCGTGTGCGCCGGATGATGGCATGGATGGCATGGATGGGCAGCGCTGGTGTGGATTGGTGTTGGTGCTGGTGCCGAAATTGCCCTCGCACCGTGGTGTGGATCTCGGGAAGGGTGCCACTACGTACCATTTGCCTCGAGCACAGTTCCATCATCGGCCACCAGCCGCCCATTCTGCGGTCGCGCTCGAGAGTTTGTAAAGGTCAGCATGTTTGTCTCTGGCCACGATGATGCCGTCGAATTTTGCGTCGTCGTCCCGGCCCTTTTGGTCGACCCTGACCCAGCGCCGCTGTTGGCTTGCTGTGCGGCAGCCGCAGCCTTGCGTTTCCTCGATGGCTGCTGGGTCGCGCTGCTCGATGTCTGTGCAGAGTTGGGAGTTCCCGTGCCACCAGCGGGAGTCTGTTCCTTGGAGCCATTCTGTGAAGGCGCTGGTTTGGCCTCGTCACCAGGAGGGGCCTTGCGCGCACTGGTGCTTCCACGGACACCCTCACCATTGCTGCTTGCGCTCACCACTAGGCGCGACGGTTTTTTAGCATCGCCATGAGCCTTCTCATGATCGTGGTCGTACATCTCCACGTCGTAGTCTCTGTCCTCGGCGTAGTTGGGACGCGAGCTGCTAGTGCGATTGCGCGAGCGAGTGCCGTACGGAGCGGCCATCTCGACGCTGGCGTCCACGTCGGCTGCATCTCCCGCAGACGGGGTCGCCATGGGCTCAGCGGCTGGCTCGATGTCCGGCTCGGGGCCCTTTGAGTCCTGTGTCTCGTGTTAGCCGGCTGAAGTATGAAGGAGTTTTGAGGGCGAGTGGAGGAGTAGAATAGAAGAAGGCAGGAGTGATGGCGCTGACGAGGCAACAGTTCAAACTTACACTTTGTTGCGCCATGACTGGGGGCATCAAAATGCTAGATGTGTGGGTGCGAGATCAGGCGGATCACGTAGGGATGCATACCCGGGCGAGATGAGTCGGTGTCGGCGCGTGTAAAAGGGAGAAATGAGAACCTTAGAGATGCCAGTGAGCCGGGGAGGGGGGTGAAGGCCCAGCCAGGCTCAGAGGAGCAAATCCGTAAGGAGCACGGTCAGCCAGATGGGAAACCCGCCGAGGGCATGGGCATGAAGTAAGGTTGGATGAGTGAAAGAGGAAGAAGATGAGATGGGATGGATGGAGGTAACGGTACTAGGTACGGAGCGCCCTCTGGGTCTGTCTGGGTCTGTCTGGGTCTGGTAGGCGTGGGCATGGGCGCGGGCCTCTAGGCGGCATGGCATGGGATGCCCGGGTTCCTCTCAGGTGCCGGGTCAAGAGCAGAATTGGCAACGGCCTGCTGGGCGCCAGCCCGGCCCAGCCCACCACCAGTTCCACCACCCAAAGAATTGTACTTACTTACAACAGGCCCTGCAGTGCCTACGCCGCTACCAGCGCACGGGGGCGGAGCTAACCGCAGGGTCCTCTCCAGGTATCTACTATCAGTACACACCCGCCATCACTGCGGTTTCAGATGCTCCAGACTTTATATCTACCCATGACGGACCCCTGCCACCGGCGTGACCTCAGTCCTCAGGTCCCCACGCTGCCAATCTGGCTTTGCACCAACAGTCAGTCCAGTGCCATGTCGCTCCTCGCTCACTGTTGTTGACAGGCCATCGCGACGGGGTAAGCGACGAGCCATGGGCCACGAAAGACGAAAGACGAAAGACGAAGGCGAAGATAACAAAGACGATCTCAACACCTGTTGACGACGACAGAGAGGTCAGACCATGCCAGTGCACGGCCATTTTTGCCTCAGCCCTGGGGCGCCCTGGTGGCCGTCGTCGCCCTCGAGGATCGACTCATTCATTGGTGCCTCGACTAGTACTCGTGCTCGAGTGGCTCCATTATGCTGCCGTGATATTGATTGACGGTTCATCGTTGGTATGATGGGCGGAGATGGTCTCACTGTGCTGCCCTGTAGCCTGTAACCTGTCCCCAATCGCTCCCCGTCACCGCCTGCGAATCCGTCTCTACGGAAAATGTTGGCCGCTGCCGCCGATGCCTCCAACGATCAGGGTGGCATTGATCAATCCGACGGCGGGTTCTAAATTGATTTCACTGCCTAATAATACCACTAGTAGTACGGATACTATTTGTAGTGCTACGTACTTACTTACTCAAGTACCTTCAAGTACGTACCTACCATACTTGTGCTCCGATGGCGTGGAGAACAAAGCCCTCGAGGGACAGCAAACAACCCACGAGGACCTAGGCACATTAGCTTGGCCACTGCTGCAGCCCCCAGATGCGAAAGAAGGAGACATGGTCGTACTGTATTGCATATTGATCGAACCAAGACACATTGCTCAAGGAGACGTACAACCGGTCGCTGACGACGCTGCCCTCGCTCGCCAGGCAGACAGGTTAATTTTGGGGATGAGTCGAGTCGTCAACGGGTGCCAACTCATCCGCATTTTCCGCCACCATCTCCCACACTGGCACACCCTGGCTCCCCGGCTCGCCCTGGCGTCAATCGTGACATATGTACATGTATCGCCGGCCCATCCTCGATCTTCCACTCCCCAATCTAGCACCTGCTATCAATCATCACGAGACCAGAGCACCCACTGACCGACCTCCTGGACTCCTGCCAACCTCACCAGCCCCGACTGCACGCACTCACTCTGTAGAATACTGCAAAATTGGCCATGCAGGCCTAGGCTGTTCTAAAATGTAGGTACCTAGGTGGGTGGGTTGTCGCTGAAAACGAGGAGGGCACTGGAAGGAATTAGACGCCGCCCACGGGAACCTTATACGTAGTACGTACTCCTCAATGTCGCCCACCGTGGAGTTGCGATTGGATCCATTTATCGCCCGACGCCGAGTTTTCTCACTGGAGCACTTTGCAAACCGTCGCCGTGCAAATGGCCAGCAGGAGCACGTTGGTCAAAAACAGTGATGGAACAACATTGTTGTCCAACCAAGCATGCCTTGCGGTCGTCTGGGGCCCACCAGCATCTCATTTGGGAGGGTCAAATTTGAGTGGCATGCAAAACGTGATTCACAGGCCCCATCCTGCAGAATCGGGCTACCGTGTTATGCCCGGTGTGTCCACTAGGGACGTACGGAGTCGTATCCATACTAACGACAACTTCAATCCATGATGGCTTCTGGGCCACGCTAATGACGATTTTTGGGGCATCGCTCTGCCGGACACACATCTTGGAGATCTGGACGTCAAAGTCGCGATGGAGGCGTCGACACACCAACGGAGCGATATCTGAGATGCGAGAGCCGACCAGAGGGGGCAATCACGGGAGTGCTTCCATGGGACACTGGGCTGTCATGCCAACCACATGTGCCTCCTCGGAAAGGATCCAAAAAGGCTCGTCGTACGAAGTAGCATTTCCGAATTTGTAATGCCTTTCTCAGAGCGGGCGCTCATTTATCCGCACATGTCGTAAGAAATCCGACGCCGTCGTTATTAGCATCCGGACGCAGTCATGCACTGAAACGCAAGTGACGCAAGTGACGCAAATGACGAAAAAACACCCCTAAATACAATGAAGTACAGTGGTAAATAGAGCCTCTCTGGCTGAGGCCTTTCGGAAGTACAATGTCGTACTATTGGTAAGTCTTTGCGGTCGCCGAGGTCACCGAGAGTGCTCCGATGTGGCCGTGTGAGGCAGCGTTGAAAGGTGGTGGGCGACTGACGTCCGCCAAAAATGAAACGGCTCCGTGGACCGTGGGGCGCGAGGCGCGAGGCGCTGTTGCTCACCCTCCTGCAGCGCCCCAAAACACGGGCACACGGACGTCTTGTTGACGCCACCGTGGCACACCGACAGAGAGCACCCTGGGGATGGTAACCTGGAAATTCATCGCGCAAAAATACAATGAGGGAAAATAGGACAATAAAGAAAGACATAATCTACCATGCTTCATTTCGTTGCCCTCGACCGCCCCTGAGGCCCGGAAAGATATTCCTCAACGGTCCTGGCGGACGGCTCTAAGGTTGAATGAAGTCAGTTCTGGAATTCCCAGTGAACTGGTTGGCACAGGGTTTCGAGGTCTGGCCAATGACGGGCCGCGGGGCAGCCCTTGACGAGCCCTGCAAATCGGCTGCAGGCTACCAGCCGCCTCTGCCCTGATGGTGTTGGTGTCAGGAACGCCCCGCGTTAAAAGTGGCTCCAGGCATGTGGCCCCCAAGCCCCCGGCGAATCATTTCGAATATCTCCCACAGCCTCCTGCCTCTTGTGCTCCCGTCTCCCAGCATCAACTACGGGCTCGTTTCTACTCGTCAATCAATGTTGCACAGAGGTGGTAGAGGCTTGGACAATGGCATCGGGCTTGTAGCATGGCATCCGACAAACATTGTGAGTAGATTCGCAACTGTGGATCCGTTCCTAACGCTGTTGCTAATCGTGGTACTCTGATTGGCCACGTTTGGCATTGAAGGCTGAACGTACTTGTACTTCTCGCAACCTCGTCTTCGGATGCCTTTCTTATTTAAACGATAACCATCTCGACTAAGACAGCAAAGAAATGCAGTACTCTGAGCACTCAAAATTCGCACTACAAATGTGTCGAATTATAAGCAAATCTAGTGCATCTTGCTCACAATGTCTCTGACATACGTGATAGGTACGTACTTCTTGTCGCCTGCAACATTCAACAGAGTCACGTGGGTGCGCGTACTTTGGGCGGTGACGAAACGCGGTCACGTCACGTCGCTTGGCGCAGGTGCTACTTCCCTCTCCGATTCACGACTCGCCAACCTGTGGGCCAGGATGATACGACAAGGCAAGCGTGACCCGAGAAACTTCTTGCCATTGTCTTGAGAACTGCGTCCTTGTTCGTTCTTGCACTGTTTTGGCCAACTTCTGTTTGCCCAAATGACATTTCCAACCTCGCTGCCCACTTCCCACCCCAACGCTCACCATGAAGAGCATGCAGGGTCTCTTGCACGAGACCAGCTTGCAGTCTGCTCAAGGGCGACATACGACCTTTTCCACAGCATCAATTGCCGGCCAGAAGAGAAGCTGGCCCAACAATGATGCCGAGTCCCACCAACCCGACCCCGCATCTACCAAGGGCACCGTGCAGTTCCAGAGAGCCATCAGTGTTCCCAACACCCCAAGCCGGCTCTCCGCCAGCAGGATCGTAAATGTCGAGGCTACTCACGGCCCCTCAGAGTACTCACAGCGAAGAACCTTCGCTGCGACACCAACGTCCTCGTATGATCCAGAGCTGTGCCTCGCTCATCCAGTGTATGGCCTGCCGTCACAGCTTGTACAGAACTTTGCGTCCCAGGGGATCAAGCAAATATACCCATGGCAGAAAAGCTGCCTAAAGGGGCCCGGTCTGTTAACGGGCACCAAGAACCTCGTCTACTGTGCTCCCACCGGGGGTGGTAAATCATTAGTTGCCGACTGTAAGCAGTGAGATAGCTATTGCTCGCTATGACACTCGCTGATACTACGCACTAGTGCTTATGATAAAAAGGGTGTTGCAGGAAAGGGGGGCAAAGGCGCTCCTTGTTCTCCCCTATGTTGCTTTGGTGCAGGAGAAAGTACGATGGCTGCGAAATATCGTCCAGGGGCTGTCGCCTCCAAATGCTGAGGATCATGACGATAAACCAGGGATATGGAGACGACGTGCGGATGAAGACACGGTCAGGGTCGTTGGCTTCTTTGGCGGAGCCAAAGTTAGAGCAACATGGGCGGATTTCGACATTGGCGTCTGCACCATGGAAAAGGTGAGCAAGAAGCCCGGGTAGTCGGGAATGATGGGCCCGTCTAACATTGTACCAGGCCAACGCTCTTGTCAATACGGCTATTGATGATTGCTCTATTTCTCAGCTGAGAGCAGTAGTCTTGGACGAGCTGCATATGATTGATGATGACCACCGGGGATATCTATTAGAGCTCATGACGACCAAGCTGCTGAGTATCGAGCAGCCTATTCAGATAATCGCTATGAGTGCAACGCTTCCGGTATGTTTTTACACACGCCTATTGTTTCTATGTACTTATTATGCACTTGTGTTAAAGAATATGGACCTAATGGCACGCTGGATCGACGGGCACTCGTACGAAACACGATATCAACCCGTCCCTATTCATGAACATCTTGTGTATGAAGGGAAAGTTTACCCGGCCGCATCGACTGGGAACTTGATCAAAACTGCCACGCAGCTGAACAGTCAGTTTCTAACACAGAGTCGAGCGATGCCTGTGAAGCATATTGAGGCTTCGGAGCACAAAGAGTTCCATGACCCAGTGTTGAATGCCGTCGTTGCACTTGCCTACGAGACGGCCTCAACCGGTTTTGGAGCACTGATATTTGCGGGCAGTCGAGGCACATGCGAGTCAGATGCACGCTGGATTAGCCGGGTGATGCCGCCGCCGCACGATATCAGTCCGGCGCTTCTAGATAAGAGGATGGACCTTCTGTCGGAATTGCGAAGCTTGAGTACAGGAATTGATCCTGTTCTAGAGGAAACAGTATTATTTGGCGTGGCATATCATCGTGAGTACCTAGCCCCGGCAAGTGATAATCTAAATGCTAACGATGCTTCAGATGTGAGTTTGCAAGACTGTCATAGTATTCGTCCATTCTGACTATTTAGGCTGGTTTGACGACCGAAGAAAGAGATTTAATTGCTGCTGCCTACGATGCCGGTACGATTCTTGTTTGTGTGGCAACTTGCAGTTTAGCTGCTGGCATCAACCTGTGAGCTTCCCACGCATCTGTTGTGATTTTTTAATGCTTATTCGCATCTAGCCCAGCTAGGAGAGTGATTCTGCACAACGCAAGGATGGGCCGAGACTTTGTCGGACCAGCGCTGCTTCGACAGATGAGAGGTCGTGCTGGTAGACAGGGAAAGGTACCAGTCGGAGAGACATATCTTTGCTGCCGCGAAGGCGATTTGGAACAGGTCGTGCAACTCATGCATGCTGAGCTTCCAGAAGTGTCGAGCTGTCTCAAGACTGAGAATCGTCGCTTGCAGAGGTACTGGGCTTCTTCCTGGTGTATACTCCAGCGCTGACTATTTGTGCAGAGCGCTTCTTGAAGTCATATGTATCAGATTGGCAACGAGTCGTGACTCAATTCGGGATCATTTTCAAAAATCACTCCTACAACATACGCATGGCCAAGAACATGTGGATAGCTGCATCGAAGTTAGTCTTAAAGAGATAGAGGAGATGCAGTTTATTTCTGAAGACGCCCACTCAAACTATGTGGCCACACAGCTTGGGAAGGCCATCGTTGCGTCTGCCATTGACCCCGATGACGGAGTCTTTATCCACAAGGAGCTGAGTAGAGCACTGCGGGCTTTCGTCATGGACGGGGACATGCATATCCTCTACACATTTACACCGGTGCAAGATTTTGGAGTGCCGGTCAACTGGCAGGTCTTTAGAAATGAGATGGGGAGGCTGGACGAGAGTGGAATGCGCGTGCTGGCCTTCCTCGGAATCAAACCCACCATGATTCTGAGACTGTGAGTCTCCATATTCGTTGACTGACTGGATTCATTTGCTAATCCCCAGGGGAAAAAAAGAGCACAAGGAGCTTCTATGAAAGAGAACACCAAGGAAGAGAAGGAAATTGCCCGGGTATATCGCCGCTTTTATCTGGCTCTCCAGCTGCGAGACCTATGCGACGAGGTGCCTATACACGTCGTCTCCCGAAAGTACGATATGCCTCGAGGCGCCGTGCAGAACTTGTCCCAGACTTGCCAAGGCTTTGCTGCGGGTATGATCAAGTTCTGTGAGGCGATGGGCTGGGGGTGAGGCGACATCCTGGTGCGACTCTGTACCACGTATTAGTACTGACGGATTGCAGCGTGTTTGCAGCGGCTTTGGATCACTTCTCGGACAGACTCATAGCCGGTGCCCGGACTGACCTACTCGAGCTAGCCAAGATTCCGTTCATCAAGAGTCGTACCGCGTAAGTCTTTGATTGGAGCTAAATGGATTTCTCTGCTGATGACCCCCCCTTTCTATAGCCGGGTATTTTGGGAGAGTGGGTTCCGCAGCGTGGGTGCCATCGCCAACGCGGACCCTAAGGAACTCGTGCCGGTGCTTATGCAGGTTGGTGTACCCTTTGTCCTCGCGCGTGATTCGACAACCCTTCTGACTCTCTTCTCAAGGCACAACCGAATAAGATTCGTTTGAAAGGAAAAGATGGGACCAAGTACGAAGAAAAGCTGCTCGCAAAGGCAAACGTCATCTCGGCATCGGCCAACAAGCTATGGCGTACGTCTGTAACCTCGAATCGTGCTGCTATCTAGACTAACTTCCTCGTAGAAGGCCAGGTACAGGCGGAAATAGACGAAGAATGAAGACAAAGCAATTATAAACGCATGAAACAGATGTTGTACGCAGTTAAAATTCGCCCGCAATAGGTTGCGGGTCTCATCTTGCGTCATACCCAACGTCTGGTCTATCAATCTAGCACGTCATCTCGAAGGCTGAATAGTTGTTCCAGAACCGCGTCCCCCTTAGACCGAAGTGCATCGTGGTACATGACGTTGGTCTCGAAGACCTTGGTGTTGTTGACCAGCCTAGCCGTCTCCCTCGAAAAGTCGGCGTCCACGTACATATCCTCCAGGTAGAGCGCGGCGTAGACAGGCACTGTATTCTTACTCAACTGCTCCTCGTCGTATAGACGCGGCCAGTTGTCAAAACCGGCTAGCTGGTCAGCGACCTCCTTGAGCCGGATGAGTTCCGGGTAGGTCTCGAAGTGGAAGGGGAAGACGTTCTCGCCTGAGAAGTAGAGCGGTTGATCAACGTCTCCTACGGATGTTCCTGGCTTCAGCCAGCGGAAAGATGGATGGCGCTCCCCGACGCGCTGGGAAGCCCAGTCGGAGGCCTTGTCTGGACCATCGCAGTATATGGCCTCGTGCAGGATGGCGTAGATGATGTTGGTGTCGAAGGGCGTGTTGGTCTCAAGGGGTGTTAGGGCGGCGCGGGTGAAGAAGCCGAACTGGTCGAGGGATGACTTGAGGTGGAGAATGATGTTGTGGACGGAGTCGATACCCTCATGACCACCAAACGAGATGCCCAGAGTGAGCAGACGGGGCACAGTCAAGGCACCGCCAGAGGGCAGGGCGATGGCGCCCATGCTCTCGATGTGGGCGGCGATCTGCCGGACGGTGACGATGTCCTCGGGGTACTTGCGATAGTAGGCCTCGTTGCGGCGGGCAATCCTAGGAAAGGCGGACTGGTAGACCTCGTCGGGGGACCTAAGGACGGGGGCCAGACCGCCAGTGAGGAAGACCTCACTGAGCCCCTCGGGGTGCATGGATAGGTAGCTCAGGCTGACGAAGCCGCCGTAGGACTGGCCGAAGATGGACCACGGGGCTTTGTTTTGGGGCCAGCCGTGGGTGAGGCACTTGCGGACGGCCTCGCAGTCGCGGACGGTGTTGTCCTGGCGCATGAGCTTGAGATACTCGGCCTGGGCGGGGACGCTACCCCCGAGGCAGGAGAGCATATCGGCGCCGACGGGGGTGCTGAGTCCGGTGCCACGGTGGTCGAGGAACAGCAGCTGGTAGCCACGGCTGAGGGCATGGCGAGCGAGGGGGGTCTCATGGGGCTCGCGGTTTCCAAAGCCGGGACCGCCCTCGAGGTAGACCAGGTAGCGGTTTGGAGAGGGAGGGGGGTTCTCAGGTGAGGAGACGAAGCTGGGCGCGTCGCTGCGAACAACCTGGCGGGCGAAGAGAGTGATGGTTGTGGCATCAGGTTTGGTGTAGTCGAGGGGGACCTGGAAGTACAACTCGGTGACGCGCAGCCGGCCGGGATTGACATGGACCCTGCTGCTGAGCAGCTTGGCGGCGGGGATGGGGAGGCGCTGGACCATGGTGGGCTATCTTTCGTGATGGATGAGCGAGCGATGGAATGAGTGGAGGAAGAGACGGACGGTGGTGATAGTGATCGTGATGGTGGACCCTACTTATACCCTCAACCTCGCCCTCCTTCCGGGTCTGCGGTCAGCGAATTAGTGAGATGGAGCAAGACTGCCAAGGTGTTGAAGGTGGAGAGTCCGGCCCGGTGAGGGGAGGGCAAAGCTAGTGGTGGAGGTGGAGGAGGAGAGAGGCGGTGATACTTCAAGTGATGGAGTGGGGACTTTCCAGAACGGGTAATTGGAGGGTAAGACCTACCTACTAAACAGCGAGACGTCAACAACTTGGGAGTCTGTCTACAGTTTCCTGCAGAAGGCGACAAGTATCTCAAGGTATCAATTCCGGGTGCTGCATCCTAAGAGACACCTTCCTGGACCAAATACCGTCAAGCATCAACCTGCCGAGAATGCCTTTCAAGCCTGACACGCGCTGACTGGTGTCTGGTACCAAACGAGTTACAGTGTGCCCAACACCGTGTTAATATCCCCAGCACTGTCATGACCCAAATAGGTACTATTTCGTTGACCTCTTGGAGCGCGATGAGCCTCGCCTCTAATGCTCATCAATATTCTTCTTCACACGCCGCGGAAGAGCATTCGGTGACCCATGTTGCGTCCGCATGGAGCTCCAGGGCTTCTCAATATTGTCCGGAGCAAGTTGCAGCCCTTGACCTCGTGTCCCTACCGCCATGCTCTCATCGCCACGCGATGCCGTGAGGGCATCATCCACCGTAGTCGTGGCCCCAGGGCAACGACTCAAGTCAGGGGCAAGAAGACAAAGACGACGGTCAATCTCGCAGATCTGCCTCAGGGAGCGCTCCCTCGTGACCCTCTGCCGCCCCAGGACGAGGCCCACAGCGAGCCTGCCTACCCGACTGTCGTGCTCCAGGCACGCCGCAACATGCAAAAGTTCGACAACTGTGTCCTGCTAACCCGTGTTGGCGGCTTCTATGAGCTCTACTTTGAGCATGCCGATGACTACGGCCCGCTCCTCAACCTCAAGGTCGCCTCCAAGAAGACCAGCGCCGGCCCAGTCCCCATGGCTGGCTTTCCCTTCTTCCAGCTCGACCGCTTCCTCAAGATCCTCGTCCAAGACTTGAACCGCCATGTCGCCATTGCCGAGGAGTTTCCCAATGACGCTTCCGACAAGATTAAGTCGGGTGGTCTCATGCACGATCGCCGTGTCTCCCGCATCATCACCCCTGGTACTCTGATTGACGAGAACTTCATCGACCCCTACGCCAGCAACTATGTCATGGCCATCCATGTCTCTCAGGGTGATTCCGGTATGATTCACTCACCCGAGGAGCCGCTGGACCACCAAGGCACTGTCTCTATCCGAGATGCGATCCCCCTGGGTCTCGCTTGGCTGGACCTGTCCACAGGCCACTTCTTCACCCAAACCACCGAGCTTGCGTCGCTTTCGGCCATCTTGTCCCGGGTGAGCCCCAGGGAGGTGGTTCTGGACCAGGATTTTGAGTCACAAAAGGACCATGGCATCTTCTCCATCCTGGCAGAGGATAGACATCTCATTACCTACGCTGCCCCTGGAGGCCTTGTCGACATGTCGGACTGGACCCCCTTCCTCGAGTCAGAGGTGCCCTCAGCCACAATGGATAATTTCACAGGCGATGAGGTGCTCGCCGGTGACCTGCTGCTCAATTTTGTCAAGGACCGGCTCCAAGGGATGAGCATGAAGCTGCAGCCCCCTCTGCGGCACGAGAACATGCAAATTATGAGCATCGATAAGAACAGCATGCGCGCGCTTGAGATTAAGCAGACGATGCGTGATGGTTTCTTCCGCGGCAGCCTGCTGCATGCCATCAGACGCACCGTGACCAAGAGTGGTGCTCGCCTGCTCAACGAGTGGCTCAGCTCCCCGTCTACGTCGCTCGACGTCATCAAGACTAGGCAGGACCTCGTAGCGCGCTTCATCGATGCGACTGATCTCCGAGACTCCATCATTCTCCTCCTCCGCCGGAGCTATGACTCGCAGCGTCTCGTCCAGAAGTTCGCTATGGGACGCGGAGACCCCGATGACCTCCTGGGCTTGGCAAATACAGTCCGGGCTACCGAGGACATTGTTACCCTCCTTCGAGAGGGCAGGGTCGAGCCTGAGAACCAGGAGCCGCAGGCGGTCGAGTGCCTGGAATCCCTCACGTCCCGCATCAGCCTTGAAGAGCCCCTGAAGTTGGCAGTGCGGATCAAGGAGGCCATCGATGAGGAAGGCATCGTCTACCAGCACGAAGTTGAGGATTCGGCCGCCAGCCAGATGATGGCTCTGGCCGAGGATATTGTTTCCACCGAGGGCACCCGGGAAGATGCCAGCATTCTGCCCAAGGGAAGGAAGAAGAGACCAACCTCCATCAAAGAGCACTACGCCGAGGATAACGAGAGCTGGATCATGAAGCCGGCCGCCAGTCCCAACCTGCAAAAGCTGCACAACAGCCTGGCTTCGCTGCTGGAGGAGAAGACCGCGCTCGCCGAGACGCTGCGTGGACGTCTGCAGGCCACGAGCTTGACGCTTCGCTGGACACCCGGCCTCGGGCATATAGCCCACATCAAGGGTAAGGATCTCAAGCACGTCACCGATGTCAGGGCCATATCGTCGAGCCGGTCAACCAGGTCCTTCCACCTCCCCGAGTGGACCGCACTGGGCCAACGGCTCGACCAGGTGCGCTACCAGATCCGCGCCGAGGAGCAGCGTGTCTTCCAGTCGCTGCGGGAGCACGTCGTGCTCAATCTGGTCAAGCTACGTCGTAACGCCGCCGTACTAGACGAGCTGGATATCGCGACATCCTTCGCCAAGCTGGCCGTCGAACAGAACCTGGTCCGCCCCCAGCTCAACAACTCCACCTCCCACACCATCATCGGCGGTCGCCATCCCACTGTCGAGGGAGGCTTGTACGAGCAGGGGCGGAGCTTTGTGCGCAACGACTGCCTCGTCGGGACGCCATCCGAGGGCCGTCTGTGGCTGATTACAGGGCCCAACATGGCCGGCAAGAGCACGTTCCTCCGCCAGAACGCCCTCATCACCATCCTCGCCCAGATCGGGTGCTACGTGCCCGCCTCCTTTGCCGAGATGGGCATTGTCGACGCCATCTTCAGCCGCGTGGGCTCGGCCGACAACCTGTACGGCGACCAGAGCACCTTCATGGTCGAGATGCTGGAGACGGCGCAGATCCTCAAGCACGCGACGCCGCGGTCCTTTGTCATCATGGACGAGATTGGACGGGGCACGACTCCCGAGGACGGCACGGCCGTTTCGTTTGCGTGCCTGCAGCACCTCGTCACCGTCAACCAGTGCCGGACGCTCTTTGCCACGCACTTCCACGACGTGGCCGACCTTGCGGCAGCCGAGGGGCTGTGTGCTACCCGGGGAGGAGGAGGGGCGGTTCACTTCTACTGTACCGACGTCGAAGAAGACGGCCAGGGAGGGTTCATCTACGTGCACAAACTACGGAAGGGCATCAACCGGCAGAGCCACGCCCTCAAAGTGGCGCGATTGGCGGGACTGCCAGAATCGGCTATTCGCACAGCCCGGCGCGTCCTGGAACGAGGCGCCGAGGGAGCGACAACGGGCCCCATCAGATCCATGGCTAGCGACGCCTCGGCTTGAGGGATATGTGTGGTGGAGAACATGGGCACGGAATGTACATTTAAGAGACGGACCTGGGAGAGCTTTTTGTATGTTAGCCTTGATACCCTTGTGAAAGTACTTGCAGCAACATTGAGGATAGGGGTGGTTGGTCATAAGGTTGTTGTTAAATGTTTGTGTCATCAGGAGAGATCAGGGTTAAAAAGCTCATTGATGTATATAATCATCCAAAGGCATTGTTGTGAAAAGAGAAAATGTGTTGTGACTAACCTTTTGTTGCGAGTGCATCCAGCGACGTTTGCTTGCATTCATCACCCGTCACAATGGCTGGCACTTTCGATGTTCATCGAGAATCGGTGTCTCATTTTCCCGCCGCAGTGCGCTCAGCAGCAGACCGGTTAGTGATCTATGTAGCACCATATCTCGCCATCCGAGCCGCAGCTCTGAACACTCCTTCGACGTGGTCGCCGAGTCCAAGAGTCTTCGTTTAGTCACTGCGCACCATGTTAGCTTCTCGTCCGTTGCGGAGCGGGGTTCACGGGTCACGTACAAGAGACCACCGAAGCCCTCGTCGTCAGAGTCCTCGGCCTCCTCCTCCTCCTCAGCGGGCTTGGCAGCCTCCTCGGCGCCACCGGCAGCGGCAGCGGGGGCGGCGGCGGCGTAGGCGTCGGGGTTGGCGATGCGGTCCTTGAGCTCCTCAATCTCGGGCCAGGTGTACTCGGTCTCAACAGCGACGGCAAGAACGTTCTTGTAGGTGTTGAAGACGGAGTGGATGACGGAGGGGAGGGTGGGGAAGTTGATGGCCAGGGAGACGGTGGCGATGGTGGTGATGGCCGTGGAGAGAGTGGCCAGGAGCTGCTCCTCACCAATGTCGAGAATGGTGGAGGGGAAGGTCTGACCCTCGTCGTAGACCTGCGAGATGCCCATACCGTAGGTGAAGGGGGAGATGTTGAGCATGTTGAGCAGGGTAGCCTCGGAGGGGCCGACCTTGGTGCCGGCCTCGACGAGCTTCAGGTCGGTGGTGATCTCAATGGTACCACGGGCAATCTTGGTGGGGACACCGAGGGCCTGGAAGAAAGAGGTCTTGCCGGGCTCCATGCCGGTGTTGCCAGCGGGGACCCAGACATCGGCGGGAGCCAGAGCACCAGCACGGGCAGGGGCAGCGACCTTGTTGGACAGGATCTTTTCACGGACCTCCTTGAGGTCGCTGTTGGTGAAGACGAAGCCGACGTTGCCCTTGACGAAGGGCAGGAAGCGCTCGTACTCGGGGTGGTCGGGGATGAAGGTCTTGAGGGCACGGCGAACCTGTATTTGGGTGGTCAGCAAAGAAAAAAATTGCAACGCGCGCCAGGGCTCCTGTTCAGGGAGCTCCCCATCTTGGGTCAATCAGGCTTACCATGGTGTTCTTGCCCATCAGGACGACAGCCTGTCCGCGCATGGACGCGCGGATCTCGTGCATCTGCTGAGACGAGACATTGTCAATCTCGACGATGAAGACCGACTTGTACTCCTCGAGCAAGCCCTTGAGCTTGTCGAAGTAGCCGGCCTTGTTGCTAGTCTTGCCCCCCATATCTTCTTTTTTTATGAAGGCAGGTTGTTTAAGGGCAAGTGTATGGGTATATGCGATCGGTTGAATGAAGTTGTCGCGGGAAAGTTGACTCTTCTGGGATTTCGGGATTTTGCGTGCGGCGCCAGAAAATGTGTTGGAGGTGTTGCACCCGCTTAGGGCTTGCGGGACGCTAGGCGGGACTGGGCATGGCGCAGAGCGGGCCCCACCTCCAGCGGTACGTACCTTGCTTGCTTGCATCGGCAACAACCTCATACAGCTTTTCTCGGAGCTTCCTGCCATGAAGAGCACTAGACACATCTCACGGCATGTCTACCGCCACTCACTGAGTCATCTTCTACTCAAATAATCTTCAATTGTTTGCGTAGCCAGAACATCGAGGCTCATACAATCATGAAAATTCCGTACAACCAGGTCCATGCCAATGGCGGCATCATCTTTGCTGCTCGATCCGGCCAGATCCAGACCTTCAGCGCCCAAGACGGAAAACTCATCTCAACATGGAAGCACCCGGATGTCGAGAAGGTTGCTGAAGCGGTGAAGAACAATGCCGAAGCAGAAAAGGAGCCCCAAGAAGAGGATCAAGAAGAGGCTCAAGACGAAGACCAACCCCCTGCCAAACGGCAGAAGACGACTGGCGCAGAGGATGTAAGCGCATCCAAACCCACCGAAGGCGAGCCAGTCCAAGAAGATGCCGCATCTGCAAAGGGCGGCCGGAATAAGAGAAAGAAGGGCAAATCGGCTCACCAGCATGCCAAGTCTGGCCGCACTGTGTCCAAGGTTCCCGATCGTCCCATTGTCACTCATCTGACGAGCACCGCCGACGGGAAACATCTGCTGGCTGTCACCGGCCATGATAAGACTATCTGGGTTTTTGAACATGATGGAGCTGGCCATCTCTCCAACCTTAGCCATAGGTCAGGAAATTCCCGCCAACAGTGCCTCCAGTCCGCTAACATTGGCATAGAGCTATGCCCAAGCGTCCGAGTGCCGTCGCTATTGGTCCCGACTCGCAGATTCTATGCGCCGACAAGTTTGGCGACGTCTACTCACTGCCTCTCATCCCTGATGGGACTCCCATCGCGCCAACCTTGCGCCCTGCGCCGAAACCGCTCACACAGCCTGCAGCCAACGAGCTGACCGTTCACTCCAAGAGAAATCTGGTCGCCCTCAAGGCCCAGCAGAAGCAGCTCGAGAAGGCTCGCCTTGAAAAGGGTGACGCAGAGTCCAAGCCCGACGTCCCTGATTTTGAGCTGACGCTGCAACTCGGCCACGTCTCCATGTTGACGGCTCTTGTGCTGGGGGAGCGTGAAGGCCGGAGATACATTATCACTGGGGACCGTGATGAGCACATCCGAGTGTCTAGATACATGCCGCAGGCACATATCATTGAAAGGTTCTGCATGGGCCACAGAGATTTTGTCGGCGCGTTGGTGATTCCACCTACGAGGGGAGATGTGCTCATCTCGGGCGGAGGCGACACTGACCTCTTCCTGTGGAACTGGCTCTCTGGAAGTCTCCTGTCCAAGACAGGTGTCCTCTCCTTGGCCCAGGAGATCAGCCCGGAGACTTCAAAGGTTGCAGTTTCCAATCTCTACTCGCTGGCCTATCCGGCTGAGGCTGGAAATCTCACCTACATCCTGGCGATATGCGAAGAGTAGGTTCTCTCATGTCTAGAAATATCCTTGCGCTTATGACTAACACACCTGCAGCATCAAGGCAATCTTCTCATGGCAGCTCACGGATAACAACGCCCTCAACCACCCTGGAGTTATCCAGCTCCCAGGAAACCCCCTCGCGCTGAGCATCATATCTGAGGATGGTAGCGCTCCAAAGATCCTTGCCGCCATCGACCCCGGGAGCGAAACCCCCGCCAAGAACCTAAACATCTTTTCTCTGACGACGAGCGACGGGAGACTTGCCGTGGACACCACCTCCCACGTGGAAGAGGACGCCATTGAGACCGGCGACCTCGAAGTGACCGAGTCAGAAGTTCGGAGCCTCCTCTACGGCATGGAACATCTGCGGAAGCAGAAAGGCGGAGAGGATGAGGGCGAGGGTGATGGTGAGGGCGATGTGGAGACTACAGAGACTGAAGCAAGCGGCCAGTAAATGCCACCTCAATATAGATATTCGAAACTCTGATATACCCCTGAACTTGACATCTCTCACCTTCTATCATCGTCACCACCATCTCACCCTTTCAGCCTCACGTTAGAACATAACATACTCAACCTCCCCACGCCAACATGGAAGAACAGAGCGAGATTGCGACTCCAGACAAAGACGTCATTGCCCCCAGTTACAATAGTGAGATATCAACACCGGAAACAGATGCCATGTTCCCCCGTTACAATGGCGAGACCGCCCGTGACGTTGATACGTACAACAAACTGTACGTTGTCTGGAACGATGTCAAGTCGACCCTGACCAAAAACGAACGAGAAACATTCTGTGATCTTGTCAGCATGTCCGACACACCCTCCCACGTCAAATCATGCTCCCAGCATCGCATCAACACCAGGGCCCGGAACCCACGGACCTTCAACCGAGCACACTATATTATTCTGAAGGAGATGTTTGGCCTGGAAGCCTGCGCTCGGCAGGGATGGTGGAGGACTTTCAAACGCAAATATCCAGATGAAGCCGCCCGCGATGAGGCGTCAGTCCCAACCCCGGTGCCCGTTTCACCCACCCGCATTCTGAGATCCCAGAGGCGACGGTCCGTTTCCGATTCTTCACTATCTTCAGTGCCACCAGAGATCTTGCTGGTGACCCCATCACCGTCCCCCCAAAGGCGAACCCCTCGCCCCGGCACGTCGCGCCCGTCGCGCCGTTCCATCGTCATCAGAACCCACAGAGGTGGCTTCCCCGCCCAGCGAGGCGCGAGGTCTAGCCCAGAAACCCCTCAGCTGCAGGCCCGGATTCAGGCGCTGGAGCGCGAGAGAGATGAGAAGGAAGCCCAGGTCCACGCGCTGGAGGCGGAGCTGTACCAGATGGGCGGTCGACTCCGCGAGCTCGAGAACATGGTCGGTGGGCTGAGACAGTTCACCACGGGCTTTGGGCAGATCCTGGCTCAGCTGCCGGTTTAGCTTTTGGTATGGTAAAGAAGATCCTGCTTTGGTCGGCTGGTCTCATCAAGAGGACTGGTTTCCGTCGTTGCTTGCTCGGAGATATGGCATAGAGCATAGGCTCTGAAACGTTGCCTTGTAGTCCGGCGGGGGAAACTTTTGCTTGTTGACTGATAGCCTAGTTTTCTAACACGATATGTTTGCCTACTTGTTGTTTTCAGAGTAATGGGGAGACTCGCGGATCACACTGGCTGTCGGAATGAATGATTGGAACAACTATCAATGGGCTATTGATATGGAAAACTACAGAAACTAGGCTTGAGATATGAAATAAATTCTATACTAAATATACCAGACGTCAAGTCTACCTGGACGACTTGTGTACCCTGTTCTCTAGTACAAACGTGTAAGCCCGCAGAGCCAGCCGCCCCACGCTTCCCAACCTCTAGTTATAACCTTTCCATGTGGCCGTAATTCGTCAGGGTCCCCGAATGGGTACCATCTAAAGTTAGTCTGCCAGAACCTGCCGCAGCATGACCAGGAAGTTGTCCCTGAGCTTGTGTACCTCCGAGACGGGTGGCTTGGCCGGCTCGCCAGCGGTGCGGCGCAACCTATCCTGCCGCTTCGACCGCCGTCGCCGCTCCGCCTCGATGGGGTCCAGCTCGTCCTCTGCCTCAGCTTCAGCCTCCGAGTCTGACCCGTCGTCGTACGCCATGTCCTCCAGGTCCTCCCCGTCGAGGCCAAAGTCGGACGACTTGAAGCCGGTGGGCATCAAGCCGCTGTCGGCGTGGCCCTCGGCCGCCATCTTCTGCCTCGTCTTATCGTTGTGCCACCTCTTCCGGGCCTCCTGCCACCCGATGAGGGAGTTGATCTCAGTGATGGCCTTCTCCTTGTCCACCGCGTCGGTTCCCACCCCGCCCTCGAACAAGGCATTGACATTAAGGGTGCCGTTGGTTGGGCCGTGGCGGAGGAACTCCAAGATACCCTCGATCCACCCCATCAGCTGCGTGAAGAGCCCGTTGTCGTGCACGTGAACCTCGTGGACAAACTTGTAGAAGTTGTGCTCATGGCGCTGGCACAGGTCAATGAATGCCTGGACAGTCTGGTTAGGGTCGGCCGAGGCGTCCTGCTCCCGGCACTTGTCCACGACCTATAGCTGCTTGTTAGCACTAGTTTAGAAACAGAAGGGTAATCGGGCGGCATACCTGGATGATGTCGTCGATGAAGACGGCAAAATCCGTGACGCTGTTGTACACATTGGCGGACTTGTAAACTCTCACCAGTGGTTCGTAGAAGATGGTGAACAGGTCACGGAAGAGCTGCAAAGTCACAGGCTCCTCGATCAATTGAAGCATCATCTCCTTATCACGCTGCCGCGTGCAGAGCTTCAACAGCTGCTTCAGATAAGAAAACAGCTGTGCACCCTGCCGCAATTCTTCGTCGATATTCTCAACCGCATTGTTGAATGCCACATACGCATTGAACAGCCTCTGGATCTGCTCCCCAGTCAACTCGGGCTCGAGCATGTCCGAGCGCAAGATGGTCACAATGAGGTCAATCTCCTCAGACTCGGCCTCTTCCCGAATGGCAACCTTGATGTGCTCCTCGGCCCTAGTGTAAGCCTGCAGCTTCGTTGTGAATGCCTCATCACCAATCTTTGCGTCCAGGATATCGATGGATTTCTGGAAGCTCCTAATACCATCGTGCAGTGTCAGAGAGAAGATGCGTTGCATCAGAGATCGCGATCCAAAAGGCTGGGCCAAGAAGACATCCAGAACGGCGGACATGACCGCCGCCGGGTTTGCTATACGGATAACATTCTTGATGACGCTGTAGGGGATGAGTGAGTGTATGCGCTTGGCCTGGGCGAAGAGCTCTGGGGAATTGTCTTCGGCGAGGAAGATGTGGTAGATGACGGCAGCGATCTCGATCCGGAGCCATTCGGCAAACTTCCGGTACTGGATGCTGAGGTCCGGTATCGTCTCCTTCTCCTTGATTTCTGCAAAGAGCTTTGTCAGACCGTTCCGTTCAACAATGTCTCGCCGGAACCTGGAACTATATGTTAGCACTGCCCTTTTGCCAAAGTGAAGAAAGTACACTGACTGTTCCATATACTCGTCCAAGTCAGCAGCACGTTTCCGAGCAATCTCATAGAATTTCTTTTGCTCCTCAATGCGCTTCTCATCTAACTGCTTTCTCCGCATAATGTCATCAACGTCATCATCTGTCGGCGTGATTTGATCACCGCCAAGGAACTCTTGCATGGCCTTGGTGTTGGCGATTTGAGGGTTGTGTAATAGTGATCTGATAAAAGCACGAAGCGACACTCTTTGGTTCTCGCGCCAAAGAATGATTTCCTGAGCTAATGTTAGCAAACGTGTCAATAGCAGAGGCGCTGGATCACCAACCTCGGGGGCTTGTGTTGGCGGAGCCAGGCGCCCATCAGCCGAGGTCCTGGGACTTGAGGAACCAAGTCTCCTCGACAATCCAGATCGTATGGAGGCTGACGAGGAGCCCTCTTTGCGGCGGCCTAATGGCAGGTCAGCACTGAACAGAGCAACACGGCGTGACGAACGGAACACGTACCACCGTCACCGGGGGAGAGAAACGAAGACGCCCCCTCGCGGACCGAGACCCTTGTACGGCGAGTCTCAACCGACGAGAGCGAGTCACCATCAGAGTCTTGACCAGCGCCCCACCCGCGAAGCCCGCTCGCGGTCGAGTCCGACTTGTTCTTCTTGGGCAGAGTGGGCAACGGCCTGCCCGGCAGCTCAAGGCGCAGTCTCTTGTGCAGCCTGCTGAAGTCGCCGTACCTCCGGGCCACAAAGTGCTCCAGCTCCCCCTTCCTCTTGATGCGGAGCAGGAACTCTGCATGCTTGTGGGTGCGGAGCTTGCCCTTGACCGTTGTCACGCGGACGCCGGCGACGTTGACGTCCCAGCCGTTGATGTAGTTACCCTCGGGGGTGTTGTGCAGGACACCCGTGTCGATGGCGTTGCTGTCGACGATCTCGATCTCGGAGAAGCGGATGCGCTCTTCGAAGCCAGACGAGGTGCCAATGCCCGAGACCATCATGAGCTCGACGAGCTTCCGGGACTTGATGGCCAGCTTGCGGCGCTTGGTCTCCTCGAGGCGATCCTCGGAGGACGAGATCTGCTTGCCGGCGAAGGACTCGAGGAACTAGCAGCGAAGAAGAGGTCAGCGGCATGCCCCCCCCCCCCCCCTTGTTTCGCGATGCTTAAAGGTGCCCAACTTACCACCTGCAGCTTATCCTGCCAGAACTCCTGCTCGCGGGCCTTATCCAGGAAGGGAAAGTCTCGAATATGGTGGACGAATATGTATCTAAGGATGGGAAGCTCCGACTCCTGAGGGGAGACCTCGCCTTGGTCCGACTTGAAGGGAGCGCCAAAGCGCCGGAGGGCGGTGGGGGAGTTGAGCTCGCTGATTTCCCATTTTACCTGCTCCGAGATGAGCTCCCGCTTGAGATCTACGAGGAAAAGAGTTGTCAGCTTAGGAATCGTAGCGAGGCCCGGAGATGCTCACAATGCTCTTGCTTTCCCGTCAAGCTCTGGCCCGGCGGAGGAGCGCCTCCAATGCTGGCAGTGCGCACAGGCAGGTCGAAGGTCGAGTTGGGGGCGGCAGCCCCGCCATCGTCAGCCTTGCCGGCCTCTTCAGCAGCCATGTCCAGGGCAAAACAGGCGGTGATATGGTGCGAAAAAAAAAAAGCTCCGGGGGACGATGGGGAATATGAGCTGCTCAGGTCTGCGATCGGGAGAGGTCTAAAGGGAGGCGGATGGTTGGGCAGGGAGGTTAGGAGGAGCTCCAGGTAATCTGGCGGCAATCTGGCGGCCCCCCGCCAAACCTAAGTACTAGGGATTAGCTTGGGCGTTTTGGAGACGCTGTGGGGAGTGGACGCGCGGTCCGCGGAAAGGCCAAGCTGTGGGTGGGTGGCCAAGCGCTGTGGTTATTGGCAGCGCACTATCAACAGTGCACGTTGCAGTGCTGCACAGCACGCTGCACTGCGTCCTCCCCAGCCGCTCCAGGGCTGACGGGTCCAGCTGCTGAGGGCTGACACCAGGCCTAATTAAGATCCTGCACCGGATTGACGGCACAGTTTTCCTGTGGCGGACTTGGCTCGCCCTGGAAGCAAGGTTCGACAACCCCATGACGAGTTCCCGCGTCCTCGACATCATTTATAACCATGCCGTGCGCTGTACGACCAGTCTGAAGCGCCCTGTGTTCCCTAACCAGGGCGCGTCCATGGATGTACATATATTAGTAGTATGACGTGTTACAGGTCTTGGCTGCCAAGACACCAGGAAAATGCGAAATGCGCTCATTGCGCTCATTGCGCCCTGCTTATTTGCGTACGAGTACGCGTAATGTTCGGTAAGACAATAATTCTTCAGTACGGTAACGACTAAGAAAATAACTATTACCTGTAGCGTCAAACTCGACGACTCCTCACTGGCAACTGGCCCCCATGGATCCCCAGCCTTGAATGCGGCTTGGCCGGCCCAAGCCACTCGGCAGGATCACGACTTATGATCACGCGCAACATGTAACCCCATTTGGAACTCAATCCGTACTCGTAGAAAGAAGTAGTCAGCGGTTAGAGTAGCCCACTCGGCGTCCAACATAACGATGGGCTAGGGCGTCGTCTCTCGAGAGGCACCTACTCGCACTGTTGACCTTGACCGCCAACACTGGTTCCAACATTACAAAGGATTAAAAAAGTACAAATTCAAGGGTATCGTCTTGTCCAAAGCCTGGCAAAATAAAGACAGAACACACAAGATGAAGAAAATGCCCCACATAGCTCATAGCTCGTCGAACTCGTGCAGTCTTTCGTCAGCTTCCCGCGGTCTCTTCCAGAGCAGCGTCTCTCCCGAGCCAACATCCCCGTCCTCACCAAGAACCGGGACGCTCCGTGAAATGTTGAGTGAGCTGCAGTGAAGTGTCCGAGTCCTGGGGTCGTCAGTGCTGACGCCGTCATTGCTGATGCTGCTGCTGCTGTCGAGCGAGTCCGCCGTCGGGCCCTCTGAGCCCCAGAAGCTGGCCACCACGGACAGCATGATGACCGCCACCGTCGCGACAAACATGACTGACCAGATGACCTTGAGCCGCCGGCGCGTCCTGTTCTGCCACTCCTGGTCCGCACGCTCCCAGGCCTCCACGCGGTCGCGCACAACGTCGACTCGCCCGCTCAGGGACTGCACCTTGGTCCTGCCGCTCTGTATCCGCTGCTGCAGCGCCTCAATCGTGCTCTGCTGCCCATCGAAGCGGCTCAGGTCGCTGAGCTGGGTGGCAATTTCGGCCTCGAGGTCCCGCGACTCCTTCTCGAACCCTGCGTAGATGTTCCGCGATGTCTCCGCGAGGTCCTTGAGCGCCGCAATGGTGTTCTGCATGGCGCTCGTCTTCTCGAGCACGGCGTAGTATGTCTCGTCGAGCCGTGTCGTGGTCATCGTGGAGAAGGTGTGGAGTTCTACAAGGGATTCCTTTAGGCCTCTGCGAGTAGAGAGAGGTTGGTCAGCTGAGAGAACTGCGGCTCGGGTGAGCGCGGGATAGTGCTCGTAGATAACTCACTCAATTCGACCATCAGTTTTATCAAGCTCTTTGCGGAGCTTCCCATCCTTGCTGCCCTTGCTTGACGGCTGCTTCGAATTGGCCCTGCTCACGTCGTCGTCCCGTGAGGCCATGGCGCTGGTACGTCGGCTGGCGTTCAAGACGTCTGGGCGAGGTAGATCGAGCGAGTGGCGAATGGCACCTGGATGCGCAGTCTGTGGCTCTCGGCCATCTTGGTAGCGATCTTTGCGGACTTGTTGCTGGACGGGGTGTTTGGAGTGGTGGCCGCTTTTGAGCTTGACAGGCACTGCTAGCTCGGTCAGGGAGCGCTTTATCTGGTGGCGCCCACCGGGCTGCGGCGGCGAGGTCTGCGCGGACGGTTCATTTGCGTTTGCCATGGCATGTCCATCCCTTGGATGGCGCCGCGTCCCAATCGAGTGTCGAGAACAAGATTTGAAGGTCTGACGCAGGAGGTTGTCAATGGCAGGGGCCAGCGTCAAGTCGGGTGCGCGGGAACGGGGGCGTGACCATCGTGGGTGGGGCGGCGTCATAAGGCACTTTCACATGCCTCCTGCACTCCACAAGGTACGGATACTCCGTACATCATACCTATAAGCCACCCCATTCAAATACGTAGGTACGTCGGGCAATAAAGCATTGATTTTACTTATTAGGCAATGATACTATATATGTCACCTGAAATAGAAGAAAGTGGACGGAATTAGTATATTTTGCGATGATACGTAGACTCGAGATTGAATGATGCCGATGTCCTTTCCACTCCTGATCAGATCACGGTGCCCATTCCTAATCGCCCTGACCTTGCTACAGACAATTGGAATATTTCTGCTGCGCAATTCTGAATGAGCCAGAATGGGATTTTATGGCGGATCGTATGATGAAGGGGGAAGGGATGGTTCCATCCCAACAGCCTCCGAGGAGCCTGACCAACCAACGCCAAAGGTGCGCCTAGATAGGTCGGTATCAGCGGCCTGGGATCGAGTTTCGCCCGTCTTTCGTAAATCGTAAATCGCTCATGTCGCTCGCTCCATCGTCGTTGCCCGCCTCACGAGTTAATGAGCTTGTTGCGCTTCTCCTTGCGCTTCAGGCGCTCAACGCGCTTCTTGTGCATCTTAGCGGCAAGCTCCTCGTACCGCTCCTTCTCTTCCTTCTGAGCGCGCTTCTCCTTAATGGCGGCAATCTTGTCCTGTTAATGCAGCTTGTCAGCTTCGATCCGCACAGCCCCAACGGTTCAGTTCTGCTCGCGGGTCAACCCGTACCTTGCGCTCCTGCTCCCTCTCATCCTTGAGCTCCTTCTCCCTGGCCTTCATTTGGGCGAGCGCGGCGCGCTCTTGTGTTCGCTTCTCGTAAGACTTGAGTCCCGCGGTAGGGCGAAAGGCCTTCTTCGGCTCGTGCCATTGCTTGCCTGGTACCTCTATCAGTCTTGCGCCGGTCCTCGAGTTAGCGGCGAGGGCACCGTACCGTTCTTGCGCATCCCCAGGGGCTTCGTCGGCGCCGCAGGAGCGGCCACGGGGGTGGTCTTCACATCTTCCGACATGTTGAGTCTGCAGATACGTCGAGAACGTGCCTGCTACCTCGGTGTCAGGCGGTGACTGGCGATGGGTGGTTAAGATCCTGAAATTTTCTGCCGCGCAGTTTTGTGGTGGGGACGGAACTTTTCCAGGGCGGTGAGCTATGGTTGGTCGCATTTTCCCCCACGCAGCACCGCCATCTGTGGCGCACAGAATAAGGGTCCAGATGTCCTCCACAAATCGATAGTGGGTGCTGGATCTGTCTCAGCTGTCCAGGACGAGCCAATCAATTAATAAGATACCGAGAATGATATATATAACCACAATAATTGACAACTAACTAGGAACCCATTATAAACATAGACATAAATTGAAATATGCATGGGTATTGAGTGTATACACCTGTGAATATATATACCTATATACCTATTATCATGATAGTGTCTCGCTATTTTTGTCAACTATTTGCCCGGTATTAGGCGTACGATGCTGAGGCAATAACTATAAAATCAGGAATGTTCTAAAGGTCTGAAAGCACAGTATTGAGGCCACCGATTTTACTCGTAGAAGCAGGGAGTTAAAGAAGTATAGCTTCGTTGAGGCTGGGAGACAAAGTGGGATCTGATCACAAATATCGCGGTGTGTCCGTACATTCACGGCGTATGGGAATTAGTACTTTCGCAGTTAAGGGGCCATCCAAAAATCTCAAGGATTAGTTCACTAGGTTTTAATATTTCCGCGATATACTAGTGGTGGCCATCACATCAAACGGCGTATTAGATCCAGCCCCTGGCTCAAATGCGGACTACGTCTACTTTGTTGCGAGTATCAATTATGTATGCGAGTGATCACATACTCCACCGATTCACCTAATACTCCAAAAAGAGACCCATTTGTGATGAATTTGCGATTGTGGTGTTGACGGCATCTCGCCTTGTTCCTCAGCTCAAGGGTAACATGATAGCGGTTGTAGCCTCCAACTCACTACGGCGGTCTTCCAACAGCAGCTTCTTTTCACACTAGCAAGATTGATACGCGCAATATGACATTTCAGCGTGTAGAATTACCCAAAAGAATTACCAGATTGGGCCTAAGAGCCATTCAAAAGCCTCCGTCGCCCAGCCATTTCCGTCGGGTGCGGGCCGGGTATTGGGCAAGACAAAGAACTCTGGGAATCCCTTGACGCTGGGATCAGTATATATCGGGCCCAGCCCTATCGAGGCTGTAAAGGCAACTTCTCAATACGGATCCCATCCCATGGCTATCTGGGTCCTGTGCTCCAAGTCTTTCGGGCTCCCGTTTATTATGTGCCATCTTTTTCGTACGGGCTGCCGACAATGGTTCCATCTGTCTTCAAGACGGGCCCACACAGCTACGCTATTTCGATCGACTATAGTCACCAGGCCAATATTTGAGCGTTTCTATTTCGAAATTGACAAGTTCCTTGCATTTCCTGGTTATGAAATTAACAAGAAGAAGGCAATAGAATCCGATATAGACCCAAGGCAGCGTCTCTCGATGCTGTGCTGGCGATGAGAAATTTGGTTATAGTATCCGGACCAGGGCGTCTGCCTACATATAGGAATTTTAAAGCGTCAACTAGAGGCTTCGTCTTTCAAGATAGAATCAATCCAGGATGGGGATCATTGGATGGCTAGTCGTTTTCAACGGTATAGGATTGAAAACAGGATTTATAAGTAATATAGGATCGGGGAGGAAGCTACGTTAAAGCTGAATGTGGGTTGGCGAAGTACGAAGTATAGGTACTAGGTAGGTAGGATGGTTGGGGGAAGAGAGTACTTCGTAGACTGGCGGTAGAAAGAAATTACTATCTATTTTAGGGCGGATGTGCTACAAGTAGTATTAGACCTCTATATATTTTGATCTTGGGATCAATCTGTGGCTGTTGTGAGCGTGAGTGTATCTATCTGCGTTTTGCGACGTCTTCTTTTTCGTGTACTCGTGTTTTACCCCTTAGGTACTGGTATGTGGCTGTTGTGGTTCCAAGAGCCACAACAACCCCAGCGAGTACTCGTATACATACTACTTCGTACGTAGCATCGTGTATGCCGCACACGCCCTTCGCAGGGCTTCGCTTACTCGTAGAGCAGCAATTTTAGAAAAGTGATGGTACGTACATACCTACATAAGTACCAAGGAGAAGTGTCTGTGTGCCCCTTGCGCCCAAACTACCCATACAAATACTACCCAGACGGTTGCATAGTACGGATACTACATATATCAGTAGTATTAATAGTATTGAATCCATTTGTAGACAACAGCCCCGGTGATTGACATTTGGCCTCATTTGGTATTTTGGGGGATTCTAAAATCGGAGATTGAGTGACGCAGGGGACACAGAGACTATGTGGTCATCCACTCAAGGGCGTCTGTAAAATACGAAGCCCGGATCTTGCTGCGCCACCTATCAACGGTGCACCGGTATCTGTACTCTGTATCCTGGATACGATTCAAACGACCATGCGTGCTTGCTTCTTTTGGGTAATAGGGCAGACAGTCTCTAGGCAACGGGTGTGAGGCGATGCACGTGGAAGAGGGGCCAAGGTCGCAACCCGGGCTGCCGTGCTGGTGAGTGGTGACGGTGAGGCTTGCTATTATTATACTTGTATCCGTAGGAGCGGTCCTCGCCAGTCTCTAGCCTCGCCAAGGGCGGTTATACTAACACATCCGGCAACCGAGGGTCTGGAATGGGTTTCATGACCTCACGACAAGGCGGGATCGGCTACGCGGGTGGCGTTGGTGCCAGATCTGCCATACCATGATCGTGGCAAGAGAGATTGCACGCAATATGTGGCTCGTAAATTAATTGGCTCGAGCCTCGATGGATGAATCAGACGATGGATCTGTTGTGAGTCTTTGTCGTGGGGAAATTGGCCTGAGAGGCTGAAAGGCTGAAAACGGAATCTCACTGTGTGATTTAATGCGATCTTCATGAGGGAGGTTCACAATTCCATGATGGGGGAGCTCCTGACCCTTGTTCGTGGCTCGAACCCTCTATCATTGTGGACTCGTGACGGCCGCTTTGGACCAGTGATCACCAGGTTCATCGTTGGCTCCTTGCCAAGCTGGTCACCGGTGTCACTGGTGTGCTTGGCTGAAAAACGATGATGACATCGTTGGGCAAGTTGGGTTAAAAAAAAAAGCAAGGAGGGAGAAGTTCTCCAGAAACACTTGAAACGTGCCAGTTCGTATTATGCACGTTCCGTATTCGTCGTGCGGATCCGAATTAGGCCACCACATCAGGCTGTCGTCAGCTGCCTTGGTCACACTTATTATTATTCCCCGACTGTCCCAGCAACTCGACAGCAACTGAGCAAACGCCTCCTTCAACATTGTTAAGTCCTAAGTTCTGCGCAAGTCGCAGTTTCAAATTATCAAACACGTACGTGAGACATTCAGGGACCGTACATATGCAACCATGCACATCCGGACGTACAAGGACGTATTAATTAAGACTGCACAGTTAACCCGGCATTGTCTTCGCAGCTGTCTGCCTCTACTACTGGACCTGGCACTGTGGCAGTCGAGCACCGAAGGCAGACGGGCTTCCCAAACAGGCACAGATTGACAGGTACGGAATACTGAGCATTACAGTGGGAACGATTGCTTCCATCGGCTATCAGGGGTGGCCGTCGCATGACCAGGGCGTTGCTCCGTCTCTGCCAATCTGCTTCCCATCTTGTGCAGCTGTGTGCTGTGCAGGAACAGTGCCTGCATGGGCTAGGGAATGGGTGGCCGGCCAACGGCCAAGTTGTCACGGGATGAATTCAAGCCCGACTTTGCGACTGACGATGTGATGTGAACTTGTTGTTGTCTGTACTAAGAAAATGTACTCTGTAGGCGTCTTGAAGTCCCGCGAGCACATCGCTCGTTTGTACTGTTCGTGATGTCGCCCAGATTTAGATGACCCATCTACCTTTTAGATTTATTAATACTGTGTACCCGCGCAGAGGAACGAGGATTCAAAGACAGCAACAGCAGAGAAAAGAAACAATGCCATAGCATGGAGTCTCGGTAACCTGTGCTTGACTGTTTGTTGAAGCTGTTGGTGCAGCAGATCCATGGTTGCCCGGTCGCCAGACTGCTGGAGGTCTTGTTGTTGTGTACGAGTAAAGATATCGGAGCAACAACAAGTCCCTGGACGTCAACTAGTGAGTGCTGGGCGGGAAGAGGAGGTGCATCTTGATGCATCTTGGTCTGCATCTTGGGTGCATGACCTGCGCGGAACCGGGTTGGCCGCACAGAGCGACGACGCAGGCACAAAACGCAGGCACACAGTTGTGGGAGGCTGACATGGAGTGTGGCCTAGCGGACAAATCAGAGGGCATGGCTGCGTGAGCAGCGGAGCCTAGCGCCTGGGCGGGCCCAGCAGACCAAGTAACGTAATCATGTAATGTAGTACATAGTACGTACTATGGACGGATTAGTACGACGAGTACTGTGTCCTCAGTGCCCAGTCTTCCCAGGAATCGCGAAGGGTCCTTGCACCGCTGTCTGTCTGTCTGTCGGTGGCACTCCCATCGGAGTCCCATCTGCCGGCTGCGCTATGCGGCAGGCGGTATTCGCAACCGAGGGGGAGACAGGGAGGCGGAAGCAGGATAAAGAAGGACTGGCTTGAAAGGAGGCCAACGAACCAACAAAGAGGGCGGCTCCCTATCGAGCACAAGCGTGGGATTATTACTACAGTACTCTGTACGGAGTACCTGGGTACACATACATGTAGGTGCTATTACATTGTCGATATTAGTGCGAATGCTCACCAGGCGGGCAGTCGGACACCCCGTAGTCTCGGTCGTCCGGTGTCAGCTGAGAAGGACAGACTCGGACTCTCGCATCAAGCTACCGGGATGGGTGGTGCGTGTCGTTGGCGATGCTGGGCTCAATACTAGGTTTTCGTTTGTTGATGGCCGTCGATTTGGATCTGGGCTTGTTGGCATGAACAGCGGAGAGGCCGTTCATGGCGGCCAGCACCTGCAGCAGCGGTGTCTCGGCAGGCCCACCGGTAGCGCCAGGCGGGATGGAAACGGAGGCCGAAGCAGAGCGGAAGCATCTGAAGCAAAGCACCTGTGCTGTGCAGCATGCGTGCGCACTTCGCTAAGGTACTGTACGGACTACGGGGTCCTACGGGACCGACGGGTGCACGGAGTACGATACGTATGGTGCCAAAAGCACCCATTCCAACAAAGTCTCCATTGCCCACCTGTGGCGTCGCCCAAAATGGCCCGGGGAATTGAGGGAGTCTGGAGGCCAATTTCCATCCACTACCTCCACCCACGCTGCGCCTCCAGGGGGCCCCCGTTGGGGGTGTGTGCTGGCTGCGCTGGCGCGTCGGTCCCTCACCCAGATGCCCACTGTGATTGAGCGAGATTGAACTCGGGCCCCAGGAGTCCCAGTCAGTGCCAGCCAAGTCCCAGCCAGTCCCAGGCCAGTACCCAGGCCAGGCCCAGTCACTCCCAGTCACTCCCCTCGACCACCCCCACAGCTCGTCTCCACTCCTGCTCCTGGGCGCCTGCTCTGGCCCACTGCCCAGTGGCCAGGCACTGGGCAGCCAGTCCACTTCCCATTTCCTCTTTGCTCACCCTCAACTCATCTCACGTCTCCTCGTCCTCTCCATCCTCACGCACGCATCGTCGCTGCGCCCACCAACTGCCGCACTCGTGCGCGCCGCCCTCCTTGGTTTCCCCCAACGCCTGGTGCGATTCCAGCTGCGCTCCTCGTTTTTCGATTCGAGTTGACTGCTGGTTTTGACCGTCCGCTCCTTTGCTATCTGCTTCCTGCTTTGCCTTCATGTTTGTCTTTGCCGCTTCAATCAGGTTCGTCTCCCCTTCGCCATCCGCCATCAAACCACCCACCATCCACCATCTATCGACACATCCATCCCCATTTCTGCTTTAGACCAGCAGCTGACCGGCGACAGCCTCATATAATTCCACAAATTTCGCTCGTTGAACACCACTTGCCTCTCCCCAGAGATCCAGCCCTGGACGAGCCATCACCAAACCCCCCGAGCCGGCGACGTCTCCCCTATGATACAACCAGTCGCCTAGGCGTACATCAGCTGTAGTGCCGCCGAGCGGCCGGAGGAAACATGGCAACTGCTTGCGAACCCGGGCTGGCACCTGCTGCCTCGCCCCTTCACGCCATGGAGGACTACGAGACGGACTCCTTGCACGGGGCCGATGCCAGCATGCCCGCAGACCACTCACGACGCGCCGCCCCTCCGCCGAACCCAACGTTCAGCTTTCCAGCACAACCCGGGCCTCCATCGCCCCCGTCATTCAGCTTCCCTGCCCAGCCGGAGCCTTCACCCGCCCCTTCACCCTACTCTCGTGCCGGTGGGAGACGTCCCATGTCGGCCATCGAATTCCAGACGCAATCCTACCAGCTGACTTCCGAGAGGCCGGAGAGGCCCGCTGGACGTGCTGCTCTCCCCGCGTTCAGTTTCAACCCGGGAGCGTCCCTACCATCAGATCCCCACTCCCCGTTGCTGAGTGCTCCAATGTCTCCTCAGTCACCGAGAACTATGCCCTCTGGCTCCAGGCCAGCCGGACATGGCCACCGCAGAGGAGGGAGCGAGTTTGTCGGTGGCAGACTGCGGGAAGGTAACTCGATCGCCGTGATCAGCGGGAGTCCGACAAAACTGGAACCCGGATTTCCGTCCCCGAATCTTCAGCCGCCGCGAAGAGGGCACCGCCGAGGCATATCCAGCACTCTGTCTACCAACGACATCTCCCTGCTCCCTCCACCACAGCATGACTTTTCGTGGAAGGGAAGCAGTGCCCCTAACTCGCCAACCAACTTTGACCAGATCCCCATGATCTCGGCTCCTGAAGTTTTCCCGACTACTCCAGAGCATGAGCCGAAACCGGACCCGGATCAGGATGTCAGCATGCAGGAGCCCGATATTTCCCACAATGAGCTCCCCGCAAAGCCAGCGTCCAAGACCAGAGTGGGCTTTTCCGATACTTTGGAATACATTCCCCGGCCTCTGTCACTTGTTTCCACCGATACCTCCAGCACGATTACGGCCAAGCCAGGACACGGCGTGTCTGGGAGTATCTCGTCGCTTGTGGCTGGCGCATCTCCTGGTCGGGAGAGTCCTGTGCCCACACGCAGCCCCAGTCGAAATACGAATGACTCGCGCCCCAGCACTGCCGGCGCCATCCTGGAACGGACCCCCACTCTACCGGCTGGCGAGCTGACCATGTCCCCACGCCGGAGGAATTCCATTCCCGCGCTCTTGGACGTTGCCGAGTCCCAATCAGCTGAACATTCGAGCCCAAGCTCGAGCCCGACCAGATCTTCCAAGCGATGGACGTTCTTCGGGCTAGACCCTTTTGCTAGCCACGGGTTACCGAGCAAAACACGACCACACAGCGCCAGCTCGGGAGACTCTGCCACGAGGGTCGCGTCGGGGAGTTCCTCGTCTGAGCACGGGTCAGAATCGCAAGGTGACGCTGTCGATTCTAAGCCTGCCAAACATGGTGGCAAGAAGGGGAACAAGAGGAGGAAAATGGTCAAAGGCTGGGCTGGCTCAATACTACCACGGAAGCCCAAGGGCAAGCGATGCAACTACGCTGTCCGTCCCCCTACACCGCCTGCATCAGAACTTCTGCCTGATGAGGACGAGGACGAGCCCATCGAAGCCGAGAATATGCCTCCACAGACCATGCCCACCGTCACCGTCACCGAATCGCCCTCTCCTCCTCGTGAGAACCAGCGTGCCGAGGACGTGTCCTCTCCCATGATTGACCTCGATGCCGCCCTCGGCCCCTTCAATACTCCTCTACCTCACAACCCGGAGTGGGAGGCAGCACAGCGAGCGGCTGGAGGCACTGGCCGACGTCGATTGCACAGCGCGCAGGGAATGCGTGGGTTTAGCGGGCCTGGCATGCATTACCACCGTAGAGCAGAGTCGGCGCCCGACCTCCCGCCGTTTGACTTGGGTGGATCCAGCATTCACCGATTTGGAAGCAGCTCGACCATGGCCGACGTGTTTGAGGAGGACGAGGAAGACGACGAAGGGGGCAGAGGCCGAAGCCATTGCTCCAGAAGAGCCCCAAGCTCAGAACAAGATTCAGATGGCGACACGACACCTCCGGCGGTGGCCCCAGAGCTTGCCAGGGAACCGCCCCGGCGCATACGGCGAAGGAGCTCCGGTCTCAGCGACAAGGACCAGTCCAGCGTGCAATCAATTCGCGCGCAGCACTCGCGAAACTCGCTGCACGAGAACGTGATTGAAGAAGAGCCTACGACACGATTCCGTGGCAACGTCTTCGGATCATCTGATGCCTCTCCCAGGGGGTCACCGAGAAGAGCACCGGGAAACAAAGAACTTCCCCCGTTCGACATTGGTCCCCCTCACGCCCTCTATACATCAAACATGCCCATCAGCCCGCACTCGCCGAGCTTCACCTCATCGCCCCGCTCACCCATGTCTCCCGACACGCAGCGCCTCTCCACAGCGCCGTCGTCAGTCCACGAGCAGACGAGTTTTCAATCTCTTCTCATGGGCGAGCCGGGACCTGAAGTCCGGCTCTCAGTCGACTATGATATCCCGTCGCTCACATCAAGCAACTCAACCATGACGCGCGACAGCACCTCGGCGCCGCATGCACGAATGTCGCAGCCGACGCTGCGGGAGCCGCGTCCCCTGTCGGTCTCGTCAACCGCGTACGGCCGACGACGATCCAGCCTTGTCAGCCTGAGCCGGCTGATCAGCAGCTCGCACGGGGAGAGGAGCAAGCTCTCGATGGAGGTGACGTTGGACAATGATGCCGAGAACAGGAAGCCCCAGAGCAAGACGAAGCGCCTGGGCCGGCTTGTGCAGTTCTGGAAAGCCAAAGACGCTGCGCCGTCGCGATGATCGGGTCTCGTGAATATTCGCATCTTGTATGCACCGAACTTTGATGTACCACACAATTGACAATAGCCCACTGGGCAAGATTTAGCCTCGAGAGGCCAGAGGCACTGGCGAGGGTCAGGGAGCCGCAGACACTGCGCTGCGAGACAATTTCATATAGTTTAGGGATTGGCGTTTGATGAGGCATGATTAAACATACACTACTCACTGCATGAGCACAGCGGTGGTCCAGGGGTAGAGGACGCCCCGGCCACGGATAGGTATCATTTCTTTCCGTTATATGCCGTCGGGCTTGGAATTGGAGTGTATTGTGGTCAAAGACAGTTTACCATATCAGACTATGAAATGACAGCTTGATACAGCAGGTGTATAGTTTCTACTTGTTTGTTTGTTTGTGTGTGTGTTCGTCCCATATCTGCGAAAGCTCAAAAAGTGAATCACAACGCCAGCAACTCCATCCCCCCCGGTCCCAAGACGAGACGAATCTACATATTGATCAGATGAACATCTTGGCCATGCTCGTGATGGTGTCCCCCCAGGCAGTGTTGGTATCATTGTAGTTGCGATCCCAGTAGGTAGCACCGCTATCCCCATCACGCACGCGCACATGCGCGGACCCGCGGGAGCCGGAGCCGGAGCCGCCAAAGTCGCCGGCCATGCGCACGGCCTCGCCGACGAGCCCGCCCGCGCCGCCGGTCGCGGCGCGCGAGGCGACGCCCATGAGGCGCTCGATGGAGCGGGGGATGCGCAGGCCGAAGCGGGCGAGCAGGGCGGTCAGGGCGCCGCCCGTGATGAGGGGCATGATGACGAGGAAGAAGACCTTCCAGGGGTGGCGCTTGGCCCAGTGGCCGAGGTTGCGCAGCAGGCGCTTGAGCTGCTTGTAGGAGCGGTGGATGAAGCCGTGGCGCGAGGAGCGCTTGTAGTACGAGGGCTTGCCTGTTTTGGGGGAGGCTTGTCAGTACACGTATACTACCTATGGATGAACGAGGAGGGCTGTGGGGGAGGTAAACGCACTGAAGCCGAAGAAGCTGGAGCGGCTGTTGTTGCGGTTGTCGCCGAGGCCGAAGAAGGAGGCGCGCGAGGAGCTGTGCTTGTGGTAGTGGGAGTCGTCGTTGCCGAAGAAGGAGGACAGTCCCGCGCCGAGGGTGGAGCGGTGGTGGCTGCTGCTGCGGTGGTGCTTGGAGTGGTGCTTGGAGTGTTTGGAGTGCTTGGAGTGCTTGGAGCGGTCGCTGGAGCTGGCGCGCGAGCGCGAGCGGCGGCGGCTGACGCGAGAGTGGGAGCGGTGGCGCTTGCGGGTGATGCCGCCGGGGCCGATGGAGATGTTGTCGGCGACGTCGAGGAAGCCCATGGTGATGGTGTTTGTGGTGGTGAGGCCGGTGGTGAGTGGGCTGCTGGTGGTGGTGGGTAGTGGGTAGGTAGTGGGTGAGGAGGATGAGGTTGAGGTCGAGGGTGCAACAGTGTCGGCTGACAGCCAAAGGTCAATGCAGGCTGGGAGGACGTGTTCAATTGTCAATTGACGGCTGAGTGAGCGTCTGCGCAGAACAGCAGAGGCGAGAGCTGGAGTTGCCGATGCAAGAAGCAGGCTGAACGCAATGCAAGTGATGGCTGCTGGCCAGAGGGGAGCAAGAGAGTGGAGGCGGCTGCTGCGACATCTCCTCCTCTGGCCCTCTGGCCCCTCTGGAGTCGCTCACCGTAAATTCGAATGGCTGGAGTTTGGAAGAGGTGCAGGGGTCTGTTGGTGGCGGCTGGATCCGCCTTGGTTAGCCCCATCCAGTCAATGTGCGAGGACGCAGCAGGGGTTTTGAGGGTTACAGGCGTGCTTATGGTGTGCATATCGTGTGGGTAACAGGAGAAACAGTCTCTTCAGGCTAGTATTCATGCGATGTAAAGAGCAGGAGATAACGCACAAAGGCAAGCAACCGGCCGTGCAGCTTTTCCAATTCATCACCAATTATGTGTCTCTCTAAGTGCTCTCATAGATCCAAAGCCATGTGGAACGGCACGGGTCGCCCAACTAGCGCCCAACAATCCCGCTGGCATGTGGACTAAACAGACGCCCCATCTGTATCCGCACAGATACCGCAAAGTATCCATAGGTCGGTCGTAAGGCAGTACCACTCGTGGATTACCGCTTCTTTCCCTTCCGCTTGTTCGCCTTGCCAGCCTGCTGGGCGCCCGTGGCCTTGGTGGCCTTTTTCAGCGAGGCGGTGCTCTTGTCGAGAAGCTCAAAGTCCTCATCAGCCGAGTCGGAGCTGGGAGTCCTCTGGGGAGAGTCCGAATCCTGGTCCTCGTCGGCGACAATGTCCACCTCTTCTTGGGCTGGCTTGCTCAGGAGGCGGCCAAAGGTCGATCGGAGAACCCACAGCGGGAGGCTCACAATGGCAGTGTCCTTGAACGAGGGCACGACGAGCTCCTCAGCCTGTGCCATGTGTCAGTGCATGTCATCTCCCGCATACGGGCGTCTGCCTATCAGAAGAAAAAAAACTCACATCAAGGAGCAACTCGTTGACGTTGCCCTCCTCGTCCTGGTCCTCGAGGTAGACGTTGCCCAGCGAGTCCACGACGAGGATCTTGCCGTTCTCGGCGACAACCCTCTTGCGCGCTCCCGTGGGCGCGGCCGACGCGTCCCTCGACGAGCTGGCGCTCTTGGCCTTGCGCGCCTTCTTGCGTGCGCCGCGGCCGTCGTCGCGCTTCGTCTCCTTCTCCTGCATCCGCCTCTGCTTCCTATTCATGGGCTGCGGCGGGCCGTCCTCGTCGTCGGCCTGGGACGCCGCGGGGGCAGGGGTGGGCGCCGGGGCGCTGTCGACGCCGGGGACGTTCATGTTGGGGCCCCAGGCGGTGTCGCGGGCGAAGCGGATGTAGCGCTCCACGAACTCCCTCTGGCGCTTCCAGTTCATGTACAGGATCAGGTAGTGGACGGCGCCGCCGCAGAGCAGGAGGACGCCCGTGATGGCGGTGCCCAGGCCCGGGCGGTAGCGGTCGTAGTAGTAGTCGGTGCCCTTCCACAGGGGGAAGCCATTCTCGAGGAAGTGGTTGTAGCGGTCACGGCCGGGCCCGCGGAGGATCTTGGCGATGAGGGACAGGCGCGTCTGGCGCTCCTCGGCCTCCTTGACGGCGGCCTTGACCTCGGACGGGGAGGGAGGCTTAGCGTCCTTGTCCTTGTTCTTGGCGCGGTCTGCCTTGAGCTTCTGCTTGACCTTGTCCGGGTGGAGGGTGCGCGTCTTCTGGCGGAAGGCCTTGGTGATGTCCTCCTGGGACGCGGACTGGGTGATGCCGAGGATATCATAGAAGGTGGCCGCGGAATCAGCCTCGTGCGCAGCAATCTCGTCGCGGATGCGGAAGATTTCTCGGTCTGGGGAGAATCGAGGAAGCTCATGGTTAGCAACGGTCAATTCCTGTCGGGGGGAGACCAGACAGAGAGGGAGGGCCAGAAATAAGAAAAAAAATACCTTCTTTGCTCCATGCCGCCGTCAAGGGGCTGAAGAGGGCGAGCAGCCCAATGGAGAGATGCGCGATCTTCATGCTGGCATTGCGTGTTGGCGGGTTTGGTCGAGTGGTGCAAGGAGGACAGCTTTTGGCCAAGGTAACAGTTTTGGACAGACTGCCAAAAGTTTAGTTGTTGCAGGGTCTCTCTCCTTTCCCTTCCCCCCCCACCGCGCCCCCAAAAATAAGGAGTGCGAGTACCAGCATTTAATCCTGCCTCCAACTCCGCCACGCAGCAATAGACGCGAAGCCACCATGGGCATCAATTCAGGAGTCCAGACCCAAGTGGCTTTAGCAGATGCTGCAGAGTACGTACTTGATATCCATTGGGGTGCAAGAATGGCTGGGCAGTGGACCTTGTCCGTACCAGGATATCAGCCGAGAGATTAATGGGAACCCAAGTGCGCTGGGCGACGACACGAGGCTACTGCTGGATGGCTCCTCTCACACGCCAACTGCTGCGTATGGGATTAATACAAGTGAGGTCTATGCGGTCTCCACTCCATACACAGTTCAGGAACTGGTTGAGGAGGCAGCGCCAATGTATCAGCGGGCCAGAGGAATTTGAGAGGGCACTTGGACCAGATCACAGATTCACTGTCGATCCAATCGATAAATCTAGCCTTCTCTATACGGATTACAGCTGGTTCCCAGTTATCCCCACAAAGTACGTACAGCTCGCCCATATGATTGCAAGGGCCTAATAAGAATGCAGAGCCGCAAGAATATAGCCAACCCATGTAGGCATCGCCTTAGCGCCCCTACTACTAGGTAGGACGGCTATCAGCAGCACTAGTACGGATACTATGTACAAGCTTACGAGCCCTCCCGATCTCTCAGCCTCCCCAACTCCCTTCCACGATACCAGCACAAGCTCTCGCTCTGCGCGTCTCCCATGCTTCCAAGGGGATGACGACGGCCAAATAACCGCCTCTGTTTGCCAGTGGACAAGTAGCAGGCGGGACGATGATGTCCAGTGAGTACATGTGCGTATCAATCCCTGGCAACTACCAACATATCTTATACCGTCCACGACTTTACATGCTCTATCATCTATACCATTTCTTTCTTCGCCTACTAACAGTACCAGTAACTAAGTAGCCATGGATATGGAACGGGGTAACTCGGCCTAGGTTTTGCAGAAATCCCAGGCCATGTCTGTGTTGGTCGCAGCATACGTATTCGTACATACGCATCCCAGTTCAGGCTGGCACCAATCCCACGACTTGCAAGCCGTCAAGACAGAAGTGCACTTTGCGGCTGTAATCGCACTGCACAGTGCATACTAGGTGCCCAAGTACATAGTGCATGCAATATGCATTAAAGCCCGGCGAGGCCTCACACACTCTCAGCCCCTCCTCTTGCAAGCTCTTGCTATTACCATCTTCTGCTTAACAACCTCGTCTATGCTGGCACCAGCTTTGCCCCCGTTGTTACCATCCATCCACCCGTCCATCCGTCTCCGTATACCCCCATCGGGCCAGCATCATGCCTCCGAACGAAACACCCATGGCGCCTGCAGGCTCTCTCAGCATCGTGTATCCTGTTGCCGTGACTCTACTCTCCGGCGCGCTGTTGATCCTCATCCTACGGCAACGTGTTTTGCCTAGTGCTTCGCCTCCGCTGCCTGCTTTGCCTGGTGTTTTGCCTGGTGGTTCACCTCCACTCCCCGCTTCTCCTGATGCTTCGCTTGATGCTTCGCCTCCGCCGCAGGCCAAACCAAAGTGCCACCGACTCCGAGAGATACCAAAAGGGACGACAAAAGAAGAGCTTCTGCTCCAGCTATCCAAGCATCTCAAGGGGTACAGTGCCCCGGAAGCAGACGGCCTATTTCTAACCCTGGCCCGCTCCACCGCTGTACATCTCACGGCGACCCTGGTGGTGCCCAAAGTCCCGGAGAATCTGGGCTATCCCATCGACTCGAGCTTTAAGGGCATAACTCCTCTATACGATGGAGTCGACCCCCAGGTCGAGTGAGTTTCATAGCCTCCTACCTGGATAGAAGGACATGGACTAATTTGAGGCCAGCATCATCGCGGTTCATGGCTTGGGGAGTCATGCTATCGGTGCATTCAAAAGCAAGGGCGCCATCAAAGTTTGGCTACGTGACTTTCTGCCCAAAGATATCCCCACCGCCCGCGTGCTGGTCTATGGATATGGCGAGGCAATCACGAATATGGACACAAAGGATTCCATTACGGACTTGAGCAAGGAATTCCTGGACTTATACCAGGTTTTCCGGGAAGCAACACAGGTAATACCCAAGTCCCTGATGGCATACCTCAGCTAGTGACCTTTTCTAGACAACCCGTAGGCCCATCATCTTTATCGGCCACAGCCTAGGGGGCCTCCTCATCAAAGAAGTACGCACCACCCCTTCGCCCGTCCTCCTCCTACCTAGGTCACTAACTACTCGATAGGCCCTAGTAATGTCTCATGATTACCATATAGAGACCAATGACTTCTTCAGATCGTCATACGGCCTCGTGTTCTTTGGCGTCCCGAACCTCGGGCTAAAGCAAGGGAGACTGAGAGACATCACCTCTGCCCGTAGGCAGCTAAACGCACAGCTGATTGCAGATCTGGAGGTGGATAGCCATTCGGAGCCAGGATCGTACCTCAGAACGCTGCAGAACAACTTCATCCGCTGCTGCAAAAAGCAGAGCCCGCCATTTGAGATCGTAGCGTATTACGAGAAGAAGACAACTCCCACCTTAAGGACGGTCAGTTTGTACCCGTTTTCCCGCCGTCCGTGGCAAGAAACTCGGAAAATTCTTGCTAATGATATACATGCATAGATGGAAGATGGTACACTTTCAAGAGACGGGAAACCTTGCTTCATGGTGACCCAGGAATCAGCATGTCGCATTGGCTTCAATGACGAGCTCGGTGATAGACAGCCGCTGTCAACCAACCATTCCGACTTGGTGAAATTTGCCAATCATACGGATGACATATACGCCAGGGTACAGAATACGCTGAGGAGGCTCGTTGACAGTGCTCCGGGCACTATTCAGGGTCGCTTTTCATCCATCACTAGTACGTGTCAGTAGCATAGATCAGCTGACAGTAAATTTGACATCTTTTCCAGAGCTTACGGACGATGAGAAGCGCCATTGGGACGACCTCAACGTGCCTGATTACAGGGCCTTTAAAAAGGACAAGAAAGTTGCAACACCAGCCAAAGGGACCCTTCAATGGCTGGTATCGGATCGACCATCCGAAATAACCCCTGATGCCGACAGCCTATGTAAGGAGAACTTTGACGAGTGGAGAGATTCGACAAAACCAGCCTCGCTCCTTGTTACTGGACCCCCCGGGAAGGGAAAGTCGGTGCTCTCTAACTTCGTGGTAGACCACCTCGTCGAGTCTATCGGAGATAGAAAACTAAGGCTTATCTACTATTTCTGTAATATCAGGAACGATGAAAACTTCCGAAACTCACGGGCTGTCTTACGGGCCCTCATTGTACAGCTCTGCGAGGATAGGAAGCTGTTTCAAAACCTTCCTAATCGGTTCCGGACCGACCGGCTAAGTTTCTATTCGGCTTCCTTCGATGAGCTCTTGGGAACATTCGATGACCTAGTCAGGAAGAGTTCATATGATTGGATCTACTGCGTTATTGATGGCCTAGATGTATATGCTGATTCGGAAATGGACGATTTCTTGGCCAGGCTGCAAGACTCGATGAGGCACGAAGAGTACCGGCTGAAGCTGTTCTGCACCAGTAGACCAGACGGCCCCGTGGAGACCTTTTTACCCGACACGAAGCGGATTCTCCAGTCTCGGAGCGCGGACATTGAACTATTCGTTGACGAACGGCTACAACAACTCCCTAAGAAATATACGGTCTTAAAAGGGGACATTCGCGAATCTGTTCTCCGGAGTTCTGGCGGGACTTTTCTTTGGATAAACATCGTACTAAGAAGGGTTTCAAAGATACGGTATCCCACAGCGCAGACAGTTAAAGAGACGATCGAGGCGACGCCACAAGAGCTTGACGAGTTATATAAGAAACTCGTCCAAAACGCCCAAAAAGACAAGCTCGACGTTGCCATTCTGGCTTGGATAACCTATGCTAAGCAACCGCTCTTTCTTAAACAAATCGAGACAGCCACTGCTGTTATGGTGGCTGGTGGTTCAACTTGGGCAGAGTGCTGTGATAAGAAGACCTCTCTGGATAGCGATACTATTCGAGAGAATCTAGGAACCTTGGTCGACATCATCGGAGGTCGTCTTTATCTAATCCATCAGTCATTACGGGACTTTTTGAGGGGTGACTTTGGTATTCAGCAGCAACTTCCACATCCCGATGTGGAACTGGGGAAGGCATGCATGGCCTTCTTATCCTTTGACGACCTAGACACACAAGATATGGACATACATGGCATGTACCCAGAGAACTCTTACTTCCAATACGCGTCAAATTTCTGGTATAAGCATATCGACAATCCAGAGGATATTAAGGGAGACGAGGGGAAGTTAAGACGCATTCTTCAAGAGCCAAGAGTAAG
This sequence comes from Amphichorda felina, assembly GCF_050947745.1. Classification (NCBI taxonomy): domain Eukaryota; kingdom Fungi; phylum Ascomycota; class Sordariomycetes; order Hypocreales; family Bionectriaceae; genus Amphichorda; species Amphichorda felina. Next base: position 2,968,536 of record NW_028145049.1, read on the forward strand.
ACTCTGGTTAAAACATGCGAAGCGGTCTGAGTTTTTATGGGGCCGGTGGAGGAGGAGAGAGAGTCGTCAGACTAAGCAATCAATTTTTAAGATTGCCATACGCTTCGACATTGCTTGGCTAGCAAAACTGTTGCTGGACCAGACGTCACCCGATCTTTCAGAGACGTGCCAAGACAGCTGGCTGATTGAAGCAGCCCGTTTAGCCCCTGGAGTTTTCAACGAGCTGATAAACCATCCCACATCCAATAGAATCAAGATGACAGACCAGTTGATCAGAGACGTAGCAAGGAGCGCGGATAACAGCAATATGGTGATAGAGCTGCTGCTAAAGAGGGGCGATGAGATCAAGATCACACCTATCGTACTTGAGGTAGCAGCAGCAATAAATAAGGAGTTGATGGAGCTGCTGCTAAAGAAGGGGGGTAACGAGGCCAAGATAACACCTATGGTAGTTGAGGCAGCAGCAGAGGATAAGGAGTCGATGGAGCTGCTGCTAGCGAAGAGGGGCGACGAGGTCCAGATCACGCCCAGGATAGTTGAGATGGCAGCAAGGGATAAGGATATGATGGAGCTGCTTCTAGAGAAGAGGGGCGACGAGGTCCAGATCACGCCTGAGGTAGTTGAGATGGCAGCAAGGGATAAGGATATGATGGAGCTGCTGCTAGAGAAGAGGGGCGATGAGATCAAGATCACGCCTGAGGTAGTTGTGGTAGCAGCAGAGGATAAGGATATGATGGAGCTGCTGCTAGAGAAGAGGGGCGATGAGATCAAGATCACGCCTGAGGTAGTTGTGGTAGCAGCAGAGGATAAGGAGGTGATGGAACTGCTACTAGAGAAGAGGGGCGACGAGGTCCGGATCACAGCCGAGGTGGTTCTAGCAGCAGTAAATAATGGGTATATCGGTAAGGAGGTGATAGAACTGCTGCTAGAGAAGAGGGGCGGCGAGGTCCAGATCACGGCCGAGGTGGTTCTAGCAGCAGTAAATAATATGTATTACGGTGAGGAGGTGATGGAACTGCTGCTAGAGAAGAGGGGCGGCGAGGTCCAGATCACGGCCGAGGTGGTTCTAGCAGCAGCAGAGAACTCGTGGGGCTTTAATAATATGCTAGAGGTACTGCTAGAGAAGAGGGGCGACGAGGTCCAGATCACAGCCGAGGTGGTTCTAGCAGCAGTAAGGGATCAGGATGGTAAGGAGGTGATGGAACTGCTACTAGAGAAGAGGGGCGACGAGGTCCGGATCACAGCCGAGGTGGTTCTAGCAGCAGTAAATAATGGGTATATCGGTAAGGAGGTGATAGAACTGCTGCTAGAGGAGCGGCCAGAGGAAGTAGCTGCAGCAATGAGTGGGCAAGTGGTTCTTACTGCTGCCGCCAACGGCCACTACGGGATTCTTGAGATATTCCACCAAAGCCTCCGTCATCTCTACCCTCAGAAAGACTGGGACGAGTGGGACGCGATCGCGGCATTCCGGGACGCCGCCGAAGAAGGGGACGCCGAGACAATCCGAAAGCTCTTGCTCAACGGAGTGACCCCAGACACGAAGGATAGTCAGTCTCAGACACCTCTATGGGCTGCTGCAGCTCAAGGAAACACAGAAGTGGTAGAGCTGCTGGTGGCGAGGAAAGATGTGAACAAAAACTCATTAGATGAGGATGGTCAAGGGCCCATCTTCTGGCCGTGTTTGAGTGGCTACGAAGACATCGTGGGGCTGTTGATTGCCAACGGGGCTGACCCCACGGTCAAGAATAGAAATGGAGATACACCAGTATCGAGGGCCAAGGAGGCAGGCCATGAAGGTGTGCTCCAGATCCTGGAGCAACGAGGATATACTATATAGGGCGGCGCCAGTTTGAATCAGCACAGGTTCATGGGACTTCCATTATCCACTGTGCATGGTCGTGTGTGCCAGATGATGAGACACGCGGATTGTACGTATATGGTGTTAATCCAATTCATATCCGCTCGTAGTTTCATCCATGTTATTAGTAGTACTCTGTAGAGGCTTGGAGTTGGGGAAACGTAGTTGGGAAGACGGGAATCCAGCCTCACTTGTTCATAGGTGGGGCTGAGTTGACGGCTACTCCCGCCATCCCCCGCCCCTTCCCCCCACCTCATCCTCATCATCTCATCCTCATCATCTCATCATCGACTCCCTCGCCTAACACGAGTACCAAGGTGAATAAACCCGTCATGGCCACAACTCCCCGTCGCAACACCAGGCGCCGCGCCTCCAACCCCGAGACGCCTCCCTCCCAGAGGCAGCGTCTTGACGGCCTCTTCCGGGACGGCCAATGGTGGTGTAAGTTTCCCCTCAGTCGCCCAAGCCTCTCCAAGCCTCCCAAGCCGCACGCTCTCTTTCTATCTTTGGTCTCATCTCAAACCATTAACTTTATCCTCTTGCCACCACAGGCAACTGTGGACCCCGCCAGCGCGCCGCCCGCCTCCAGGTCAGCGACCAGGACAAGCCCACCTGGGGCCAGTGGTTCTACAGATGCCCCGACCGCCCCTCCTGCAACTTCTTCCTCTGGGAGGACAAGGCCCGTCTGCGCGAGACGGGCCTCCCCGGTGCGCAGCCCGCCAGTGATGATGAGGAGGACCTGGAGCTGGCCCCGAGGTCCAAGAGACCTAGCTTTACCCAGCGACAGCTGACATCGTACGGTGTGCAAGTGACCCCCGGTCGCCGGAGGAGGAGCCACAGCGACGGCGACATGACAGCGAGCAGCGACGGTGGAGACGATCATCGCCGGCCCTCCAAAGGGAAGTCAGTTGCCGACACGCCGTGCCCCACCGGGTCCAAGAGAAAGTGTGATGCTCTATCAGAAGACAGCAGCGGGGACGACTCCTTCGGCCAGCTGGACTCCGACGACGAGAGGCAGATGGCCGCCCTGGCCGACACGTCTGCATCTACATCAAACTCCAAGCCTACCGCCGCCCAGCCCAACCCAAAGACGCCATCCACCTCCTCCCGAACCGTCGACAGCCTCACCGGCCTGCCCACGCCCTCCACAGCACGAACCCTCTTCCCCAGCACCGCATCCTGTTCCAGCAAGCGCCACAAGACGGTATCCTTTGAGGAGGCGCCCGAAACCCCAAGCAAGCCACCCACCGCCACCACAGCCGCCACCACTCCCTCCACCGCCAACGCCACCATCCCCTCCTCCTCCTCCCCCACGCCCACCAGCAGCCCCAGCGCCATCGACGCCGTCCACGACCCAACCGACGAGGTCATGACCCTCCTGCGCCCGCACAACCTCGCCCCCCCGGTCCTGCAGTCCGTCCGCTCCTCCATCGCCACGTCCGTCCGCAGGGCCCGCGGCGTCGCCCTGGGGCGGGACTCGGCGCGCGCCGCGGCCAGGGACAAAGACGCCCGCATCGCCCGGCTGCAGGAGCGCGTGGCCGCGCTGGAGAACAAGGACCGCATGATGAGCAACCAGATCACCAACATGAAGGCCGGGATCATGAAGCTATATCAGGATCATTAGGGCGACTTGACTTGACTTGACTTGACTTCTCAGGCCGGCGTTGTCGGCCGGGAGGGTAGGAGTCGGTCAGTAGAGGAATCCTGGATCGACGTGACATATTTGACATATTTTGTATATTTACGATGAGCGAGCGTAGCCATGTTGTTTGTTGTCTTAGCGATTTAGCACCATATTCTTCGTATTTCTGGACAGTAGAACATTTGATTCACCAGTAGATCTTTTCATTTACAGCGTGCAAGAAATACAATGCTTTGACAAAAAACTTTCTTCCTACAGCTAGCCTCATAGCCAATACATACATCATCGCCAACATCCACACATCCCCCCCTCCTCCCCAATGCGACCGTCCAACTAGGATATATAAGGCAAACACCCCCCATGCGACCACAAATGAGACAAATTATTTCTCTGCTTGTTTTTTTTTACTTCTTCCCCTCCCCCAAAAGCCATTCCCAACACCAGAATCTTTAGACAACTCTATTCATCATATGCGGGACCCAAAATAAAGGGGATGACCAGTTTAGTATACACGCTTGAACGGAGGGACGGGCTTGCACTCGTTCTCGTCCAGGGTGTTGGAGATGACCTTGCGGTAGCCGAGCTCGACCTTGCCGTGGGGCTGCTTCTGGAACGAGAGAGTGTGCTTCATCCAGTTCTCGTCGTCACGGTCGGGGTAGTCCTCGCGGGCGTGGGCACCACGCGACTCCTTGCGGTTGGCGGCGGAGGTGGCGGTTTGGGTGCTGTGCATTGCTCATCAGTATCACACTCATAATCTGTGCTCCAGGGAGAGCTAGGGTGAGAAACTTACGCGCAGGTCAGCAGGTTGCGGAGCTCAAGGGTCTCGACGAGATCCGAGTTCCAGATCATGCTGCGGTCCTTGATGCCGACCTCGGGGAACCAGGTGTCGATCTCGTTCATCTTGCGGACACCCTCGTCCAAGCTCTCCTGGGTGCGGAAGACGCTGACATCAGTCTGCATGGCCTTCTGCATGGCCAGGCGGACCTCGGCGGTGGTCCTGGGGCCGTCAGAGGTGCGGACCTTGTCCAGGACCTCGATGTGCTCGGCACCGGCATCGGCCGCGACGGGCTTCAGCTTGTCGCCGGGGTTGAAGTTGTCACGGATGGTGTGCGAGACGGCACGGCCAAAGACGACAAGATCCAGCAGGGAGTTGGCACCCAGACGGTTAGCACCGTGGACAGACACGCAGGCAGCCTCACCGCAAGCGAACAGACCAGGGACAACCTTGTCCTGACCGTTCTCGTCGACGGTGAGAACCTCACCAGTGTAGCGGGTGGGGATACCACCCATGTTGTAGTGGACGGTGGGCAGGACGGGGATGGGCTGCTTGCGGACGTCGACACCGGCAAAGATACCGGCAGTCTCGGAGATACCAGGCAGGCGCTCAGCCAGGACCTCGGCGGGCAGATGGCTCAGCTGGAGGTAGATGTGATCCTTCTCAGCACCGACACCACGGCCGTCGCGGATCTCCATCGTCATCGAGCGGGAAACGACGTCGCGCGAGGCGAGATCCTTGGCGGTGGGGGCATAACGCTCCATGAAGCGCTCACCCTCCGAGTTAAGCAGGTAGCCACCCTCACCACGGGCACCCTCGGTGATGAGGCAGCCGGCGCCGTAGATACCGGTAGGGTGGAACTGGACGAACTCGAGATCCTGGTTGGGGAGACCGGCACGGGCAACCATGGCCATGCCGTCACCAGTGCAGGTGTGCGCCGACGTGCAGCTGAAGTAGGCACGGCCGTAGCCACCGGTGGCCAGGACAGTGTGGTTGGCCAGGAAGCGGTGCAGAGTGCCGTCCTCCTGGTTGTAGGCCAGGACACCGCGGCACTCACCGTCCTCCATGATCAGGTCCAGAGCGAAGTACTCGATGAAGTAGTTGGTGTTGTGGCGGAGAGACTGGCCGTAGAGGGTGTGCAGGAGAGCGTGGCCGGTACGGTCGGCGGCGGCGCAGCAACGGTAGGCCTGGCCACCCTTGCCATACTTTTGCGACTGACCACCGAAGGCACGCTGGTAGCTGCGTTTTTTTGTCAGTCACCGGATCCCCATCATCATGGTCGTCATCGTCGCCATATTCAGTCCAACTCACATCTTGCCGTCCTCGGTACGGGAGAAGGGGCAGCCGTAGTTCTCAAGCTCGACAATGGAGGCAGGGGCCTCGCGGGTCATGTAGTGGATGGCGTCCTGGTCACCAAGCCAGTCGGAGCCCTTGACGGTGTCGTACATGTGCCACCTCCAGTCATCCTCGTGCATGTTTCCGAGCGCGGCATTGATGCCGCCCTGGGCGGCGACGGTGTGGCTTCGCGTGGGGAAGAGCTTGGAGATACAGGCAGTGTTGAAGCCAGCCTCGGCAAGACCGAAGGCAGCGCGGAGGCCGGAGCCGCCGGCACCGACGACGAGGGCATCGTACTCGTGGTCCTGCAGATCCGGTCAATCGGGGGGTGTTTCTCGTCATGCTGGCAAGGGATTGCAGACGTACAATGACGGGGTACTTGTTGCTCACAAAGGGCGAGGCCTCCTTTGCCCGCAGAGGGCCGTTGGCGATCACGCGAGCTGTTCACCGAGGCACATACGTTAGCAGCGGTTCCCTTCGCCCCGGGCGGCCATCAATAGCCGCTCCCGGCATTCATTCCATCGTCACGGCGGGGGGAGACTCACAAACAGGTCGCGTCGTCGAGAATGTCCTGCTCTGGCTGCTGGCCAGCCGCGAAAACTGCGTCGGGTCAGCTCGAATCCTCGGTAGAATCTCCGCCTCCTCCCACGTGTCGCGGAGGGGACGGGACGGGCGAGAAAGAAGGAGAGGCGTGGGAGACGAGAGGGATTATACGCACAGAGGAGCCGGCGGCCAGTCGCCTCAGTGCCATGGAAGAAGCCATTGTCAGCAGAATTCGCAGTCACCAGCAAGCTGCATCCGCAGGTCAAGTCGGCAGTGGGAGGTGGTTGACGGATGGAGGCCGATCGATGATTTCAGCATCCAACTTGCGCAGAGATTCCAATTGCTCGTGCTTTCCTCCTTCCGATGTGGATGCTTCGGCTGGCCCTCGGCACCATTCAGCCAATCAGCGCCCGCGTGATTACAACTGCTACCCTGCACCTCTGCCAAGCCATCCCTAGTTTTGCCGTGAACGTCTTCTACACGTGTACGGAGTAGTATTCGTACACTAACTAAATATCATGTAGCTTCAGTATCAAACCGTTTGGGGTTGCTACCAAAGTGATCCAGCTGGACCAGCGTGTGGCCTTGAGTGTTACAGCAGAGGATCCCTTGACGATACCTATATGCACAACCAGCCTGTGATTCTCCCATCCGGGAATATTGTGGGGGATAGACATCCTCGGGCAGCACGGAGTAATACACTCCAAACCTCGTAGTACTAAGGTACCTACCACATCTACATTTGGGATGGGCCAGAATACCACAAGTTTGCGCAAACATCATAAATTTCATAATCTACGTCTGCAACTAACTCAAACTCATCGAATCGTCTATATCCTCTAAACGCCGACCCTGCAAAGCCTCACGTTCGGCCATCGGGATCCTCACGTGCCTCGGCCGAATACCATAACCGTATTCCTCCCTCTCCCCCACTGTTGTCCCCGCTACCTTTGCGCTCTGGTATCGGAGGTCACTTGAAGCCCCGGCTGATCTCACCAGTGGTATCAATAAGACAGGTTGAAAGTGTCGCTGTCAAATACAAACTAAAGCATCAGCCAGGCTGGTCCGCAGCCACCCGCCGGGAGCGGTTTGATGTGATGCAATAAGCCAAGAGCCCGCCTGGCTGGATAGAACAATCCGTCTGATTGCGCACCCTCATAGCGTGACGGAGCTCCGTATATCCCCAAATCCCCAATCGCGGAACGCTTTACTGCGACGCGCACTGAACGCTTTACTGCGACGCGCACTGAACGCGCTCGCCTCCGGGGTGACCGTCCTCATCGTCCTCCTCCATGCCGCCGTTGTTGAAGACGCGGTTCTGCGACGAGCTGTCCATATCTTCCAGGTCGGCCGGCTCGGTCATGGCCTCGGCAGGAGGGATGTTCTGAACGGAGGGAGAAGGCAGGTACTTCCTAAGGGCCTCAAAGGCCGCGGGATCCTCCGTCCAGTTCTTCTCGGGGAACTTGACGTTGAAGCGGACGTACATGTTGCCAAAGTCGTGGTGGCGGGGAGACGGCATACCCTGCCCACGGATCATCTTGACGGCATCTGTTTAAAAAAAGAAAAAGGTCAGCCAGCTGTGTCTAGACTAGAAGAAGAAGAAAAAATTCCAGGAAGTGTCACTTACCCTGAGCGATAGCCTCGCCCGGCAGAATGTCGACGCTGAGCCAGCGGTCGTCGAGGTGCTCGATGTAGATGGTGCCACCGGCCAGGGCAGTCACGAGCTCAATGTCGCAGTTGTACAGCAGATCATCCTCCTTGCGGGTGAAGCGAGCGTGGGGCTTCTCCTCGATCTCAAAGACGACGTCGCCGGCTTGGATGCCGGGGGCTTGGTCACCCTCGCCCTTGAACTCGACGCGAGTGCCGCTGCGGACGCCCTTGTCGACGTGGACGTGGAGGACCTTGCGGTCGACAATGGTCTTCTTGCCGTTGCACTGCTTGCACCTATCCTTGTCCTTGATGATCTCGCCCTCTCCGTTGCAGTCGGGGCAGACGGTCTGGAAGCGCTGGATCATGGGGCCCATCTGGCGCATCATGGTCTTCATGCCCTGGCCGTCACAGCCCGTGCACTTCTTGACCGCGCCCTCCTTGCCGCCGATGCCGGAGCACTTGGGGCAGATGATGGACCGCTGGAGAGCCAGCTTAGAGATCTTCCCGCGGTAGATGTCCTCGAGGGCGACCCTGTGCGTGTGGTGGATGGTGCGGGCCTTGGGAGGGCCGCGGTTGTTCATACCACCAAACATGCCGCCCATGCCGCCGAAGCCACCACCACCGCCGAAGAACTGCGCGAACAGGTCCTCGGCGGCCATGCCGCCGCCACCAGCACCTCCTTCCAGGCCGGCCTCACCATACTGGTCGTATACTTGGCGCTTCTGGGAGTCGGATAGGACTTCGTAGGCGTGGGAGACCTCCTTGAACTTATCTTCGGCTTCGGGGTTGTGGGCGTTCTTGTCTGTGTGAGAGAGATGTTAGAATGAGAAGGCGCTGCGCTGAAGGGGGGAAACCAGGCGTAGACATACCAGGATGGTACTTCAGAGCGTTCACCTTGTAGGCCTTCTTCAATTCGGCCTCGGTGGCTGTGGGGGAGACCTGAGGGCCGGGTCAGCGCTTGGAAGCAACAACTTGCAGTCAGATGGGGGCAACATACACCCAGGGTGTCGTAGTATTTTGTTTCCTTAACCATGGTTGCTACTGTGTCGACGAACGTCGGATTACTGGGAGAGAAAAGAGGAAGAAGGGAGGGTCGCGCTGGTGGACGAGGCTGAAAGGCAAGCGAGCGTCTGCTTCTGACAGGGATTAGTCAGTGGGTGGGTGGTTCTCGGGCGGTATAGCGACGTGAATGCCGTAGGGCGGTGGCAGGTCTCGCGAGGGAAGGGATGGAGTTTGACGAGGACAACGAACCTTTACACCGGAGGCGCACAGGTGGTAGATTTAGCAAGCCAACGTCTGCCGCGATGTCTCGTGCTAGTATCCCGATGTCTGGCGCGGGGCTGCGAGAAATTTCGAGAAGTCGGGACCTAGCTGACGACGGTCTCTTTTTGGTGGTGGAGCACTGGAGCACGGTTTTGGGAGCGCTACTGCGGGCGCCAAGGGGGGGCGAGAAGACTACCGGAAACTCGGAATTTTTGAGGCGGGGTGGGAAGAAGAAGAAGGACAGGCAGAGGCCAGGATGGAATTGCTTTTGAGAAGACCAGTCAAGAGGTTTTTGGAGGAATAGATGCAAAGCGATCTCGTAACAGTGAGCTTTTCAGACTCCCAGTGGGAGGAGGCCAAATGGTGGTTGGCTGGTTGCTGCAGGGTCGCACCAAAGCTGTGGTGCCTCATGGAATGGCATCGAAGAAGGTCGACATTGTGGCGGCCCCTGATAGTGCGCAACTTGACTGACTAGGTAGCTGGAGCGCTAGGGCCCGCGGGCCAATGCACCGTCCAGCGGACGCCGGGCTGCACCACAGCGGGTAGAGGAGAAACCTTGGAAGGCAAGCACCGCTAAGCTGGATTGTCTGGTGCCCTGGAATCGAGGGAATTGCAGGAACAGGCCAAGCCTGGAGGCTGAACGGCGGTGCAGCGGTGCCATGACGCACTTGTTGGAGTCGTGCCCCGTACCACCTTAACATTCTAGCGTAGCTTCAGAATCTTTCAGACCCAATCTTTCCCCACTGGTTGGGGACCTGGGCCACGAGCCGCCCCCAGAAGCCCTCCGTCATCAGCTCGAAGATTCGAGCCGGTCAAGGCAGGCAACAGCTGACTCTCTCAGAGGCCCTAGCGGTAGACAATGGGACGGTGTGATTCTCGTGAGGTCCTCCTGTCTCGGGGTATCTTCGAGAAGGTAGTGTTGCGCTATTACCCGTATCATTGTGTAACCTAGTACTGCATGGACTAGCATACTAGTAGTTCTAGTATCTACTAGAAACCTTGATAGCAATGCTTACTACGAGTACTAACGGATAGTAGTACTATGTATCCGTAGTAGAGTAAGCTCTTGATCTTACGAAGCAACTTTGGAATGACTCGAGATGTCGCCCCCCAAGTCAGGACACAACAAGCACACCCGGGCGTGGAAGCCGGTGTTTAAGGCTATTCATAGAATCGGTAAAAATGCATGAGTAAATCATATATGGTGGTATTACAGGACTCTACCCGAATCGAGTTATCGACCCCTAGAAAGGGAAGAACCCGGAGACTATACAGGGAAAAAAAAGGAGGCCAATGGTATCGCTCATGCCTAGCTAAACGATGCCGTCAAGAAGGAAAAAAGCACACGCATAGGCGGTGTCATCACGCCTTGTACACCAAGCATAGTCTTTCTTTCGCTCCGGAAGGCACTGCAGTCGCTGCCCCTGGACAAGAGAGAAGGTATCATGAAGACAAGACTAAGACACTTTTTAGAAAGCATCCTCAAACGGGCAGTCCACGCTGTCGTGCCCATCCCGCTCGCACACGGCGCACCACTTCTCGGGGTCCATGATGCCACTCTCCTTACCCGCGACGGGCCCAGAGTCCATCGGGTTTGGGAGGATTTTGACAGTGGGGGTGGCCAGGGGGCTCTTGGACCTGGCGGGGGACAGAGGGGCGGGATGTGCATCATCGTCACCGTGAGGTCGGAGGTTGTCGCGGGACTTGTTGTTGTCTGGTGCGTGGCTGTTGCCATTGGTCTTGCCGCCGTCGGGACCAAACATGTTGGTGCAGGTCAAGATGTCGTGGCCGCTGGCCTCGCAAATCTCGCACCAGAGAGTGCTATTCTCGGTAGCACTCGAATGGGCATCGCTCTCGGCCATAGGGTCGAGAGTTGCACCCCGCTTGTGAACCGCCTCCGGGGAGCGGGTTTCATGAGCACGAGCCAGGACAACCGTGTCCCGAGAGTCCCTCAGGGACGACCGGTGAGGATTGGCAGCCCCCCGAAGCCCATCGAGTTCCCGCTCTAGTTCCTCCTCCCGAGTGCTCTTTTGCTCCAGGATCCCCTGCAGCTCGGCGACTTGCCTCTCTAAGTTGTCACGAGCAATTTTGTGCTCAATCACATCGCCTGGGATGAGTGATTCGCGTCTCCCCCTTAGCGGTGCCCGTTCCTCAGAGTCGCGGCTGAGTGAGTGGATGATGGCCTTGAGACCTCTAATCTCGTCGTCCTTCTGCTCCAACTCCTTTGACGAGATACCCTTGTCGCTCATGCTGGGGTTGGGTCCAGCCTTTTCCCGTTCTCGGCGCAGCTCGGTCCTGGTTCTCTCAACTTCGCCTCGCAGGAACTCGACTTCCCCACGGGCTTCGGCCTCTCCCCTGCGCGCGTCCTCCAGACCCTCCTCGAGCTCCTGGACCAGCTCCTCAAGCTGCCTCAGCTGGGTCGCCACGGACTCAACGTCCATGTTTCTCGACTCCAGTTCTCGGATATCGACCATGAGTTCTTCTATGCGCTTCTCGTACACCCGCTCGGTTTCAGTGCTGGCCATCTCGAGAGCGTCGATGGTGCTGCGGAAGTCTGCTCGATGAGCATCAAACTCTGACGTGAGCATGGCGATCTTTTCATTCTTATCCCGCAGAAGATTCCGAAGCTGAACCGTGTCCTTGTCGTCAAACTCGCTGTTCCTGCCGCCCCTGAAACCATCCGCACTCTCCATAAGAGATTGGAGTTCCGTCAGGCTGCTCTCCATTTCGTTGAGGGTTTTCGATTGGTCATTAAGCTGCCGCTCTCGCTCCTCGAGCTGTGCCCGAAGACGCTCGACCTCGGCATCGTTGATCCCGTTGGCACGGGATGCCGGCCGAACCTTGCTGCTAAACGACGAGACTGATCCGATACTGCCGTTGTTGGCCTTGGATCGCGGCTGGCCCATGGGGGTGGAGTCGTCGTCGAAACCCAGAGCGGATACACTCCGTATCGGCATGCTGGGTTTGCGCTCCAGGTGCGACGGCCTCTTGCTAGGATCACCGGCCGTTCCACGCACGCTTTGCGCAAAGCGATTGGTGGGGCTGCCGCCGCCATAACGTGATCCCTTTGCCGGAGTGCCGATAGAAGGTCGGGGCCCGGGAGTCATCGCGGTTCGGCGCACAGGAGAGTCGGGGCGAGGGAGGGACGTCCTGGGCCCAGCGTTGTTACGCTTGCCTTGTGGGCTGGGAGCTCGGAAGCCGGGCCCAATGGAGGCACTGAACTTGGGCAGGCCAGGGGTGGGAGGAGTGAAGTTGGTCGAGTTTTGTGAGCCAGTCCTGAGTCCCGAGGTGCTGGGCGTCATGGGGTAGGAGTCGCGGCTCCGGACGGCCTTTGCGATGGGCAGGAAGATTCCAGCGCCGGGAATCGAGGTTACGAAATAGGAGATTCTACAGAGAGATGGGGTTAGCTCTGCTAGGGACCCGGGGGTTGTGCACACGCAGCTTACCCGTCAACATCGCCGCTATTCTTCCCGCGCGCGGCATAGTCGGGGTGAAGCTCGACACCAGCAAAGGTGCCCTTCTTGCCCTGGACAGAGCCGACGAAGCGCACGACGCCTTGCATGGGGCCGGGGACGTCGACGGTGTCGCCCACCCTGACATCGTCGGCGGTGGGCCTCCCAGGGGTTGTGGGAAACATGCTGATGCGCGAGCTGGGACGTTCGCTCAGAACAGAGTCGTAGGTGTAAGTCTCGCTGACATCGGGGATGCTGGCGAGGGAGCTCTGGGTGAGAGCAGCAAAGGACGATTTGCGCGGGAGCGGAAGCGGCAGGGGAGGGACAGGAGGGGCGTCGCGGGCCTGGGATGCGTAGGCCGAGTTTAGGTTGGGGGTGGACGCGGTGGCCGAGGGTCTGCGCAGTCGCGGCCTGGTGGGAGTTTTGGGTCGCGAAGGCCGAAGGTAGGGAGTGGTGGACGAACCAGTGGTGGTGGTGGTGGTGGTGGTTGTAGATGTTACAGTGGAAGCCATCTTGGGAGTGTGGCGCGGCAGCGGGTCGTTCTCCTAAAACCGATCAAACGTCGGGTTGTTCCCGCTAGGGACAGGCCGTCAGGGAGACAGGGACTCGCCAGGGACACTTCAGGTGGTGCCGTTGCCCGTCGTTGGCCCAGCTGCGGATCTGCTGCCCCTTGGCGCAAAATTGCCTCCAGTGATCCAGGATTCCAGGCTATCCGCAGAGGACCCTGTCTCATTTGTTTACTCCCCGCCCCTAATAACCACTGGCCACCACGCGGTAGGTATTAGGTGATTAAACCACCCCACGCAGTCGCCGACTCGCCGCCCGATATTAAAAAAAAACCGTAGCAAAAAAAAAGGGGGGAGAGCTCTTGTTAGGGCTCCTGTTAGTTCTCCTGTTGGACTCTTGGTTGGAGAGTCCTAGCTTGATTTTCTGGGGAGTCCCAGCCTAGTGGTTGCCGACTTGGCGTTGGTGTGTGTTGCCGGGGTGTTGGTGCTCGCTCTTTGTTGGTCTGAGTTGTATTAGTGGCCGTCGTTGCTTTGCTTGTTTCGTCAATGGAAGCCCGCGTCGGTGGCAGTAGACGATTCTGGTAGACAATTCCGAGGGACACGATGGAGGAGGATTCTAGACGTGAAGACGGACAAAGAGGAGAAAGAAGGGGACCAAGCATGTTTATGTTCCAGCGAGACGCGTCGTGGCCATCCAGTTCCTCCCTGGAAGCGCTGTCAGACGCAGTGCAGACGCAGTGCAGCTGCACCCCCCCAAGGACCCAGCTGGACTCCTCCAGACGCCACCTGCTGATGCCCAACGGCCCGGCAGACAGCCCCTGGAACGGCGGGCACCCACCAGCAGCACCTACCTACCCATCAGCACCCGGCGATCACTGCAACCAGATGGATGCCCTGGAGTGCAGCACCCGTCGCCCAGCAATACCCGTCACCGCCTCTCCACTCGCCCTTATTATTCCTCCTCCCTGCGTATCGTTCCTGCATCGCATCACCTCCCCAGCTTCGACCTATGGCAGACGTTGCCCGCGTGCCTCGAACCACGCCGTCACCTGCAGGTCTGACCGTAGTCTTTGTTTTTTATGTCAGACGGCTGCAGACCCCTCGTCATGACGAACTCTTGCCATAACGGTAACAAGGGCTCTCGGACTCAGGGGGGGGGGACAGGGGGAATTTATTTGCAGTTACGAGTACTACGTGTCATGCTGCTCTGAGAGTCGTAGACTTCACCATGCGATGCGCACACGCTCCAGTTCGGCACCAGACACCCATTGACACTACCAAAGCGGATAATGATGACGCTGTAATGATTCCTGCATGATATATCTACCTGTTCTTGGCCCGCTTCCTCGCCTTCTTTTCCCTCTCGTACTCGTTGGCTTCGCGGCCCTCCTCGCTCTGGATCTCCGCCACCAGCCTCTTGTACTTCTTCTCGTACGCCTCGTCCTTGGCCTTCTTGATCTTGAGCTTCTCCCTCGCCATGAAGTTGGCGTCCTTGCGCAGCTCCCTCATCGCTCCCTTGCGCTCCTTCTTGTGCTCCGCCTTCAGCTTGGCCAGCTCCGCCCTCTCGCGGTCCGGGTCGTAGTGCTTGTTCGGGTCGTACGTGTCCTCGAACTTGGGGATGTACGTCTTGATCGCCAGCGGCCGGTGGTGGTGGAGCTCCAGTGGTCGGCGTGCTAGCGCAGCCACTCTCATCATGCGTTCGAGCTTTGTCTGAAGCTTCTCGACCCGGTCGCAGAGTTGCGAGGGAAGATGTGCGCGGCTCTTCTGGCTCGATAGATGCTTCACCACCTCCAGGACCTGGTCAAAAGTCTCGGTGAAAGCCTCCTTGCCAGTCCATGTGTCGGCGGCAGCCTCGCACACCTGAAGTGCCGTGTCGAGGATGGCAACCTTGATGTCTGCGGCCTTCTTGCCCTGCGCTTCCGTTTGGACGCAGTCCGTAAAGTTCAGGTGCCGCGGGACGGCCTCCTTAGCACCCTTGGCACGAATAATTGCCTCGGAATCGTGGAGAGGGAAACGTCCAAGCTGTGATGACGGAGCTGTAGGCGCAAGGGCGCAGATTGTGTTGAGGATAAAGTTGACGACCTCCGGAACATATCGCTTGGCGAGTTGCTGGTATTGCAACGATATAATGGAGAGGTAAACCCCCACGGCATGGTCACTGAGGGTTCGCGGCACCTTTTGTCCGAGGTATCGCGTAGCAGCTAGCATGGCCGGGGTCACAACCTGGTGGAAGTGATCGGAGGTCGGGAAGATGGTCCCGACCGCTGTGAGAAGCACCAGGTCTCCGACTTCCAAAGCTAGAGGTCGCTCGCCACTTATCTCCTCAATGATTCGCCGGAATTGTTCAGCAATTTCGATGGGGAACATCTTTGCCAGAGAGTGGATATGTCGAGTGAGGCTCTCCAGGACTGAGAAAGAGGGCCAGACTTTTGGATCAAAGGCCGTATCGAAGGGCGACGAAATAAAGTCGACCAGGGCCATGGCAAAGTTGCCCAGTCGCTCCTTGTTCTTGCTGTCAAGCTTTGGGTGGTACAACGCTCGAATTCGCTGGACAATCGTCGGCAGGCTCTCCAGCGGGTAGTCCTTGATTATAGACTCAAACTCTTCCCGGGATTGGGGACACGGGAAGGTATATGGCAGCCCACTCTCGTCGCCCTTCTCCAGCGCCGACGTCTTTGTCGCGGAATCCTCCTTGAACATGGGGTTCCGCGCCTCCTCTTCGTTTAGCAGGCCTTTGGTAAATTCATCCTCTTCGTCCTCGTCGTCGCCTTCTGAACCCTCGTCGTCTTCTTCGAGTTCGTCGCCGCTCTCCATAGACTCCAAGTCTGAGCCGCTTGCCACCAAGTCGTCGTCAATGATGAAGTCGTCCTCGTCATCGAAGCCCAGCTCCGTTGCCGTGGGTCTCGTCTTGATACCGCTGCCGAGTCCGAAATCCTCATCCTCATCCTCATCCATCTCGTCCTGCCCGTTCGCGCCGCCCGCGGGGCCCTGGTTCCCTTCGTCTTCACTATCCGTCACGGGCTCTCCGCGCATACGCTTCTGGCGCTTTTCCTCGAGCTCCTTTAGGCGCTTCGACTCGTCCTCTGCCTTCTCCTCCTCCGTCTTGGTGCGATCGGCAGGCTGCGCCCTCTTGTCCTGGGCCAGTTTCTTGACCTGGAGATCGAAGTTTCGGTCGAATTCGTCGCGATCGATACCGCCAATCGGAGCGGGCCGGGCATCTTCGTTGTCCTGGCGCTTCGAGCGGCTGTGAGCCAGCATGAACCGCAGCTCCGGAAGTTCCTTGTCTAGTTCCGCGCGTAGGTCCTCGTCCTCCTCCTTGGCTTGCTGCCTCTCGTACTTGTGCATCTTGGACTTTGCGATGATCTCTTCCATGACCTCCTTCTTCGTCTTCTTGCGCTCGGGGAGCCCGTCCTCCGCATCATCGCCGGTGCCCATGGCGCGCACTCTCTTAAGACGCTGCTGCTCGCGGACGGAACCATCGCTGTCCTCGCCGTCCAGGTCTACCTCAGCAAAGTCGTCAACCGCCTCCTCGTCATCAAACGTCAGAGCCTTGCCCCCGTGGGTCAATCCCTCCATGCCGCCGTCCTCGTCGTCCTCCAGGTCAAACATGGAGTTCTTTTTGTGGCTCTTCAACTTCTCGCGGGCGAATCGTTCCAGCATCTTCTCCTCGGGGGTCATGGTGGGGTCATTCTCGCCAAATCGCTGATCGAGGATGCCTCCGACCTTGTGGCGATGCTGCATGTCCACGAGTAGTGTTTGCCGGCGCTGTAAATAAGACATTAGTGCGTTATAGAGTAGGCAGGTTCACGGGTGACCGTACCTTCTCCTCGCTCGCCGCCTTTGCCTGCCCAGGACGTCCCTTGATTGAGCTCGTTTGCGGCCGGCTGGTCGCAACTTCAAACTTGGGTGCCTTGGCGTGCTTGAGGTCAAAGGGGTTGAACTGCTCGCGGATGCCCTCCAGCACGACTCCGCGCTGGAGTCGCTTCTCGTTGCGCGCCCGCTCATCTTGCGCGACTCTTCGTTTCTGCTTTTTTGACTGCTGGGGCCCAACAATCCCTTGTTCTCTCAAGGACGCCTTGAGGCGTTTGAGCTGGGATCCGGCCATGGCGGCAGGTGCTGATCGAGGCAAAGCCGGTTATGCGTCGTTGGACGAGGAAACCAGAACAAATTGATGCTCTCCATGCCACCGCAATTTTCTCGACGACAAATTCTTTATCGATAAACCGCAGTGGAGTTGGATGCGAGCACAGTGGGGCACCACTAAGCCAAACTAAGGTCCTGTTTCAGGCGGTGCACCTTGGCAGAATTCGCCATCTCTCGTCACACGCCTCACTTGTCATCTCATGGACTCTCCACCGGCCGGCAAATCACGATGGGCTGGATGAGTGGTATTAACTCGCTTGCCCGGGATGAGAGGGTCATACTGTTGAGCATTGGGCTGGCGACCTTTGGGGTCGTCAGTACCATGGTGACGGCACTCATTGTCATCCGCGATGACACCATCCTACCCAAGCCCCAGCCCAAGACGCGCTACATCACCCAGGACACGGAAGATGCGCTCGAGGTAGACACGCTCGAGAAGCTCCTGGAGCACCCGAGCTATTCTATCCGCGAGATTGCGACCAAGATTCTCTGCGACCGATCAGTCAATAGCCAGGAGACCATCCGAAGGCTCCTGTACGGAATCACGCGCCCCGATTACAACGAGCGGATACAGTCCTTGCGAGCGCTTGCTCTGCTGACGAGTATGGATGGCTCTCTAGTTTTTTTTTGTGAAATCCAATCTGACATAGGAGTAGATTTCGATGGACTGTCCTCGCTGCATCACCCCGACGCTTATTCAGCCCTGGTGAGGTCCTTGGAGCTCAGTCTTGATGATGTTGAGCGCCCGAGTCTCGAGGACTACCACTGGGATGAATACTATCTCCGCGACATGGCCGAGAAATTCTGCCTCATGTTTATACAGGACCTCGTCAATAAGAATGGCGCCAGTATGCTCGTGAAGGCCAAATTTGTCGACAAGTGGCTCGCCAAACAAGACTGGGGTAGCACCCCGCTGGAGAGGCGTCGGAGGTTTGCGGAATACATGGAATATAAGAGCAATAGAATCGTCGACATTGTGAACCGCATCAGGCACTCGCGCCGCGGAGTTCGAGCGTTGGAGAAGGCCGGCCTCATTGGGGAGAGGCACGCCAGGCGTCAGATACGAGAACTACCCGACCTTGTCATGGAGATCGAGCCGGCAGAGCTGATAGCGTCGGTCGAGGGTCCGGACTCGCAGCTACCTCGCACGCGAGAACAGTCAGAGGAGGAGCAGAGGCTTCGTCGCCAACACCGCGAAGCTATGGTTCTCAACGACGGCACCCGGCCCTTGGGGCGCGAGGATATCATCGAGCGTGACCACAGCTCCCCGGATTAGTGATCTGGGAAAGCCTCCTTAAGTTGGAGGCAGTGAAATCGCAAACGCAAACAGGCAGTCCTTCAAAGCGCCACGCCCAGGCATGGAGTTAGTGGCGAACCCAGTTTTACTTCCACAGGGCCCTTCACAGGGGCCATGGTTGCCCTAGGCCCCGGATAGTATAGATATATACGCCTTGGTTTCCAGGTTGGGCTGAAGAGAACGACTCCCTGAGAGCTCGTACTACGGGACAACACCCATAAGCCACCACTATTGTTGGCTGTGTCGGCCGACGTGACCATCCTACTCAAGTCCTAGGCAGCCTTGAGCTGAGCTGATGGCTACGAAGCTTGTTGGCGTGCTTCATCGAAAAGCACCAAAATATCCCTAGTACATACATGCTGTACCTAACTGACGATCATCGAGACACCTGGCAGCAACGGTCCCACCAGAAGTAGCCATAGCAGGTAGTAGATAATAAACATACAGTAAATGCTGCATTTTCACCCATATCTAATATTCACAGTAAAGTACTATCATGCATGTAAACTTTTTCATTATAGAAACGATGTCTGATGTGGGCGCACCTCTGCGCGCCAGGTGTTAGTACTGAAGTTCCCCACCAAGCAAGAAGGACGGAACCCTTCACTGGCGGGTTGGCAGGCAACCGAGAACTTTCCCAGCACTTGGTTAGACTTCACCCCATCAATGGCAACTTCAACTTGAATCTGAACGTCCCGCCAACTAACCGAGTATAAAACTCCCCGAGCATTTTTCATGGAAATTCGAAAAGACAAATCAACGTCCAAAACGCGTCATCTTCTCACCTTTAGAGCTACGGAATGAGCTACCCACAAGGCAATGGGGCCGTCGCGCCAGAGGAGGAAGAGGATGACTACATGAACATGACGTTTGCCGATCCGACACCGGCCAAGGAAACTTCGCTGCAGCGGACGCAGAGGCTGAAGAAGGAGTCTCGGGAGCGCGGGATCATCAAGTCCAAGGCGCAGCTCGCCGAGGAGGAGGCTGCAGCCAGGGAAAAGGCCCTCTCGACATCCATGCTCGAGGACCCGCGGGCCAAGAAAAGCAAAGGCCTCGCCATGATGGCTAAGATGGGATTCGCTGGTGGTTCCCTAGGGAAGAAAGCAGATGACGGGACAGCCCAGGGCAGGACAGAGCCTATTAAGGTCGATATCAAGGAAGACCGGGGAGGCATCGGTCTCGACAGCGACAAGAAACGCAAACTCCGGGAGGCTGCAGAAGAGCGAGGCATCAAGGCCGCCAAACTGGACCCAGATGAGTACCGTGAGAGGGTCAAGAAGGAAAGAGAAGAGGCCAGACTGGAGAAGCAGCTCCATGCAGCTCAGCGCATGGCAGAACGTCTGGATGATGAACAAAGCGCACCAGTGGGTACAGAAGCTGCCGGCGCCACCACGCAGACGAACAAGCCAAAGGCCACACCCATGTCATCACGCCCCCTCAAGTCCATACCCGTCCTCTATCGGGGACTCGTTCGTCACCGCGCTGAAAAAGAGCGCGACCAACGGATGCGCCACGATCTGGAGCAGTCTCTCTCCCGCCTTCCGACCTACGAAGACGATGAGGAGGAGGATGACGATAAGAAGGCTCTTGGGAAGAAGCAGACCATCTACGCAGAAACAGAGGACCTAGACGAGGAGGATGAGGAGCTGGATGAGTTCAATGAGCTCGAAGTTTCCGAGCGCTTACACCAGCTGTTGGACTATTTACGCTCTCATCACCAGTACTGCTTCTGGTGCAAGACGGCATATCCGGACTCGGAGATGGACGGCTGCCCGGGTCCAACGGAGGAGGATCACGACTGAATGGGGGTTTGGACAAAAATTCCAACACAGAAATCTATACGATCCGAATGACGAAATTTCAGATCCCACGGACATGTCAACTACCTCAAGATTTAATCGCTGAAGCTGGTGGCCAGTCCCTTCAGTATGAAACAAAACGATCACGGCCAACGCCGCATTTCACCCGTTGCAACGCCGCCTCAGACAAGTACTAGATATGCGGTTGACCTTATCCAATAGCGACCCGGTCCAAACACACGGCGGTGTGCTTGGCGAAGCTTCCATCGTGGCCATCCGCGTTTCCACATTTCTCCAAGAAAGGGGTGTAGACATACACCTCGCGATCTGCCTCGGTGCGCTCCACATGGGTATAGTGAACGTCCATCTTGCTCTCATCCAGTTCCACCTTCCCTTCAATACCCTCAGAGAAGTCCTGTATAAGCCGAAACAGAGCTTTCGACTTTAGGAAGATCACCTGAAGCTGAGATGCCTCCGTGATAATTTCGATCATTCTATTTCGAATCTCCTCAGAGGACTCGTGGGTTGAGAACATGGGGACATCGTCTGCGAGGCCATGTGCCCAAATATGCTATGAGGTCCGCATAGTGGCCCAGGGAGCGTCGCTCGACTTTGCCATTTATCACAACCGAAAGAGGATGGCGTCTCAGAACGTGGCCGTCGATTTTGACACAAGTGGCCATACGAAGTCTTCGGCTGCTGGACCACAGTAGGTAGCTATCGGGGGCTCATGGCGCCCATAACACAAGCTTTTTGATGTGCTTCTTCTTTCCACTTATTATATTCGGATAACCTATGGCCTACACATATCTCGCTTCCCCTGAAAATCACCAGATGACACAGACATATGGGCTTTTTGCTATTAATATGCTTAGGTACTCGTGGACATGCAGCCGGGAAGAAATGTTTCGCGATGATATATGACTACTAGTATTTGCATTCAGAGGAACAAGGGCGGTTTTCCCCTTTTAGCCAACATATGAACGGCGTGCCCTAGGTATCTATCGCTATTTATAATGTTGATAAACATAGTCTCTATATTCATTCCAATCCTTGGTATATGAAACCTATGATGTTTTTTCTTCAGGGGCGTTAGACTCTGGCTCGCCCGAGTTGGGCGGGGACGGCAGGGGATCCCTCCTCAGCCGCCAACCCCCTTTCCAGCCAACCCAGCCTGTCTCTCGTGGGCCTCGAGCAAGGGCAAAGAGGATGGAGGCACTTACAAATCCAACTGCAAAAGGTTAGCATGGCACGGTGTCTGCTACGTGACGGGGGAAGAACTCACTGCTGCACCCTCCGCTCCACCTCCAACCCCCCTGGGCGTACAGCCTGTTACCCACGGCGGTGCCAGTCAGCTGGCCTGCAAAGGCGGCAACCATGTACGCCGTGTTGACCCTGTTGCGGGCCTTGGGGTTGATGGCGAAGATGGAGGTGCGGTTGGCGATCTGGGAGGTCTGCATGCCAACATCGATGCCCACGGCCTGGAGAATGGGGCCGGCGACGGTGAAGGTGCCGACACAGGTCCCCACGATGACGCCAGTCAAGACGACGAGCTGGGAGCTGATGATGGAGAAGAGCGGGACGAAGCGGTCGATGACGCGGCCGTAGAGGGGTGTTACGACGATGGCTACGATGGTGAGGAGAGAGAACAGGCCGACGGTGAGGGACGAGTACTCGTAGGGCGGAGAGGTGAGGAGGAAGGTCAGGGTGGTCCAGAAGGAGGTGAAAACGGCGGCGAGGGTAAAGACGATGAGGCAGGCCTGGACCAGGACAGGTTCGGTGGTGACCATGTAGAGAATGGACCACAGGGCACGGGGGTAAGTCAGGCCGCCCGGGTTGGTGGACGGGTAGTCGGGCATGAAGGAGTAGAGCAGGAGGGCCAGCAGGTACTGGGCGCCGCAGGAGAACCAGTAGATGTTGCGCCAGCTGGTGAAGTTGGTAACGACACCAGAGAGGAAACGCGCGACGAGCATGCCGGATATCAGACCGCTGGTGACGATGGACAGGGCGGCACCACGACGGTTAACGGGGGCGAAGTCGCCGACGAGAGGGATCATGAGCTGGGGCGTGACGGTGGTGATGCCACAGATGAAGGAGATGGCGCGGAAGGCCGTGAAGGAACCCGTCACGCAGAGGGCAATCCACTATTGTTGTTTGTTCACGTTAGAGAAATTGAGGAGGTTGCTTGGGGGTAGGGACTGGGGAATTCCTCACCAGTGTGGCCGTAAAGACAACGAGCGAGATGATGAAGAGACGTCTCTCGACCATGTCTCCCAGGGGCAGGATGAAGACGATACCCACAGCATAGCCAGCCTGGAGCAGGGTGGCGACCTGGGACGACTGCTCGTAGGTGACGTTGAAGGTCTGGGCGATCCTGTTGAGGATAGGCTGGTTGTAGTAGAGGTTTGCGACGGTGAAGGTGGCCGACTAGGGGATGGCAGCTGTGGTTAGTCATGGTCAACTGGTAAGGAGCACAGGTAAAGAGCACAGAGGATCAGACTGACAATGGCATAGAGGAAGCATAGACCCGTGGAGAAGGGCGGCGGCGACTTGGGGTCCCAGCGGCAGTTTGGAGGAGTCAGTATTCGACGAAGACGACTGCCCTGGTACTTGTGAGGAGTGGTTGAGGGCATTCCCTCGGCGTTGTTCCCCTCGCTCTTCTCCTCGCTGTTCTCCTCGCCGGTCTTCCTTCTTCCTGTGATCTCTACCGCTCCATTCTCGACAACATGCTCAACCGCATCCTCGGCAGCTGGTCCTGGTGATGCTTCCTGGGGTTCACGCTGGCTGGGTGACTGGGTGCGCGGGACATCTTGGGGATGAGGAGGGGCTGCCATGGTGTCGACAGGTGTTGCTCACTGGACCAGTCAGTCAGTCCAAGAGTCGAATTGCGCGACGGCGGTTAATAATCTCGGTGGTCGGAGGATGCCTGCTCGACCATCTCGGAGGTGGCCGATAAGCGGTGCATCGCGTCAGTCGACATGCCGTGTTTTCCACCTTGACCGCTATCGGTAAGCAGACTGCCGAGTAGGTAGGATGGCGACAATGCTACGGAGTACGGATACGGCGGGCTAATATGGCGACATCTGCGTCAAGACTCCGTCTCCATTTCCATTTCTCCATGGGCCACCCGATCAGGATATACTCACTCAATGAAAGGATAAGGTATCTTCTACCCACTCGTAAGTACGTAGCAATTACGAGTATCCGTAGTAAGGTAGGTATTATGTATGGGGGCCCAGAGAGCTCCGAGGCCATTCGGCTGGAGACATTCCGGGGTTCGGCTCCGTGAGCCGGGCGTTGTCGCGGCTGCGTGATCAGCGGGGTGACGATGGTCGCTGGTCACTGGTGAACAGATGATGGTGATGGAGATGACGGAGGCTGCCAAGAGACAACGATGGGGGTGACTATCACCCATATTGTGTTGATCACGCCAACTCCCAGCTTGGTTACCTACCTAGGTATCTAGATTTGATATGGACAGGCAGGTGCCCACTGGCAGTATAGGGCAGATGCTCTGGCTCTTCATCTCACAAAGGCAAGTGCGGTACCGAGTGCGCGTGGAGTGTCTTACCCCCAGGAACCTCAACTGTATTGCCTTACCCTATATCCGTGCATCAGGCGATGAATACACCAGCAATCCCTTCGTACATAGTACACTCTGTTCTACGTCTGCGAATAGGTATTCAACCACTATCGGGAGTTGGCATCTCATACTCCGTACCACTCGTATTTTTAATGACCTGGCCCATCTTAGCCCACGTACCGGCATTAAGCTTATCTCGGGTACGGAGTAAGCCTTGTGCGAAAATCGGCCTTGCAAATGTCTCCCATAGCACGGTATCCGTATCCCATATTGACACTTCCTCACCGCCACGAGTGCCAAACGCACCCTTACAACTCCATCAGCAATAGTAAAGTCTAGCACGGCGTCTGCCACCATGGCGTATGCTTCTTGTAATGTCACTTTTATGCACATCGATGATGATCGGCACACAGTTGGGTCTTTCGTAGCACCTCGGATGTGCTGCCTGAGGACTGCGACGCGCCACGCCCAAGCTGACATTGACATGGCTTGGCGTCAGGGCTGAGTCTCTAGCTCCCTGTGTTCCCTGCCGCTCCCGCGGCTGGTGCTGCTTTTGAAGTTTGAACGAGCTGAAAAATCCCAGGAGTATTCGATCCCTTCACTCCATCCTCCTCCAGACGAGGCTTCGTCGTTGTCACTGTTGCTGTTGCTGTCATCGTTGTCGTCGTTGCTGCTGAGGGTACCTTCACTCAGCGTTTTGACGTAGGTGCGTCTTCTTGCTTGAATACCAGTTTCGACTACTCGTATACGACGCCATGGACCGCTTGCCGCCTCCCCATGTGTCGCCCAAGGCCGTCTGGTCCACAAAGCTTACATTTCGAATCATCTCCTCCATCTTCACCATCTGCATTATCGGCATTGCTGCCGCTTGCCTGACTACTTCGTACGACAGCTACTATGGCTACTACTCGAACTCTGTGCCTCTCATTGCCCTAGGCCCTCCAGTGCGTCTCCTCTACCCATAGTTTGTGATCCCGTCTTGCCTAACCTCTCCCAGGCTTGCGTTGGTATTATCTGGGATGTCGCCGAGGGCATTTGCATCCTGGCTCGGCGTGGCCGCCGCGGCATCCACCCCGGTGCCATTGTCGCCATCGACCTCCTCCTCTGGCTCGGATTCATTGTCGGCGTTGTGTTTCACGCCATCTTCGTTGTTTATGATTTCGAAGGCTACGAGATGTACACCCTGAGCCGCGCGATTCTGGCTTTCGGTATCCTTGAAATGTGAGCCAATCCCGAGCTTCCTACCTGGCGTCGAGACTTGACTGACTTGGGCCCAGCCTCATTCACATCACCCTCTTCGTCTTTGGCTGCTACGAGACAGCCATCCGCAACCGCTCCGTCGCCCCCATCGTCGTCTACCCCGGTGGTATGCCGATAGGATACGGTCCCCCACAGCCAAACCCTTACGGCCCGCCTCAGCCAAACCCCTATGCCCCCTTACAGCCTATCATGTTGCCCGCCGGTCAGGCTCCTCCCCCCGGATACGTCGCCTACTCCTACGGACCGGCTCAGCCAGGACCAACTCAGCCCCAGCCCGTACATAACATTCCGGGAAGGCAACAACAAGAGCATTATGCGCCCAAGTCCATGTCCCCTCCGTCTCAGGAGCTCTCGCCGGTCCACACCAGCTCAACTCCTTCCGCTGACTATCGCAACTCGCACCAGCTGCCATCATAATACTACACACTAAGACATGGAATTTGTGTGTTTTTTAATATCGGATTTGTCTTTTTGAGGGCTATAGCACTGATACCTAATAATAAATGTAATATAAACCGTAAACATGACCAGATTCACTCTCTACTGATGGTGAGGGTACATCATCTCGTTGGGTAGAGCTAAGAGGGAGACATGAAAGCTAGACTGCTAGCCACAAGTGACCGCTCCGAATAAATAGAATCCCCATAATATGAAGTCCAGGTACTTCAGTCGACTTTTATGAACCATGCGTTTTGCTATTCCTACTGGGTTGGGGTGGAAGGAGATGGTTTAGTGGTGTAAGTGGCACGAATAGGGGAATGTCAACCCTCAGGAGCACAAGCGTGGTCATACCCCATGAAAACTCCTGGATACAGTAAGAAGTTTAAATGCGCATATTATGGATTTTAATTAGATTGGGGACGGATTGTCTGTGGGGGACCGAATCACCGGGTATCTGGATCGTTGTGGCGTTGGGGCTGTGGGGGCTTTGTAGAGGGTTTATAAAGGAATATTTTTCCAAGAGTGTCACCAACCAACAAGCAAGAAAGCAATTTGGCGCAGTGGAAGCGCGCCGGGCTCATAACCCGGAGGTCCTACGATCGAAACGTAGAATTGCTAGCCTTTCTTTTTTTCTTCCATCTTTTTTTCCCCCTCTTTCATGTTTACCCCTATTATTTTTCTTACTCGTTAATACTCCGTACCATCATCCTGTTTCAATTTTTTCGTTCTTTCACATGCCTCTCCTTACCCCTGCATTAGACAATCGAAAGCACCAGTATATGCCCGTATTAACTAGATCAACCCTTTGGAACAACACTGTCTGCACAGTAGTATAAAATTCGAACGGGTTCAATGGCTACAAAAAAAGGGCCCAGCTTGCGCTACGTCGCTTCAACGTGTTCAGATATCTATGACTGAAGCAATTCTATAATAATAATACAACACGGTTCTATATCTTTATACCTTTGTTGTTACAAGCAAACATTAGGAGAATGCCAGCGTTTGGCAGCGGCGAAGTCCGACGGACGGTCCTTCCGAGTCTCTAGGCCTTTGCGCCCCCTTTCCCATCCCAAATATTTTCATATTGTCACCCTTTCCCATTGAACCACCCTCCCTCCGCGCGAGAACCACCAAATTCCCCCACAATCACAACTTAGAAGCTGGCGCCGAAGCGGTCGGTGAGCGACTTTTGGGTCTTCTGGAAGACCTGGTCGGGCTTGGCCGTGGCGTCGATCTTGGCGACCTTGCCCTCCTTCTCGTAGTAGTCGACGACGGGCATGCTGGTCTCGACAAAAGTGCGGAAGCGCTTGCGGATGCTGTCGGCGTTGTCGTCGGAGCGGCCGCTCGTCTTGCCGCGCTCGAGCAGGCGCTTCTCCATGGTCTCCTCTGGGCAGTCGTAGAAGAGCACCATCTTGGCCGGGCAGACGGCCTCCTCGAACTTGTGCGCCTGGTCCATCTTGCGCGGGAAGCCGTCGATGAGGAACCGGCCCTTGGTCGACCCGGAGCTGCGCAGCGCGTCGGCCATGGCGTTCTCGAGAAGCTGCACCGTCACCTCCATGGGCACGATGAGCCCGTTTTTGATGTAGTCGCGGATCAGGTCGCCGAACTGGGAACCGGGGCGCTCCTGCTCGGCGCGGAGGAGATCGCCGGCCGAGAGGTGGGTGAAGCCGTACTCGGAGACAAGCTTGGCGCACTGAGTGCCCTTGCCGGCGCCGGGGCCGCCGAGGACGAAGATGACGGTGACATCGTCACCAGAGAAAGTCGGCTTGGGCTTGTCGGGCGCGGGGAGCTGGCCAGAGGGCTCATTGGAGGGAGGCATCTCTGCGAGTCGTCAGCATCACTGCCAGCATCTCCAAGTAATTACAGGAAAAAGGGGTGTCTAAATGGTAGCTACAGAAGCTGGCACTTTGCTGCTCTGCAACACCCATGGAAGGACCGACTCCTTTCCACGCATTGAGGCTCTTACCTTTGCGACGGTTGACCAGGCCAATGTAGCCAGCGGTACCCAGACCAATGATGGCAAAAAAGGGCCAGAACTTGATACCGTTGCCGGATTTAGGGGGCTGAGACGAGTACGCGCGACGCTGGCGGAGGACTCGGGGCGCGGATAGGGAGGAGGAGGAGGAGGAGGGCGCAGGGCGTGATATGCGGCCGGCGAGGCGCCACCGGAGGGGCATACGGAAAGCCATTGTGAGAGGAGGCG
Organism: Amphichorda felina; assembly: GCF_050947745.1. Taxonomy (NCBI): domain Eukaryota; kingdom Fungi; phylum Ascomycota; class Sordariomycetes; order Hypocreales; family Bionectriaceae; genus Amphichorda; species Amphichorda felina. Next base: position 2,996,286 of record NW_028145049.1, read on the forward strand.
GTGGTGGTGGCGGCGGAATGGCGGGTGAGGTGGTCACGCTGTGTAGGCGGACAGGTGATGGCGCTGGAGAGACACGCTTGGAGGAGCTGCAGACGTGCAGAAGCCAAGAAACACGCAACTTGGCAGCATCCAATGCTCGCCAAGTGCCTCCTGGACGCGACCCCTAGTGTGTTCTAGAATAGGTTTAGCGCCCACCTGCGACAGTTGGCTCAGTCGACAAATTAACCTGACGTTATTATTGTCAGCTCACATCTCCAGAATCACCTTACGATGTACCCTTCAGGTTATTTGAATCTCCAATATTCCACTGCTATAGCCATTCGTAGTTACCACTCATTTTGCAAACCAAACACCAGAGTTTCTAGAGTGCCACCAGGAACCCCCGGAAAAAAAACAAGACTGGCTACCATTCTGTTGGACTTCCCCCATGCCTCTACACTAGGTACCTACCTCCTAGCCATATCACGTAGCTCACATACCACCGGGAGTAAGTCGTATCGTCATTCTTTTTGATCTATTTCGAGCGTATGCCCTCCTCCATGATGCTGGCGCAGGAGACCCGGTGCCCCCGCCTACTACGCCTTTTTGCCCATGATCCGTTGTTCGCGGGGAACCACATCCAAGCTTCGCTACCTAAGTAGGGTCTCCCTCCAGTCCCTTTGTCGATCGGCAAAAATAATTAACACACAAACGGTATCAAACAAACCCCGGTTGCCCTGCTAATACACCCTCTCCCTCAACGCGCAATCTCCCTGCATCTAGTCGTCGTCCTCCGTCCGTTCCCGCTTTGGCTGCTGCTGGCTCTGGTTCTGGTTCTGCCGGCGGGCGGGGCGGTCGCCGCCGAGGTTGGCATTGTTGAGCTTGCGCTCGAGCTCCTGCTGCTCGCGCTCCTTCTGCGCCTTGGCGTTGACCTGCTCCTGGCGCAGGACGCCCAGAACGCTCTGCATCGTCGACCGCCAGTGGTCCACGCGGGTGGCCAGCTCCTGGTACTGCCTCTGCCCGAAGACGCGGTAAGTCACCTTGTGCACGAGGAACACGTTCCGCTTCTGCGACAGCTTGCCCTCCACGAGGCCGGCGCGGATCACGTCAATGGCCCACATCTCCACGTCGTCCTCGGGGATCTGGAGCGCCTTGGTGATCTTGGCGTACTCAATCTCACGGCTGGGCGTCGTGGCCGCCAGGCTGGCAAAGGTCAGCAGGCGCATCTTGCGGTGCAGCTTGTCGTGGTCAAGCTTCTGCTGCTCAACCCAGCCCTCGTGCTCCTCGTTGAAGTCGTTGTAGTCCTCGAGGTCCTGCTCGGCAAAGATGTCGAGCAGCTGCGAGTAGACGGGGTGAGAGTCGCTCAGGGCCTGGACGCTAGGAATGGCGCGCAGGTCCTGGAACAGGAAGTGCGTGTTGGAGAGAAGGGCCATCTTGACAGCACGGAGAGATAACCGCTGGGCATCCTCCGAGGTGACCTCCTCCTTGTCGTCGGCATCGAATGTCCTCAGGGCCTTGAGAACAAACTCGTAGCTTTGCCTGTAATGTTGTCAGTAAAAAGAAATGAAGGACCCCTTGAATTTCGTCAGGCAATCCCGGGAAACTCACTCCTCATCGCCAGCCTCCAGAGCCACCTCAGCAACCTCCTCGTACAGCTTGCGCTGGTACTCCTCATCCGTGCCCCACGACTCCATCCACTCCGGCAGCTTGTCGAGGTAGTGCCTCAGGTTCTCAAACATGGAATGGCTCTTGAGGAACTTGAGGATCTCCATGAAAACGCGTGCGCGGATCGGGTCCGTCGGCTCCAGCAGGTTGAAGACGGTGGTCAGGGCGTTGAGCGATAGTCCGGCGCCGTGGACGGGCGAGCCGGCGACGGGCTTGGAGAAGATGGCGCACAGCGCGGGCAGGTGCTTCCTGGGATCCGAAGACTGCAGGACCAGGTGGATCATGAGGTTCGATGCGGCCGTGAACTCCTTCTCGGGGACCGAGGGCAGGGCCTGGGAGGCGCCCACCAGCTTCGTCAGCACCTCCTCCTTGGAGGGCTTCTTGTCTCCGCTCAGCATCTTCTTCGCATCCTCGGCCTTGAGGTATTCGGCCATCTCGGCGGCGAGCTCCTCAAAGGAGCCATCGACGAAGAGCAGCTGGGGCTGCCCATTGTTCTTGGCGGCGGGCATCTTTCCGTGGCCTCGATCCGGTCGGGTTCCGTTTAGGGTCGGGAGGCTGCTCGTAATCTTCGACGTGATCGACCAGAATAAAATGCAATTTTCCTCCTCGGACTCCTCGTCTGGTCAGTCCTATTGCGGCGGCGGCGGTTGTTGGGCTGTTTTGCGATGGCAATATTCGTCGTCCGAGAAGCCCTGTGGTGGGGCTCCCCCTCTGACCCCCCGCCAAATTTTCTGCCGCTCAGGTTGTGTGGGCGCTAAGCGAGTTGAGGGCGGTGACTCGGAAGAATTTACGGACCGTCTCACTCAGCCGCTCACTTCCAGGTTGCTCAGGCACACTCAAATCACCACCACCCGTGTATGTAGCACGTATCCAGGTCCTCTCAGTATCCGAGTAAGGATGAGAGTAAGAATGCACTCCCAAGTACAACAAAGCTGTGTATTATATACGTACTTAAACTCAGTACCTAATGGCGTCTGTGTGAAATCTGGAACCAGAAACTCCGCTGTAAACCGTTGCCACAAGACACCATCAACCGTCCAGTCCCAAATCAATATTCCAATATTCCGGTCCGCCACGATTTCCTTCCTTATCACGCTAGAGGCTCTCAGTCCACAGCCAAGTCGCCAGATGTAATTTGTACAAAGACGAATAGAATGGGGGACGTCCCCGGAGCGCAAATCCATCAATAATGCCGGCCCTCTTCACCGGCGGTTAGCCTTGGTCTTATCCTTCGACTTGGTTTTTGTCGTCACGTCGCCTGCCGAATAGATACTCGAATTGTCGTCACCAAAGAGTTGCTGGTCACCCTTGCCCCCCATCTCCATGAATTCTGAAGGAGCGCGCTGATGGGCCGGTCCATCCTCCTTGGGGGCGTTGATGACGTGGTGCTTATTCTTAGCAAACACCTTGACAGGGCTCTTATTTCCGTCCACAGTAGCGGCCACTTGCACCGAGTTGAGATTCGACAGCAGGGTGCGTTCTCGGGTAGGACCTCTCCGCTTGACCTCCAGTGCAGCGATTCCCCCGACGAGACCTCCAGTGCTGTCATTCACATTCGTAGTGCCCTGAGTGAGCCAGGGGTGGGACAGACACTGATCAATGGTGAACCTCCGCTCAGGATCCACCACTAGCATGGAATCAATTAGATCAACTAGGAAGTGTTAGTAGGTCTTAGGGGCCATGGGTGAAACAGGCAAACTTACGAGCAGGGTCGCCAACGGAATCCCAGTATGGCGAAGGGTAGTCGAAGCGGCCGCTCTTGATTTGCTGAGACAGCGTGTAGGGGAAGTCACGGGAGTAGAGCTCGTCAGAAAATGGGGGAAACCCGCAAAGGCAGATGTATAGCACCACTCCGAGCGACCAGACGTCGACAGCCTTGGTGTACTTGCGTTGCTTAGAGTCGGCAAGTATCTCAGGGGCCACGTAGCTGGGGGTACCACATAATGTGGTGGTGAAGGACTCCTCTCCAATGATCTTGGCCAAGCCAAAATCTGCTAGTTTCACGTGCAGGTTCTTGTCAGTGAGGAGGATGTTCTCAGGCTTGATGTCTCGGTGGACAATGTTGCGCTCGTGCTGTTGAATCGTTAGTGGTTACGTCAACTCCAGAAAACGAGGGTACTGACCAGGTACTTGATTCCCTGAAACAACTGGATGAACAGCTTCCTCGTCTCGTCCTCGCTGAGCTTCTGCTTCATGACAATGTAGTTGAAAAGCTCGCCCTCGGGTGCGAGTTCGAGTACCAGATAGACGCGATCACGCTCGTTGAACGTATCTTTCAAGCACAGCACGTTTGGATGACTCACTCCCATGAGTACACCGATCTCCTGTTGCAAACCTTCTGTCTTGGATCTCTCCTCCATGCCCGGATGCTTAGTGAAGATTTTGACGGCATACCGCTGCCCGGTTGACTTCTCCACGCAGAGGTACACCTCCGCAAAGTGCCCCTTCCCAAGCTTCTCCAAGAGAGTGTACTGCTGGAGGAACGCACTGGTCTGCCGGCTGTGAGGGTACTTGAAGACGAATCTGGCCTTACCATGGACGGCAATTTCGTCACCATGCTCCAGCTCGCGGCGCTGGTTGCGACCCACATATGCCTCGTTGACAAATGTTCCGTTCTGGGACAGGTCCTCCACGATGGCGACGGAATCGGTACCCTTGTTCTCGGTAAAGAGGAGGCAGTGTCGATTCGAGACAATGTGATCATTGACGACAATATCTGAGTCGCGTTAGAATCCCGACCGCAAGGCAGAGCGCAACAGCAAAGGGGAATCACATACCACACTCCGGATGCCGTCCGATCAGGTAACCGCCGGAGGGCACGCTTCCGATCTTGGAGCGCTCATATGCCTCCTCGTCCCTCACCGTGGCCGGCTTGTCCTTCCGATCCAGATCCTTCTTATGGCCTGCGAGCTCAGCGGCGCCGGTATTAGGGCACGCATTCCGCCTCTTCATCACGATGGGCTTGTCGCCATACTTGGGGTCGAGCGGGACGAGGTAGCCCCAGATGCCCTCCTGGATCTCATCCTCTTCCTCCTCGGCCACGGCGGCCGAATGCGGGTCGACAAACTGGCTCAGCGGCTGCGTGTCCTGAGGCGGGGAGGAGAGCGCCTGGCTGAGCTCGTGAGGCTCCTCAACCTTACGAGGGGTGGTGTGATCGCCGGCCTGAGGTGTGGGCGTGGCCTCCTTGGATGGACCGTCGGCCGTGAGGTTGGTAAGAGGCGACGGGAGGTGCTGCTTATTGGAGACGGGAGTCTTGTCCGCGGGTGTACCCTTGGTCAACCGATCGGATCGGCGAGGCTTCTTCGACTCTGTTTCGCCTTCCGGCAGCGATCCCTAGTTCGGAGCAGGCGAGAGTGAGCTAGATGCCTCTCGGGTATTACGTCTGGGCAAGAGGGAACTTACACGTGGGCGCTTCAATTGACTCTTTTCGGCCTTGGGCGGCATTGTGCGCGGTTTGGGGCCCGGCCGTGAAGCCGGAGAGAGACGGAGGAAAGAAAGAAAAGGAATCTTCACGGCAGCTTTGCGGTTCCGGGGGCGATGTTTGTGGAAGGGGGGTCACACAAGTGACGTTGGAGCTCGGATGCGCACGAATAGCTTGCGCGACCGATGAAGAATGGTTGCCTATTGAATGATTGTGGATTAAAACACAAAGCGCGGAAAAGAATGCGTGTTGTAAGATGACGGTTTGACTAATGATGAAAGCCACCGGAGTGGGATGTGGTGGTGGTAGTGGTGACTGTGGCGGAGGAGGGTGGAGGAGAAGGGCGATGGCAGCCTGGAGCCGAGTAGGACTGAGCTCTGGACCGCGTCGTGGTTGCTTTTTCTCGTTGGCGTAACCGTCCAGTCCCCAAAGCTCCGGGCAGTTGTCAGCCTTAAAAATGGCTTTGACCTGGGTTGGTGGGGGGCGCTTGCACTTATTTGGGGCGTTCTTCGGTGGCTTGGACCTGCCCTGGCCATTGGCGCTTCGTCACCTGAGGAGCAGTTCAACGGTCCAAGACTCCAAGAGCAGCTGCAGGAGCGCGGGACGGGCAGCGGCGTGCCTACCACCGCCTGTCCGGGGGCCCTGTTGTGGCGAGAAGATGAGGCTGACTCCTTTCCTCGACAATGGTGACTTCCCGAAGCCCATCACCTGGGAGCAGCGACAGGCCTTTCTCAACTTGGGCTCATTCCACGGCTATTTCCAGTGCCTGTTCAGTGCCTTCGGCCCCAGCACGCTGTGTGCTCACCAGACGCCACCCCCAGGCACATGGCTTGCCCACCGTGCTCGGTTGTGTCGATCTTGTCGAATTCGCCGTGAGTTCAACATTCGGTTCTTGGTTTCCCATCCATCGCCCATTATTCGTCCTTGGCCTGGGGCCAACCGGTGACCACCGGGATCATTCGTCATCACGTCCGAATTTGGCACCTTGATCATTTCGGAGTGTGACTCCATCCCACCAGTCATCCCAGTGTAGACGTCGCGAGATCGTGGCCAACGTGACCTGTCCCACCCGAGCTTCCATCGCCATGAGCTGCCCGGGTGATCCATCCCATGATATATGCGATCCCCAAATTGGCGTTATAGGCGGCCATGGAAACTACACTGGCGCTTCTGTCGCTCGAGCCCTACCTATTCCGATACACAGTGAGGTCCAGTGCGTCACGAGGGCGACTCGTTCCTTCCGAGTGCTTGATCATATCGTATTCATTCCATTACCACGTACTCTGTGCCAGGCGGACTTTGACCTCGTAAAGCACTATTCTATCCAGGCCAACCACCCCCCTCTCCTCGTGTAGGCATTACCATTAGTGACTATCCCCAAAGTTTCCAAGTTCCCAACAATTGGCATCATCGTGCCTCTTTCCAACTGCGCCCGGTGCCTGTCTCGGGCAAGGGCGGAAATGTAACAAGCAGTTATGTACGCCAGAAGCTATACGCTGCTAGGTGTATATACCAGTTCGTCATCGGGGGGTGTCTCCCATCTCCCAAATCAATATTCGCACAACGCTACAAGTGCATTATTCTAAACAAAAAACGCCGGCCGATCCTAAGACATGATCTTAAACGCTGTGTCGTATCGCGTCGTGTCGTTCTCGAGAAGGATGCCTCCCCTCCATCCCGGAAAGCTCAAGTTGGTGGTAGCACAGGCCGATACCGAACAATCGTCCCCAAAATCTCGGTTCCTACTTCTCGGGAATTGGCGATTTTGCTAGTCTCCCGCCCGCGCTTAGTCGCTTCGCTGACCGCAATTCTTTCTCGCGCTGCAGCCGATCGCTTGCACCCATGTGCCCGGGCAACGAGGGAACAGCATCGCTAGAGCCTCCCAGGGGCCTGCCGCTTCTCTGGTCAATATACATCTGGGCATAGTGGCCAAGTGGGAATGCCGGCAAGGTGGACGGGATCTCGGCTCCGTTCTGTGTGAGGAGCTCTGCGATGGGGAAGGGAATCACCTTCCCATCCCCATCCGTCGCGCTCTGGTTGGGTGTCGGCGACGGCGAGGCAGGGTCTGCCGCCGCAAGCGCCAGCCAAACGGCATGTGTCCCCCTCATCTTGTCGACAACGTTGGGGTTCGCCTTGAGCGCCAGCGCGTACAGCACCTCTTGTATCTCATTCTTCTTGATGGCAGCAAGCATGGTGTCGTCGGGGCTGCCGTATCGCGACAGAGTTGGGGAGAGAGGCTCAACGTATGCACGGTCTACGTACTTGGCCGTGATAAATTTGAGTCGCTGTTCTCGGGTTGCTTGGGGGCCGGGCTTTTGGGACTGGTCGAGCCTTGCCTCCCATACCATGTTTGAGACGCGATTGCCGATGAGTAGTAGCAACTCGACAATATCGACCGTGAATGACTTGATGTCTAGAGTGAGCGATCGGACTTTGCTGATATGAGTCCCGAGCGATCGATGGATCCCGCTACACTCGATGCACAGAATGATGCCCAGGTTGATGGATACCCACTCAACCTTCGAGTTCGACCCGCAGTCGGCGCACCAGTAATTTCCCTGATCATTATCGCGGACCATCTTCAGCAGTTTGTCTGGGCTCTCGTCGTACCCTGAGCTCGTAGTCCGAACTGCTGTGGGGCGCGCGCCAACCGTGATCCTTCGTACCGGCACACCGCTGCTAGAGCTGGAGTGCTGGTGGCCAAGGTGATGGCGACCATGATGGAGGGACTGGGACTTGCCAGTTAGGACCGACCCGATATCCCTCTTAAGGGAGGATTCGCCCCGTCCTCGAGAGCTGGCGGGCTTTTCCTGAACTCCCCGGCCCTCCATGGCGCTCTGCAGTGCGTTATTGATGGACACGATCCAGTTGTTCATGTCCTCCTCAGAGGTGGCTTGGTAGACTCGCTTGAAGCTTGGTGTAATCACTTCAAAGCAGAAGCGCCTCTCCTGGTTCCGGGCCTCGCGCACCGAGGCCATCCGAAGGTCGATTGGATCCATGTGCAAGTCAAGCTTTTGTTTCCAGTTGCTGTACTCGGACAACTTCCCCTGATCCAACACAATCCAGAACCTGTCGTTTCGGTTAGCTACTGTAGCTTGGTGAGGATTTTGAAGCAAACATACTTGTGCCAGCCCTGCCCGCTCAGGTTCCGTGGGTCCACATGTCCACCCGGTCTGCTGAGGGCCCAGAGGAGACCTTCTTTGCGCTGGTTGATAGCCGAGTAAGAGATATCTCTCTCCTCAAGGTCGCGTATACCGCGAAACTTGGAACCTTGCCCTGGGCTTTGGACCAGGCTGCCAGGTGACCTTGAGAGCTCAGCTGCTGGCGCATCATTGGTACCGCCAGGGGGAATGCTCTTAAGCTGAGACCCGGTGCTATCGGCTCGTCCCAACTCCGTGTCCGAGCTGTTCCCTTGCATGACCCCATTTGAGCTAGCGGTGGGGGTCGAGCTAGTGACGGTGCCCTGGTCGGGCTCCAAATAATTACCCTTTTCCAGGAGCCGACGCTTTTCCTCGCGCTCTCGCCTCTGGTACTGATACTCCTTGTCCGCCTCATGAACTTCGGCGGACAGGGCCTCCAGCTGGGGAAGTAGCGCTTCGATCTTCTTCGCAGTGGCGAGGAAGGTCCTCGTCTGGGAGTCCGCATACTTTGTCAGGTGGGAGAGAACCTCTTGTTCTTTACGGCCTCCGTGGAGATCCTGCATAAAGCTGGAGTAGTCGAAGCGCTTGAGCTCAAAGTTTCGCCTCTTGGCCTGGTACTTGGAGTCGCTCTCGGCAAGCTTCTTAGCCTTGACCGAATCTTGTCGCTGGCCCAGATATCGTGAAACGAAGGCGTAGTAGTCTTTGCTGTCCTCGTCAAATTCACGCCTCTTTGTCTCGGCTTGTTTGATTTCGACCTGGTAGAGCTTGTGGATAGGATCAAGGATGATTCGTTGCAGGTTGTTCGCATTCTGCCGCTCGTAGGCCAATATTTCGCGTGCAATCTTATCAAAGTAATGGTCGACGGCAGGTTGCACGGCATTGGCGTTTGTCGACGATGCATCGCGCAAGGCATCTATAAAGCTGAGGAAGGCCTCGTTTGCCTCATTTTGGGCTTGATGGGCAGTCTCCGCTCTTTTCATGACCTTCTTCATCTGCGCCCGCATGTTTCCCGTCTTTTGCTCAAGGGCTTTGAGTGTCGCTCGGAAGACGGGCCCATCGTCATTAACTGTCACATCTTCCCCCGGCCGGGGGCAGGGGACTTCCACCTTGACGGCCTCTTGGGACGGCCCTCCTGAGCTTGCGGGAGCACTGATCTCTTGGGGGCCTGCTAATGGCGATACAGGTTCCTCTATTTCACCCGTTAAGCGCGAGTCTACGGAGTGGGCTGAGGCAATGCGAATCTTTGGCGGGGAGCCCAAGGAGAACCGGGGGGTGGGAGAACCCGGGTTGCTTAATATCGCTGGTGGTGGTGCTAGCAGTAGATGATCAGTGGGATGCAAGGTCAAAGTTTCCGTGGGAGGAGATGGTATACCTGAAACAAAATAGGAGAAGCTCGCCAGCGCAGTCAGTCGGTGCGCACGGGAATCATACTCGACAAACTAGTCGTGGTCAGTGACTGGGTGATACCAAGTAGCGCAACGGCAGGGAAAGCTTACGCTGCACGAGTTCCTCCATCCGCCACCTTTATCCTCGTTGGGTTTGGGCGACTTCCATTTCCACGTCCACTCGAAAGACACAGAGGGGCTGCCATTGGTGCCGTAGTCGCCGACGAGCTCCACGTTGGCATTCTTATGGAGGTTTGGGTCGGCGTGGAATTCGCGTGTGACGAGATTCTCGACCTCTCGAGGAGTAGAGGCATAGGCGAAGGTGAGACCGGAGATATTGGTATCTACTGGCTGGGGATTGGGGTCGGTCGGGGTTGGGCTATGCTGTGCCTGACGCAGGATGAAGTTGAAGGTGAAGATGAGCTCGTCATCGCTATTCAGTTTGAGGAGAAACGAGGGAGCTCCGCCGAAGGCAGAAGCCTCGGGGTCCTTGGCATGGTCAGCTACGGCCGGAACGGGGAGCGCTTGGATGCGGTGGCCAAACCAACCTGGACGAATTCCACAGGGGCGCTGTCACCCGGGGGCCTCGAGGCTGAAAGCTTGGTCGCAGGAAAGGCATTGGGAACGATATTGATGGAAGAACGCTTGCGGGGGTTCGTGACGACAAGAGAGGATATGGTTACTGGGGCGGCAGGGTGGGTTAGCGAGAGAATGGAGAGAATGGAGAGCAGGAGGCGCGAGGTAACGTACAGCGATTCTGGTCCCTGAGATACAGAGTCGCCCCGTCGTCGGGTCTGCTGCTGATGTTGCCCATGGCGAGGAGAATCACGAAGCAGCAGCGAACATGGGTCGAGGGGAACGATCCGGAGGGCTGCTTTGATCGCTTGGAGGAGCCAGGGTGAAGGCGACGAAGGCGACGAAGTCAACGAAGTCAACGAAGGTAGCGAAGGTAGCGAAGGTAGCGAAGGTAGCGAAAAAGGTTGAGCAGGCGCGAGCTAGTGGAAGCGTTGCACGGGGCGATCTGGACTACTGAACTAGAGGAGGCAGAGCCAGAGTTGGTAGAGCGCGGCGCGGGGTTCAGATTGGGGCAGCGCCGTCATTTGAGTGGCAGCAGTGCCACCTTGTCCGTGACCAGAAGAAGAGAACAACGTTGGTCTGCGGGCTGCCTGTCAAGCGCAGGCGGTGCGAGTAGCAGCTAGCTATACGGCGACAAGAATGGACGCTGTGAATTGCGACAGGCCATGCGCAAGGAGAGGACAATAGGTGTCACGGAGAGGATGCAGCATGCAGCGACACAAATGGTCATGTGGGAGAAGGCAGTCGTCGGGAGCAACAAGGCGCAGGCAGCCAAGGGCCTTAGGTGGTATTACGGAGTACACTGTGGTACCTTGCGAAGCTCCCCGCCACCATCTGCGACCTAAGCCCGTTGGAGTTGGAGCAGCTTGGAAGACGCCAGCAATGGGGTGTTATTATTATTCATAGCACCTAAGCGAGCCAGGAACACCCCGTGAACCTGCCCTGCACTGTTGCAATGCCCCAGATTGAAGCCTCCAGGGCAATTACGAGTACCGGGTAGACAGGTTACGTGTGTACTTACGAATACCTCCCACCGAAGGACATTTGAGCTCTGGTCTCCTCGTGCGCATGTGGCAATTCCAGTCCCAATGTCATCCCGCTTTGTACGGATAGTTGTGGCGTGACGTCGCCTGCTGCGCCTTGGAACAATGGACGTTGAGACAAGTGAGCTCCAGCCTCCTCAACGGAAGCGAGGTGGCAACCTGCGAGTACGAAACGTCTGTAGCCGTGCCGTTGGTCGGAAAAGACTCTCCTGCTGACCCTAAGCTGGACATCCCCTGACCCCGGCCTATTTATTACTGGTATTCCGTACGAGTGGCCCGGCGGGGTGATCTCGAGCAATCTGCGGCGCTGCGCTTACGAACACATCTGGACGGTATCGGAACCTGGGCCTTGGGGAATACGAGATGTCGGCGCAACGCCAACGAGCTCGAGGGTGGGGGAAGCTACCCCGGGATAATATCATCTAGTACTATCCGTACATGCCTACCTAGTAGATACCGGAACAGATGGGATGACCCGTCTCCCTTGCAGAGACCACTTGTTGCTGCTGCCATGTATCTCGGAGTCACTTGGGGGTGGGGGGCATTCGACGAGTTCGAAAAGTGCTAGTAATGTGTAATAAGAAAATGATCATTCCTAGGACGTTGTTGTGTGCTCAGGGCATGTATGTCTGTGGCATTTCCCAGCTGAGCGCCCCAAGAGAGAATGCCAAGGGTGAAACGGCCCTCCCACAGTTTGCAGAGCGACAATGCATATGCGACTCGGCCTGCGATCGTTTCACGAGCCTATAGGAGGTTGCAGTTGAAGGGAGGCAATGGAGGGCAGTGGTTTACTATGAGATGCATGACGTTTGGGGCCCCTGGATGCGCCAGCCAAGGCCCAAGGGTCCTCCTCACAGGCTCGCTCCGTACTGCGTACGACCACAGTGGGCACGTTGGTGCAGCGTCAGACACCAGCGAATACGCGCCCACCCACCGCCAGACGACGACGACCACCACCACCACAAACCACCATAACGCTCTCCGACCAGAGGGCTTCAACCTCCGGTACGCCCACCGACCCAGCACCAATTTGCCTTCTCTCCCTTCGAACCATCGTTTTGCTGCCTTCCTGCCATCTTTGGCCCCTGCAGTGTTATGCGAATGAAGTTGCTCCAGCCCAACGTCTTTGGGCATCCCCTCGCCTCCTGAAGGACACGCCGCCGCCCTTGTCCTGTCGCCCGCCATGTCGTCAGCGTCGCGCCAGTCATACAGGTCCAATCGACGTCCAAGGGAGGGCAGCAGGGACGTCGGAAGGGGTCGTGCGGCCTCGCGAGCCCAGCATGCGGTCGATCACGAGGAGGCCCGAAGCTTCGCCCTGCGCGCCGCCTACCTGCACTACCTGATACAGCCCAAGACCAAGAGAAAGCAATACGTTTCCGCGCCGAAACCCGCCCCGAGATCGCAAACAAGCGTAGGACAGCTGGTCCAGGAATATGGTTCAGGGAACTCGTCGAGCTTGAAACTGCCGCACAACTTCGCCGGTCCCCTTCTCGACCGAGTCGGAGGCGTCCTGAGGGGCAACGAACGCCTGCCCGGCTACAACGATGCCGCCGTCAAGAGGAGTTTTGCCGAAGCCTACACGGCTTTCTCTGAGAGGAACTTTCGCAAGACTATCGACAAGGAGAGGAAGTTCGAGCCCCTCGTCCTCATCTTCTACTCCCAAGCCACCAAGGCAGCCCAGAAAGGCCGGGCTCACGAAGATGATTCGTGGAAGCTGCTCCCCGATCGCCATCTCGCCTTGTTTGTGAGGCTCTCTGTGAAGGTCCTGCGAGACCATGGACACGACCGCGACCGACCCGAACTCGTATCGCGCCTGACTACGCTGGAGAATAAACTCTTGACAAACGACCAAAACCTAGTAGGAAGTGGAGCGGACGGCGTTGGCAATACCATTGAGGTTGTGGTGCCCTTGAGCTATGATGTCAAGGACATGCCGCTGGTACAGGTGGTCGCCGGTATATTCGGCCTGAGCCTCTCCGACGTCCAGGCCGAGATCAACGAGAATCGCCAGAGTTGGACCGAAGAGGCGGCCCTCAAGGACTTGAAGGCCTATCAGTTGCGACTCAATGCAAACATGGCCGGCGCGCTGAGCAGTCATGAATTTGACATCGACGAGGCATTCGATGAATGGAAGAAGTCGGAGGCCCCCCATCTGTCACAGATGATGCTCGACATTCTTACTGCGAAGCCTCTCCTAGCAAAGACCTCGACCGGACCCACAGACAGGCCACTGCCAAGTCGACCGCAATCCATGTTCGGAGACGACCAAGCCTACGCAGAGCTTAGCAGGTCACTCTCCAACGCGGATGATAGTGGTCCTGGGTTTGACCCCCACTTGAGTCTCAGCGCTTTGTCCATAGGCGGCGACACGAGCAGCATCAGGACCGTCGACGAGACGATATACACCTTCATCCCCCCCGAGCCTAGAGCCTTCTACAAGTACATTCTCCAGCATGCCATGAGCTTCGACCAGATCCACGCCGATCCAGAGGTCGACTACCAGCCCCTTTCAAAACAATCCATAGAGCTCATGGCCGAGCTGGCTGTGCGGTGGCGAGTGCCACAATCCTCGCGTCTCATCACTCTCCTTGAGGTCGCTGCGCGCAAGTTTCTGGATCAAGAGATCGTTCCGGAAGAGTTGGACAGCGTCTTTGACACGCTCAAGGGTGCGCAGCCCGAACTCAAGAGGCCTCCTCATATCCAGAACTTCTCCGCTCCTCTTACTGAAATCGAACCTAGTCGGTGGCCGCTACAGGACTTGGCGGCGTACCAGCATACACTTTACAGCCTCCACGATGCACTCCTCCGCGAGCTATACGATCTCATGGGGAAGTGTTACGATAGCAAGGCACCGAATATTGGCGCTGTCATGTTCATTCTGGAGAATCACATCACAAACGATCCAACCTTCTCCCCAAGAGCCGATGCCGCGGCTGAGTTTACCGAACAGCTGTCTCAAAACCTTGGGCAAAGGGCCATGGCTGTCTACCGCGAATACATGCAGAAAGAGATACCGGCGTACAAAGAGGACTGGGAGTTTGGGCACGTTGTTAAGCTAGGAAAGTCAGTCACCAAGCTTTGTGACCGGATCAGGAAGAGGTACAAGAACATGCCAGAGATCATGGGAGTTGACCCCCTAGAGATTCTAGTCCAAGAGGTCTTTCCTAGCTTTGAAGAGGATGCAAACGCCATCATTCAAGCCATCATGGCAACAGTTCAGGACGAGGGACTGGAGATTGATATCGAGGACGGCTTCGACCTTTACCGGGAACTGGTAGAGATTCGCCGGATACACCAGCGCTCACTGCCCCCTGATCAGCCGTTTTCCTTTGACATCGAGAATCTACTGGTTGACTTTGTATGGCGTTGGATACGTACTGCCGAGGGGCGGATGGAGGAATTTGTCGCAGGCGCCATCAAACAGGATCAGTTCCAGGTCCGCTCGCAGTACCCTGACCAAATCACCCTGGACTCTGAGCGCCACAGCGTGTCCATTATTGATCTCTTCATGCTCTTCAATCAGACCCTCAACCAGGTTCACAAACTGGAGTGGAACAATGAAGAGCATCTCGCCCGGTTCATGACTGCCCTAGCAAGGAGTTTTTCCAATGGAATTGGCCACTATTGTGAGGCTGTTGATCAGCGGTTTGCTAGAGAGATGGACCGCCCCTCAGCAGAGGAGCTAGCAGCCCAAAACAGGTCAACCCAGGAGAAGTGGATGCAGTATGCGAAGGATGCGTGGAACAACAAGGAGAAGGCGGAGCCATTTCAATTCTATCCAGAGGTAGGGCGGCCACTTGTCCCTTCCGCGGCCACGTCTTGATGCTAATGCCACGATAGTCCTTCGTCAAGCTTAACAATGTCGAGTATGCCATGCAGGAGTTTGACAAGCTGGAGAAGAAGATGAACCCCGAATCCTGTGCTGCGGTGCTCGATAAAGTTGATGGGCCTAAGAAGCGCACCAAGAAGCCGAGCAAGTACACCTTCACCATCAAGGTCATGGAGGCCGAAGATCTCAAAGCCTGCGATCCCAGTGGGTTTAGTGACCCCTACGTCGTGTTCGGTGATGAGTATCAGAAGCGCCTCCACAAGACTCGCATCATTCACCGCAACCTCAACCCGCGGTGGGATGAATCTTTCGAAGTGACAGTTCAGAGTCCGGTCAACGTCATTGCCACGATATGGGACTATGACACATTCGGCGATCACGACTACGTGGGGAGGACCTCACTGAAGCTGGACCCCGTTCATTTCAGCGATTATCTTCCCCGAGAGTTCTGGCTGGACCTGGACTCTCAGGGTCGGATGCTCATCCGTGTCAGCATGGAAGGGGAGCGAGACGACATCCTGTTTCACTTTGGCAAGGCGTTCAGGCATCTCAAGCGAACCGAGCGGGACATGGTGCGGAAGATTACAGACAAGGTGAGCCACAGAGGCCTCAGGGACCCCGTCGTCCAGGACCAAACTAACTCGCATGTGTAGCTCACGAGCCAGATTAGCGCGACATTGTCGCACGACAGCCTCCGGAGCCTCCTAGGCACCGGTGGACTGAGCGCCACGGTCTCAGGCCTATGGAAGAAGCGCGCGTCTACGATGCCCGTCGTGATGCCCGAGCAGATCGAAGCTGTGCTCGCCCCGCTGTTGGCGTACTTTGACGAGAACTTTGCCATCATGAAGCAGACGCTGACGGATGCGACCATGATTGCGGTCATGACGCGACTCTGGAAGGAGGTCCTGATGACAATTGAGAATCTCCTGGTCCCACCGCTGTCGGAAAAACCCTCTCTACAGAAACCCCTGACGCGCCGGGAGTTGGATGTCGTGTACCACTGGCTGGAGATGCTCTTCACCTTCTTCAACGCCAAGGATGAGCAGACCGGGGAGCAGATGGGTGTCCCGGCAGAGGTCCTCAAGTCTCCTAAGTGGCACGAGCTGGCATCGCTGAACTTCTTCTACTTCGAGGACACCCAGAGCCTGGTCCGCGAGTCGGAGCGCATGGCGGCCGCGACGGCCCAGCGCGCTCAGCAAGCGCTCCTGCAGCAGGGTCCCCAACACCACCGCACGTCGTCCCGGGCGCCGCCCGCGCCGTCCAGCATGGGCGCGTCGCTCGGGGGCGCCGGGGCGTTTGCCAGCATGGGGACCATCCGGCGCGGCAAGAGCATCATGATGAGCCGCAACCTGGGCACGATGCGCAAGGCCAAGGAGGCGAAGCGGCGCGACGCGCAGGCGGACCCGAGCGACGACATGATCCTGCGGATCCTGCGCATGCGGCCCGAGGCGGCGGGCTACCTCAAGGAGAGGCACCGCCAGAAGGAGAGGCAGGCGGCTACGGCGGCGGCGGCGCTGATCGTCAAGAACAGCGTGAACCAGGGGTGGAACGCTGCGGGCGGCGCGTCGTTTGGGAGGAACAGCCTACCCCGGAGGTGAGAGTTAGGGGAGATGAAAGGTGCAAAGGCGGGGAGGAAAGGGGAGGGGTTTCCAATAGTTGATTTCTCCAGGCTGGGGGGCAAGTTTCTCTTTTACTCTTTGTTGGCTGATACTAGTATGGATGGTGGGACTAAGGGATGAAATAGCATGAGATACCCTCATTCGTACAGCGAGGTCAAGGTTTGCGTTGATAGCAGTAATAAAGCGAATCATTTCTCCATTGCCAGCGGGCTACATACGGAAGATGTGCCACATGCATCCGCGCAGCCCAATGGGTGTTGCACGGCACCATCTTTGGGTTTCCAGTCGAGTGTGATTTCATTCAGGCACCGTTTCCAGTGCCCTGTGCCACGCAAACGCAGTCCACGCCGAGATTGCCTGGGTTACGCAAGGGATCGCGGGATCTGGCCAAGCTTATCAAACCTGTGATGACTTGAATTTGTGAAACCAGGTCGGCATGGCAGGTGGCAGACGGTTTCGTCTTCACGCATTCTCTCACTCTCTCGCTCTTACTCTGCTCCGCGAGGGCCGGTATTGATCCGAGTGGTGGAGTGGGCTGAGAAACCGGGGAAATAAAGATGCTCGTACAAAATAGAATAGTGCATGGCATTTTCGTCATTACCGATATATTTTCAGGGTCCGGTCCCCTTTCTGACCAACGGCTGACGGGGCAGAGCGACTGGCCCGGAAATTCTGGAAGGCTAGGAGCAGAGCGTGGCGTCTTGGTGCGGACCGGCTGGCATTCCTGGCTCGTATCAGGGTGAGTCGTTGAAGGAGAATCTTCAAGTCTCCACATGGTTCACATTCCAGCGATTCTAGCGAGTCCAGCGAGTCCAGCGAGTTCAGCGAATCCAACAGATCCAACGAATCCAGTTGCAGATGCGCCCAGAGGAGCCCAAACAGGACCCCGGGAGTGCTGCCAGGTGGCTGACAGCCTGACCAGATGATGCTCGGCAAATTCTCAAGGCGGGTGGCATTTGGGGGCGGGTGACATGCGAAAAAGCAAAGGACCTGGATCTGGACTCTGGTCCGTCGATACTGTTAGTGCGATACCTGTCCTCCAGGCTCTGAGGGCCCGGAGGCTCCAGAGGCTCCAGAGGCTCCAGAGGACACTAGAGGGGCGCCAAGCCCAGTGGCCATTGGCGGCTGCGGTACTGAACCCCACCACTGGCCAATCACTGGTCGGTGACGGACAGAGCCAAGAGTGACGTCGGCGGCTGGGATGCTGAACGGGGGCCCAAGTCCCTTGAATGCTGATAATACTACGAGTAGTAAGACTCCTCAACTCGGTCTTTACTTTTTGCCCAACCTAACACTTAGCAAGACGTGCCTAAGTAGCCATGGATGCAACACAGCATACAATATATGCGACAAGCAACCCCGATCCGACCCTACACAGGTCGCCGTAAGAAGTAAGGTCAGCAACATTGTCTCGCCCGTGCAAATCACCGGGCCTCACTCCGGAGGTGCCGTGGGCCTGCGGTCCCGGCAAGAGACTTCACGAGAATCGAGGCTGCGCCGCTGCGCGCTGCAGCGCCGGACTTCGGCTGACCGCATCGTGGGGACTTCCTGAAACAAGCACAGGCATGGACTAGATAGAGACTAGATAGAGCCGGCCGCCAATCGTCGCGTGCGAGCAGTGAAGATCAGCGGACGAGGAGATTTTGTTGGACTGGCTTTGGTTTGGGAGCTTTTGCAGGGCCGTTCGACATGTGGATGTGCATTTTGACGACAGTGGCATCTTCCGCAAGTGGGACTGTATGAGTACTCGGACGGATACAGCTAAGGAGGCATCAGCGTCCGCCGGCCAGACAGCCCCGGAATCGCTGCCATGCACCTCCGATGGCCGCTTTATGGCCGAAATTGCTGTGATGGGGGCCACACATCGCGGCATTGAAACATCGTCCATGGGAAAGTGATAATAAAATAGGGACTTTTAAAAAGCTCGAGGTGATGATATTGAAACCCCCCGCGCAGGCTTGACCTGCGGCCTGCCCCTCAGGCGCGCTGATTCGCGGGTGCAGCAGTAGGCTGGGGGGGGAACGAGTGGCGTGAGCCTGTCAAGGCGGGGGGGATGCAGGCTGCTTTGGTCCAGTGGTAGGTCGTCAACCGAGTTGAGGGTGCGCTGCGCACCTGGGAAGCAAACCTTCTTCTGCGGCCTGTTTCTCGGCGACCGGTTGCTGGGGCCGTTGAGGGCGGCGATGATGAACGGCGATGGAAGTCAAATGGAAGAAGGGTCCAGGTCGCTGAAGACAATTTGACAAATGGTGGGTAGGTGCCTGGAAGTCAATTCGGGTAGTCGGGGAGGGGGAGGCATGCAACGAACCGATAGTATGTACACGCACAGTGCGGGTAGGTAGCTTGCCGCTTCCCCCACATCAACAAGGGTGCCGCTGTCCAGAACAAGGGAATCCCATCTGTCGACTTCATTCAGCGCAGCCCAGAATGGCCACCGAAGCGCCATGCCAATGAGCAGGGACCGGGCTTTTGGGGCCGGGTTCGCCTGGACATTTCAGGAGCCCTCGAGACCAGCCCGTCCCCGTCAGCCAAAAGCACAATAACCACAAGCCGCGAGTCCCGCCTCTGTGGACGGCTTGAGGACGCTCAGACGGTGAGGTGACCTCCATGACAAGACGGGATAGGCTAGGACGGCAAAGGGCCCACCCCAACACCACACGAGGCAATCGATCGATCCCGTTCGTATTGGCGCCAGCCTCAGCAGCCCAGGCTGCACTGTTGCAGTGGCTGCACGGGTGCTGCTGAGCCCGCTGGGGCAGACGCTGTCCAAGTCCACTCCCGGTACCGACCTACCAGCGCTACCACTAGGCAGATGCTGCACCACCACCATTCCCAATGGCGCCTGGCCACGGGGGCGCATGGGGGGTCGGGTCGGGTGCGAGACGCTATTCAACACAAAATAAGGAACCTGGGAGCAAGCGTCGTCACGACGACCTCTTGCCATCATGGTAGCCCGTATCCGTAGCGGAAACCGACCCGGGTGAGCGCAAGGCAAGGGGAGAATGAGCGGGGATCACACGTGCGGTTCCTCCTCTGCCTCACGACCATTCTCAATCCAATGGGTGACTCCATTCCTGCCGGCCAGTCCCATGTGGTGATGCCAGTCCAACGTCCCCTGAGGTGGACCCATCGAGCCCATCGTGCCCACTGACGGCCTCCGCCTTATCTCCTGAAGGACGGCCCCAAAACCCCCGAGAACAGGTCGCGGAAAAGAGGCCGCGGGCGAGCAATTACTCAACACATCCGGACGAAGCCAAGTCGTCACTGGCGTCGAATTTTCCGGCACCCAATACTACAGAGTCAGGTGCTGCAAGCGTGTACTCGTACTCGTACATAAGGTGGTCGCTTGTGGTGGCCCAGCACCACTGGAGGTGCGCTGTAATCCAGAGGAGCAGGCCACGCCAGGTGCTCATCGTACTCGTAGCCCGTACCTACTAACTTTGGCTGGCCACACTCGTTGAGCCTGTGGCCAGTGGTGGCTCTGTGAGGTGGTGCGTGAGGCGTCCCTTCCCCCCCCCCCGACCAGCTGCACCACCGCACCACAGCACCACCGCCCGCCAGGGCTGTCCCCGTTCCACCCATCCCATCCCATTCATCACTTCCCTTTCCCTTCCCTTTCTCCCATACCCCAACTCAACCACCCTTCCGTCGTATCCCAACCCAACCCATACTATCCCGCATCGCTCGTCCTCCGCATGCCGGGACTGGCCAAGTGTTATTCTACCTCACCTCTCGTGCGCGCGTCCATCTAGTTCCCTGCGGTGCAACGACTTTCCCCATCCTGTCCCACTGCTCGCAGGGCAGCCCGCACTACAACTGCCTTTCGCTTCGCACATGCTTTACCGTCCCTGCCGGCTGCTCCTCCCGTCACCGCACCCCGATTTTCTCGTCGACGGCTGAGCTCTTCGAAGGATGCTGCGCGTGTGCTGTTGATTGTCGCTCAACCCGCCCCCCGAGTCGAGTCGGCGCCTCGCCACTCCCCACGTACGACACCGGCAACCATAGCCATAACCAACAACGCCTACAAACCCCCCCTCCTCCCCTCTGCGACCTGCCTTGGACCCCGGCGCCCGGCAGTTTGATCAAGTTCCTTGCGCTGCCAGCTTCGACCCGAAACGCAGTACACCCGCAAGCCACGACGCGGCAACGTACATTGACGAACTCCATTCGTCTCTCCCACCCCTCGGTTGCGGACTACTGACGTCCGCACCCCCCTCCCTCGGCAGTATGGTCGACGACGCTGCCTTGGCTACGGCCGCCGAGATCATAGCCTCTCTCGCGGCCGACACAAAATCCCCTCCGGCGGTACCTTCGACTCTCGGCAACAAGGTCAAACTCCCCGGTCGCGAAACTCCCGCCAAGCGGAACCTAGAAGTCGAACTCCACAAGCTCTCGTTGAGAGTTGCGCAGTTAGAAAGCCAGGCTGCAGCCGCCGTCACTTTCCCCGAGACGCCAAACGAGGGCACAGACTCTCTGTTCGGAGATGACAATGGCTCTTCGCCCTCCGGCAGCCGCCCTCCCTCATCAAGACCGAGGGCGGCGCCCCCCAGCGCGGGCTCAGACAACCCCGCCACCATGCCTCGCCAGCTGACCAGGGAGGCGCTGGAAGGCCTGAGAGAACATGTCGACGACCAGTCCAAGCTTCTAGACAGCCAGCGCCAGGAGCTTGCTGGTGTCAATGCCCAACTTCTCGAGCAGAAACAATTGCAGGAGAAGGCCTTAGAGATGCTAGAACAGGAGCGTGTCGCGACACTGGAGAGGGAACTCTGGAAGCACCAAAAGGCAAACGAGGCCTTCCAGAAAGCCCTGCGTGAGATCGGCGAGATTGTCACCGCCGTCGCCCGAGGTGACCTCACGATGAAGGTCCGCATGAACACCGTCGAAATGGACCCCGAAATCACAACTTTCAAACGAACCATCAACGCCATGATGGACCAGTTGCAAATTTTCGCTAGCGAAGTGTCTCGAGTTGCCCGAGAGGTCGGCACTGAAGGTCTTTTGGGTGGTCAGGCCCGGATCGGTGGTGTCGATGGCACGTGGAAAGAACTGACAGACAATGGTGAGAGACCACGATCCATCCTGCGAAACACCAGTCCGTCGGCAAGTCTAACATGAAGTGTAGTGAACGTCATGGCGCAAAATCTCACAGATCAAGGTATGTGCTACCACCCTGTCAATTCATGGCGACAACAACCGCTGACCAGGCTTTTGCAGTGCGAGAAATCGCTTCCGTCACAACGGCCGTCGCCCACGGTGACTTAACAAAGAAGATTGAACGACCAGCCCGAGGCGAAATCTTACAGCTGCAGCAGACTATAAACACCATGGTAGACCAATTACGGACTTTTGCGTCCGAAGTTACACGAGTAGCGAGAGATGTCGGCACTGAAGGTATATTAGGTGGTCAAGCAGATGTTGGGGGAGTCCAGGGCATGTGGAACGACTTGACTGTCAACGTTAACGCCATGGCCAACAATTTGACCACCCAGGTCCGAGACATCATCAAGGTCACGACCGCCGTCGCCAAGGGCGATCTCACACAAAAGGTCCAGGCCGATTGCAGGGGCGAAATCTTTGAGCTCAAGTCCACCATCAACTCCATGGTGGACCAGCTCCAGCAGTTCGCCCGCGAGGTCACAAAGATTGCCAGGGAGGTCGGAACGGAGGGTCGCCTTGGCGGCCAGGCCACCGTACATGATGTCGAGGGTACCTGGAGAGATCTTACCGAGAACGTCAACGGCATGGCCATGAACTTGACCACACAAGTGCGAGAGATTGCCAAGGTCACTACAGCTGTGGCCAAGGGTGATCTTACCAAGAAGATTGGCGTTGAAGTCAAGGGAGAAATTTTGGAGATGAAGAATACGATCAACCAGATGGTAGACCGCTTAGGCACTTTCGCCTTTGAGGTGAGCAAGGTGGCTCGTGAAGTCGGCACAGACGGCACCTTAGGTGGCCAGGCCCAGGTTGCAAACGTCGAGGGCAAGTGGAAGGATCTTACAGAAAACGTCAACACCATGGCGTCAAATCTCACTGTCCAGGTAAGGATCATACCCTATGAAGCCAAACACAGCCATGGAGCGGACACAGCCTAACGAGCCCATCTAGGTGCGAAGCATTTCAGCCGTGACCCAGGCCATTGCGAACGGAGACATGAGTCAAACCATTGATGTCCAAGCAAATGGCGAGATACAAGTTCTCAAGGAAACCATCAACAACATGGTTAGTCGCTTATCCAGTTTCTGCTATGAGGTGCAAAGAGTCGCGAAAGACGTGGGTGTCGACGGCAAGATGGGAGCACAAGCAGATATAGCTGGACTAGATGGGCGCTGGAAGGAGATTACCACGGATGTGAACACGATGGCCGCCAATTTAGTAAGTTTGCATAGCAGAAACCCAACCCACATGAGGGTCGCATTGCGTTGGCCCCAAGCAGACACAGCGGGTACTAACAATACCAGACAACTCAAGTACGCGCCTTCTCCGACATCACCAATTTGGCAACCGACGGTGACTTCACCAAGCTCGTAGACGTGGAAGCGTCTGGCGAGATGGACGAGCTCAAACGAAAGATCAACCAGATGATTTCGAATTTGCGCGACAGTATCCAAAGGAACACACAGGCCCGAGAGGCCGCCGAGTTGGCCAACAAGACCAAGTCTGAGTTCCTCGCAAATATGTCGCACGAGATCCGAACACCCATGAACGGAATCATTGGCATGACGCAGTTGACTCTTGATACCGACTTGACCCAGTATCAGCGGGAAATGCTGAATATCGTCAACAATCTTGCCAACAGTCTCCTAACAATCATCGACGATATTTTGGACTTGTCCAAGATCGAAGCGAGAAGGATGGTCATTGAGGAGATCCCGTACACGTTACGTGGCACCGTCTTCAATGCGCTGAAGACCCTGACAGTCAAGGCCAATGAGAAATTCCTGGATCTCACCTACAAGGTGGACAGTTCGGTGCCGGACCATGTCATCGGCGACTCATTCCGGCTGAGACAGATCATCCTCAACCTGGTGGGTAACGCCATCAAATTCACGGAACACGGCGAGGTCAGCCTCACCATCAAGGAACGCGCCGAGCAGGAGCAGGTCGATACAGGAGAATACTCTGTCGAGTTTGTCGTTGAGGACACGGGCATCGGTATCGCCAAGGACAAGCTAGATCTTATCTTCGACACTTTCCAGCAGGCCGATGGCTCCATGACGCGCAAGTTTGGTGGAACCGGTCTCGGTCTATCCATCTCCAA
The DNA here is from genome assembly GCF_050947745.1 of Amphichorda felina. NCBI lineage: Eukaryota > Fungi > Ascomycota > Sordariomycetes > Hypocreales > Bionectriaceae > Amphichorda > Amphichorda felina. The sequence continues at coordinate 3,020,201 of NW_028145049.1, forward strand.
GCGCTTGGTAAACCTCATGGGCGGAGACCTTTGGGTAAACAGTGAGGCTGGAAAGGGCAGCGAGTTCCATTTCACATGCCGCGTGAAGCTGGCCTCCAATGATACCACGACACTTGAAAGACAACTCAAGCCATACCGCGGTCACCAGGTCCTCTTCGTTGATAAGGCACAGTCGAGTTCCGGAACAGAGATCAAAGATATGCTCAAGCAGATCGGCCTCATTCCCATTGTCGTCGACTCTGAGAAGAGCCTAGCCCTCACGCGATTGAAGTCGGGCGGCTCTCTTCCGTACGACGCCATCTTGGTGGACTCGATTGACACTGCCAGGAGGCTGAGGGCTGTGGACGACTTCAAGTATCTTCCCATCGTCCTCATGGCTCCCGTTGTCCATGTTAGCTTGAAGTCGTGCCTGGACCTGGGCATCACATCCTACATGACGACGCCCTGCAAGCTCATCGACCTTGGCAACGGTATGATCCCTGCCTTGGAGAACAGAGCAACTCCATCCCTAGCGGACAACACGAAATCCTTTGAGATCTTGCTTGCCGAGGACAATACTGTCAACCAAAAATTCGCAGTCAAGATTCTTGAGAAGTACCATCACGTGGTCACCGTGGTGGGCAACGGATGGGAAGCTGTCGAGGCTGTGAAGGAGAAGAAGTTTGATGTTATTCTCATGGATGTTCAGATGCCCATCATGGTAAGCTTTTGTTTTTCGTTTATTGATCATCCCTCCTAGTCGACGACATGGACGCTAACGAGTTTCATCAGGGCGGGTTTGAGGCCACCGGAAAGATTCGAGAGTACGAACGAGGCATGGGTTCCCACCGCACCCCTATTATTGCTCTCACGGCGCACGCAATGATGGGTGATCGCGAGAAGTGTATCCAGGCCCAGATGGACGAATATCTTTCGAAGCCGTTGCAGCAAAACCAGCTGATACAGACGATTCTGAAGTGCGCCACTCTCGGCGGGCCACTGTTGGAGAAGAATCGCGAGCGCGAGTTGGCGCTGCAGGCCGATGCGAAATCCTCTAGCCACCAGGCCTCACAGCAGAGACACCCAAGGCCGAACCTCGAGAACCGGTCTGTCAGTAACCGAGAGCCCACTGCTATGGAGAGCCCTTCGCATATGTCGCCGAGCCAGACCGACTCTGCAAGATCACGCAACGACCTCTCAGACATGCGCAGTCTTTCGGGTTAGCAAGAATATACCTCATATCTACTCTTTCGCTCGTCTTTTCTACATCAGCGGCTAAGAGAGTCATGGTGGTCCCGAGGCAAAGGGGCTCGCTTTTCATCCGTCTGGGTTGCCGTTAATAGTCTGTTTTTGGCTCATTCTCTAGTGTATTCTAACTCCACGGTGTTCTTGGGAACGGTTCAGTCGTTAATATCATTGGGACATGGCTTGCTGGGAAGAGGACGATCAACGTATCAGGGTCGTTGATGGGACAGAGTCGAGGATCCCCGTCACACGCGGGTCTACCAGAACCTCAGCGGAGACGATGTTGCATCTATGGCATTCATAATTGCCTGGCTCACGCTTTTTCTCACGCCGGTCGAGGTCGGCTGGAGCAACGACTCCTTTCAGGGGAATCTCCCCTGAAGGGATGTTGATTTTCCCTTGGGGGGGGGTTATCTCTGGCAACGTCGCGATATCATTTGGGTGTGGGGTTTCGGTTGGATGGTATCTATAACCCTCGTTTCGTTTATGAAGAAAGCTTGAACATGGTCGAGTATGCGACCTATAGAACCGAAGCTCCAGAAACGTAGCCATGATGACCTGGCATGTAGACCAAGTCCATGCGTGTATCCTAGGTAAATTGAGAATCATAACTCATAACAATTGGACGCCACGTATCCATCTATCCGCGGAGCCTATGCCGGTTCACGTCCCGCGTGCCGGCGCTTAACCCTACTCACGGTACCAAGCGAGCTCACGAGGTCCCCTCGCCGTCCTTCTTCCCCTTGTCCTTCTCCTTGCCGTCTTGGCCCTGCTTCCCCGCGTTCTGGTCGTCCCCTTCCGTGTCCTGCACAATACCCTCAAAGGCGGCAAGCATGGCGTCGAGCTTGCTCTCGAGATTCGTCAGGTTGGCCTCGAGGGTCGAGGCGGCCTGCTCTCCCCTGTTCCCACTGGTCAACACTGCGCAGCTTCAAGAAGGTCTCCCGTGTCCTCAGCCTGAACGGGCTCTTTCTCTTTCTCTCTCCCCCCCACTCCTCCTCTCTTGGCGGTCCGCGGCCCCCTAACGGCTACACGGTGGCAGGAGGTTGGCGGCGATACCCAAGGTCACCGCCTATTCAGGTACTACACCTCCCTCACCTTTTCCCTCTCGCAGGTCTCACTTGACGGGGGGGCACGGACTGGACGCCCCCCGGCGCAGGTGGCGCGGGGGGGGAGGGGGGTTAAAGAGAAGTGGCTGCCGGACCGGCGGACGGGACGTGGAAGCGTACATACCTGGCGAGTTCCCGGTAGGCCTAGAACGCGGACAATATCAGCTCTTGTCTGGCAAACTGGGCAGATATTCTGCAAGGTCTGGCTAGGGCGCGGGGGGAGCGCGTGTGCGGAGGGGCCAAAGTGGGAAAGGGGAAGGGAGGGGAGGTTGATGGCCGTTTCCCGTTTCATATATAAGCAGGACAACGGAGGATTGTAGACGCGTGTGCTTTGTTTGGGGTGTTGCTATGATCAGACTTCCTTGATGTCCCTTACCTGTGCGAGATCCAGGGACTCGTTGGCGTCGTTGGCCGCGGACGATGAGCCCTGAGGGTTGGGATCGTCCTGGGAAGTCATGGCCGCGGCGTGGGTGCAGGGCGATGCTGCTGTGCGATGTCGTTACTGGTTTGGCCGCCGGGGGTGGAGGAGAGTGGAGGAAGGGGGGTGGGGTGTGTCGAGGCGTGAGGATGGGCAAATTGGCAAATGTCGATATTTGGGAGATGGAGGATGGTGATGGTGAAGTCGGGTTTGGATGTTCTGGAATGTGCTGTGGTCGGTGGACGCTCTGGGCGAGTCGGTGGACGCTCTGGGCGAGTCGGTGGACGCTCTGGGCGAGTCGGCGTTCCGGGATCGGTGGGTCCGGTTGGCTTCTTGGCCCTGGGAAGGGCGCAGGACAGGGAGATACGATAGTACAAGTGCGCCCGTGCAAGAGCATGCAATGGTCAGCTTTGGTTTACTCGCCAAGTCGTGAAATCATCGTAGTTCGTGGCGCATGTATGTAGATGCTACAGAATTTGGAATAGGACGAGCAGCACGGATATTGTCGGTTAGTTAGCACCACGAACCGCCGTGGCAAACATCGAGTACATCATGTACAACTCCAACTACCCTAGACCTAGACCTGGTTTACAGGGTCCAAACTGCTGCGCGCAAGAGGCATTGCAAGCTATCGTTGCAGGACAGGCGAGATGGGCTCATCTCAATCTTTTGTGGTTTGTAATTTGGCGGGTATGCTTTGCCTGTGCAGCGGGACCCTGAGTCGATACCCATGACATAATATATACTGCACATAATAGGTGTCAACATAGCATCACAGGACCTCTTGTCGCAGAATGCTCGATCAGAAGGAACATGGGATTCTGCTTGTTGCAGCGGTATGGCAATGTACCCCCGTGCTAGCACTGTACTAGGTATTAGCTAGCAAGCTGCAAGAAGTCAATACACTCTAGACGGCACGTTGGAAGCATGGGAATCTCAACAAGCCATTGATGCCATTCAATGATGCAGCTCATCCGTACCCTGGACGGGCCGAGGGACGCACTCGACGTTCCAGACCGCCCAAGAATCTTTCGTGGGGCACCACCGCCAGCGCACCCCTCAGCGACGGCGCTGCAGGTGGCGCACGACTCACCCTGCCTTTCGTTGCCTTTTGACGGTGCTCCAGTAAGCAGTGGACAGAGAGAGGGCGACACGCTGCCATGTCTAGACAGCAGAATAGAAACGACAAGGCAAAGTGGCCAAAACTCTCGACATGGCCTTGTGTCGGATACTTAGGGCACCTGTGAGAGAGACAAAGAGTCCCGTCAGTAGCAAAATACGGAGAACTGGGCGCACGGATGGCACGGCTGGGACGGCTCGGGGAGCACGAGAAGTGGCGATTTGGACACAGTACGTAGTTGGCGTAGGACAAGGTCTGGACGATGATGGCTGATGCGTAACCTTAGCTGATCGTGATGCGACTTGCATAGAATCCCATTGTTCTGGGTATGGGTGATTCGGACGCTGAACGCCAGGGGCTGAGCAATGCCGTTAATCATACGTCAGATAGGTCCAACCTCATGCTCATGATGCTGACAATGGCAGCGATGGATGTTGTTCGTTCCCGGCGGATGATACGTACCGATAGTTGGTAGTACTACTGCCGCATACCATGTAGTTAGTAGTGATCACCTCTTCCATCATGTATCGAGAAGGCCACATTTCAGCCTTGTGCCTTTCATCAGTAGACGACAATGGCAGCGATCGTCGCGGTGAGCACAATTTTGTTGCTAGGGTCAAAGGTCATTTGCCGTCCACCGAGACTGGCTGGTTTGGGCCTTGGGGTGTCTGCACTCTGCTGCACGCTGCAACTCGTACCATGACGGTGGGCAGCGGACACCGGGGGATGCCGCATGTGACGCCCTGGGGGCCCTGTTGGCTGGGGGGAAGCCTGGGGCAGGGAAAAAAAAGGCCAGAAAGGGGGGGGGGTGCCAGGAACGGAGTCGTGGAATGCGTACGCCACGTCTGCCGACGGCTGTCGATGGAAAGCCAGAAATCGGGTGCGAATCGTTCGAGGGGCCAAATCGGCCAAGAAAAGCAAGGAGGCCAGGGCGTGTGAGAGGTGATGAGATCATTTAAATGCTCGCGGGGCGCTCGAGGATCTGGATTGGGCAGCCGAGATGGAAAGCCGGAGGTGTACGGGCGATTTTGCTGGGCGATTGGTATGGGAAAGCTTAAAAAAGAATAAAAGGGCGATTCGATGTTCGATGGTCTCGACCGCGATGATCACGCCAAAACTCGATTTGTGGATGATGAGAACGGTTGGTTGAGATCAGGCGATCACACCCCCCGAGTGGACTGAGTGGACTGAGTGGACTGCTGGTGCAAGACGGAAGAAGCGAGAAGTGGCAGAGTGGCACTGTGGCAGACGGTGGCAGTACCCACAACGGGCAACCGTCGGGGCGGAGGCCAGGTGGTTTTCGTCATGCCCCAGTGCGACTGGGCTCGCAGAGAGCACCAGTGTACTACCACCAGTACTTGTGACCCGAGTACCCGCTCCAGCGCTGGCCTGTCCACGTTTCTTTACCTAGTCCATGTACGGAGTACCTAGTATGGAGCACCTTATTACCTTAACACCTGCCTGGGTGCGTGGGCCAGTACGGAAACTGGGTCAACGGCCAATCACTTGCAATTGGATAATACAATAGTGCAGTGCGGCAGCGCGGCTCGCCCGAACCTGCTCTCCCAGCTGCCAGATGCCAGGCGGTAGGTACCTAGGCGCTCCTGGCTGCAAGGCACCCTCCCTCTTCTACATGGTACTAGTAACTCCGCAGTACCAGTGTTGTTATTATTTCATTATTCTACATGGCACTGTCAGTGCCTGTGAGTCCTTAGGAGCACTTTAGTAGCATGACCTCTAGTAGACGGGCGAGGATCGAGATCCCATGTCCGCCGCATGACTAGCATGGGGATGCTTGTATGCTACTGCTCTAAGCTGCTAGAAGTGGGGACCTATGATGTATGAGCGCGCACCTCAACAAGTCAAGTCTGCAGCCGGCCCAGCGTTTCTCCCGACTTTGACCTCCTTACTCTTCCAACTTTGGTAACATTTGAAATGCATGGCCACGCCTTGTCGCAGAGGGCGCGCATGTTCCATGTCGCATGGCGACATGGCTCGTGCGTGCTGCCAGTATCAGGACGTGGATCGGTGTGAGGTGGTCGGGATCGCGGTGAAAGGCGCCGAACGGCGAACAAGTCAAGCTCGTCTGCCAGTGTCGCGTCGGGTCATTGGGCAATGACCCATCCACCACACGCGGATGGGCACATGGGCCGGATCGAAGATGTCCAAAGTCTGTTGATCTACTGGATATTACATAGTAGCACGTCCACATGGCCAGCCCGTCTGCCTGTCAGACTCAGCTGCCAAAGCTGGCCAGTCCTCCTCGCACACAGCCTACAGTGGTTGCCGGAGCGGAAACTCGACGTCTTGGCCGGGGATTGACTGGTCAAGGGCGGACGGGAACCGACCGACGCTACTCATGATTGCCCCCCTAAGCGATGACAGCAGGCCCGGGGGCTTGGGGGGTTTGGGGGCTTGGGTCAAGGGGGAATGACGCCGACGTCAGCGTTTTGGAGTTGGGACCACCCACCAGCCACCGAAGGAAGGCGTTCTGTCACAGTTATCAGCCAGGTGAGTATCAGAGACACTATGGAGGGTAGGTTGGTATCGACCACAGCGAGGCCATCGACCATTTGCCCATATAAATCAGCGATTCGCTGGAGCGGATACTGGCGGTGGGCCTGTGGCCTTACAATTACGGGGCTGATCATCTCTCATCGACCATCGCATCGACCATGCTTCCACTTCCACGCCCACTCGACGACGACATTTCGATGGCACAGAGTTCGGGGTGGTATTTTTTTTTAATTTATTTTTGCCCATGAGCCGCCTGCCCCGGTGTCTGATCTACATACGGAGTACCTGCACTTGGTATTCGTAGCCTTGTCTGCTTATCCTGGTGGCTCCTCCTCGGAGCAACATGTGCGAGCTGTCGTATAGCCCACACCCCACTCATCCTCGCGTTCCCGCACCCATTGGTGTACATGTTATGGTACGGGCCTAGTGCCTAATACCAGTGAACCGCTACGACTGCGGACTGACACGAACCAGCGGCCCAGGAGTGCCTTTGTCGAAGTCCTGATTGCTGGGGATCCCCCTGGGCTTCGGAAGCAAGTGAACCCAAGCCCTCAGCGCCCAGAATTTCCGCTCCGCCGCCCAGCTTCTCCCGGTCCTCCACTCCACTCCTCCCACCACCGTCGTGCGGTCGTGCCTGTTTCCTCTCTCAGTTCCCACCTTCCCTCCCCTTTTCTTTCCTTCTACTCCATGCATCATCGCTTCTAATTCCCGGCAAGAGAGACATCGCCAGTAGTTACTTCCCAGCCTCGACCTCGTACTACTAGACCTTGGCTGGTATTATCTGGGGCTTGTTCCTCGCCCCTCACGTGAAACCCGGACACGGAATCCAAGGGCAACACCAGCTCCAGCACCGCGACCCAGTCTTCCGACGTGTGATCATCAGGTACGGGACCAGTGACGCAACTCCAGACCACGCCAGAGCTCAGCCTCTCCCTCACAGTCTGTTACACCTCAAACCGACTCGCGGACCCCTCGTACTTGCTATTCAACTCGTCGCCAAAGGTCTCATTTATTACCTCGCCCGCCTGCCTGGAGGTGCCTTGCAATTTGCAACCATCCGTACGTACGAACAAGTGCACGGCTGCTGGCCCCGTCATCGAGCTCCTGTGTACCCATCGGTAGCACACACGCACAAAGACACACAAAGACACCAACAGATGACCTGAAGCAGCTCCTTGGCTTCAGTTATCCAGTTGCTCAGTTGCTCAGTTGCTCTCAGTTGCTTGCAGTGGTGGGTACCTGAGCTTCTGCGGGCTCTGATTGGGCTGGCGCTCACATCGAGCACTACTAGTATATTGGTAGGCAGATGGTACATCGCCTCGCCGTGGCCAGTACCTCGAGCGTTGGTACCGGTAATAACGAAAACCAGGCCTCGCCATCCACCATTTCCACCACGGTCACCACCATTCCACCTCTGCCGGCCTGCAGCTTGGCAGCCCGGAATCGAGATATTCGACCTTTGCGCCTCTGGGGTGTCGGTATCCAGCCCGCAACCACCTCCACCGTTGTTCCTCCGTTATTCGTTATTCCTGCGCTGTGCGCCCACGGCTCCAACCTGGCCAGCTTTCTCGAAACATTTGTCCTCGTCTTGACATTGCTGTTCCTTGCACCTCTGTCTCGGCCTCGGATTGATGCCGACAAACCCCATTGATTGCACGATCCGCCTCTGCATCTTGTCGCATCGCCCTCCCAGCCAACTGGCCAACTTGCCAGCCTGCCAGCCTGCCAACCCTCGCCGACTTCCCACTCATCGTCCCGGCGGCCAAACCCCTCGACCGCCATCGATCGATCTCATCTCACTTGGATTCACGCTCATCACTCACCACATCGCCCACCTCCACCTCTCTTGCACCACTCGAGCAACTCTAGTGCCGCCGCGACGGTCACGATCATCGATCCGCTATCCTTTTCGACCTTGCCACCTGCTTCCTCCTCCGTTCCGTCTTTTTTCTAGCGGTGCCAGTACTGCAACTCACCCCGCAAACTTCACCACGAAAATCACCGCGGGCAAAGCACACCTTCCTCAACTCTACTCACCGACCTCCCGACGTGCCTTTTGTTGAAACTCTATGGCCTTTCTCATACCGCGACTACTTTTACGCTCTCAGTAACACCCGGAAGGCTCCCCTGGACCGAAACCGCGGCACCACACACTTCTTGTGTACTGATTGGCCCACTGGGCGACACAATCGCTCCTCGCCCGCTGTCGTCGCCGGGGTTTCTCTGGCTGACTGTTTATTCTCTGGCTGTGCGATCAAGGCTGGACTCTGCGCTCTTGGCTGCCAGCATCATCGGACTCTCCCTGTTGTAGGGGCTCGCCCTGTGATATTTCACTCCGCTGGACGGGAATTATTCGACGATTACTCCCTAACCTGGAATACATGTTAGCCCTTATAGTGCACCCTCGACATTTCAGTTCAAACCTCCATCCAGCTCAGTAACAAGTCCATCTTGGGACTGGAAATCAGGCTGGATGACTTCGGAATTAGAGGCCACTTTCCGGGAACTGGGGATTGCCCAGTATCTGGATTCTTTTGTTGACCAGGGCTTTGACACCTGGGACACCATCCTTGACATCCAGGAGTCTGACCTGTGCGTCCCCGTCCCCGTCCCTCCCTGTTCCATCGACTAGGTGTGGAATACTGACAGTTTGCACAGCGATGCGTTAGGCGTGAAGCTGGGCCATAGGAGGGTATGTCGGAATTAAGCTCCGGGTTTTGTGAGCTCGCTGACCAGACCCTCGTCTAGAAACTCCAACGGCGTATTGCCAATGCAAGGGGAATCGCTCCAAGCATCTCACTGTCATCGCCAAAGCCAAATACCGAAGGTGGAAAACGTGATAGCACTCGCTCCAGCCAAGGCCGGAGTGACACGAACAGCGACGGAACGGGTGTTGTGAAACGGAAATATCGCCGGCATCCAAAGGTAAACTTCCCGCAGCGCGGTCGGCCCCTAGCGCCGGAACTTTGACTGACTTGTATTAGCCCGACGAGAATGCGCCTGAGCGACCTCCGTCCGCCTATGTCCTCTTTTCGAACAGTAAGTTGCTCCCTGGGATTGTTGCGTGGGACCGGCGATTGCTGACCAAGATGGCTGTCCGGTGTAGAGATGAGAGAGGATCTGAAAGGACACAACCTTACCTTCACAGAAATCGCCAAGCTAGTTGGAGAGAATTGGCAAAGCCTCCCGCCGGGTGAGAAGGAAGGGTATGAAAGCCAAGCCAACGCTGCTAAGGAAAAGTACCACCGAGACCTGGTGGAGTATAAGAAGACACCAGAGTATCGGAAGTATGCGCAGTACCTGCAAGAATTTAAAGAAAAGCAGGCCAAGCAGAACCAAGGTTCGTCCCACAAGACGAGGATGCGGCTGTCAAGAAGACTCTGTCCGAACTCACAATCCTCAGATTCCAACAAACGCCCCAAGATCGAACCGGCTAGGCTGCGTCATGGAAGCACGAGTAGTAGTGCTGCGACTGGAGGCACCATCTCCAGCGGGAGTGGGAGTGGGAGCACAAGTATGAGGGACAGCAGGAGTAGCAGCGAAAGAATGCAGGGGAGCGAACCTCCGCCGTCTCGGCAGGAAAGGATGAACTCGATAAGTTCGATTGCCGAGTCACATCGATCGTTGACGGGCGACGGACATATGCCATATCCCATGGACGAGTCGAGAGTATCACCACACATGGCTGGGTTCGACATTAATGGAGGGCGCGAGACGGCGATTCGGAATGTACCCTTGCGAGACGGCGGCGGCATCAGAGGGGGAGATGGGGCTCGGCAACATTTGCCATCCTTGTCGGATATGCTTGACGACGGACGGCCGCCTAATTCCCCAGTATCGGCTCCTGATGGCAATCATTACACAAGGTCAGGATTCTTGCCCACGGGACCCCAACCGGCCATGTCGGATAGGGCTCCCATTATCCCACCGGCCGTTCGAGCGCCGCTACTGCGCCACGACGAGTCTTCGGTTGGCAGCAGCGGATCGGGAAGTCCATCAGGGTCGTCGAGCAGCTTCGGACGGCCTCCTGGCGACGGGCCGTTGCCTATCCACGCCCTCCTCTCGAACCCCGCGGCCCCGCGGCCCCCGCAGCCACGCCATAGCCAGGACACATCACCGACTTTTGGGAACGCACCCACTCCGTTGGAGTCGGGTAAACTTCCTGCCCTGGGCGGGGGTGTGCATGGCCCGCGAGGATATGGTAGCTAGAGCCCCTGCTCTCTCTCGGAATTGGTTGGCTGAAGGATGGCTAACGTGTCCTTTGTAGGCTTCCAATCGGCGCCATCAGCGCTTCAGCACATGAAGATTGAGCAGTCGAATGGGGGGGACGTTGTCATGACCTCTCCGTCATTGTCGATGGCGGCAACGCCCAAGGCGAACGGCAAAAGCGGGCTCGACGGGATGAGCGCGCTGCTTCGAGCAGGCGAGATTGTCGATCGTCAGCGTGGCGTGCGAGAGTGAAGAAGGAATGACGATTCAAGGATCTGAGCTGGCAGGGCCAGCGACACGTCTCGAATTGGGCGGCTCGGCCGGTCATATTAGCAACCCCGTTGAAACGATCGACGGTGGTTCACGCGACCTTTCCTATCCAATCCTGCTTCTCCTTTGGGCCTTTCCGCCTCCACACTCGTCACGCCCGCATGACTTCCCGTCGGTTTCGTTGTTCAAAAGAGACGCTGGGGTGGTTTTGGTGAGCATGCATGATTGAAAAGCTTGATCTTGATGCGTATACTGGCGTTTCTCGTTTTCTGGTTCTGGGATTATACATGGGATGATTTTTTTCTGCGAATTTACAGGAACAGAAGGGAAGGAAGGCATTGGGACGGGCAGCCCCACTGGCTGGGATATTGTAATCGGATGACGACCTGTATAACTCTTCTTCTTCTTCTTCTTTTCTCTATTACTCGTATGGTAAGGATACGACACGCACATGAGGTTTGGACGAAGATATCGGCGCGGGGGGGGGGGGGGGGGGGGGTGACGCCCTCTGTTTGTTTTGGATTCTGTTTTTGTATATATCACGGGCAACCAGGGCTTTGGGGGCCTGCGTGCCAGCACCTAGAAATTGACGAGATATCTCCCAGACGAGGACGGTTGGGGGAACTGTGAGAGGACTGGTGAGCTTGGAAGGGAACAGACCCCGGGTCTGTCGGGGGCCACCGTGCTTCTTTATATGACCCAGACAGTGGACTCAGTGGACTCAGCGGACTTGTCTGTGCCTCCTGGGGCGGCCAACTGGACCCCGAGACCCTTACCGTGGCTGACTCCCTGCATACAGATTATGCGAGCCGGAGGCGGGAACAGCGCGTACAAATACGGTATCTCTGCCTCTGATCCTCTGGCGTTGGCCAGGGTCTCTGCCGTATCAACGCACGACGTCATGGCGCAGCCGCTCCCGTCCTTGGTGGGGCGCCACTATTAGTATTCCGTACTGGGTGGGTAGGTGTACGTATTATCCGTACATGTACGTACGGAGCTCCGTACATGTGAGTACATCGTGCCAAATCTTGGCCAGTGGACGTGGGGAGTTGGTTTGGCCTGAGACGGCAAGGGACGGATTGAATGAAACACATGATAAGGAATGCCGCATTTCATGGCCATTGGGAGCCGCTGTACTCAAATGCTTCATCCGTTCCATGTCCGCCTCCGACGCCCGGCCGTCATTGTCATCAATCCACGTCTTCCCAACCAAGCCAGACAAAATGCTGAGCCAAAAAGCCCTCCCAGCCAATGCATTGTATCTGCTGGCATGCCCAAGTTAATGTATATAGGATGCGGCGCCTACAAACTCCGCTTGTGGTTTACGCTCAGTCATCAGACACATCGATCATAGCCCCTTCCCGATCACTTGCTGCTGCTGCTGCTGCTACTCGCCGCCCTCCGTGTTCTCAGCCGTCCAGTCCTTGCGGATGGTCAGGTCAGATAGATCCTGCGTCTTCTCGATCACCAGCCCCCTCTCGTTGGCCAGGTGGAGCAGCGAGATGAAGCAGAACGACGTCGAGATGTCGTCCATGATGGGCTTGGGATAGACCGACTGAAGGTTGTTCATGACTGACGTGAACTTGAGCGTGGGGTCCTCGGCTGACGGGTTGGGACCCGATTCTCCTGCTTCCGGCGGCGTCATCAGACGAGAGCTGTTCGGCGGCTGCCTTATATGTTAGCACTGTTCATTGCGTCTGGGGCTGAGTTCTCTCTCACCTGTAGCCTCTCCAGGTCCATTCCCCGCCACATCTCCTCCTTCAGCCGCCGCACATCAACCTTCTTTGCTACTCGCGCATACTGGACATATTCTGGCCGAACTCTCCTGGTCGAAGTAATTAGGGTCGTGCCGTACGCCCCATTCGTGGCATTTGTCGTCTCTCCATTCAGTATGGCTGTGAGACCCATGTCGTTGGTAAGGCCCGGGTCGCCCTCAGGGGTAAACTGCTCCCTGGCATCGGCAAACTCCAGGTCCGTATCATCCATGTCATCACCACCAGGGAATGGCATGGCGTCATCCTGGAAGAAGTTGGCATCGTAGTCACCCTGCGGCATCACCGTGTCATCATTATCCTGCGGGGCATTTTGCCTTGCCCAGAAGGCCTCGTCCATCTCCCCGGCGGGGGCTTCATCCAGGTTCGCGTTGCCGAATCCACCTCGGCCCCCGAAGCCAGTCCGCCTCCGGCCAATGCGGGCCTTGGGTTTGAGGAAGAGACTGAGGAGCGACTTGGAGTTGAAGTGCTTGTCGTCGGGGAGCAGATGGCGTGACTTGGACTTCCAGTCCTTCTTGGGCATGCTGATGGCCGTATTGCTGGCGGCCTGGGTGTAGAGGGTGTCGTGGGTGCTGGTGTCGAGGGGTGTGGAAAAATCAATCTCGAATGGTTCCTTCTCCTTGCGCTTCTTGGTCTCGGTGGCTGGCTTGTCCCCGTCCTTGATTTTCCTGATCCTCCAATGCTCGGCGCTGGTCCAGTTCTTTTGCAGCGCCTGGTCGAAGAAGCTGAGTATGTCCTCGTGCATCTTGTCCGCCTTCATGGCATTGCTCATGGAGACGACGTACTCGCCCTTGTCGTCGAACCCGTCGCCATCCCCGTCGCCACCTTCGCCGCCGAGGCCAGCATCGTACACACGCATCTGGGGTTCCAGGGCAGCATCGCGCGCCCATGCATCACCACCCTCACCGAATGCCACGTCGCCCCCGGCGTCAAAGCTGCCAAGGCCAAGGTCGTCGTCGTCGAAGCCGAGAGCGGCCTCCCCATCGATCAGCATGCCCGAGATGTCGCCGTAAGCGCCCGGGGTCTTCTCCTTATCCTGATCCCTCCAGTCATCTGGGGCCCTGAGGAAGGGGATATCGGTGGTTCCTGAAGGGTCTCCGAGGTCGAAATTCTTGAGCGAAGGACACACGTCGAGTTCATCCAGCCGGCCGAGATCGGGGAAGAACCTCTGGCGAATAGAGACCAAGTCAATCTCAACATTGGCCTCTTCCTCGTCCTCGTCCAGCTCGGGGACTTCCACCTCCTGGCCCAGGTCCATCTTGGATATGTTCATAGACTGGTCCTCGCCCTCTTCCGCTCCTCCCTCCTGCTCCTCCTCTTCAGCCTGGACATCCTCCTTCTTCCCGATCGCAGCCTCGTCCACGGAATCGTCGCTGCTGTCAAAAACAATCCGACCTTGGGAGTCAATCATCAGATGGTTGAGGAGGAGTCCCTTGGCGCCGCCTTCGTCGAAATCGGCGGATGCTTTCTTGAACAGGGGGTCGACAGAGAATTCCAGCTCAAACTTCTTGAGCTGTAACGAGTTAAAAGACGGGGCCAGCGTGGCTTCGGACCTGTGGGACTGTAAAAAAAAAAAGGTTAAGTAAGTCTATAGAGGTTTCATCGGAGAGTTCGGGATAGGGACCCAACCAACCTTCTTCTTGGGCTTCTTCTTGACGTTCCCGTCCTCGTCGAGCTCTTCGTCGCTCTCGTCCCCCTCGCCTTCCTCCCCGTCGCGGCCCTTCTTCTTGTTGGTGTTGCTGTCGGCCAGACCACTCAGCAGCTTACCCGTCTCGGTGGCGACGCTGTCGATGCGGTTGGTGTAGATCTTGACACAGCCGTCGAGGGTGCAGCTGGCCTTTTGGAAGTTGACGCCGTCGCCCTCCTTCAGCAGGGACATGTCGTGGAAGTAGTCGATGAGGGCAAAGTTCCAGGAGTTGGTGGCGTTGATCTTGTTGTCGGTGGCCATCTTCATCCACTCCTCAAAGTTGGCGAGGATGGGGACGCGCTTCATGGGGGTGACGACGCCGCCGACGGTGACGTCGTCGCCATCGTCGACTTGGGCGCGGGATCTCCGCGGTGTCCTGGGGCTAGACCCGGGGGATGAATTCTCGAGGTCCTCCAGCCTGGAGGTGCTTTTGCGCGGCGTCGTGGTTGCCGCGGCTTTGATCTCGTTGATGTGTTTCTCCTGGAGCGCTTTCCGCGAGTTCATGCGCTGGCCTCTTTCCTGGGCATCGTCGTTCAAGGGAATCCTGGGTTTGAACGGTCAGTACTGGGGCCCCTCGTCTGTCTGAGTATTGTGTATACGTATGTACATATCTATGTACGCACTTTATGGGTGATTTGAAAGGGGATCCTGACGAGCCAGAGGTGGCCTTGACGCTGCCCGCGCGGGGCACTTGGGCAACCCGGGGCATTCTGGAGGTGATTGGGTCGCCCCTTTGCTTGCTGCAGCGTGCTGGGCCTCGTTCGTGATGCAGTGCTGGTCGGGCAGAGACAGGTATGCGGGCGAGCAGTCGCTGGGCCGTGGCGCGCGTCGTTGTGGTGTTGCGCCGCCGGAAAGTAAACAAAGAGCTAAACAACGGTTGGTGCCTGCAGCGTCAGGCATCCACCGATCCACGAAATCAGCCATGATTTCAGCGCGTCTAAGTTGGCGGAAGGGCTTGGAGGGGTGGCCAGAAGGGGGGCAATTGGGGGGCACGGTGTCGTGGCGCAGCCGTTGGGTTTCAAGCCACACCTAGACTCAGATAGGCAAGCGGCACCAGAATCACCAGCATCATAATCAAGATCGGCCGTCTCACCACTGTGCCAAGCCTTCCCCCCAGTCTGCCAGTCGTCCCCCAGCTTGCCATCCGCCCGTCCACCTCACCACCTACTAGTTAGACCTGCCCACGCCGTCTGCCGTCTGTCCATCGTCATACTCCTCCATTGCATTGCGGCCAGACGGCCTTACGACTTACGCCATCAACCATGCCCGGAGAACCTGACACACGCAGTCTTTGCCTCTAGATCGGTGCCCGGCTGTTCCAATAACGGTCCAACGACGACTTCACCACTGCTAGACTACCAGGGACCTGAGGCTGCTGCTTGATTGAGCACCGCATGGCATGTCGCCCCCCTATGAGACAGCATGCCCTACTTCACCGCCCTAGGACGCCCTCGAGGCCCGCGAAGCCCTCGAGGCCTTCGAGGAAGTCGCCTGAGCTCCCGCCCATTCTACACCACCGTCTTCCTCTTATCGCTGCTGGCCGCCTACTCGTTCCTCGCGCATACGTACCGTGGCGACCAGGATGACCATGACCATCTCCAACTGCTCACCAAGCGCAGTGGCGCTCCCGAGTGTGCCGATGTCCGCCGCGCTGACGACCAGTGTGCCTTCGTCAAGGAGTTCTGCGTGGATGACGACGCTGGGCTCATCCCCTACCTGACCTTCTACTACTGTGGCCTCGGCAATGTCAAGGGCCTGGCCTTCATCCTCCTCGTCGCGTGGCTCGGGCTGCTCTTCACCACCATTGGCATCGCGGCGAGCGACTTCTTTAGCGTCAACCTGAGCACCATCTCCACCATGCTCGGGCTCAGCGAGAGTCTTGCCGGCGTCACCTTTCTCGCCTTTGGCAATGGCTCTCCCGATGTGTTTAGCACCTTTGCGGCCATGAACTCCAACAGCGCGAGCATGGCCGTGGGTGAGCTCATTGGCGCGGCCAGCTTCATCTCGGGCGTCGTCGCCGGCTCCATGGCCTTGGTGCGCGAGTTCCGTGTTGACAAGAAGACGTATGCCCGGGATATCTGCTTCTTCATCGTGGCCGTCGGCTTCACCATGGTTTTCTTGGCCGATGGCCATTTGCGCTTCTGGGAGTGCTGGATCATGATTGGATATTATATCATCTATGTGTTGACCGTCGTTGGCCAGCATTGGTACACAACAAGACGGAAGAGGCGTTTGCGGCGAGAGGGCGAGGCCCGGAGCCACGTCTATGGCTCTGTGGGAACGTCCGTAGACGAACTGGCGGGGGAGCCATACCGAGACGAACCAGATGATGCTGATCACGATCATCGTGCCGACGATGACGTTTCTGCGCTAGAGCATGGCCCCAGGATTGAGATTGACGGCCACCCGGCTCCCGAGCCCGATGTTGATGTTGAGGGGGACGAGGAGGATCACGAGAGACTGGTGGCGGCTGAGGTAGCCAGCAGCATGAGGGTGCTCCGAACCAGGGGGAGGCGGAAAAACACCATCAATCCCATCCGGCCCAGCTTGGTGGGTGCCCTGGAGTTTAGGTCGGCCCTGGCGCAACTCCAGCGTGAGAGTAATCTGAGAATGTCCACCATCAATGGGCACGGGAGAAGTCTTTCCGAGGCCCATCTCCCCAGCAGGGGACGCAGGCGGACGACGGGCGCTCAATCAGTCGTGGAGCATCGATTTCCTCACTCCATGGCTGTCCCGGATGAAGTTGCCTCTGGGAGGGCAAGGGCTCTGTCGTCGGGCAACCAACCATCCTCCAGGACGTTGCCTCCAGAGATGCTCGGATCATCCCCTGATCCGAATGTTCCTCAGCAGGGGCACCTGGGCTCTGACCGGCAAAGCCCAAGCCCGGAACCGGTGTTTACCATAGGTGGCAACCTGGCTCCTCCGCCTGTCGGGACGCCGCAGCTGTCTAGTGGCTCGGTAAGCCCCATGACTAGCCAGCCTCAAGGCGATGGGCATGGCGTGCACCCGGGCTTGCACCTCCAGATCCCTGGCAGCCATAATAGTAGCCAGAGTGGCGGGTCCTCTCCCAGCTCGCCGTTTCCCATGTACACCGACTCGCCTGCCTTGCTGACACCTCTTCCGGAGGGAGAGCGCTCCGAGTTCATGCTGCCTGGGCCTGCTCACCGCAACCGTTCCTTTGCCGACCTCCAGGTCCCTGCAGAGCAACCTCGACCGGTGAGGTGGTGGCCGTATTCTGTTCTGCCACCCCCGCATGTCCTCTACGCGACATTGTTCCCGACTCTGCAAGGGTGGAAAGAGAAGACAATCTGGGACAAGCTGGTCAGCGCCATCTCCATCCCCAGCATTTTCCTCTTGGTCATCACGCTGCCAGTCGTAGAAGGCGATGCTGGCGATGGAGACTCGGTGGTCGATACGGTGGTCGAACCCTTGGCCACACGACATGCCAGCCACGTAGCGTCTGCTGCCTCGGTTGAGCCTCACATCCACCAGCGCGAGTCGGAGTGGCAACGTTACCGAAGGCGTACACTGAGTCGGAATGGCAGCTATAACTCACTCCTGCTGTCCACGCCTCCCTTGGTGGCATTGGATAATGAGGACACGCTGGTTGACCAACCATCCCAAGTGGTGTTCCAGCCGGAGTCGCCGTTCAACAGGAAGCCTGCATCCGAAATACCCTCGATAGAGAACGCAAATGATGAGACACTGCCGTGGAACAGGTGGCTCGTCTGCCTCCAGCTCTTCACCGGGCCACTCTTCAGCGTCTTTATTCTTTGGGCGAACCTGTGCGAGGACTTTGAGTCGCCGGGCAAGGTGCTTGTCAGGATGATCCTGTACACGCTGCTGGGCTCGTTTATTCTACTGGCCGTACTTCTCGTTTTCACGACGGAGCAGAGGAAGCCCAAATACCACTACATCCTCTGCTTCCTGGGCTTCACCATTAGCATTGCCTGGATATCCACGGTGGCTGGGGAGGTGGTTGGCGTTCTGAAGACTTTTGGGACCGTTCTCGGTATTTCGGAGGCCTTGCTTGGCCTGACCATCTTCGCGGCTGGAAACAGCGTGGGAGACTTGGTTGCGGACATCACGATAGCACGGCTTGGCTACCCCGTGATGGCTTTGTGAGTTCATCATGCAGTGTAACCCTTTTTTTTTTTTTTTGGAGGAATTAGAGACTAACGCGGGAGACGACAGGTCGGCTTGTTTCGGCGGCCCCATGCTGAACATCCTGCTGGGTATCGGCATCGGAGGAGTGCTCATGATGGTGAAGAAGGCGAACCACAAGCATCAGAAGCACCCAGACAGACCACCCAAGTACGGGCCATACCCGATCCAGGTCGGGGGCACGCTCATGATCTCGGCCATCACGCTGCTGGTGGTCCTGGTGGGGCTCCTGATTGCTGTTCCCATGAACAAGTGGATACTGAGCCGCAAGATTGGCTGGACTCTGATCACCCTGTGGACGGTCAGCACCATTGTCAATGTGATGGTGGAGGTGACGGGCGTGTGGGGAGACGTTGCATAGGCTATGGTAACTAGATGGAGGAGATGGGATAGAGCGTTGCTTGGACTGTATAAACACCTGTCGCATACATATACGAATACCTCTTTTGCTTGATCGAGTCGATTTGAATCCTCCATGGTGGACTGATGTGTTGGCACTAAGTGATGCTACGTGTTAATATATAATAATATATAATGAGGGCGGTAGTGATCTGCATTCTGCGGGTAGTCGCGCCCCTTCCAGGAGGTTGTTGCCCAACTCCATGCCAAATCCCCTGCCCCTCCCCCACCTTGGCTCACCGCCGCCCCGCACCAGCTCCTCCTGAATCCTGATGAGCATCCCTTTCTTTTGGCTTCTGAATCCCCTCCTTGCCCTCCCCTCCAAGCCAATTCTCCCCCTCCACCCACGCCTCTCACCATCCAATTGATTTTACCAGCAGTCATGGCTGCTACATCCTCGTACCCTCCTCTTGAGGAGCGTCCCCTCAAGGACACCATCTGCCTCTTTGACGTCGATGGACCCCTCACCATGCCCCGCCTGGTACGTTTTCAAGCCAAAACCCTCTCCCCCTTTCCCACTGCTGCTCTCGCTCGCTGACCTCGTGCGCCCTCACCCCCCCAACAGGAGGTCACCCCCGAGACTCTCGCCATCCTCGCCGCCCTGCGCCAGAAGTGCGCCATCGGCTTCGTCGGCGGGTCCAACCTCCCCAAGCAGGAGGAGCAGCTCGGCAAGCCCGCCGGTGTCCCCGTCACCACCCTCTTCGACTTCTGCTTCAGCGAGAACGGCCTGACGGCCTACAAGCTGGGCCAGGAGCTCCCCTCCAACAGCTTCATCCAGTGGCTCGGCGAGGACAGCTACAAGGAGCTCACCAACTTCTGCCTGCACTACATCGCCGACCTTGACATCCCCGTCAAGCGCGGCACCTTTATCGAGTTCCGCAACGGCATGATCAACATCAGCCCCATCGGCAGGAACGCCTCCAACGCCGAGCGCCTCGCCTTCAACGAATACGACAAGGAGGCCAAGGTCCGCGAGAAGTTTGTCGCCGAGCTGCGCCAGCGCTTCGGCCACCTGGGCCTGACGTACGTAACCACTTGCCATGCTTTCTGACTGTTTCCCCCCCTCTTTCTTTGGAATGTGGCGCTGACCTGATGCTTCTTCCCCTACTAACAATAGCTTCGCCATTGGGGGCCAGATCTCCTTTGACGTCTTCCCCAACGGCTGGGACAAGACCTACTGCCTGCGTCACCTCGAGGACGAGGCCAAGAAGCCCAACGGCGTCTCCTACAAGACGATCCACTTCTTCGGCGACAAGACCTCGCCCGGCGGCAACGACTACGAGATTTTCACCGACGAGCGCACGACGGGCCACACCGTGACCGGACCCGACGACACGATTCGCATGCTCAAGGAGCTGTTTGATCTTTGATTGAGAGGGAAAAGCCGTATGCCATTGTCTTTATGCGGGTAAACAAAAAACCAAGATACACAAAGGAAATGAGTGACACGATAGCAAGCGTATGAAAACGGACACTTGATATGAATTGAGATGATCAAGTTCAGTCATGGTTTTGCTACGGATGGCTCTTTGCCCTGCACCAATGTCTCCTGTGATGATTTAACGGACCGACAAGTTGATATCTATAACACAATATGGTTCAAGTATGTATCCGAGATTATGTCGCTCCTAGCTACATAGGCTCAACTATAAGCTAAACTAAACAAGTCTTTCGTCTCATCTTCCAAATTCTAGATGTGGTATAATGACCGGCCCATACTTGGTCGGCGCCGTGTAGGCACCGTCACCCTGTACCACAAAATCCACCGCCAAGCTGAGCTTAGACAACCCTTGGTTCTGACTGCTAGCCAAGCTTGGGTTGGGGCTGAACGGGACCTGGCTTTGCTGAGCCATCGCATCCTGGTCGTACGCAACGAAAGCAACATAATTCCTCCGCCCCATCAACTTTTTCAGTTCCCGTGGGGCGCCGCTGGCGTCGTTGTGGAAGATCTCCATCATATCTTCCTTGGTATCCGAGACCTCATGTGTGGACTTTTGCCCGTTCTGTGGCAAGTATAGGGTCTTCTGGTTGTGAAGCATCTTCAGCACATAATTGCTCTGTGGAGAGGCCACAATAGGCGACGTTATGACTTGGTACATGGTCTTGTGATCGCCGGGGTGAGTTGGATCGTGGACGAGACCAGCCCCAGCAGCGTTGACATCTGTTGCAGAAATTATTAGTACTGAACACAAACGCACGGAAGCAACTCCACAACTTACCTCCTGACAGGAAAGTCATGCGGATGCCCTTTTGCTGAGCAATGCCCTGAAGCGTGCGTATGAAATACGTCCGCTCTATGTCTTTCGTCTCGTGCGTCCACATGTCCTTGAGAACCTCTTGAATATCAAGCTCCCCAAATTGATTCAGCACATTACCCATCAGACCGGTCTTTCCTACTGCCTTCTTGACTTGAGAGAAGCCCTGGGCCACCATGTCTTTCTGGCCCACTACACCAGCCACGGAGCTTGTGACTTTGCCAAGGATGTTGTAGGTCGTGTTGACAGCCTTCTTGCCAGCGGCCACAGTGTTTGCCAGGCTCTCGACGGCTTCCAGGCGAGGATAGACAAGTGGTACCGACACCATCCAAACACAGTGCTGTACACTCGGTGGAAGGGTCGCAATCTTGGGGAAAATGCCTTGATATGTTGGGCCAGCCATAACTCGGGCTTGGCTTCGCTCAGATCGGCAGTCTGGACCAACAGCGACGACAGCCGGGCCGAGGAACTTCACAAAATGCCAGCCGGTTCCTGTGACGGTGAAGATATCATTGTCAGTACTGACATTGCGCATCATCTCCCCAGTCGTATGATGCTGGAACAAGAGGTACATGTCAGTGGCGATACGGCCAATGTTTTTAAATATTGGCGACGACTGCATGTAATCCGGATAGGATCCGTAACCATCAAAGCTGAGGCGAGTGTTAGTGGAACGCAGTCAAAATACACAAAAGCGCCGAGGACAAGACTTACATGTCATGGTCGTCGATCTGCAAGATATGCGGGATCTGGGCAAAGGCCTCTCTTAGAAAGGGTTGGTCGAAATGGCTGGTATAGTAGTGGAAATAGGCATGGGCCACGTCTTCTTCATGTCGAGCCGTCCACTGAGTGTTTCTCCTGTTGTCCCTGCCACTCATAGCTAGCCACTGCTTGAGAATAGGGACCTCTTTCCACAATCGATCTCCGTAGATTTGGTCGCCTAGGCCTAGTTGGACGTGAAAGCCGCCGCACTCCACATTCTTCTGCAACACGTCCTTCCACATGAATCCTACACCACCAAGCTTGGCCCTTTCGTTCTGAGATGTCACTCCGGCAAAATCGTTTCCAGAATGGGCAATAAATCGCCAGTTGGTCTCGTATCGGCCTGCGACAACGAATTCATATCTTGTGCATCCCAGGTGCGAAGTAACCGCATAAGTCCAACTCTCGGTACCACCCTCTCCCATTTCTATATCGATGTCATATTTGTGGAACGACCAGCGCTGATGGGTATAGATAACGTAAGGCTGCAACTGCTTCGGGTTTGGCGAGAGGTCGACACTTTTGTGAAGGTGGATCGTAGGTGGTTGCGGCGAGTCGGTGACCACCAGGATGCTCCCGTTCCAGATGCCTCTCTCCACGTCCATATTTCCGTATCTCAGATAGGGTCCGAAGTAGACGCCATTCGTTGGTTGGATCCTGTACATGTCGACGCCAGCACTCGGAGGAGGTCCAGTGAAGCCTAGGGTTGATGGTGCCTGCGAGTTTGCGACGCTCATAATGCTCTCCGCGTACCCAGGGGTATGGGGAGGGAACATCGGTGATGCCATGCTCTGCTTTCCAAACATGGGGGATACAAGGGGATTTCCGTAAGTTGAAGTCGTCGGTGACAGGGGCGCCTGCTCATGCTGAATAGGGTTCGGTCCCTTGGGGAACTCCCACTGTGTTGCTTGTGTTGCCAGATGAATGTAGTAATACTGGCCAGATGTCTGGTCGAGGTGGGCGATCCAACCTTCAGGCAAAGGAGGAGGTGAGGCGGGATTCTGCTGCAAGCTAGGTGTCTGCGGTACCGGCTGGGCGCTTTGGCCGCCGTTCTGCTCCGGACGGGGATCGTTGGCGAAGGCAGGATGCCCTGGGTGTTGGAGAGCAGGGGATGCCATTCCATTTGCCAATGACTCGGCGTGGACATTGTTCTTGGCCGTCGACGAGGTACTAGCTGGGGCCTGTTGTGCTGCAGAAGTGGCCTGGGTCGGGTGCTGCTGCTGCTGCTGCTGTTGTTGTTGCTGTTGCTGTGGCCGCTGTTTCTCTTGGGGATAAGAGGATCCACCGCCAGGATTAACACTTGAATAGGCTGGAGGGGGAGTTTTAGCCCCCAGGCGTTGAAAGTCTTGTTCAAGAACGCTGACCTGCAGCGCTGGATTGTCTTGATTCTGAGATGACTGCTGAGGATGCGGGCTGAATGACTGCTGCGGCTGCGGGCTCGAGACGGGGTTCGACCCCTGGTATACCGTCGGCGGGCCCGAGGGAGCATGGTCCGGATTTTCTGTAGGTGTCCATGGTCGCTGAGGCTGTGGTGGTTGGTTTCCATACTGGGCAAGACGTTGCGCTGCTGCAGCGCTCTGGGCCTGAGAAGCCTGTAGACTGGTGAGGGTCGCAGTGCCAGATATGCCCGATGCCGCATAGCGAGCTTCAATACCACCACCTGGGATATTTCCAGGCTCGACGATGGGGGTCTCGGGGGGTGGAGGGGACCCTCGGTTTGCTCTAGTCGTGGACACGGAAGCTGTCGATGCAAAGCGGTTCACACCGGATTCGTTCATTTTGGGCGGCTGGAGTCCCGCATTTACGGAACCACCACCGGGCGGAGGGTAATATGCCTGCTTCTGATAGCTGGGATAATTGGTGGTGGATGTGCTAGCCTTCGGCTGCTGCGCCTGTAGCGGCCTTGCGAACAAGTCTTGGTCGTCGTCGGGGCTCGTCGGCGAGCTGATGGGTTTCGGAGCTGTGCCTCTTCGCTCAGCGAGACCTGGCTTCTTATCGATGGGGCTCTCTAGTCGAGGGCTGGTGTCATTGTAGGAGGGCCCTCGGGCTTGAGGGGGCGAGGCTCTGCGGAGGTCGTCGTCGTCTGGGAAAGGTAGAGGGGCAGCGGAACTGGAGGCTCCTGGAGGTAGAGGGAAGGTCGGTTTGGGAGCTGGAGAGGAGGCCGATGGAGGAGCTGGATACCGAAAGGCGCTTGACCTATCGGCCGGGGTAGGACTTTGAGGCTTGTAGATGCGCAGAGGCCCGACAGTAGGGCTATCGCCGTCAGCGCCAGAGGTGGGATGGCGGTTGGGATCCATGGCTTTTGAGTCCAGTCGCGTCACTGACGCACACCTTTACTCGAAACCAAGCCAATGGTAAAAGATGGGCCAGAGCTCTGTTGGGGTCGGAAGCTTGAGGCGGTCGCGTCTGAGGCCGCCCGGAGCTTGCTTGCTTGCTTGCGTGCCTGCTTCTGCTTGCTTGGCTGTGTTGGCTCGACCTATTAATGGTCTGGGGGGGTTTTCGTAGAGCGGGGTTGATGAGATGGGGGAGCGACTCCAACAGGCCGCAGAAACGGTCGCTGGCCAGAGGCTTGTTTCAAGCACAGACTCCGGGGAGACGCAAGAGGAGATGCAAAAGTTGGAAGAGCGAAAACGCGAGGAGGGAGAGAGGGAGCATGGATACTGGGAAATAGATATGGCGGGCGTCCTCGAGCTTTCGAGGGACGGAGCTGACGCAGCCAGTCAGTCCTCAGTCTTGATGCGCTTGGCATGGGGCATCGCTCATCACGGGCGGCAAATGCCCCCAAGCACGGCAGCCAGGTAGGCATGGGATCACTGGATCAGGCCAAGGACCTTCGAGGGCCCCTGGAGGGGTCCCACGACTTCCACGGGCTCAGGCTCGCACGAGTCGCATCTTTCCTGCGAATTGCAAGGGCTGGCGGGCTCAAGGCCTGGCGCCTCGGCGATCCATCCAGCGGGACGCGTGCAGGTTGCAGGCCGTGGAATGGCACCGTGATTGGTTGACAGGGGATTGGTCTGCCTTGTAAGCGCCGAGGACTGGACGACGACTGACGAGCCATGTCGAAGCGCTGGCGACTCGGGGCCAAGAGGAAAAGGGGTCTCGATCGGCGCCCGATGGAGAATTCCACTTAGACAGCTCGAGGTTGGGTTGAGAATGTGAAGGACTTGAGAGAGTTGAGATTTGATGAGGCCAAGGAAAGAACGGGTCAGTCGTCGTCGGACGGAGTCTAAAACACTGTCCGGGGAAGGTGGCCCCGGCACCCACCCACCAGCCCAGGAACAAACGGCAGCCACAGCCTGCGTGCGGGTCGAGTCTCGCCGGACCTTCCCGCTCGCCCAGGGGACTCGTGGTACGTTCCTTCTCTCCTGCCATAGAATTGTTCAAAATTGGAAACATCTCGAATTGCCACCTAAGAATACGGAGCAGCCCGCGATATTATGACTGCACTTGGTTTAGATGATCGCCTTGGACGTCTTTATTTACTCGTTTAAACCTAGGGGCACTTACTAGTACTAGTACGTAGTTAGTAGTGGTTATGCCATTTAATTTAGTGGAAGTATTACAATTTAGCACTCTTGTGAAGCATGTGCACCTTATGAATCACTAGTAGTATGAAATTATTTTCTTTGCTTTGAGCTACTTATAGTTCCTTTCTACCGTATGGCTACTTAAGTATTGAGCCTCCGCTGGAATAAGCAGCGAGGCCGGAGCATTCAAGGATGGTAAGTAATAATACCTGGCACTAGACAGGGTCCCAGAAAAGTGGGACCAACCACTCAACGCGTCTCTCCAGCAAGACGCGATCTGGGCGTCATTCTTCGCCAAGCTCAAAGCTCCTGAGCCACCCTCATCCGTCGTATGCCTCGACTCGACGACATCCTCTGCACTTCGCCGTCGAGATGGCACCGTCGTCAGAGAAGAAGAAGCAACAGTCTTTGACTTCCTTCTTTCCCCGAAAGACCATCAATGGTCTCGCTGCCTCCTTTGAGAGGCAGTCCCAGAGCCGCTCACCATCTGCTGCCGTCGCCGACGAAGCTCCATCCCCATCAAGAAAGAGGCCGCTCGAAGAGGAAGACAGCACTGGAAAGGAGAATGAGGGATTAGAGAAGGTGGTAAAGAAGCCCAAGAGCGACATCGTACCCACCAACGCCCCAGCCAAACCTGCGTCGGCTCGAGCAGAGCGCTACCTGTACGATGGGTCGAGCTCCTACGAACCCGCAGGGGACGACGAAGATGAAAACAACCCCGCTGTGAAGAAAAGGAACGAAGACCTGCATAGGAAATTTGTGAAGAAGCTTGGTCATCCCGACGCCATGGCATGGCGGAGGAGGGGAGCGCAAGATGACACACCGGCTGGCGAAGAAGATGAGGCAGAAGGCGAGGAGGACGAGGACGAGCTACCCGCGCCGGCCAAGACCAAAAAGAAAGGGGCAAAGTCAGGAAAGCTAACCCCCATGGAGGTACAATTTCTGGAAATCAAGCGCAAACACATGGACACTGTCCTCATTGTGGAAGTTGGTTACAAGTTTCGATTCTTTGGAGAGGACGCCCGCATAGCCGCAAAAGAGCTGAGCATTGTCTGCATACCGGGAAAGATGCGCTATGATGAACGTAAGACTTTGCAAGGGTTTACTCAATTATATTCGCCGGGTGCTAATGCAACTCAGATCGATCCGAAGCTCACCTCGACCGATTCGCCTCCGCGAGTATCCCCGTCCACCGTCTGCCGGTTCACGCCAAACGCCTTGTGGCTGCTGGCCATAAAGTTGGCATTGTGCGCCAGATTGAAACGGCGGCACTGAAAAAAGCTGGCGATAATCGGAATGCCCCCTTTACCCGCAAGCTCACCAACCTGTACACTAAAGGCACATATATTGATGAGGTGGGGGAGCTTGACCACCAACCAGGCATAGGGTCGCCTTCTGGTGGCTATCTCCTATGCATCACAGAAACAAAGGCGAAAGGATGGGGCACGGACGAGAAGGTGGATGTTGGTATTCTTGCGGTTCAGCCTGCCACAGGAGACATCATATACGACCATTTCGAGGACGGCTTCATGCGCAGTGAGGTCGAGACAAGGTTGCTCCACATTTCCCCATGCGAGTTCCTCATTGTGGGAGAGCTCACGAAAGGAACCGAAAAGTTGATACAGCATCTCTCTGGGAGCAGTACCAATGTCTTTGGCGACAAGAGTCGAGTGGAGCGTGTGGCCAAAGGTAAGACTATGGCTGCGGAAGCCTACTCTCACGTCACGCAGTTTTATGCGGACAAGGTCAAGGAGGTGTCAAAGAATGAGACGGCTAGTGCGCTTCTTGACAAGGTCTTGAAGCTTCCCGAGCCCATCACAATATGCCTGTCGGCCATGATTACCCACCTAAAAGAGTACGGTCTAGAGCACATCTTTGATCTCACCAAATACTTCCAGAGCTTCAGCACACGATCGCACATGCTCGTCAATGGGACGACGCTGGAAAGCCTGGAAGTTTACCGGAATTCGACCGATCATTCCGAAAGGGGGAGTCTCTTCTGGGCTGTTGACAAGACTCTCACTCGCTTCGGGCAACGCTTGCTTCGTAAATGGGTTGGTCGCCCGCTGCTCAGCAGAGACTACCTCGAGGCTAGGTTGACGGCTGTCGAGGAGCTCCTTGAAAAACAGTCCACGGGGCCTGTTGATCAACTAGAGAAGCTGCTTTCTACAACCAAGACGGATTTGGAACGCAGCTTGATCCGCATTTACTATGGGAAGTGCACACGGCCAGAGCTTCTCTCTGTGCTTCAGACTTTGCAAAGAATTGCTAGGCAGTACTCTACTGTCAAGTCTCCATCCGACACCTCTTTTGACTCGCCGCTACTAAACGACGCCGTGTGTGCGTTGCCCCGCATTCTCGACTCCGTTGTCTCCTATCTCGAAAGAATCAATCTCGAAGCCGCCCGCAAGGATGATCGGTACGGATTCTTTAGGGACGAGTACCAGACAGACGACATTCAGGACCACCAAATGAGCATCGCTCACGTTGAGCATGAGCTCGACAGCCACCGTGTAGTTGCTGCAGAGAAGCTCAGGAAGAAAAACGTCGACTATGTCACTGTCGCCGGAATCGAATACCTTATCGAGGTGCCTAATGGCGATATCAAGAATGTCCCCGCCTCGTGGTCCAAGATCTCGGGCACCAAGAAGCTCTCACGCTTCCATACCCCTGAAGTCCTCCGGCTCACGACCGAGCGGGACCAGCACAGGGAGGCTCTCGCGGCAGCCTGTGACAAGGCTTTCAAGGACCTTCTTGAGACCATAGCCGCCGAATACCAGCCCCTTCGTGATGCCGTTTCGGCTCTCGCGACACTCGACTGCCTCCTCTCCCTCTCCAAGGTCGCTGCCCAGCAGGGGTATACCAAACCGACCTTCCTTCCCGACTCGTCCGACCCGTCCATCTCCATCTCCAACGGTCGCCATCCCATCGCCGAGCATACCATCGAAACGGGCTATATCCCCTTCACGACCTCCCTTGCTCATCCCTCACCGCTAGCCCACCTCATCACAGGCCCCAACATGGGCGGTAAGTCCTCCTTCGTCCGCTCCCTAGCCCTCATCGTCCTCCTTGCCCAAGTCGGCTCCTTTGTCCCTGCCGACGCCCTTTCCCTGACTCTCTGCGACGCCATTCATACCCGCACCGGGGCTCGCGACAACCTCTTTGCGGGGGAGTCCACCTTTATGGTCGAGGTTTCCGAGACGGCTCGCATACTCCGCTCCGCCACCCCCCGCAGCCTCGTTATACTCGACGAACTCGGCCGCGGAACCAGCACCCACGACGGTGCCGCCATCGCCCAAGCCGTTCTACAACATGTCGTCACCGAGACGCGCTGCCTCACGCTCTTCATCACACATTACCAGAACCTCGCCCGTGTCGCCGACGGTCTCGACGGCGTCGCAAATGTCCACATGAAGTTCACGGCTCAAAAAGGCCCTGACGGTGAGGAGGAGATCACTTTCCTGTATGAGGTAGGCGAGGGCGTTGCCCACCGATCCTACGGTCTCAATGTCGCCCGTCTTGCGCGCATTCCCCGCAAGGTTCTAGATGTGGCCGCGGAGAAGTCGGGCGAGATGGAGCAAGAGATGAGGGCACGGAGGCTTAAAGGAGCCTCCCGAGCCCTGGCAGATACCATTGCTGCCGGTGGTTCAAATCAATTGGAACATTTGATAGATAGCATTGAACAGCTGTAATTATGCCACACAAAGAGTATCTGAAGGAAAAGGCTGTAATGAAGCAAATTTGTTGTAACAGCTCTAGTATTATGGTGTATGTAGACAACTCATAACCCGTGTCCTAACCCATTTTACGCCTTTACTTCTTAATTCCCATCCATGACTTATGCCGTCTCATCTCCCCATTGTCAATGAAACCCCTGTACCGTAACTTGGTGCATTATTTGATATGCAGCCACTCCCAAATAATCTCTGGATAAACGCCAATGAGCTATGCCTTGTATCGCCAGTTTCAAAAAGATACTTTACCGTTCCGATGGACCCGCGAAATGAATGAACGATGCAGTGTCAAACCCCCAGTTTAGATGGAACCTGCAGAACCTTGTCCTGGGTGGCAATCACCCATTCGCAATGTCCTCAGACCCCTCGGCTTCTTTGCACGCAGTTTCTTTAAAAATCGAAAGATCGTGCTAAGGACGTGAGTAATTCAGAAAGATTGGACTTTGGGGAGAAGGGGGTCCCGGAATTACAATTTTGCCATTCCGTGACAAATGATGTTAAGTCGGGTATCATGGATGAGGCTCTCCTGGTATCCGGGTGTCCAGAAAGACTACCGAACAAAAAGCGCGATGAAAGACCTCATACAGCATACCTAGGATGATGAACCTGAGTATGGTTCTTAGTAGTAGCTGTGCTAGACAATCTCACAGCTCCAAATTTACCGGATGGAGATGCTCATGGATGACCAAGTCATCCTCGGACCCACGACCAGACCACATGGATTCGGGGTTGAGGCCAACTTCTTTGTGATCGGAGGGGCAGTCGTTCTGAAGTGCATCGCATATATGAGGCTCCAGCTTGATCTGATGGCGAGGTTCCTGGTCACAAGCTGTTGAATAGCTGCGCTCCCGGCTGCCGTTAACGGTGCTGAACCCTAGAGGGGAAGGTGGTTGATGATGAGATATGGAATGGGTGTACGAGTTAAGGAAAAACCGGTCTTGCGAGAACAAAGGGTTTGTGCTCGCATTCGAAATTCCCAGAAAAAAGTTCGACCCTGAGCTTCTAAGTGCATCGTCGTGGTTTCCTTGGGGATACTCGTCTTGCTTCACCGAGACTTGAATATCGGGGGCAGCTCGGTAGTGGTCCTGTACGCTACTACTGTAGTTCGGGGCAGCAGAAAAAGGATACCGGGTCCCGTGATGATACGGGGGCGCTTCATTCATGGAGTACGATCCATCTGGCGGGGAAAACGAATCTACTCGGGTTTAATGATTTGACTTTGCCGGAAGGCAGCGAGGGCCGGGCTTAAATATGAGGCTTACCTGGAGATTGGTAGTTTCCGTGCACAAAATAAGGCTGGCCGTGAAACCTTGCGCGAGTCGCTTCCTTCCCTGACAACGTGCGAGTGGGCAAATCTCTAGACGATGGTGTCGGGGAAGCTAGGCTTGGATGGGAGATTGGGTTCAGTGTGTGCATAGAAAGCCGGTCACGGAACTCGAACCTGACATAAAGTTAGTTTCAAACGTTCCTGAGTCTTCGAAATGCATCTATCTACTTACCTCTGATCCCTTTCCGATTGAGCTGCAAAGCCTCCTCCATCGACGGCCCCTTCGCGAGTCAGATATGCTGCGTCGGGCCAACAAGAGTACCACGTACCCCCTTTGGATTCATCATCACGGAAAATGTCATTTGTCGGTCTAAAAGGCCCGAGAGACATGGGAATGTTCGAGCTCGTGTCCTGATCGAAACGATGCTTCGATTTTGGCAATTTCCCTGAAGACGCAACATGGTCGCCGGCCTCTTTCTCAACCCCCCCTCGTGGAACATTGGTAGAGATTTCGGCAAGAGGCTGTGGCTTTTTGCGTCTGGTTCGTGTGATTTTTCGTGGTGGAGACTTCTACATGTCAGCTCTGCTGCGTCCAAGTCGAGATGAAATATGCAAACCTGGTCTTCTTGGTCCGAGACTGGGGAGTCATCATCATAGACACCTTTGATTCGTTCCACGTCGAACTGGGAAGTCATGACAACCTGAGTAGGTGAAATTCCTTCTGAAGTTCTTCTCATCTTATCCACAACCGACCGGGGCTTTCGCTGATTTCGGGTGCGTTTCATTTCTTCGTTCGCAAGATCCATCTTTCCCATCCCAGGCCAAATCTGTCCTTTGAGAGACATCATGTCACTTGTGACAAAAAGATCGTCTAAAATCTCGGTATCGTTACCGAACGGGAAGAATCCAGAAACTTTGGGAGGGGTTGAGATGATCCCATCTTGCTCCGATTTGATAGCAGCATTGTCGTTGGTAGTTCGTCTTGATTTCTTCTTTGCCTGCTATGGAGGGAATTAGTTAATGAGACTCAATAGAAAGATTCAAAATGGAGAGAGGTGATGGACCTTTGATGGGGGCACCACAGAAGGAGCTCGAATACGCTTGTTCCTGGATGCTTCTTTCAACTGTTTGGTCCTCATCCTCTCGACAAGCAAAGGTTCGATTCCGTTTTCTTGATACCACTGGTCGTATTCCTGGGCAGCCATAGCGGAGGCCGCATCCTGGTGGGCCCTGAGTTTTGTTTGCGTCTCATGATGCAGATGGCCTTTGGAGGAAATGTGAGTGAGGAGATGGGAGTTGTCGGAGAACCGAGGCGTGTCGGGACAAACAAAGCATAGAAGCGGGATTTTTTTCTGAGCGCCGATTGTGATACCTTCCGCCTCTGTTAGAAGAGGCAGCGAGGCCATTTTCTGGTTAACAGGTTAGCCATTTGCAAATGTTTAAGGAATAGAGGATGATCGGGTCCGGAAGGTTTGGAGGTTGTCTCGTACAAACGAAAGAAAAATCGGAGAACAGCAGTCTTAATGCCTCGCTAAAAAAAAGTCGAGGAGGACAGAGTTGGAAAGGAGCAACAAGCCAAGAACCTCAAGTTGAGTCTGTGGGTTTGGACACAAGAAGCCAAGACGGTGCAATGAACGACGGGATAGAAAAGAGCAACTCGAACGACAGAACGACAAGGTGGGATGTAAAGGGAGGAGAGCAGGCGAGGGAGGGGTTTCACCACGGTAACTAAGAATCTTCCAGGAAGACACAAGGCCGTGGGGATAGAGATGGGAGATAGGGGAAGCTGAGAACTGAGGGACGATGTGCTTGGGAAGGCAAGATGGGGATTCCTAGAGCTTCTTACCAAAAAGGCTTTGTTCTGCTTGCGTCCACGCCTCGTCATTTTTCTTCGTGACTTCTGGAACAGAAGTTGCGGCCAATATGCTTCCAAGTGCCGGATAATGGAAGACCGTAGCTACCCTGTCAACTTCCCTCGCACTTTGGTCTGGGGGCAGCTGGCGGAGGAAGGGACGGAGGGAAAGGTTTAAGACGATATGGAGAGAGAAAAAGAGAAAGAGGGAAAGAGAGAAAGAGAGGAAGGGAGCTAAGGTTGGAGGCGGAGAGGGGCCATGAAGGAAAGGCTCTCGAGCTCCTACCCGAGGAAACCCTTGAGCACCTGCTCCTTCCCCAGGCTCAGCCCTTTCGCTGCCTCACCTACCAAAATTGTACTTACCTTCAATAGGAACTTTGGGTCACTTTATATTTATCCTGGGACCTCAAAATCTCCAATTACTAGGTTGGAAGATGGAATCTCATATCGATATCAACTTGGTAGTTATCTGTGATTCATGCAGGTAGGGGAATGTCCCCTTGTGAGCGCCTAGTAGGGCGAGCAAATGCGGACAGCATCAAGAACAGCCCTATAGAAATAAATCAGGTCAACCTTCGCCTCTTCGCAAAATACTGTAATGCATAGTATTTGAGTAGAGAATATGATTGTCGAAATGGGGTTGGAGTGACACACGAGACGAAGCGCGGCCCATTATAACCTCGTAAGTGCACAAGATTCAATAACGCACAACGGTGACGACCGCGATCACGACCAACATAATATACGCAAATGGAAAAGAGCTGGTTATATTGTGTGGGAAATCATACGGATGAGATATTGCTATGGGAGTTCAGAAAAAGAAACTGGTCGGCAGCTCTCAACTATGCGTACTGCCATGACATTTGCTGGGTTGTTTGTAATTATAGGCTGAGCAAGCAGCTCAACCGGGTTAGTGACAGCAATCAAGGAGAAAATTGACAAAGCCATAAAAGGATAACTGTCCAGGTAGCGGTAAGCGGAGGAGGAGAGTTGTGTGATCCAGTCGAACTCGCAAAGGAACAGCATTTAGGAGGCAGACACTATTGACCAACGTCCACGACAAGGAACTTCATGCGAACTTCGTGCACACACTGCGGATGGAAACATCGTTATATGAATTGCAGCTATTATTTGAGAGATATAGGTTCCAAACTACTACAAATGCGAAGCGATTTGCGCGATGGTGTACAGTCAATCCAGTACCTCCGCGAACGCCATCATCTTACAGTGGAGGGCCTGAAAGGGCTGCATCTGGATGCGTTTCGAGCTTCCACATGTTCTCCTCCCACCAGGCCGACGAAGACCAGGTGAGTGGGGGTATCTGATCATGTCTGAAGGACTTCACAGGGCGAACGCCACAGAGTAAAAGGCGATGCCCCTGAAAATACCAACAATTTCTTCTCCTCTCGCCTTGTATCCTGGCTAACACAGCACATTGTCTTTAGCAGGTTATTAGATGGCGAGAGGGGGCGTTGAAAGGCATCTGCTCTTCAATCATCGTTGATGCTTCTGGGTATCATCCGGTGGTGCTCTGTGGTGTGATGGGCTAAATCAACCCACATATCGCTTGACAATATTCTTTGGCATGCAGTAGACTGGATCCACAGCCTCCATGTCTGGATAGCCCAAGAGGCTTAGGCCAGCGGTGCCAAAACAGGTGTGCCACACGTCGACCATGTCTCCAGGCCTGTCGGATATGCCGCCATTCTCAGTGTCCTGGCAACGCAGAATG
The DNA here is from genome assembly GCF_050947745.1 of Amphichorda felina. Classification (NCBI taxonomy): domain Eukaryota; kingdom Fungi; phylum Ascomycota; class Sordariomycetes; order Hypocreales; family Bionectriaceae; genus Amphichorda; species Amphichorda felina. The sequence goes on from NW_028145049.1 coordinate 3,054,216, forward strand.
AAGTTGATCAAGCCCTCACGGTCGATCCAGTGATCACGGCCGATGATAGCTAGGCTGCTCAGCACCCACCAGCTGTAGCAGACATCTTCCTGCTTCTCAGGCCGGCCGTTGAGGCCACCGCATGGTACCTGTCTCTCACTCAACCACTGACCAAGCTTCTCCACATCAACAAGGTCAAGTCGCCCGGCGATAGCGAGCGCGGCGACGCAGGTGAAAATCTGACCCGAGTGCGACTCCGCACCCGGTCGAACGCCATAGCCTCCATCAAAGTTGGCGCAAGCTGCGACATAAGAGATGGCTTTGTCGGCATCAACGAGGGACAGGAGCCCAAGGAGCGACAGGGCATTGAGGGCACCGTAGAGGAAGCGGGTGTCTTCCTCCCCCCATTCATCTCCGCAGAAGGTTCCGGTCTCGCGGATTTGGAGGTCAGCTATGACTGTGATTCTGGTTAGATTGGAACCCAGTGGCAGGACTTGGGCGGCTCGTACATTTGCCAACCTGAGCTTTACCCTTGCCTCGGGCCTCGAGATCCTCGAAGCCGTCCACCATGGCGAGAATCTGCACAGCACTTACTGTGGACAGCATGTGGGCGTCGTGTCCGGGCGCAGCTCCAAAACCACCATTTTCATGCTGACACGATAGGACAAAGTCAATGGTCTCCTGGCGGGGAAGCGCATCGGGATGACCGAGCAGATGGAGGGCCGTCAACCCCCAGTACACACCGTTCAGCCGCAAGTGCTCAGTCAACCAATAGTCCAGCTCATCTTTCTTCGTGTCCAGGCTCTGAATATACCGGACATGAGCATCAGTGGCAAGAGCAAGCTGCTCGGGAGGCGCTGTGCCTTGGACCATGGCGACTGAGCGTGTTGGAGGCGGGAGAAGAAATGGGAGAGAGAGTTGGTTCTTGTTTCTGCTAGTGATGAATTTTGCTGGTGGCTCCAAAGTTGGGACCCGTAAGTTACGTAATCACAAAGCAGTCGCGGCGATGTGGGGCTCAAGTCGGTTAGGTACGATACGAGCATGGATTTTGAGCTGTGCATGTGCATCCGTATCCGTAGCAACTTTGAACTAAATAAAACCACGCATGCTCTCACGGTTGTTTGGGTATCGGCATTGAATAACGCTCACATTTGTCTCCCATTTGAACGTGTCGGACTGATCTGCAGGCTGATCGGGGAGCAGCATTCTGCTGGTAGTTGGTTGATATAAGCTTTGGCAGAGCTGTTCTGCCCGAGCGGTGCAAGCTTGTGGCAACTGACCTCATGGTTATTAGTGGACCAACCCCATAGACTTACACCTTTGTTTGTAACCTGATACTAACCTCCCTTGCACACCGCCCTTTAAACAATCCTTTTTAAATGTGTACAAGGTAGAAACGAGGCGACTTTTGGGGGTTTTCGGACACCGAGGATCAGCAATACGGATGGGTCAACGGGAGATACGTACTCGTACCTATCCGTACAAGTACGGAGTAGTGACATCCGGATCATGGATCCATGATGGATTTCCAGTTTCCACAGGGACCAAGACGGAACACGGAACCGCGCGCACCCACAGTGATGACCTTCGGACCCACGCACATTCTCGCCCCTAAAGGACCACATCCCAATCTGATGGGGCAGGATGCAGGCTGGTGCCATTGGTCTGAGCTGATAGCCCCTGGGATCGTTCCTCGTTTCAGAAAGTACCTAGGCCGTGACGATAGCGCTGCATCTGATGGGTCTCTTCTGAGGCTGCCATGTGTTGGATATCGCCAGAGAGTCTGAAACCTGGATGTTTTTGCCGGGCCCTGATATGCAAAAGTATGCGTAACTTGTAGGCGGTACGTACTATGTAAGCAACTAAGTGCCCAAGTAGATACGGAGTACTATCATGTTGATTGTAGTTAGTATTCATACTCCGTACGGCGGAGCGCATTCCATTATTAGACTGTGCTCATTTTATTTCCTCCTGTCCAGGCACAGAGCCACAGACAGAGCTTCCTGCCCAACGTGCTGGCAACACTCGCGTCTCCTCGCCGATCGCGCGCAGCAACCCCCCTCGTTTCTCCTCACGAAGAATTACTGCATGCAGCAACGGCGGCGACGGCAGTCGCAGCAGCAGTTCATAACGGGCATCCGGAGTCTCGTGGCCACCTGGATCTCTCGGTTCCTAATCTCCTCTTTCCCTTGTTGGCGGCGCTCGTCTATCGTGCAGTTGTGTACTTCGTACGAAGTACATGGTAGCGACAAAACCCCCGACCCGCCCACAAGCCGAGGACCCCTTGATTCCTTTCGCCAGCTCGTGTCGCCCGCCAATTTCCTCACCACCTACCACCGAACATAGCAGGTAAGGTACCTGTGACACCGTGACACGCTTTGCCGCTGTCCCAGCCCCTCAGGCTGCACGGGGCCTGACCTGCCTGAGCCATTGCGGCTTTGCCTGTTCCTGGCGCATGTGCCCACACTTCACCTCACCTCACCCATCAAGCTTGTTGTTGGAAGCCCACACCCCCCTTCCTCAGCGGCTCTCACGTCCAGACACCGCCGCCCTCCTGCGGCACATGGCCGTCTTGGTTGGTTACCTATATACGGAGGATTACATACATACTACATCGTCGTAGTGTTAGGTATTGCTCTCCTCGGGAGCTAAACATGGCACGCAAAAAATCGGCTCCTCAGCCGCTGTCGCTGCAGGATCCCAGCTCCACGACTGCTCCTTCCACCACAGCCGCAGTCCCAAACCGCATCCATCACGGCAGCACATTGTCCGCCGACCTCGACACCGTCTCCCCAACATCGACTGGCCTTTCGCCCGCTGACTCCCGATCGCCCGCTTCTGCCGCCTCGCGCACCTCGCCTTTCAGTGGCAGGTTTGCTGGGAAGCGACCGCAAACCGCGCGGCCTGGCCAGCCCAAGAGCCCGGAATTCGAGTCCCTGGATCGCCGACGCCCCTCCCAGCCCTTCATTGACGACAAGGCCCAGAAACCAACCACGTATCCTCACATAGCCACCTCCTACAACTCCTCCGCCGCCCCGGTGCGGTCAGCTTACCCGGAGACCAAGAAATCCAAGGGCGGTGGATTCTTCCATTTCCATAAGCAATCCAAGACTATCAGCCAATTCAGCAGCCACGCTCACCAACTCTCCGTATCCTCACGCGACGAGGCGCAGTCGCGAGGGAGCGAAGGTCCGGGCGCATCCAGGCAAGGAGGTATGTTGCAAACCTAAATCGCCTCAAAGAAACAAAGCTCCACCCTTGCAATAAGGGAGTTGGAATAGGGGGCCTCCACATCATCATCATCCATCATGCAACAAACGTCATCGAAACAATACTTTTGCGACCCTGTCTTACTGACCTCCCCTTCTAAATAGAATCCCCTCGCCCTATGGACCCGGACGACAACTCGAAGCCCCTGAACTTGAAAACATCGCGATCCGAGCTTTCACTTTCTTCCGCTGGTGATCGCGAGCCAGGCATTACATCGACCGTCACAAAAAAGGGCAAACAAAAGCCATTCGGACTATTGACTCGAACCAAGTCGACTCGAGATAAAGAAGCTACTAGCCCGGTCGAGGCCCACGATCCGATGCCCGCTCTGGTGAGCCAGTCAAGCGCGGAGGGCGATCTGCCTCCCCTAAAAACCGCCCCAGTCGCCCACGACCGTTCATTCCGCGATATGATGGATTCATCGGTGCGGAATCGCTCGGAGGACCGACTGCCTACACGCGAGGGTCCTGTGAGTCGGGATCACTATCGCGGGAGGGACCCAAGGGAATCCAAGGGTTTATCTGCCTCAGCTAGAGAGAATGGGGGAGGCTCAACATTTTTGAGCGGGCTTAAGAACTCATCTACACGGGCAGCCGGCATGTTTGGGAGGACCTTATTCGGAAAAGGCCACCGCAGTGCCGGCATATATGACGGCCACATGCCTCCAGATGATGACCACTACCAATTGAAGGTACTTAACCTCCCTCTTGCTGTGCAAGCACGCAAGACGCGCATCTCGAAACGACTTGAGGACTCGAGGGACAAGACCGAGTTCTGGATGCCCGCCTTCCCATGGAGGGCAATTGACTACCTCAACTACAAGGGCTGCGAGGTCGAAGGCCTTTACAGGGTTCCGGGCAGTGGCCCCCAAATCAAGAGGTGGCAGAGACGGTTCGATGAAGGTAAGTCATTTCCTCTTTGCCGGCAAATATACCTCTGGCTAACCATTCATGGCAGAATATGATGTGAATCTGCTGGAAGAAGAAGACCTGTACGACATCAACATTATCGGCTCCATGCTCAAGGCCTGGTTGCGCGAGCTTCCTGATGAGCTTTTCCCCAAAGCCTCCCAGGAGCGGATCTCACGGGAATGTGCTGGCTCCGAGACGGTCCCAGAAATGCTCGTAGACGAGCTGTCAAATCTCTCGCCTTTCCAGTATTACCTTCTATTCGCAATCACATGCCACCTAAGCCTGCTCCTGGCGCACTCCGACAAGAACAAGATGGACTTCCGCAACTTGTGCATCTGCTTCCAGCCTTGCATGAAGATTGACGCCTTCTGTTTCAAGTTTCTCGTCTGTAACTGGAGAGAGTGCTGGAAGGGCTGTAAGAACGAGGCTGCATACATTGAGGAGGAATATCGGCTACTCGACCAACCGCCGCCTCAAGGGTTGACAGCGCCGCGGGAACCTAGGCGCAGCGAGAAGAAAGATAAGCCGGAAGAGCCTCTAGAACCTCAATCAGACGATCGGCAGCGTATCACACCATCGCCGGACAGCGCCAGTGTGCATTCCGACCAGAGCTACCGCAGCGCGGACGAACGCCCCCTGACCCCGAAGCAAGCTCAGCTCCAGGAATCAGGGTCTAAGAACACAGTCGGGTCCCATGACTCGAGTATTTCGACTACGTTGTCTATTCAAAGCGAGCGAGAGCATATAAGGACTACCGAGCTTCGCCGACTATCCCCTATCAAGCCTCTGTCGCCTCTCGGGTTCAACTAATCTGCCTCGGGCAAATCGTCATTATTCGCACTCTCGGCAATGATACCCCTGAATATTTCCAGCGTCCGCCGAGTTACGAAATAACGCCGTTTACGACCATTTCCGCCTTTACTTGCACTGTTGACTGTCGATTTGCTACTTTGCTTGACTTGGGCATGCCTCGTTTTAGATGCCTGCCAGACATTCAAGCTCAACAAAAGTTGATTCATTGCCCAGCGTTCCATTATGGCACCGTTCCTCGGTCTCTTTCACTGTCGGCCACCACTCGGCAATATTGGGTGGATTCAAGTTCTTGTCTACGGGCACATACATCAAGCTTCCAGTTTTGAGCATGATCTCATCCCAACTACTACTACTACTACGTCTCTCAGACGCACGCGCGTGCCTACTTCCGTGCCAGCTCATACAGGACGGAGCGTGCCGTTGGCTCGCGGCACTGCCACCCCAGGATTATATGCCACTACTGGGGAATGGGAGAGCTTGTATTATAGGGGGGGTGTTTGCATTGGAGAGGCTCTTTCTGAAAGGAGTTGGATCATTTTTGGAGAACACGAGAAGGGGGGTTGGGTGCGAAGAGTACATGGTTGAAGGAATCATCTTGTGCTTTTATTCCATACAAACGTGAGCGCTGCTTGAGCAGGATCTTATAACGTTGCAAACCACAAAAGACGCCAGACCGGTAACGCCGTTTCCATGCTAACAATACCCTGCAAGGCTGTCCTTGCATGTCCCCAACCGCGATCAAGACGACTTATTTCTTCCCATTGGCCAATGCTTGCCTTGCATTCTTCCTCATCTTCCTCTCGTTCCTCTTGAGGTTCTCCTTGCGCTCCCTCCTGCCGTCTCCGCGGATGCTGGTGCCCTCCTTGCGTTCCCTCTCGGCCGCCATGTCGACCTCGATGATGGGGTCGTCCTGGCCCTTCTTGTTCAGGCCGCCGTAGCCCCACTTGCGCTTCCACTCGCCGCTCTGCTCGTCGAAGGCCAGGTTGCGGCGCTGCTCGCGCGTCTTGGGCTTGAGGCCCTTCTTGGCTGCGAAGCGCTCCCACTTGGTCGGCGGCTTGGCCTGGGGCACGGGCTTCTCGCGGGGCAGGCGGGTGGCGGGCGCGGGCAGGCTGAGCAGCACGCCGTCCTTGGTCGAGCTGAGGGGGCAGGTGGTCAGGAGCTGGTTGATGAGAGACTGGGCGCCGTCGCGGGCGACCTCGGCGAGGGACTGCTCGATGGACTGGTGGTCGAGGGTGATGGGGTTGGGGTCCTCGGCGACGAGGTAGCCCAGGTCGAAGGTGTAGGGCGTGGGCTTCTCGACCGCAACATCCAGCTTAGGTTTTGATTCCAGGGCCTCCATGATGTAGGTCGGGGTCGAATTGAGGAGTTTGTAGAGAAGGAACCGTATTGGCGGGTGTTGTCGTGCACTTGGCTGGCTTGGTGGGCTGGGACTTTTTCCTGATCTTTTTTTTTTCAAACCTGGGATCGATAAGACAAGACAGAGAGAGTGAGACCCCTGTTGCGCCGGATCAGCCACCCGCCGTTTTTCCGGTGCAGCGGTTCTGGCTCGCGGTTTGGCCTACCAACAACCGCGTCTCTTTTTGCCTTAGGTAATCCGCTTGTCCAGACTCGTCCTTGAGATTTTCCATCGACGACATCCTCAAGCTCCCCAGCTTGGAGCACGGCGACCTGAGTTTCCGACCAATTGGCCCCATGCAGCGATAACGCCACCCGAACCCCGAACAGATACATCCAACACAGCAGCCGCCATGGCTTCCGCACACTCAATGCGGTCGCTCATGCGGCCGGCCATCCACATCTCGCCGCGCGTGCCAACAGCAGCCGTCCTCCCCAGCCTGGCAGCCGCTTTCTCGACGACGAGCCACCTGGGTGCCGCTGCCAGCGGTGGCAGCGCGGTCCGCAAGGCCAAGACCCAGGTGCCCAAGAAGAAGAAGATCGTCGTGCACGTCAAGAAGCCCAACCCGGGCGAGCGCAAGGCCTTCCGCAAGCGCATCCAGCTGAGCAACAACAGCGCCCTCGAGGTCAAGGGGCTCGCCACCCTCGAGCCCGACACCATGGCCAAGGAGTCCAGCGCCGGCCAGGTGTTTGCCCTCCCCAGCGACGTCCAGGACCGGCTCCGCGTGCTGGAGGCCTTCAAGCACAGCCAGTCGTGGAACCTGTTCAGGAAGCCGCATCTTCTGGCGAGGAAAGAGGCCGTCGAGCTGGTGAGCAAGCTTGAGGCCTCGGCCAAGGACAAGAAGGCCCTGCGTATGGTTTTGACCGGAGGGAAGCTCACGGGCAAGAGCATTGCGATTCTCCAGGCTCTGACCTACGGACTCATGAATGACTGGGTCGTCATCAACCTCCCCGAAGGTATGTGTACCACAGACGAAACTTTTATTTCTTGCAATCAGATGTTCACCAATCTTTTCTAGGCCATGATCTCACCAACGGAAACACCGAATACTCCCCGGTTCCGGACACCGCCGACCCCGTCGAGTTCACACAGCCCGTGTACGCCCTCAAGCTGCTCATGGCCACCTACAACGCCAACAAGGCCGTCCTGGAGAAGCTCCAGCTGCAGAAGGACTGGTCGTCCAGCACCAACCAGAAGGGTGAGGGCACCCTGGCCGACCTCGTCCTGAGCGCCAAGGAGGCCGATTGGGCTTGGCCGACCTTTGCCGCCCTGTGGTCGGAGCTGACGCTGCCCGGGCGTCCGCCCGTACTGTTCGCCCTCGATGGGCTGGCCCACGTCAACAAGATGAGCGACTACCGCGACCCCTCCTTCAACCTGGTCCACGCCCACGACCTCCTCACCGTGCGCACCTTTATCGATGCCCTGTCGGGCAAGACGGACCTCCCCAATGGCGGCGGCATCATTGCCACCGCCGGGGGCAACAACTCCCCCCGGATCTCCTCGCAGGACCTCGTCCTCTCACAGATCGAGGCCGGTCAGGCAGGGCAGGAGATCCCCAAGCCGGACCCCTACCACAAGGGGTATGACGACCGCGTGTACGACGCCCTGAAGACCACGACGGTGATGCGGATGGGCAACCTGAGCAAGGACGAGGCGAGGGTCCTCATGGATTACTGGGGCGCGAGCGGCCTGCTGCGCGCCAAGGTCGACCACAAGACGGTCTGGGAGAAGTGGGCGCTGGGCGGTGGCGGCGTTGTGGGTGAGATGGAGAGGGCGTCGCTGCTGGCGATGCGGATGTAACACCAAATGTAGAAACCCATGTATTATACGAATGTACCTAGAACTACGAATAGGTCTACCGTTTTCTGAAACTCGGCTATCAAACTGCATATCAGCCTGATCCCGTGTGTGTGGCACTGGGGAGCAAGTGGATAGAGAGCAAGCGACACTACATCCATCGGTTGTTGCTGGGATACAGTGACAACCTGCTCCTTGCCCTAGCTCCCAGGCTTGTGAGGTCATACGAGTGAGTAGCTTGCAAGGGAACGGCGACCAGATAAGATGGGAAGAAATTCGAATTCAACAAACCAGCTTGGGTACCTAAAGCTTCACACGCCCACCCCCATCTTCACGGCCTACCCAGAATATACCGAAACGCCTGCCAGTTCCCAAATCCCATGACTTGAATAAAACACATTCCGGTCTCAAATGTCCATGTCATCTTCCGCGTCATCGTCATCATTACTAGCCGTGACAAACACCAATCTCGAGCCGTTGCCAGCAGTTTGCCAGATCTAGACGTAGTGTTAGAGCACTGATATGTACATGATACCGGTAGGATGCCGGTGGGGAAAGGGTGGTGACTTACATCTAGTGTTGTGTACTCCTCCAGGGCGTTCATCCATTGGTCCTCGGTGAAGCCCTTGGCAATGACGCGCTCCTTGACCTTCCTCATGCTCAGCTCCACGCCAAGCTCCTCGTCTTCGTCGGCGTCCTCAGCTCGGCAGGCGCCCGAGTCGGCCAGCGCCTTGACCAGGTTGTAGATTCTGCTGCTGGCGTTCAGGCGGCGGCCATTGGTGCCCGCCTCGGCGTTGAGGCTGTCCTTGCTGGCCTCGATGAGACGCAGCGCCTCGTCGACGTCGTCCTGCGTGACCTCGTTGCTGAAGCGCAGGCGCGCCAGGGCCTGCGACAGACGCACGATACCCAGAAGGGTACGGGGCGTGGTGTGGGTGAACTGCTTGCCCTTCTTCTCGGCACGCTGCTGCTGGTCTCGCATGCGGACGTACGTCTTGATCATGTAGTCGGACACGGAACCTGGCACCACAGGACGGTAGGTCCGGGCCTGGGCGACGTAGGAGCGCACCTCGTGGGGCGTGAAGACAACAGCCTCGGGGTGCTTGTTGTTCATGTGCACGTACGCGACGTGCTTGGCGAGCTGCTCATCCGTCTCGCGAGATGGGGTATCAAGCAGCAGGAAGAGGATATCGAAACGGGAGAGGAGGGCGGCGGGGAGGTTGATATTCTCAACGGGGGAGATGCGCGGGTTGTAGCGGCCATAGATGGGGTTAGCGGCCGCGAGAATCGATGTCCGAGCATTGAGAGTGGTGGAGATGCCAGCCTTGGAGATGGAGATGGTCTGCTGCTCCATGACTTCGTGGATGGCGGTACGGTCGTTGTCGTCCATCTTGTCGAACTCATCAATGCAGCAGATGCCGTTATCTGCCAGGACAAGGGCACCGCCTTCGAGGATCATCTCTTCCGTGACAGGGTCACGCATGACAGCAGCGGTAAGACCGACACCACTGCTACCACGTCCAGAGGTGTAGACACCGCGAGGGGCGACCTTGGAGATGTACTTGAGGAGCTGGGACTTGGCAACACCGGGGTCACCCATCATGCAGATGTTGATGTCACCACGGATCTTCATACCATCACCAACCTCCTTAGTAACACCGCCAATGAGGAGCAGGAGAAGAGCCTTCTTGACATCCAGGTGGCCGAAGATCTCGGGGGCGATGGACTTGGCCAGCATCTCGTACACCTGGCCCGACTGACGGTACTGCTCAATCCTTCGCACAAGCTTGGGGTCGACAATCATCTCGCTGTAAGCCTTCTTGTGCTGCAGGATGTGGTGAGCCTCGAGGTAGGTGTCGGTCAGGAGACCAGCCTTCATGGCCTTGAAGCCAGTGTACGGTGTCGGGAGGAAGATACCCGAGATGTCAACCACATCGCCGGGGTTGATCTGACGCACGACGCTGCCATAGCAGAGAACGGTCATGCTGCGAGGGATCTGACCGATGGGGACCTGCTCAGCCATCTCCTGGACCTTGACCTCCTGGAACGGCAGATACTTGGAGGCCCTCACGGAGTGGGTCAGCTGTCCCTTGGCCTGGTTCGTCCTGCAGTCTTCGGACGGGCAGGCGGTCAGGGGACCAAACTGCTTGTCGGCGACCGGCTGGAAGATTTCGCAGCCGCAGCGGTCGCAGGAGTAGGCATTGACCTGGACGATGGGCTTGACGTCGGACACTCGGGTGGCAATGGCACGCATGGTGATGAGATGGCCGAGGTGCTCACCGCGCACCTCGCGCACAGCCAGCGATTTCATCGGGTTGTCGAGGGTGCCTGAGCGAGGCTTGAAAAGGAGGGTGTACCGACGGGTGAGCTCGGGAGGGAACTTGTCAGTCTCCATGGAGGGGTCCATTTCCTGATCCTCGGACCAGCGCTGGTTCCTCTCTTGTCGGCGTGCGGTCAAGATGTCGAGTACATCATCCTTGAACCTGGGGTATATGTCGTCAGCTTGGCTGGATACAATTATTTTTTTTGAGAGATGGCGAAGCGAACTCACGTAACGTCCGAGCCTGGTTGCGGCATGACATTGTCGACGGCCCTGGACATGATCTCGACGTAGTGCTTCGTGTTCAACTCAATCGAGTCGATCAGTCGCATCTCGTCGTCCTGCTGCTGTTCCTCCCACTGCCAGCCGAGTCAGCGGATATCAGGGGGATCCAAGGCGCATTGCCGGTGCATACCTCGGCCAGATCGTTCAGATCGATGATGATCTCGTCCGAAGTGCGGTTTGCCAGCTTCTGCAGCTCGTTCTTGTACCTGTATTGGGGGATCCTTTTTTGCTGGCGCTCCTGGCGCCTCCGCTCGGCAGCCTGCTCATCCTCGTCCATAAAATCGTACTCGTCGCTGAGATCATCCTCGTCAATTGTGACACCCCCCAGGGCGGTTGCGAGGGTCTGCTCGGGCGACGTCTTGTAGTCCTTCAGGAAGCTCTCGAAAGCATCTGCAATCAAAATCAGCGTGGCTTAACATGGAGCCCTGGGCGCGTAGCAACGTACTCTGCTGCTTCTCGTAGCTCACGGGCGCCTTGAATTCACGAAGGGCCATCTTGAACAACTGCTTTGTAGCTGTTGTTTGTCGCAATGGCGGTTGTTGTTCCTTCGTCGGTGGTGAGCGAGGGAGGCCTGGGAGGAGGGACGAGATCGCAAATTCGTGGGCTGGGGAGGCAGTTGCAGGGATGGTGGTGGGTTGGGGTGTGTCTTGCCAACTGCGGCGCCAACGAGACGCGTCTTTTCGCGTCGCGCGTCTGCTCGCCAGCCACTGGTTTAATTGAAGAAGCCACAGCTTGACAGCCCCTGTGGCTGGCGACGTTGGCTGTGGCTGGAGATCCCGACTACGTGGCTGGTGTGGAACAGTGGGGTGCAGCAGCACTGTGGCAGTCGGCGACCCGCACGTGTGGCCTACCTCGGCTTTGGGGCCGACGTGGAGGAGCAACCGCCTACCTAGGTACCAAAGGCCGGGGCCGACTCATTCGGCTGCTTCTAGGGGAGCATCTTGTTGATCTTCGGTTTCTTCTCTTCCTGTTCCCTTTCATTCTTTTTCCTTGGTCTTCTTCGCATTCGCATCGCAGACAGCGGAATCTGCTCCCATGGCTCCCCGGAAGAATGCGCAGTCGACTGCGGCCGAACTGTCGCTCGTCCACCTGAAGAACTGCCTCGTCAACCTCCCGCCCACTCTGGTCTCACTGCTGGTCAATGTCAACACCGTAAGTAGATCTCTTCCCAGCTCCCCCTCGCTCCCTCCCCTCTCAATGGATCAAGTCAATTGACCGGCCCGTCCAAAGCCTGCCCAAAATGTCATTGTCGAGCTCAGCTTCCGCCCCCCAAGCGCCCAATCCGCCGGAGGCGCATCGGCGTCGCAGCGCTCCGTCTTCGTAGGATGGACCGGCATGCCCAGCAAGAGAAAGGCCGCTGCCCCCGTGGGGAGGGACGGCATCAACGGCACACGTGGCTCGTCGCGGGATCAGGAGACCCAGCTGGTCGAGATTGACGCCACCCTGGCCAAGGCCCTCGGCCTGTCCGACGGCCAGAAGGTCATGGCCACCATCCACGTCGACCCTCCGGTAGCGCACACGATCAACATCGAGCCCCTCACCCCTGAGGACTGGGAGATGATTGAGCTCCACGCCACCTTTCTCGAGCTCAACCTCCAGTCGCAGATCCGAGCCCTGCCGAACCCGACCTACGCACCCTCCGAAGGCATACCCGTGCCTCCGCACACCCTGACCCTCCACCTGTCCCCAACCTCGACCGCCAATATCAAGGTTGTGTCGCTGGATCCCTCCCCTCCTGCCGATGTGCCCTTTGCGAAGCTGTCACCCAACGCTGAGGTCATTGTCGCCCCCAAGACCCGGGCCAAGAGCCCACACAACACCGGAGACCACACGAGTGTCGCCAGCACATCCAAGTCCAGGCGCAGCGGCGCGAGCACTGTGCGCAGGCGGAGCGCCAGGGAGGAGGAGAAGCCGGTCCTATTCCTGCGTGGCATCGACCGCGCCGGCCTGGGCGACTATTTCGACGAAGAGCCCCCCGTCCAGGACCTGAGCGTCTGGGTGGACCGCGATCTCGTCCTCACAGGGCAATTCAACGGGGTCAAGTATGGCCTCGTGGACGTGATGAAGCCAGGTGGCCTTCAGAAGCCCAAGCCAGAAGACGGCTCGGCCCCCGCCACGACGCCGACGTCCTCCAAGGTCATTGCGCACCTTCGCCCGTGGGACGATCCACCGAATGGCCAGACAGCAGCGTTATCCTCGGCTCTCTGCGCCGCACTCGGGTGCCCTGGGCTCGTTGGGGGCGTCGTCAAGATCCAACCGGCGCCCCAGCAGCTATCATCCGGAGCCGTCCAGCAGGTCAAGGTGTTCCCCTTTGCGGCGAGCTCGCCGAATCAAGAGGGACTCAGGTTTGGCGGCGAGTCCAAGGCCGAGAAGGAAGAATCCGCCAAGCGGCTCAGAACCATCTACTCGGCGTCTGCGGGCAGCCCTGGCTTGCTGCAGGGTCCCATCACGGACGGCGCCGTGCTTGGGGTGTTTGATGGATTGGGGGCTCCCAGTGGATGGGAGGGTGGCATGGTAAAGTTTGTCTACGGATCCAACTCTGCTCCCCCAGAGAACAGCAAGGATGCGACACAGTGGCTGCTCGGCTTAGACAGCAAGACGCCCATAGAATTCCAGCAGGCGGTGCCACGACCAGCTAGCAATTCCGACTCGGACCTCCACGAGCTGCAGGCGTCTCACGACTCCCTCCTCGTTGGCATTGACTCGCTTCTTGTCAGCCTCCAGAAGCAGCTGGAGCACATGTCCTCGCTGCTGCTGACAGGTGCCATGGGATCTGGCAAGACGTCGATCGCCAAGTACCTGGCCCAAAGACTACGAGAAGACCATCTCTTCTACACCACCTACTTCCCCTGCCGCAAGCTGGTGACAGATGAGACGAGGATATCCACCATCAAGGAGACACTGAACCACCTGTTCATGTCGGCCAGCTGGGGTGCAAGGCTGGGCGGCAAAGCAATTGTGGTACTGGACGACATCGACAGGCTGTGCCCAGTCGAGACGGAGCTACAGGTAGGCAACGACAATGGTCGAAGCCGGCAGGTTGGCGAGATTATCTGCTCCATGGTGAGGCAATACTGCACCAGGGAGAGCGGCGTCGTCCTTCTGGGAACGGCAGAAGGCAAAGACTCGCTGAACAACGTCGTCGTCAGCGGCCATGTGGTGCGGGATATCATCGAGCTCGCGGCTCCGGACAAGGAGGCCCGCAGGAGAGTCATGGAGTCCATTGCAACACAGGATGCGACTCCAGCGGGCTCCCACACGCACGCGGGCGACGACAGCCGTCCAGCCACTGCAGATGGAAACAGCGCGAAGGGCGAGGATGCTGGCACCTGGATGGACGGAGGCGCTGAGGCAGACCCGGAGAAGCCACAGAAGGCTGGAGGTTTCCTACTAGAAAGCGATCTAGACTTCCTCGACATTGCCGGCTCGACCGATGGATACATGCCTGGCGACCTGGCTGTTCTCGTGTCACGGGCAAGGAACGAGGCCATCATTCGAGCAATTGGGTCCAACCCTTCAGACTCAGACAATAAGCCCATTCCTCTGGGGCGAACCGATTTTGACCAGGCGCTGAAGGGGTTCACGCCGGCGTCCCTACGCAACGTCTCGCTGCAGAGCTCGACGACTACGTTCAAGTCGATTGGAGGCCTGCACGAGACGAGAAAGGTCCTCCTCGAGACGCTCCAGTACCCCACAAAGTACGCACCCATCTTTGCGCAGTGCCCTCTACGACTTCGCTCGGGTCTGCTCCTCTACGGGTATCCCGGCTGCGGCAAGACGCTGCTCGCCAGCGCAGTTGCCGGGGAGTGCGGCCTGAACTTTATCAGCGTCAAGGGTCCTGAGATCCTGAACAAGTACATTGGCGCGTCAGAGAAGAGCGTCCGCGACCTGTTCGACCGCGCGCAGGCGGCCAAGCCGTGCGTCTTGTTCTTTGACGAGTTCGACTCGATCGCACCCAAGCGTGGCCACGACTCGACGGGCGTGACGGACCGCGTGGTGAACCAGCTCCTGACACAGATGGACGGTGCCGAGGGCCTGTCTGGCGTCTACGTCCTAGCGGCAACGTCACGGCCCGACCTCATCGACCCAGCCCTGCTACGACCAGGCCGTCTGGACAAGTCCCTACTGTGCGATCTCCCCTCGGCAGAGGACAGGCTGGATATTCTCAAGGCGCTTCTACAAAAGGTCCGGCTCGACTACGAGCTCAGCGAGTCGGATGATGTACTTCGGGATGTGGCGTACCAGACGGAGGGCTATTCGGGTGCCGACCTGCAGGCGCTAGTGTCCAACTCGCAGCTCGAGGCCATCCACGACGTGATTGATGTCAACGAACCGAGCGGTGCTGTGTCGAAGCGCCCCAACGGGGTGACAACAAACGGCAAGGCGAAGAAGACGTCGCCCAACTTTGTCCAGTTCCGGTACGGATCCGAGGCGGACTCTTCGGTGGCAGATCCGACGCCCAAGAGCAGGGCCGCGGCACTGGTGGAGAATGCAGCCATCGCGTCCAAGCTGGAGGAGATCAAGGTGGCGCGGCGCAAGGCCAGGGAGTCGCAGAGGGGAGGCGGTGGCAGCGCCGGGACGGAGAGCAAAGAGGGCAGCGAGCACAAGGAGGTGGTGATTGGGCGGGCGCACATTGAACGGGCGCTGCAGTCCACGCGGGCCAGCATCAGCCGCGACGAGCTGGCAAGGCTGCGACGAATCTATCACGAGTTTGTCGTCGGACGCAGTGGCCAGCTCAAGGACGGCCAGGGGAGCATGGAGATTGGGGGCCGCAGCAGCCTCATGTAGAAACTCGGTATGTACTACATAGTAGGAGTGGCGCTGCTGGGACGGACATCTGCCAAATCTGTATATATTGTCATTTCCACATGCACGACACCACCATTGATCGGCAAAGTGCAGTATGGAGCAATACCGAGTAGTGAGTAATATGCGCCAATGCCACTCACCGCAGGTCTGCTCTTGTTGGCCGAGGTCGTGGCCGCCACCCACACGGTTGCAGGGGTCCAGCGGTAGAGATTGCAAGAGATTGGTAGAGATTTAATGAGGCTCAACGGGAGCCCACGGCTCTCCCACTCTCCCACTTCCCCTCAGGGCTCAACTCACCTCTGGCCTCATTTCTTTTTCATCGCAAAGCCGGCGTTTGGCTTGTTTCCTTGCTGTCGTTTGTTGCTGTTTTTTTACATCTCGTTTCTTATGAATATAACGACTCATGAAGCCATGATATAGCCCCGTCGCCAGTTCGCCAGTTCACCAATTCACCAGGTCACTAGGTCACCAATCCACCATGACCCAGACTCGCGACTGGAACCCACTGCAAGTCCGCCGCAATGTCGACCACAGCATGCAGCCTGCCGTCGCCTCGTCGACAACGCTGCCTCGGTACGACTACGACCTTGATGACTGCTATCCGGACCTCAACGAGGGCCCGGATGTCTGGTCCGAGTACCTGCGCACCCGCATTGGCCGCCGTCGCCAGCTGTATGAGAGTCTCGACGCCTCAGAGCAGGATCTCATCCGCAAGGAGGTCCGTCGCATCCGCTACTTCCGCAACCACTTCAAGGACTACCGCGTCTTTCCCGACGACACCCTTTCCCTGGTCGCCCTGCTCCAGGATTCTCGTCAAAAGTGGCGAGACATTGCCGTCCGCCGTGCCCCTGAGGAGATGGCCAAGTGCCAGCGCCAGTTTGACAAGGAAGGCCCTGGCCGCAATGGCATCCGCAGGCGCAACCTCACCATCCTCCGCCATGTCCATCTGTGGAAGACGGATGAGTTTGCTGCCGCCCGTGATGCCATGCTCCCGGATGCCTATATGCCCGACCTAGACTCGGGTCCCGACAACAGCGAGGACGACCCCCAGAAGCCAGATTATGGCTACAACGGCTGGATCGCTGTCTGGGAGGAGGACAAAGGGTGGGTGTCCATTGACCACCCATTGGTCCACGGCTCGTTCCCCCATCAGAAGATCTCCATCCAGCAGTTCCTCTACAACAAGGAGGGGACTCCCCTTAAGCGCTCTAGCCGCAAAGATCAGCTGCGGTACTTTCACCTCCCGGCCAACAACATGAAATGGGTAGAAGTGAGACATACCGATAGTGTTCCCGTAGAACTCCTTTGGGACCTCTGCTAACATGGTGGTGCAGGAGGCCATATCCAGGTACTACGGCGAGGAAAATGTCGAGTTTGACGGCAAGCGCGTCTTGACGCTCAAGTACAACTCTCAGCGACTCCTAAGAAACGAGCTTTGGCGAGGCCAGCAGCGCGGAGGCCACAGTCTGCCGGCTCACGCTCGTCAGATAGGCCCCCGTTGCTCTGTGGTCCCCTCTGCTCCGTTCGACGCCAAGGACCGCACCGAGAACAAAGGTCACCCTCGCAAGGATGTGTCCATATCCGTAAGCCGACGCCAACCATTCCCCTTAAAATGAACCTCCTGCCATACTAACCACATCGCAGATGCCCTACCTCCATTGGGAGGTTGAGAAGCGCCTGCAACGAATGTCCCAGTTTGTCCAGGTCGCCAAGTCACAGAGGGACAAACTCCGCAGAGCAAACACCATCCGCAACAAGAACAGGATGGCCAACGTGGCTAAGGATGTGGCCCTTCGACCAGCAAGTCGCGCCAGGACGGGCTTTGAGGCGGAGACGGAAGAGATCACCGGTCGCCACAAGTGGCGGCCCACGCATCCTCTAGCAAAATACTTCTGGCGCGTGGCCAAACTGTACCAGATTATCGACGAAGCCGCCGATGGGAGATTGATCGAGGATCATCTGTTCGAGACACCACCCCTCCATATGCGAAGAACTCTGGAACAATTCTACTATTGGACCGCCGAGGATACCACCCGCAGAGATAGAGAGCAAGTTGTGTGTCGAGGAACGCGGAATTATGGAGAAGACCCTGATTCAGAGGCGAGATCTAGGCTCGTCATGGTCGATCAGCTTTGGCTGTGGATCCTGGACGACAGTGAGTAAATTGCTGTCAATTCATCCAACCGGGGGTTTTCTGACCAGTGTCCTAGATACTGTTATCTCGAGCTTCCCAAGAAGATGGGGTCGAAACAAACCTGACCCATCAGCTGTCCATCGCGGTATCCGTGATCGCCTTGGGGATCTCGATGCCGACGAGATTCAGTCCGTATACGACCTAGCATTGATTGTCATCGATGAATGCTCCAAGGTTTTCTTTGACCAGACAAAGGCGCTGGATCAACGGCCGGAGGTGATTGATCTGTTCAGCTCTGCAATTTCCAAGATTGTAAGCTCTTTCCGTCCTTGTGCTTTTCGGTACGCCTCAGGCCCTATTCTTACGCATGCAGGCCGAGAACAAGACGATTGCGTACGAGGGTTTCGGACGGGATGTCAGTAGGATCAGCATCGATACTCTCGAGTCGGCCGAGCAGCTGCTGCGCAAGTCCCTTAACATTGGCTTCGAGTGGTCCGTCCTTGAGGAGGCTCAGCAAGTCATTGACGAGCTCCAGATCATGCAGGAAATCTTTTCGCAGCAAATGAACGTCATGAGAGATCTCGACAGGATGCTGCAGGAAATGCTCAGCCACGCCGTAGACGCCAATCCCGACCAGACGGATCAAGGCAGGCAGAAGGCGAGAGAAAGAATCGAGGCCATGGTCACCGATATGGACCAGCGGCGGGATGAGCTGGCCAGCATGGAGAGACTGCAGACCAAAACTCGGTCCCAGGTCAGTGTGCGGTGATATCCTCGCTGAGATACTCGGTGCTGACACTTGTAGCTCCGCGAGCTGCTGGACATGAAGCAGCAGCAGGCCAACATCATCGAGGCTAAGGCAGCCATCCGCCGCGCAGACGAGTCAGTGCTCCAGGGAAGGTCCATCGTTGTATTCACCGTGGTGACCATTTTCTTCGTAAGTCGTGCGCGCCATGACATGGTAGATAAGACGAGTTACTAACAGTGGTCAGCTTCCCTTATCCTTTGTCACCTCCGTTTTTGGAATGAACGCCAGAGAGTTCAGCAGCGACGGCATCACACCGCTGAGTTTGCAGCTGAAATATATGTGTAAGCCAAGCAACTGTCCCCCCACTCGAGGGCCCTGGTGCTAAATCAAGCGCACCCCAGTCGGCGTAAGCTCCATCGTCACCGTCATCGCTCTAGCGCTCGCCTTCAGCGACTGGATACGAACTGCCCTATCTGTCGCCTTCAGTCTCACGTACACTGCCGTCGAGGACCGCCTCGGCTGGCGCAACAAGAAGAGAAACTACAACTCAGCCGCCATACGCAACGCACACCAAAAGAAGATGAAACAACTAGAGAGTCGCGATCGTGCTCGTCGTTTGACC
This sequence comes from Amphichorda felina, assembly GCF_050947745.1. Taxonomy (NCBI): domain Eukaryota; kingdom Fungi; phylum Ascomycota; class Sordariomycetes; order Hypocreales; family Bionectriaceae; genus Amphichorda; species Amphichorda felina. The sequence continues at coordinate 3,073,297 of NW_028145049.1, forward strand.
GAAATCAACAGTCGCAGAAACACTTCGCCCCTGAGGAGGATGCAGGTGCAGAAGCACTCTACGTGGGATGTGAGACGCCTGGGCGGGGGTGGCCTTTTTGGATTCCGTAAAAAGGCTGCCGGTGGCCAGGATGCTGTTTGAAAATCCAAGGTGTAAAAAGGACGTACTATATACCGATGCAATGTGATACGAGTGATGACTTTTGTCTGTCCCGGTTGCCCCTGGTCAGCTCCCAACGATGGCGTTGACCAGTGTCAATAGCTCCTCATGCACACCCTCCCTAGCCACCATCATCCCCCGGTTGTTGGCCATTTCTCTACCCGCTCCAAAATCCATCTCTTTCCCATCGAGGTCAGTGATTTTGCCGCCAACCTCGGTGAAGATGAGCTGGGCGCCCGCATGGTCCCAGATGCAGACCTTGGGCGTACCCTTCTGCACAGGTACTCGGACCTGACAGTCGGCGCCGCCAAGGATGAGGGAGGCATAGCGCATATGGGAGGACCAAACTTCAGTCCCCGGGTATTTGGCCCCGAGCTGCTCGGCAAGCTGCTCGATGATATCGTGGCGGATGGCCGTGCTCAGACGGGAGTCGACAATGTGCAGGTCTTTCAGGTCGGGAGGGGAGGTGAGCCGCTCGAGTGGCCTCCTCTCAGGAAGAACGTATGGTATTGTGGTGCCAGGGGCTGAAAGGGTGCGCACAGTTGCGCCCTGGCCACGGACGGCAGTGAGCATGACACCCAAACCGTCTGGGTCGACGCTATCTTCGTCGACATGGCCGTCCTTGAGGCGGAGGTTCGGGCAGCACAGCACACCAACGACCTCGCGGCCATTCTCAATGAGGGACAATGAGACGGCATACTGCTGTTGTCGTAGAAACGTTTTGGTTCCGTCGACTGGGTCCATGACCCAGAACCTTCCCTCGCGACCACCCTGTCCTTGGCCACCCAGGTCTATGAGGGCGAGAGTGTCTTCCACCGAAACCGGCACGGGGAGAGCAGAGCCGCTTTCGGGGCTATTGACTCGAGCGGCAGAGTTCACGAGTTCGTAGACCCAGGCAACGAGATTGGGATCCTTGCGCAGCTCACGCGAATCCTCCTCGCCGACGAACCGGTCGCCGGGGAAGGCATCGCGGAGTGCGGCGATGAGGAGGGCCTGCGCGGCAAAATCGGCTGCAGTAACAGGGGACTTGTCATCCTTGGAGACCTCCTTTACAGTGGACTGGACTTTTTTTGTCAGAATAGCGGCGCGCAAGACAGCGGCCTCGGCGAGGGCACGCTCGCGGGCGTAGGGCGTCGTTGTCATGATGAACTCGGCGTCATGAAGACTCGTGAAAACGTATGGGATGAAGAACGAAGTCTAGTATGCGGATGAGGTCGTAAGAACGGGGGGTTATTAACCCTTTTCATAAGCGCCTGGTCGCTCCTTTTTTCCCCTTCGAGACAAAGACAGAGCAGGGCTCATATATGTGTTAGAAGGCGGTACACTGCCGCAGTGCCTTACTGCTGCGTGTCTGCTGGGCAAGGGCCGCGTGAGGGATTACTGTGCGCGCATGGTTGGTTCTGCTGGCCAATGTGAAAAGAGCGAGGAGCACAAGCACAGCCAAAGTGTGAGGGCGAGAGTGAGAAGACAAAGTGAGGGAGAGTCAACCCAACCAGACCGGAAGTGGCTATGCCACAGTCAGGCACTGCACCCAACTGCAGGCAGAATCCAGGTCTAAACGCACTTCCCAACTCGGTGGAACCCACCTCCCTCCGCCTATGACCTCTCCACCTGCACTTGCCTCCCACGACACCGCCTCACGTGCCCTACTCATTCTGCTTTTCCAACCAGGAAGGACCTGCTAGGCTCGAGTTCCCGATAGGCAATTCCCTCCGGAGCCGCAGTTTCCGTTCAACTGACCAACACCTGCAGGAGTGGGAATTCCGTAGCTACCAGGTAGAGGCTGTAGAGCTACCTTAACTTACTTGGGCAGTACCATAAAACACGGGACTAATAATGACGATCTCGAATATTATTACAGTGATATTGGCGTGCTTACCTTATGATTGTAGCGATGTTGATATTATGACTTATTGTAATTGGTATGCTTACCTTATTTTGAGCAATACCTAGAGATTTCCAGCCCAAGGAAGGTGCTCCGCTCAACCTATCACAAGACTGATCACCTCCTCACCCTCCTCACCCATCATCCTAACTCGATACTGAACACGTCACTTCCAGCCCTCAGGTTCACAAAACGGCTGTTTGTCTGGCACGCGATGTCCTGCAAGGGCGGCAGCTCGTGATGGACGTCGTATACGACCTCCCCGTTTGCCACAACGGCCCTCGCCTCCTCCGGCGAGACCTGGTGGACCCTGAACCTCAGGCGCCCACGCGGCGTCGCCGTCGCCACTGCTGTGCTGTATTCAACATACACACGAAGCCTGTCTGATAGCCGCAATTCCACGACCCTATTCACCTCAGCGATCCTCCACGAGCCGCCGCAGCCGCCGTTCTCATAGTTGTGAGTCGACGACGATGCTCTATGCGGAATCGGACTACTATCGCGATAGTGATCAGCCACGTCAGCCCGGACCGCATCCCCAGCGAATTCGGGTGCGCCTATGCCACTATCAGCAGCGCCACTATTCTCCGCCACAGGCGTGCCCGGTGAGTCCTCAGATGCTGCTCCGACAGATGAGGCCGCATCGTCCCCCGGTCGTAATGTGGCTTCGCTGTCAGAGCCACCGGCATCACCGGCGCCGTCAGCGCTTGCGGCGTCAGCGCTTAGGGCCTCGTCAACCGTGAGCATAGTCGTCAGCGAACCAATAGAGGAATTGCATGTGCTCTCTAGGGGACAGTTCAGCGCCCCAGTTCCATTGAGAACTTCTCGAGCCCGTGAGACCACCATCCGCTCTAGCTCTTGTATAAATCTCTTGTGGACGTTATCTGCCAGTTCCGTTGCTGGTAACCGCCATCCAGCATAGACTCTGCCGTGCGATCGAGGAATTGTATACATCCCATGTAACGAAATGAAGGCATTGCAAAGATAGCATGCATCTTTATTCGATGCCAGAACTCGCGGCGGCGTCCGACTTGGATTCAAGTCAAGGTACCAGATGAGCTGCATCTCGGCGTGGATCCGAGAGCTTTCCAGGACATTTTTCAGTGTAGTCTGAAACTTGCTGTAGGCCGTGGCCCTTTTATTTTGGAGCTTCTGAGCCAGGCGGTTGATGTCAAGGCTTGTGTTGTGGGATGCCTCAATCCTGGCGAGAACCTGACGGACTTGAGCTGGCCTTGCGGAACTTCTTTCAAACGCCGCATCGTCAAGCCGGACGAGCACCGTCGATGCTCTCCGAACAATCCACTGGCTCCGATACATTGCCACCAGCCGCTCTGCGGAATGCTTGTATTGTGACATCTTCCTAGTCATGTTGAGCAGAGCTTCCCGCTCATTTAGATTCATCTTTGGTACCGCGAGATCCAGATGTTTTAGCAATATGCTTTCCCAGTTGTCAATGTTCCGGAGGTTTTCGCATTCGTCAATGATGTCGGCCAAATCTCCATCCAGACGCGGTACTTCACACCCCAACTCTTTGGTCATCTCAGAGTAGAGGTGCATTTGGCTGATCAGTTTGCTTATTGTCTTCTTGCAGGGTCTCTTATTATCGACACCTCTGAGTTGGCTAAGGCCTTCCGATACTTTTTCGAGAAAAACAGGAAACCGTGGCTTCAGCTCTGTGGCTCCCAATCTCCCTCGTTGGACTATCCTTTTACGGCACATAGCAATGATGGCCATGAAGAGTTGTCTCACCATCTCGTCTCGAGGTGCTTCTAAGGTTTTAACAAATTTCAGTCGATCTAGGATCGGGTTCAGTAGTCCACCTACTCTTCGACGCATGCGCTCGTTGAAGGGTTCTGAATAATTCATCAAAGCCTTCTTTGACAGATCTCAAATATCCCGAGTCGCACGATGAATTGGCGTTGGCGGCCACGAGGATGTGAAGCTGTGAGTCCACCTGCTGAATGCAAACCGCCGTAATTTTGTAAGGATCATCCTTCAGGCTCGATAACGTTGCCAGCTCGGCTGCAAGGCATCTCTCGGTGCCTAGAGACAAGGTGTGCCTACTCGACCGATCCGATGTCTCGGTGTGAGCGTTGTGAGTCGGCGGAGCGGGCACCTGGCCGAGTAGCTCAAGGAGGACAATGTCTTCCGCGCATCTCGTGTATGAATACTGGAGCGGTTCATCGGACATGATGCTTCATCGCGAGCGTCGCTCAGTCATGATGCGTCCCCGCCAACAACGGTCTCATACTTAAGGCCCTCGAAGGTGAGGAGGCCGGCCACCAGTCTGAGCTGGATAGGTGCAATTTGGCCTTACGCATCTGGACGCGGGTCGATGCAAGCCTGCCCAGAAGTCGAGCTGAGGTTGGTCCACGCACCAAGACCATGCGGGAGGCCGGCCACGACCTTGTCGCCAATCATCGTGGACGATGGACGCCCACGGGGAGTTACCAACAGTAAACAGAGTCACTTCAGTCTGTCACGCGGAAAGAGAGTGGCTTGGACTGTGTGAATTTCCTGTTCCCTAATTATACACTCAGCAGTGGCCCCTTGTCTGAAGATACCCATGCTAAGAGCAGGGCTATCGCTGAGGTGCGGCCAGCCAATGGCCTGCTTTCCTGAATAAAATTCCGAGTTACATTCAAGTTCAGCCATGTGTAACCACTTGTATCATCTAGCATGTTGCGCTGCCTGCGTGGTTCCATCAAAGGAAGAACCTGTCCTCGCAGGGGTCTTGTGAAAAACTCCCAAACATGAATCCCTTTTTCCATGCAGACCCGGGGGTATGTGATCTCAGCTCGTCTCCACGAGTAAAACAGAGCACCGCCCTATAGTACCAAACGCCTGACAATGCAGAAAGACGAAGAGAAACGCCGGTAGCCGCGTTCAAAGCGGCTCAGATAGAATAGTATATAGTCGTCGCCAAAAAGAAAAAGAAAAAAGAGTAGGGGGGCGCAAGTCTTTTAGGCGCCATTCGCCCTCGAGGTGCTGGACCCTGACTCCTTCTTACGGTTACTCAGGGTGCGATACATGTTGCTCAACCGTTGCCCCGTAACACTCTTTGAGGTATCATCAACTGGCCACAAGGCAGCCAAAAAGTCCCTGTAAAGCAGTGTGTGAGTAGGGTGCTGCCAGATAGCGGGCTAATCATTCATAAACTTACCAAAAGTTGTTCTTCATAGCATCGTCAGCGGCGGTGAAATTCTTGTCCAGAAACTCGCCGATGACGCAGAGTTCAACTCCAAAGATAGAGGCCCGTTCCTTGCTAGACTTGACGCTATCCTTTGTCGTGGAAAGAATCCTTTCGAAATTTTCGCGCACCGGCTTCAGGAGATACCAGATCAAAGCGTCATTATCCTTGTCCCTCTGGTCCTGATCGTCACCGATGCGGCGCAGCTCATCTAGCCGGCGGAGAGCTTTGGCTTTGCGTTCATCCTGGCCTCGAGACTCGTGATCACGACGATGATCGCCATGTTTATCTTCGCGATGCCTGTCATCGCGGTGCCTGTCGTCGCGGTGCCTGTCGTCGCGGTGCCTGTCATCGCGGTTCCTATCATCGCGCTGCCGGCTATCACGGTACCTGTCGTCTCGATGTCTGTCGTCGCGATGGCGGTCGTCTCGGTATCTGTCATCCCGGTACCGATCCTCGCGGTGTCTGTCGTCCCGATGTCTCTCATCGCGGCGGTGATAGTAGTCGTCGTCACGGTGGCGGGGCCTGTCATGGCGACGGTCATCGTCGTCCCGGTAACGCCTCTTGTCGGCCCTGTCCCGCTCATCCCCATGCTTGCTAGAGCGACGGCCATCGTCAACCCGACGGTGCTTGGGGCTGCGACCATCGTCATGAGCAGCCTGCTTGCGCTTGTAATCCGGCCGAGGAGTACCCCGGTCCTCAGCCTGACTGCGGGAGCGATGATCATGGTGCGCAAGTTCTTTTTCCCTATCCCGAGCCTTCTTACTGCTAGCAGGACCGGGTGAGGCCGTGGCACCAGACCGGTGACCATTGGCCAGCAGTTTCTTGTTGTTGCGATGATGGTTTTCCACAGTCCTCTGCAGGGATCGGTCAGGGGAGTGCTTCGACTGCAGAACAGAAAGCAGGTACTCGGCACGGCGGACAAGGTGGACCGCCCCAGGTGCCTTTTGTTTGTCGTTGGCCTTGCTTCTTTCTTCCTTCTTAGCAACCCTGCCTTCCTCTAGGAAAAGCTTGTCGTGCATGTCGAGGTCCAGGTCATCGCGAATGTTGCTCCAAGCACCAAAGCCATGACGGTCGATGCCAACCAGAAGCATGCCGTCTTCCTTAGCACCCCAGGGGCAGCTGTAGCTTGCGCCCTTCGTAGCGTCAGGGAGTCGGAACGTTCTCCAGTCGGAGCAATTCTGAATGGCTTCCCGGAGCATCTGCAGTTGGATCGGTCTCTCGATCGCCGTCTCCGCATTGACCTTTTTGAGATCGCCAAAGTCGATGAGGACAGCTTTCCGGTCCTTCTTGTTCAAAGCTTTGCCAGTCTTCATCTCCTCATCTGCAACCTTGGCGTTGTTCTCATTCACGGCATCTTGTGCCGCCTTGATGAAGTCGTCCAGCATGGATTTTATCACTTCCGGATCCCTGTCACCCAGCTTTGCCTCCTGGATAATGTCCTCGCTGCGATGCTCCATTGAACCAAACCGGAAGTAAGCCTTGATAAGAACACGCTGCTCTGTCACAGTCAAAGGACGCTTAGGATCAGCCCGCTGAGCACGCTTCTCTGCAGCTTCTTGTTCCTGTTCCTTCTGCCGCTTCTTAAGCCGATCAGCACGATCAGTCTCCTTGTTGCGATTCTTGATAGTTGCTTTGCGAGGTGCGCTTTCAGCGGCAACCTTGGCAAGGTATTCCTCGTGCTGCTTCTTTTCTTCTTCGGCCTTGACCTCTGCGATCTTCTCGGCAGGAATGATTTGATCCCAGTCCAAATTAATATCATCAACTTTGACATCAGTGATCTGCATGAAGTTGTCCCAGTCGATGCCGCCACTACTAAGGTTGATCTTGTCATCGACCTTAGTCTTAGTGACTTCAGCATTTTCCAGGATCGAGTCGATGTCAAGCTGCTCAAGCCGCTCCTGGTTGCCAGATTGTTCAAACATTTTCGAAGAACGCATCTTGAGAACCATCTGGATGTCCTCGTTCGACGATGGTCCGTCTGTCTTGAGACCCTTCTTATTCAGCTCTGCCTTAAACGCAGCCTTGCCATCGTCGGTGACACCGGCCTGGATGGTGAGGTATTCCAGGAGCAGCTTATTTCGGGCTCGCTCCAAGACCTCCTCCTCGACAGTCTCCTTGCTCACAAGGCGATATATGTTGACAGGCCGCTTCTGGCCGATACGGTGAGCTCGAGCCATGGCCTGCAAGTCCGCTTGAGGGTTCCAATCCGAATCGAAGATGACGACCGTGTCAGCGGTCATCAAATTGATTCCCAGCCCACCAGCTCGCGTAGACAGAAGAAAGCAAAAGTCTTCGCTGTCGTCCGCATTGAAGTGATTGATGGCCATTCGGCGAGGTCCAGCTGCAATCGTTCCGTCCAGCCGCTGGAACTTGTATCCACGGAGGGACAAATAGTCGCCGAGAATGTCTAGCATCTTCACCATCTGACTGAAGATGAGAACACGGTGCCCATCCTTCTTCAGCTTGGATAATAGCTGATCTAGGAGCATCATCTTGCCACTGCTTGCAATGAGACCCTTGATCTGGTCCTCGCGCCGTGTACTGCCACCCAAAACCCTTTCCTCGGCTCCCGCGAACATGTACGGATGGTTGCTGACTTTCTTTAGCTCCATCATCACATTAAGCAGCGAGTTCTTGTGGCCGTTCGTTGCATCGCACAGGGCAGTGTAATTCTTCGTCAGGATGTTCTTGTAGTAGTCGAGCTGGACATCTGAGAGCTCGACACGAATGATCTTCTCAGTCTTCGGGGGCAGGTCAGATTCCACAGTTTCCTTGGTTCTCCGGAGAATGTATGGGGCGATAGCGGTGTGGAGATCCTGGAGCTTCTCTTGCGCGTCAACAGCAGACAAAGAGTCGAGGTCCTCGTCAATGTTCACCCTCCCGGGGTTCAAGAAGTCCAATAGCGCCGACAACTCAGCCAAGTTATTCTGGATGGGTGTACCAGTGATCAAGACCTTGCACGGTACGCCAAAGCTGACAAGACGCGCGTAGAGCTGGGACTCGCGGTTCTTGAGGCGATGGGCTTCGTCAACGGCAAGGGTTTGCCATTTGATTGACTGTAGAAATTGCCAGTCTTGAAGAATAAACTCATAGGATGTGACCAAAACGTTGAACTTGGGCTTCTTCGGGTTGCCGTCGACGAGCAGCTCATGTTCGCGGATGATGTTCCTTGCGTCCTCGGGACCCAAATAAACAACATAGTTCAGGTCCGGAGACCAGTGATTAAAGGTATCGCACCATGCGGGGATGACACTCAGAGGTGCGACGACGAGTGAGGGACCTTCCTGGCGGCGTTCATTGCGTAGCCAGCTCAGGAATGACACAGTCTGTACAGTCTTGCCGAGGCCCATTTCGTCAGCGAGAATGACGTTGTTCCCTCGTGTCCAGTTGAGGCACAGGAAGTTCAGGCCCTTCAGCTGGAATTCGCGAAGCTGGCCGCCTTGGATATAGTCTGGCTGCTTTTCCAACTTTCTCATCCGTGACCGGGTGGCAATGTTGGACTCCTTGCGGTCCGACTGCCAGGACCGCGAGGATCGATCCAGAAACTGATCAATCTTATCCTGGAACATGGGAGCAATCTCCGAAGCTTCTTCCCATGTGCACTCGTCATATGACAGTCCCTTCCACTTCACAAAATATTCGTCCTCCTCATCGCCATCTCTGACGGCAACAATTCTTTCAACTTTGGTGTAGTCTTCGAACGCTTCTTCGTCACGCTCTCGATCCAGGAAAAATTGTTCCTTGGTTTCAGGCGGGATGTCTTCTCCAAACCGCATTTCGAGTTCTTGCTCGACAAACTTTCGGAAGTAATTTTCCATCTTTCGAAAACCCCGGACATATTTTAATGAATCGGCAGTTTCCCACGTGTCGTGGAGGTGCGACTTGCCTTGCCACTTGATGAAGTACTCAAAGTCGGTTCGCTGTAGGTCGTAGGCAAGCTCAACACCGTCCCGAAGTCGGTGTTTGACAACCTTTTCGACATAAGGGGAGTCATCCACGTAGTCGGCGACGTAGTTGGCGGTGGTCATCTCAGCCTCGTCTTCATCTTCGAAATCGCTCTCTTCGTAGGCGCCTTGTTGCACCTGCTGGGCGGCACGGCGATTGGACCATCTCTTTTCGGAGAGATTTGGTAACGCCTCTCTTTGGAGTCTGGCCTTCTTCTGCAGGGTTCGAGCACGAGGTCCGCCATACATGTCAGAGTCCGAATCGGAATCGTTGGTAGATGGCTGTGGCATGGGTGTGCCTCGCTTGGAAGCTAGGACAATACAATTAATTTTGGCTCACGGCGACAAAGGTACAAGTCAGCTCAGCTCGGCTTACATGTGCGGGAAGACTCGACACGACGGCGCTTCACGTTACGGCGGTTAATGGGACCAACGTCTGATTCGGAATCATCGGAATCAACCTGGTATCCCCATAGGTTAGTATCAATCCAAGCTTTCTGGAGCAGGTCCCATACAAGTTTACGTTGCTCTCGAGGTCGGGTCTGTAAATGCGGTTAGTGAGTAATTGGAAGCAGCGGCGGTCAAAGTTTGGGTTTATCCACATACACTTCGCCTGAGCCCGTACAACTCAGGGTTTGCTCTCATGAATTCATCCTCGGCCACCGCAGCTTTGCGCTTCGGACCTCTGCTAGAGTCGACGGAGCTACCGCGTTCTCTAATGGCATCATCCTCATGGTGAGATGGCGGACTCTCCTGCATATCGAAGTCGGCATCCTCTGAAGCGTTATCTGGCGTCGGCACGTCGCCCTCGGACATATCAGACCCATCATGGATTCCATTCAACTCCTCGTCAGCATCACCTAGCGGGGATGGTGATCGGTCAGCGGAGTGTCCATTGTGGGCGTCGGAGAAGTCGCTCTCGCTCCGACGGCGCTCGCTGGCTACGCTCGTTTTTATCGCAGGATCGGGCGACAGGTGTCCGTTTATAGGACCACCCTCGGTAGGGGTGGACATTCCGACCGGTGTTGATGAGACCTGCCTGCTGGAAAGACGGCAAGGTTAGAGATGGTGGTAAAAAAGGCTAGTGGGTATAAAGAGTGGTATGAGGGAGAGCTCAGAAGTGACGCGACACGAAATCGAGTCTCGAATGAGTGAAAAGGGCTTGAAGTGATGGAGCATTTCAGGCTGTCGCATCCGACTCGGGGTTGATGATGGGAAGGCTGGAAGATGATGGCGACGCGATTGAGGCAATACTGGAGCCAGTGGGCTGGCCCCTGAGCAACCGGCCTGTCATAGTCATCAAGCGCAGTCCGCTTTCATCAAATCGAGGTCCCCACGAGTTCAAATGGGCCCAATATATGCGATATATCGATGTCGACGGCCGGGTTGAGGCTGGGTCGGCTGGCAGCGGGCAGAGACTACCAGCTGGGTCGAGTAGCAGGGGAAGAGAAGGAGAACAACTTACAAGTCATTAATAAATGACTGTCAGGCAGCTACAGGCATCTAATGAGACACCGGATGCTGGCCGGAGGAGAGTAAAGAGGCCGGAGGAGGTACCAGCGGGCATAGGCGAGGTATGAGGTAGATGGTGGACTGTCACAAAAATGCCACTGAGTGCCTGGTGGAGAGGAAGAATTGGATGGGCAAGCGCGCCGGAAGGGCCCCCCAGCCCAAGCCTTTTTGGGGAAGGACCACCACCGTGGGATTAAGTCACGTGATTCGTAGCGTGCTACCCCGATTTTGACTCCGAATCCGAGGCGTTCACTCAAGCGTCCCCGTTTCAAAAGACACAGAGCCTAAGCTCATGAGAAGTAAATCGTATCTTTACGGAGTAATTAATAATACTATGGAAATGTGGGAGAAAGTGGCTATCTAGATTGGAAGTGGCTTGAATGATGTTAACCCGGTGCTACCTCGATACCAAAGACGAGGGTCATAAGGTACTTAGCTCCCACACAATTGCAACATGTGCTACATGCCTTTTCATAATTCCTGCTTGTTTCAAGTAACATTTGGGGAGTAAAGTTGCCCTCTACTATTATCCCTAGCATTGTTGTTGCTGGTCCCTGTTCAGGATCCCCTGGCGTATTACTCGCGGCACTCTCACTTCATGACTCTAAAAGCTGACACGACAGAGCGACATGACTAAGTGTGTTTGTTTAAGTCTTTGTTTAAGTCTTTGTTTAAGTCGTTGTTTATGTGTTATTGCTATGTATGCATAGAATTACTAATACCAAGTGCTTTGGATTTAGCTATCACTTGTCAAAGATGTATATAACCACTTGGTGTTTCTTAGATGCCTTGACAGTAGGGTAAGTAGGTAGCGGTATTGGACGTCGGCATGTAAGGTACTACTGCTGTATGCTAGGTGAATTAAAGATCGGGTTCGGCCCGCTAGTGACTGGTATGGAAGACAGTATTAGGCACGCTTACCAAAGCCAATGGGTACTCGAACCAAGCGCCATCCCTAACAGGAAGCTTGACATCAGATCTTGGCCCTGTCTGCCCCGCAGCTCGCCAGCACAACCTTGGAAGCGACGATTCAGAGAGCACGAAAAATTGATGACCGCACACCACCGCCCTCCCAGCTCTCTCCTCAAATAACAACATCGCAACCTGTGGCCTCTTGGACACCCGCGATTATTTCCTTTCTTCGTATCCCGTCGCGGTCTCTGCCCTAGCACCCTGAGTGCCCTGGTTGTCCGACTGCAAAGTTTGCCACCTGAGCCACATTTCTCCCCCGCCAGAACCATCCCACGTCTTTGATCAGCATCTTTCGCAGCCATGTCGGACAGGCTTACTCGGTACGTGGACACCTCTAGGCATTATGCTGCACCTAGCCAGTATCTCAGCTGGACCTTACTAACACGCAAGTGCTCAGTATCGCCATCGTCAACGACGACAAGGTCAGTCCAGGATTTTTTTCCTCCCTCCCGACTGCCCCGCCTACCCCGCCATGACAGCGGTTTGGAAACATTGACTGACCATGTCTAACTACAGTGTCGTCCGCGAAAGTGCCGTCAGGAATGCAAGAAGTCCTGCCCCGTCGTTCGCAGTGGCAAGCTCTGCATTGAGGTTACTCCCACGTCGCGCCTCGCCTTCATCTCCGAGTCGCTCTGCATCGGTTGTGGCATCTGCCCCAAGAAGTGCCCCTTCGACGCCATCACCATCATCAACCTGCCCACCAACCTCGAGAGCCAGGTCACCCACCGATATGGCCCCAATTCCTTCAAGCTCCACCGTCTTCCCATGCCCCGTCCGGGACAGGTCCTGGGTCTGGTTGGAACCAACGGTATCGGCAAGAGTACTGCCCTCAAGATTCTCAGCGGGAAGCTCAAGCCCAACCTGGGCCGACACGACAACCCCCCTGACTGGGAGGACGTCATCAAGCACTTCCGTGGCTCTGAGCTGCAGAGTAAGTCCATATTTAGGCTCTAGAAGGACGTGGGACAAGTTCTAATCCGGCTAGACTACTTTACCAAGCTTCTCGAGGACGACCTCAAGGCTGTTGTCAAGCCCCAGTATGTCGATCAGATCCCCAAGGCTGTTCGCGGCACGCAGAAGAGCGTTAGCCACCTGCTCGGGAGCCGTGCCACACTGGGCAACACCGAGGAGGTGATCAAGACTCTGGAGCTGGACCATCTTATGGACCGTGACATCAACCTGCTCTCTGGTGGTGAGCTTCAGCGATTCGCCATTGGCACCGTCTGCGTCCAGAAGGCCGATGTCTACATGTTCGATGAGCCGTCTTCCTACCTTGATGTTAAGCAGCGTCTGAGCGCTGCTCGCATCATCCGGTCTCTGCTCCGTGATGATGACTACGTCATTGTCGTCGAGCACGATTTGTCCGTCCTCGACTATCTCTCCGACTACGTTTGCGTCCTCTACGGTCAGCCCGCCGTGTACGGTGTGGTCACCCTGCCCTACTCTGTCCGTGAAGGTATCAACATCTTCCTCGACGGTCACATTCCTACGGAGAATCTGCGTTTCCGCGAGGAGTCCCTCACCTTCCGTATTGCCGAGACCACCGATGAATATGCCATCGACAGGTCCCGTGCCTTCAACTACCCCAAGATGGAGAAGAAGCTCGGCAACTTTAACCTCCGCATTGACTCTGGCGACTTCACCGACTCCGAGATTATTGTCATGATGGGTGAGAACGGTACCGGAAAGACCACCTTCTGCCGCCTGCTCGCCGGTGCCCTCAAGCCCGATAGCAAGCAGACTGTGCCCGAGATGAGGATCAGCATGAAGCCCCAGACCATTACCCCCAAGTTCGAGGGCACCGTCCGCCAGCTCTTCTTCAAGAAGATCAAGCAGGCTTTCCTCTCGCCCCAGTTCCAGACCGACGTCGTCAAGCCTCTCAAGTTGGAGGACTTTATCGACCAGGAGGTCAAGAACCTGTCCGGTGGTGAACTTCAGCGTGTCGCCATCGTCCTCGCTCTCGGCATGCCGGCCGACATCTATGTCATTGATGAGCCGTCCGCCTACCTCGATTCGGAGCAGCGTATCATCGCCTCGCGTGTCATCAAGCGCTTCATCATGCACTCTAAGAAGACCGCCTTCATCGTCGAGCACGATTTCATCATGGCCACCTACCTGGCGGACCGCGTCATTGTCTTTGATGGCGAGCCGGGCATCGACGCCCACGCTAACAAGCCCGAGTCTCTCCTCACTGGCTGCAACAAGTTCCTGAAGAACCTCGACGTCACCTTCCGTCGTGATCCTACCAACTACCGCCCTCGCATCAACAAGCAGGGCTCTCAGCTCGACCAGGAGCAGAAGATGAGCGGAAACTACGTAAGTTTATAAACCCCCGCCCACCCCGAGAATAGGACTGGCTGATATGCTAACGCCTTTGTGACTTGTAGTTCTTCCTGGAGGAGAATGCCGCCGAAAAGAGCTCTTGAAAAGGGCAAGAGAAAGGACTCCAACCCTCCTCACCAGCAGCAACACCCTGCATCTTCTGGAGTTGAGGGCGTGAAAAATGCCAAGTCGCTTGTCAAGCGCTCGGGCGGATGTGGTCTTGAGACGGGTCTAGACGAAGGCTGCGCCAGCGAGGATGACGATCCGGACGAGTAACAGCGGCGACGGCAGTCTATCCCCTGCTGTCTGGTCCTGTGAAGCAAGAATGTTTTTTTTCTGGTTTATCTTTGCGGCTCCTAGCCCCCGTCCGCGTGGGCATAGTTGAGCTGCGTCTTCACAGATAGAGGGACAGTGGACCAAGCAGGATGACTGCCGTCATCAGCTTCCTACCTCGCGGGAGGCATTTGGATTTAGGAACAAAAAAAAGTAGCTGCTTTCAACTCACCAACGACAATAAAAAAAGTTCGCATCGTCAGGGAATAGTAGTAGTGTGTCACTGTGTTAAACAAGAGAGTTCCAAATTGATTATAGACCCTAGTTATCACTCTTACAGCTGAAACGAGTCATGGCATCCTCGGTAGGCAACAAAGAGGGGACGTACTAGCTAGAGTGAAAGATCGGTTCGTCGGGACCGCCTAGAACGGGGGGAGATGCTCCCCTTCTAGCGACCCCGCGGGAAACAAGGATGACAGTCGAAACGCCTGGACTCTAAAGGGGGTGTCATCTCTCCCAACAACTGCTGGATCAGATGCTGCCAGGGACGTACTAGGGATAGCGACTCTGGCCGAACCATAGGACTCCGCCTTAGTTTGGGGAAAAATCATTCTACTCTTCTTCCTCAATCTCTCCCTCTTCGCTGCCGGATCTAATGTCTCGTGACGGCGGCTGGGCGGGAGGTGTCTTCTTCCGAGGGGGTGCCTCCCGGACCTCCCGCGCAGGCGTCCGCTCGGGAGTCTTCTCTCTCTTCAGCCTCTGGAAAAAGATGTCAGTCGGTGATTTTGTGGGGCTGCACTAGCCAGGGCGGATTGGGAAACAAACCTTGGAATCTCGCGAGTCCCTGCGGGCGTATTCATCTTCATCGTCTGGGCGACGGCGCCGGGAACCTGATGGTTTTTCATCGCCATAGGGGAGCTCGTCATACGAACCTCGATCAATGCGGCGACGGTAGAGCCTTTCCCGTTCTTCCTCCCTATCGCGTCGCTCTCTGTCGTAATGCGAGTCATCATCACGTCGGGGTCGAACGGGACGATCGTAATCCCTGTCCCTGTCCCTCTCGCGGTCTCGGTCTCGGTCGCGCTCGCGCTCGCGCCGAGGAGGCGGCGATAGGCGACCGCGATCACTCGACAGGAAATTCTCAGCCATGGCTGATTTGCGGTGATTTCGCTCGCGTTCGGCAATGGCTCTGCGCCTATCGGCTTCGTAGGCATCGGCCTCCGGACTACGGCTGCGCCTGGCAGAGCGTCCACTGCTACGATGCGAGCGCTCGCCACGGGATCGGTCTCTCTCGCGGTGGTCTCGCTCGACGGAGGCGCGCTTGTGGCGTCGGTCTCTCCGCTCGGCCTCGTCCTCCTTCTCGCGAAGGCGTCTCATGTGCTTGTCAAATGCGGCGCGCCGAGCATCCTCTGAAGACACGGCTTGGAATTCTTCTGCCTTTAGTAGACGAGGGCGGACCTTCTCATAGGTGTCGCTCAGGGCGATTGGAGGATCCAACCGTTTCATAAAGACACGCAGATCATCGACCGCACGGCGCTGGTGGCGGTCGTCGTCACGTTTAGAGGAGCGTTTCTCGCGCAGCTGGGAGGGGTTCGTTAGCAGAGGGGCAGCACTCCGGTGTAGAACATGACTTACGCGATCAAAGATCAGCTTCAAGATATCACGGTCAATGTTAGCAGTGCGTCGATCATCCTTCATGAGGGACAAAAACTCCTCAAAATCGCTTGTTGGTGACAAATCAAATCGCTTGTCCTAGAATGATAAGGTTAGGATTCATGCTCGCAAGAATGCCACGGTATTGAAGAAAACTTACCTCAAGGACATCAATAACATCATTTCTAGTGCCTCGGAGGCCCCGTTCCTCCTCTTCAACAACATCCCAAAACAGCTCCTGAGGTGTTGACCCTGCGAGGCCGGCCATGTTGGTATAGCGCTCATCGTTCTCGATGAGAGGAGCGATATGACTCCATTTGGTTCCCGCGTTGATCTTTCCGTCCTTCCGGAGCTCGGTTAGAAGGGCTTTGAAGGCATCTCTCGCCTTGCGCTCTCTCCGGAACTTGCGATTCTTCTCCTCCTGCTTGGAATCATTAAACGCGCGCTCGAGAGCCTTCATGTGGTTTTGGAACGCAGTCAATATATCAAACTGGCTGAGTGCCTGGTACTTTGCGTCACTCTGGAACGGCTGGGTGGATGAGATGATACCTTGCGCATCAGACCAGCGCGTGTATGGTTCCAAGTTGAGCTTGGGCAAGAGGTCGACCAGCCCATCCATGGCGTTCTTGCGCATGGAGGCCTGCTCTTCGGCGTGGGCGCGCTTCAGGCCAAGGATGTACTCCTCGAACAACTGGCGGCGCTCGGACTCGTCATCTGTGGAACGGAAAATGGTCTCACCCTCAATCATGGGGCGAGCAGTCTTCCATCGAGTATAATGGGTGATTTCAGGGTGACGTCTCAGCATGGTCTCGAAGTCGGCGCGCAGTTTGGTTAGCCTCTCTTTGGCACGCTCTTTGTCTTGGATGACGACGTCCTGACAGTACTTCTCAAAAGCAGCCTTTCGATCCTTGGGATCTCTGATGGCGCGGAACTGAGGGTCTCGCGCAGTGGCCTTGATAGCCTGTTCCCACGTCCAGTCAGGCTGGACGCCACTGCGGCGGAGCAGCTTAGCAAAGGCAGCCTCGGCCTCCTCCGCAGTCGCGTATTCGGGGTCGTTTGTGGCGGGTACGAAAACCTGCGCTTTCGGGTCACTTGCATAGGGGAGCTGTCGGGACTCGGGGAAGGTCTCGCGGCTATCGCGAGAGTCGCGCGCATCGCGGGACGGCGGCTCGTAAGGGCTGTTCGAATACCCGGCCCCAGGTGTGAACGGGGTCGGAGGGGCGGGCGTGCCAGGGGTACCATTGACACCCAGGGCGCTCTTGTAGACGTCGGGCATCTCCCAGGAACTTTCCTTAGTCTCGGTGTTATACCAGTACTTTCGGCCACCTTCGGCTGTGTACTCCTTCCAGGGTTGGTTGGCGAGAGCGCGCTACACATGGGGGGGTTAGTCAAGTCTAGAAGGGCGAAGGTGATGTCTCAAGGCCCACCTCTGCCGGCGTCATCAGCTCCTCGGGCTTGGTCCATTGTGTTATCTTGGTAGCGTTGTTATAGTAGTATGCTCGGCCGTCAGGCGTGTGGTGTTCCTGCCATGGCGACGATGGCGGCTGGCCGTATGGTGGTGCAAAGCCGTTCATCGTGACGTGGTGCCGCGCAGTGAAAAATGCTTCAAAGGCGATGTAAAAGTCGATGGAGAATCGTGCGCGTGGGAAGACGTCCCCGTGATGGCAAAGGATAGTGCTCCCAGCTGTTGTCGCAAGGTCTCGATGAGAGGTCTCGAATCGAAGTTTGACACTCCCCAGGCTGATGGCGACGCGCACGGGCCATAAGGCACCTGGTATGCAATTAACCGAGCATCGCAACCTCACCACACCACACTGGGGGGCGTCGCATCACAGGCAGTTAACTGTCAGCGGCCCCTGATATACCACCTGTACTACTGCTACCTTGCCTACTATTGATATTCCCAGTTCGAGGTCGGCGTTCTGGTTCGGTATACCAAGCGATCAATTCAATTATGATTTTTCTGGTCTAGTCTCTCTTTATTTCTATTTAACCATCTGCACGATCCCCACGCGATGGCTGAGGTGGCGGCCCCAACTGGCGAGAGCTTCAACCTGAGCGCGGGCGCTGTGGTGGGCGACCCTGGCGCGGCGTTTGCAGAACAATCCTACCTGACATACGTGGTCCCTGCAGCGACCGACCTGGAGCTTGACGACCTGTTCAAAGAGGTTGAGCAAGGGCAGTCCATCATCGACTCGATAGAGCAGCGAGAGTCCCTCTTCTTCGGTACGTACCCACACCTAGCCTCATCGCGTACCTTCAGCTACCTATACTCACACATAGCTAGATGAGACCGTCGACATCCTGCTCATTCTCAAGGCTCCATGGCTGGAGGAGAGGGCCTTCCGGTCTCAGCTCAACAGGCTCGTCCTCAACGTCGAGGCCCAGATTGTCAACGGCAGTGTGTCTGGCCGCAGTAGCCCTCCCGCCAGCGACACTATCTTCACAGGCACCGTCCAGGATGTGAGCGACCCCTTTATCCTCGTCGACGAGGAGGAGGGCGATTCCGACGAGGGGGCTAGCCAGTATGTCTATGCCGTCTGGAAGATGCCTGTCTTCCTCGCTCGACCCCGCATCCGCCTTCAGAGCCCCTCGGTCGTCTTCACTGCATCGGCTGGCCTCAAGCCAGAGGTCCAGGCTGACTTGGTCTCGGGAGGCAGAGGCTACCTCCCCAGTAGTATCCCCTCCGGGTTCAACCTCCTCGAGTCCTTCAGCAACGACCCAGCTCTCGATGGCGTTAAGCCGCGCCTATCTGCCCTGCGCGTCTCCCGCGTCGCTCCCCTGACCCGCCATCAGGATCTCACGCAGCACCTTCGAGCGTTGCCCCAACTTCAGCTCAAGATCCATCCCGTCATTCACACAAGGGTGCGTTTCTCCCGTCCACACACCACGCCAGCCACTCCCGCGATCATTGCCATCCTCGAAATCGATTTCACCCCCTACTTTGATTGCGAGGTCTCGCTGGACAAAATCCAGCTCTCTGTCCCTGACGCCAACATCCACTACCTTTCCAACGACGCCATGCAACTTCCCGTGAGCTGCGTCGCCCACGACCACCTCACCTTTCTCTACCACATCGTTCCCCTGGAGGCCCACACCACCGGCACGCGGGACCTCACCATCTCGATATCAGCCACCGCACAGCTCACCCCTAAGACATGCAACCCCACCATGGTCATGGCATGGACCGCAACCGCCGACTTCACCACCCCCGTCAACCCCGGTTTCGGGCCCTCCCCCGGCACCGGCAGCATCCAGCGCGCCCACCGGCCCTCCCAGCTCTCTATTAGCAGCATCGGGGCCAGCCAGGCCGTCATCCCCCTCAAATCCCCCTCCGTCACCCAGCCCGACGCCCTCCCCGCCCTCGTCGCCTCCACGACCCGCCCCGACACATCGCTCCAGGACCTCGGCATCACCATGTCCTTCACCGGCCCCACCGACACCGTCCGCGTCGGCGACACCTTCTCCTGGGCCGTCCACGTCGTCAACCGCTCCACCGAGCAGGCCGGCCGCCCCCCCCGCAAGTTCGCCATCGTCGCCGTGCCCCGCCGCCGCCGCAACGAGATGCGCGCCGGCCGCCCCCTCTCGTCGAGCTCCCGCCGCCGGCCCGGGTCCACCGGCAGCGCGCTCCTCGCCGGCTCCCCGGACAAGGACGTGGCCGACGCCGTGCTGGACGAGAACGTGCTCCATGCCATGCAGAAGAGCTCCGTCGTCAGCACTACCGACGTCGTCTGTCTGAGCGCCGACACGCGCATCGGCCCGCTGCCACCGGGGGCCTGCCACGTGGTTGACCTGCAGTTCCTTGCGTTGAAGGAGGGCCTTGTTGGCATCGAGGCTGTCCGGGTGGTGGATCTGACGACCCAGGAGCATGTGGACATTCGTGACCTTCCCACCATGTTAGTAGAGCCAGCAGCTGCATAGATGAAATAGAAGCACATGCTCCAATCACACCGTTTTATCATCAGAATCCTTGGGGTTGAAACAATGATGATATTCATGCCGTTGACTCTAACATCAATATGCCAAACGCCGTGCTGCCATGCTTCCCCGTCCCAAGCAAACCCTTTGTCGTATATGTACCGTACCCATTCCAAATGGTCCATCGAGTGCGTCGATGCCTCTCCCGAACTATGCCATCATAACAAGTCATCTAATTCATCATCATCCCAGCCCAGCTTCTGATATATAGAAGCCTGCTTCTTCTCTTCCTGGCCTCCCTGGCCATTCCCGACGCTCCGTGGGGCTGCTCTGCTTTTAACAGGAGTTACCGGTAGGTCGCCGAATCCAGGCGGTGTCAACCCTTGGCCATTGGCCGGTTTCGCCGCGCTCCCAGGTATCACAGTGGGCATTTTTCGTGCCATGAGAGGTGAAGAAGGCGGAATCGCCGGCTCCTCAAAACTGTGTCTCCGCAAGAAGCTATCCCCCGTCGATTGCTTCAGTGGGGTGTATCCCACCACGTCCAGCACGGGCGACGCGCTGTTCTGCCAGACGTCCTTGTGACTGCTGCGTAGTATAGTCGACGGGGCAAGTGGCCCTGCGCTGGAAGGTGGGATCATGTCCTCGGCAGAGGGTAGAGGCAGATCTGCATACCCTTCTGACTTTGGGGCCATGACATCTCTGAAGCGCTGGCTGACGGGCGTCGCCTTTACCTGGACTCCCGGATTTACCACGGCGGGTTTCGGTGCCTTTCGGGGTTCTAATTATGTGGGTTAGAATTTGATCATTGTTCGGGGAATTCATAAAAGGAGACTTACTCTTTGCCGAAGTCACTGTCGACGCCTTACGCTCGGCAGCTTCGGCCATGGCCTTCCCCACAACTTCGCGGTTTGGCTTCCTCAAGTTTGATATCGCGTCCCTCAACTCTGCTTCTATCTTGGCCTTCTTGCTGGCCTTGGAATCTTCCAAGCCGGCCATGCTGCTAGTACGAGACAGTGAAGGACGCCCCGTTTGCCGTTGGCCTGCTTCATGTTTGGCAGCACCTTTGAGATTTACCGAATCGCTATCCTCTCTCTTTATGCTAGGGATGGAGGTCGATGTTGCTCGCATCAGATCCACAATTTGACTGGGACCCCTCGACACGCTCCGGCGATGTTGTTGCTCGAATGAGAGGGCACGCTCAAGAGTTCTCGGCTCCTTCTGCAAGGCTACTCGCCTCGCAACGGCGCCTGGCTTCTGATCCTGCTTGCTGGAGGGTCGCTTCAAGGATTTGGATTTAGACTTGGGCTTAGGAGTAGGCACAATGACAGGTCCGCCGAACTTGCGGCAGAGAGAGTCGCAGATTTGTGGTAGACGCGAGGAGTAACTACATCCTTGTCAGCAATCGACCAAAAAAAACCGGCACTTGGAAATCTCACAAGGGGACAATGACATCGACACAAAAGTCCCTTAGAGGCTCTGGTGATGCTTTCTGCTGGACATGACCATTGGCAGATGGGGATGGGACCTGTGAGTCTTGCAGCAGGATTTGCTCGTGAGAAGCCATGGACTGCCAGATAGTGAGCCGGTCGGTGTGAACGTCGATAAGAGTTGGCAAGTTGTGTTTGTTTCGTTTCTTCTGGGGCGGAGGGGGTGCCATTTGCCCCTGGGACTCTGATGCGCCCGGCAGAGTTGGTAAGACGTCGGCCGGTTGCTCCTTGGGCTTTAAGGGTTCTAGAGCTAGGATCTCCAAGATGACAATCATCTGAAGTTGAGTCTCCCTGGTCCGCAGGAGAGAAGCATGCGCTTTGATCTGTTCCATCGAGATACCCGAGTCGTGATCGTCACTGAGCTCTGGCTTGTTTGCCGACCACCACATTTCGACGTTCTCGTCTTCACCGGGATAGAGACCGTCCCTGCCGAGCTTCATCTTTTTCGGCCGGCGTCGCTTCTTGCGGCCTTCGTCCGAACTGTCAACAACTGGTTTTATCCTGGTGACTAATTCAGGTATTGTCTCGCGATACTTCTTATCCACTTGCACTGTTGTGAGGACGAGTCCCTTAAGGAAGTCTATGAGATCGCTCATATCAAGATCGGACTCGAGGTCTAAATGAAAAGCGGAACGTGCTCGAGACAGTGGTCCTTTTGCAAAGTATGCCAGCGACCCCTACGAAGTCGTCAATAACTAGAAACTAGAACATAGAATCGAGTATCCTACCTTGGACTTGTAGAGCACGTCAAAGTAGTGCGTCCGGATGTTATCAAAGATGCTCTCGGCGGTCTGTTGATGTCCAACTTGCGCTTCGCTATTGCCAACTTGAGTTCGCACTTGCTCCGTGTCCATTTGAACTGGATCAGAAGGTATTGTTGGTTTCAAGTCGGAGAGTGGCAGAGACGGAAAATCATTCTGAGAATTAGTGCTGCTTCCGGGTCTCGTCGCATCATCGAAAGTCGACACTGACTGGGAGCGGGCTCGCTTTCGCACGAGGGACTGGATAGCCTCTATAGCAACCCGTTTCTTCTTTTGATCCTTGTGTGTTTGGGGTGCTGTAATCGCCGATGGGCCATTCAACTCGGCTGCTTTCGGGCCCTGGGGCCGTATCCTCTCCTGGCAAACAGCTGTGGCATGGCAGATGAAGGTTTCCGGGCTGGTCCAAGATCCCAGCTTGCAGGCAGTATAGAGCCCATTTTCGTGTCTCTCGAGGGCATAGAGCGTTCCTTTTGACTCGTTGCGCGCAATCAAGATTTTGGGGGAGGAGCCCATGCGACTTTCGAGGTCGAGGATCTTGATGTGGGATTCAAAGAGTCGGGTCGGGGGCAGGTCTCCCAGCGGAGCGTTCAGGTCGAGGCATGAGAGAGGAAGGTACTTTCGGGGGAGCAGCAGGAGAGGTTGGAGGATTCGAGGTTGTACGTGGAGGTTTGGCGGATGTGGCTAACAACGATGAGCATCAAGCTTAGAACACGATCAACGGGGCGGAATGTGAATGATACCTTGAGGGCGATTGGGGGCTTCAGGAGATGATCCATGGCCGTGGAGTCTGCACGCTTTCTCTTCTGACTGTCAGAGGAAGCAGGGTTTCCACCTCCATCGCTGCGGTTCAGAGTACCATCGGAGGTGGGCGTCAGAATGCCTGACCGGGGACGCGACGCGTCTGCGCCAGGCAGAACGGATGAGGACATGTAAGGGAAGAGCTCATGAGCTGGGCGACATGGTGAGAGAATTGATCAAGAAGGACTTGACGGCATAGGCGATTGCCAATGGGACCCCCAAGGCAAACAAAGAATATGGCTGTAGTTGACCGATGTTTGGGGTGGAGAGTACCTAGTAGGAATAGATCATTAATCATTGGATCGCCCAGATGCCAGACGCGATAGGTACGCGCTCAGTGCCCCGCCATACAAAATCCAGCCCTGTCGCCCTCATCATCTCACACGTCACCGGCTCACATCATAACTCTCATCTCTCATCGTCTAAGATGCTATTTGAACGATTTGATGTTCAATATCTGTATACTCATATCAGTTGATTCACATCATTCCCGCATCCATCCATCTCTCTTTTTCGCTCCAGCATCCTAGGTACTTATATAACCCCATGTTCTAGGCCATTAATATCAGTTTTATTTGGCGCCTGTCCTCTTATTCCTGTTAGCATGTCTTACCCATTAAGAGCGAAATCTCCTTTCACCAAGCTCTCGCTTCCCCTCATACCATCTCCTGCAATTTTCTGCGCTATTTCATGAGAGAACTTGTTATAAGACGTTGGGGCCTCATCCTCACTCGTGTTCGGGGCTTAACCATCTGTGGTGCTTCCGCACTCTCCGCGTAAAATGGCGGAGTTGCCAAGTGGAGCAGAACCTTCAACTCATTGGGAAGGCACTTCACGACTCATTTACCACTTCCTTCCGTCTCTTCATCTCGTCTACGTTTCACTTTAACCACCTTTCCTGTAGAATTACGCCACTCATCAGTTAAATCTGCCTGCTAAATTCGCAAATCCAGGTAGCCCCCAAAGGAATTTCAGCTCTCGCGCATTACGGGCGGACAATACTCCTATACACCTCATCATGGGTTCTCAACCACAATACACTCAGCCTCCGATACAGGTCTCCTTTGATGGATTCCTCTTTGACATGGACGGCACCATCATCGAGTCGACGCCCGCCATCGTCAAACACTGGCATACGTAAGTGTCCCCGCCCGTAAAATCCCCGAGGACCAACAACTAATACCCTCGTCAGCGTAGGCAAGGAGATTGGCGTCGACCCCAAGACCATTCTCGCCACATCGCATGGCCGCCGTAGCATAGATGTCCTGAAGATCCTGGCCCCTGAGAAGGCAAACTGGGAATGTAGGTGCCCCCCCTTCTGATCTTACGATGGCCTCCACTGCTCACCATTCACCTCCATCAGACGTCAGGGAAATGGAAGGCCGCCTGCCCGTGGAGCACTCGGCGCTTGCCGAAGAGGTCCCCGGTGCTCGCTCGCTTCTCAATGCGCTCATCGGCGTCTCTGCCCCCTGGGCCATCGTCACCTCGGGCAGTGAACCCCTCGTCAAAGGCTGGTTCCGCATCCTCTCGCTCCCCATCCCAGAGCACCTCGTCTCCGCCGAGTCAGTCCAGAACGGCAAGCCAGATCCTACGTGCTACCTGATGGGCCGGGAGAAGCTCGCACTGCAGGACTCTGGGAAGGAGCTTCTCGTCCTCGAGGATAGCCCCGCGGGAATCAAGGCGGGTAAGGAGGCGGGATGCAAGGTCCTCGGTCTAGTCACGAGTCACACGGCCGAGCAGGTCGCCGCTGCGGAACCGGACTGGGTGGTCAAGGACCTGGATTCCGTCAGACTTGTCGGGCACGAGGGAGGAAGGGTGACTCTGGAGATTGTGAACGCCCTGAAGTATTAGTTTTGCGACAATTCAAAGAATGGAAATAGAGGATTTAGCGAGATCAATCAAAGATACCAAATGACGAGAAACTACACCTCTTGAGGGCTTGGATTAATTTGCAAGCCATTGCAGAATTCCCCCGCGTTGGAGCAGATACTCAAACGCCCCTGGCAGGACTCGATCTTGCCGCCTGAAACACTCAGGTCTCCTCGAAATCTAATGCTTGTTGGTTCTCGTGTTTCTGATGACTTACATTTCCCTCTCCCTCTCCAAGGACCAAGACCAAGCTTTGGTCGTTCTGAGACACACTTCTCGGAAAACTACTACCCGTATATACTTTGCTCGGGAAGAGACTGGAGGACCAATCGAGTGGATATATCCGCAGAGTTGAGCGACATGTAATCTCCGTTCACAAAGAGAGGCCCCCTGAGGGGATCGCCCTTGCATCAGAACCATCGACACACGCCTCGTACTAGTTCAACCCCATTCTGGGGAAACACAAGGCGCCCGCCGTCCGCCACAAGTGGTGCCAACCTGCAGCCACCTGCAGCCTGCTGATTATCCCGAGCCACGTATAGTATACTCGTACTGGAGCCAAGCAAGGGACAAATCAGGATTTTGGCCCAGTTTAAGGAAGTCATGCAACTGGCACCTCTACCTGGTTACATATGGCCGATTACGATTGTCCGGGGGGGAGTCAGCAACCGACTCCCCAAGATCTTAGCTCGAAATATTAGCATCATCACCCTCAGAAACGCACATTTTGAGATAATGATTACCTGACCGTCTCGTTGCACCGCATCGCCGACTCGCCGCAAGAAGTCGGGCTAGGGGCTCCAGGCAGGCCCACGATCTCTCAGCTCCTCCCGACATTACGGGCCCGATGGGGTCTTGCACGACGGGATATACAACTGATGAAATGACTTCAATACAGGACTCTGTTGTCCTACTACCCACGGCGGACCCACTACCCTTGTCAAGTGCACAGGCTTCAGCCCAAGGAGCAGGTGTAGTGACTCGGGCGAGTTACACGGACCTCCGTCCAGGGCGCCTCGAGGTGATTTTTGGAGCCTGGTAATTGGCACTGAGTCAATTATTTTCTCGTCGCCTTGACTAAAGGCTGAGTCTTCTGAAGCGCGGTTACAGGCGATGGTATTGCACAGCAAAATCCTCAGTCCTCAGAGCCCCGGGGGTCGATGAGGCCAACCTACGAAAGTCAGTATTAGCAATACGGGGAATGCTGTCACAAACTAAACTGTGATTCAATATCATATTTTCACTTAGATAAATAAAAAGTCTTACAGTTTTCCCAATTAAAAAAATGCAACGCTCATACAGAGAATGAGAGGGTTGCCGTTATCGTGTTCAGGAGCTATGGGACAATATAAGCTACCCTACGTCACTTGTTTCTATATGCCTGGTCAACGTCTTGATGTGCAGTGTGTATTTCGGGGAAAGCAATAAAAGGGAAAGAATAGAAAAGGTCGGCAAATAGTTCCCGGAAAATACAGCACCACCAAAGCTATACATCGGTCGCCACTGTGGTGCCGGGCTGTAGGGAGGATGGCTAACAGAGGCAACTAAGAACTATGATGGAGGTGAACAACTTGAGCAGCTGACACCAGCATGTGAACGACTCGGGCTCAAAGTGTTGCCACTAGAGCGATGCAAAGTGTCCAGTAGGAGTAGTAGTATCTAGCAGTTCTGTTGTTTAAATTAAGGGGTTAGGGAAAAGAATTCGGTGACCAGTGTGTTGCGTTGTAGGGGAGACCGAGGTATGCTACTGGGAATATAAAGTATCCTAAAGAGGTTCTGGCATCAACCTCCCAGCATTGGAAGCGATTCCAAGCATTGGTGCGCTGTCGCAATGGTAGCGAGTAGTCCTCCTATTACGAAAGTAATACGGTATATCAGACTAAGGTTCAGGGTTCGAGTCCCTGGTGCACCGTGATATTTTTTTTGTCTTTTTTTTGGGTCTCACCGGCCATTTACTTTTTATCCCCGCAGGCGCTTCGGAGCGTTGGGGCCATTCAGCAGCGGAATGAGAATCAAAACGAGCTGAGCTGACCAGCCACAATGGTCATTGACGGTGTGTACGACTTGTTCTCTTCTCTAGTGGGACTCGTACGACACTTCTCGTTTGACGGCTACTCTTCTCGACCAGCCAAGGCAGTTCTCGGGTCAATGGAGGATCCAGCCCCTCCAGCCACCACCTTGCGAGTGCAAGCTGGCGACACGAGTTGGCCCGTGGTGAAGTTGGCTAACTTGGCGTCGTGGCGAGGAAGCGGATCGGTGCTGGCTCCGTATCGCACGTGGCCCCGGATCCGGCATGGCACTAAAGTAGACCTCCCCGCCCCTGATCCCTGTTGAGGGCTGCTGCGCTAGCACGCCCACCAACCGTCCAGCCGGTCGTCGTGTTGTTAAATTGCCGCGCGAGAAAGTCTCCGACCACTTCGTCGTCCAATTGTGGGCAACTGGCGTGAACAAAGGGTGAAGAGGATGCTGGGTGTCGCTGTTGCCAGACACATCTCGGCCTAGATCGCAGGAACCTTCTCGAAATAATCGAGCCTTGTCAAAGGCCTAGGCCTTGAGATGCCGCCTGAGAAGTCTCGTGAGCAACTCAGTCAGGTAATTCGTTTGTCAGGCGGCAGGAGTCGCCGCTGGTCTTTTGCCTCGTCTATCCGTAGGCGTGTGCGTTGGTGTGTCTGGGTCCTGATGGAAACCAGCGCTCAGCGGCAGACCGGACTCACCGGACACACGGAGTGAGGCCCAAAGCAGAGCAAGTCCCCGATGCATCGGCTCTTGTCAGCCGGTGGCCACCATAGGCAAATGCCATTGTGTGCTTGGCTCTGTGGTCCTGTGGCGACCACGCTCAGCGCAGCGCGCTCAGGTGAACCGACTGGGGCGTCGGTCCTGCAGGTCGCAGCGGCGCAGCCAAGGAGGGCCCGGGTCGTTGTGCCCGGCAGCAGTCGGGTTTCGCCCGCTGGCCAATGGCGATCACCCGTCACTCGGGATGCCAAGCGGCCCAAGCCTCTTGGGGACCCGAGACACTAACGTGGCTGGTCTTACCGTCCTACCGCCCTGGCGGGGCTTCCCTCAACTCCTTGCGGTTCAGCGGCAAGGGATAATAGCGGTTGTCAGCCATGGTACCATGGCTGTCAGACACTGTTCTACCGGTGAGCTCTGAAGGAGTCGCGTGGACAATTGTAGGGATGCGAAGTGCCGTTTCCCCAGCGGCACGCGCCGACAAGTGTCGAGCACCTGGACTCCCATCAAGCGCGTATTGGCGAGAGTTGAGAATCTTGGGCACTTATCTACTATGTAGTTACTAGTATTTAGTCGTAAAATCCACTCTGCCTGGGCGAAGTCTGGGATGGGATACAACCCATAGCACCTACCGTATACTATTATACATACTATTACTAGTATCCGTGTAGATTGTGCCAGCGTTGGCGAGAGAGAAAGGGGACAAGTGGCCAACAACGGCTCAAGTCAAATGCCGTCCTGTGCCTGGAGAATCTGGGGTACGTCGCGTGTGCAACCACGTTATTACTACATGTACGAAGTACGTACGTGGGAGCGTTAGTAAGTACCTGTATGCTAGACTCTGGTGAATACGTACCAACGTTGCTAGATGACCGTATACTCGTACCTGTTTCATGGAGCCCTGGAGGAGTACGTAGGTACATCTCCGGAGGATCGACAGAGCTTGCGACGATCATCTCCCGATCTTGTTAGCTGTCAACGGCCACCATGCGCTTAATGACGTCTCCCTTCCAATGGATACAGTGAAGAATGCAAAACCAGTGGTCAATTCGGGGATTTTCGATGCGCACAATGATTACAAGGCTGTAAAATGCGAGCACCAAAGTGCCATCAGCCACGTGTGATCGGTTTGCGCTTAACACCACATGGCTGCAACAGACAAACTTTGTTGTTAGTCCCCTGTAGATATCCATTTCAAACATCGCCCCATGTAGTCCATCGATGAGAGCAACACTTATTATCATAAGGCATGATCAACAACAAAAAAGCACTAAATGAAGTTTAGCTGCGACGACCCTGAAGGCGATGCGGAATGGCGCTTCCGTCCAAGACGGTTTTTAAGGGCCTGGACCGGTCCACTCCGCATTCCCACCTCAGGTAGATGCGTAGTATGTGCTGAGTGCCGGTCGGTTAACGCGTGGTTCTGTCACGGGTGTCACGAATGGGGGTTTGACTTCTCCATCCATTCTCTGCGCAAACAGAGGTACGTATTATGTAGTCCTGCAGGAAGAGTAAATGTCTTCTGGCATCTGCTGGCGTACTCGATCTTCGGTGGCTGGACGAGCACCGTGTTAATTTCGGGCCAGAGTGGCAGACCACTTGTTCTCTTGGCAACACCAGGCGATAGCGAATATTTGCCGGCGAGTCAAGTCCATTATTGGAGCACAGCGGGCTAACTTATCTTTTGGCGCCACGGCCTCAGTTTGTCTCTCCATATGAATGCTGATGAAGGCGGATTTCGTTGATTTCCCTGAATGGTGTGACAGACTAGGCGCTGAGGTCGAGTGGCGCTCGTAGAGTCACGAATCGCTTCAACAGCTGGAACTGGACCGGGGGGGGGAAGTTTTGAGCAGCCTCGGCCAAGCGGGAGCAACAGACCGCGTGTATTAATTTGGAGAAGTCGTCTCTTGATTCGGAAAGGAGAGACTGTTCACTGTCGATACTACATAGTATCCATCGTTGGACCCAGTCGGCGAGGAAACCCAGCGCTTTGCTTCAATGGCATGTCGAGTAACGTGCCGGATGAGCGGTGTCACCCGCCCGCCGCCTGGTAAAAATAGAAGAACATGCATCGTCAGTGACACCAGGCCGAACCAGCCAGGTGTGGCGTGAGTTTCTCATATCGGAAAAGGGGGGGGGGGGGGGGGTGCGGGGTGGTAACCCTGGAACGGTGGGGGTGGACCGGTGGACCGCCTTGAGAGCTAATCTAGCTCAAATCTTCGAAGTAGTATTAGACCGAGATTCCGTTACCTTCTTTCTACCGGTACCCGGAGTCCCTGAGAGCTGACTTCGCAAGAATTCGAACCTTTACGGCCGTTGTTCGGATTGGCCCAGGTTTACTTGTAGAGGAGAGGAAAGATGAGGGAGAAGGATAAAGATAGGGAGGGGCAAGGGAGAAGGTAGGGAGGGAGAGGGAGACGGAGAGGGAGAGGGGAAGAGTGAGAGAGAGGGAGAGGGAGGGCGATGTGACGAGGGCCCAATTGAATCAGTGAACAGGGAGGAATTGCAGTGCGTTGCAGAGCTGTTGGGTATTAAGCGTCGTGAACAGAAGAAGTAGAAGAAATGCTACCTTGTAGAGGGGGACTGTGTATGGAGTAATAGTGATCACTGATAGTACTAGCAAATGAAACTGGACACTCGCCGGGCGGGTTAGGATTGGGCTCAAGGTTGCCCAGGTGCTTTGGGCGTGAAAGCGGTGGTTGTGGTGAGTGCTGCACGCACATCTGCAGGACGAGGCGTCCACGTTGTGTGGGCGGTACCTACCTGATGAATATTCGTACGCGGAGACTTGCACGGGATCAGGCGATGGAGACTGGAGTCCGGCAACGCCCACCGAACAGACCCACCTTCTAGGCTGGCAGCCTGCACGCACTTGCCTGATGGGTGTTCTGTCCCATCCAACCGCCCTCTCCCACCCTCTTGGTCGGATCATGTAAGATGAGAAGAATGCCCAGCTACGGTGAGTGGTATGATGGCGCCGAATTACGAGTAGCTAGATCCAATTCATGGAGATTTACGTATTTTCCCACCTACGATTTCCGTGTGTCGGTCAGGGTCTGCGGAGGATATATATATATGTAATTAAATCATAATACCTGACGCAAAGCTCCCAGACGGGGAGGCTGTCGTGCAGCCGCGTTCAACGTCCCTTCCCTCTTTGGCACACTGCTGGGTCGTGTGGGAGGAGCATCGGCAATTCAGCTTCCCTTCCATAGGTTGTCTCATTCTGACCGGGAGCCGTAGGCCAATTGCATCAGCAAGGTAAGGTGCTGAGTACCTCTAGATGGGGATCCTAACGCCCCTCCTCATACTACCAGGGACCTACTGGCAGCATCCCGCCATCCGTGGATCGTATCCTTCTCCCTATTCGTAGCTTCATCTCTTTTATCGCTCGTTATTACGGATACTTGGTGAAGAAACACTAGGCGACGATGCGACATTGGCAGCCGACTGCTCGGTTAACGTGTACTAGTACCTAGCGCCCTGATGAGGCTCAACCAACCCTTGTGGTCCCTCTTATCCTTGCTCTCGCCGGATCGAAGATCTCCCCGTTGTCGGCCAGATCGCAACAGGCAAGGCTGTGGGCAGCCTACTTATGGCCGCCGAAGATTTTCGATCGCGGCACCTGGCACTGGGATCGCGAACGCGCACTCGTGGTCTGCTGCAAAAACCCGCATGGCCGACCAAGAACATGCTCAGGCGGCCGAAAGCGTAGTGAGGGTGGCCGGGGGGTTGGACCTAGGCAATCCAGGCCCAGAAACCCCCCAAGCCCCTCGGCGTCCGCGGTTTCACAAACCACCAAGACCCTGGCGCTGTGCTGTGGTACGCAGCCGCGCTTTGGCCTGGGCTCTTGGCCTTTGGCTCTTGGACCTTGGCCTTTCCGCGCCCCACCCCTCTTGTTCTCCAACTCTCGCTCCGAACGCTGGCCAGTGGTGGCCCTCCAGCCGCTTGCCAAAGGGGGTGATTGGAAGGGGTCCATTCATCCACACGAGGGGCACCTGCCAGGGAGTGCCGTTGTGAGCTGGCGCCACCGTGAGAAAAAAGCCTAGGCCCAGCCAACAGCGCAACCCTTGTTGGCGTTGCAGCGCCTGCCCGCCTGTGCGATGCCAAGCGAGGACCCTCCACTCTCGATTGTCCCCGTCGGATTGGCCCATTGGTAGAGTCGCCTCTGCGTCTGGCATGACTGTGGCTAGCCTAGAAGGCCTGTTGCCCTGACTCTGCGCTGTCTGCGCCGTCTCCGCCATCTGCAGTTTGTTACTCTGCAGGCCCCTGCTGGGCTGGACTGGGCTGGGCCAGGCTCGGCTGCGATGCCGCGCTCCGTCTCGGGGTCTTGGACCTGGGATCCAGCTTCTAAGCCCCGTCAGGGACTACGCCTTGTGGCAGCCGCCGAGCCCTCAGAGCACCATGCCAACCTTAATCTCCCATGCCGCCGGCGGCGAACGCCAGCGGGGATGTTGCTGTGATACCTAGGCTCTAACCGTACTGGACGCTCTCTTGCTCTGACCCAGGTGCTGCCCAGACACGGGCATTCTGCAGAACACACGTCGAGCCTCCCACAGGCATGGCCCAAGTGGGCGGGTCACCCGTCGACATCACAATGCCGGGGTAGACAGGGCTCCGGGATTAGGTAGGTATCGTCTGGACTGTGCCAGTGCAGCGTGCTCTCCTCCTTCGTGTCTTTCCTTCTTCTACCCTCTCACGCCCAGCCCACCCATCAGGTCATGCCCTTGTGCTCCCTCCCCTTCCCCTCCCCTAGCTCAACCATAGAAGACAGCTTCCCCCTTTTTCAACGTCATCCCGAGAGACTAGAGCTTGAGCGAGCCCTGTCTCACGCTCCCGACAACCTGCTCAGTTCTCCACGCTGTTACACGATCTCCCAGCGCTCACCCTCCCCCCTTGGGAAACCCGACTGTGGGACCCGGACGCTTTTAAGAATTAGAACATATCCCCCCGGCTCTCGGATTCTACTCGCGTTGTTCTCCCTCTTTTACACCTTGATTTACACATTCTTTTGGTTCGCCGCATCTGGCATACTCCAGTCGTTCGTTTCGCGATCCCTACGTTCTTTTTCTGGTCCACGGACCCTACTGGTTTGCGGCCCGAAGCTCCTCTCCTTTGAGCCCTTTCGTCGCCGCCGATCTTCACATTCGTTAAGGAATACACGATACGACCTTTCGACAACATGGGCTCATACTCTCAACCCCCTTGGGCCCCCTGGTCATATGCCGAAGTCAACGATTCCTATCCGGCGTACCAACAGTATCCCAACTATTCTACATACCTTGCCGATTCCATGGAGGCCTATCAGACTCAACACCATCATCTTGTCCACCACCATCAAATGTCTCGGACAACAGAATCCAAGCCCCGTCTTTCCAAGGAAGAAGTCGAAATCCTCGAGGCCGAGTTCCAGAAAAATCACAAACCGAATAGTAGCACCAAGAAGGCTCTTGCCGAGTCTATGAGAGTCGACAATGCCCGCATCAATGTTTGTCCCCCCAAACCCCCAAGCTGTGACTTTCTGGACCCCCCGCCAACTAACTATCGGTAGAATTGGTTTCAAAATAGGAGGGCGAGGGAGAAGAAGGAAAAGAACATCCGAGAATATGAGGCGAGGCAAAAGTTGGAGAATGTCAAGAATGAAGATGGAACCGCGGATTCAAAGCTTTCTGACCGCAGCAATGAGCTGGTGGCCTCCAGTGCTCCATTTCCCGCCGCACAGGACGCACCTCAACTAGCTTCCGAGAAACGGGACGCTTCTCAAGTCCCTGAACAGGGCAGTGGGACGCCTCATCTTTCCGACGAAAGTAACGATGTGAAGGACGAGAAACTTAGCCCTGAACTCCCAAGCGGCATCTTTGGGCTACCCAGTTCCGAGGAACGATTTGACGCTTTATCACATGAAGGGGATTGTACGTCACCTTCCAACGGAACACCAGACGCAAATGAGCCCGAGTTTGCTCTGTCAACCAATGGTGAGGATCCGGATTACTACGGTCAACAAATTCGGCACTCAATGGCAGGATCAATCAACTCGCTGTATAGCTATGCAGGCGAGGATCTCATGGGGTTTCCACCTAGTCAACCATCAGGCGATGACAGTGGGCTGAGTTCCCCTCCAAATATTGACATTGCATCCCGTCGCAACCGTCGGCCCCCTCCCTTATCTATCGACGGCTCCCGAAGCTACTCGGGCGCAGCTCCCAGGACGGCCGTGGAGATGGGAAAGCGGCCGGACACGATGCGCCGTGTGGCCTCCGCCACTGGCACTCTGCGGGTCTCTAAACCCATGGGGATGCCGCGGAGCCCATTTCAGAAGAGCCGATCTCCTGTATCGGCGGCTCCCAAAGGAAGCAAGGCGCCACCGACACCGGATACACCAATCCTCGCCAACCAGCCGACCAACACCAATGTGAGCAGTCTGGGTTCAACCACCGCAATATCTTCCTCAGATCTGCCAATCCGGGATCCTACGCTGCGAACACCGCCAACAACCCCGGGAGGCATGCAGAACTACTTCAGCATCCGCTCGGTCTATGATATGCCCATGGCCGGAGACGGCTATGCCACCACCTCCATGAACAATTTTACTGGAGATTTCAATGCCTCCAACATATCGTCAGGGTATCCGCATCACATTGCCAACCCCAACACAGGCGTCGGCCAGCCTCCGACATCTTGCTTCGTCTCGCCAATGGCCGGTTCCTCTTTTGGAATCACTGGTGGAAATCCGGAGTATACCTGGCCGGATAGCGTTATCTCCAGAAACCAATCTCCAGGCGAACAGCAACAGGGATCCCAATTCTTGAATATGCCAGCCTCCGGGTTTGGCATGGAGCGGTAGTCGTTAGTCAGGATGAGCGGTCGTGGCGCTTGTCGCTCCCATCACCTTTGGCAAAATCCTCAGCGTGCGATGCCTTGCCCCCGT
This sequence comes from Amphichorda felina, assembly GCF_050947745.1. Lineage (NCBI taxonomy): Eukaryota > Fungi > Ascomycota > Sordariomycetes > Hypocreales > Bionectriaceae > Amphichorda > Amphichorda felina. The sequence goes on from NW_028145049.1 coordinate 3,107,701, forward strand.
GATCTTCCGGGAGCGAACACTTGTACTTATCTTCTTTTTTTCCTTCCTGTTTCCTTTTTCTGTTACGCGATATGGCCGAGCAGCTATACAGTGGCCACAGCCACGTGGACAGCGCTTGGGGCCTAGGCACATAAATTCGCTGATGATATACGACGAGCATGTTTTTCTTAATTTAATCAGGAAGCGTTGGGATTGAATTGGGGCGCTATAGGAAGAGACGGAACATTGTCTTGAGGCGTCTTTGGGTCTTGTCAGCATGGGTGGCGGACACACAACTTGCAAGGCGTCTCTGGAAAGCTTGAGCAACAGAAAGCGATTGAGGGATCATATACTGCCTGTACTTTTAAGCACGCATATAGGCCTCGTTTCTAGACGGGGTCATTATTGGAACCTTTGCAGGCCTTGCTTTTGGCCGTTTTATTATCTATTATTGGGTTATGGGTTGACATTGTGGTAACTGAACTGTGAAAGAATTGTTTAGACCTTGGCCACTAAGGTAACGAACGTGAAGAACTCCCAGGAGGTCCTTGAGGGGATTAGTTACCAACAAGTAGCAATGTGCATCGACCCACGGTGCAGCTGGGCCACCAACAGCTGAGCCCCTCTCAAAGATGCCTAATCTAGCAAGGCTGACTTGACTTGATCTCCAGCAACATACAACATACGAGATACTAAAGAACGGTCTTTTTCTAAATCAATTAAAGCTAAGGGACAGATCAGCTGCCATTATGTGGCTTCTCGATGTTAAGACGTTGGAACTGCGGTTCTTCGCGACACCACCGCCTCGATACGCCATCCTATCTCATACTTGGGGTTCTGATGAGGTCCTTTTCGACGACCTGCGGGATGTCAGCCAGGCGCAAAACAAGGCTGGCTGGGTCAAGATCGCATTTGTCTGTGAAGAAGCGAAGAGAAATCAACTCCCCTACGCATGGGTGGATTCGTGCTGCATCGACAAGTCTAGCAGTGCCGAGCTGACTGAGGCCATCAACTCCATGTTTGAATGGTATAAGCAAGCCGAGTGCTGCTACACGTACCTGTTCGACTTTGAGGAGAGAGGAGAGGAGTCTCCACGAACCATCAAAGAGAGGCTAGCAACATGCCGCTGGTTTACCAGGGGCTGGACTCTCCAGGAGCTAATCGCGTCCCCGATAATGGTCTTCTTTGATCGGGATTGGACAGTCATAGGAACAAAGGATTCCCTGACGCCCGAGCTGGCGGAGATTACCGGTGTCGATGAGAAAGTCCTCGAGCTGATGGATTACATGTTTGGAATGCCGGTCGCCAGACGAATGTCATGGGCCGCCAAACGCCAGTCGACCCGCGTCGAGGACGTGGCCTACTGCCTGCTCGGAATATTCAACATCAACATGCCTCTTCTGTACGGCGAAGGAAGCAAGGCGTTCCTGCGCCTCCAGGAGGAGATCTTGACTCAGCACCACGACATCAGTCTCTTTGCATGGTGCCAACAGGAGGAATCACACTCTGCCTACCGTGGCATGTTTGCTCACTCTCCTGACGAGTTTGTGGGTTGCTCTTCGATGGTATCTCGCACCAGCCCCTTCCTCTTAGGAGCAAGGTTCACAGTCACCAGCCAGGGTCTGATGGTCGATCTGGGCCGCCACTTAGACTACCCACATCCAGACACGACCTTTGTCGACCTGGACTGTTTTGATACCTCCCAACAGCCCCTACCGAAGCGGATCAGAGTCGTGCTGAAAAAGTTTGGTGATTTCTATGTCAGACATAAGCCCTGGACCCTGGTGGCTACGGGGGTTCCTTGGGTTGGCGACTCCTTAGAGTTGGATCACCAACGGGAAAGCAAATCTGGAACCATCTATATCAAGAAAACATTGTCTCCCTCTCACTCTACGTTCATCGAGTTGATGTCTCAGCGGAGGTTGGTCTTGGCGTATCGAAGCAATCTGGCAAAGGCAGTGGAAAGGTCTCGCCCGGGAGTTAAATCAACTCTCTTGCATGATATCAAGAGACTCTATCAACTCAATGGCATAGATCAATACGGCCTTGGGTTTATCCAGGAATTCAACATTCGGTTCGGTGAGGATGAACCTATCTGGTGGGATTCCTTCACACACTCTCCTGGAGACGGAGTAGAGTACTCGTTTGCTATCATCTGCGGAATCCCCATCAACCCTGATTCTGCTTCAGAGCACCTATTGCCGTGGTTTGCGCTCTTCTGCGACCGGGACGGGGATGCTAGGAGTAGCCGCCTGGCGACCACGCTTGCAGGATGCTCTAGGGCGGATGCATCCGGGGCGATGACGCGCCACATCAATGAAACCATGTTTCAACTGTACACGGATCATTCGGGCAATGTCGTCCAGCAGCGGCTGCCTGTGAGTTTTGTTTTTGGGGCCAAGGACAAGGTGGGAGGCTTGCAACGGCTGAGTGTCAACAGGCTTGGCGGAGGAGGATCTCTCTTCTGCGCTGATGTACAATGTGAGCAGATCGGTTGGTAAGCAGTCTGGAAGGCTATTTTGGATATTGAATTGTTAAAATAATACTATCTATAAGAGAAGTATAAAGTCTGCGCACTGCACCGCGCCGGCGCCATGTTGAGCTGGTCGACTGCTCAGGGGTCAGTGGAATTACTTGAAGCACGGTACTCCTAGTATGGGCATCTCCAGCACTAATAGGACTAGGTAGCTTCTGACTATCTCTAATAATTTACCAAGTAATGATTCAACGAAAGGAATGGATGGCTTTGGGACTCGCGACTTGGACTAAGTTTGCTGTAAAGGCTCTATAATGTGTAATTAAGTGGCTTCTATCATCCAATAAGCAACTGTCCGGTATGGTGTAGTGGCCAACATTTGACGCTCTCAATCTCCTTTGAGTTGTACCGTCAAGCCCTGGGTTCGATTCCCAGTACCGGAGAATTACAAATTCTTTTTTTGCACTTCCTATATCATCTTATTTATTTTGCCGCTGACAGCAACAAGTGTTAGTTTTTGCTTTGGAGCCCCTTCCTTCTCGAAAAACAACATCTGGCTGTAGTCTCTAGAAAGAAAGAAAGAATTTCCAGGGTTGGGCGTGATAACGCGAGGCTGTACGGATACAGTGCGCGTAGCTGGCTCCCTCCGATTTTTGGTACGGTGGGGGTTTGGGTAGCTTCCTTTTCATAGCGCGTCTTGGAGCTTCAGTCTTCACCTCAACACCACCTCAGGTCGCCCCGCCCACTTGGCCGCAAAATGTGCGGCATCCACGCAACCATCTCGCCATCAGATGCGCCGTCATTAGACCAAGACCTCGAACGCCGCTTGCGGAACCGCGGCCCCGATCATCTGGGGACGGTTCGCGCTCAGCTGGACGATGTGCCCTGTCCGCTCGCGCTCACATTTATCTCCACTGTCTTGTCCTTGAGGGGCGATCACGTCGCGAAGCAGCCGCTAGTTGACGCCAAGACTAGATCTGTGCTCTGCTGGAATGGTGAGGCATGGCGGATTCGAGGACAAGGGTTGGCGGGCAACGACACCGAGGCTGTCCTCGACTTGCTGCTGAAAGCCAGCCTTAGCAGATCAGAATCGAGTCATGATCCTGTACTAGAAGCACTCCGAACCGTCGAGGGCCCCTTTGCATTTATCTATTTTGATAGGCCGTCAAAATGTTTGTATTATGGCCGTGATCGGCTGGGTCGTCGGTCACTCCTGGTGAACGCAAAGGATCCTTTTACCTTGTCCAGCATTCCCGAGTCGCTTTCGGATGACTGGGCTGAGGTTGAGGCTGATGGATGCTACAAGCTGGAGTTAGATAACGCAGCGTTCTCTCGAATGTCCCCAACAAGACACCCGTGGGTCGAGGACGACTCTCTGGTAGGTTCTTGAAGACGCCCAGTACGCACACCCATAGTCTGCCACTTACCTCCTTAGGTTTCGAGCATCGGAGTTTTCAACACTACGCTTCCCACAGCACCATTTCACCTGTCCCAGGACTCAGCTTCTGTGCAGCAGCTCCATCAACATTTGATCGAGTCCTTGGAGGCGCGGGTGTTGGATATTCCACTGCCGCCGGGTGCCGGGGATTCTGACGCGAGAATGGCTGTTCTGTTCTCCGGTGGCCTCGACTGTACTGTTCTTGCTCGTGTGGCAAGCGAAATTGTGCCATCCGGCCAGCCAATAGACCTGATCAATGTTGCATTTGAAAACCCCAGGATTGCCTCCCAACACCCCGGTCACTCCAAGGAACAGTTATACGAGCTCTGTCCCGATAGGATCACTGGCCGGAAGGCCTTTGTGGAACTCTTGGAGACCTGTCCCAGGAGGGCCTGGCGCTTCGTGACTGTATGTGCTTTGCCTCATTCCTCATTTCTTTCAAAATTTCCAGACGGCTAATCTAAGCCTAGGTAAATGTTCCCTACACGGACACCACTGCCCACAGGGGGGAAGTCGTTCGGCTGATTCATCCGCACAACACCGAAATGGACCTTTCTATCGCAAATGCCCTCTATTTTGCTGCAAGGGGACAAGGGTCGGCCCTAGTGGCCGCGGACTCAGACCCTCAGCCATACCAAACCACTGCCCGGGTGCTACTGTCCGGTCTCGGCGCCGATGAGCTCTTTGGCGGGTACTCCAGGCACGGTGCTGCCTTCTCCCGTGGTGGATATGCTGGACTGGTCGATGAGCTGAAGCTCGACGTGAGCCGTCTGGGGAAGCGGAATCTGGGGAGAGACGACCGGGTCATGGCGCACTGGGGGCGCGAGGTGAGGTTTCCATTTCTCGACGAGAGGCTCGTCAAGTGGGCCATGGAGCTTCCAGCGTGGGAAAAGTGCGACTTTGGCAGCCCTGAGACGCTGAGCCATCTTGATCCTGAGAAGCGCGTGCTGCGTCTGCTAGCGCGGACACTGGGGTTGTTGTCGGTCGCTGGGGAGAAGAAAAGAGCTGTGAGTACATCGTCCGTCCATCCTCATCCTCAATGTAAATTGACGAACGAATCTAGATTCAGTTTGGAGCCCGCACGGCCAAGATGGAAAGCGGCAGAGTCAAAGGGACGACCTCGATATCTCCCTGAAGGGGAAGGGCACCCCGAGGCAGTTAGAGCAAGTGCTCTGGCAGCGGCCCAGCACATATAATCGCCCCCGGCTGTGATGATCAACAGATACTACCGAGTCCTTGCATTCGGAGGCGCCACCGACAGAGTGACTGTGCGTTGGCCTAGCCGGCTAACCCTTCCTCTGCGTGGGTGCCCAGAGCAATGACGATGACGACGTAAAGGCAAGTCTGAGCCGAAGTCGGGGTATTTTATTGTACGGAGCACTCTATGCATGGAAGACTGTTTGCATTAGGATTTAGACTTGTTGAGAACACGCAGCAGGATGAAATCCTCGCGGTTTTGATATATTGCTAGAGATACAATTATTGACTATGATACATGTCGAGTTGCGGGATCCTTGCTGGCGGGTATCTAATAAAAAAGAGCGTTGGGGATCGATGCGTTGTCGACACTATACAGGGTCGACGATCTGTCTTCCCATGCTGTCCACCATGAAGTGACTAAAGGCCTCCTCGTCATTGTTGTCCGCGAGGAACGCGCCATCCTCCGTCTCCGCCACCAGCTTGGCGTACAGGCCCTCGCCGGCCCTGGGCCAGGTGGGCGGCGGGGCGTCCTCCTCGACCATCTCGACCTCGGCCTCGGGCTGCTCCTCCTCGACGACGAGCTCCTCGGCGAGGCGCGACCGCTTGAGGGGCTGCTTCTTGACAGCCGCCGCGCGGGGCACGTTGCCCTTGATCTTCTGCTTGGCCTTGGAGTTGAGCAGGCTGGGGCCGTGGCGCGACCGGCCGGGGATGGGAGCCCGTTTGTGGTGGGGCTTGGATATCCGGGGCTGGGGGATGCTTGCGTCCCAGTCGGGCGAGTCGAACATGGGCAGGTCGGGGTGGCGTTTCGAGACGGAGACCATAATGTCGACGAGGAGCTGGGGTTTTAGCTGGTCGCAGAACGATAGGACGTTGAGGACGTCTGTCTTCTTCATGTTGTAGAAATACTCGCGTCTCTGGGTTTCTCCCTGTCAGCTACATCTGGTTGCTTCTCTTTGTTATAGGTTCGCACTTACTGCGTGATCTGTTGCGCCCCCCGGCGCAAAGCCAACCTGGTCCGGCTTAGCGGGGGCGATGCCCTCGGGCAGGGCGGCGAGACGTTTCTGGCGGATCCTTTCAATCTTCTGCAGCCGGGCCGAATCGACCAGGCGCGCTGGAAGATATGGTGATGATGAGGATGAACCCTCCGTCTTTACGCCGACCCCGCCCGCCGACCCTGAACTTGACTGCGGATGGGTTTGCTGCTGTGTGGGGATAAGCCTCGGGGGCAGTGCCGGCATGACCATCGTATTCTGTGTAAAGTCCACGACGTCCCCCTGCTCCCCCCCATCATCCCGCTTGCGCTTGATGCCCATGTTGAGAGACTCGGCCGCGGGCTCCCCCTCGTCCTCGGCGACGACGGCGCGTGCAGCGGGAGGAGGCCGGGCCTCCTTGGCGGGGGGCATCTCCAGCGTGGTGCTCATGCCCTGGACGAGCCTAGACCGGGCGTCCTCGAAGGCATGCTGGTCCGGGCGGGGCACCGTCGCGGAGGCGTCTGTGAGGGCGGAGCTGAAGCTGTGGGAGCCTCCTCCGCCTCCCCTGATGCGGCTCAGGATGAGGGACGTGGCGGCGGAGAACTGGGGGATGTAGGGCGGCTGTGAGATGGACGCGTTCCATGATTTTGCGGATTCGAGGATGGGTTCGGTTCTGGGGGTTGGGTGTGGTGGTGGTTGAGAATCGTGTCTGTTGCGCATGTCTCCAACTGTGCCACCTGGCGCTGAGGGTGGCCCGTCTATGTCCATGGGTGCCGCCATCTCGTCGTCTCACTATGGGAGCGTCATGAGACGGTTGGTTGGGAGCGAAGTTCTCGTACTGGAGGGAAGTTAGGGTGATGAGGAAAATAAAATAAAAATGAAAGCGAGAAGTCGTCTGCTTTTTTTGTTTGGAGGCAGAGTGAATCGGTCGTGATGAGATGTCGATTCTCAAGCCATGCTGAAGTGAATCTGAGTCGTGGTTGGGATGAGAGCGAGAGCACGTGCATACGTGAGTTACAGGCCGACGGCACGTGATCACCAGCGCGCTTGACGTGACTGACCCACGAATGCTCTGCCTCGTTCCACAGCTCCATCATCACAATTGCATGAAACAGCGACTACAATCTTTCAGTCTTGTAGGGATAGTGTAATATAATTTCTTATTTTTTTTCCCCCATTTCCTTTTTTCTTTCATCTCACGCTATCAAGTTCACCTGACCACTCCCTGGTCCCGCAGGGCCGCCACCTCGGACTCGCCGTAGCCCAGGTCGCTCAGGACCTCGACGGTGTGCTGGCCCAGCGTGGGCGGGGCGGTGCGGACGCCGGGCTGGCTGTCCGAGTACTTGACGGGAGTGTTGACCATCTTGATGGGCCCGCAGGCGCCGTGGTCGACCTCGACGACCATGTTGCGCGCCTTGGTGTGCTCGTGGTTGAGCGTGGCTTGGACGTCGTTGACGGCTGCGTACGGCAGGCCGCTGCCCTCGAAGACCTGCAGCCACTCCTGCGTCGTCTTCTCCTGCGTCACGGCCTCGATGTCCGCCTCGATCTCGTCGCGGTTGGCCACGCGGTCGGCGTTGGTCTTGAACTTGGGGTCGTCCTTCCACTGCCGCTGGCCCAGGCCGTCGCAGAGGATCCCAAACAGGCGGTCGTTGCCGCCGCCAAAGAGGATGTCGCCGTCCTTGGTCTTGAATGACCTGTAGGGAACAATGGAGGCTGTAAAAGTGTCAGTAAGGTAATCTATACACCGCCCGTGTGCATGCATGCATGCTGCCCCCAGGAGGGAAGGCTACTCACGATGCGCCGTGCCCCACCGGCCCGAGTCCTTCTTCCCGCTGATCAGGCAGCTGCTGGCAATGTTGGCGAGGGTCGCTGTCTGGCAGTCGCTGAGGGAGACGTCAATGTGCTGGCCCCGCCCCGTCTTGGCCCTGGCCAACAGGGCGGCCATGACGCTGTTGCTCGTGTAGAGGCCCGTGGTGAGGTCGGTGACGGCGACGCCGACCTTGACGGGGGGCCCATCGCGGGCGCCGGTGATGTGCATGAGGCCGAACTCGGCCTCGACCATGACGTCGTAGCCGGCGCGATTGGAGTAGGGGCCGGTCTGGCCGTAGCCGGTGATGGAGGCGTAGATGAGGGCCGGGTTGATGGCGCGCAGGGACTCGTAGTCCATGCCATACTTCTTGAGGGAGCCGGGCAGGTAGTTCTCGACGAGGATGTCGCACTTGGCGACGAGCTTGTGGAGAATGTCGACGCCCTCCTTGTGCTGGAAGGACAGGCCGAGGGACTTTTTGTTGCGGTTCACCTAGGGGTTGTCAGGGGGGGATAATCCGGTGGCCTCGGGAGGCAGAATGAGTGAGACATACGCCCAGGAAGTAGGCAGCCTCGCCGGGGCCTTCATGGCCGGACTCGGGAGTGTACTGAGCGTACGGAGGACCCCAGGCCCTGGTGTCGTCGCCGCGCACGGGATGCTCGACCTTGATGACCTCGGCGCTGGGAAGGGCGGTCAGCGTGTGGTTTGGGGTGGGTTGTGGGGGGTAATGGGGATGGGATCTCACCCCAGATCACCGAGGATCTGCGTGCAGTACGGCTTGGGAGGATCAGTATGAGAGCTCGGACGATGCGGCTTAATAGGGAACTCACGCCAGCCAAGACACGCGTCATATCGAGGACGCGGTAGCCCTCGAGCGGCAGGGTGCCGGCCTTGGAGGCGGTCGAGGCGAGGCTGGAGGAGGCGTGGAAGTGGCGGTAGTAGTGGCCATTGTGTGCGGGCGCCTTGCTGGCTTTGGCCCAGGCCGAGGCCAGCAGACTCCGGGGGCGAAACATGATTGCTGCTTGGGTATCGTGATGGATGAGGCTGAGGGTTCAGGGACGGACGACCGAGACGACCTTAAAGACGAATACCAAGACGAAGACCCCAGACCGGGCCCGGGCCGGAGATGGCGAGGCCGAGCGAGAGTGGCAGCGACGTCGGGGCGTCTCGGGGGTTCGGCCGCTCGGCTCAAAGGACTAGGTAGGTATTGTGGTAAATAAAGTGGTGATGGATGGAGGTTGTGGAGGTGGTGGAGGTGGTGGATCTTGACTTTGATTGCCGGCCCAGTTGCAGCCTCATGCCCTCATCGTCTCGCCAACATCGCGGTGGCCTCTTTTGGCGGTCTAAAGCATTCATCTAGATGCCCTGCTGCTAGCCTGCTAGGTGGGATCCTGGGGCATTCCAGGTTGGCTGTGCCCCGCGCGCTATCATGGGCGCTGCCACACAGTGGTCCATATTCTGCTTATAGTTATCTGTACCAGATCACACTGTACGAGTACTGCACTGCAGCCAACAGTTCTAATGCTGGCTGGCATGTAAGTAGGTCGCTGGGGTTGCAGCGCAGACCTCCATCGTGCCCAGGCCTGATGCACTATTTGCGGAGTAGCACGGATGCAATAACTGGCATCTGCGTTATGGGGTATTAGCGCCCTGCAGTGCGATGCTTATGAGGCCATGGCAGTGTTGGTCGGACTGGATGGCTTCGGACTTTGTGCATTTCGCCGGCCACCACCCATGCAGCTGCTTCGGAGGTTCCTCCAGTCTGCCGAACTGGAGCTGGACAGTGAACACTGAGCAGTGGCTAACTAGTAACTAGTAGCCAGTGGCCTGTGAACAGTGGACTGTGTGGGCTGTGGACGGTGGACACGAGCATACGAGTACAAAAGACAGTGAGCATCGCCCACACCGTCTCCGCCTGGCTTGGACGCTGATCACTGATGAGTCCACTGATGAGTCCACTGATGAGTCCACTGATGAGTCCACTGATGAGTCCACTGATGAGTCCACTGATGATGCCCGCTCCGCCTCGCTGCGCCCGCCCCTTGGCATCCCGATTTCCATCTCCCTCCCTTTGTTGTTATTGATGGTTCTTTGTTGGTGTGGCTGGTCCTCGTCACCATTGGGCTGTGCTTCATTCTTCCCTTCCCGCCCCCCGCATACCCGTGCATATGCACTATGCAGACATGATTCCCATTTGCGTATTCGAAAACCGTCTTCGTGCTCCGTCCGTCGTGGTTCGTACTTCGTACTACTTTCGTATACGGAGTACTACTGCCCAAATTTAGCACCCGGAGAGGGTCCATGATGTCTAGCAGACACCCACCACCCTGGCAACAGCCGATCATCCCTAACGTAGGTGCCTGCTATTACCACTTGTAGGTATTACTACGTATCCGTGCCTCCCGCCCTTGCGTAGGCCTTACTCTTTTAAACCCTCGCCATCTCTTCATCTTCTCCCCAGTCTCGTGCTGTCCAGGGTCGAATTGCGAGTATTCTGCGCCTTCTTCAACACCGCAAATGGCACCCCAAGGCGCCCTGGGCACCTCCGACAAAGGCGTCCAGGTCGCCCTCATCATCCTCATCACCCTCGTCGCCGCCGCCCTCGTCGCCACCATCCTCTTCCTCGTTGCCAAGTTCTACAGGCGGCGCCGCCAGCAGTACGACACGGTCCCCAGTGTGGAATCCGCCAAGACCCCCAACATGAGGATGTCACAGCGAGGTATTTCCGACGAGGAGGAGCTGCAGCGCATCATCATGATCCGGAAATCTCTGGCCAGCCGCACCTCTACTACGCTGGACAGCAGGCGCCTCAGCCAGAGGGAGGACGACGATGATGATTTGGATCACGACGCCGCCACCTCCTCGTCGAGGCCGGGCAGCCTCCGCTACGACTGGAAGGAGTTCGAGGCCGGCCTCCAGTCCCACCCCTCCGTCTCCCTCGAGAACCACCCCATCCTCAAGAGCTCCCCCGAGCACCGCGTCTCGGAATCCTATGGGCCTCGCATATCATCGCCGAGCCCTCTCTCTGTCCGATCGGGCCTCGCCTCACCACCGCCCGTCGCCCCAGTGATGGCCTCACCGCCGCCCTCCCTTCACCAGCCTCGCGCCTCATGGCACCGCACACCGCCTCAGCGCGGTGTCTCGTTTGAGCCGCTCAGAACACCGCCTCAGCGGGCCGCCGCCTACTCCCCGCCGGTAGTGCCGCCCCGGCGAGACACCTGTGAATCGGTCCCGGGGGAGTATACCAGTGTCCCGCTGGCCGACACTGAGAGGCCGGAAAGAGAATCACATAGTAATAGTTGAAACGGGGGAGAAATTAATTCTTTGTTTGGCGTCATCAGGGGGGACCAAGTATATAGGCATCGGGGCTTTGTTAGTTAGACTAGTATATACAGTAGAACCCATCATATGATACCTAACCTTCGTCCCTCTATCCTCTTAACCCGATTCGTGCAGCTTGTTTGTGACATCGACAAAATTTACCCACTGCCTCCACGCCTCGCCGCTCTTGAGAGCCCATCTGGCTCTCCGCACGCCCTCCTTCCATCGCTGCCCGCCGGGACCACGCTCCTTCACCACCTGCCCGTCGTCCCCCTCGCCCATGTTGCTCGTGTCCGCCTCGCAGATGCCCGAGGCCACGAACAGCGCCGCCACGTTGATGAGGATGAACTCGAGCAGCGGGTCGTCGTCGGCCAGCTCGTTGTGCAGGATGCGGCACAGCAGGTCCGCGTTCTCGGCCGGCTCCTTGCCGCCCGACACCTGGTCCAGCGGGTGGCTGCTGACCCCGAAGTCGCTCGGCTGCACCAGGAAGTGCTCCACCTCCACCTCGCCCCCGGGCGCCCTCTCCTTGAGCATCCAGCACAGCGTGCGCCCCGCGCAGCTGACCTCGTCCAGCTCCTCCTCGCCGCAGATGATGAGCGCCTTGCGGCACCCGGCTATGCGCAGGGCCTCGGCGAAGGCCGGGCCCAGGTCGCGCCTCGCGACGCCGATGACGCGCGCCTCCAGCACCTCCTCGACCGGGTTCGACAGCGGGCCCAGGTTGTTGAAGATGGTCCTCCAGGGCAGCTGCCTGCGGACGGGCGCGACGTAGCGCATGCCCGTGTGGAAGACGGGCGCGAACAGGAAGCTGTAGTTGGTGGCCGAGTAGACCTCGGCCAGCGTGGACGGGCTGACGGCCGTGATGACGGGCGCGCGCGGCTGCATGTGGTTGACCAGGTCGGCGCTGCCCGACTTGGAGGTGCTGGCCCTGTTGCCGTGCTTGGACACGAGCAGCAGCGACGAGGCGATGATGGACGACGTTGTGCTGATGTTGAAGGTGTTGTGCGAGTCACCCCCCGTGCCGACAATGTCGCACTTGGAGCAAGTGTTAGCAGGAGATCCCCCCCCATCGAGTGAATTCCGAATCAGAATATAAGCCTATGTCGGGCAACGTACCAGGCCTCCGCGGTATTGCCCCTCCTTCCTCCCGCGCTTCGCAATGACCTTGCGGATGTCCTCGACGGGGATCTGGGCGCAGGCCTTCTGCATGGCGGCGGCGCATCGCGCGAGGACCTCGGCTGAGAAGTCCAGCTTGGTGAAGTGCAGGGCCATCAGGAGCGAGGCCGTCTGGGCCTCGGTGACCTGGTTGGTGAAGAAGTGCGAGATGGCATCGGCAATCTCATCTGCGGTGACGGTGGCGTGGACCGGCCAGAGTTTGGACAGGAGGGGCTTGATGTCCACGGGCGGGAGGGCCTCCTGCCCGGCTGGTTGAGACGCCATTGGACTGGACTGTAGAAAATGCCCAGAAATGCCTAGGATTTGGGTATCCTGATAATGGGATTCACCTCGTGGCACACAGCATACGGGTGCATGAGACGCAGAATTATGAGTAAGTAAGTACCTTAAATATGGTGGAATGTTCTCCGATCTACGGGACGGTGCTTGTGTGCCTGTGAGTCGGGGCGCCGACTCATAATTTGGTGGGGCCACTGTGCCCAACAAGCCACACTGTGTGCTTCGTTCCCAATTATCTAAGCCACATTTGGGGGATGACTCATCCACCTTGAGGTGTGAAACAAGGTTCGCCTGGTCAGACAGTCAGACTGGTTCAGCCCTCCACCCGCCTGCATTTAGCTGTTGCCTCCCTTCTGCTCCCCCGGATTTCAATTCTCTCTGTCAACATACCCTCATTACGTTCTCTCGCCGCCAGAAGTTGGTCGACCTTCGCTCCTACGCTGTTTCACGACGCCTGCCACTCGCTCGCGACCGATGCGACCACTTCTAGCCGACTTTTCGCTGTTCTGACGCTCTTCGCAGCCTCAGACGCCTTCACTGGTCCCCGGACAAGTCGGTTGGCAGAGTTCTTCTCCGCCTCTTTCCTAGGTCATCCTATAAACTCATCAATCCGCTCCCTCGACACCTAAGGTGATTTTCATCGCCATCAGCGTCCTCATCGCGGTCGCTCATCAAGAGCAACCCGATTCCTTCATTTTCTCTCCCTAGGATCCTACACGCCGGCCCGTTCCGCTGCTCAACCTGGGCACAGCGCTGTCACTTTGTGTGCTGAGCGCATAGCGTCATCGCCGCCAAAGCCTGCTTGCCGGCGTCTTGACTTTTGTCGCCCCAGCGCCTCAGACCCTAGGGACGTCCACGGGACGCCCCGGCTCGCATCTTCTCGCCTGGGCACTGTCAGACCGCCAAGGTGCATTCACCACTTTTTGTTCTAGTTGCCAACGAGCGCCTCTGGAACAGTGAATCACCCCAGCAGGCATCTTCACCGCCTCGGCAGACGATTGCGAAGAAGCGAACGCAGCTCCGACGGAAGAAGAAGGAGGCCAGGAGAGCACGTAAAGTCTTTGACGAGGTCAACAACATCTACACGCCCAGGCCGTACCAGCCTAAAATGTTCCCGCCCGCCAATGGCGACCCCAAAGGGGGGGACTTCAAGGAAGATCTGAGCAACATCCTGTGCTGCCCGGACTGCAAAGAGATTCCGCCCAACCTGATCGAGGAGTTCTCTAGCGGAGACATGGTGTGCCAGAGCTGTGGAGTTGTGGTTGGCTCGCGCATCATTGACAACCGATCCGAGTGGCGAACCTTTGCCAACGATGACCAGAACGGCGATGATCCCAGCCGTGTCGGCGGACCTCGGGACATCTTCGATGACAACGAGCAGCTTTCTACCACGGTGGCCTTCTCCGAGACCAAGGCACACAAGGCCCTGTCTCGCACCCAGAACAATGCAAGCAACGACAAGGGCCAGAAGAACCTTATGCAGGGCTACAAGGAGATTGTCTCTCTCTGCGAGGCTATTAATATGGGCCAGAATGTCTCCAACGCGGCCAAGCACATCTTCAAGCTTGTCGACAAGCACAAGTTCCTGAGGGGAAAACCCCAGGAAGTCATCATTGCCGGCTGCATCTTTGTCGCCTGCCGGCAGAACAACGTGCCCCGCACGTTCCGCGAGATCTTCAATCTCACCAACGTGGGCAAGAAGGAGGTTGGCAGAGTCTTCAAGCAGCTGCAGTCGTTCCTGCAAAAGATCCGAGACGAAGAGGATAAGGAAACCGTCGGCGGCTTGGACACAGTCACCAGCTACGAGAACACAACCACGAGCGCGGCTGATCTCTGCGGTCGCTACGTCTCGCAGCTGGGATTCAAGAACCAGCAGAGGATCACCAACCTCGCCCGCGCCATCGCCATCGAGGGCCAAAAGGATGTCCGCATAGGAGGTCGGTCACCTTTGTCCGTGGCGGCGGCCTGCATCTACCTCGTCTGCCATCTCGTCGGCGAACCCCGTCCCTCTCAGCCCATTGCTCAACAAGCAGGCGTCAGCGACGGTACCGTCAAGACGGCGTACAAAATCCTCTATGGCCTCCGTGACCAGCTCATCAAGAAGGAGTGGCTCACAGACGGGGCCAGCATGGACAACATTCCGCGCGTGCAGGTGTAGGGCACCAGCAAGCAGAAATGTTAACCAACAGAGAGGATACACCCAATCAAGGTACGATCAGAGAGCTATATCTTATAGTTCCTGACGCCTTTTTCTCGAACTCGCATTGAATGTCTCAAGTTGTCTTCTTGTTATTGCGATTGCCTACTGGGGGGCGATCTGCAGGGCATGATTTTTTTGAGGCAGGCACAAGGTTTGGCATTTTCTAGATTGCTATACGACGTGGGCAGCCGGGTTATCTTTGGGCGCTTCTGGGGTTATTTGGCATGGGGCCACTCAGATTGAGTCTTTCATAGAGGCCAGGCAACAGGAGTTTTTTGCTTTTGCATTGCATCCTGCTTTCTTTGCCTCGTGCTATTCGCGAATGAGTTTGGCCTCGTGGCTGCCTTTTGCCAAAGCAAGCGCCAGACCGCAACTGATAACCCCTGCTCCACACACCCGTTGAGCTGACGTTGCCACAGTTTGTTAGGTCTTGCAAACCTCTAATAGTACCCCCCATATCCCAGTGATAATATTTAAAGTTTGACACACTGTCTATGATGGACCACTTGGTGGTTCTTTTTTCTAAAAGTGAGGCTGCCAAGCCTGCGCATCATCCCTGTAGCCTGTAGAAGGATGATGGTGTCATAGTGGCTCCCGAAACAGGGGCCTACGTCAAAACACATCCAACGGCTTTTCCACTGCCTTAAATTGAATTCAGGCAGGCATCCTCCAATCTTGACCGAGCTTGGAGGGAAAAAAAAAAAAAAAAAACTCTGTCCTCTATCACAGACGGCATAAGCTCCCACGGCCAGTCAGGGTGTGTTCCGTGGCCCGCAAGGTCGCCCTGCAGGACCGGCAGACCGGTCAGGTACCCGGGGGAGGGCGCTCTGCTGGCCGTTGATGGACCACGAGGCGGCCCATCGGGGCAACCGGGATGGGAAAAAACCTGACATCCACGGGCCCGTCCGGATTGAGATGAAAAAGTAATGGGAGCCGAGCGGTCGGGCAGTCAGTCCCCTTGGCAGAAAATAAAATGAAATTGGGCTTGCTTTGCACCTTGTGTAGTCTGTAGTGGCCTAGCGGTTTCCATTGTATGTGCCCAAAGGTTGGGAAGCAAGAAAGGCCGCGACTCGGTGGCTCCATGTACGTCCTTGGGCGTGCCATGATATCGTGTTGACCCTCACGTTTGGGTGTCGAGGACCTCGGTGTACAGAGACGGCGTACTCCGTACATTCACAAGACACGCTCAAACACGCGGGCTCCCGAGACCCATTCCGTCCGATGTCGCTGTACAGCACCCCATCAGACCTGCATCGCCACTCAACACGAGAAAGAAATATTCTCACGGCTGAGTTGAGGATCGGCCCATTCAAAGGCAGGGGAATCGCTACGTCGAGGCATACAGCGTCGAGGCATGCGCCCTTGGTCGCAGCTCATCATGATGATGGGATCGGCCACCCTCGTCGCCCTCTATGCGTGGTTTATTGCCGTGCGCCTCACAGAGCAACAGCGGCTGGGGCCGCACGGCATCTCCGCCTTCAACTGCTTCGACCCTAAGCTGCCCAATGTCACCATTTTCGCCACTGGAGGCACCATTGCCGGCTCGGCCATCAGCGGCAAGGACATGTCAAAGTACCAGATCGGGTCGCTGGGGGTGGAGGCCTTGATCTACGCGGTCCCGGAACTCTGCGCCATGGCCAACATCAGGGGTGTCCAGATCGCCAATATCGGGAGCCACGACATCGACTCCAACGTGCTCGTGCACATGGCCCAGGAAATCCAACGCGATCTGGACAACCCGTACGCGCAGGGAGTTGTGGTGACCCACGGGACCGATACGCTCGAGGAGACTGCCTTCTTCCTGGATCTGACGGTCAAGTCGGAGAAGCCCATCGTCACGGTAGGGTCGATGAGACCGGCCACGGCCATCAGCGCGGATGGGCCCCTGAACTTGCTCTCGGCCGTGGCCCTCGCGGTCAGCGAGAGCGGCCGGAACCGCGGGGTTATGACGGTCATGAACGACCGGATCGGGGCGGCACGGTTCATGTCCAAGACCAACGCCAACCGGGTCGACTCGTTCCGGGCGGTCGAGCAGGGCTACCTGGGGGTCTTTGACAACACGCAGCCCGTCTTCTTCCACCCCCCGTCACGGCCACTGGGCCATCGACATTTCGACATTAGCAACAGCTCGACGGAGACGGGGCTTCCCAAGGTGGACATTCTCTATGGGCACCAGGGCCTGGAGCCGCGGCTCTTCAAGTCGGCGGTCGACTTCGGGGCGCGGGGGGTGGTGCTGGCCGGGGTGGGCGCCGGTTGGTGGCCTACTCTGGCGCGGGAGCATGTGGATGCAGTTGCGGAGCGGAGCGGCGTGGCTGTTATGACGAGTAGCAGGACTATGGCCGGGTATGTGGACGACAGCAGCGGCGGGGTGGGGTGCGGGTTTCTCGACCCGCAGAGGTGCCGGATTCAGTTGCAGCTGTGCCTTGAGGAGGGGCTTTCCCTAGATGAGATCACAGACCTGTTCCAGATCCAGGGCCAACAGGGCTGAGCGAGTCCTGATGCTGGCAAGCTCCGGTGTTCCGTGGGGGGCCATCAAGAGGGAGTGAGTGTGTGTGAGCACGGCGAGGTTCATACGGGTAGTAGGTCGGGTGGCATTAGTCGTTATTCTGTAATAGCGTAATCATTTTAGACTTGTCAGCTGTAGATAGATACGTTGTCTTGACTCTCGTTTCTTGGTGCTTTCTGGGAGCTTGCCTCCCAACTCCGGTCTCGGCGCACGGCGGGCATGGTGCTGTGTTCGGCTTTCGTAGACGGTTTTATTAGGCCCAGATACGGCCTGGTGGAGGGGCGATGGATGCCACTTAGTTTGCGACGAGGAGAGGAGACTCGCATTGGCACGACTGTGACGAGGGGAGGGAGGTGGGCGAGATGACATCTCGTGGATGGCAGGAGCCATCGTGAACGGCATGTACTTGGTACGCCGGATGGAGATTGGTGGGCGGGTCCCACAGGTAGGAGCGATGGAGGTGATAGGGTCGGAAAGCGCAAACTTGGGAAAGAGAGACGGAAAGTTAACCTGCTGTTAATTTTTACCTCTGTCTAGCGGTGTTTTTAAAAGCTTAAGGACGGAAGGAGCCGCGCGGCTGGCTCCTGGTTTTGAGCCTGTTGGTAGCTCAGAGAGCCTGAGCACCTGAGCACCTGAGCCTCTTAGCCTCAGCTCTCTGAGGTCACAATGTGCGCTCACGAGTCAACACTTCACCACTGACCAGCAATCCAGCAGTCTCAACCTGAAACCTGCAAGGCAATCCAGTGATGGCATGGATGACATGGGCGTCCAGTTCACCCGCCACTACCAGTCCACTACCAGCCCTGACAGCCCACCACCAATACCTAGTATTACAGGCTACCACCTCCACTGTACTGGTCCACCGCGCCATGACGCCACCACCCACCGGCCCCACGTTGATGCATCCGGATGCGTCTCGACGCCTTCCAGAGCAGCGGACCTTGGAAGGGGTGGTGGTTGGACTGCCTGATGGCCTGGTAAGCCTGCAAGGCCTGGTCGTCAACTGCGCGTCTTTTCACCTCACCACCGTCAGCCTCCTATCTTGTCTCCAACCTCCGCGGGGAAGCGACCTTCACGCTCGTTTGATCTGCGCCCAAGTGTGTCGACGCCTGGCACGACAGAGGCTGACAGCCCGACACTAAGCTGTGCTGACTCGCTCAAGCACCCGCGCCCCTGAATTGGGTACGCTGGACCCGTTGTCTCCGCTCTAGGGATTCTATCATCTGGGGCATGTCGCCGCCCGCGCCTCGACTCGAAAACGCTAGTGGTCGACTGGGCTGCTCAGCCCTCTAGATACAATTGCTTTTCCTCGTCGCCGTTTCCCCTCATGGCACGCGACCGTGGGCATACCCTGAGACCCTCGTCCATTCAGCTGCCCAACCGTCGCCATGGCTGCCGCCCAGCCGAGCACCACGAGGCGCCCGAGCGCGACAACAGCTGGTGGATATAGCTATGCGCGTATCCACGACCACGTCGTTGCGCTCAAAGATGACTTGATCCGACGTTTGATTCTCGCCATTACCTGGGTCTACCAGCGAACAATCGTCGAGATTATACTTCGTCGGAAGCACATCCAGGCCTCTAAAGATGGCAGGCGCATTCCTTTAAAGATTCAGCACGACTCGGCCCTCATTGACACCCGCCACGGCCAATCTTACATATCCAACAACATCCGAACCTCTCGTTACACCGTCTGGGACTTCATACCCAAGCAACTATTCTTTCAATTCTCGCGCGTCGGCAACTTCTACTTCCTCTGCGTTGGTATTCCGCAAATGGTATACAAACCCCTAAACCTTATCTGCAGTTACGCGCGCAGCCACTAAACTTACATCGGACATATAGATCCCCGGTCTCTCGACCACAGGTTCATACACCACCATCCTCCCATTGCTGTTCTTCGTACTGGTTACGATAGCCAAAGAGGGCTTCGACGACTATAGACGATATCGACTGGACATGGTGGAGAATGCCAACTTTGCGACAATTCTTGGCAGAGAGGACAAATATACTGGCAAACCCAAAAAGGAGTACCCCCTGGACCGATGGAATCCATTTCGGACCAAGAAGGCGACGAAGCCTTGGCCGGTTCCTGACGAGGAGTTCGAGGGGGTTCGATGGGTACCGACGAGATGGAGCGACATCAAAGTCGGGGATATTCTTCGATTGTGTCGAGACGAACCTGTCCCTGCTGATATCGTCTTGCTACACAGCGATGGCGAGAACGGATTGGCATATATTGAAACCATGGCCCTCGATGGTGAAACAAACCTCAAAAGCAAGCAAGTGTGCCACACTTTGGAAAACTGCGACACAATCTCGGGCATTGCGCAGTGCAACGCTGAAATTGCTGTCGAAGAACCCAATCCGGAGCTATACAGCTTTGATGGAAGAGTCACAGTCGATGGAAAGGCCGCGCCTCTGACTCTCAACGAGGTGTTATATCGCGGCAGCATCCTCCGCAACACGACCTGCGCCATCGGCCTTGTGATCAACACTGGCGAAGAATGCAAGATTCGCATGAACGCTAACAAACACCCCAAGGCCAAGAGACCCGCCCTCGAGAGAGTCAATAACAGAATTGTCGTTACGCTCGCAATCTATGTCGTTATCCTGTCTGTTGGCGTCTCCATGGGGTACGTCCGATGGCAAAAGGACTACGAGAGACACGCTTGGTATCTAGGCGATGCCAAGGTTCCCTTCTACCAAATTATCATCGCCTTCATTATCATGTTCAACAATGTTGTTCCCTTGTCCCTGTACATTACTTTGGAGATTGTCAAGGTTGGCCAGCTTCTTATGCTCAACTCGGACCTTGAGATGTATGATGAGGACTCGGATACTCCCGCGCGGTGCAACACGAATACTATCCTGGAGAATCTAGGTCAAGTCGGGTACATCTTCTCCGACAAGACAGGGACGCTAACGGACAATGTCATGAAATTCCGCAAGATCAGCGTGGCCGGGACTGTCTGGCTCCATGAAATGGACCTTGAAGCAACAGGCCCTACTGAGGGATCAGATGTAACAGGGGAAACAGCCAGCACGGATACGTTAATGTACAAGCCCAATCCAGTGACTCTGGTCATTCCCGAGGATCAGCCCCGTCCGCTCGAGGTTCCCGTCTCACCCTCAAGACCTTCTATGGGACGACGATCTTCTTCGCACTGGCGTTCTACGGGACGACCCGACCATATCCAACCAGAGGTCAATACGGACGATCTGCTCGAGTACGTCAGGCTCCGGCCCCACGCCCCATTTTCGCGAAAGGCAAAGGAATATCTTTTGGCCATGGCTCTGTGCCATACATGCTTGCCAGAGAAGCGAGAGGGCAAGACTGAGTTCCAGGCGTCGTCTCCCGACGAGCTTGCTCTGGCCAAGGCTGCCCAGGAACTTGGTTACACCATGCTTCATCGCAACTCACAGTCCATCACGTTGCAACTGGAACAGTCAGACGGCGTTGGAGAAAAGTTGACATTCCCGATACTGGACGTCATTGAGTTTACGAGTGCGCGCAAGAGAATGTCCATTGTGGTTCGTTACCCAGACGGCCGCATCGCCATCATCTGCAAGGGTGCGGACTCGGCTATTCTACCGCGCCTGAAGTTGTCGTCACTTGCCTTGCAAAAGGCATCGGAGGTCCGACAGAGCGCAGATTTAGAACACGAAATGTATCGGCGAAGCGCGCAACATGACCCTCGGAATAGTCTGAGTGGACGGCATAGTTTGACGATCCGGCGGAACCCAGGTCTCTCGATGGACCGGAAGCGACCCGAGGCCTCAAGAAGCAAGTCTTTTGAAGCCTCCAGACTGTTCAGGCGATCCGGAGAGCGGCCGCGGCTTTCCATCACTACGAGGGGTTTCTCCGTTGATGGTCGGCAACCCCACAGCCCCTACCTGACGCCTCCTGTGCCCAGTCCGAGTCCTGTTCCCGATCGTTTTGATTTTCTCGAGGAGTCGTCGATCATGAATGAGTCTGATGTTTTCACCAAGTGCTTTCAACATCTTGAAGAGTTCGCCACCGAAGGTCTTCGAACACTGCTTTACGCTCAGAGATTTATTTCGGAGGCGGAGTACCAATCCTGGAAGAAGGCATATGATGAGGCGACGACTAGCCTTGAGGACCGACAAGAACGGACCGAGGCTGTGGGCGACATGATTGAGCAGTCCTTTGACTTGGTCGGCGCCACCGCCATCGAGGACAAGCTTCAAAAGGGGGTACCGCAAACCATCGATCGGTTGCGCCGAGCGAATATCAAAATCTGGATGCTGACGGGTGACAAACGGGAAACCGCATTGAATATTGCACACTCTGCTCGACTTTGCCCTCCAGGCTCCGACATTTACATTCTAGATGTGACCAAGGGCAAACTTGATTCACAGCTCACTGAGCTCAGTGACGATTTGCAGACTGGCTCTCTGCACAGCGTGGTAGTGATTGACGGCGCCACATTGGCGGTTTTAGAGAAGTCGCCTGAACTATCGAGCCAGTTCTACGCCGTCATGGTGCTTGTCGACTCTGTCATCTGCTGCCGGGCATCCCCAGCTCAGAAAGCTCTCCTGGTCAGGACTGTTCGGTCACGACTGCGGTCTCTCAAAAGCAAGATGAAACGCGGCCTGACACTCTCTATCGGAGATGGCGCAAACGATTTGGCCATGATCTCTGCCAGTCACGTAGGGATTGGCATCTCGGGCAAGGAAGGATTGCAAGCCGCCCGCGTGGCGGACTACTCCATCGCTCAGTTCCGGTATCTGCAAAGATTACTCCTGGTCCACGGTCGTTGGAACTATGTTCGAACCGCCAAGTTCATCCTCTGCACATTCTGGAAGGAAATGTTGTTCTACCTCCCCGCCGCCCAGTATCAGAGATTCAACGGCTACACAGGCACGTCGCTGTATGAAGCGACTAGTCTGACGGTCTTCAATACACTATTCACCAGTCTCTGCACCATCTGCATGGGGATTTGGGAACAGGACCTCCAGGCGGAGACACTACTGGCGGTGCCAGAGTTATATATCTTCGGACAGCGAAATATGGGCTTGAACATTTGGAATTACGGGCGCTGGATGTTCCACGCGGCCTGCCAGGGTGTGATCACCTGGTATGGTGTCTGGGCTGGATATGGGTGGATCGTGCCTAGCGGTCGTGACAACACACTCTATGCCCTTGGCCAGCTTACCTTCTCCGTCGGTGTTCTCTGGATCAACTGGAAGCTATTGTGAGTCTCCCTTAACATAAATTGGTAGCGGCAGGAAGCTAACCCTCGGCAGCATCTTCGAGACACATTATAAGACAACCATTGTCATGTGCTGCTTCTTCGTCACCACAGGCGGCTGGTTCGCGTGGAATGGTTTCCTGGACGGGGCGTATGCTCCCAGCCCCTCCGGCCCCTATGCTATCCGGGACACCTTCACGCACACGTTTGGGCTGGATGCAACCTGGTGGTCGACCTTGTTCATGGTCCTCGCATTCCTTGGCCTCATGGACGTGATGCTCATGGTCGTGAAGCGCAACCTTCGCGTCGCAGGGCTACTGAGCTGGACCCCATGGAAGAGAGGACCGCGACCGGGCGACGATAGCAGCCCGGAAGAGCTGGATATGGAGGTTTGGCAGGAACTAGAGAAGGACCCTATTATGCGTAAGCGGCTGAGGCGGCTGGCACGAGACGAAGACGAGGATGACTATCTGGAGGAAGATATCGACGATGATGTAATTGATGTAGGTACGGGGGAGGAAAAAGCCTCGGTCTTTGTTGGATATTTTGGAAAGTTGAGGAGCATGATACCCATAAAGAGATGATTTACATTTTTCTTTTAGTATATAAACGGATTGGTATATATAACCATAATATCCCGAGGCTGCGTCTGAGATGGCATTATATTTAACGGATTAGATACCGATATAGACCTATCATTTTATACGCTTTTCTTCATCGTCCCTTGCCGCATCTACCTCATTCATGATGCCTTCCTCGCCCCCGCCAGCCTTCTGCTTCGCTGAGGATGGCTTGCCGACGATCTCCATGCTTCGGAATGCGAAGGGGACGATCAACAGAGAGACCACGCCATATGCAAAGTTAACCCAGCTGCCGGCACGGATGCCCTTGAGCGATGAGGCGTCCCAAGCTTCTATCCCACCGGCGTTCTCGACGGATACCCCCCTTGCACTTGCCATCACGGAGGTTTGAGTCGCAGTGCTAATGGCAAGGCCTATGGCACGGCCGAGTTGACCAGCCGCATTGATGAGTGCACCACCTATGGCCTGGTCCTCCGGAGGAAGGGTGTGCGACGTGAATAAGGTGAGCGACGGCCATGTGGTATCAGCGCCAATCACGGAGAGCAGCATAGCCCAGAGACCCCAGGCGAAGTAGGTGGTGCGAGGTGGAATAGGAACGCAATAGAGGAGGCAAGCAATGGTGACAGAAATGTTGCCGCAGCCGAGAATAAAGACGGTCGGGACGCGGTCAAGAATCTTGGCGACCACGGCTGCGACTATGCATCCGCCGACACCAGTAGGGATGAAGCGCAGCATAGTCTGTACGGGCGAGAGCCCCTGGTAGTCTTGGAAGAAGTAGGTGGTGAAGATGAGATAGTTGTTGAAGGAGGCGAAGAAGACAGCCATGATGAGCATGACGGCGCTGAAACGGGGGTTGCGGAAGATGGAGACTTTGACAAGAGGAGGTTGGCCGCCGCGGGCCTCAAGGAAGCGCTGCCAGAAGACGAAAGCAGCAATCATGAGCAACGCCACAACGATAAGCACAGGGACCCAAGGAGTAGACCACCCGACGACGTTACCCTCAGTCAAGGCGAAGAGGAGGACGAAGAAGCCAACTGTGACAAGGAAAGCGCCTATCCAGTCAACGGAAGCCACCTTCTTCTTCTCCTGACCCTCTCCATTCAGAGCCTGGGCAACGACAGGCGGTGGAGGGGGGATGAGAAAGACGCCCGCGACCGAGATAGCACCAGCCATGATGGCGGAAGCACCAAAGACCCATTTCCAACTGGCGTATCCCGCGATCAAACCAGAGAAAATGTTTCCAAAGACGCTGCCCAGGGGAGCGCCAGCGGCTAAGAACAGGTTAGACCTGGTATATGCGGGATTCAGTCGAACTTACCGTAGGTGCTAAAGGCGTAGTTCTTGGCTCGTCCGGGAGCAAACGTGACACCCAGAATACCAATGGCAGTGGGAACATTCGCAGCGGCGCCCTAGATACAGTCGTCAGCTCTGATTCACGTTGTCGTTCCAAGCTGAAAAGGGGGTGGGCTTCAAGTCGCACCAGTCCGTGGAGACCCCTGAAGAGATCAAAGGCAATCTCGTTGGGCAGAAAGGGGGTCGCAGCAACAATGGCGGTGACCCAGACGGAGCCCCATATGAAGATGAGGCGCTTGCCGTAGATGTCGGCGATGCGGCCCCAGAGCAGGAGGAAGCAGCCAAAGGCGAGAGAGTAGGCCGAGATGATCCACTGCAGCCTGCTCCCGGGGATGGACAGGGCTTCACCAATGGTGGGCAGGATGATGACGACACTCTGGTGAGATAGTGTCTGGAGTCTGTTAGCCCGATGCCTGTAGTAGAGTATACGATATGCAGATTAAAACAAGACTTGCATTGAGGAACGAGGCGCCGGTCAGGGTAGCCACGAGCGCGATGCAGCGGGCCTTGGAGAAGGGGAGCGGAGGCTGATCGTCGCCCGTCTTCAAATTGTTGGTAGCATCTTCGATTTCGCTGTTGTCGCCTCCGTCTTGAGCGCTGGGGCTGATGGTTGCCTCCTCCTTCTCGTTCTTGCCTTGGTAGGTATCTTTGCTCCTGCCTTTGTTCCTCTCGCCATCCAGTGAGGAAGTTGCAGGATCCGATGTCGGCGACAGCGTCGATGTTTGTCGAAGCCCCTCTCCCTTATTCTCCTCCTGGTGCTGCTGTTGCTGCTGTTGCTGCTGTTGCTCTTCTCCCATTCTCACAGAGCAGCTACCCCGGCATCAGGATCAAAGAATAACGAAAAAGAGAGTTAAAAAAGAGTGTGAAAGACGAGAGAGCAAGGCGCCATAATAGCATTACAAATGCCATCGCAATTTGGGAGCACCTTGCATGGTCGCCCCATCCCCATCTCTTCTGTGCATGCTGCCCAGTCTGCCATGCCCCAGACAGGGACGGATTGTGGGTGCAGTGGATCTGCCCAGAATGCAGATTGGTGCATGGAGCTTTTCCGGTCGCGCTCACGAGTCACTCACTGTGCGAAGGCAGGTCCTGTCAGATCACGGCATCAGAGGTCGGCATTAGTGAATCGGGCTGGACGATAGGTCAAGTCGTACGTCGTACTATGCCCTCTTCGGTCTCCGACTTAAATCTCCGACGACGCTATTGTCTGTTGCCCCAAGTGGTACTATGGTAATACCTGCTTACCTTGCGCAGGCAGGCAACATGTAGTATTAGGATTGGGCAAAGTTGAGTAGGTATGTACATAATAACGTAGCAGATCGATCACTTGACAAGATGCCCAAATGTGCTTCTCCAAAAGTTGCATTGACTGTTCTAGAGTTACCCTTGCCTCGAGCTCCTCAATCTCCCTTGAATGCCCATAAACCCCTCCCCGAATCGCCGTACCGTATAGCACAACACGAGTCCTGGACGAGCCGCGCAACCACGGGTCTCGCAGGCGCAAATCAATCGGGTTTCCCAGCGTCCGAAAATATCAAAGTAGGTAGGGATAGCAGGCAGTCTTGTCCTCCCGGCGGGTCCATAATACAAGGCTCCGTTGTCTGAGCGCAGACTTTGAGTAAAAGTGCAAAACGAAGAAACCCTCCCCCGTCCCATTCCAACTTCCCGTCAGCTCCTTTCTCCCTGCCAATGTCAACCACGGTGCTTGTTTTTCCATCCATTCTCCCCAGCGTTGTCCCGCTCCGGGGGCGCGCGAAAGGAGTAGAAATTCCTGTGTTTAAAAAAAAAAATAACAATCATACACAGAGGCTCGGCGCAGTGGCGTGTACTGCTCAGCCCGCATCATCCCCCTACCAAGTAGACGTGCACGCCGAGCACATTACTGCGCAGCACCTCACCTCCTTAGGGGTGTTCCGAGACCAGAAACTGTCTCGGAACCCCATGGGTTCTACCCCACTAGTGGTAGTTTCCACCCCAGCCCCGCTGCTGCTGCTGGCCACCACCGTAGTAGCCACCGCTGCCGAAGCCTCCCTGGCCGTACGAGGCGTAAGGGGTGTTGCCGTGCTGGTTGGCACCCGCGGCACCTCCCATTCCGTAGCCGGTGCTACCGTGGACGTTGTGTCCCTGCAGGTGATTGGGGTATCCAGCGTAGGCGCCAGCTCCCATCTGCGAGGTCTGAGGGGGCGGCAGGCCGCTCTGACCAGCCGGTGCGTTGTTGGCGGCCGTAGCAGAACCAGGGCGGGCTCCGCCGATAGAAGGAGACGGGCCCGATCCGGTCTTGGACTCCCCAAACGGCTTCAGGTCGTCGTTGGAAGAGGCGTTGCCGGGCTGGGCCTGGTTTCCGAAACTCTGTCCCTGGGACTGGAAGCTCGAGGCGCCCCTAGCGAAGCTGTCGTGCACGCTGCCAAAGCTGCTGCCGCCCAGGCCAGGTGCACCACCGCCTTGGCCGGCTCCAGTGCGGGAATAGTCTCCCAGGCCTGATCCGGCGCCGCTGTCTCGGTGCAGCGAGGACTGGCCAAACGAGGCCGGGGAGTTGGCGTGGTCAAATGGGGCGTTGGGAGACATGCCGTAGGGCTGGCCATACATGCCGCCCTTTCCTCCATAGGGGCCGAATCCTCCCTGGCCATATGCAGAATAGAAGTGCTGGTAGTAGGCGGGGTTGCTGTAGTACGGGTGGTTGTATCCCGGGTACTGCTGGGCAGCGTGGGACTGGGGCTGCGATCCAGGTGCGGTGGCACCCTGCTGCTGCTGGTGCTGGGCCTGGGTGGTAGGGTTGGGGGTCGTGTGGCCGCTGTTCTGGGCATCGCTGCCTCCGGCTCCAAACCGGGGCTGGTTGTGAATACCAGCACCGCTCTGCGGATACTGGCTCAAGTTATCGGCCTGCTGAGAAGCATTGTAGCCGCCAAAGGGACGCTGCTGTCCGGGAACACTGTCCTGTTGGCCATGTGCTCCCTGCTGCTGCGCAAAGTGATGTCCGTAGTAGGTGTTGTAGGGGTTTCGGTCCTGCTGGTTCGCCGTGTAGTACGATGAGTAGTCGCTGGGCGCCGAACTGAAGGCACCACCGGGTTGTTGCGAAGGCGGTTGAGAGGTCTGAGCGGGGAATGAATCGTGAGGAGGCTGCGCGGCGGGGGTAGCCTGCTGGCTGAACGGGTCCAGAGGCTTCTGCTGCCCATCCTGAGCACCGGGCTGGCCAAAGCGTCCAAACTGCTGGTTCTGGGGGGCGGAGATGGGAGCGGCAGCTACATGATTGTCAACACTCGTCTCTCCCCGCGATGATTCGTCAGAGGAAGCCATACCGTTGGCAGGAACAGGGGCCTGGGCACCTGGGGCTTGAGGGGCTGGAGAATTGTGAGTCGCAATGAATCTCGACGTTGCGTGGACCAAGTACTCACCGACACCAGGGGCACCAGGGGCGGCAGACTTGTCTGCGACAGAGCCCGGCTGAGCGACAGGCGGGAGGGAAGTCCGAGGGTGAGAGACAGGAGAATCCGCAGGGGGCTGCGTCCGAGTCTCAGGTTCTTCGCGGTCCCCATCGACATCATCATCACCGCCACCCAAGTTGAAGGCACCAAACTGGACGGCAGCACGATCGACCTCGCGGTTTCCGGGCATGCGGACAGCCTCTTCTTGGTCCAAAACACGTCGCTGGTGCGTAGGGGTGCGGATAGTGCGCTCAGTCGCCTTGAAAGCAGAGGCAGCGAAGCCACTTGTGGTCTGGCGCTGGGCCTGATGCTGCTGCTGGGCAGCCGAAAGCGGGGTGGCAGTAGTGCTCTGTCGTGGGTCCCAAGAATCAGCAGCTGTGCTTGCGGCGGTGTGAGTAGCGGGTGGTTTGGATTCGTCAACAACCTGTTCGAGATTTGTCTTGGTGAGTTCGTCGTGAGAGGGTGGGAGGGCAGCTTCAGGTTCGATTACGGTGGCAGTAGTGGCAGGGGCAGCTGGCTCGGCGACAGGCGTAGACACCTCTTCGGGAGCTGGAGGTTCAGGCTCAGGCTCGGGCTCGGTTTCGGCAGCGGTAGGTTCGGTAGCAGATACGACGGGTTCGGCAGGTTCAGTTGGAGCAGGAGCAGGAGTAGGAGCAGGAGCAGGGGCAGGAGGTTCTTGGGCCTTGGGGGCAGGCTTCGGTGCGGTCGACTGTCGCAGCATGCTTGCCCAGGTCTTACCCTGGGGAGCGGCGGGCTTCGAGGTCTCAGCGGGAGCCTGGGCGGCAGCCTTGTCTTCTGCAAGATCAGCCTTTGCCTTGTCACCTGTCCACGCAGGCGACTCCTCGGTAGGCACAGAGAGCGGTTGGGTCTCCTTGGCGCGGGTGCCATTGGTCGGAGCTTGGGAGGCGCGGGTTCGGCCACCGCGACCACCTCTGTCGGTGGCCCTGCCCCTACCACGGCCTCCCTCTGTACCGGCACGGCCGCCGCGGGCAGGCCGAGAAGCGGTCGACGAGTCGTTGTTCGGAGCTGAAGAGGGGGCGTCCTTTGCCTTGGGCTTGGACGGCTTCTTGGTTTTGGAGACCTCACCCCACTGGGAGATGTTGCCTGCCGAGAACAAAGAGTGAGTGTGAGAAAACATGAAGAACGCGGTGCAATGCAGAATGGTGATAATAGAGGGATGCCCAGGCTTACAGCCGGACACGATTGGGCCACGTACCTTCAGCAATGCGGGTCACAGCCTCGTTCTCGTCACCATTTGTCTCTTGGAGGGCAAAGAGAACGTCGACCTCTGACCAGTCGGGGAACATTTCGCGAATCACCCCAGTCTTGTCGCCGTACTGTTTCCGCAGCTCGCCAATATCACCCTCATCGTCAAAGGCCGAGCTAGGGCCATCAGCAGACTTGTGATCGGCCTTGTCGCCATTAGTCCTCCGACCGCCGCGGCCCGCGAAGCCTCCTCTGCCACCTCGACCAGAGCCTCTGCCGCGCGAGGCGGAGGGCCGTGAAGCAACCTCGGACATGAAGAGCGAGTTTGGGAATTCTGTGGTGATGAAGGGGGGGGATATGAACCGTCAGCTGTCCTCTGTGAAGAGCGACAAGCAGATGGTTTACAAGGGCGACGGTGCCAGGGCCCGTCGGTCGCAGAGCCTCAAGAGGGCGGCGATTGCGGAGGGCAGAGAGAAAAAGGAAAAGAGTAGTGTAACGAAAAGACGCGATGGACGATGGAGATGGGCCAAGTCGAGCGGGCTGAGAGGGTTTGCCCAGAAGTCGATGGAGGAGACGAGAGAGACGATGCGAGAGGTGAGATTTGCTTGGTGCAGAGCAAGGTTTTGACATTAGCGGCTGGTGACGCCGGGCCCCTTGAGTCTTTGCCTGACACGCGCCGCCCGCCACTCCACCGCATTCACACCACAGTGACCACCGTGACCACCGTGACCACTGTGGCCACTCAGGCCAACCACTGTGAGCCTGTGAAGTGGCCACTCACACAGCTGGAGGGCAGAGCCTCTGGGGCCAAGCCTGCACCCAATGCGTGGGCATGCGTGGGCATGCGCCCCCAACACTCTCCCGGTCCTCCCCCCCCCAAAACCCAGCGTCTTGGACAGTTGGTGCGGCCAGACTATTCCAGTAAATACCGTCACCCAGGGCTCTTCTGCACTCCTTTCAGCTGCCACGGCCATCCAATTCCCATCCAATTCGTGCGGCGTGCAGTGAGGGCTTCCAGCCACAGCTGCCGCCTCATTGTGGGGGGGGGTCCACGATTCGCCCTTGGCCTGAGTGAGGTCAGGTACCAAAAATCACCCGGTGGCTGAAGCCCCATTGTGTAGTACGAAGTACGAGTAGGGATGCTGTAC
Source organism: Amphichorda felina (assembly GCF_050947745.1). Lineage (NCBI taxonomy): Eukaryota > Fungi > Ascomycota > Sordariomycetes > Hypocreales > Bionectriaceae > Amphichorda > Amphichorda felina. The sequence goes on from NW_028145049.1 coordinate 3,137,977, forward strand.
GGATAGGGTACGAAGTATTAGCACTGTCTTTTCCAAGGTTCCATTTTTGCTTTCTCGAGCGAGGCCCCAAGACAGACGGTTTCGGCCGTTGCAGCTCCGAACGAACAGATCCTCACACGCTTCCAAAGCTACCATACGCCAGAGCAACGCCCATTTGCCCATTAGTCGTACCAACCCGCCCGGCTATCCCGATCCGCCAGAAGTCAAAATGCAGGGCGAGGCAGCAAGGCACAAAGAAAGTTGTACTGGTCACCGGGGCACCTGAGGCTCTAGCCCAACCGCTCTGCCACACCCAATCGCCGCGGGTCCTCGGGCACCCCACCCTAGCTCCCCTTGCTTGAGAGACCACTGAGGTACCGAATGTCTCGATGCCAGCCAGATGTGAGGAGAGGGCGGCTCACGTGATATTGGCACGCCAAGTCGTACGAGATCGACCACCATCCGTGACGGCATCCAGCAGATTGACGACAGAGGGTACGAAGTACGGCCACGCGACGCCGCATGCCGAATTCACGACGATACATTTCATTATTACAATTCTAAATGTCCACGGCTATTTATTTCACGGGCCATTGACACAATCTCAAACAGTCATTCTTGGTGCTGCGTCGCCAGACACAATCGCCCGCCATGCATTCGACAAGAGCATCACGGTCTTTGAAGAAGCTGTTCGCAGGCTACCACGAGCCAGCACCACTGTCGAAGCAGCAGTCCCAGAGCCTCCTCGATGGCCTCAAGTCGTCCTTTCGAGACCAGCTAGACCGTGAATATGGCCGCTCCGCCAGCAGTGCGTCGACCACACCAAAGTCGTCCGGCGGAGCAGAGCCCGCAACAAGCACTCGACGATCCGCTGCGAACCAGCACCTAAAGACTCTCCTTGCGAACCCTCTGTTCAGTTACGAAAGGGAGACAGGGTCGACTCTACCATCGCCAACCCCTTCGCTAAAGCGAGACCCGATGGACGTCTTCGATCATGCCGTGTCGAGGGGAATGATGACGGTGAAGGCTGCAACAGGCTGTCTGATAGCCAAGCGTCAACAAGTCCAGCTCATGTCTGATGCAGCTTCCCGTGCAGCCAGTGCCGATACTGGTCTTCGAGTCGTCCGGTGGCTACGCTCATCTCGGCCAGATACCGACCTGAGCTTCCTGGACAAGAAGCCCTTTGTCAGAGCACTCACGCCCTTCCTCGTCTCGGAAGGCTTGGATCATGTAGCCTGGGAATGGGTAGGTCACACCATCAATGAGACGTCTGGGGCCTTGAGCACCGAGGAGCGGTATCAAAGGGCATCGCTCTTGCTAGCGGAGCTGGTGCGGGTTAAGAGTCAACCACAGTATGGGAACCTAGACGCAGCTATCGCAACGCTTCTAGAGGCGGAGCAGTCCTTCCATTCCAATCCTCTCCTTTCCAAACTCCTGCTTCTCCCCTGGCGGTCCGTTTCATGGCTCTCGACAGTCGAGTCATACAGCAGGACGGCACCCTCGGAAAGGCTCTTCGATGCCCACGTGGCAGCGGCTCGTAGCCTCCAAACCCCCGTCGACGTTGAAAAGGCACACCTCCAGCTCTATCACCCCACACACCCCGACCATACCGCCGCACTCCGCTTTTTCGAAGACAAGGAGAAGGTGCGGAAAATGGTAGAGGGGATCACACCAGAGAAGATCAGCACATCCAAGTCCAACAGCCTGGGGATCTTGCAGTGGATTGCCGTCCTGGGGCACGACACGGTCAATTTCCTCACGAGGTCCGGGAGGAGTCAGGAGGCCGAGCATGTGCAGGCCTTGCTGCAGTCAGAGCTGGCGTCTCTGTTCACTCACCCCTTGAAGCCTGCCTGAGAAAGCCCCGGCTTTTTGTTATATGGAAAGAAACGACCCACTTATTGGCATCACTCAAATATCCCTTTTCGCACGTACAGCGTGCTACTCACGGGAGAACGCTGGTGCTCAGGCAAGACGAGCCACAAAGCTCGCTTTAATAAGCCGCTGGCTTCCCCACGTCCCATCAACGGGTTATCTCAGGGTGCGCAAGATGGCATACCTACCGACCCGATAAAGTGGCAGGTCCAATTCAGGGCTGACGGTTCAGGAAAGTAACCAATCTAGCTTGGGCGATGTCCGGAGGGGAAGGATGCGGCGCAACAGCCATTTGGCGAACACATGGGGAGGTTCGCACAACGAACCATGAGTGAATGATGTATTTAACAATATTTTTACGGTGTATATGGTATCAATGTAAACAGGTACATGGCATCAGATCATCAGTCCGACTCGCTGTCAACCGAGTCTGAAAATCCTTGAAACTCTTCCTCCGACGACTCGTCGTCCCCGGCCGGGCCACCATTCTCGCCATCCTCGTCCTCATCGTCGGGCTCCTCCACCTCGAAGGTGGCCGAGATGTCCCAACGGTCGCCCTTAGCCTTGCTGCTCACGTACTTGACAAACTTGAGGGCTCCGCTGTCGCGCAGGACAATGGCCATCTTGTTCCACGAGGCACTCTGGAAGAAGAGGATGTTGTCGTCGTCCGTCGCCGCCTTGTAGATGGCGGCGTCCTCGGCAGCGTCATCGGCCGAGGCCATGTAGACCTCGTGCCCGCCCACGTCCTCCTCTTCGGCCGGCTCCTCCTCCACGGCCTTAGCCTTACCCTTGCCCTTGGACTTGGACTTGGACTTGCCCTTGCTCTTCTTGTTGTCGCCGTTCTCCTCGGCCTCGGCCTCGTCGGCATCGTCGTCGCCCCACCCCGTGGTGGGGGTGACGCCCAGGTTCAGCTCCAGGCGCGGCTTGCCCTCATGGCCGGTGGCGAGGGTGTAGTCCTTGCCCGGGCGGAAGCGGCGCGCCATGACATCGTGGCTCTCCACAGTGCAGCCGGTCGCGACCTGCAGCCAGTGGCGGAACTGTCGGCTGGGGAGGAGAATGTCCAGCAGCTCCGTGATGGGCGACTCCTCCTGCGAAGTGCGGAGCTGGTCGGGCCCGCTGGGGCGCTGGTAGAGGTAGCGATGCTTGTGGGGGGGCTTGGCCACCCGCCAGGGAGAGGACTTCTCGATGGTGGTGGTGTCGTCGCCCAGGTCCTTGCGGTCCTGGGCCGCGACGTACTCCTTCAGGCGCTTGGCGAACTTTTTGCAGAGGACGTCGGTCAAGGTGATGCTCGAGTTGTCCTCAAAGTGCTCGGTGATCTGCTCGAGCGTGTCGGGGGTCAGGTACGTCGGCGCAATGTACTTGAGCAGGAACTCGAGGTCGGCCTCGTCAAACTCGGCATCGCTGGTGTTGGGCTTGTCGATCGCGACGGCCTGGGTCTGCGGCGCGTCGTACTGGGCCGGGTTACCCTGCAGCTGCATCAGGCTGCTGTTCTTTGCGTTCTTCTCCTCCTCGCCCTCGACGTAGCCCTCCTCGCCCTCCTGGGGGATGTGGAACCAGCCGCTGATGGCCATGCGCACGCGGCCGCCCTCCTTCTCCAGCTGCTCTTTGCCCGCGGCGTGGTACACCTCCTCGACGTCGTGGAAGCTCTCGCCGGGCTGGACGGCGAAGAAGCTCAGCTGGTTCCAGGCCGGGGGGATGACCTTGGTCGGGTCCGGAAGGGGCGTCTTGGCCACCTCGCCGTCGTCGCCCTTGATCTCCTGGACCGGGTACAGGCGGAGCGCGCCACCCCACTCGGCCTGCCAGGGGGTGTCGGGGTCGGTCAGGTAGAGGATGTAGCTGACGCGGCGGCTCCCAATGACGTCGTCGTGGCAGAGTAGGTAGCAGCCTGGGGTGTAGACATTGATGGCCATGTCAGTCTTCCGGCCGCTCAGGGGCCCGCAGCCTGTGATGTGGGAGACGTAGTTGCGGAAGGCCTCGGAGTAGACGGCGTCGCGCAGGGAGAGGAGCGAGGGCAGCTTGGCCAGGGACTCATCGTCAAGGCCATCGAGGTTGGCCAGGTCACCCGACTGGTGGATCTTGTAGATGTCGGTCTCCTTGGGGGTGAAGTGGACATTGTTCTTGATTTCGTTGCGGACAGAGCGAAGGAGCTTGTCGTCGACCAGCTCGTGGATCACGGCATGCTTGTAGGGGGCAGACTTTGCGTATTCGTCGGTGTAGGCCTTGTGGACCTTCTGGTCAAAGAGGCCCTTTCTGAAACGGCCCTTTGCTTGTTCGGCCGAGAGAGCTGCAGTCGCAACATGTCAGTCCAAGAGGTAGAGAGCCGTACGGGGACGGCAGAGTAGCCAAGCTGCTCCAAGCTGCTTACCAGTCCGGGGCTTCTTGTTGCGGGCGCCATTCTGGGCTTTGCCATTGGCGTGGGGCCCTGCTTTGCGCTTCATTGTCGGTGCCTCGAGAAGTTGAAGGGTATTTTCTCTGGGAGGAATTGACGGTTGGAGAGATGCAGTGGACGTCGGTGAGGTTATGGTATTTGAAGTGGGCTGATGTTGGCCATGACTTTTTCTAATTTTTTTTGGGGCTGCACTGGAACATCATGTCATGGCTGGACCTCGACGAGTCAGCGAGGAGCGTCCACCTCCCTCCACCATCCCTCCGCCTCTCCGTAGCCGATGAAATCAATTGTTGGCTCGCGGGCCTGTTCTATTCATGATGCCATCGCTTTATGGACGAATTGCGCCCCGTTGTCGGCGGAAGCGCCATGGGACACGCGCAACGCGATAGTGTCCACTTTGGTTGCTAGGTTGTTAGACGCCCCGTTGCCATTCGCCCCAAGCACTTAGACGCCCACCCAGCAGCTGGGGCTGTCGGTATCCGTTGATCTTGGCCAATCCGGCTCTTGTGGGATCGGGAACGAGCATTCTATATTGAGCAACATCCTCTGGGCTCTAGGGATGCGGCGATGCGGCGATGCGGCGATGCGGCGATGCGGCGATGCGCGGACGAATGATGCAACCGCTAGTGTAACCGGCCAGTTTGTCGTCTCGGTTGTGGACCGCGAGTCCAATAAGGATGGTTCACCACGACACGGGTACAACTGTTCGAGATGGGGAATAGGGGCCATGCCTCCTGCTAGGTAGTCTTTACAAGTTGTAGACAAACTCTTAGTCCTAAAGTATCTATTCGTAGGTAGGTACGTAAGGTAGTAAATTAGATAACCCCCGCTCTCCGTCCTAGAACACATGGCATCTGTAAAACGCTCATCAAAATCTATCATCGCTATCCGTATGTACGCAATTGTATGCAGTCCAATGGCTGCGCTACAGCTTCCCGCTACCCCTCTCCGCCACCGATTTGCGCAGCACCGATATCACCTCTGACGGATCCTTGGCCCCGAAGACGGCGCTGCCCGCCACGATGACGTTGGCGCCCGCGTCCGCCGCCTGGTCGATGGTGCCAACGCCCAGGCCGCCATCCACCTCGATGTTGAGCTCGGGGTACTTACTCCGCAGCGCCTGCACCTTGGGCAGCTCCGACGCCATGAACTTTTGGCCGCCGAAGCCGGGGTGGACCGTCATGACGAGGACCATCTATTGTAGAGGAAGAGTCAGCCAGCCATACTCATATTGTCTCCGCCTAGGGAATACGCACATCCGGGCGCTCCTTCTCATCGGGGTTTTCGAGAATCTCCCACAGCACATCGACGGGCGTGTCGGGCTTGATGGCAATGCCCGCCAGGAGGCCATTGTCGTGGATGTACCGGATCAGGGCCTTGGGGTTGGTCTTGTTGTCGCTGGCGTCCTCGGGGCTCTCGGCGTCGGAGGAGAAGGCGGCCTCGTAGTGGAAGCAGTATAGGTCGCAGCCGGCGTTCTTGAATTCCTTGACCCATTTCTTGGGCTGGCGTGGGGTCAGTCTGTTGCGCTCCTTTGCTACCTATGGCGGGGGTTCACGTACCTCCGCAATCATCATGTGGCAGTCAAAGGTGCCCCTCCCGTAGCTCTCGGCAGGCTGGTCGACATGTTTGCGGATCTTGGCGACGACGGGGGCGCCAAAGGTGATGTTGGGTACGAAATGGCCGTCCCTTGATGGATATGTGAGCTACCAGTTCCCGCGCAGAGCCAAGGTCGCCCGAGGTAAGCGATGGAGATGAGGGGCACTTACATGATGTCGACATGCAGCCAGTCGGCGCCCTGCTCCATAGTGCGGGCGCACTCATGGCCGAGCTGGGCAAAGTCGGCTGAGAGGATGGAGGGGGCGATGATGGGTTTGGGGGCCATATTGGGTGCTTTCGAGGGTCGTTGAGGGTTGTCAAGTGTCTTGCTTGTCTGCGGGTTGTATATGTAAGGTTGGAAGAATTGTGTGCTGGCGGCCAGAGCTCTCCCCCACCAAGGGTCCAAGCAGGGTCTCCTAACCTCTTTATCTCTCGCCCACCAGCCCACCTGGATCTGGAGCTGTGGTGGAGTGGGTGGAGTGCTGTAACTTGATGTGTTAGCGGGGTTGTGGTGGGCTTCCAGCGGGGCGTCCCAGCGGGTTCCCTGAACTTCCCTCTATCCGTAGGCACCTCGGGATCCTCGTTTGGGCAGTACTATGCCACGACGACACCGCGTATAAGCAGCAGACACAGCCAGGCTTCCATCATAATTGGCACTACTATACTCGTTTACTAAGGTCCATAAGGAGATAAATAGTGACCCCAGTTGCTGAGCAACGAGATCGACTTGATAGATCCGCCTCTCCGATTGGACGTGACTCCCAACCTCATCATCAACCTGGGTCCTTTATCGGATAGGCGATTGAGCCTTCTAGCCCTCCCTTGTGACGTCGCCCATAATTCTACTGCCATCATAGTAGATATCCATCCCCATGTGATTGAACAGCAGGTAAAATCAGGTACTGTGCATTATATTCACGTCATTGTCTCTGCCATACAGGCATGACCCCTCAGAGCAACGCCGTGCCCCCCGAAATCACCCGTCACGCTGCCAGGCCCACCCAGGGCCGCCGGCACGGCATCCGGCGACTCTCTCTCCTTGCCGGAATCCTCGGCTGTACTATGTAAAAGCTTTTAGAGACTGGGTGCTCTTTGCACCTGGCTTGCTCGAGCCAAAGAGCGATACGGCGGAACTGGCAACGAGAGCCGATGGGGGGCGAGGATGATGGGGACCTGGAGTCGGTGAATGAGATTAGTAGCCCAAATTTACAAACTCACAATTGATGTGTCGAGTTACAAAAGACAAGTGTCAGCCATTGGAACATAATATGCAGCTGATGCATCCTGGAGGTGAGACTACACGTAGGTAGTCTTAGATCTGCCACTAATCCTCCATGCTTAGGTACCTGTAACCTACTTACCCTACGACCACGGGGCGGGCCGTACGAGGTAAGACTGAGACTCGCTCAATGTACGAGTATCCTTAGTCTGAGAACCTTGCGAAGTGATTTAATTCGTCCCAGGATATCTATGAGTATTCGCCCACATCGCCCAAAACGTCTACCCCCTCCCAGGCGGGCAACTCCCCAACCAAGGACTGCTATCATACCTTCTTCCCCTGGGCCAGGAGATCGGATACCTTTGGTGGCAGCACCAGCGTGCTTCTATCGTTCCGCCGGTAAAAATCCACTAACGACACAGCCGTCTTCTCAGGCAGGTCTTCGTGGATAAAATGCCCAGCCTCCGGGAACACCTGCAGTGCGTATTTACCTGGAAAAGTCCAAATTAGCTTCCACCAGGTCAAAAAGAAAGAAAGAAAGGCTCTGGCCTCATGTTTTCCTCTCAACTTACCCTGCATCTGACCGATGGTCAACTCTGTGTCGAGTCTGTCGGTGCCGGCCAGGAGCAGTAGCTTGCCGCCCCGCGCCTCTAGGAACTTCTTGCTCAGCCCGACGAACCAGTCCTCCCAGAACGGCTGCGTGGCCGCCAGGTTGGTCCTCCACCTCCAGGGCCGGGCTGCGTCGGGATCCTCGTTGAAGACGAGCAGCGCGGGGACCGACGAGCGCGCCGAGATGGAGTTGCGGATCGTCCGCGTGCGGATGTGCCAGTCGATGCCGCTCTCTACCGACGCGAACCCGCCCGGCCTCGTGGAGAGGTACGTCTGCATGCTCTGTAGCGCATCCATGGCAGATCCCTCGACCACGTCGAGAACAGCGTAGGCTAGGAGTGATGCCCCGAGTTTCCCCGTCTTGGCCAGGTCGGTCACCACAGCTCCGCCGAGGGAGTGGCCCACTAGGATGATGGGCGGGAGCTGCTGCCAGTTCATCTGTGTCTTTGTGAGTTGGATGACCGAGTAGAGGTCCGCAGACAAGGTGTCGAGCCGTAAATCCAGGCCCGAGTCCTCGGGGGCTACGGTAGAGCCGTGGCCTCTGCAGTCGAGGGCGAGCACTCCAGCCGCCGGCAGTCCCTTACGGATCTCCGAGCCCACCACCGCAAAGGAGAGGCCTGACGACCCCGCGCCATGGTGCATCACAAATAGCGGTCCCCTTACCCCCGGGGAAGTGAGGTAGGCGTGGTATGTGACTCCCGGGTTATCCTCTGGGCTCAGATAGAGCTCGCGCTCAAAGTAGGTCGTCCATGGTATCTGCTCCAGAGACCTTCCCCGCGCAACACTGAGTAGAGAAGTCAGCGCTGTGCGTCACAAGGGAGAGAAAGAAAAAAAAAACCAAGGTCTAGGTGCTTTTACCCTTGGGGACGAGCAAACAGCCTCTGGTTTGGCGAGGGGATAATGGTGCCCGTCGAGGAGACGGACGAGGCCGAGGACGAGTCGTCATCTGGGTGCTCCGGGTGCTCCGGGTGCTCCGGCAGCTCGGGTACCTGGTCCTGCTCCTGCTCCTCATCGGCTTCGATGAAGCTTTCGCCAGGAAGCCCCAATTTGGATCTGGCCCACGCTCGCTGGAGCTCGCTCATGGTGACGAGCTTGTCAGATAGCGGGCTGCGATGGCGGGCTGCGCTCGCGGCTCTCCCATGCGAGGCTGTCGGGTAGCGGGGCCAGATGTAAGGGGTTCGTGTCTCGCAGGTTGGGTCGACCAGTTAGCTGGTTCTCGGGAGCGGGAGCGTTTCTAGAAGTTGGATGGCGATGGCCATGCTCAATCACCAGCTACATGGACGTCACAACTCGTGAGCGCTGGAAGTCTCCCAAACCGTGCCTAAAACGCGGGGTGATAGTTTCTGACACTGTACTTGTCGTGGACTTCTGGACGATGCGTACAGTGCGCATGAATATGTCCGTCTTGGAAACCACTAAGAAGGGTTATTAAACCCGGTTACAGATTCACCCTATGCCCTTTTCGCTGCTGTTAGTAAATATAGTACTTGGGTATGCATCAAGTGGGCGTGATCACTCAACACCACGGCGGTCTTTGGTAGGCCCTTCACCACAGAAATAATATCGCCTGGCATTGCGCGACGTAGGTGTGAAAAGCAACGATAGAAACCTAAGCGAAGCATATGGCTTGGTGAACATTTCGGCGAATTGCCGTTACAAAATAAAAGGAATACTATCCTAATACATACTACTAATAGTAATAATACTACTCCGTATAGTACGAGTAATACCGGAGATGCCAGGTTCAGACGCAACTAGATGCTGTACCACCAACTAGTGTCTTGGCCATCACAGATCAACGGCGTCTAACCCAGGGCCCTTTTCTCTGCCCCCTGCCCACCAATTGGCAAACGCGAGTCTTCTGTGGACGTACTACTATGTACGTATCCATAGTTAGCAGTTGATCAAACAGCCCCCAGTCTCGTACTACTGTGCACGCTGTACTACCTCATGTACGTGTGTCGTACCGATGCCCGGCACTTGCTTCTACGAGTCCGGCGCCACCATACATGACCTGACCTCCTTTCCCACAGAGGGCAGGGAGCTCATCCTACTTACTTGGCTCCAAACGAGCTAGAAACTTGGTTTGGGCGGTCAAATGGTGGTGGTATTCAGAGCTGCAGAGTCCACCACGGTGAGTGACAGTCTCGCCGGTCTTGGTTTCCATTGCAAGTGGCAATGGCAGGCGTTTTTGGGTAGGGAATATCATGCACGTCAGGAAAATGTGCTCCGTAACAGGGGTGTGGTGAGTTTGGGTCGGTGTCATTGACGCTATTCATCACACTTCGCACATGCAGCTCTACACCGGTGTATCCGTTCTTTGATCCAATATGCAGGCTGCAGATGGTCTGGTCGAGGATGGGCCACGCTAGCAGGCAAACTTCAATAATAATTCATGTCATAAGGGAAACGTGCAGGAGGCAATGTCTAATGTGTATGCAGCCAGGCAGGGAGAGCCAGAGAGCACTCGGAGGAACAATCTGAGACATCGGCACCAAAGGAAAGCCCCGGGCAAGCATGCAAGCCATGCATTTGATGGCGTTGCCAACATGTCCTGGGTCTGCACAGGCATACTTCGTGGAGCATGATATCCAAATCCCACGACACCGACGATATCGGCGACACCCTGTGTTGGCACAGTCGTCCTTGTCTCGAGAATATTGCTGACGCATGACCTGACGATACTTGCTTTTGTTGTCTCTTCTCGACAGCATCCAACATCCACCTGGACGACCTTGCTTCCGGCCACTGCCTGCCGCGAATTCCTGAGACTAACAAATCTCATTGGATAGCATCAGAAACAGCCCGACCCCCAAAGGCTGGATGTCTTGGCCTGCTGGCAAATCAGGAACCTCTGATGCGGCCAAGTAGGAGCTTGCCGGTGACGCTAGGGAAAATCCTCCGCAGTTCGTGCTCAATCTGCCCCAGACTTGGGTAGGGGGACGTATGCCAAGGCAACCATCAGTCCATCTGTACGAAGTACTCGTAACGTGTCACTAAGCGACATGGAGTCGTCCGAAGAAGCAAGACGCCCCGACAAGGCTTCAAGCCCAAACCAGTTGTAGTCGACTCGGCATGCGGCTGAGGATGCCAATCGAGGAACAGTATGACAGCTGACCAGTTGTTGTCTTTGATCTCGGGGTTGAACAATCACCCGACCACCCTTCGAGTAGAATCGGGTAGATTTCCAAAAATGAACGCATATTCACACGCGCTGAGTTTGGGAGTCGGCGTGTCGCCGAGCTGGTTGGGCAACACCCACTGCGGGGAGCTGCCACCCTCTTGGGGATTCATTGGAATAATAGTACTCGTACTACGATATGGCTGGGAGGGAGGATTCACAATGGCATGGCGAATCCTTGGATCCCTGCCGGACTATCCGTAATAATACTCGGTACTCGGTGCCCTGTACCAGTATCCGGTACACTCCGGGTTGCGATGAGGTTGGTCTGAGGGTTGACGGCGGATACAAGTGAATGCCTTGCTCGAAACCGGAGTGCGAGCAATGGGCCTAGGTTGGCATAGCATAATAATAGGGGGGAGACGGTTTGCGAGTTTATGACCGCTGCTTCCCAATAAGCATAACCACATAATATTATTAGGGACGGGACTGTCCGAGAAATCCTGACTCAATTACTGTGCAGAAAGATCCGCAACATGGCGAGTGCTTCTGCCGGTCGGCGGAAGTGTGGATGCTGGTTTCAGACGTTTTGGGTTTTGGGTACGCATTGCATGCAGCATTGAAGGCGGGTGCCCTGTCCGGCTAGGTGACCCGGGGCCGCGAGTTGGACCTGTCGTAGTATTCCATGTCGAGGCCCACGGTGGTCCGTCGATGAAATCAAACCGCGTACTCCGTACATCGTGTCGTGTCGCCGTATCTGTCGAGGTGCATTGTGCTGGCCCTGTTGGGACTGGAAAGGTGTATGAACTTGATGATGGAGAGCTGGGGAACTTGTGGTTGACAGAGGTTCTTTGCCATTTGCCAAGAACCTGGAAGCAGGAGTGTGCCTGCCACTGCAGTGCTCAAGAGCCTGCAAGTCAGGCAGGCAGGTACGTACCTGATACCTGCCCCATCTCCGACCTGAAAGTGTCAACGACAATCTGGAACTTTCCTCCAATGTCACCAGAGCCTTCAGCCCTTCGCTCATCCTCATCATCTCGCATTTACGAGTATGCGCCCAGATCGACAAACTTATTGTGTGAAACTTTGGATAATTGCCGCAACCTGCTGCCCACATGGACAGTCTTGGGTGGTGCGCACCAATCAGGCCAGGGTCGTGCCCAGGGTCGTGTGTTGAGCGATCTTCAATCACCACGCTTTGGGAAATCGGAAAAAGGCGCCGGCCAAGACCAGCAAGGAACCATCGTGACGAGCCCTGCATCAAAGCCTCGGACGGCGAGGCTACGACTCGGGCAACGGGCTTGGCACACTATGTACGAGATGTGGATGCGCGTTGCTCAGGGCATGCGACAGGCATGCGACAGGCATACGACAGGAGCAAAACAGGCATCATGACCTGACCGGTGTTGCTGCTGCCACTCTTGACACCCCCACGACAACGACTGGAAGGTTGACACCATGTCTCGGCATCACAGCCATCGACGACACACGAACCAACTAACCATTGACAGTCTCACGCACACCTGAGGCTTCAAGGCTAACCTGGCCTGTTACCTGCCGCTAAAGGGATCGCCAGATCCTATATCTATCCCCTCCTTGCGATTATCCCCTGGGATCCTGTCAGTTTGTCGCGCGGTGGCAAGAAAGCTGGACATATTCGCCGCCGTTCCGTGGCACACCCAACAAGAACACATGCCGCTTAAGGCATACAGATGCAGCAATCTGAGGAAGACCTTGTGGTGGCGCCAGCACTGTGGTGTGTCCACACCCCCTCCCGTCGTGGACACGACTGTAAAGATGAGGGGGTTTTGAAAAGAAAAAGAAGCAAGAGCCAGAAAACCAACGTTCCAGGAAAAAGGATATTAGAGAACCGCAAGACCAGTGCAGGAAGCTTCATCAGCCTGGTGGGTTGATGGAACCCCCTGGCGGGCGTATGAAGCACTATTATTATTATGGCTTGCCACAGGTCACGGTCGACGGCCAAAGGCCGCTGCGGCTCCGCTCCGACGATACCTGTGGCTCCGCTCCGCCCCTCAACCAACAAAGAAAGCACAGGCACCGCGAGAGGTCGAGCTGTTTTTTTTTTCCTCACACCCTCTCTCCCCAAAAAGCTTATACCTCCGAATAGTATTCCCAGACATGGGTACAGTAAGATTGTCTTGGGCTTCGAAGTGCGCATCCCTTGCGTGGGCTCTGACACGAGTACCATCCTCACGCTCTAGCCAATGCAGAGCCATCTGAGCCGAGTCTCTGGCTTCTAGGCCATGATGCCCTCGAACTCGCCGAGGCATAGGTCTACGATTATTCAACCCACTTATTGGCTGTCATAACCGATTTCGCCCGTAAGAATCCCTGGGTTGCACACGGTTAGGGTTTGGCATGGGAAGTCGGGAAATCTCAAGTTTTGCTGAAGTTTTGCGGAAGTTTTGCGGCCGTTTCGCGTCGCGAACTGCTACCTCCCGGTCTTTCTTCGTATGCAAAGACCGTTTTCGACTTTGTTGATGCTACCCTCGAGGGGTCTACACCGGCCCGCCGATGGTCAGGGGTATGAAGACATGGGATGCGAGACTGGGGAGTCGCCGCCTCGAAGAAGTACATGTACTTCGTACCTGCAAGGGAGCTATTGTGACTGCGCACTGGGCTCGCCCACCCCCCTCTACCTACTCGTATGCCACAACAACTCAGCCTAAGTTTACCTTCAACACATCACCGACTGGGTCCTGCAGAAGCGGCTGTGAAAATACGTGCAGATTTGTCGAGGTGATCTGCACCCTAGCAGCCTGCCGTACTACTTGTTGGTGGGCTGAGTGAGAACTTGAAGTACAGTTAATTTGATATTGCTGGTCGTCTCTCCCACGCTGTCCGTCGCAGCATCTTCACTCACTGTCATCTTGGAAGAGGGCTTTACTCCTAATCTACGAGTCTCTTCCAGGAATCTGTTTCTTGAGCCAAGGCCTACCTTTCCCCTTTTGCCGCTGCCATTCGAGTTCGAAGCTATTTTGGGCTCCCGCCAGTTCCAAATCACACTTGGTTCGCCTTCATTTTCCAACACGAGGAAGCCCCTTTGGCCGATCAGAGGAATAACAACTGAAAAACATCTTGGTCCTTGAAGCCGGCGGCCTGATTCCGGGCACAGTCTCTGGAGTCTTTTTAATATCGAGCTGGCTTTCTTAAAATCTAGGCTGGTCGGTCACTTAATCTCCTCCAACAACCTCCATATCGCCACCACATATTCCCCCAGTACGCTCAGGTTCAGCTCACTGGCCCCTGGTCTGGTCTCAAGACCATCATTGCCCGCACAGACTTGCCAGAAGTCGACGTTGGGAAGCGGGGTTGAGAACAGGTGCAATCAGAGAGTTGCGGGCAAGACATCAGGCCCATCCCGTCCGGCCCTCCAGCTTTTGGATCTGACGGCCCCAAGACGCCGCGCTCAATTCGCGCCTAAGCGACTCCCCTAATTCGCGACAGCCGGCAATGAATGGTCCTTGAATCGACCAAATCCAGTAGCCGATGTAACCGTCGACTCCATAAACCACCTCACCTGAGTCTTCTCAGCCACTCATCACAGTCATCATAATCTCTCACTGGGCTTCTTAAAAGGCCTTGGAATACATTCTGACTTATGACACGCTGAACGACGCTTCCAAATTCCGGCCGCAACGAACCGCTGAACTTCCGGAATTTCCAATAGACACACCAGTGTCCTGGACCTAGGAAACGAGCGAGTGATATTCCACAGTTCCAAATTTGCCTTCTTGTTTCTTTTTCTTCTTGCACGGCCTTCGGTGGAAATATCCCCACTAGCTGTTCTCTCTGGACCCTGGGGTCATCTGCTCGAGAAACTCGGCTTTCCTTGGGTTTTGTCAGCTCTTTGCTGTTTCCCGGAGGATACCTTGAGGGGCCATCTCTGGACTTTTCTCCTTCTCTGCTGTCTTCTCGCTGATTCTACCTCGACACAACCGGGGTGGTAGCTAGTTGCACCTCCTGGTCTGGAAGCATAGCTCCCGACTAGCTTGGCGGCAGCGAGGTAGCAAGATCGATAAAAGACGGCTTGCTCCAAACTAACCAGACTATCTCATGGCAGTCGGCGTCTCCGAGCTCACCCACTCGATCACGAACGTTGGGGGAGGCGGTTTTCCGTCGGTTGCGGATCGGCGCCGACCCAAATTTATGCCCCCCTCCGACATGTCCTTCCAGCAACCCCTACCCCCTCTGGACAGTCCGGAAATGGCCACGAATCAGTCAGGGTACCCGTCAAGCTACGATATATCTACACAGCAAGGGCCCTCTTCTCTTGGAGGGGATCCAAACTGGACCCTACAGAGATCCTTCTCGAATCCGGACGTTGCTGGCCCGGGACACCACAATGCGGAACCGCTACAATCCGGAGCGGCTGGTGAGAAGAAGCGAAACAAGCTTGGCTACCATCGAACCTCTGTGGCTTGCAGTGAGTAGTCTTTCCGACACCAACAATGACCGGGGATAGTTGGCTAAGGGTTTCGGTGCCAGGTCATTGCCGGCGGCGAAAAATAAGGTGTATACCCTCGACTTCAGATACGCAGGGTCGATGCGCAAACTGTATTCGTCTGAAGAAGGAGTGTAGCTTCATCCCCACGGAACAGCAGCAGGGCTCCGATGCTCGGCCCCGAGGCGCCGGACAACCGCAGAGCGATTCCCGAGCTCCATCCAAGTCTTTGTCCCCAGGCCCTGCCGGGAGCAGCACGGGCTCCAAGCCTTCGCCTCGCCAGTTCGCTCCTTTGACCGCGAATGTTGCGAGCATGCCTCCGCCACCGATGAATGGAAACCCCAACGGGGACGGACCTCTTGGTAAGCCACGATCCTGCCTTGTTCTCGAGCGGAGCCAGTATACTAAACTGTAGGAAGCGTCGATAAACGGTCCTGGTCAGATCTATGATGGGGGTCAGAACGTGTCGGGCTGGATGCCCACCGGCATACAACCATTCCTTGAGACGACATCGACGAATTGGAACAACCCTTGGAGGGGACGACCGACCCAGTCTCCCATTAGTGAACAAAGCACCGAGCCCACGCTGTCTACGGCTTGGGCACCGGCGGTTTCGGACTCAGCATCTCGTGATATGGCCTGGGGGAGCCAGATGTCGGTCCCTGTCCGGTCCTTTTCATACAGCGGGGAATCTATGAACGGTGCAAGCACGGGGCCTTATATTCCAATCGGTCACGGAGGCCCCGCTGGGCGCCAGCCCTATGTTAATCAGTCCATGTCGATGGCAGCTATGGGAGACGGCTATCAGTCTGGGATGGACTCTGATGGGCCGATATCGCCGGTGCACCTATCCCACCAGGCAGCAATGCAATGGCAACAGCAGCAACAGCACGAGAACTTTGTTCGATCCCAGACAGGATTTGCCCCCTGGGCCCCCGGGCAAGGTGGGCCGGGCCCTCAGGCCCAACTAGATTCAGCAGGCCAGCCGGTCTCTTCCGACGAAGCATCCGGAGCTGCCATCGACGGAACTCATTGATTTCATCGGGAAGGGACGCAGGCGGTAAGTAGAGGACACGTGGGCTACTTCAGACCTGTTGAGGGAGCACCGCTTGCCCACTTCTTTCTGCCGGTAAGAAGAACAAAGGGGGCTCTTGTGACGCAAGCGAGACTGGAGACTTTGGGCCCCTTTGAAGACACATGCTGATGACCACAGAGGTAGTGGGAATATAGGGAGTAGGGGATGAGCAGGTGGAAGGGTCGGGGTCGAAAGTTAATGAATCGTGGGGGTTTCAGGGATTGAAAAGATCGGGAGCATTTACACGGGATACTCATAGCGTTTCAGGACCGTTCTTAGACGGGCAGGGCATTGTGATTTATTCAAGGCAAAAAGCTTGGGATAGACTGTACGCAGCCGGATAGACAACAGGGTTGTCCTTGGGGTAGTTGGTCGGACAATGGCGAAATCACATCAGGACGATTATTGGGTTCTATAGGGGAAACACCATGGAGGTTATTTGAGAATTAAGTTTTTCATCTTCTTCTTCAATACATAAACATTAGAGCCACTTTGCGTCATTACATGACGAGCCGCCACACGAGAAGCAGGAGCGAGGAGTAGGCGCAGAGACTCAGCAGGGTGAGCAGGGTGACCGAGTCGCCGCTGGTGCGGAACTTGCGGTGGAGAACGCCGTCGCCGGACTCTGCGGTGAAGAACTGGCGGTGGCCCTCGTAGCGGCGGTAGATGGCAACGAGGAGAACGGCGGCGCCGTAGATGGCGAAGAGGGCGCCGATGGCGTAGAACTCGGCAGTGAAGATCTTGAGGATGACGAGGGAGAAGGAGAACTGGCCCAGGGCCGTGCGCATGTATGCGCCCTCAAAGGTGCGCTGGGCTGCGCGGATCTCGACCAGCCTTTTGGAGGGGGAGCCAAGTGAATTAGCAATTTAACAATGTAGGATACCAGTATGTGACGACGGGCGCAGATGGGGGGGACCGCGGGGATGGGGAGCAGGCGAATGGGAGACACGAGGAGGGAGAACGCACTCTTGGGCTGTGAGGACGACGGATCGCGCGCGGTGCATACGCAGATGCAGGTGCTCCTCGGGATGTGGCTATGCAGTGTTCAGCTTGATGCGGTGCTTTACGAGATTTGGGGGAAGATTGAAAAAGGGGGGGAAGGGGAGGTCTCTGGTGGCACAAGGTGAGGGCACCGAACAACTTACCCGGAACATCTTTCAGTATTTCTGCTTGCCTATTTCCTCTTTTTCTTGGGGGATCTGGTCCAGGAGGGTAGTTCAGCGAAGCTGTCCTGATTGCATTTTGGCCAATGCCCCCATCGTTGGGTGAGGCGAAGTCGATGGGAAAGTCGAAGAATTGAAGATGAAGCTGGGAACGGTGGGTGGTGGTGGTCTGGTTTGGTGACCTGCACGTCATGGCACTGGGGTGGGACGGGAATGGCACAGTGCTAAGGTATTGGCATCACGTGCGGGCTAACTGCTGGTTCACTTGATACCTTTGACTATTAGTACTACTATAGTGTACGGCTAGTATTTAAAAACTGCATTTCTATGGCACGCGGGCTCTGAATTGCCAGAACTTGCTTTCAGAATAGGTGTTTAAACTTGCTGGTCAAGAGTCGGGCGCACATGACACCGGGTGCCTTTCCATTTCATGCAAGAATGGGGGCAAGGAGATGACGGCCCTGTTGGGGTAATACCTAAACAAAACACAATGTTATTATCGAATATTCATCTAATCATTCAAATAGGGATGGGCATCTCGATTTACAACAGCTGAAAAGACATCAAGTCTTCATTGGCTGACTAGGTTGGTAATCCTTCCTGGCGCCGTCTTGATCGGATGGACACTGTCATCTAGTTGAGCGTCATTCGAGTTTCTGCAACAAGTTGCAACAGCACCCAACTTCCAAGACAAGTTAACAATTTGACAACTCCCTTGCTTTAATGCCGCTGCATAGTGCATGGCTATCGGATCGCCATAGCCATGCGGCGGTGGGGGTGCGCTGCAAGTGCAACTCGGGGCCGGCAGCGGGGGGTCCGAGGCGGTGCTTCATGATGTGCACTAGCGAGGCGGGGGGGCTTGGACGCGAGAAAATGGAGGAATTGCAGCATCGTGCATGGGCATGGTTGTTGACTTGTTGGGTTGGTGCTTGGTGCACAGCCTTCAGCCCTATGAGTGAGACCGAGTCCCGTCACCGACGGTGGCGGTGGCCCGAGTAGCACTGGTGTCCGCCGGTACGGATAGAGTGGACGATCAGACTCAGGAACTCGCGTGTCATCATTGCATCGAGTTCCGCTTCCGCGGTGTGATCGTGGGTTGTCTAGTTGGGGGTCGGCGTGGCCGGCTACCACCTTGCTAATAATAATAACAGAGGGAGATGAGCGCGGGGATCGGGATTTCAGCTGGGCGACGGACAGAAAGGCCAGACTCACCAGGTGACGGGACTGAACAGAATGGTAAGGTGGGAAAAAGTCGAGGATGGCCGTGGAGGGGGTACGAACGCCAAGAACGCCTTGTGACCGTGGCTGGAGATCGGTGAGTGGCTGGAGCTGGGCAAGTTTTGGTGTGGAATCAACCTTGGGTGCGGGGCAATTGGGCGGTCTTGGCTGTCTTGGGGAGCGAATGCGCCTCACTGCCCTCCACTGGGCAGACAATTACATACATAGTACATATCCGTACACCTAGCAGTACGTACTACTTGGTATTACGGGTACGGAACGGGACGTGAGCCCTGAGGTTGGTCATGAAACAAATCTGGGACATATGGATTCGAAGGAGTTGATGCTGGGATCCGTCGGAGATTTTCTTCAATCCCTTTCTGGCAAAGAGTGCCCATGATGCCGATATTCTGACATCTACATGGTAGGTACGTACCTCTACTTTGTATTCGTACGGATACATTGGCAGCACCTGCCGTGGACTGGACTACCTAAATCAGTTATAGTCTCCCTGCCTTCTTACCTTGACAGGCAAAAAGGGCCAGCGGCCGCCATCAAAGGTACTTTTGACAGCCTAGTGGAGCGTTTTCTACAAAGCATGGAACTCGCAGACCGTCACAGACTGGTCCCGAAGGCTGGATCAATCGGAACTCGCCCCAAAAAATAAAATAATACTCGCACATAGCAAGGAATAATAAGGTATATACAGTTATTACGTGGGGCGCACCAAGGAATGCGGTACGCGGAATGCATGCCGGACACGGGGCGGCGGCGCAGCGATGCACAGTACCACCAGGGCCTTGCTGCAGACCTAGGTAAGTAGGTACCACAATAGATAAGTAGGTATGTATCCGTAGGCAGAAGACACCTGGTAGTACTAGTAATATGTCATGTGCCTTGGGAACCATGCTATGCATATCCCTCAGAATCATGCCTATGATAGAAATCAGCCGTGATCGGTTGATGCGGCCCTCGGTGTTTGGTACGTGGACCGCCGTCAATTCAACGTCGTATCCATCGTATTTCGGTTGTCCGCCTGGCAGGCTAGCACTCGACTGCTTTGACACTTGAGCAGCAGGGCATCCATCGGGTCATGCTGCAGAAGGGATACTATTCCTGGACTGCCAGATAGAGGCAGGAGGAAGTCCGCTCGGACATTAATCAGCGCGAGAGGGATGTGGTCCCTGCGAGTCTGCGACACAGCGGGTGGACGGCCACGAGGATGAAGGTGTGCGTGCGGCATACGCATACACGTGGGCGATTTGAGGGTCTTCCGCCCTGGTGGTACTGGGACTGCTTACGGATGGTACAGGTAATACTAGTAGAGAGTATCGGACAAGAAGCCGAACCGCACACATATGCGATGGTACCCCTGGCGGGACATTGCCGTCAGAGTCATACTCCTATGGAGGCCATAATGCTCCTCCAGGAGGATCCGTAGGTACTTTGGACGAATACCGCGTTGCAGGTTGGTCCCAGGTCGCTGCTCAGGTCTCGGTAAGCGCTGAAAGGCTGAAGTGGAGGCCGGTTCCACCTTTCTGCCCAGTGGAGCACTGGAGCCCAGCGCACAGTGGCAGTTCAGTGTTCGGATCAGCCTAGCCACTCCATCCGCCCACTCCCTCCACCCACCACCCTCCTCCAACCCACCATCTCCTCCTCCTCGAGTCTTCCCGCTCCCCATTGCCCCAGCTGTCAACCGACACAAAGTCGCCCCGAGCGACCCACGTTCTGCTCCAGCTGTCTGCCCTGCGCACCCTGAAAGCCCTGTCCTGTTGCCTTCTTTTCTGTTCTGCCAAATTCGTAGACGCACTCTTCCGGTTCATCTCTTGACCGTATCCGCGGCCCCTCGAGTACTACTGCTGCCACCTCCACCTCCACCACCACCACCACAACCCGCCGCCATCAGCAACAACTGGTACCTCCCGCCCGCGCATCGCCGAATCCGCCCAGGACCATGACCCCGGCGCAGTGACCTCATCTCTACTCGTGTCTGAGCATCATCACAGCGCCGTGTGTGACACCTTCTACATAGTACGCCATTCGGCAGGGCCCTAGTCTTCCCCCCTCGTTCCTAGCCTAGCCAAGGTAGCCGAACTCAGCCTACCTACGCGAGGAGCTAGTAGTTGCACCGCCCGATTCCAAACCTCGTTCCCGCTCGTGTGCCTACCCTGGCCTCAAGCGCACATTAACTTATTATCTATCCTTGCTCGCCGCGCTGGATACCCTCCGCGCGCGAGTCCTTTCAAGAGAACGTCGCCATCATGTCCTCGACTCTGGCCGTCTCTTTCTATGACCACGACCCGAACCAACGCGAGCCCCGCAACGACGTCTCTGCCGGTGCCTCCCCCAACGGCAGAGACTCCGTCTCGCCCGATACCATCCACCACTTCGAGACCCCCGGCGCCTCCAGCTCCGCCGTCAGCTGCTACAGTGACGTCGAGGAGGATCTCTTCTTTGGCGTCGTCGACTTCTCTAATACTGAGGGCGTCCCTTCATTCCTTGAAGACGAGCACGCCGGCTTACAGCCGTCGTTCCTGTCCTCCAACATAGACTCGGCCGCCGTTGAGCCACCGCGCCATGCCATCGACGCTACGTACCCGCTGACGCCCGACCAAACGGCGTCGATCCACACCTCGTCCCCACGCAGTGAGCGCAGGACCATCGCGCGACCTCAACCCGACGCCCTGCTCACCTCCATCTCCCCGCAGGAGCTCCAGAAGCCCTTCAAGCCAGACCCTGTCATCGCCCGTCCATCCCAGTTGACCCCCAGCCAGAGCAGCAGCGCTCGTACCAGCGAGGACGGGCTCGCTCCCGCCCGCCTCAACATGCCCGCACAGAGCCCCAGGGTGACGGTTTCCGTCTGGGACCAGGAGAAGAATATCCCCTCCCACACGCACGAGCGTACCTTTGGCGGGGATAGCCCCGTCGCCACCCGCGGCGGCTTCAACTGGGCTGGGGATCTCATCTCATCTGGGGACCATCATCCCACCTCGGCTCCTCGAGATGCCGCCGGGAAGTGGCAACGCGATCCCAAAACGGGGCAGGCCGGCCTGGGCCCCAAGGATCGCACTTCCGATGAAGTACCTAGCATCAATGAGCTCACCAAGAACCGCCAGTTGGACGAACGCAACGAAGAGGTCGGCCTGTGGCTGTCCAAGAACACCGATGAGCTGTCTGTTCCCGAAGAGACCCAGGATCTAACGGCGCTTGAGCGGAAACTGTCTGAAAGTGACGACAAGATCAAGTTTGACAGCGAGACGCAAAACCGCTCGATCCCTGGCCAGACGTACTACGAGACCAATGGAGGCCAGATGAACGACACGGACCGTGAAATTATAGCCGCGGACATTCATTGGGGTGATCGGCCAATGATACGCCAGATTATGCCGGGAGTTCCTGGCCGCCACCAACCACCGACCGCGCAAGCCGCCATTGAGCGCTTCGAGAGAATGTGTCGTGATAATGAGTCTATCCTCTCCCGATCGGCGACCTGGGGAACCCGCCGCCGAAGCTTCCACAGCACCACTGACGCCGAAATTGACGGCATCCTCAGCGGCAACTTCTTAAAGAAACTTTCCATCGGCAGGAACACCGACCGGAGCAACAAGGCCGGGAACCTCCTCAAGGAGGTCAGGGGCTTCATCCGACGCCCCAGCATCAGTTCGATGCGGAAGCGTCGCGGCAGCAGTGCCAGCAACATCAGTAACGCCAGCGACGACGGTCACCAGGATGCAGGCCCGCCCCTCGCGAAGAGAGATAGCGCTGGATCGCCTCATCTCGCGCCACCCGACCGCTCCTCTAGCTGGGGCAAGAAGGCAAGACCCAGCGTCATCACCTCGGTCGGTTCGGATACCACATCTGTCACCGCTGATGGCAACCACACACGAAAGAGGTCTGTTGGAGCGACATCCATAACCTCGCCCAAGGGCTTTCTCCGGGGCCTCAAGGTGGATAATACCCTACAACGGCCACGGAGCAGGTCTGAGGGGCCGAAGCCTACCATTACCCCTGATAGTGCAGAGTCGCACCCAAACATCCTGGGGCTCTGGAAGGCATCTGGTGGCCCACCTGTGGCCTCACTGAGTAGGACATCTGTCAACATTGTCGAGCCGGAAGATGATGACGATGACGATGACGACATGCAGGATGATAGCGACATGAGGGTTGATGCCAACCTCATCGACAAGATCAACCCCAACTTCGCCGGCTTCCAGCAGCATGTGCTGGAGCTCAACCCCCAGATGGATGGCCCATACAGCTACTTGGTGGACCGTATCGCCCAGCAACAGATTGTTAGGTACAAGTCGCTCTTGACTCTCAAGGTCAAACACCTGGGTCTCGGCGCGAACTGTCCTTGCGGCTCGCTGTGCATCGCGCTGGGTGGCCAGGCCAACATCATCGACCAGAAGGGCGACGCCAGGGGCTTGGATCCTCTCGCGAGCCACTTCCCCGATGACGAGGATGGAGCCACGCCCACAGACGGCGCTATCACCCAGGATAGCTTCCCCCCGGATATTCCCATGCCCCCAACTCAGCAGCTGCCCGCTGAATTCGAATGCCAGCTGTGCTACTCACGCAAGAAGTTCACCAAGCCCTCCGACTGGACCAAGCACGTTCACGAGGATGTCCAGCCCTTCACCTGCACGTGGGAGCGGTGCCGGGACGCCAAGTCGTTCAAGCGCAAGGCCGACTGGGTGCGCCACGAGAACGAGGGTCACCGGCATCTCGAGTGGTGGAAGTGCAATGTAGAGGAATGCCGCCACACCTGCTACCGCCGCGACAACTTCCTGCAGCACCTGGTCCGCGAGCACAAGTTCCCGGAACCCAAGATCAAGACCAAGGCGGCCATCAAGAAGGCGGGTGGCTTTGACCCAACCTGGAAGAAGGTGGAGCAGTGCCACGAGCTGACGGGCGTCCGCCCTCAGGAGGAGCCTTGCAGGTTCTGTGGCAAGACGTTCCCGACCTGGAAGAAGCTCACTGTTCACCTGGCCAAGCACATGGAGCAGATCTCGCTACCCGTGCTCCGCCTCGTTGCCGCCAAGGCGAAGGAGATCTCTGCCGATACCATCATCAGCCCGGTTCAGGACCCTCCCCCGAGGCCTATATACTCTATGCCCATGGGCCACAATTCCACTGTGGCACCGAACTTTGTCAACGCGCACGGCCAGGTGCAAACGACAATGCCGTACCAGGATTCACATACATACAACATGTACCCGGTCATGCCGCCGGCCCAGCAGTATGGGGGACAGAGCTACTATGCGCCTCATTACGATAGCATGGGCCAGGCTCTGCAACAGTCGCAATTGACTGTGGACACGATGAACCACGGATTCAGCCACGGTCCGATACAGGAGATGCCTGTCACCTCGACTGCCTCGTACGGCCCTACGCCGGGTCCGTACGTAGGAGTGCCCAGCAACAGCATCGACAGCGCCCTGGAGCCGTTCCCACAGCTCGGGGATGGCGGCCTTGGGGTGCACAACGGCGCAGGAGGCGGCATGGCGGCTCACATCAACTACAACCACATGATAGACCCGCCAACCGCGAGCGCGAGCCCGTTCAGCGGACACGGATCAGCCTCGCCGTACATGCGATCTCCTCACCAGAACGCAAACTTGGCGGATCCGACCTGGGACGATAGGCGGATGGCCGGTTACCCATGAATGTTATGACAAACGAATAAGTTCTTTTTTTCCCCTCATGATTGTTTGGCAGGCGATCCATTTTCCATGCTGGTGCTGTGTTGTTGCTGGTGCTTTGCATTCTTGGTCAAGAGGGAGGGAGGGGGGTGGGCAAGGGAGCAAGGGACAGGACATGATTCAACGGACGGATATTTTGCGATCTGACGACGTTTGGCTGGCTCTTTTTTTTTTTTGTGTCTGTGTGTCTGTGTGTCAAGTTTCTTTTGGTTTCTCTTTTGAACACCCCAGGACTGCCTTTGGCCCAGGTCCATTTGCGTACGATGACAAGACGCCTCAGGACGGGCTTTCTTATCCGGACGATATTTCTTTCTGGTGTATATCTTGGGCGCTCCATCTTATATCCGATTTCCTTTATTATTATTTTTCTTTCTTTCTAGATATAGCGCTTGTTTGCAATGCGATAGCGCGTTGGTATACGGAAATCCCCCTTGTTGGCGTGCTCTATTTCTTTGACGGCGGCGACTGGTGTTGGATGCTACGGCGGGCACACTGTTCGGGTGCGAATAGACGAATCCCCAAACTCATTTCTTCTTATTCTTCTATAGATCAAGAGATGTAGCATTCTCGTTACTGTGCCACTACCGAGGGGTGTCTCGAATGATTTGAAAAATGACAGAAGTTGCCCTCGAGGAAACACGTGATGATGGGTGGCACGTGTGTGGACAGGGGAAGAAGGTGAGTCCCCCGTCCCTGTGTCTGCCTGGCTGCCTGGGATGGAAGGAAGTGGGATGCTTTCTTGGTTAACACAGCCCACTCTCAGCCACTTCCCAGGACAGCATTGCGTGCAATCATACTCCGTACTCGACATTACAATGCCATTGGGATTTAAGGATACCATGTCCTTGATTGTCACAGCTTTGTGGGAACCCCCACCGGCGACTTAACTTGTTCAGCCACATTCCTCCTGGGGTTGACTTGCGAGCGAGGCCAACAACCCAGTGCCAACGCCATTGACAACAATGATGAACCGTTCGTTGTCGCGGCCCTGGACGAGGCCCAGCCTGGATCCCACGGCTGCACTCGAGGAGGAGCGGCATGCTGCTACGCGCGCTCCCACACGAGGCACCACCACACCATTCGCATGCCGACTGTCGAGCGTCGAGTGGCGGCAAGTGGTGCTCGTATTGTTGTTGACTGGCAGGGCTGCCAGAGCTGGCAAGGCGTGTCGCCCAATGCTGGTGCAGCAGACGAAGGCCATGGCGTCTCCAGGGCGTTTCAGACTGGAGGGCCTGCTGGTTGGGCCACCGACAGCCAATCGGGCGTTCTGGCGGTGGCTGGCGACAGGGGGATGGATTGCCGACAGGCCCCTGGGGGCGCTGGAGTCCCCTGGACTGGCGCTGGACACAGTGGAGAGCCCGCCGCGCCACAGCGATGGTGCGGCGGTATGTGGGCCAACCACAGCGCTGCGACGGGGCCTCGCGCCTCCGTCCCAAGTCGCTGGGGAGCTCCCTTGGGGCTTGGGTCCTCCCTTGAAGCTCCCTTCGCTTCGCCTCGAGGACCTTTGACACCTGCTATCTTGGGCCCTGCTTCATTGTGGCCCATTGTGGCCCATCGTGGTCCATGGGCATTGTTTCTTCTGTTTCGTGTGCCTATCTCTCTTTCTTGTCCTCCTTTCTGCTCTCTGACTGTTTTACTTTTCTCCATCCTTTCTCCTCCTTCATCTCGCCCTGTGGGCATTTGTTGTGTTTGCCTGTTCGGCCCTCTCCTCTGCCGTCCTTCTTCATCTTTCCGTTTCCTTTGTTCCCCGGGATCTGTGCAGCTGTGCTGGCCAGGCCTTGTCTAATTTTACATCTTTTCTTTACGGATACGTCTTCTCTCTCGTTGCAGACGACTCGAGAAGATCCTTCGTATGCTTTGTCTCGGCTGAGCCTGGACTAAATCTGTTCACTTCCCCAGCCTTGTCGGGCACTGACTTTGTTTCTTCTGGTTGCCTCCCCCTTCCCGCTTGCTTGCTTTATTATATGGCAACATCTAGGCGGAACTGAACTGTTTATTCTTTTTGATCTCTTTTACATGCTGTCTTTGGGCACCACCGCCTTTTATTCGAGTTTCGAACCGGTCTGTACCAACAAACATCGACCCATAGATCAACAATCATCGCCCCGAGAGGAACGGCCAGATATTGCACGGAGATACATATCTCCAGAGTCCACAAAGATGGTGTACCTTGGCTCACGATGGAGCGTCTGGAAATACGCAACGGCGGTATCTCTTCTGGCTACGGGTGTCGTCGGCGACAATGTCCTCAAAACCAGCGGCTTCACAACCTGCGCTGAGAATGCCGACATGAAGGTGGACAGGGTCAACATCAGCTACAACAATGGGAACAAGACGGTCGTCTTCGATGTGGCGGGGTCGAGCTCGGCAGAGCAGAACGTTTCTGCCACCATCGAAGTCAAGGCCTACGGTATCTCCATTTACGAAAACAGCTTCAACCCTTGCGATAAGGAAACCGCTGTTGCGCAGCTTTGTCCGGTCCCCGAAGGCGAATTCTCGGCGTGGGGCAGCCAGAAGATCCCCGCCGAGTATGCCGACATGGTCCCTGGGATAGCCTTCCAGATCCCCGACATTGCTGCCCAGGCTACCCTGAGGCTCAAGAGTTTGGACACGGACGAGGATGTGGCCTGCATACAGTCGCAGGTCACCAACGGGAAGACGGCCGACGTTGCCGCCGTGTTGTATGTCGCCGCTGGCATCATGGGTGCCGCCCTTCTCCTTTCTGGCGTGTCAGCTATTGGCTCTGCGGTGGCCAGCGGGGGTACAGCAACTGGTGGCTCTGGAACTATCAGCCCTGGCTTCACCGAGGTCGTGGGCTGGTTTCAGGGGCTGGCCATGAACGGCATGATGTCGGTCAACTACCCCCCCGTCTACCGTAGCTTCACCAAGAACTTCGGCTTCTCGACTGGCATGATCCCCTGGGAGCCTCTGCTGTCCCGCATCGACCAGTTCCGCGCCGTGACGGGCGGCAACCTTACTGATGACAGCGTCGAGGCCCTTAAAAATGTCACACTGGTCTATCCCGACGGCTCGAGCAATACAGTCGACCAGGGCATGTTCAAGGTCAAGAGGGCTCTCGAAACCTTTGCCATCCTCGCCAAGAGAGAGTTCAACACGGGCTTCGATACGTCCGGCTCTGACGACAACAATGGCACCGAGTTCCAGAAGACGGTGTCAGGTATCCAGGCCTTTGCCAACCAGCTCCGCGTCCCCGAGTCTGACGTCTTCATGACCATTCTCTTGATTGTGGCCATCATCATTGCCGCAATCGTCGTCTGCCTTCTCCTCGTCAAGGTCATCCTCGAGGTCTGGGCTATCTGGGGCAACTTCCCAAAGGGGCTGGCTGGCTTCCGGCAACACTATTGGGGCTCCATTGCGCGCGCCATCACCAGTCTCATCTTCGTCCTCTACGGAATCTGGGTCCTGTACTGCGTCTTCCAGTTCACCCGTGGTGACTCTTGGGCAGCCATCACCCTCGCGGCTGTCACCCTTGCCATCTTCACGGGCATTCTCGTATTCTTCTCGTGGAAAATCTGGAACACAGCCCGGAAGCTCAAGGCGGCTCATGGGGACACCAATGCCCTGTATGATGACAAGAATGTCTGGGTCAAGTACTCGCTCTTCTACGACTCGTACAAGAAGCAGTACTGGTGGCTGTTCTTGCCTCTCATTCTCTACATGGCCATCAAGGGATGTGTCCTCGCCGCTGCTGACGGCTCCGGACGCGCGCAGACCATTGCGGTCCTGATCGTCGAGGCCGTTTTCCTGGCCCTGCTTCTCTGGAGCCGGCCGTTTGAGCGAAAGTCGGGCAACGTTGTCAACATTGCCATACAGGTTGTGCGGGTTCTCTCGGTCGTATGCATCCTCGTCTTCGTGGAGGAGTTTGGCATCCGGCAGACCACGCAGACTGTGACGGGCGTGGTGCTCATTGCCGTGCAGTCGACGCTGACAGTCGCGCTCGTGCTGTTGATTGCGTGGCACGCCATCGAGGCGTGCTTCCAGAAGAATCCGCACCGCAAGCGTAGAAAGGAGATGGGTAAGTTGGCACCGCCTCCCGCGGCACAGATGACGTGCGTGCACGAAAGAGTGACTAATAGCCTGCGCAGAGAAGATGCTGAACCGCGACGACATGGACGACCTCACGCCCCTGGACGCTCGCAACTCGCTCCTCCTCGATCGACCCACCACCGATGGCAAGATATCGGCCTTCTCCCACAAGAGCTCCCACTCGCTGGAAAGGGACCCGATGCGTCCCGGATCGCCGGACCGGTACGGCGACGGCGGGATGGGCTACCAGCCTCCGGTGGCGCCGTCCGGGGGCCCACTTTTCCGGGACATGGCCCCGACTACGGAGCATGACGTCCGGGCGGGAATGGGCCAGGGGTTCCACAGCAGACAGCCCTCGCTGCCGAGCGTGGGGCCTCAGTATGGCCAAAGGTACCAGCCCTCGTACGGAAACGGCGGATACCGCGGGCTCTGAGAGACGTTATTCGGGTCGGCCAGGAGGGGGATTGTACAAACCGTTGTCTGATCCATATATACCAGTAGCCTTATATACCATAAAAGTGCGGGTAGCAGTAGCATTGATAGCGTATGGTGTTTGGGAAATGGTGAATTTCAAGCCACTTGACTGGCATAATTGAAACACCTTGCTTGGTCAATTTAGGTGACTCCTGCGATGCCATCCCAACTGGTACCAACTTGTGCAACTCTCAAAAATCGGGCACGGCCCAGACAGACGGAAGAAAGAATCGGCCACCAGTGCCGCAGTTAGGGTCTCATTATTTGCTAGGTCGATATACTAGCTCTCGCTCGCACACCATGCTACGTCTTCAAAATTCGCCAAAAAGGGATGGCTCTAAATGACCCAGCCCATTGCGGCTGGAAACCTTGTCAAAATCGTCAAACTGCCACCAGGGTATACCAGAGATATTCTAACACGCCAGCCCAACTCTTTGAATATCCTACGATGATAGCGCAAGGCACGCGTCAACCGCCAGTCCGACTCTGCCCAACGTTAGTGCATGCTTTCTTTTTCATGTTGTCACCAAGTCGGGGGTCATAACTTACCTTCCCTGCTTCTGATGCACGACATCACTGATTATTTCCTTGTCGAGGTCCGGGAACATGCCAGAGAGCGTCTCGACCACGTTGGTGTGCTCTGCCCTGTGCAGTCTCTGGGCCTCGGCTGCCTCGGCGCTTGCCTGCCTCGCAGCAGCCTCTTCGGCGGACAGGGCATGTCGCGAGGAAGGCCGCTGGTCGGTATCGCCTTTCTCTCCACCTCGCGGGGGTGGGGGCAGTCCCTGGCTGAGGCGCGGAGGCGGCGGGGGTTCCTGTGACTGGCCCCCATCGTCTGTGAAGATGCGACCTATGGTTGAGAGTGGCTTTTGTATCGTCTTGAGAAGACCGCTGATGGGCACTGATTCCTCACTAGGACCCCCGCCGTCGTTCAGCGAGGATGATCGTGGCGGATAAGAGTGTTCTTGTCCGTCAGAGGATGACTGCGACATGATAGGTGCAGGCTGTAGCTGTCCCTTCTCATTCAAGGTAGGTTGCCGGGATATCGGAGGCGAGTTGGCCTGGTGCTTCTCTGCAATCGCCGATACCGCTGCCTCAACATTCTTCTCAAACTCTTCGTCCGTGATGGTGAGGGTTGTTCGGTCCATGTTCTCAATGAACTGAACGGCGCCCATCTGCCAACGCGTTAGTGTCGACAATCTCCAGAGCCCGAGGAGCGCCAGAAAGGGGAGCTCACTAGAGAAGACAGGTAATAGCCTGCTTCGCCACCCAGCTTTTCTTGGTTGCGGAATCTTAAAATGTACTGAACATTGGATACTAGGTGTTCGGGGTTTGATTGCAAGACCACATAGATAAGCATGGGCATGAAAGAATCCGCCGACGAATCCGATTTGTTGTGCTTGAGGAGCCCTGGATATTATGAGCATATGATTCTCGTGACAGGAATTTTTGCGTTAGACGAACCGAATATAACCTTGCAGCAGTTCAAGACACAAATGATCTTGTCTCGCGGCGCCCTATACGACTTGATTTTGAGAAGTTCTGGTGATGGTTAGCTTAGCTCTAGGGTGCTTACCCAAATGAGTAGTCCGGGAGAGATCGAACCTTGCTGTGCCAGTTTTAGAAACCGCCTCCCGCTGTCGCCAACCTGGGGAATGTCCAAGTGCTCTTCCCTGACCCATCCGTAAATGTTGATCTTCTGCGTCAAAATATCGTCGCGCTCTACATCCTCCTGGTGTTGCCCACGCCTGCCCGGCCCCAGTGGAGGATCCCCGCCTTTCCTCTTAGGCTTGGCGCCAGGGATGGGTTTAGGAGCCGGTATAGCTGGCGAGAAGGTCTGGGAGTAGAGCCTGTTCATGACGAGCTTCTCCATTCCCTCGCGGGCGTTGTCGAACTCTGCGTCTGATACATCTCTCCACACCTCACACTGCATCATCTTGTTGGCGATGAAGGCGAGGAAATCACTGATGATCTTGACTTGCTCGTGGACCATCCACTGCTTCTTGCCAAACTCTTGCAGGAATGACTTGAGGTACCTCGCGACTGGATCCGCCTTCTTGTTGCGCAGCTGCTCGAGAAATCTGTGGAAGTCAAAGGGTAGGGCGGGTTCGGGTTCGGGTTCCGGGGGCGGTGGGCGGTGAATCGAGGCTGGTGGGGACGTCGGCGATGCAACGATTGATGGACGCTCTTCTCGAGATCGGGGAGGCGTCCCAAAGGAGCCGTCCTTGGGCGGCACGGGTGGCCCTGGGTCTTCAGAGGTTTGGTCGCGGGGCGGCTCGGCCGACGCAGGGACGTCAGTCGACACGGAGAGGTTCTGCAGCTGACCGGCTATAGAAGGTCCAAGCGGCTCCAGGCTGGACTTGCGCGGCGGGTGCTGCGGATGCTGCGCAGCAGGGCTGCCTAGCATGGGGGAAGCGATTTCGAGGCGGGGGCTCATGACCTCGTCTGCTCCAGGGCCACCGCCGACTTCACTGAACTGCTCCATGATGCTCTGGATCTCGGAGCGGGACCCGCCTTCTCGCTCATCTTCGCTGGTGTACCTTTTGTCGTCATATCCGGCGTCTGATCTGGTGGGGGATCGCTCATCGGAACTGTGGCTTCGGTCGGCATGAGATGGAGTTCGCGACGGCGGCTGAGAGGTGGTGGGCGTCGGCGGGGTGGGATCGATGTAGCTGGACGGTTCGGGGGCTAGGAACTGGCCGCTCGAGTTGCCGGGGGCGTCGAGGTCGCGCTCTGCCCCCTTGCCCTTGGCGACGGGAGTTGTTGGACGTGCCGGCTCGGATGATTCGGGGCCACTCTGGACTGGTTTGCTGCCCTGGCTATCGGCTAGGGCTCCCGCAGAGACGTCTTCATTCGGGAGGGAGGTGGGAGTCGTCCCCTGGGCGGGGTTGTTGGGCATGGTGACCTCTACATCTGGGTTGGTCGAGGGCTTTTGGTCGCCCGCTGGATCAGCTGGGATGGACTCCGTGGACTGCTCCGGCGGAGACATGCAAATGGTGTGCAAGGAAGGCGTCCAGTTCGCAGATGAAGCTATGGTGCGTGGCCTGGAGATTCTGGGAACTCGAGGAGGGTGGGGTCGAGTTAGGCTCGGCGGGGTGTCGTGGGAGATATGCTCGTGGGGAGAGCAGCTGCCGTGATGCCCTGAGAGCAAGGGAGAGCCGTTCGTGCAGAGATCGACCGGTGCGATGGGCAGTTGTGGGCGTTGGAGAGGCCGGGAGTTAAGAGAGTGCTAGTACTTAAGGTTTCGAGCCCGTCGAGGTTGAGGCTGTTGGTTGGGTGCATCATGCTGGTGGGGCGCCGGCCGCACTGAGCGGTAGCCGACTTGCTGACGTACCTACGATGATGTACTTGCCTGCGGTGAGCACTGCCTTCCATTTCCATTCGATTATCTGCTGTCAGAATGGGCTATTTCCAGTAACAGAAACCACCGAGGTGAACACTACCTAGGTAGGCAGGCCTCTGCCATTCGCGCCTGCCTGCACCATCACGAGCGACACCGTGTCCACCCTCCAATGACGACAGCCAAGACTTCATTTCTGCTACGTACTATAATAACGTAGTCTTCCGTCCGAGCAGAGACATCGTGGCACACATGGCACACTGGTGCTGAAACCTCATACAGTATTACTAACAACAGCTGGTATCAATCTATTAATATTATGCGTTCGTCTGCGGGGCATCGCTGGATACGTTCGACCCGCCATCACTCCGCTTGGCATCCTCATACATGACATTGACATTCGTCGTCCGCAGAATCCCATTGTACGTCAACATCTCCTCCTCGGACCCGGACGGCGACACCCCGCGGATCTCAGTGTTTGCCTGCTTCCGCGCTGGATTTAGGTTGAGGTCCTTGAACATGGAGCCCATCGCGTGGCTCTCGCCCTGGTGCTGGTGGTGCGACCTGCTGCCGGTGCCTCCATATGTCAAGTTGCCCGAAGCACCGCTGATGCCGTACGGCTCGCCTGACCGGTTGTTGTTGCCCGAGTTGCCGGTGCCGAATATCCTGGGTAGGATACGGCTGAAGAGCGGTCGCAGCGCCGGCATGGAGCTGCATATGAGCGCCAGGTTGACCTCGACGGCTGTCCAGACGTAGGCGATGTTGTGGTGCCGCGACTTGCCACCCAAATACAGCAGCCGATACATGTTGACGAGACGGATGATGGCCACAATCGGGACCCTGCAATGTTAGCATACTGACCAATAGGCGGAAGTCCCCCGTAGTAAAACTCACAAGCAGCCGACGGCAAAGACCCCTAGCACCGCCATCTTGGTCGCGCGTGGCATCCGGAGACCCAGGAAGATCCAGAAAGGCAGCGCGAGGATGAGCACGTCGGTCAGGATGGTCATCGCCGACTGGATGATGTGGAAGCTGTTGTCGATGCACACCGTGTCGGGATCCGCCTTCAGCTCCGGACGCCAGTTGGACTCGATCGGCACGCACTGGAACAGGGCGCCGAAGAAGACAGACACGGCATGAAGGATGGTGACAATCATCAGCGCCCAGATGACCCTGAAGACGGTGTTGTGGTGGCCGCCCAGGCGGAGGAGGAACACGAGGATCGAGGCCTTAACCAGAGCCAGCACGGGGTTGTAGCACAGCTGCTCGAAGAAGTTGAACCAGAGGCCCGCGCTGGGATCGAAGTCTGGGACCTTGTCGTCCTCCCACCCGTAGTAGTTGAGCTTGAAGACTAGCATGCCGACACCCGTAAGCTTATGTTTCGGTACCAGATTCTCGTGAAAACTCCTATGGAAGGCTCACTTACACATGAACAAGGTCGATGACACCAGAATAGCCGATACCTGCAACGAAACTTGAATCAGCACATCAGGGCACAATGGTCAGGTAGTCAAGGCCCCTTGGAAGTAAGCGCGCCTTACCAATGCCAACCCACAGAGCCAGTCGTCTGGAGGAGCAGTCAAGTTAGCCGAAAGAGGAGTCCACGGGAAGGGGTAACCACACGTACCTAGGCCTAGAGTGCGGGTGGTGATGCGACTGTATAGGCGGAGACTGAATATGACGACTGACAGCGCCGGAAGGACGAACATGATGAAGATTGCTGCCCGCTGCAGTGGCGGCGTGGGGATCTTGGTGACATCAGGATATGGACCTGGCCCGGCGCCTCTCGGGTGAATCGTTGAGGAATCCATCATTGCTGTGGTCAGCTATTGTCAACGATGCCACGGCAATGATGGCGATGATCATAGACTCTGGCAGAAGTATGATCTTCCGGGACGGGGAGATCACGGGCAGACGCTCCGGGATAGTGTGAGAGAAGACCTGGGGACCGAAACGATCTTATTATGGAAGAACGCAAATCGTGTAAGTTTTCATCATGCATAACATCTTGGTCCACCCAGACCTGGACAGCTTGGAGTCCGAGGCAGTGTGTGGACAAGCTGCGCCGCTGATCCCTGGAACTAGGATAATCTCCAGTCGGCCGCGCCTGCAAGAAAAGACAGGGACGAGGCGAGTAATGCTATAATGATACTACGGATATTCGTATACATGGAAGACCAACCATGCTTCTAGACAAGGGGTATTACCGAGCGACTGGTTCTTGGGGGAACGATCGGCGTAGGAGTTGCCCAAGGTCAGGTTTGCTTTCTTCCCAGAGGTAAAAGTTCCTCAAACGACCCCGAGGATGACCGGGTCGTTGTTGACCGGACTTGCCCGGGCGCACAGGGATTCCGTTGCATCACTCTCGAGATGAACAGTGGCTCCATCAGAGCCATCAACGACTCGTAGCCTGAGCCCTGGGCTCGCCGGCGGATCTCACTGGGGCAACAAGGTGACCCATGAGGCTAGCTTGGCTACTCGTACATGGTGCTCGCCCCAGGTGAAATTCTTTCCCATCAAAGCGGGGGACGCAAGAGGGGCGGTTCATGCGACTGTTCGGGTGGATATCCTATCCTGTTCACTAATATCTAGACGGATCGACGTATCCGGCATCGGTGTT
This sequence comes from Amphichorda felina, assembly GCF_050947745.1. Classification (NCBI taxonomy): domain Eukaryota; kingdom Fungi; phylum Ascomycota; class Sordariomycetes; order Hypocreales; family Bionectriaceae; genus Amphichorda; species Amphichorda felina. Next base: position 3,172,863 of record NW_028145049.1, read on the forward strand.
TCTCATGGATGGGGCATGCTTACGTATGTATTTATCCCTAGGGCTTGGCTCATCTTCCAAGCTTCCCCTTGTTTAGGCTCGAGGGTGGCGACTGGCGACGGGAGTTCATGGGAATGGACAACAAGCACAAGCGTAAGCGCATCAGGTGGGCATGGTGATCTCTGGGGCCCTGACTCCTGAGTCCCTGGACCGCAAATCCGGAAAACGACCGACCCGGAGAGAGCACATGGCGACATGCGGGACTCGGGGTTTGTCGAGGCGATCTCGGTTGATCTGGTGAGAACTTGAGAAGTGACTGATGCAAGAATGGACGGAGTTCACTGCGCATCGGACCCAGCAACATGGGTCGCTCAGCTGAGCGCAGCGATCGCTGCCAAGTCGGGAGATGGCGCCTCCCTAGGAGCCCTAGGGCCATTTCCTGGAGAAAAAATCGGTATCCCGGGTCCACCACTGCTTACCTGCAAATTGCAATACGGAGGGATTAGTCCAGAGTTCCCCTGTCCCAGACCACCACTAAGTCTCTGACAACCTCCGATGGCATGATTATGATTAAGAGGTCGGTTATCCGTAATCTGTACAAGATACGGCAATAGAACCATGTGGGTGCATACAACGTCGTACCAAGCATTTCTTCGCCCAGAGAACCGGGATTGGGGCTATTAAAGGCAGTTCAGACGGATCCCTGGGCTAGGCTAGCCTAACGGCGGTCCCCATCGCCATTTTCAGTAACAGACTCGCATTGCTCTTGGCAACCTTGTGATCAAGTGTACGGAAGGTAGCCTCGGACAAAAAGTGGCAAGTGCGGGACCAGTTCGGCTTTCTCGCAATAAGGTAGGTACTGGTAACTATTACTAGTACTACCACCAAGGAATCAGCATCGGGAAACAGGCACTAGAGGAGATGATGCTGCTGCACACAACTCGGCGGAAAACGACGGGATCCGACCCCGGTGTGGCTGACGAGGCCGAGCCAATGGAATTGAGATTGGCCCGATGGAGGCGGCCCACTCGTCCCGGGGGTCTGGATCCACTCCGGAGCCGGACCGACCCTGCTCACAGTGCTCACAGCTACTCAGGGCTTTTGATGAACTTCTGGGGAGTCCCTCCCAAAGTGCCCATATAGTAGGAACAAAGTTTTTGTCTCCAGTGTCCTTCCTTTCTTTTCTTTTTTTTTTCCTCTTCAAATCTTTGGCCCTGTTCCTCCTGTCTCAAAAATGCTGGCCCCGCAATCGGCTTGGCTGTGTGTGGCGGCATCGTCGCTCCTTCTCTCCTCGTCAGCTAATGCCCAAACCATCACCGTTGGCGGCAAGACCGTTGGTATGTCTCAGTCTCGCCTTCCAATCTTCAAATCCACGTGCCAGATTGCACCTGCCACGTTCCCCACGTTTTTCATCAGGACTGCTTCCCCCTTGGCACACCAACCTCCAGGCAATGAGTTATGTTACAGCTTTGCTAACCAGTCATACAAATAGCTGCCGATGAGTCCAATGTCGGTCCGGCTGTCGACCTGAAGTCCCTCCAGCTGACTGACGACGTCCTGGCCAATCTTACCGACCTCAGTCTCAGTGATATTTCACTCTTCTACTTTGACAATGACTGCAAGTCCGACAGGCGGTTCCATGACACGCCCCAGTGCAAGGTCATGCCTGGTGACGACCTGTACCCCAACAAGGTGACCTGGAAGGTGCTGGACCTCCTCAGCGGCGGTCGCTTGATCAGCACCGTGCCCCTAGGCTCGGCCTGCTACGACGGCGAGTACTACGATGAGGCCAAGTGCCAGTTCCTCGTCAACACCTGGAACGACTCCGACACCCAGTGAGCCGAAAGATTTCCTGCCTCTCCCCCCTCGCTTCCATGGTTCTAACCACCCTACCACAGCATTCCGGATCCCTCCTCCGTCATGTCTCCCCTCTTTGAAGGTGCCACCTGTGAGCCCCAGGACGCCGCACTTGGCAAGAACTGCACCCTCGGAGGCTTCCCGTCTCACTCCCTCAATGTCACCAACGTCGCCCAGATCCAGCTGGCCGTCAACTTTGCCCGCAACCAGAACCTGCGTCTGGTTGTCCGCAACACTGGCCACGACTTCCTCGGTAAGAACACGGGTATGGGCGCTCTCTCCATCTGGACCCACCACCTCCGTGACATTGAAGTCCTGCACGACTACGAGTCTGCGGGGGGCCGCTACAAGGGCCCGGCTTTCAAGCTCGGCGCTGGCGTCATGGTCTATGAGCTCTACGAGGCTGCGGAGCGTGAAGGCTACACCGCTGTGGGAGGCGAGTGCCGTGTAAGTCTATTTCTGGAGCGATTGCTCATGAGTTGTGTCCCTTTGATCATCAAGACTGACTGACTTGGGCATTATTAGACCGTAGGTGTCACTGGAGGCTACACATCCGGCGGTGGCCACTCCCCCGTAACGCCTGTTCATGGACTTGGATCGGACCAGGTTCTCAGCGTGGACATTGTCACTCCCGACGGCCGTTTCATCACGGCCGACGAGACGCAGAACCAGGACCTGTTCTGGGCCGTCCGTGGTGGCGGTCCCGCTACCTGGGGTGTCGTCACCTCCATGACGGTCAAGGTGCATGAGAAGATGGTCTTCTCCGGCATGACCTGGGAGACGACGACGACGGCTATGAACATCACCGATGACACATTCTGGAAGGCCATTGAGGCGTACTGGACGCGTTACCCTTACTTCTCTGATGCTAAGACCTACGGCTACTGCCGAATGTCGGCGCTGCCCGAGGGTGGCTATGCATGGAGGGGGCTCCCATTCATGGTCCCCGGTATGAAGCTCGCTGACTTCAAGACGCTCGTCCAGCCGTTGCTGGATGACTGGGCTGCGCTTGGCGTGGACCCTGGGCTCAAGTTCTTTGAGCACGATAGCCTGTATGAGGCCTGGACTCGCCACTTCCCTACCGAGAAAGTCGGCAGCCCCTACGCCCGCACGGGATCCCGCCTTCTGCCTCGCAAGAATTGGGAGGACGAGTCCCTCATGATGGAGACTATTGACACTATCCGCGGTATTGTCGAGGAGGGCGCGTTTCTGGTCCATTACAACATCAACGCCGATGAGCCCGCCGAGACGGCCGAGAGCTCCGCCAACCCCGCGTGGCGCGATGTCATGATGTTTGCCATTATTGGGCTTACTTGGGACGCCGAGACACCCGAGGCCGTGGTGGCGGCCAAGCACGACAAGCTCACCAACGACCTCGGCCAGCGCCTGAAGGACATCAGCCCCGGCGCGGGCGGGTACCTCAACGAGGGCGATGTCATGGACCCCGAATTTGCCCAGTCCTTCTACGGCGCTCACTACGACCGCCTGCTCAAGATCAAGAAGCAGGTCGACCCTAAGAGCGTCTTCTGGGCGCCGACGGCGGTGGGCAGCGAGGACTGGTACATCACCGAACAGGCTGAGTACGTGACGACGCAGACAGGGCGCCTCTGTAAGAAGGACCAGTAATACTGACAATATTTACTTTTATTCACACCACATACACGTATATATCTTTTAGAATAATATCGTTCTTTGTAGAGGAGACCAATGTGTGTCTACGTGAATCCGCGATCAATTCTTGAGAGCGATTATAGCACGGGCATGCAGACATGACTTTCGAGCGTCCTCCGCCATCTTTCTCAACCGTTGACCACGACTCCTCCGTTGCAGTGTATCGTCTGCCCGCTCACGCACGAGCTATCGGCGCAAGCTAGGAACACGACACACGTCGCTACCTCGGACGGCTGTGCCGGTCTCCCCATGGGGCTCGTGAACTCCTTCTGGGCCCGGTCATTCATCGTAGAGGGGATCAGTGGCGTCCATACTGCCAAGAAAATCAGCACCTGAAATACCACAGTGGAGGGAGAAAAGAGAGGGAGAGGGATAGGCTCCAACGTACCAGGGCCTGGAGCCACGGCGTTGACGCGCACACCCTTGCTGAGGACCTGGTTGCTCAGACCGCGCGTGAAGGATACGATGGCGCCCTTGGTGGACGTGTAGTCAAGGAGGTCGGGGCGGCCGATGTAGGCGTTGATGGAGGCATTGTTGATAATGGTGGAGCCGCGTTTCATGTGCGGCAGAGAGTATTTGGAGAGGTAGAAGAAGGGGTGGATGTTGGTGTTGAAGGTGTGCTCCCACTGTTCCTCGGACAGGTCGGCAATGTCCTCGACCATCATCTGATCTGGGTTGGGCTGTCAGATTTTCTCCTTATCACACACACATACATGGATATCTATGGCCGCAGCGCAGATGAGGATGGGCTCACAAGCAGCATTGTTGAAGAGAATGTCGATGCCGCCCATCTTTTCCAGGGCAAAGTCCACGACCTCCCTGCAGTTGTCCTTGCTGGTTAGGTCCCGGGCAATGAGGTGACACTTGGACCCGAGCTCCTCGACGCGGCTCTTTGTGTTCTGGGCGTCCTTTTCCTCCTCGGGCAGGTAGGCAATGGTCGAGTCGGCCCCCTCGCGCGCAAAGAGGATGACGGTGGCCGCGCCAATACCGCTGTCCCCTCCCGTGACTAGAGCCTTCTTGCCCTTGAGCTTCCCAGCTGCCTTGTAGGTTGTGCTGGTGCCCCCAGCTTCGGGAAGCTCTTCAAAGGTGGGCTTGGGGTCGGGCATGTCATGGTCCTTGCCCGGGAAGTCCTGCTTCGAGATGGGAATATTCTTCTCTGCCTTGTGTTAACAAGTCTGACCTATTCCGCAATTATCCAGGTCGAGGACATGCCATCTTTGAATTGCGATGCCATGATAGAGACTCTTGAGATTGAATATGCCAGATGATAAAATTTGGGATAATCAAGGTAATGAGATTCAAGGTCGGTTTCCAAGTTGCTGCTCAGAAGAGGGATCTCCAAAAGAAAAATTAGAGCAACTCAACCCGGTCGAACATCAATGAACTCCGGGCCTGGTCACCAAGACATCATTGCGGACCTCTCAGTCCGGAATTCGGCAATGATCGATCGATGACGACATGAGAACAACAAATATTCATCACCGAATATCATGGTTTCCGACGAGATTCGAGCAAAGAGAAAGGAATCAAACTTATTTCCGCCAGAATCTCCGAGCTGCCCAACGACATGGCTTCAATCACCTCTCTTTTCACCAAACGCAGAGGTTCCACATGGACATGCTCGCTTCACCCGGATTGACGATGGAGCTCCCAAAAACTCTGGTGCAACCAACACTTTATTCGCTCGCTCGAATACTTCGTACATATGGAACCGTGCCGGTCGATGTCGGGTCGGTGAGGATTATATACACTTCCAGACTTGTTCGAATCCCGCCACCTCCTCTTCTCCACAAAGGGAAATATGTCCCAGCCCATTATAACAAGCCGGGGCCAGCCAGAAACAAAAACAAAAGATCTCAGAACGCCTGTTGATTCCCATGCAGCATCGTTGGTTCGAATTCTATGCAAAGAGGAGTTATAGGGCGATGGCGCCCCTTCGGTTCTCGCGGACGTGGAGGAGGCCCTGGCAGCCACAGAATACTAGGAACACCTGTATAACAATGTCAGCCCCGAACTCTTCTGGACGCAATTGCTGCTCGTGGTGGTGCGGGAATGACGTACAGCGTAGACAACGACTGCGGTGAAAATGGTACCGGCAACAGCCTTGCCGTCATCGGGATCGTTAATGCTCCCACCGAACCCCTCGTGGCCGCTGCGGTACAGGCTGGCGATGATGCTGAGGATAACGATAGCAAATACGGACACGACGGTGCTGCCGAGAAAGAGGAGTCAGCAATTTCCTTGGTGTGCACGGGCTTGGCCCGTCGACAAGAGATGACGCATCCGGGAAGAGACCCAAGGAGAGACGAACCATGTCCATGCGTTCATGGCACTAACGACGGGCTTCATGATGGGCAGCGGGTGGCTTCGGCGCCGGTATCCTCCTATATCTCAGTGATTGCTGTGTTGTGTTGTGTTTTGCCGCCGGGCGCGGTGCTGTGGCGGGATGATGGGAGAGCGATACGGGTTGGATTGGAGGTTGCCTGTCGGCCTGTTGGAGCTATCGGCGACTTGGGGATGACGACTGGTTGTTCCTTGAATCGCGGTCACGTGCCGGCCCCACGGAACCATTCTCACCAGCACCCCCCCTGTATTCAGTCCTGCCTCTCACCTTCCTTTGACCTTAGTAACTGCCTCTATTATTAGTACTAGTATCTAGGTACCTACGCCGTACGCATTCCATCTTAACTGCGCATACTGTTGGATAGGAAGACAGATTCGATGCAAAACACAAAGACAAAAAAGAAATAGACAGAGAGAGAGAGGGGGAAAGGACCCCCCCGAGGGCTTCCACTGTCCATGTTCTCACGAGGAACACGTCCCATCCCCAAGCCATCCAGCAGGCAGTCCATGAGCACACAGCTCAAACGTTCGAACCTTCGACCTCCCGGCTTGGCTTGCTTCAGGCGCCGCCTCGTGGGGATCTTAGTAACCCATTGCCAGCTAGACCACTCTCGCAGTTAGGCTGATGGGTGAGAGGAAGGTGGGTTGTTTTGGGTTATAAGGGCATATCACAGAAGGCGGGTGGCAGGTGGGTGGCAGGCAGGTGCGAGGCCGGTGGCTCGACCAGCCTGGCCAGCCTCTCGTCTTTCAAGTCCGTCGGCGACCGCCAGCCAAGTTCGTATAATGGGCTAATCCTCCCGTGAAAGCGGTGGGAAGCCTCATACGTAGTCCTCCGTAGCAAGCAAGCGGAACCACAAGAGCGCTGGCTACTATCTCGCCACCGCCATGCCCTGAAAGGACCCTGGGGAAGTAGGGCGAGTTGAAGTTGCTTGCAAATAACTCGCAAGAGCGGATGTGGTTGTGCAGAAGGTATGTCATCTGTCGTTGGTCTTGACAACATAGGCACAGCATACTACAAGCATGCAAGTAGGAACGTAGTACTACATGCTCGTACCATGCATGTACTGGCGACTGCGCCCGGCCAACAAGCTGTGCTTGGTTTGGGGTCCAAGCCCACAAGATGGAGAACGCGACGGCTGCCAAGTGGCCAAGGCAAGCGCCCGCGCACTGATGAATGACCTGTCTCATGGCCTCACAGTCTCACAGGTCTCGCTGACGAATCACACTCAACTGAACCTGCAAGTTGGAAGTTTGGAACAAACCTGTGTGACAGATTTAGATTTGTTGTTTTGGGCCTTAGCGCCGAAACGACGTTTCCGTGTTTCCATCGCTGATGCTCTGGGGGCTTGGAGCTTGGCAACTTGGCAAACTCGGGAGTTATCCCTCGGGGCCCAAATTGGACAGGGAAGGGCATCTATTTCAGGCGCGTTGGCTAATACACCTCCTGCATTGCGCCTCGACAAAAGAAGGGCAGTTGTGATTCTTCTACTACCTACTTACGAATATCATGTAGGGATACAGCCGTGTACCCACCGACTTCGTGCCCGTGGATTGCGGACAAAGGAATTTAGAGAGGCGAGACCGGTGGCTTTGGCCAGACCGTCAGACAGATCCCCTGGTTAATACCCAACTGAATATGCATAATCCCTCAGCCCCTTCTCTAGGGCAGCGAATGGCGACGTTGCATGGTGTTCGAAATGATCGGCATCGTGCATCACCATTAACACGCAACAGTCCTAGCACCAAATCCTCCACATGAATCAGTAATGTAATACTATTAAAGGGGATGGCAAGGCCTGCACTGCGACACTGCCCCCTGTTTTCCTTTGATAAACCATGCTTTGGAGTAAGATAGACCCCGACTCGGTTAAGTAACGTATCTTGGTATTGCTTGCGTCTCCTCGCAACACCAACGGACCGTGCTTTCAAAAACAGAAGCCTTCGCCTCATCACCTCCCTCACCACAACTTCATCACGACTTCACTTCTCGGCCTGCTTGTCCACCAATACTCTACAAGAAGTCGGTCATAATACCACGCGGCAACCATGCACGGAAGAACGACCCTCGCGCTGCTCTCTGCGGCCGCCATCGGCCACGTCGCTGGCGAGGCCCCTCCGACCAGCGGTAACCCTCCCAACGTCGCCTACAAGGCTACTATCGAGAAGGCCTTCTTTGAGGACGCCGTCCTCCCGGGCCCGCTGAAGGCGTCCATCGTTGCCCAGGCTCCCGCCGATGGCGAAGGCGTCGGGTTCACCGTCCACTTCGAGAACCTCCCTGACGAGGGCGGTCCCTTTAGTAAGTTTTTGCCCTTCTTTGCCGCATCTCACGCCCGCTGGACCAAGGCTGACCCTATCAAGCCTACCACCTGCATCGCCAGGCTGTCCCCGAGGACGGAAACTGCACCGAGACGCTGACGCATCTGGATCCCTACGAGGCGGGCGCAGTAATCAAGTGCGATGCTTCGGCTCCCGAGACCTGCGAGGTCGGAGACTTGAGCGGCAAGCATGGCGCCGTCAAGTCGCTCCCCTTCCACGCCTCGTACCTCGACCTCTACGCCGCGACCAAGGAGGGCGACGAGGCCTTCTTTGGCGACCTCTCCTTCGTCATCCACTACCAGAATAGCACCCGCCTGGGCTGCGCCAACTTCGTCAAGGAGGAACAGGTTCCCTCTCCCACAGACTGCCCCAGCCACAACACGACCGTCGTCACTCCCACCAATGGCCCCACCCAGACTCCGGCACCCACCCCTGGTAACCCCAAGCCCACAGATGGGCCGCCGCCGCCTTCGGGCGCCGCTCAGATGAGCATCCTGTCCATCCCCATGATGCTGTTTGGTGCTGCTGCCGTGGCCTTCGGTCTGTAACTTTTGCTGCGGGAACGGGTGACCAGTTGGGGTGGTAGAGTGGGAGACAAGTGCGAGTCTGACAGGAAGTTGACGTGACAGATATATGGGGTTTTTCGATTCTTGGGCAGTGGGTCTGCCGCGGAGATAATTCCGGGCGTATGTATGGAGTAAGGTACTAACTATTATGGATTGCTATTGCTAGTCGTGAATAAACCATGATCATCCTAAGTTAGGTCCTACGAGTACCTCTACCTACTACTTGCTTTATGTCAGTGATGAGTTCCCAAGTGGAACGAACTAGTAGTACTTATAATATTTACAATGCTTAAGTAGGTACTTACTTAGGTGGTTGGAGATTGACTAGAAGGGAAAGACTTCGCAATTTGGGCAAGAGCGACAATGAGAATGGTACCCGCACGTGATGGCGCATAATCGCAACACCAAATGCTTCTGCCACCAGAATTCTGGCTTGTCTCTCGATTCCAACTACGTACCTCCCATGTCTTATCCTTTTGCTCTTGACCTGAACAGTGAATCACCGATTAATCACGATTAATATTACCAGATTATCCTATGTCTATGCAAGACTCGTAATCTAACCACTACTTACTCTTTTCTCTCTGTTGATTTTGCAGCTCTGCGGTTCCTAATCGTCACCTCCATTTCACCTTCACATCATGTCGCCTCCGTCAAGTTAAGCTGCAGCCCACATTGCCCACATTGACACACCCCACATTATCCACCGTATCCACCCAAGATTTTCGATTGCGGGCGGCCAGACTGCCAATACTTCAGAGCCGCGCTCCTACTCTTGCATCGCGCGGGCAGCATCCTCGAAGCCTCTTGTGCGACTCCAAAAGGCCCCTCGACCATGGCCAAGAAGAAGAGCAAGCAGTCGTCACTCGCCGACGACTCGGCTCTCGCTGGAGGAGCCTCCTCGGCGCCCGCGCCCGCGCCCGCGCCCGCGCCCGCGCCCGCGACGCCCTCGACCTCGGGAGACAAGAAGCGATCGAGTGCTGCCAAGTCAGGCCCAATTGAGCCTCCTTCGCCCTCGCTGATCATATGTCGCAACAAGTGAGTATTACACGAGTATTTCGCAAGCACCAAGTACGACCAGTCCCCCAAACTGACCAGCCGTATCTAGACATTGGCGCTACATATCGGCATTCCATGGCCCATGGCTGCAGGTGCCCATCGAGATCCTCGAGACGATCGCGAATATCAACTACAACACCGCCCGTCCCCGACCCGTCGACGCCGCCTCACTCTTTGACCTCGTCAAGGTCCGCCGACTCGTTGACGAAGCCACAATTCTTGCGGTGAGGGCTGCTAGTGGCATTGCCTCACCCACCCTGACACATGTGCACGGCGGGTTCTCGGACGTCCCTTCTATGGGGTCCCTGGGACTGGGAGGAGGCTCTGGCCATGGCGCCAAATTGAGTCGCGAGCGCAAGTTCCGAATGAGAGAGCAAGCAAGCCAGAAGCTTGCTCGCGCCTATCGTCTGGACGAGATCGCGTGTAGCGTGGCCACTATGCAGGGAGCTTCGCCCCTCGAAGACGTCGGATCTTCTGTGCTGCAGCGCAACCCTAAGGATACAGACGCAAAATATGTCCACTTCTTCCACGAGAAGATCCCATCCCGCCAACTCGCCGAGTCCACGAGCTTGGAACCCCTAACGGACATAATATCTGACCGACCTACCGACCCGGAGGTGTTGCGGACACGCGCCACGGTCAGGGTCTTTAAGGAGGATCTCGAAGGAGCCGTACAAGACCTCACTCATGCACTCTCTGTGCACCGGTTCCATCGCCCGGCGCATGCATCCGGCCAAGAGGAAGTGCAACTCCAAGAGCCCCAGCGAGCGAGGCGACGGCCCCAAGACGTGATATTGGCCGAGAAGGATCAGCCAAGCAGCCTGGAAGGACAACTTTTGTTCCAGCGCGCGTGTGTCTACCTCACAATGGCCTGTCGACTTGTGGCAGAGAGTCTGCCTGCGACCCAGCGTCAGACTGCTCCCGTGGTCGGTGAGGCTACTCAGAAAAACACTGACGAAGACGTAAATGGTGTAAAGCCTCCCAACTCGTCCGACCAGGAAGCCCTCAAGAGGCAAGTCGAGTCGCGAAAGTCGGTCAAGATTCTCGCGAAGCGCGCATTGAGGGACTACATGGCCTTCATATCGCAATTCGAATATGCGCCGTGCCTGCCAATTGTAGTCGTCAAAGAATTCAATGACCGAATCAATATGGCGGTCCAAGGTATTAGAAACCCGCGTCCTTCCGACATTACCGGCGCTTCCGAACCTCACAAGGTCTACTCGCTGGGAGACTTGTTCGCCGCGGTGCCTCCCACCGACCTTCCACCCTATCCGTCACAAGAGATGGTCAGCAATGGCTCCCAGCCTTCGGCCCCTGAGACCTCTTGCGAGTCAACAACATATCACCCCTTGCTTGCCGATGCACTGCACTCACTTCTCCTCTGCCACTGCCTTGCCCAGACTTCGCCTAAGGAGCTGCAACGACATGCCTACATGGTAGCCCGGCTGGTGCGGCTTTCGGATGGATACCCCGTCTTTCAAGCCAGCCGGTCACCTTCACGCTCAGACTGGATCGAGGTTCTCCGGCGAACTGATAATTGGCTCGGGCTCAGCTCTAGCTGGGAGACGCTGTGCACACCGGCGCCCATCCCCATATACGATACCCCAGGTGACCAGAAGTCCTCGCCCAACCCTGGCGTAGCGGCCTCTGCTGCCAAAGCACTCATAAGTGGAGATTCGGCTGAGGCTGTTGCCGAAGAGATGCGAAAGGAGCGAGTGCGGGAGCAGGCCATTATGGAAGCCTTGGACGACGAGCGGGTTACAGATGAGGCGTCGTTCAGGGCAGCTATCCTTGCCCGCGAGAAGCGCGCTGAGGAGGATCACAATGCTGCTGTCGTTCGCAAGCCCGCTAACGGCACACATGCTAACGGTAATGCAAGCCACAACCAGGCCCGCCGTCATCAATATCCTCCTCCCCCTCCGCCGGAACCACCGGTCAAGCGTTGGGCTGGGGAAGACAGCAGGGAGTATCCCATCCTGACAGAACGCGCCACGGCTATTGCGCTCTGGGTTCGCGAAGCTCCTATAGTTACCGGGACGGCCAAGCGCAAGAAGAGGACCAAGAAGAGCACCAAGGCAACCGACATCGAGGCCGGGATGAGCAAGTTGGATATGGGAGAGGCCGAAGAGGGTTAGAGCGCCTCTGTGGTCCCTACTGCAGCCTCTGTGGTCTCCACTGCACCCTCTATGGTCCCTATTCCAGTCTCTGTGGTCCCTACTACAGTCTATGTTGCTCCTACTGCGGCCTCTGTCAGTCCTACTGCAGCCTCTACCGTTCCTACTGCAGAGAGTGATACTAGAGCAGACTGTCGCTGCTGTCTTTTTTGAGCTGCCAGCGATGTAGACACATCTACAACAGAGAGCTGGAGGTACAAGGGAGGCGATCACAAAAGAAAGCAGTCTTCGGACTCCAAAGGCATAGTGAACAAAATCTGTGATGTAATGTGGTATCTAAGCCCAATGTCCCTTATTTCTAAACCCTCATGTAAGAACGTCCCCAACACCAAGGCGAATATCCAAACCTGATCCCACTCCCCCGTGGCGCCATAGCACGCAAGCTCGCAACTGCAGTTACACACAAACTTGGGCTTGGAGAAATTGTAGATTGGGTAGCAGGTGAGAAAAAACAGAAGAGCGGACAGCTATGTGAGATTCTTAGCACCACCTGCCATCGGGCACCGTGCCAGCCTTGAGGAAAGCGTCAATGTCGCTCACACCCTCCGTCTCCAGCACGTTCATCAGTTCGAGCTGCTGCGACTGCGTCAGACTCCCCTGCCGACCAGACGGGCGACTAAATTGTTGGTGGCCAATCGGCCCAACATCGAGGCCCTGTAGGCCCAAGCCGGGGCCCGAAAAGTCACCAAAGCTGTTGAGGCCGGACAAGTCGTTGTAAAAGGTGCTCCCCATGGAGCCGAAGTTGTACGGGGATATGAACGCGGCTGGAGGGGTGAACCAGTCGCCAGATGTCGTAACCGATGGCTGCTGTTGGGGTAGAGGGCGCTGCTGTGCCATCCCTCGCTGCTGGGGGGCAGGCTGGGGGGGCTGGGGAATGGTGTAAGGAGGTACACGCTGTGCGGCTTGCAGGTGCGCTGGATTGAATTTGATGGGAGACGACAAGGCTGGTTGCATCCCCATGGCAGGCGGAGGTTGAGAGTGCGCTGATGGCATGTTGGGAGGAGACACGGTCACGTTGGAGGCAGTGCTCGACATATCGGCTACAGAGTCGGGGGATGTTGCCATCTGTGTCGACATGTGACTAAGGGGGGATTCAAGCCGCTGGTCCGGAGCATTGTGAGGCCCCGTCAAATCCTCAGGCGGAGATGCATCGTCCAAGTGTGTGAAATCAGGAGGGAAGTATGAGAATCTCCGCCCATGATTGTCCGTTGTGGCAGGGTTCTGGAAGATAGAATTCGAACGGAACGTCGGCTGGGGGGGTGGGAAGTTGGGGTCCAGAGCATAGTTATTCATGGACTCTGGAGACGAGTCGAAGACCTGGCCGAATTGTGGGGGGTTGAGGTAAGGGGGTTGCTGCTGGCCATTAGGAGGGCCCTGGGAATACACCGTGTCCGGGGAGCCAGCTGTCTCTGAGATGGCGGGGGGTGTAGTCAAGACCGAGTTTGGTCGGTATCCCCTGTTCTCATAGCTCTGCATGCAAGCCTTGGAGAAGATGGAGTAGAGTTCCGACGACGTGCTGGATCCTGGCCACCGTTCTTCGCAACCATCCAAGACGTCGAGAGTCTTGGTGACGAGCTGCTCAATTTCCTCTTTAGGATGTACCTGGCGTACCTCCGGGTATGAGATAGTCCACAGCAGCGTGTTGAGGCTCATGTTGAGGCAGAGAAGGAAAACCCAGGTGATGCCGACTGAGCCATCGCCCATCTGCTTCCGCGAGAGATCGATGATGAATTCAGCGCTCTTGAAGCAAACTTCGGCTGCGGCCGGCGAGGGCTTCGATACTTGGGGCGACGGTCGGTACATGGTTATCAGCATTTGGTGGTAGCGGCTGAGAAACCTAGATGGGGAGCTGTCAGTAAATGTGAAGACACCTTGGGACGCAGGTTTCCTACCAGGGCTTGCACCATGGTAGATCGACTGGGCAAGTGTCTAGCCAATTTTTCATCCGCTTCTCCATCTGCTGATACCAAGGACTAGAGTCATTCTTAGGCTCTAGTCGCTTGTGTTCGTAGAGAATTCGGCGTATCTCAGCTTGGAGTATCCTCATTTTAAAGGCGTGGATTGCTACAACCTTGCGATCACAGGTCGGTCCTGCCCCAATGCCGTTCTTTGTGATATACTTGTCCTCGACCGTGGACATGAAGTTGACGTCCAGCTGCTCGTCGCCCGTGGCAAAATTGTTCGGTCGACCCAAGGTGTGTGCAAGCCCAAACTCCATAGACGCCACACTCCAGACAAGGCGACGCCGCAGGTCCATGGTCAAGGGGTCCAAGTTATAGCCAGTTGTTATGGTCTTCTCGTCTACCAGGCCTTCTTGCTGGCAGATCTTAGTGGCGAGCCCAACCACGTAGTACACCGGCACCCGTGTTGGTGTAATCAGTGAGTACTGGCCGATGAGAAGCAAGCATTGAAGCGTTTTCAGATCCTTCGGGCGAAGAATGTCTTCAAAATTCTTCATCGCGGCCAAGTAGAAGGCGTCAGCCAAGCCCGCGTATCGGATGGACATTCGTTGGAGGCCGATAGCGAAGACCATGTGGACAACAAATGTTTTGTATACATCGGTGTCGCCATTATACACATCCTCCATGTCTTCTTCGAATATCGCCTCGTGTAGTGTCGGCCAGAATACCTGACCTAGTCTAATGTTAGCCATGGTCTTATATGGGGTATATAGCTTCAACCGGCTAATTCTGGACTCACCCTTCTGCTTGAAGATCTCAACCAGCCTCCTCGCGGTGTCTCTGCTAGGCAGCTCCTCGGCAGGTTGTTCACTCGTCGTGGGATAACTCTTGGAGGCAGTCATCTGTATGGACTGCATGCGATTTTGTCGGCGGGCTCGGAGGTCAGGGATGAGATCCGAGATGCGATTCGTCTGAGTGAAGCGCTTCGCTTCCTCCATGAGCAGTCGTGTCATAGCAATGCCACTGCTAGGACCTAAGTACCGAGGGGTCTCATCTGCAGCACCGAGCCGAACCATGCCTCCGGGTCTGACCATGTCCTCTGTATTGTGGGGGTACTCGCCCTCATCGTCGACATACTGAGCAAGCTCAGCCTCGAGGACCCTGACCTTATCCTGGAGTTTGATGACATAGTTGCGGTTGATCTTGCGGCCCTTGGCGGTGTCGAGATACTCGCAGACAGATCCGGATCGCTCGCACGGGAGACACCGAGGAAGGGTCGGGTCGCATCGCGTCTTTCTCTGTCATGATGGAGGTTATCAGCTTGGATTGCTCTGCAAATATATGCGTGCGTGCGCGGCCATTTTCAGAGCACACGGATTTGGGTGGTTGTGGAGGCGGCCACGCGGGGTAGCATGAATTGGGCAGAGGCAGGGCGAGGGGGGTCATGATTACCTGGCGGCAGCGGCAGCAGGCCGTCAGTGTGTGGGCGATACGGCCACCAGGCCCATCAGCTGGATCATCGGAGAGATCATCGTGGGGTAGAGGTTGGCGCCTGGGAAAGTTGAGGGCTTGGTGGTGATTCCGGCGAGGAGCGACGGATCCTAGGCCCTGACGGAAGACATGCGCAGGGTCCATGGAATCGACGTCGTAAAAGCGCAAAATCGCCGAGAGCGCAGCGGGCGGGCGATACAAGCGCTGGTGGCTGTCGCGCTGTCTCGCGATGTTGCTGTACTAAACAACTAGCAGATATTAGGTAGGTAGGTACCCGTAACGGTATTTGTAACGGCGGCGTACGTGTCGGTGTGGAGAGGGGCGCGTGCACTTTTCGACGATGCTGGCGGCAGGCAAGATGAGAAAGAGATGTCACAAACACAGACCCCGACTGGGGGGACGACAATGACGCGGCCGACGATGGCTACGTTAGCATCAAGTGCGTAAACTAGGCACGCAAGACTGGGCGATTGAGAGTTGGAGAGATGTCATAATAAGGTAGCAAGAATTGGCGCCTCGTGAAGGGAGTCGACTGTCCGCAATACAACGTCAGCTATGGGTGGAGGGGACTAGGAGCTACCTGGGTACTTGGCAGGTGCATCCTTCTTACGTGGTAAGAACCTAAGTAAGTACGACTGGTAGTACGTAGTAAGCTGCAGTTGTCACTAGCAGTTGCGCAGGTAGTACTAGTAGCCCAAGTACCCGGTAATTACTTCCTTGCCCCCCAAGTCCTCGCAAAGTCTAGTTCGACGCCTCCCTGTCAGAGCCTTCTAATCGTAGTAATTAGTACTCCAATTGATCAACTGATGGAGAGGCCTGTGTTTCATCGGTGCCCACAAGCCAGCTGCTACTAATACCAACTCATCTTAGTGTCTCCCAGTAGCACCCAAGTTGCACAGCAGGAGCAAGGCTGCTATTAGGTACTACTTGGTAGTAGTAGTAGTACTCGTAGTAGGTGAGGTACTAGCAGGTATTAGTTGTGCGGTCGTTCCTGACTTACAAGTTCAAGGTTGGTGACCCGTGATGGCCTCGACCACTCGCTGGTGGCACTTGAACCCCACTTGCCCACCTCGAGTCCTCCCCAGCTCCCCTCATTCATTCCCCCGCCGTCTCCAGTTCAACTCCTTTCGCGCCATCGCTCCCATTGCCAACTGCTGAACTGCCACCCGCCAGCATCCTGCGCCATCGCAGTGGACTACTGCTAAACTGTGGGGCGACCCAGCTTCGTCCATGTCGAATTCCACTGCCATCCGGCTGTCGCCTCCTCTTCTCGTCATCTAAGCTCATTGCTTACACCCAGAGTCTCATCCTCTAGTCGACTCCCATAGCCTGAAAGCCACACCGGCATCTGCCTCGACGGCGGCCCCCCGACAACGGCAGTAATCGACGCATCTTGCATCCGAGTCCCAGGCCCCAGCCCTGTTGCTGCCACTGCTTGCTGTCCTTACCTGTCTATTACGAGTATTATTCCCACCGACAGAAGCTAGCAACTGTGGGGCATATCGGATCCCAAGCCTCACCACCTCCCTCCATCTTACTACCACTTCTGTTGCGCCCCCTGCCACCGGAGAGGCCAAGTCGTTGATCCCATATCTGGTCCATTCCTAGCCACAGCTTGCCTTGCCCAGCGTCCTCAGGTACAGATAGATACAAAGCACCGACCGACACCATACATCAGTACACAGATTCATCGGTCAAAACCAGTCCTGGTCTGTCTAGCCGCCTAATTTGCCAAACTGAGACCTCCCCTCACCTCCTCCAAAGTGGACCGCCACCTCACGGCCTTGTTCCAGCAACATCTCGTCTCAAACCTTCGGCCATCACTCGGTGAACATGCCTCGAAGTAGCTTCTCCCTCAATCCCCTTCTAAAGGTTTCCCGGCCGGTGTCTGCTTGCTCGCGGTGTAAGCTCTCCCTCCCAGATCTGTACCTGTACAGAAGAAGAAGAAAAAAAAAAGAAGACGAGGCTGACCATCATCTTTTAGGTCGAGCTGCTAAAGTCAAGGTGAGATGGCGGGCCGCCTACCCCAACCTACATCTTCTTCCTAGTTAATGCTAATTGTCATCCTTGTCAACAGTGCGATGGAAAGCTCCCAGCTTGTACAGCTTGTGAAAAGGCTGGTCGTGAAAACGAGTGCTCAGCAGCTAATGACCAGTTTGCGAGGGGCAAGGAAAGAAGGTGCGTGCCATGTCCTGCGCGATACCATGCCCAAATGACCCCTTTCCTGACAATTATACCAGCTATGTCGCTGCCCTGGAACTTCGCATAGAGAAGCTCGAGAGGCGGTTGCAGTATGCCAGGAACCGCAAAGCCTCCCTTGGTGTTCACGAGCCCGATCTATCAGCCCTTGCCCAACATGTCGACCGCCGCGACTCCATGGCCAATATCCGGGCGGCCATTCACCGCAAGGCAGCCCGAACCCGTGAGAATTCCGACGTCAACTCTCTCATGTCAGACTTCGGGTTCTTGTATGGATCACGCCGACTCCCTGCCGAATGCTGCTGACAAGGGGTGCACAGGTCTGTCAACGCTAATACGAGGGACTTCGAGCCCTCGCCTGGTAACATGACATTTGCAAGACTCGTCCTAACCGCCACCACCAATGATCCGCTCCCAGAACTCGCTCAGACCGAGTTGCCCCCGAGGCAAATTGCTCAGGCCCTCATTCAATACTATATGGCGAATATCTATTCGCAATATCCCTTCTTCTCGGAGACAGCATTATTGACCATCATGAATGATCTCTACCACCAAGATGACCGGGTCATCAAGGATTCAGACCTCTGGCTCTTCCATATGGTTCTCGCCATAGGCTCTACTGCACAAAGCCGAGTTATCCGCGACGAGCATTACCTCAAGGGCGTCCGCTCTGCCAGGAAAGCCATTGAGTTCGCTGAACGGGCGCTCGCACCCGGATATGTGACACAGATACAGTCTCTGCTCTTGCTGACACAGTACTCCATGTTAGACCCAGCGCACTTTGACAGCTGGCACTTGATAGGACTTACTACACGAGCTGTTGTTGACCTGGGCCTCCACCAGGACCCCCCTGTGTCCTCCGTGTCTGACAAATCCGCTCTCGATATGCGCAGGAAGATCTTCCATTGCGTATACAGCCTTGACCGGTACGTATAATAGTTCTACATAAAGTCGAATCTTAAGTCGGGGATGGCACTAATTAATTATCCAGTGCCATAAGTATGGTCCATGCCAGAACCTTCTCGTTTACCGACAATTCCATCAATGTTGCGTTCCCCAACACATCCACCAAAGACACCGCTCCAAAACCGATCACGGCACCTCAGTCCTCAGATCCAGCACTTTTACTCTTCCAGCTCCGAAGGGCCCAGTCGTACTGGTATCAAGAGCTCTATCAATCACATTCTGCCGCGCCTCTTCATGACCCGGCATCATTTGTGTGGCAAATGTGCCTCGAGATGCGCGAATGGGGCGAATCACTCCCTCAGACACTACCACCTGCCGTGCGGCAAATGTTTGACCAAGAGTTGAGGTACAGTTATGTGTACTCAATCGCTCCCTCGGGAAGAGCACCGGAGATTACCGACTACAGCCGGACTCTCATCTTTGAGTATGCCGTTGCATATCTCGACACCATGTACGAGATCGCCCACAACAGGCTGAACAATGCATTCTATACGTATCACGATACTATCAAAGTGTACTTTATGGTTCGCCAGCTTTTGGCAGTGCTCTCGGACGCCGAGGACATGCTCTTGATGGGGCCACCCATTCCACCCCCGATGTCCCGTCCAGGGGCTCCACCACCGCCCCCGGTGCCCCGGCGACATATGACACCGGTCATGCCACTGGAGGACAACCTCCGTAGGAGCATACAATGCCTGGAGCGTGTCGAACAGACCCTGGGCAAATTTTGCGAGCGGTGGGAAGAGGTGAAGGTACTAAAGCTCAGCTTCGAGGGAATGTCGGAAGATACGATGGAGAGGCTCAAGAGGCGAAGGGATATGCAGAATGCCGTCATGGATCAGCAGCAGCAACACAGCCGGTTCCAGAATGGGGCCCCGATGCCGCTGTCGGCACAGGCTCAACCCCATCAGCCACCGCCGCAGCCTAGAGAGGTGAGATGGATAGGGGTGAATCCAGCGCAAATGATGCGAGGCCCACCATCGCAATAGGTTTGCGGCAGTCTGGCCGTTGTTGGACAGGTGCTGTATACACCGGGTGGGCTAGTCGAACAGCAGGACAGGACAACAGTGCAAGGCCACGATGGCGCGAATCGATATAGAAGGTTTGAATTGGTCACAAGCAGGGCGATGGTTTTTGGATTCATGTGTGGCGGGGCTAGAGGACATGATATGACCCCGGATAACCTGCGTACAATAGATACCCCCCTTGTTGATGGTCACGATATTCCAAGGCTTTCCATGCTCGAACATTTTTCGGCTAGTGTCTTGTAAATGATGCGTGAGGTATCAACCGATTTTGCTAGCTTTTGACCTTTCTCGGGGTTGTACTACATTGTACTATAGGTAACCAGACAATAGGCGTACAACTCTCTCATCCCAACCACCCCTTTACGTGCCCGAATTATGAGCACAGATCCCGGCTGCTTCATAGCAAGAAAACGAACAATTCCCTCCTCCATCCCAAACGCCAGCCAGCCAGTACAGTTCCCTCCTCAACCCCCCGAGAGGCTCAACCCAGTAAAGACGAGAAAACAGGATTAGTTAGAGAAACGCGGCCAGATCTGCCAGCTGGGCGGCAAATCATGTGCGCCCCCCAGCGCCAGCAACCCTAGGAGGCTGAAGATTCGCATCGCCACTACATGGTTCTAACGTCTAGCAGATGCAAGTTCTTTGTCTGGCGGGGCAGTTTCCGATCGCGTTCGTACAAGAAGCCACAGCTGGCGCACAGGGACTAGATGAGGCGTTAGTAGATGATGATGGCGATGGCAATGGTAGATATAGTAAGAGGCAAAAAACTCACCTTTTGACCAGCGGGACCGTCGCGGACAGCCCAGACACTTGACCCCCACACCCGACAGTGCGAGCATCGCCATGTCGCCCTATCCTGCTCTGCCAATGCTCCGCTGCCTCCGTAGCCGCCCACGTCAGGCGTCCCGCGGCCTCCGGGGGTTCCCGATCGGCCTGCAGGGCTGAGACTGCGGAAGCGGCGCTTCTTCTTGGACCGCTCGCCGCGACCCATGCGCTCCTCCTCTACCTCCATGGCTCCGCCAAAGGGCGTCCCGCCCAGGAGGCCAGTCGTGGAGCTGAAGCGTGCCGTCTCGCGACGCAGACGGCGCACCTGGCGTTCACGGTCGCCCTCGCGCTTCTCCATCTCCTCCTTGCTGAGGATCTCCACCTTGGGCTCCCAGTCGTCCGCGAGGTGATCCGGGTCATACCTCCAACCTGCCTCGGTGCCGTGCGCGGCATCGTTGGGAAGCTCCTGCTGCAGGCCGCCCCAGCCAGCGACGATGCCGCCAGCTTCGCAGGCCTCCTTCTTGAGGCGCAGCACGGCCTCGTATATGGCGTGTGTCATTGCGGGGATCCATTCTCCCGTCAGGCCCAGGTCGGTGCAGGTGATCTTGGCGAATGTCTCCGCCGTGCCCGGGGGGTGCAGGAGGGACCATTCGAACTTGTCAGTGTAGAGAGTAGATGCCAGGTTGAGGTTGAGGTTGACGATGCAGCGGTAGGTATCATCAGGGTTGTAGTCGTCAGAGTCGGGGAGGATAGGTGTGGCCTCGGCGGTCACCTTGGGCACGCTTGTGTCTGGTGCTTGGGATGGCTTGGCCTGGCCTCCGCTCTGCGCTGGAGTGCCGGGGCGTGTTGTGCCTTTCGCCTGGGAATATGGCGAACCATCCCTAGACTTGAAGATGGATTGCGGCTTCGGCGTTCCGTTCGCGGGACCGTTGGCTCCATTGGCCGCGGCCTGCGGTTGAGCCGGGGCGTTTGGCTCAGCGTGGAATAGAGGATGCAGGGCGACGCCAGAATACTCCTCCAGCTGTGTCCTGATCTGCTTGCTAATCTCCGCCACCACGTGCTGCCTGTTAGGTAAATCAAGATCCTGGGCCAGCGTCTGGGCGAACTGGTCCGTGGTGATGAGTGTCTCGTGCAGATTCCAGCAGAAGATGTCGCGAAGCTTATAGGGGACCGTCGCCTCCTGTGGACGGTACTGGGGGAGGGTGATGTCGGCCGTGTTGATGTTCGGTGGGGGCAGAGGCGCGGGGGGGATGAAGGAGGGAATATCGAGGTCGATGCGGATCGGGATGAGGGTCAAGGGCAGGTTTGCCTGGGCGGCATTCTGCTGGTCACTTCTGACGTGTCGATTCTTGCCTATCCAGTCGCGCCATATGCCCTGAACATCGACGGGCTCCTTGGTGATCTTGCCGGCCCTATCGGCCAAGTCAGCCCTGGCGGCCGAGTCCTCCTTACGCAGGCTTCGCAGGCCCGTGGGTCGACGTCTGGGGTCATCGCTATCGTCCTCTAGATCGTCGTATCCATCCTCAGCATAGTTAATGATGGTGGTGCCTCGCTTGGTGGTGCGTGAAATGGGGGCCGTGGGGGCGCTCGGCAGGACGGGGGTGAGGAGAGAGTTGTTGTAGGTGCGCAGTCGCGGCGCGTAGCTCGAGAGAAAGGCCTGGGGCTTTGATCGTTCCATTTTGGGCACTCGAAGCCGTTGGCGATCACCTCATGCTGGCCGGCGCAAGGGAGCGAGAAGGGCGAGGAGCACACGCGTGGGGGCGCTGGAGGGCAGTTCAGGGACCCCAATCGCACGGTATTTGGATCGGGAGCAAAATTCCGCAGCGTCGTGGTTTTGAGCAAGCCACAACCGAGTCCGGGGGAGGAGGCTCGGGGAAATGATAGGGCGTTGATTGTCGAGTCGAGATTTGATGGGATTTTGGAGGTCAAACGGAATCGCGACCAGGGTCGCCGTTTTGCCAGTCGCGTCGTTGCTGGCCCAAAATTTCGGCGCAGCATCAATGGTGCTTACGTAAGCCCTCCTCTGGTGCTGCTGCTGCTGCTGCTGCTGCTGCTCGTCTCTACTCATAATACCCGTAGTAGCCAATTTGAGGAACTGCGCATGTAGATTTCTATCCGTCAAAGAATTTACACTGGAGGATTTCCTGTGAACCAAGCTATCACGAGCACCTTTTCTTCAAGTTAATCACGGTGCACCCATAGGTGCAGCTGTTTTCAGGTTCCCGGACCGCACAGGGTGTCAAAATTACTGAGCAGTGTGCCCCATACCAGTTTGGTGGGGAAGGGTCCTGCACGTTTTCTGTCAGGCACAGACCAACAGGGGCGACAAAATTACTGACGATCAACCACCCCCAAGATCTGGTGCAGAACAGTCCCCAACGCTTTTTGTCAGCTCCCAACCCGTTGCACGACCCACGCAATGACGTTTTGCCCCAGATTTTGATTTTAGCAGTCGCGCCCGGAGCCAGCCAGCCAGCCGCCTTCAATTTTTGAAGCTGCCTTCCCTCCTCCAGCTTCAAGCTCACTCCGTACTTACCTTGCCCCCTTCTCCCCTTCTCCCCTCCCTCCCACCTCACGCCACATCCATTCCACATCAGCCCATTATGGCATCCAGGACGACTCCTCTCCTCTCCTCCGTTCTGCGCCAAGTGCGCCCGCGCACCGCCCTCCGCGCGCCCCTCGCAAACCTCCAGTCCGCCGCTATCCGACCATCACCATCATCACCCTCACCAAGGCTCCTCCTCGCCCTCGCCGCCACCCGCGCCGCCCATTCCATCCCCCGGCCGCCGCCTGTGATCCCGCGCGAGCCCTCCTCCTCATCAGACCCCGACGCCCCCAAGTCCGAGGGCGAGCGGCCCCCCGTGGACCGCAAGCGCGCCTACTACCAGCTCTCCTTCACCTGCGTGCCCTGCGGCCACCGCTCGCACCACAACGTCTCCAAGCAGGGCTACCACACGGGGTCTACCCTCATCACCTGCCCCGAGTGCCGCAACCGCCACGTCATCAGCGACCACCTGGGCATCTTCACCGAGCGCAAGGGCATCACCATCGAGGACATTGTCCGCGAGAAGGGCCAGCTGGTCAAGAGGGGCAGCCTTGGCGAGGACGGCGATATCGAGTTCTGGCCGGACGAGTCCCAGGCGGAAGACACATCAAAGGACCAGTAAAGGGGTACCCCTGGTTTATCGGCTAAAATTTTGTACAACTAGTTAGTATATGGCGACGCTGCATCTGCTCGGAGTTGGGACGTGTGTTTTGGGATATCCCCCCTCTCATCTCATATAGAGGGAATCCATGTAGAAGGGCCATAACAAAACCAGGCTTGAGAATTCTATGTACTATTTCTATATCACACACAACATAACAATTTCTTTTCCGCCATATGACCTAACGCCGTGGATGCCAACATGACAAGATCTGATATCTCACAACGCCGTTGGATGCATTGTCTGCAACTCCCCGCCTTCTTCACCAGTTCTTATACGCCTGCCTCATCGTCTTCTGCTCCGAGGAGCGCACCTTTCTCCTCACCTTGTTCTTCTCGAACTTCTTCCGCTTGTCCCGCCCGTACTTCTCGGGATTCGCTATCGCCTCAATCTTGCGCTTGCTTGACCGCTGCTGCCTCCGCGCCCTGACCTCCTCGCGGACCGCCATTAGCTGCTTGCTGTACTCGGCCGTGCCAAACTTCTTCTGCAGCGCATCCATGAGGATCTGCGCCCGCGTCTTGAGGTGCTCGTGCTTGGTCTTGAAGACCTCGTCCCAGGACATGGGAGGGCGGATGGTGGGATCCGTCAGATTGTGAAGGGGAGTCAGGATGGTCTTGAACGAGGGTCCAAGGCGTTCGGCGGCTGACCGTCGGCAGATCGTCTCCAGGACCTCCATCGCCACCGTCTTGGGCGTTATGGCAACCGCAGTGGGTCGAATCTCCTTTCGGATGATATGTGACAGTCTCCAGAACAAGTACTGCAGGTCCTTCTGCTTGGGTTGTTCATCCTCGCTTTCATTGTCTTCCTCCTCCTCTTCTTCTCCCTCCTGGGCCTCATCGACATCCGCGCTATCGACGGTGGCGGCCGGTGTCGGGAGCCTTGGTCCCAAGAAGATGAGGATCTGGCCAGCCTCGGAGGCGAGAGCCTCGTCCACCTCTCGCCCGCTCAAAATGTTCAGGGCCAGGCGAATCAGCTTCTCAACCTGCGCAGTGTCCAGTTGGAGGCCATGCGATCCTTCAATGGGTTCGCCCATGGATGCCCCACCGATGTGCTGAGCAAAGTCAGAGAGATAGGAGCTGATTAGCCTGATGGCTGCGAGCTTGACGGGAGGGTGCGGGTGGCCCATGCAGCGTCCCACATGAGCCCATGATTCCTCGGCTGCAGGCGACAGCATCTTCTCGGGGAGCACGCTAAGTAGCACGCTAAACAGACCCAGCGCTGCTTCGACAAGCTGGCCATCAACGTCCCCAAGGTCCTCAGCACTGAGGATGCCGAGAATCTTGGTAAAGACAAGTTTGAAATCCTTGTGGTTCTTTGACGCCCCTTCGTTCGACTCGAAGTAGTAGGCCCAAACCCGAAGCGCGAGCTGCAGGACGGCCGGGTTGTCATCCTTATCCACCCATGATCGAAGCAGAGTCAGAAACTTTGACGTTCGCTCCTTGTCCGACCTGCGGAATATCTCCTTAAGAAGTTCGCCGGCGGCGAGGCAGCACTTCTGGCTCTCGTCGTTTGCCATAACGAAGAATAAGGGCAGGAAGCACGTAGCAGCGACCTCCTGGACAAAGTCATCCGACGACTTCATGAGGAGCAGATGAACAACCTCCATGACAGACAACCGACCACCTTCGCGATTGTACTTGAGATTGGCGACGATGAAGGTGAGTTGCTTTGCCCAGCGAGCCTTCTTCTGCGGGTACTCCCGAATGAACTGGAAGAATGCACCTCTTGCCAGATCCCGCGTGTCCTTGTCATCGTTGGTGATCATGACTGTGCCCACATAGTCCATGGTGTCGTAAACCGCCGCAGTCTCAATCCGACGTTCCAGGATCGACCGCAGAAAGTTGAACGTGACATGCCGATACTGAGGCTCAGTCAGGTCGTCCTTCAGCTTGCCCAACAGCATGTCCACAGCAGCGTCCTTGATAACAACGTCCCTACGGTCCCGAAGAACAACGGCCAGCATCTTCAACGCAGCCTGCGACAGGTCCGTAGTAGTGGAAACGGACATGGACACGCTCTTGGTCGCTTCCTTGACAGCCACCTTGTAAATGTTGGTCCCCTCATCTCCCTCGAAGGGAACCTTGACAATGACAGCAAGCAGTCGGAATGTGGAGATCTTGACATCGTCCTCTGCTTCCAATATGGCATCGCCAAAGATTGGCAGGAACCCGGAGATGTTCTCTGGTGTCCTCAGGCTGTCGTGCTTCTTGAACATGGACCTGAGAATATCGATGGCAAAGCGCAGGAGCCTGAAAGTGTTCCTGCTCGTCTGTCCTCGGTCGCCGCTCTTCCTCGCGCCCTTTTGTACTAGGTACTTGAGGACCCGGGGATCCAACTTCGGCGCAACCTCTGGCTCTCGGCTCTTGTAGACATTCTGGATGACCTCGTAGCAAAAGACCAAGGTATCACGGCTCTCGGCAGCAGGGTTTTGCAGCAGGCCAGCCGATATGCGGCCCATGAGATTGTCAATCTTCCGGATCATCTTCAGATCGACCTTCTGCATGAGCAGTGCCTGAAGAGGTTTAACGAGCGCAATCAGGTGGCTAATGGAAGCAGTCTTAGCAATGAGCTCCATCGAATCCTGACTCTTGCTGCTTTTAACTTCCTTCATCTGGGTGATGTATCCCTCGGCATCCTTCTCTTGGCCAATGACGCCAAAGATATCATCCATAATCACCATGACAATGCCCGAAAGGCAGTAGTCCAGGTCACCGGGCACAAAGCCAGGAATGACGGCAACGAGGATGGAGTGCATGGTGTAGGAAAGGACGTGCAGCTGATAACCCTTGGTGAGTGCACTCCTGAGCTCCCTGAGGATGAAGCCAAAGTATGATGCACCCAATATGGTGGCGATCTGGACGAGGGTATCTCGAACCAAGTCTCGAGATTCTGAAGACTTGCTGCGGAGGATATGGCAAATATCCGTCAGCACGGCAGCCAGTTTCTGGTCCATCTGTTCTTGCGGGAGGATTTTCAGGAGCTTCACAATAGTGACACCAACTGGTACTCGGTAGCTGACCTCCGACTCATCCTTTTCGTGCAAATGCTTCATGAGCATGGGGAGGAAGAACTCGACGATGTCGGTGCTCAGCTGGGCTTGCTTGGGAATGGTCAATGCCAACCGCCGGACGGCGGATGAAGAGGCCTCGACCTGATCAAGTTCCATGGCCTCCGAGGGCGCGCTCTGCGCCGCTTCAACGAGGGCATCGGAAAACTTGCCCAGCAACCGGATGGTCTGCTTCTGCTGTTCCGGCCTCGAGCCGACATAGCCAATGTACCGCTGCAGCGTCGTACGATAGTGCTTCCAATGAAGAGATCCGGCCAGGCTGCCAATCACGTTGGTCGCTTGGGCGCTGAGGCCGCGATCGTCAGTCCCGTCGGCACGACCAAAGAGAAAGTTCTCGAGCAGCGGGATGAAAAACTGGGCAAGATTCTGGCTGCTCATTTCATGAGTCAAATTGGCCTGTTCCAGTACCCGGAGAGCTTCCATCTGCCTGGAGACTGCGGGGCTGAGAATGTTGAAGAAGAAGGGGGGCTCCGTTAAATCTTCCTGAGCCTCATCCAAGAGCCCCCCCATGTCCTTTACTGGCTCCCAATTCGGCATCTTGCAGAGAATAAAGCCTAGTACGCGCAGAATCTCTCGTCGTGTTGTTTCAGACGGCTCTCTGGCTCCAGAGTACAAGGCTGGCAATAAGACAGTGCCCATGTATTCCTCGAATTTGGATTTAAAGGCTTCTTCCGTTGGGCAGTCCGCTGCGTCTTGGACAAAGCGCCGCAATACATCTGCAGAGTTGGTCGCGAGTACGCCAAATTCCTCGTCGTCTTTTATGAAGAAGAGACAGTTGTGAAGAAGAGGCAGCCATTCCTGAGGTGTCAGTGGCACCTCCCTTTCCCGCGACACTGCGTTGAAGGCAGCCAGCCTCCTGTCATAATGGGGCTCATCAATGCGACCCTCTTTGTAGGAGTTCAGCTCTGTGCAGAGTTCAGCAACAGCCGTCTTCCCAACGTCTGCGACTGAGATGGCCCCCAGGGCTCGGCATAGAGCTTGGCGGTTGTCCCGGTCCTTGAAATAGCTGAAAAGCGAGGCAAGTGTCTCATATACATCGTCGCACAAGCCTTGATGATCACCAGGATCAATCAAAGCAACGAAATTCTCGACTACAAGAAGGACCCGTCCCTTGGTCTTGGGGCTAACTCGTCGTGGAGGCTGCCTTAGGAGAAACGAGCAGATTCGAAGCACAGAATCAACACTCTCCGGTTCCCGAAGAACTTGAGTCAGGGATAGCAGTGCCTCCACGCAGGAATCAAGGAGATTCGTGCCAGTGCTGGGCGAGTGAAGAATGGCGGTGATGGTGTCCAACATGGGTCCGGCATTGGGATCCAGCAACTCTGTCTTGATCAGCTCGTTGAATTCCGACTCCTGAGCCGGTGCAAGCGCAAGTCGCACCAGGTTTCGAATCATATCCAAAATGAAAGTCCTGACATCAGCCTTTGCCTTTTCAGCAGCCAGGCACTCGATGACCTTGGGGAGAACTCCGTGGGGGAGTACATCATCATGCGGCGCGAGGAACAGTGCAACCCGAGGAAGAGCTGCCCAGGTTGATAGAAGTTGTAGGATGCCCGAAACGCCTTGTGTCATTTCAATTGGAAGGTTTTCGAGCCTCGGGGCTACAACCTCTTCCATAATGATATCATGGTACGGCTCCCATTGAAAATCCTGGGCGTTCTGAAACAGCATGGTCAGGCACTTGATTCCGGTTGACCTAGTGATCTTGAGCAGCGAGTGCGTGCTCACGTCACCCTCGTC
This sequence comes from Amphichorda felina, assembly GCF_050947745.1. Lineage (NCBI taxonomy): Eukaryota > Fungi > Ascomycota > Sordariomycetes > Hypocreales > Bionectriaceae > Amphichorda > Amphichorda felina. The sequence goes on from NW_028145049.1 coordinate 3,201,191, forward strand.
CTCATCTTGAGCAGCATCGTCGTCGTCGTCCGCTGGTGCACCTCTGAGGTGTCGGCACGCGAACACGAGGCAATACAGCACAGCGTTCAGAATAGTCTCCGTATAGGGAGTCACGTTGGTCCCGAGCTCGGAAATAAGGGATGAGGTCATGTTTAGGAAACCGACTTGCTTCCGGGAATCGATAAGAGGTCGATCGAACAGCTTTTGGCGGGGTGTGCTCGTGTTGACAACTCTGACGTTTCGAAGCTTGCCAGTAGCGATGTCAAGAAAGCTGCCCATGTCCTCAACAGACAGGTTTCTCAGGACAGCCAAACGCGTTGCCTGAAGCCCACGCTTGCCGCTTGCCGCTCCCTTCTTGGAGATTGTCCGACCATAGAGAAGGCGAAGCAAGACCGGCATGAGGTCACTCCGGTGCTCCGGTTTGATAACCCCATCTCCCTGTAGGAAAACAGTAAGTTCATTCTTGAATCGCGCTTCATCAAGAAGATACTCCAGGTTTTCCTGATAGGCCTTGACCCCAACTTGCTTCCAGGCCAGAATGGCTTTCAGCGCAAGCTTCTGCACTTCAACGTCACCATTCTCCAGAAGTTGCAACAACCCTTCATAGACTTTCTCGTGAAGATACAGGACTTTTGGGTTGATGAACTGGGACAAGACGCCGAGCATCGCTTTCCGGTCCGCCAAGGACCAGTAGGACTTATCCAGCTCTCCGTCGTTGTCCTGCAAGGCAGCTCCATCTTCAAGCGCCCAAGGGAGGAAATGGGGCACCAGTCTGCGTGAACGGCGCTCGGCAATAGAGGGAATTGCATTGAACACCTTCAATGCTCTGGATCTGGCATTGCCGGCAAACTCATCAGCGGTGTGCTGCCGCCCATCAAATCTTTGGAGCATCAAATCATCAGGCTGTTTTGCCATCTTATGAACGTCCCCAGCCCTTCGGTGGAGGCTCTGCAGAAGTGTACAGTCGAAGTCTGTAATAACTGGTCTGCTGCTGCTCAGGTTATCGGATGATGGAGGTGTCCACCTTGGGGACGGTACGTCGAGCCATTTGAATGCAATCGAGCTCACCATCTCCTCGCCTGCCTTAGTTTCCGCCATCTGGCCCAGAGCCTCAGTAGCATTATCCCACACCGGAGACAACTTGACAGTGAGCATACCGAAGGCAAAATTGGGAATACCCTTCAGAAGCCACGAGGAGTCGTCCAAGGATGTGTACTTTTGACCTAGGTTCCGCAAAAGCATCGCAATTGTCCGTGTATGTTCCAGGGCGAGCGGTAGCTGCTCAACCTCAATCATAATATCAACCAACTCTTGGGATCCGTGTAGGTGATTCATCTGCTTCAACAGCTTCAGAGATGCCAGGCGAATCTCGTGTGAAGGGGATGCCAGATTCTCTACGAGCGATGTGACGACTGGATCCTCGTCCGAGCTGGAGGCATCGCTGCTTGGGGTATCGTGCTTTTCTGCCCCATTGCGGTCTTGCAGGTACTCCTGATAGGCAAGGAATGCCCCCAAGAACCCCACTGACCGAGCAAATCGAGGTACGGCGGCACGAAGAAGTGGACCGAGAGTGTTGTCAACAGAGTCCCCAGGTTTGCTCATCCGCAGGTAGGCGTGGAATCCCTGGCTGACTATGAAATGCACCTCATCTGATGCCAGCGTTGATGATGGCCGAAGAGCCAGTTTGAGCTTTCGCAACAGCAGCTCAGCAATACGAGCGTTGGTAGATGGGTGGACAGTAGCCAGCTCCAGCAATCGAAGGAGCGCCGAATATTTTGGTAGACAGCGATCTCTCCAGACCTGCGGGTCTTTGTTGTAAGGGCCTCGTTCGGGGAAGGGCGAGATTTCGAGGTTTTCGAACTTGGACACAATCTGATCCTGCCAGTCCTGGGGCAGTCTACAGCTTTCCCTATCTCCGGTGGAAGGAAATCCCTGCTTCTCGATCATCCGGGGAAGAAGAACACAGAGCATGGCCTGGTTTTCCTCTTGAGACCAGTGGCCGGCGATGAACCTATGAAACGTAAGTAAAGTGAAAGGGACGAGAGAATATCAGGTTCCTTACTTTTGGAATTCGCCCCTGAGCAAGCTTGCAAATCGGTTGGCGTCGAGCTCGCACACATAGGAACTGAAGGGGATGAACCACTTCATCAAGGGTCCCTTTGTCAGAGACCGCGAAAAACGTGCGAGGTGTGGTATTAGAGAATCGATCGGGGCGTGGTGCCAAGTAACGGCAACCTGGACCATGGCGTCCTCCCAAATGGCGTCAGCTCCGCATTGCGCTGTGTCGTCGTTCGCCTTGGAGATCAGTTCGAGCATATCCACGAGGGTGCGAATAACACCAGCCCAGTCGACAATTCGTGACCCCTTGCGAACTCCCGCCATAATGCCAAGGATTCTTATATAGGGGCGAAGATTCCACCAATTCGCACCGTTGCCCACCCGCTCGAAGTTCGCCTTGATCTTGTCCACGATGGATTCAAACAGCTCCCCGATCGTCTCCGGGGTAGAATGATGAATGGCACTTGTAAGCACACCACAGACAACATCGGTCCAAATCTCGCTCTGGGCCACGCTCAGCCCTTCACAGTCGTCCGCCACGGCGGTATCCATGAGGACCATGAAGATTGCTGAGCCCGAGGAATGGATAGTATGATCATTGCCCTTCATCGCCTCTGCAAACATGGTCATGATGCCATCCTTGTAAAGGGTGAACTGGCGGTCTTCAGCCACGCCGCAAAGGTCAGACTTGACGTGCTTTATGAAAGCCGGGAGAGTAGCTTCCCGGTGAGATGGCGCCCCTGCCTTCCTCACCAAGAAGCTCAGGGCCTCAGCGGCAAATCGGGCAATATGGGGAGGATGGCGGGATCTCCCAAGAAGAGGGGCCACGGTGTCGAAGGTCGGTCGCAGGTTCGGGACGAGTAGTTTCGACAGGTACTTAAAGAGAAAGGCCAGGGCGCCAAAGGTCCACTCAATGACCTCGACATCCTGGGGGTTCCCAGCAATGTCCACAATGAGGCCCAGACTCCTGGCATAGTGCTTCTCAAACCGCATCCCTAGATCGTGCGCAAATGCTGTCAGGAGATCCAGCAGCGGCTCGAGGGCTTCCTTCTCCTGCATTGCTATGTGTTCGGCGAGCAAGTCCATGATGCGCTTCTCGAAGTGAAGGATCTGTGGGAGGCTCTCGGACAGGGAGAGAACCTGTCGCTTGAAGGATACAAACCCACTGGAGATGTTGAGCTCGCTCCATTTTTGCAGTCCATTACGGAAGTACGAGGTTGTCGCAGAGAAATCTTCCGTGTCGAGATCGTGGCGGCGAACTTTGCGAAGCGGCTGCAGAGAGTTGAATTTGGCAATTTTGGTGGTGAAGGACTCGAAGCGGTGGTTCTTTTGGTGGGGGGTACTGTTCTTGCGCGCCTTGACGATGCGCCCTGACGATTTGGACGGCATCTTGGCGTGTTGCACCTGCTGTGCAGAGGATTTTGTTGTGGAAGGAGTATCGTGAGAGCAGACCAAAACCAAATCGAATTGCAGAAGGCGCTCCCCGCCAAAAATTCCAATTTTTTTGGCCGGCTGATAATCGGTGTAACTGATAAAGCTGTGCTCCCACTATTAAGGTGGGTCTCTCGCCAATAGCAGCCTCTGCGCATTTCTTATCAGCTACATCAGCGCTCCTACGCCCAATCCAGCTCTCTTTCAACCTCTTTGGCTTCGTTCACGGCCAACTTCGACATCGCCGCGCCTGAACCTCGTCAGCAGCCACAATGGCTGCCCCGAAGATGTGAGCGCTTGCTTCCCTGTTTGATTCCCAAGACCTCTCCAGATCTAACGCATGATTCCCCCAGAATTGTCCTCGGGAGCCTCAATGGCGATCTCGAACCGGCCCTCAAGAAGCTCAGAACCCTCCACTCCAAGAACAACTTCTCCCTCGCCATCCTGACGGGAGACGTCTTCGCCCCGACGACCGACGATGCAACAATCTCTTCTCTGATTGATGGGTCTCTCCAAGTTCCTCTGCCGACTTACTTCACCGTCGGCAATCACCCTCTGCCGCCACAAATCGCCGCCAAGGTCGAGGCAGAGGAGGACATCTGCCCAAACCTTCACTTCCTGGGCAAGCGCAGCATTACCAAGACATCCGATGGTATCCGCATCGTGGCTCTCGGAGGCCAGCTTGACAGCAACCTCGTTGCCGGCCAGTCCAAAGAGCAGCACCTCCCCTTCCACACCGTCAACGACGCAAAGGCCCTTCGCGGCGCCAACACAGCCGACATACTCCTCACCTCCATATGGCCAGCCAATGTCTGGGCGGGCTCCAAAGTGGCGCCTGACCCAGCTCAGCAAGCTTCGATACAGACCAGTGAGGCAATCGCGGAGCTCAGCGCTGCGTTGAAGCCGCGGTATCATTTGTCGGCTTCCCCCGGCGCGTTCTTCTACGAGCGAGAGCCCTTTGTGCACCCCACCCAGAAGGAATCGGACCCCTTGTCAGTGACTAGGTTCATCGCCATGGCGCCATATGGCAATGATGCCAAGGCCAAGTCCATGTACGCCTTCACCCTAAACAAGTCAGACACCACGATTCCCCCGGGCGTCACGCCCTCCCCGTTCGTGGCCAAGAAGAAACGGTCGAGGGAGGACGATGGCTACAGTCGTTACGACAGAGGACATCACGACGGCCACGGCCACGGGCGGCGAGGCAAGCGCCGGCGCGCCTCTCCTCCGCCCGGCCCGGATCGGTGCTACTTCTGCCTGTCCAACCCCAACCTATCCACACACATGTGCTGCACCATCGGTGAAGACGCCTATGTCACCATCGCAAAGGGACCCCTCCCCACCTCCACCACCTTTTCCGACAAGGGCCTGGACTTCCCCGGTCATCTCATCATCATCCCCCTCCCCCACGCCCCGACCATCGGTAGCATCGGCAGCGTGGCCGAACCCGAAAGCGAGGCCGTCAAGGCCTACAACGAGATGACACGCTTCCGCGAGTCTATCCAGGCCATGGTCTCCGCCAAGTCGTCCCACAAGCTCGGCGTCGTGACCTGGGAGATCAGCCGCGACCGCAACATCCACCTAATCTGGCAGCTGGTCCCCATCCCCGCGGATCTGATCCAGCGCGGCGTCGCCGAGGCCGCCTTCAAGGTTGAGGCCGAGAATCAGGAGCTCCCGGCCTTCACAACCCGCGACCTGCGCCTCGACGAGCAGCCCACGTTCGGCGACTTCTTCCGCGTCTGGCTGTGGGCGGACAATGGCGAGGACAAGATTAAGGGCAAGTCCCTCGTCATGCCGCTCGACCCGGATCAGCGCTTCGACCTGCAGTTTGGCCGTCGTGTCCTGGCCAAGCTCATGGGCATGGAGGATAGGGTCATATGGCAAGACTGTGAGCAGACAGTCGAGGAGGAGACCAAGGATGTTGAGGCATTCCGAGAGGCGTTCAAGGACTGGGACTTTACCTGAGAAAATGGAATGATGATGGCCGGCGTTGGAGATACCCACCACTTGTCGCTCAGAATATTCAAGCCACTCAACTTTGGGAGATGTGCATCATGCTTTTCTGGCGTTTTAGGGTCAGGCTGGAGATGGGTTTGAAAACACATAGACCATCTAGTGAAACTAATTTGCTAGGAAGCAAAAGCAAAAGCAGTATAGGAGACGCCCAAAATACTAAAGTAGTAATGGGTTTATGGCCGGTTCGCCGGGGTCGCAGCCACTCATGCAGAGAGAGTCACCAAGGAGATAATACAATCTTTCGTCATGTCTGTGAATTGTAGTGTGGACTAACCAGCAACTCCGTCCTCGTCACCGTCTTGAGCGCGTAATGTACAAGCCAGCAATATCTTCAGGCCATTGCCCTGGTAATGGCAAACCCTGTCAGCAGCCAGTCGTCCTACAAAAGAAAACACAGTGCGACCAAATCACCATACACAGATGAAAGCTCGTGATATCGAGCGCCAAGGGTATCTCCACCCTGAAAAGTATGAACAGCATAAAGAGACAAAGGAAATAAAAGGGGGCGCATGTCGTCGTCTGTGGGTATATGTGCAGTGGTAGCGTGAAAGTGGTCGGTGGTTCGTGTCGGTCGGCCACATTCGGAGGTGGATAATGCCGACTGAAGAAGCGAGGTCAAGCTCGCAGCTATGATTAAGCTTTTGGTCTTTGTTGTATGTGGTTATGTATAGACATTGGCCGTCTGTACCTCAACCGACGCCGTAATATTAAGGTTGAGGACAGGCCAAGGGGGGCGATGTCAGGAAGGGTAGGGGCAGCTCCACGATCGTCTCCTAACGCCGGATGCTTCATCTAAACGTCTCGGCGTGAATGAGGAAGGCGAGGGAATCAGCGAAGAAGCTAGGGGGGTTACTGGCCACCTTTGTTTGTAGTTGCCAATCCAGTCCCGTATGCTCGATGTTGAAGTGAAGCTGAAGCGTCGCAATATGTACTGACGAAATTCAATTCATCAAGCGCGGCAGTGACTCTCGCGTGGGTGCTCATGACCGCGCCGAGTGTAGTCATCAAGGAAGGGCTCTGGACACGGGAAGAATCCAGGCGGCACGGCGCGTGTTCAGGCGGCGGTTCCATTGGGAACATTAATATGATGCCATTCGCCGGGTCTGTGTCCTCTCCCCAAAAACAGGGGAAAACTCAGCCGAGGAAAAGGGAGCATGTCTTGAGCTTGGTCGGCTGGGTGCGGTGGGAGAATCCATTTCAGAAGGTTCGCGTTGACCAAAGGCGAAGGTCTGAGCGCGGCCGAAGCCCTTGCGCGATTTCAGTCGGCCCATCTCCCGCTCACAGGTACGCTGATGTTTTTCGTCAGACATCTCAACGTATTCCGGGGGGTAGCACCGGCCACGGTGCTCAGCAAAGAAGGCACTGTAGCCTCCATCTAGAATGTACACCTCAGGATACGTCAGCCTGGGGTAGTGTTCCGCGTTGGCCGTACGGTCCTCGGAACGCACATGGCGAGCCATAAGCGGGGCGCGATGCGCTGAGTACTCGCAATGAAAGATGAGTAGTGTGCGTCCTTCCATGGGCGTCTGAAGGAGCTGGGACGCAAGAAGGTCCTTGTCGTTGTGGTTAACTGCGCCATCTATATGGCCGCCGTCATACTCGTACTCGAAGCGACAATCGATGATCATCTTCTGGTCAAAGTTCTCCGCGTATTTGCCATCCAGCAAATCCAACAGTGTCTCCTTGGCGATGCGAGGGATGGTGTCGGTGGGATCATCAGACATGAAGTGGGGAAGCACTGGCTCATGAGCCTCCTCAATGTCCATGACGGACTGGAGTGCACAAGGACTCGGCTCATCCTGCTGTGTGTTTGGTTTCATGACATCGGCCGGACTCTCAAACATGCTTAGAGAACGGCGGAACTGCTTCCTATTCCGCAGATAGGGGTTAGCCGGCCGGCGAGGGTGGAACGCAGCGGGAGCGAGACGAGGTCCATTGGAGCCAGACAGTTGAGGCCTAGGACGCATCATGCCCAGGGGAGCACATGGACTATTCGCGGAATGTGGCCTCCGGTCTTGGGGGGGCGATGCCGTTTCGAAGCATTCGCCAATGGACAGATTGGAACTTGGTAGAGTCAAGCCAGGATTGACCCCAAACCGAAAGGAAGGGAGCTGGTTCTCGCCTTGGATCCGACCAGGAACGGCGTTGGTACTGTTGCCCTTGGTTCGTGACAACGACGGTCGCCGGAGGGAGGCGATCTTGCGACTATAACAGGGTCAGTATTGTCAAGCAAGACTGGAATGCGTAATTAGACTGACTCAGCCACCGCAGGCTTGTGCGGCTCCAAGGACGACTGCCGTACTATCGGAGGCGGCGAGTCCAGCATCATGCCTTGATCTTCCTTTGCTGGAGTGGACAAGGGGGTCGGAGAAGTAATTTCGATCTGGGCCGTGAATGGAGTCTTGTGAGGCAACGGTGATATTTCCATCGTCTCCATGGTGGATGCAGGGGAAGACGAAGGAAGAGGCGGCGTGGTGCAAAAACCTGGCGAGGGTCAGTCAAGGACAAAGCCAAGCTGGACCTCAATACTCACCACGAGTGTCCATCCCACCCATCATGTTGGCAGTGAAGAGCGCACGCCTCGGTGTTGGGAAGTGAGGACTAGCGGGCACATCCAGTCAGCATCAAGCAAACAAGCAGCCAAGCGAGCAAGGGCAAACCAACCTAGCTTCATTATCAATGCGGAAGTTCTGGGACAGATCCGCAGCCAAGCTGGCAGCAGGCGAAGAACCCTGAAAATCTTTGATATTGAAGTAGTCAGTCTTCTGCAACCGCTGACGCAACGCCCGGCTACCAATACCGCCAGCAGCACTCGCATAGTGTCCATGGGGGTGCGAGCGGAACATATCCTGCCCACCTCCCCACGTTCCCAGGGGTGCGGAAGGCTGCATGGCAGCTAACGGCGAAGAGGCTTCCATGCTGGGCAATGAACAGCCAATTAATCGTCTGGAGCGGTTTCAATCCGAGTTGAGTCAGATTGAGAGTGCCGCTCCTGGTAAATGCCGTGACCGAAAGAGTGGGAGGTAGGATCCTCGATAGTCACAGTAAGTTAATACTGCAGCTCTTAGAAGAGACTATCTCTCCGATCCTAGGATGACTCCAAAGTCTGCGTAAAAGCCCACTCGCCAAACGACTACTCCAGCGAATGGGGAGGAGAGTCGGCAAAGGAAGCCTGCAGGGTGGTCGGCGGCAAGGTGAATCGTTATAATCTGTCGAAGGACATCTGAGGCGAGGGTGCCACAGGGTATCTCGTTTCGTCGTTGGGAGGTGAAGTGGTAGGCTGGAGGTTCGGGTTGATGTGGTCGCCCAAACGTCCTACAATGATACGGGCTGGAGGAATCATTCAATTCTCCAACATGTACAAGCGGGAGCTTAGACGTCGGTGCCAGGAAGCTGCTTGGGACCTTTGATGTCTACACACAAGGTTAGAAAAGTTCCGACTTGGAGATTCAAGGTCTGGTTTAGGGCAGTTAACTGCACCACACACGCACCTGGTCCAAAGTCTGACGCTGGGCTCTCGAGGAAAGCCGGAGGGAGCTGCGATGAGGTCTGCCTCTCTTGTCCTCCCGCCAAAGCGTTGCCCAGTCAAGAATGACTGACCTGGCCTGACCTACCGTTTCTCGCAGCCGAGATTGTGGATGGGAAGGGGGTAGGGCCGGACGAGGCGGATCGAGGTGGGAGAGGGGAGCAACGGCTTTTGAATGGCCTCGCCCATGGCAACCCACAGCGCACAGCAACGCAGGTTGTGCAGGCCTGCAGCACAGCACTGGAGGACAAGTGCAGTGCAGTGCATGCAGTGCAGTGTAGTGCAGCCCAGTGCAGTCCAGTGCAGTCCAGTGCAATAGCCAATGCAACACAAACGCCAGGGCAGCACCACAGACACGCAGAGCACAAAATAGTGGGTTCCAAATCACCAGGATCTCAGCCAGCTGAATCCGCCCAGGGTGGGTTTGCAACGAGAGCGGAGTCGGCTACACAGGCAACACAGGCGATCCCACTCTTTGGTGCGCTGATGTGGTGGTGATGTGCCTGGGCACCTGCTGGCACCAGGGCTGCAGGGCAGGCGCGTTGTTAGGGGCGACTGCCATCCCATGCGAGCGGCTGGGGCCAAAACCCGGCGCCAGCGCCAATTCCAGCAAGTGGAGGCCCACTGTCTCGCCCCGGACTGGCTCCCGACCCTGCTGTGACACGCAGGCGTCGGCGCTTGATAGGGCGTTGCTCAGTGGACGGACCGGCGCTTATAGCACACTGGCTGTCCACGGGTCAATCAACGGGTCAACGGTGCTTTTCCACCGTTACCAGGCGTTACATCATCTCCCTGCCCTCGGGGCGGTGAGGTCCCCGGAACGGCACGAGCACGGCTGTACATGCCATTAGAGTCTGAGAGAGTCTGGCAGAGTCTGACAGTCAGACTCTGTCAGAGTCCGGGAGAGCTGAGTCCAGTTGGGCAAAACAGGGGTCAGAAAGCAATCAAGGGCTTATCCATGCTTCTGATTGACGTTGCTACGAGCACCAGCTACGTTGCTGGGTGAGCGGCACTACGGGGCGCTTGCGAGACGCCGACGAGACCGGCAAAAATCAGTACGACTCCTAACACAAGCCTCCCTTGCGTGGGATATTTGTGTGCGTAATAAATAGCACAATGCAGTTTAGATATCCAGACTCCTTCCATTATCCCTTCTCGGTCCTCGGTGAGTCGGCAAACAGTATCAGGATGTCTATTCTGGGGCCCCAATTCAGGTTTTTGAGCTCCTCGGGGTTCGAGAAATGGCCCCGGAATAGGCAAGGCCCAACAAGGGTCAGTCACAGCTCAGAAACCAAAGGCCAGCTCGTCATCCGCTGAATGCGTCCTGTTCTCCGTTTGTCGTACCAGCGGGAGCATCTCCCTTGCAATTGTTGAAGCAGCGAGATGACCGAAATTTCCCTCCCTTCAGAGGAGAAACTCTCCGTTGCTCGGCACAACTGGCTAGCTGTCTGACGGCGCGAGAAAAAAAAAATCTATCCGTAGCTTGAAACAGTCCGTCATCTTCACGCTTGGTTCAGTGCCGGATCCAATTCTCAGACCCCGTTGAGACATGGACAAGTGCACCAAGGCTCGGCTATTCATATGCAAGTGCTCGCAATACGATTTACTACGATATCATATACCTACCACCTTATACCCCGTACATACCTAGTGGTGCTCGACAAATACCAGCAGCACACAATCAATCTCACATGTGCCTAGTACTATGTTATTAAATAATAGTGCTATGCTATCAATGCTGGAGCTGTGGAGGCTTCCCAGCATGCTTCGGTTTCCCCGTCAGATAATAATTTGTCCCTCCAGGGGCCCCAACCAGGCAGGCAGCCATGTTTGTCCAAGCCTGTATTCGGTCAATTGGATCCAGATCCCACAATACTAGCACATCTTCACAATTCAGCCAAACGCTCAAAAAGTTCCGATCTAAATGGAGATCTTGACCTGTGCTAGTCTTGCGGTGGCTTGGGTGGCTTATTGAGGGGCCCCTTCTACGAGTAGAATTTGATGTTCCTACGCTCTGGTGAGGTCGAACAGTTGAGAGACATGAACAGCTCGCGATTCAACTGCCCTTATCCGCTCATGCAGTCCATTGGCTCGTCTGACAATCTGGATCAACTCAACGGCGCGGATATGTGAGTACATATTAATGGTGTTGACTGGTTGCGGCTCAGCACTACGAGTATTATACGGAGGTACGGATACGTACGAGTAGTAATACTCGGCGGGTAGCCATGACACCCATGACCCGAGCGCCAATATTGGAGCATTGAGCTGCTAGCCTCAGACTCTGGGTGGTACTAACCCGTTGGGAACATTTTGATCTCCGCTGTCTGAGATCCAGCGCTCGGCCACTCCAACGTGGCAATGGCGTTAATAATCGAGCTCTGCCCTTTATTGCCCCGAGCTTCTCGGACACTGCTAGCGCGTTGCGTGGGAGCAAGTTGCCCAGCCTTTGTCGTGCGTAACTCAAATCAAGATTGACGTGAGCGCCCAACGTGACTAAATCGACGATGGACTTCCGACCCCCGATCCTTTTAGTCGAGCAGCCAGCCCCCCATTGACAGACGTCATGCGCACCTTCCAAGGTGTGGCAGCGCCTCGGCGCCCGGATGATCGTCGTCACCACCACGAGAACCAGCGTCGCGGAAATTGAGCGACGCTCACGATGATGCCATCATCCCCAGTTTCCTGCTTGATTCCCTGTTCACCCCCATTCCTCAGATTTCTCGTGCCTCGAATTCTTGGATCTTCGATCTCACCCATGTCGGGATCCATATTATCGGGCGTCCCGAACGCAAGAAAGGTGCATTCGTCTTTTTTTGTTTACTTCCGGCCAACACGGCGTCGGGATCTGACCTGCTCACGGGGCGTTCGCGTTCATGTGGCTCTAGTTCGGCCGCTTCGTTGGAGACTTCATTGCTTGGCCCCGATGCGAGTCTCCCAATCACTACGCGGAACGAGCTCTTTGCATCAGCGCCGAGCTTCTCAATAGGGCTCCTCCGGCCATTACTCGCCAGCGCCAGCTTGCGGCGCAGTCCGGGGTCCCACCGATTATCGGACTGTCAGGCCCTCGGGCCACCACCAGCTGACCTCGCAAGCCTCCAACCCTCCCCTCCTCCTTCCCCTCCAGTCCAGTCCAATGCAGTGTGATGCGACATGCAGGAGCTGTGCTTGCAGTTGAAGATGTGCAGGGGACGATGGTCTGTCGAGTCTCACCGTGCGGGGTTTTCGGTGTCGGTCGGCTGCTGACTGCAGGCGCCGTTTCGAAGCCAGGTGAGAAGCTGGAAGCGCCCCCCGTCCAGATGATCGTCCAAAAGTAAACAAGCGCGCCCCCCAAAGTAAACAGATGCGTCGCGTCCCCTGTGCGGGGCAACAGCAGGTGTCGGTGGGTCGAGGCGCGAGCTCACGTGACCAAGCCATTCCTCGACTCCTCGCCCGCGCAGTGGGGCAAGGCGTACTCCGGCCCGGAATGAGCTCCTTCCTTGGCTCCGGGTTTCTGATCCTCATATTCCCGGATTCGGGCCTCCGTGTCACCGACTACCATCCGGATTTCAAAACTTAAGCTGCCTCAGCGATATAATACGGTGGATTCGTGGCTCCAGATGGAAGAAAAAAAGATTATCATATGCCTATAGTCGTGTTTCGTCTTCTAGTTCACCAAGTGGATTGATTCATTGATTGAATGCTTTATCGTGATGTGGCCCGCTTCTTAAGCACGGACAGTTCGCCGGCTTTTTTTTTTTTTTTTTGCTCTCTTAATTGCGGCGGCGTCATTCCGCTTTTAATCCATTCAGGATAAATACACATCCCCGTGGGCCTTAATTCTCTAGAAGCTAGATTCCACAATGCACAGCCCAGTACGGAGTACGGATATCCGTACTCATGGTCACCTGGTATGTTGCCAATATTGGCGTCGTGGTGCAGGGTATCTTCACCAGCTGGGTAACCACTGCGTTGCTCTGGCGGAAAAGGAGTCTGGTAAGGCCTGGAGAATTTCATCATGTTGATGAAGGGGGAAAACCAAGAGAGTCCTGGAATATTGAAAGGTTTTAACAGTGCAATTCCATCTCAATGAGGTAACTGTAACTTCGTGCATCGCATTAATTTAGCGATGAGGTTTAGGTGTCAGTTGCAAGATCTGTCGGGTTCAAGTTTGGCAGGCGGTGAGAGTGATTGCTTGATTTGGTGGGGTTTAGTGGGCCATGCTGTGCGGCAGAAATTGACAACTGGGGACTTTTTTTTCTAGCCTCACCAGAGTCGCCATTGACGGCGGCATTGGAAACTATTGGAAACCAACAACAACCACAGTCTCCAAAAATGAGCGGCAAACGGAAACGCGGAGCCAAGGACGGGCCTTCCAACAAGAAGGCCAAACAGGGCGACACGGCCTCCGTTCGAACTGCGCCCGCACCGAAGCCGAGTCTCGAGAAGGCACCCTTCGCCGAAACCCTGAATGCGGACGAGCGACGCCGAGAAGCCGCCCTCTACGACCTCCTGGGGAGTGAAGACGAGAGCGAGAGAATTGAGGCGGCAACATGTATTATCTCGAGTCTTCTGGACGACGGAGGAGTACCCGAAGTCGTACTTCTGCGACACCTCGACCGCCGTCTGTTCCGGGGTCTTGCGAGTGGTCGCAATGCCTCGCGCCTCGGGTTCAGTCTTGTCATCACCGAAATTCTGAGCCAGCTGTTTGGCGAAAAGAACCTCGCGGAAACCAAGTACACTGGCCTGTCTTTCGATAGTGTCCTAGAGTCTCTCATGGAGAAGACGCAGGTGGCTGGCAATATCCCAGGACAGGAGGAGAGAGACCATTTCTTCGGTCAGCTTTTCGGACTGACATCCTTTGTTCGATCCAAAGTTCTCTTCGAACCTGTCTCAAGATGGCACACTGTTCGCGATCTGCTACTGAAGCTGGGCAACAAGAAAGTCTGGCTTAGGTCGCAGTGTGGGTGGGTGGTTGTCCAGGCCCTGGAGCAGATGGACCAGAAGCAGGCTGAGGCAACACTGCAAAGTGTCGCCGACGCTGGCCTTGCAAAGACCCCAGAGGGAGTGGCAATGTGGCTTGTTGCCCTGAGCCGCTTCCCTGACCTCAAAGTCAAGCCCTGGCGCCACCCCCTGTCCAACAAGAGCCTGGGCGATCTGACAGCGGTGCTCAAGGAGAGCTTCCAGAACCATGATGCGGAGCAGGGGGATGAGAAAGGTAGAAACAAGCAGGCCAACTGGACTGCCCAGCTGCATTTTGTATGGGATATCCTCCTCGCCCACTACATGAAGGCAGATACCAAGAGCAATGACTTTGACCAATTCTGGTCTCGGGTTGTCGATGGTGAGTGGCTTGTGCTTGCCTTTAGCCCCGTGGGGGTTGGGCTAACATTTTACAGATGGGCTGTTCTCAAGGAATGCCACCGACGGACAAAAATTCAAGGGGTTCATGATATTCCAGAAGATGCTGGCTGGTCTTGCTGACCAACCGGGGAAGCTTGAATGTCTTTTCAGTAAGAACTTTATGACTTGCTTGATGAACCAGGCCGCAAAGGAAGATCGGTTCCTCCACCGGGCGGCAATCAAGGCTCTTAAATCCCTAGAAGGCATCGTGGCGTCCCGACCTGCCTCCCTCGCTATCGTCCTGAAGAACCTACTGTTCAAGAATGGGTCTTACAATTTCGACCAGCGCACCAATACCAAGGCGGTGGATCGTTTGCTCCAGAATATCAACCAGGAGAATGAAAAGGAATGCTTTAATATCCTTCGGCAGCCACTGGCCAAACTGAAGCAGCAAGAAACGGCTGATGCTCAGTCTACACTGAGGACTTACGTGGACTATCTGTCCAAGTCTCTCAACGCCTCGGGCTCGACAGACTCTCCGAAAGCCGATGGGCAACAAGCGGCCGCATTTGGTCAGGCGTTGCAGGAGCTCGCACTTCTGGCGTACTCGCAGCCAAAAGACGTCCCTGCTAATCTCCTAACCGAGTCAATCCGGAGCATGTGCCGGTCTCGCCTCGAGTCGTCCTTTGCAAAGCTCATTCGCCGCAGCGACGATTTCAGCGCCTTCTGCAAGGCGGTCTCGGCTATTGATTCCACCGCGGTAATGATGGACGAGGAAATCAGGGCCACTGTGGAAGAGGCGCTGGTGCGAATGAACAAACTGCTTAAGAGGAAGTCTAAGTCGGATGCGGAGAAGTCCCTCGCCCAGGGCCTTGCTATCCTCCACGCAGTCTCCATCTTCCAACTCTACAACGACGAACCGGATGCGATGGAGGTCCTGGAGGATCTGGCACAGTTCTCTGACCGACTCAAGAAGGGTAAACTCAAGGAGGAGGGCGCTGGCAGCTCTGAACTTCTCGTTGAGATTCTCTTGTCCATGGTGGTGCAGCCTTCGTCGTTGATGCGAGAGGTCTCGCAGCAGGTGTTTGATGCTTTCACTTCTCAAATCTCAGCGGGGGGGCTGGAGCTTCTGACTGGGCCTCTTGAGTCTAGCGAAAGCACCAAGGGCCAAAAGGAACTGTTCAACACGGAGGATGATGCCATGGAGGTCGATGATGATGGTGAGGACGATGGTGGATCCTCTGACAATGATGATGTTGTCGACCTTGATGCCTCCGATGTAGAGATTGATTCTGATGTCGAGTTCGTCACCCTTAATGGTGCCAAGGCAGAAGACGGCGATAGCGACGAGGAGGAGGAGGAGGACGACGAGGATGATGAAGAAAAACAAAACCTCAAAGACCTCGATGAGCAGCTGGGCAAAATTCTCAACGCCCATCGCCTCGACAAGGACGAAGACGCCGAATCTTCTGAGAACGACATCGACATGTCCGACTCGGAGATGTTTGCGCTGGATGACAAGCTGGGCGCAGCCATCAAGAACTCGGTCGGTACTCGCAACGACTCGAAGAAGGAGAAGAAGGACGCCAAACAGTCCGTCGTCAACTTCAAGCACCGCATCCTCGACCTCCTCGACATCTACGTCAAGAACGAACCCCTCAACCCCCTTGCCATCTCCCTCCTCATCCCCTTGCTCCGTCTCATGCGCACCACCAGCACCAAGGCGCTAGCCACGCGTGCGTGCGGCGTCATCCTCAACCACCAGAAAATCCTCAAGAAGGCCCGTGGCAACAAGGAGGAGGCGAGGATAGCCGATGCCTACGACCTCCTGCCCGCCCTGGTGGAGGTCCACGAGGAGGCTGGCAAGGACAACTCTCATGCGTACGCCAAAGCTGCGAGCGCTGCCAGTCTCATCATTACCTCGTCCATTTTTGCTGTGGATAGGTCGGCCATTAAGCAGGTAGCAGCAGTTTATGCTAAGACATGGTCGGACTGGGTGCTCAGCGAGGCCAAGGTCCAGTCGTCCTTTTTCCTGGACTGGTACAATTGGTCCCAAAACCAGGCGTCGCAGTCAGCGTCTTGATACCCACCCCCCCCCCCCCCCGGGATGTTAGGTAGATATGATGGAAAATAGGGACATGGGAAAGTTGAAAATAAAAATCAATGTTCAGAAAATTGTACCACAACTCAAGGGCGCTCCCGTCCCGACCAGATGATTCATTATTCTATGACCTCGTTGTGTTAGTACAAGTACGCCTACCGACGCCCCAGGCATCCTCCACCTTTATTCCTCCATCTTCTCGTCCTCTTTCTTGTCATCATCTTCGTCGTCTGAGTCGTCCTCGGCGCGTGCTAGTCTCTCCGCCTCCTCCCTCAGCTCCTTGGGCACCTCAACGTGCCGGCCCTTGGTCGGCCCATCCACTCCGCTGACCCACGTCATCTCCAGCTCAAAGTCCTTGTCCTTGTTGTCCTTGTGTGCGTTGTAGATGATCCTGGCCGCCTCCTTGACCGCCTGCTCCAGGGAGAGCTTGCCTGCGGGCAGGTCGAGCTTCTCCAGCTCAGCCTTGGCGGCCTGGCGGCCCTTGCCCGTGGCGGCACCGTAGTAGCCCCAGTACTGCCCGCTGGGCTCGATCATGTAGAGAAAGGGACCGCCGTGCTTGCCAGGGATCTTGCCGCCGGGGCCGCAGCTTGGGCCGGTTCCGGCGACGCCGTCAATCACCTCGTCCTCTGAAGAGTCGACGCCGGCGACGATGGCGGTGATTCCAAAGGGGCGGACGGAGCCGTACATGGTGTAGGCCTGTAGGTAGCTGCCCATGCGGGAGGCGAGCTCGGCGGTGGGAATCGGGGTCCTGAGGGTCTGGCGCCAGGATGCGGCCTCGTCGCGGGCGCGGTCGACGAAGTGGCGGCCGTCGGGGACCATGCCCGAGTACGCCTGCCATGCCATGGTTAGTCAATCATGGGGTTAGGCCGAGCAAGGGGAAGCCCGGGAAGGGAAGGGGTCGTCTCGTACAATTCCAGCGTGGGTGTCGACAGTAGCGATGCGCTTGTTGGCGCCCGGTTTCAGCAGCTTGGAGGCTATGACCTTCTCGACGGCGAGGACGACGCCGTCCTTGGCGCGAATGCCGATGGAGGTGCCTCCATTCTCGACGGCCTTGACTGCATATTCGACTTGGAAGTTTCGGCCGTCGGGGGAGAAGATGGAGTTGAGCAGGTCGTAACCCGTTCCTATGGACGTCTAAAATGGAAGCACACGGGTCTGGTCAGCTCTGTTCTGCGGGGTACCTGGTGGCAGCGGTGAGGGAGAGGGCCTGGGGGATGTCTTGATACTTACCATGATGCCTCTGAGCTCTGTGGTGGTTCTGGTCGGGGGGAGTTGAGTGGTCGATGCGTGGAGAGGCAGAAGGCGGAGTGGAGGGGAAGCTGGATTGGGACTTGAGGCGGGATGGATGTAGCTTCACCAGGCAGCCTGAGAGCTGCGTGTTGCAGTGTCGTCGTCTGTCGTAGCCACAGGCGGAGGCTGCCTGAGGCGCAAAGGGTGCTGAGCCACATATGGCTGGTGGATTTAGGTGTGGCTGACGGAGGGCGGGAGTGGCTGACGGCATCCACCCCCACAATCCGCCTCCTACCCAGTACGTAGGTACGTACTACTCACAAGTACGGATAAGAATGCTCAATTCTAACGGTCCCAGGGCATAGACACGGGAGTCACTCTATTGCCCTGTAACCTGAACGTATCCTTGTGTTGGCTTTTGATCCTCAAAGAGCCCCTCGTGCACAGATGTACTACTTGAGATCTAGATGCATGGAATATTAAGCCCCTGCCTCTTCGTGTCACTGATCCATTGGGTCCTGCATGGGCGTGAGGCGGGTTTCAACACCCCGCTTCGCCCGGAAAACTTGAGGACGGTTCTTGCATAGATCCGAAGAGGTTTATCGTTTATGCATTCATGCGCTCATCATAATAGGTACTGACTCCCGTGGGATTTGAGGTGAGGGTCTAATACAATACCTGGGCAAGTGCTACCCCGTACTCGGTTGAGAATAGAAGGCAAGGACAATGACTTGCGTCACGCTGAGAACTTGACATGTGCCACCCGTGGACGACCCCTCCATTGCCCTCCATTGCCCTCCATTGTCATCCCACCGCCCATCCCACCAGAGACAATCTCCATCCACCATCCACGCGGGAACTGACCACCTCCTAGGCTACCATTCGTACGTGCCTACGCTGCAGGTGCAGTGCAGTGGCACCACCCCTCCTTCACAACGCGTTCATCATGCCGTTCCTTGCCACTCCACCGTACGCCACCGTGCATTTCCTGTCGAACGCCAACTTTGACCTGGGAGGTTGATGTTCTTCGTTTCCTCTTCTTCAAGCACTGGAAATCATCAGATAACCCGTCATCGGCTCGCCCAACCTCGGATCCGCCACCAGCTCATTTGCACCCCAACTTGTCAAAGAACTACCAGCAGGTGTTCAAGCCTGAAAGTCCAGGACCCAGACCCGGGATCTGAGACCCAAGACCCGAGACCCCCCCAGTCGTCTTGTGACCCAACGCTACCCAACTAATCCACCGCCTTTATTCACGCTTGCTCAACAATCTCGGAATCCCTCTTGAGATCTGCAGATTTCTCAGTCTTTCTCCTTGTTATCATATTGTCTCTCCTCTAGCTTAGTGGAAATAGACCAAGTTACTTTCCCGATCGCCACGGACCAAGAGGCTTTGACATCCTTCGCTTCGCCTCTGCAATACAAAGACCAACGGTTCACGTTTGTGCTTTCACCAGGGACTTGAGGCAAAAAGAGATCGTTGTTATAGTATCGCCTGGTCGGCGATTCTGGGCAATTTATCACTTTGCAGTGGTCTATTCTACTTGGTTCAATACTCAGGTACCTACAGTGCTTACAGAGTACACGACTTATACCTCGACGTACCATCCAACCTATTCTCCAGCACTAGGTACACCGGGCTGACCAGTGAATTCCAGACCATGATTTCCGTGCAGCCTAATATGCAGGCTCATGATGAGCTTGCTGCTCTCTTTTCTAGAAACCTGACCTTCAACCCCGAGGCTCAGGGCCCTCCTCCACAGGAAGTCCCCCGTCACCTGGACCCCATTGCTGCTCCATCCGCCACCCAGCACATCGTCTACTCCATCTCCCAACACTACCACCACTCCACCCACATCCCGAAGCCTTCAGAGCCCCAGTCACAGGGTGAGTCTCAGCGTCGTTCTTCCGAGCCTGCCCAGTGCGACTCCATGTTGGCCGAGAATGTCCTGCGCATCCACGGAATCAACCCTGCTACCCTCACCCCCTCCCAGCTCCAGCTCTTCCGCATTGCCGAGAGCGTGCAGCAGAGACGCTTGCTGGAACTCTGGAGCATCTGCCCTCCAAACAATGGCGCGGAAATCCCCGCCCTCGCCTGGAGCAGCACTACCGTGGAGCACGAGGAGCAGCTCGCCCATATGCGGTATGAGAGGCAGCAGCAGCAGCAGCAGCAGCAGCAGCAGGAGCAGGAGCAAACCATGAGTCTCGATGGAACCCCTGTCCAGACGGCCAGCGGACAGTGGCATCACCAGCCTGTACCGGAGAGCGAGCCTTACATGATGTCAGGCTACGAAGAGCTCATGCGCCGCGAGAGGGAGAGGCAGGGCTACACTCCGTCAACGGACCTTGTCTACCTCGGGCTAGACTACACCCGCTAGCAGCAGCAGCAGCAGCAACAACAGCAGCAGATGGACATGGCTACACAGTACGGAGCGTTTGATCAGTTCCGTGGATCGGGACAGATGGACACCATGGATGTCATGTAATCAAGTGTTAGTCTAGTGCACATTGTGCCAGAACACGGTCGCATCGTTCATCTGGTCTCATTGCTCAGTTTAGTTAGCCTGGTAGAATCGCTTGGGATGGCTTCCGTTGTCGGATTGGGATGAACAGAGTCTGGTCTTTAATGTCTGGGACACGGAGTGGAGAGTTTATGTTCGAGATATCAATAGGTATAGGGGGTCGGTCGATTTTGCTGACGGCGTTGAGGGCATCCATTCCACTCCAAGCTTTACCAAATCCCCTCTCCCTCGCACGCTGTTGTCTGTGGGCTAATATAAACGGTTGCAGAGTAGCATGAACTACTAGTACTGATAGTAGCTCCGGTGTCCGAGAGGTACGTCAACCCCTGAGTTGCCCCCTAAATCTCTTTGCCTAGGGGTTTACGCTACATCGACGGGAAGATGTATGTAAATTCGCTGCAATGGTTTTATACATTGGAGAGTAGTTATACTCAACTGGACCTCAAAAATCGGATCTGTTACTATTGGAG
The DNA here is from genome assembly GCF_050947745.1 of Amphichorda felina. Lineage (NCBI taxonomy): Eukaryota > Fungi > Ascomycota > Sordariomycetes > Hypocreales > Bionectriaceae > Amphichorda > Amphichorda felina. The sequence goes on from NW_028145049.1 coordinate 3,221,867, forward strand.
ACACATGAAATGTCTCCCTCCAAGCCATGTTCTGCGCACAATACTTTGAAAAGGGGTATCGAAATGTTTCATTGAGCGCTTGATTCTAAACTGTCCTGCGAATCTTCTATGTACATGGAATGGCTCATCTAAATCTTTGTCTTCTCCAGTTCCTTGGCCAGGGCATCCACGGTCTTATCCTTGAGCTCGACGGTGGGCTCCTCCTGAGCCTCCTCGGCCTCCTTGATCAGCCTCTCGGCCTTCTCCTCCGGCGTAGGCTCTTCCTCTTCTTCCGACTCCTCTTCCTCCTCGCTGTCAATCTCCTCGAGATCGCTGAGGCTATCGACACCCCAGTCGTCTTCAATCACGATATCGCCGGCCAGCTTCTCCTTGCGCTCATCGAGCAAGGTCTGCAGGTCGAGGATCGCCTCGTCATCCTCGGAAAACTTGTTCCCGTTGAGCTCGATCCTCTTTAGCGCGGGCAGACCGTTCTTGGCAGCTTCGGCGAAGGCCTTGACTCCGTCTGCGGTGATCTCGTTGTACTGGAGACGCAGGATCTCGAGCTTCTGGTTCTTCCCAGAGGCCAGGGCCCCGGCCAGAATAATGCCTCCCTTGGCCTTCAGCAGCGAGTCGCCGACACCAAGCTCCTTGATCGACGCCCAGCCGGGGACAACCTTTGCAAGAGCCCTTGCGCCCTTAACCGTGAAGGTGTTGTCCTGCAGGTCGAGCACCTCGAGCTCAGTGGGGTTCTTGAGGCCCTCGGTGAGGAGGTGGGAGATGCCTTCCTGGCGAATACCGTTCTGGACCATCTTGATGACCTTGATCTTGTTGTGGAGGCTGTAGGTCTTGGCCCAGGCCGTCATGCTTCCGTTCTCTAGGCGGTTTCGGCCGCAGATGACCGTCTCCAGATGCGGGACCTCCTTTCCATCTTTGCGCGCCGCCTCCTTCTTGGCGTGGAGCTCCGAGAGAGCGTCGGCGATGAGGATACCAGCGTGGGGGCCGAGGCCGTTGTTGTTCAGGTACAGGTGCTGCAGGGGGACGTGAGACGAGAGGAACGCCACGAGGGGGGCCTGGGTGTTCAGGCCAAAGGCATTGTCATTGAGGTTTATCGTGTTAAGATTCGGCAGGTTGAGGATGGAAGTGAGGAGCGACGACAGCGCCTCGGGGATCTCGTTGAGGAGTCGGCCGGTGAAGATGTCTGCAAGGTTGGCGACCTGCGCGATCTCTGTTAGTTGCTGCCAGGGGTCGAATGTGGTCTCTGATCTAGTCTCACCTTCAGCGACTTCTTTGTGGCAAGGACCTCTCCCAGAAGCTTGCAGGCGCCGACACCGAGGGTGTTGCCCAGGATCCTGACCTCCTCTACATCATCCTGCGCACGGAGGGCAGTGATATGAGGCTCTAGGTCGGCCTCGGTATCGAGCTTGAGGCTCTTGCCCTCGAGGGAAAAGATCTTTTTGGAGTCGGTCATGGTGGATTTAATGAGAAGAGGCTCAGACTTCTACAAGATCTAATTGCGAAGAGGGTTGAGTTGGGGGGGACAAAGAGAGGGCCCTATGTGCGGAATGTTATGTTATGGTGGGGGCGGGGCATGAGAGACCACAGTGAAGCGCGAGGTTCGAACTGAAGGGATTTGCTACGAGCAGGGATAATACATGACGAGCCACAGTTAACATGGGTGGTGGAGCTGGGCTCTGGAAAAAAGTCGGCACCGGGTGGATGTGGGTTGTTGGTGACGGGCTCTCTCAGTGACGGGCTCAGTGGTGGGTCCGTGCTCTTGAATTCCAGCTGCCTGAGGTCGACGCATCAAGCTTTGGCTGATCACGTGATTTTAGCCAATCAGCGTCGGCCCATTTCGGAACGCTGGATTTTCTTCTGATGCCAGTGAAGCGGATGGCCTCGCCTTTGAGCCTTTTCGACCTCCGACCCCGATACCCAACCTCCATCCCCGTCCTATCCGATTGCGGCTCTCTCTGGGGATAGAAGCCAGCTTGCCGATTATGTGGGCAAGATCCTCTCTGCGCTCGACGCGCGCCCTCAATGGGCTGCGCAATGGCGCCTCGAACCTCTCCAAGGTATGCCACGCATTGGTCTCCTTGTGCCCGTCCCTTTGCCGAGGGATCATACCACAGCACCTCGCCCGCACGACACCAACATGTCAATCGCATCAATTTCAAGCTGGGAATCACCATGGCTGGGCGCTGACAATGGACTTTTCTAGCGCACGATCTCGTCGAGCTCCAACGCGGCCAACGAAGCTGCCCCTACCGGACTCAACATCGCCGCTGCCGCCTCGACCACTCTCGCCGTCGGCTCCATCGCCTGGTACTACCACATGTATGGACCCGTGGCTCAGGCCATGACACCTGCTGAGGAGGGGTACGTGAGAAACCAATTGGCCGCCATTCTTTTTGCCGGAGCTGGAGCTATCGACGGAGGCCCAGCTGCTGAGGCATAAAATGCCACGCCAATCTACCTCGGGTCAACCATCGCCATGCTAACGATATCGAACAGTCTTCACCCCACCAAGTACCCCTGGGTCCACGAGCAGTGGTTCAAGACCTTTGACCACCAGGCGTAAGAAGATTCGACCTCGCTGGACGCCGAGTCATCCGCTGACCTAGCCTAGCCTGCGCCGAGGTTTCCAGGTTTACCAGGAAGTCTGCGCCTCGTGCCATTCCCTCAGCCGAATCCCCTACCGCACTCTGGTCGGCACCGTCCTGACCGTCGACGAGGCCAAGGAGCTGGCTGAGGCCAACGAGTACCCTGGCGAGCCGGACGAGCAGGGAGAGATCCAGATGCGCCCCGGAAAGCTTGCCGACTACATTCCTGACCCCTACAAGAACGAGGAGGCTGCCCGATTCGCCAACAACGGTGCCCTGCCCCCCGATCTGAGTCTGATTGTCAAGGCCCGTCACGGTGGCTGCAACTACATTTTCAACCTGCTGACCGGCTACCCCGAGGAGCCCCCCGCTGGTGCCACTGTCGCTCCTGGCATGAACTTCAACCCCTACTTCCCTGGAACCGGTATCGGTATGGCCCGTGTCCTCTATGACGGTCTTGTTGAGTACGAGGACGGCACTCCCGCCTCGACCTCGCAGATGGCCAAGGATGTCGTCGAGTTCCTCAACTGGGCTGCCGAGCCCGAGATGGACGACCGTAAGAAGATGGGCATGAAGGTTCTCGTTGTCAGCTCCGTCCTCTGGGCCATGTCCGTCTGGGTCAAGCGCTACAAGTGGGCTTGGCTCAAGTCTAGGAAGCTCGCCTACCAACCTCCTGCGGAGACCAAGGTCCGCCGCTAAAGAATACTGGCCCCCGTGCCTCAAGTGTACACTAGTCGCCCCCCCTAGATCAGCTCCTTTGTTAGCGGAGGCGGGTAGGACTGGAAGAGTCGAGGAGAGGGTTTGGAGAAGAAGCGGAAGCTAGTAGAGTGTAAATCAGATAACCATTTCCATCATTTACTTTGTTTAAAATCTATGGATCCATTGTTGGGGGGAATGGTTATAATACTGTGCAGCCAGCCGTGGCCAGAAAGTCGCGGAGACAACATGGCAGTTTCGTCCTACTAGCGTGCCAGTGTGAAATATAGGATGTGTTCTGTGGCGAGTGGCTGGTCCACCATTAGAAGCTTCTTTTGTAGCATGCGTTGTCTTTTAATGGCCACTAAGGATCGAAACAACTTGGGGCTTTGGGCCTGGCAATCATCGCAGGTCGTGAAGCTTCCAGCAAAGCCGAGCCCATCCAGTTATCAATGTCTCGGCTCCATGGACCAATTCAGGTTGGCTTGGGAAGTCTCAGGGCCCACTGAAGGAGCCTCCAGGGCCGATCCAGCCACCAATAACTTGGCCCTGACGACCAGCCAACCACCACTGTGTGCCACCCGTCTTGGGACTCTTGGCCCAGTAACCGCCTGGAAACCGCCTGGAAACCAACGGGCAGTCGCGGCTGGCCATTTTCCCATCCCCTCGCCACGGCATTCACCTCCAAGACACCATCCCTCTAGTCACCCTGACACCAACCTTTTCTTCCTTGCAAATACTCTTCCACACAAAAAAGAGCCGTCGATAGGGTTCTTGATATGTGTCTTTCTATTTAAACCCAAGGCGCCGCGACTTTCTGGTCCCTGGCCTTTGATCAGCTTACCGTCTCGAATCCAACTAAGCTTACCTCGCCCTCACCCTCATCCTCTGGACACGTTGACGGGATACGATACGAAGTGTCGAATGATGCCGTTTGTTCATCCGGCACGGAAGCGGAGAAGACCTGAAGATGACGACGACCATGTAGCCCCCGTCTACGGGCTCTACAACCCCAAGCAGCAAGGAGACTCATTCTTCTACGACCAGCACTCTGATCGCCCACGCAAGGTCCTCCCCCTGCCCTCAAAACGCGCACGCATCAACCATGACGACCTATATATCCACAAAACCGACAATGACAACCATATCCCCAAACACAGGCGGCGTCCCTCTCGCGACCAGACACAATCACCATCACTCACCGTGAAGCCGCGGCCCAACGCCCTGCTGACACCGTGCCACGTCTGCTCCACCCACCCGACGAGGAAGAACCATCTAGACTCCTTTGCATACTGTCAAGGCTGCGGCGAGTGGACGTGCTACATTTGCATCCGGGAGTGCCAAGGCTGGAACGTGGATGTGGGATCCGTCGTCTCTCAACAGGAGGCTCTGTCGCGGTCCTTTCAGATGCAGGATGCCGATGCTGACGACGACGGCTACGAGGTGGACTCGTCCACACAAGCACGAACCACGGAAGAGGTGGAGGGTGGCAAGCGCCAGGACAATACGGAGTGGTCGTGGAAGGCGCGAGGGCATCAGAGCATAATATGCCGGCGATGCTGCGTCGAGCAGAATGAGTTGGGCGGCGAGGTGGCATGCTGGGCGTGCCACCTGGCACTCGACGGGGCGGTTGGCTGATGTGAACCACGGCTAGTGGAACGTACGACAACGACCTTACGACCTTCCCCGGCTGGACCCTGTACCCAAGCCGAGCCGATTCGAATACCTCAGCCATGCAATGTGCCACCAACAAGGGGGAAACACCCGACACACGAGTAACTTGCAGGGCATTTTGAAGTCTTTTTTTTTTTCTAAAAAAAAAAAAAAACTGGTACATGAGAGGACGGACATTACTATATTGTGGACATGGGTGTAGACGCCCTGATTGAGCCTGTGGCTTAACACTCTGGCATAGCTTTATAGGATTATGACGGGTTTCGAGGCAGCGGCAATGCCCACATTAGACACACCAGCTGGTAGTAGATAGGTAATTCACACCAACAATTCTGAGCTTCACCCAGGGATTTGATACCAATTATCCACTAGTAGTATTGCAAAGTAAACGAATGATGGCCACCAAAGACTGTAGCTTCAACGCCCTTTCTATTCACCGTCGAAGCGCCCTATCAAGTCTAGAACCGTCCGTGGCCAAGTTCCATTTACTCTTACACCATAAGATAAAATACAAACACCCCACCCCGCGCTAGTTGTATTGCATATACGTCGCCGTCGAGTTGAACTTGAGGTTTCCCTTGATGACCTTGTCCACGGCGCTGAGGAAGTCCTTCTCCGTGGCGACCTTTCTCCGGGCCCGGATGGCGAACATGCCGGCCTCGGTGCACACGCTGCGTAGCTCCGCACCGGTGCTGTTGGGGCACAGTCGCGAGATGAGCTCCCAGCGGATGTCGCGCTCGACCGACATGCTCTTGGCGTGGATACGCAGGATGTTTGCTCGGCCCTCGAGGTCGGGCAGGGAGAACTCGATTTTGCGGTCGATTCGTCCGGGCCTCATCAGGGCGGGGTCAAGAGTCGACGGTCGGTTGGTGGCGAACATGACCTTGATATTGCCTCTGGCGTCGAAGCCGTCGAGCTGGGTGATGAGTTCCAGCATGGTTCGTTGGACTTCGTTGTCACCGCCGGCACCGTCGTCGAATCGAGCACCACCGACAGCGTCGATTTCGTCGAAGAAGATGATGCAGGCTTTCTTTGTCCGTGCCATCTCGAACAGTTCGCGGACCATCCTCGCGCCCTCACCGACGTACTTCTGCACCAGCTCGCTACCGATCACGCGGATGAAAGTAGCATCTGTCCTGTTGGCGACGGCCCGCGCGCACAGAGTCTTGCCAGTTCCCGGAGGACCGTAGAGTAGAGCACCCTTCGGAGGGTCGATACCAAGGTTGACGAACCTTTCAGGCGACAGCAGCGGCATCTCGACAACCTCCCTGAGCTTCTCCACCTGCTCCTTGCAGCCACCGACATCGCCGTAGGTGACATCGGGCTTCTCCTCAACCGTCATCATGGTAACGCTGGCATCGATCTTGGGCGGCAGCGGCAGCATGATCTGGTACTTGTTTCGGTCCACACCTACACGCATCCCCTCTTCGATATCCGTCGGGCTGACACGCTCTCCAAGTTGCACGACGAACTTAGCGATCTGCTTAACGTTGATGACATATTTGCTCTTCGACTCGTCGCCCTTCTCATCCGCAATGATCTTGGTGCACCGTGCTACCTGGAACGGTTGCTCCTCGGACATGCGTTGGCGGTCGGCGGCGACATCCCACAGGTGTGGAGGTGCGAGGCCGGTATCTGACTCCTGCGCGGCATCAGTAGTTGATCAGACGCAAGCCCGACAGCTGGGGAGATTACCTTGACTCCAATCTTCTCGTCGACACTTTGTTGCTTCTCCTTGATCTGCTTCTCGAGCTTCTTGAGCGCAGCGCCGTACGGGGCGGCACCGTATGTCTTGAGGACTTGGATATCCCTGCGTTCGCCATGTAAGCTTCCCAGTCGTACCGGTGTGAGGATTGTAGTACATACTCGTCCGTCAGTGGTGTGATCTTCTTCTCTTCTACCTCATCGTCGGCGTAGTTCTTCTGGTACTTCTCCCAGTTCTGGCCGGTCGCGGAAGGCTAATGGGACAGTTAGCGACGGGTGCGTTGGGAAACGCTATGGCCACCCAGCTCACCATGGTGACGTCCGCCGGCTACGTGTGCCAGGAGATGTATGTAATAGTAGTGTGTATTTTCGCTGTGTTCGGTAGTAGGGGTCAGGAGGCGTATGATCGTGGAAGGCGATGGGTTCGTGGTGGTGGTGGTTTGGTGATGATGAAGGTCATGGAAGCATTCCGTAATCTGGGCTGCCTTGAGCCTGGAGCTGCACGTACGGGACCCACCAGCACTACGACGGGCCATGGCAGGTTGGGAGGCTACGCTGGTTTGGGGCTGGTGTGGCTGGTGTGGCTGGTGTGTCTCGTGTGTCCAGTAGAGCTCGGAGGAGGATCATCTGCTGGTCCGGGGCCAAAAATTCTGGGACGTAGATGGCGGAGAGCACCACACCTCCTAGGGCAGAAAGTGGGATATCTCGAGGCTTCCAACAACCCGCCAAAATCGTCTTTCTCACAACCGCTGACCAGCAACCGTTCTTGTGTGAGAAAAAGGGAACTTTCAGAAGACTCCAAAGATGGCTGCTGTAACAGCATCCGGCGGCAACAATTCAAATGCCACCTTCAGGGTCAGTGCAGCTCCAGGGAAGCTACCGAGTGCCCCGCTAACCCCAGGCAGGATAAGGAGAAGCCCATGGCGGTGCGGTCGTCCAACATTGTCGCCGCACGAGGTACAACCTACAGCTGTATATCGACATGAGGAACCTCGCTGACAATGTTGCAGCTGTCGCTGATGCCGTCCGAACCTCTCTCGGCCCCCGAGGCATGGACAAGATGATTCGAAGCGGAAAGGGCGAGACGATTATCACCAACGACGGCCACACCATGTTGAAGAGCATGTCGGTGATGCACCCCACGGCGAAGATGCTGGTCAACTTGGCGGGAGCTCAGGATGTTGAGGCCGGTGACGGTACCACCTCCGTCGTCGTCATCTGCGGCAGCCTTCTCGGTGCCGCGGAGAGGCTTCTGTCCAAGGGTATCCACCCCGCGGTCATCTCAGAGTCCTTCCAGAGGGCGGCAGCCGCTGCCGTCGAGGTCCTGCACGACATGTCCCTCCCCATCACCCTGAACGATACGGGATCGCTGCTGCAAGCTGCCAACACATCGCTGTCCTCCAAGATTGTGTCTCAGTACTCCAATCTCCTTGGCCCCATGGCGGTCAACTCGGTCGTCAAGACCATCGATATCAAGACGGCCGACAATGTTGATCTGAAGAACATTCGCATCATCAGGAAAGTGGGAGGGACGATCGAGGACAGTGAGCTGGTTGACGGCCTGGTTCTTAACCAGTCCGTTCTGAAGAACGCCAGTGGCCCGATCAGGATGGAGAAGGCTAAGATCGGTCTCATTCAGTTCCAGCTCAGCCCCCCCAAGCCTGATGTACGCTGACCCCAACCCTCCTTGGTACCTAGTTTAAAGATTGTGCTGACGATACGCTCAGATGGAGAACACCGTTCAGGTCAACGACTACCGACAGATGGACAAGATTGTCAAGGAGGAGCGTCTATATCTCCTCAACATGGCGAAGAAGATCAAGAAGGCGGGCTGCAATGTGCTGCTGATTCAGAAGTCGATCCTGCGAGACGCTGTCAACGACCTGTCGTTGCATTTCCTGGCGAAGCTCGGCATCATGGCCATCAAGGACATTGAGCGCGACGAGGTTGAGTTCATCTGCAAGTCAACGGGCTGCAAGCCCATTGCCGACATTGAATCTTTCACGGCGGACAAGCTGGGATCGGCAGACTTGGTGGAGGAGGTGCAGTCGAACGGAAGCAGGTTGGTCAAGGTCTTTGGGGCCAAGGCGACGGGCAAGACCGTGTCCGTGGTGGTCCGTGGTGCCAACAGCCTCATTCTGGAGGAGGCAGAGCGCAGTCTGCACGACGCCCTGTGTGTGGTGCGCTGTCTGGTTAAGAAGAAGGCCCTCATTGCGGGTGGTGGCGCCGCCGAGATTGAGATTGCAGCCCAGCTGTCTAAGCAGGCCCGCAGCTTGACTGGCACTGAGGCTATCTGCTGGAAGGCCTTTGCCGATGCGATGGAGGTGATCCCTACGACGCTCGCTGAGAACGCTGGCCTTAACAGCATTAAGGTGGTGACGGAGCTGCGCCACAGGCATGAGATGGGAGAGAAGAATGCCGGAGTGAGCATCAAGTCCGGAGGTGTCAACACCAACATCTCCAAGGAGAACGTGCTCCAGCCGCTGCTGGTGAGCACGAGTGCTATCGAGCTGGCTGCGGAGACGGTCAAGATGATTCTGAGGATAGACGACATTGCTCTGACGAGATAAAAGCATAATACTCCGCCAGGAAGCTGTATGATAATACCAAAAGGGGCAACTGCGGAGCTGCTATGAACCATCCACCCTACCCCCTAAATTATGCCCGTAACAATGTGAAGAAGTCGGGACACTACCTCTACTAAGGGTTGATTCTCGTGACTTTCAATTTCTCATGATTCGGCTGAAGTATGGAATCCAAGTTCACTGGGACTCAAGAGGCAGGTCTATCAATTTCACTCCCAAGTTAGGTACGACGGGGCCGCTCCTTCCTCCCCAGCTTCACAGCTTCCCTCACATCTGCCCACTCATCTCACCACTAGGCACCTCGGAAAGCCTAACCTTTAGAACTACCTACCTATTCTCATCTCTACCTTGCCCGTGTGAGCTTAAACTTTTCCTCATTTTCATATACACCTTGAAGTTCCGCTTGTCATCATGCCTGCCAGAGCGAAGCCCAAGGCGCGGCTAGCGTCCTCCGAGGACGAGTCCGACTCCGCCATGTCCGTGTTGGAGGCCCAGCGCCGTATCCAGGAGGTAAGAAACTGCTCCAGTATCAACCAGGCAGTAGCCTCAATGCTAAGTTAGCTATCGGGGCAGCTGAGGAAGCAGAAAGAGGAGAGGCTCAGGTCGGTCGTCGCTGACAGCCACACGGCGCTGGGGGAGCTGCGGTCCCGGGTCCAGAGGCATTACGAGCAGCAGCGGCAGCAAAGGTATTCCAGCCCCAATCCTCCATACATAAATGGTGACTAAGGTCGTTTTGGTACAGTATCAATGCGCAGGCAAAGAATGTCGCCATCTTGGTTGAGAGTGTGGAGAGGAGGAAGCAGATCGAGGCGCAGATGATGGAGCTGGTTGTGGGCATGCACGCGCGGATGAAGGAGGTTGAGGCTATGATTCTGGTGGGCTATGAGGGCAGGTTGGACGAAACGAGGTTGGTGCTGGATGAAGCGCGACAGGCTCTACACTGAGGGATGCGGCCATGGCCGTAGCTATAGTCGAAAGACCCCAAGGCCTCCAAGGAAGAGGCAAATTATTCCCATACGGCCCCATAAAGCGTGTTGCCCGACAATGTCGAGTATCCGAGAGCGAGGAAGTGACTCCTTGTGTGATTTTGCCCAAACCGTCTATGACATTATTATACACGCCCGCGATACTGTACACAGCCGTAGCTAACACCCTTTCTCCCATCAATTTATCATCCTCTTTTCAGACAGCGTATCCGTAACCAGCCATGCAGCTCTTGTACTGTTCGACGAGGGACTTGCAGTCGGCGGCCGGGTCTTCGGCCTTGGAGAAGAGCATGCACTCGTCCCGCTTGGCCTTTTCTTCCTTGCACACACAGCACGGCTAAAAGGAAGGAGGCGTGTCAGCAAGTGTGCCCAGATGACAGCATTGGAAACCCGGGATTCTCGGGGGAGAGAGGAAATGGCGGGCGCACCTTAGGCTTGGAGGTGTTGTTGGACGTCGAGGCCGGTGCGGCCGTGGGAGCCTCTGTAGGTATAACTTGTCAGCGGGTTGTCTGTCTGGATTCGCGGAAAGGGGGGGTTAATGCGCACGGGCGGCGGGAGCTGCTGCTGGGGCGTTCATGATGCTTGGGACGGATTGGGAGGAGCCCATGATTCAGAGAGCATTGCTTGGAGGAGGGAGTTGTCGAAAAAGTGGCCGGAGGACAGCGCAAGAGCGGTTATCGATTGCGAACGACGGATGGCATTTCTAAGCCGCGAGTAATCCTCCAATCAACGCGGCCCGTGAATTTCCGCACTCATCTTGCCCGTTCCATCATCTGGCCGTGAGGCTTGACTGCCAAGTTGTGTTTTATCCATAATAGGTAGTTTGATCAATTCTGACGGGAAATTATCCTTTGATGTTTCCCCGGCCAGCTGAGAACTCTTGTTTGGAGTGCCGTGTGCTGACCTACGTAGTCGTACATAGTACATGCTGTGGTGGCTCCTGCCATCCAGTGGCTGGTCTCGTGCTTTCCCAGTTGGGTAAAAGGATGGGCTGGACGGGCAGGAGCGGGCCCTCTAGCCGGCGGCTCGGCGTCTGTCGGGGATCCGAGCCTCTCCAAGGTACGAAGTACTTGTACGAATATGATTTTACGGTTCTTTATCCTCCTCTAACCTTCCGGAGCATTAAACAATATAAATTGCCGGAGTATGACGATGGTACACCCCATCTCTGCTCATAGGCAAAATACCATCAGCGGGCTTAAGTAGAAACACCGAAAACGCCTTGTTACCTAGCTTCTGCCTGTCTTGGGAACACAGAGTTGTTGATGCTCTAGGTATGTAACATACCACACGGCAAGGCACGATTCTACCTCGACAATCCGGCTCATGACTAGGATTTACACCGAACCCGCCCGTCGGACTTCATATTGTCCGAGTCTAACTATCGCCTCCCTCCCCCCCGCATTTCCGGCTTTCCGGCACCGTCTAGCGGAATTCCTGGCCGTCAAGAGTCATCACTGCGATGCGTACGCGTACCACACTCCTGCTAGACGCGTGGCGACTCCTCGCCTCACTTTGCCTGGCCACCACCATCGGAGATACGACCAGGACTATTCGCCCGCCATCGAATGGTTTCTATTAGAATGGTAGAGGAGGCGACATCTGCACGCCAGCCCTACTGCCTGGTCTGACGCATGCCAGCCTGCCTGCGTGCGAACCGCTTGTAGACATGATGGCGTGACAATATGCGTAGTAGTAGCAGTGGTATATAAATGCCAGCCTCACCTCCCCCATCCAGACAAATTCCCATCAATCTATACTCTTTTCAGATACACTATTATCCAGCTCACAAGCTCGAAAATGTCTTCCCAACAACAACCCATGAATATCTGGGACCTCCTCAGGTCCTTCGATCCCAACGGACCCCCCGGTGAGGGTGTCGACCACCACTCGGCTCCCCCCTTTACCGCGGGCTTCTTCCCCTTTGGCGGCCCCGGCCCTGATACTGCCGACTTTGCTCAAGGAAACCCTTGGGGGCGCCGCGGCGGCCCCTGGGGTCGTCGTGCTGGGCGCCACGGTGGGCGTCACGGCTATTACCGCGACTACACCGCCAACGGGGATGGCACTCCCCAGGAGACTGGCCAGCAGGGCTCCAACAATGAGAGGGACCAGTCCTTCGAGACCATGAGGGCCGAGAGCACCGCTGCCCCCGACCCCGCCGAAGTAGCCCCAGAGGACGGCGATGATTATCATCACGGTCCTCGAGGCCGTCCCGGTCGATGCGGCCGTGGAGGCGGGCCCTTCCGCCACGGGGGTCGCCATCATGGGTCTCACCACGGTCCCCATCCCCATCACCCCCCTCCTCCCTTCGATTTTACCAGCATGATGCATGCCATGGGCTCCCACCCCATCTTCCAGAACCTCCGCAACTACATGCCCCAGCCCCAGAACGCCAATGCCAACGCCGGTGCCGACGCCGACGCCGACACCGACGCCTTCGCCCCGCCCGTCGACACCTTCAACACCCCGGCCGCCTACGTCCTGCACGTCGCGATCCCCGGCGCGCGCAAGGAAGACGTGGGCGTGACCTGGGACGCCGAGGCGCGGCAGCTGTGCATCGCGGGCGTGGTGCACCGCCCCGGCGACGAGGCCTTCCTGGCCACGCTGCAGGGCGGCGGGGAGCGCCGCGTCGGGCTGTTCGAGAGGCACGTCGCGCTGCCCGGGGACGACGAGATCGAGACGATGGACATCTCGGCGAGGATGGAGGACGGCGTGCTGGTGGTGACGGCGCCCAAGGTGCCGAGGGAGGAGAAGGAGTGGACGGAGATCCACAAGGTCGATATTGAGTAGGATGCCCCGAGTACAGGAGTTGGGTTTTGATTTTTGGGTCCGGATTTCTATAATGTTATTAGTAGATAGTTTGTTTGTTCGATAATACACCACCTCCTATTCCCTTGAACTTTCTTGACCGTCGGCTCTCCTACTAAGTTTGTGTTGCCCCGTCCCAAGACCAATGTAGATAGCTCCGTGTCCCCTCCCCCAACAACAATAATGTGCAGGTGCTCGTAGATAATTCGACGGTACGCAAACGGCCTCAGAGTGGAATATATGAATGAAATTCAAGTGCGCCTAAAGCCTATGCCAAGGGGGTATATGCTAGAATGTACTAACTAAACTAGATTGGAGGTTGTGAGACCTCATGCAGCCCAACCCAGCTAAGGATATTATGAGGGGTCAAGGATAGCTCTGAAGCCAGGCGCGGGGCATGTAATTATAATATACCAAAAAGAAAAAAAAAAGTATCGCAACGAAGAGAGAAGGGAGAAAGCGTATGCGGCGTGAAATCGTCATCATCTGTCAAAGAGGAATGCGCGCCATCATATTCCTAGCTCATTGGTGAGCTCCTCTCGCACATGGCGGCACCACTGGAGGATAGCTTTCTCAAAGACCTCCCACGCCTCGGGCCCGGTGTTGTTCACGACCCCCATGACGTCGACCACGAGCATCACCTCGAAGCGCAGCTCGGCTGCCTTGACCCAGTAGCGGAGGTTGTCCGCGCAGCGGTACGGTTTCTGCGTGTCCGTGTGGAAGGTCGGGATGGCCCCGAACCGCCTCCGGGATTTCTTGACCGCAGCGTTGTGCAGCTTGACAAGCCGCAGCCCGTTCTGCATCTCCTGGAGGAAAGGAGTGGGGGTCTCGGCGACGTCTGATACCGGCGCCCACTCGGGAAGCGGTTCCGCCTCTGGATCCATGGAGAGGAGAAACGCCCGCTCGCGAGCCATCTCCCGCCCCGTCCAGTCCCCTTCCAGCCACGTCCAGCTCGCTCGCTCGGCCTGCTCGGCAGCTTCAATCTCGGCCTCACGTCTGAGTATGTCGAGCACGCTGTCGATCCAGCTGCTGATAGTCTTGATCTCCTCATCCTTCATTCCGCCCTTGAAGTTGCGGGTAGCCATCTGCTTCAGCACCTCCATGACGCCTAGCAGGTCCATGCGGATCTGCTTTTCCGACTTGATCGAATCCAGTCGGTCTGGGAGCTCGTGCGCCGTGTAGTACATCTTGGCTGCCCTGATGGCCAGGGTCGAGACGTCGAGAATCTGCATTCCCTGCAGCTCGTACCAGCTCTGCGTGTTCTCATCCGGCATGTTTGGGAGCTGTGGTGTGTCGGGACTCTCTACAAATGTCCCCTCCTTTCGTTGCTGAACCTCCTGGAGAGCCTTGGTGGCGTCGGCAAGAGTCGTCTCCAGGTCCGCCTTGAGCTCCAGTATTGTCGGCGGCTTGGGGACAACCTTCTCCCTGTGGTGATATGTACTGACGGTTGGCGGGAGCATCCCGGGCTCTGGCGAGGCGAGGCCATCATAGTATTCGTCGTCCATATCCTCGATGGGGGACTGGGTGAGGGCTCCGGTGCCAAACGACTGAGCGCCCAGATCAGGGCTGCTCCCCATGGAAGCGTAGGAGGAGTCGACGTCGGTTCCAACAATCTTGGGGGTAGGACCAGTCGTTTCCAGGGCGGAGAGATCGAGGGTGGCAGGGTGGCGGGACTTCTTCCGGGCGAGCTGGCCGCCCTTGCCGTCGAGGAGTCCGGTGCGGGCAAAGTAGTACTGCAGATGGGCGATGCTGCCGAGGCTCATGACGCTCTCGCGAGACTTGGCGCTGGCAGCAAAGTCGGTGGCCTGGGGCCGCATGTAGCCCCTACGGCGGGTCTTGGGGTCACCATAGCCGTAGGAGACGGGGCGCGGAGGCCGTGAGCGGCTGCGGGGATGGTTGCCCGAGTCGCTACTCAGAGACATGGATGAGTCCCGGGAGGCGGCGTCTGTGGTACCGGAGGCGGACGAGGTGGCGGACAGGCAGCGCGGCAGCTCAGAGTAGGGGCCAATGGCCGGGGTGGGCAAGGTGTCGGGAGACGGGGAGCCGCATCGTGCGGGTGGTTGCTGGCGCTCGTTTGCGGTGGCCATGGGGTGCGTTCGGTTGGTCGAGGTGACGTAGAGCAGCGCCGGGTGTATCAGGATGGCCAGTCAGCCGCGAGAAGCTGTCGAGGTGCAAACGCAGCCAGGAGTTCAGAGAATGGCGTGAGAATCCAGATCGGACGTGGTATGGCAGGTAACGGGAGCGGCGCTGTCGGATCGAGCGATGGACGGGGGTGTCACTGCACTGCACTGCAGGCTTTCGGGAGAGAAAACGACGGACGGAGGCAGATGAAGGCAGATGAAGGCAGCAGACAAAGGCAGAAACAAGATCGCTGGGGAGGAAGGATGGCGAGGTAACGTATGCTTATGTGCTGTGCTCGTATGTTTCCATGTTCACATCTGGTTGTCGGGGTGAAGTTTGGTGGGATGTCGGTCCCGCAGGCCTGTAAATGTCAGGGGCGGTGGGATCCAGCTGGGAGGAGTCTGAGAGTCTGGCACACAGTGAGTGGGTGCAGGACTGCTGCAGGCACCAGGGACCTGTTCGGGAGGTTCCAGGTTGATGGTGGCCACTGGCACACTGCTGGCCAGTCAACTGTCAACCAGTGAACTTGTGAAGGCTGTGAAGCCCCAGTCGAGAGATTGCAGCACGCGTCCGATTGCGGGGAGCAACGACGCGAATGGGGGGAAGGGGGGCAAAAAAGACCGAATCAATAGGTAGTAAGTAGTATTGAGAGGGTGTTCGTGCAGGTGGAAGAAGCGTGAGGCGGCGGATGCAGGTTGGCCGTCACATCTTTTTTAAATGGTAATAACCTGTCAGGGCGAGTCTCCTGTCTCAGCCTCATCCCAATCCCGTCGTCTCTGTGGCATAGGCAAGTACAAGTACGAGTACTCGTAGGTAGTCTGTCCCAATACCGTCCTGATGATCTGCTCCGATCATGGCCAAGCACCAAAGCACTGACTGTGGTCGGTTCAGCAGCGATGGACAGTCCTCAGGCTCCGAGTCTCTGACGGACTGACTGACAGGACTGACAGACCCAACCCAAGGGACTTCCCGGCGGCCCCTTGTTCGGATCCGCCGCTAGCCGTGGACCAAGCTCAAACAGGCCATGTCTGGTTGATTGATTGCCAACGGCATTACTCCGTCCTTTGGTTGGTTTTGGCCAAGTGAGCCGGTGAAGTCATCCATCTCATCCCATGCCCGCCCAGTCGACCGATGAATAGTCTCCCTTCTCATGATATCTCATCCGAAGTGACGAACAGCGTAATCTGGATGGCGGCCATGATGATCCAGGCCAAGTCTTGACAAGGCGGCTCCTGAGAGCCCTGGAGAAGTCCTGGGCTCCTCGTTTCCAAGATGAGTCCCCGGGGGCCGGGGGTAGCACCCTGTGACTGGGGAGTGGATATGGCTTAATTACGGGTTGGTCGTCGACTCGTCGCCACAAGAAATGAGGATAGGTCGAGGCAGACTGTGCTCCAGGGCTTCGGGTCGTCATCACCCACAGGCGAATTGCGGTTGTTGCTCAGTTGTTGCTCAGCGACAAACGGGGGGGAGGCACTTTGAGGGCGAGGCTCGGAGAGACGCTGGATGTACTCGTAGGACGGGCAGGAGCAGGCGGGCAACGGATACACCGAACAAACAGACAGGCTAACAAACGAACAGCACGTCGATGGGGCAAGAAATTGATAGCATAACAGCAGCAGATATTTGAATTGAAATGCTGCACAGCGATGACGGGGAGTCTGGGAGGCAGTGAAGAGTCTGACTCCAAGGGCGAGGGTTGGGAGAACTGAGTTCAGTCATGATCCATTCCAGCCCATCCATCCACATCGTCAATTGCCATTTCGCCTCTCCTTAGGGCCCTTCCTCTTCAACCTCTCCTTCCCTCCACTGATCCTTCCCTCCCTTACTTTGGCGTCCCCTTTGGTGCAGCGTGTCTCTCGTCTCAGCGTGTCTCATCGCCTTCGCTTCTTTCATTCATTTTCCACTCATTTTCCACTCATTTTTTCCTGTCTCTTATTCCACCTCCTCCTTAGTCCTTACTTCTTACCTTCTCATCCGATCCTCTCGCCCGCCGGTCCAGCGCCTCTCTCTGCCGGGCCGCTGCTTTGTACGTGTTAAAAAAGGGAGAGAGGGAGAGGGACAGACAGAAAAAAACAGCAGACGAGCATTGACCGACGCGCCCCGACGTCTCACCATGAGCGACACCTCCTGTGCTTGCCTGGACAGCGACTCTTCTTGAGCTACGGCTACGGAACCCACGGAGGGAGCCACTTGGGCGCGACACGCCGTTGCAGTTTTGTGCGTGCCCATTATCCATACTGTCCGCTTCGATCCATCCAACACGGCATTCATCAAGCCCGACCCAGGCCTGACGACTGGAGGACTGAAGGACCGTCGTCGACGACGCAACACTGGCTACGATTGTGGCGACAACTCATCGTCCGCGCGCGTCGCGCACTGCTGCTATAATAACCAGACCCAAAACTCCAAAGCGCAACCCACCACCAGCCCACCACCCTGCTCCCCCCGACTTTCCTATCAGGGCATCCAAGACTCCAAACAGCCATCCACCAGAGGAGACACCTTGTCAATTTGCCCCGACTCCCCGACTCCCCGACTCCCACTGCTCTCCTCTCCCACTCCAACCGAACGTGTGGGATCCAACGGAGGCCGTTGCGAGTGTTTCACCTTCAGTGGCGCCCCACCTGTCCAGGGGCCCATCAGCGGGTTAAATGACCACCAGCCAGCACCACGCCAGCCCCTTTGCTGCTGCTGAGCCCGCTGCCGCTGCCGCTGCCGACACTGCTACGGCTCCCCAAGATGGTGTTCTTGCACCTGCCGACAGTGGTCTGATCAGTGGCACTTTCACCACCGTCAGCGCAGACACTGAACTCCAGCAGCAGCAGCACCACCACCAATCCCAGCCCTCCACGGCAGACCTCCAACAGCAGCAGCATGGTGGTGCCCTTCCCGCTGACGACCTCTTGACCTTCGCCGACGTCTCGAGCGACATTTCACACCTGCCATTCGACTCAGGTCGACGCCAGAGCAACAACTCCGACTCCTCCAGCCGTCCCGTGTCTCGCTCATCTTCCTCTTCGCGCCATCAGCCACAACCGCCAGCCTCGGCCGTCCGCAAGACCTCCCCTGGGCTCGCCGCGCGACTCAAAGCCCTTGGTTTCGGTGCCACCAGAAAGTCCGTGGCCCCCACGACACCGCCGCTTCACGACCGCATCGGCCGCCTCGACGAAGACCAGCTACGCCAGCTCGACGAGAAGCACCAGGCTGCCTCCTTCGGCCCCGTCATCATAAGGCGCGGCCGCCCTTGGAAGGGCCCCGGTGCCATTTCCCCTTCCCGCAGATCCGACCGCCTTCAGCCCCCCTCGGCCGATTCACTCACCATCGTCGTCGATCCTCCTCAATCTCCCGCTTCCACCTCTCCGCGGTCTCCGCGGTCTCCGCTGTCTCCGCCGTCTCCGCCGTCCGACGCGGATCGCGACCCGCGCCCACGGCTGCCCGAGATCAGCACATCAGAGCCGCTGGCTATGGACACACAAAAGTACCGTCTGCCCGACCACACCAATGGCAACGGCACCAAGGCCATCCCCGAAACTCGTCGCGAGCACGTTGAGCGCGTTACCCAGCCTCCCACCACCACCCCCACCGACGACGATGTAGACGCACCTCCACCCCCACCACCCAAGCAGACGCCGCCCGCTGTCACTTCCCCAACTACCGCCGACTCGGGTGATTATGTTCCTGGGTTGGGCTCATATTTCACACCGGGCCACAATCGCCCAGGCTCCATCTACACTCTGTCGCGCGCCTCCTTTGCCGACCAGCTCGCCCAGTTGACATACCTCCAGCTGCCGGACGCCGAATCCCTTTCGAGCAAGGTCTCCGCCATCCCGACCGCCCAACTAGCCTCCAAGGCTCTCATCAATGCCGCCGAGCAGATCAAGAGCTGGATTGCCAAGGCCTCCGAAGTCATCTCGGGTCTCGACAGTGATGATGACGTGGAGTGGTCTGCCGCAGGTGGGAGGGAGGGTCTAGCCGAGGTGGAGAGTGCAATTGTCCGCTTCGAAGAGCTGATCAACGTCTACGTGAGCGCCATCGAGCAGTTGCAGTCTCGGAGCGACATCGCCAGCGTCTCCACTGATGATTTGACCCGAGCCGTAACCCAGATGGAGGCCATCGTCCATGAATGGGCCAAGATTCGCAACACCCTCCAGAACGTCCGTGGGCAAGTCGAGATTGCCATGGAATGGGAAGAGCTCTGGAATAATGTTCTGGGCGATATCCAGGGAGAGATGGACGAGCTCGCCCGCCTCGTCTTTGAAATGGAGGAGCGGCGGCACAAGAGCATCGCCGCGGCTGCCAGTGGTGATAGCGTCGACATTGGCGACCTCGAGACCATTGTCGAGGATACTCCGCCGGCCCAGGCCTCTCGACTCCAGGCACATAGTCGGCTCAGCATACCAACTTTTCCCATGAGCCCCAGCTCACCCGGCACGCCCAGCCTCTCCCAGGACGACTCGAGTTTGCTCGCCCTGTTCGCTCGGATGCAGCCCTTGAGAGCGTCTCTCGATTTCCTACCCATGCGACTGTCCGTCTTCGCAGCGAGAGCCGAGCCGTCCTTCCCGACAG
Organism: Amphichorda felina; assembly: GCF_050947745.1. Taxonomy (NCBI): domain Eukaryota; kingdom Fungi; phylum Ascomycota; class Sordariomycetes; order Hypocreales; family Bionectriaceae; genus Amphichorda; species Amphichorda felina. The sequence continues at coordinate 3,241,586 of NW_028145049.1, forward strand.
CATGCGAGGAGTTGGAGATGCGGCGTGCGGGGCTGGACGCCAGCTACAAGAAGCTCGAAAAGGATGCCGAATCGCTACGCAAAGAACTGGGCGAGGATCGCTGGGTCATTGTATTCCGGGGTGCCGGTCGGCAAGCCCAGAAGATGCACGAGTCGGTCGAGCGATCGCTTTTCAAGCTCAGGGAGGCCATCGATGCCGGCTTGCACCAGGCAAACCCGCCTGGCTTGACCAAGAAGATGGAAAGTTATGAGGCCAAAAAGACACACTACGGGCCAGCCATCGAGCGCGTCTTGTCCATAATCGACAAGGGTGTCAAGGATCGCCTCACAGTCAACGGCGAGATTCTACGCCTCCACACCGACTTGGAGGCTAGGTGGGCGTCTCTCAAAGAACAGACCAGAGAGATGGATGCCACGGTTGAGGAAATACAGGTGGACATGAGGAGCCAGCAGCTGAGGGATTCCGTCTCCAGCATGCTCTCCAACGACCGATCGACAGTCGGCAGCGGCCACGAAACCCCAGGCAGCTCGCCGCCATCGTCCGTGATAATGTCTGGCCTCGGCATCGAGCCCTATACCCCAGGACCGCATCGGCCAAAGACCCGGTCATCCAGCACCCACAGCAATGTCCCCTCCAACCGCCGGCACTCCTCCCTTCCCGCTCCTACCGGCTCCGCCTCCAAGAGGACCGGCGCTTCTCGCCTATCGGTAGTCCCCGGCTCGTCCGGTACAACTCCCGTCCCTCCAAGCAGAATCCAGCGCCCCGGGTCTACATTGGGCCACCGGCCCAGGTGGAACGGGTCCACGAACACGTCGGGCATCGACACTGGGCACAACTTCAAGCCCCTTAGTCTCACAACGCCCAGCCCGTACACGAAGGGATCCCCGCTAAACCAGCGGGCCACCTCATCTACCACGCCGGGTTCAGCAAGTGGGTCGAAACTCCCAACGTTCCGCAGCCCAAGTGCTAGGGCGACCTCAGAGTCCCCGCGAATCGAAGAGACCCCTACTAGGACTGGGCACTCTCGGTTGTCGTTCCGTGAGCGTCTTGCTTCGCCAAACACGCAGACCCAGCCCTTGCACAAACCGCGCCTATCCGTCCAAAACTCGGCACCCCCGGCCTCGGGTTACCGCCGAGCCTCTTTCCAGCCACCGAGAGCCGCCTCTGCGATGGAGGTGGCGCAGGTCAGCCGGCCAGCGAGCTCGCTTGCCTCCAACTCGCGGAGGAGTAGTGTTATGCCACAGCCCAGAGCCAGGAGGGATGCCAGCACCGGCCGGTCGAGCAGTCCACAGGCCCTAACAGCATCTCGCCTTGCTATGCGCAGAGCGGACGCCCAAGCCAAGGACAAGCGACCAGCATGGAGAGCGTAACGTGGCCACCATAGCCCATTAGTCTTCTTCAGCACGATACCATATATTTACAGTTTTTTAACTCTAGGGGTACTCGTTTTTCTGCCACACATTCCACGAGTACCCCCCCTCATCCAGCTCCTATTCCCTCGATCCTCGACGCAGACGACGAGATTCTGATTACTGTTCAACGACGTCCGGAGAGCCTGGCGCATCAACCCCTTTTCAGGAACAATGGATTTCTGCGTTTCACAGCATGGCGTCCGGATGCGGCGCGACCTCTTTCTCTGTTTCCAAACCTCGACGGGCGGGGGCTTCTTTTTATCCCAACGCAACCATCAAGGAAGAGACAAAAATCTGCCTCATTCTCTGTTTATAATTCATTTCTTGTTTAGCGGGCAACACCTTGCCTCGCTGCCATGCGCTGACAATCTCTTCCCTGCCTTTTTTATCTCTCATGTACACGCGGATCTCGAGAACTGTGTCTAGGTGCTTATGGGCATACCCAGGTCGGACAGCAACGGCTCGGAGGAAGGATTTGGGCGAACAAAGGTCTTTTGCGTGGAGCACGTGTTTCACCTCACATATACCCATGAGCTGCTACGTAGTTAATTCAAGGAGATGATGAACAGAACTGGTCCGTCGCGTTGAGAAGTAGTTGGGTTTGAATTTCTTTATCCGTGACGCTCCGCCTTAACACCTCGTCCCATCCCATGCAAGACATAACAATTCATTTAGACTCCCCCATACGCCGTCTACCATGATGATACCCCCCTTCATGACGAATGTAGAATGCAAGCTATAACAGCCAGATCCCCCGTTCTTCTTCGTTCAAAGACACAAACACCAGCGCCATATTTCCGTTCATTGGCTCGCTCATTGCAACATAAACTTGTGCTCACAGGGGCATCAGCCCAATCCCACCGCCCGTCTTCCTGACTATCTTGCCATCCCTCTTGGGGCCAGAGCTGGACGGCCGCGACACCGCCGAGGAGCCACTAGCTTTCCTCGCGCCGCCGCCGCTGCTACCGCCTCCGGCGGCACTCTTGCGTTTGAACCCGCTGCCACCCGCCTTCTTGGGCCACCGCTTACCGCCACCAGACCATTTCTTGCCACCCCCCTTGGAGTAGGACGACTTGGGTCTGCTCCCGCCAGAGCCGGGTTGGTTCTCGAAGAACGAGAGCTGCTGAAGTCTGTCGTGGAAGGCTTGGACCTCTGGCCGCGTCGCCGGATTAAAATAGTGAGAATCCTCTGCGTCCTCCTCTTCATCATCATCATCCATCTCGCCGTCAGAGCTGATCAGATCTACTATTTCCTGATCTCGATTAGACGTCGACGCCTCAGCATTAGGGCCCATCATCTCTTTGTACATGGTGTGGGACCTCCGCAGTATGGCGAGCATCTTGGGGCCATGCTCCCTAACCTTGTCGAGGTCGATGCCAGGTATCCGACTCATCTGATCAAGCGATGTGGTCCAGTGAATTGCCATCTCTCTAAAGTCTTTTTCCGTAAACAGCGGGCGCCTCAGCTCCTTTTTGTTTCGGATCTGCTCCTCCAGCTTCTGGGCTTCCTGGACAAAGTTGTATACCATGTCTTGGTGAAGCTCGGGAAGGTCTTCCATTCGCGTATCGGTAGGAATTGGTGGTCCAGTCCTTCTCGAGGCTGCTTTCGAGGCTGGTTGCGAGGGCTTCGCTGGCCGGTGTCGTGGAAGTGGTTCGAATGCTTCTTCCTCATCCTCTACCCTATCCTCGACGTAGTCATCATCAACCACAAAACCATCGTTGGCGTAACCATTAGTCGTCATCGCAAAGTCCTCCTCATCGCTCTCAACAACCCCGCGGCGGCCTCTGTGTCTCTCAACCGGAGAAGACACGTATGTTGACTGCACAGCGGGAGTTTCTTTCTCTTTGCCCTTCTTGGTGGCCTTTTTGGCCTTGGATTTGGCTTTGGGTTTCTTGGCCTCATCATCCACCTGGATGGTCAACATGAGCTTTCGATTACCAAGGAGGAAATCTCTCGCGAACGGTCCCATCTGTAGATACTGGATCGCAACGCCATGTCTGCTGGGTACGTTGTACTCGCCGAGAGCCTTCTCAGCTAGGAGCTTGTCGATGACCCGGACCACCTCATGCTTCTTCATGCCTTTCGCCGAACCGTACCATTGGTCAGAACGCGGCTGTTCGTGATCTGGGTACTTTTTACCGAGCAGGATATCGGTGCACTGATTAGGTGTCAACTTCCTCTGATTTTGGACGACTTGCAGCGCGGCGACCGCGTTGGTCGAGAAGTCCTGTTCCTCGAACACAAGGGCAGCCCTGCAATTGTCGCAGGATTTCTGGCACTGGGCTGCTTGAAAGTCCTCGCCAAAGTATCGAAGGATCTCTGTTCGGCGACAATCAGCCCTGTTGTCACAAAACGCCGTGACTCGGTTCAGCATCGCCATCTGTCTTTCCTTTTGCTCTTCGCTTCCCTCACCGTCCTGAATCAGCCTCTTCAAGACCCTTATGTCTCCTTTGCCGTAGAACAGGATGCAGTCCGATGGTTTACCGTCTCGCCCAGCTCGTCCAGTCTCTTGATAGTAGCCCTCAAGGCTTTTAGGAATTCCGTGATGGAACACAAACCTCACATCTGGCTTGTCAATGCCCATACCGAAGGCAATGGTTGCCACAACCACTTTGGTCTCGCCCCGCTGCCATGAAGTCTGAACTGCAACTTTTATCGCAGGATCAATACCAGCATGGTAGTGGCTCGCAGTAATCCCGTGCTCCGATAATTTCTTTGCGACCTCTTCGGATTGCTTCCTAGAGATGGTATATATTATGCCGCTCAGCCCGCGGTAATTTGACTTGATGAGGGATGCGATGTTCTCGACGCAGTTGGCATTGGTCCCCTTGGCACGCACTTCGTAATACAAGTTCGGCCGGTTGAAGCTCTGGGAGAAAACCTTGCAACGGGATAATCCCAGGTTATGTTTGATGTCAACAATGACGTTCTGTGTTGCCGTGGCTGTCAGAGCCATTACAGGAACTTCCGGGAACTTCATACGGACTTGACCAATGGTCTTGTAGTCAGGCCGGAAGTCATGTCCCCATTGACTGACACAATGCGCTTCGTCGATGACAAGGCGGGCAAACTTGCCTTTTCGATAGAGCGTCTCCATGGCGTTACTGAACTGTGAACTTTTGCTAACCATCTCCGGCGTGACATAGAGAAGTTCCACAAAGTTTTCAGGGCTTCGTTCGTTGAAGTTGCTCATGATCTGTCTCTTGTAGTCTGCAGAACACTCGCTGTTGAACGCCACCGCCTGGATACCAAGAGCCTGCATGTGGTCGACTTGGTCTTGCATGAGACTGAGAAGGGGAGAGACAACAATCGTCATTCCCCTCGTTTTTCCAGTCTTCACAACTGCGGGAAGTTGGTAGCATAGGGATTTGCCTCCCCCTGTTGGCATCAGCACGAAGGCGTCTTCACCAGCCAATGTGGCGTTGATAGCCTCGAGTTGGTTGGGGCGGAATCCCTTCATTCGAAAGCGGTCTTTGAGCTTCTTCTGCACCTCTGGTGACCATGGATGTACCATTAGCTCTGGTGGAATTGATGCTCGAGGTAAGGACGTCGCGGGCTGTGGCTTCTTTGCGGACCCCTTTGTTTTTGGCGCAGCCCCTGCATTGCCTGAGATTTCCGAGAACATTTGCCGGTTTGATTGCGGCACATTGGCGGCGAAATTACGCATGTCGTAGTCTTGTGCAAGAGCTAGCATATCGGCATCGTCGCTGAAGTCGCTAAACTCATCGCCTGCGCGATCTGTCCGCGCTCTGTGAGGGGTGTTTCGCGGAAGCTGCTGGGGCATCTTTCTGGCTGACCTCAACTGCGGATAAATGTCGACATCTTCGATATCCGAAAAAAAGTCCTCGGGCATGTCAATGTCAGGTCCTGCGTTTGGCAGATCCCCTGGATCCTGGCCTGCAAGAGGCTGTATATGGCTTGGAGTCTTTGCGATGGGTCGGGACTGTCTTGCAAAAGGCACATCCATCATATCATAGTTCTCCTGCGACAATACCCCTCTAGGCAGATCGGTCCTTGACGCAGAAATCGGCTGGTTCCAAAGTTGTCTTTGTGCTGGAATCTGAGTTTGGTGGACAACATCAGCTACATGTTCCCTATGGGATGAACTTGTCGCCGGACTTTGAGCCATGTTGACACTGAACCGGCTCAATGTCTGAGTATCCGGCACAATAACATCTCTAGTTGTTGAGGTAGGGGCCAAAGGCTCCGATGGTTCGACAAAGCTCCGCTCATCGATTCCAGCCTCGGGGAGGACTTGGAGCAGAGATTCTTCCATTTCTTGGATCTCGTCGGTAAGCCCGTCCAGTCGAGATTCGTCCTCGTCCGTATCAAGGCCTTCAGCGTAAGACTGTGCGACTTGCTTCGCCAGTACCTCTCGTTGATCACACAGTTTTCTGTAAGATTCTATTGGATCGTAAAGCTCCTTGAGACACCTCTGTTGCTTCAACAATCGCTCCTTGGCAGATTTGATCTCGGCACGTCTTTCCTTTGGGGCGCGTTCATTGATCGCCTGCCTGAAACTCTGGCCATTTTGCAATATCTGACGCTCCAGAGATTCAAATTTTGACTTCAAAGCGTCTGGGTCTGTTGCCAAGTGTGCTAGTAACTTGAGCTTCTGATCAGAGACTGGTAGGGAGATGTTGTCCTGATCGGTGTAAGATGGATGAGAGCAACTAGTAGATGCGGTTGCGGTTTGATCGTTTGGCGGTGCGGTTGCAATAGGAAGGCTTGGTAGTGCTGGCGTCGATGACGGCGTAGATCTCGTCTTAGACGAATTCGCAGCGGCTCGTAGATGCGCTGGTTCCCACTCGAAGTCTATCCCTGGGCCTGGATCTTCGGGTAAAATTGCCGAGGTGTTTTGCGAAGGCGGTGTAACAAAGTCGTCGTCAGAGTCAGGAATGACCATATCGTCTCCAAAGCCCCCAAACTCTTCAGTAGCAAGGCGAGATTCCTGTTCCGGGATCCCGTCGAGAGAGGATTTTCGCTTGGCAGTGCGACCCCCCGCACTACGCGGCGGCGTTGCTCTTACAGGACTTTGTTCCACAAGGGTCTCGGCCTTTCGACTCGCTTTTTTCCTCAAAGGCGAGGAGCGATCCGGACCATTCGTTGGACTCTTCAGACGTTTCGCCGTGCCTCGGCCGGCCACTGAGCTCCGAATAGCCTCGCGTTGATTTGCAGTGGACTTCCTTCCGGGTGTCAATGGAGGTGGCTTCGTTCCCAAGAGCTGATATACATCCGGGAATTCAGCTTCTTCGTCGCTAGAGGCTTCTTTGCTGATGTCGCTGCTCTTTCTCTTTTTCCCGCTCCGTTGCACAGGCTCCGGTCGAAATGCGTCGTCCTCACGCCAGACCTTCACATCGTTGCCGAACTGAAAAGAATCGGAAGAAGGATCATTATCGGTTGCCAAATCCATGCAATCCCAATCGTTGCCGTCAAAATCTGGAAATTCGGAAGAAAGGCTCGGTAGAGGAGATCGCCGCGGTACGCGGGCTTTTGATGGTGACTCATGATGATCTCTCCGTTTAGAACTCGAAACGTCTGCAGGAAAAGAGGTTCAGCAAAAGAAGGAGAAGAAAAAGCAGCAGCTTGTGAGACCCTAACTACATACCCATGAGGACGCCAGGTTCTCTGGCACGCGTTGATGGCCTCGGTTCCGTAGTGGGCGCCGGTGTGGGAAGTTGGTCCAGTCTCGAAACTAGCGAGGGCTTCTTGGACTTGGAGGTCGAGGTCAACCGACCCATATTCCAGTCGTCAAAGGCCGCCTCGGCAATATCCTCCAGAGCATTCCCCGCCTCGATCAATCCATTGGTGTTTCTCGATGCCACGTCCCGGGGTTTGAAATCGGTATTCGAGGTCGCAAATGAAGCTGAACGCGTCTGGGAGTCGTTAAGGAAGCCCCTAGACTGTGATTGGGATTCCCCAAGGGATAAAGGGTCGCTGTTGCTCGGAAAGACGGGAGTCGTGGGTTTCGAGAGGGACGCGTTGCGCAACAACCAGGTCAGGTGGTCGGCAAGGTTGTTCCGCGTCATGAAGCCGGCGTAGAAGTGCCGGGCAGTCTCTCAGTGAGTATGACGGCCGACATTTGAAATCCTGGACTCAATCATAAATTGGGAGAACCCGTGAAGTCGCTGATGTTGTTCACGCTGGTGCCCATCAAATGGCGGAGTGCACGATGCCCACCGCACCTGCCCGCGTCGCGCGTGTGTTAGTCAGCGAGATGCGTGGCCACGTGATTTCTCAACCACCGACAGGCGGCAACCGCCACCCGCGATACCTCCCCGTATTCCAAGGGAGGAGCAAGGACATCGATGGCCCAGGGTCAGCAAAATTATCACCGGTCATCTGAATATGATTTTTCCACTCTCGTCTTGAAGTCGTCTAATTTGATCCCATGGTCCCCGCGACAACAAGTGCCCTCTCTTTCTCTTCCCGGACCTTCGAACAGATACCTAGACTCAGCCGCTAAAGGTAATACCTACGACGGATGCAGGCCCGGGAGTCGGGCGGCGGTTGGGGCATTTTGGGGGTAGTGAGGGGCCAAATTCCCTTCGATTTCAGGGTCCGGGAGCCGTACCGCACGGGGATCCACCCGGCCGTAAACGGTTCTCTCCCGCAGCCTGATTGGTGCAGGAGGTTCGACGGGTGTGGCGGAGGCTCAAGGGGACTGGAATCGGAGAGTCGGCGACCCTACCTATGAGTCTATGACGGAGCTAGCCAAACCTTGCTGCCTTCTACGGTCAAAGTTTGCGGAGGGACGGGAATATTGTAACCCAAATTTTCAATTCCGATCATTACTACGTAGGTTCCTCCGAGCACCACCGGCTCGTCGGTTCCCTAGACGGAAGGCGCTGGTCTCACTTTGATGTTGCCACCCATCTACCTTACCCTATACCAAGTGCATGCACACATTCAGCAACAGTCTGGGGACAATTTTGATTCAAGTAAAACATTATAATCATGATATGACTTTCTTTATTGCTCTGATTGTCCTGTAGCATTGGTTTTTAGATGCGGGACGGTTTTAGGGGAACATGTAGGCCGTGGCGAGAGGATGTACCGTCTCAGTGCTTAATCTCATCGGTCAAGCCCGGTCCGAACGGGGGGCAAGTCTCTTGACTACGGATCTCGGGGTCACTGACAAAGCTTTCATGGAAACTATAATAACTGGCGATGCCTTACTATCTCGCCCCACGTGGGCTTCATCGTCAGTCTTAAACCTTGTCCATACACTCTGGGTTGTCAATGCATCAGTCAAATCTGAACTACCCATACCCACATGACGATGACCAACAAGACCGAAGTCGATCATGAGTCCGATAGCCAGGCTCAGAACTCCTGTTCCAGGAAGCCATCTGCCATCAGATACCTTACCCAAGACATTCGCCCATCGCTTTTTGCCGAACTGCAACTAGTGTTACTTACTTTCTGCACAGGAATCCAAGGCAAGCCGATACCCTTCCTCCCCTCTGTCCGTGAGGGAAGCTAATCTTGCGCATTGTAGATGCGACAACATTCCACGAATACCACTGTTTTGCGTCGAACCAGACAGGTAACACTGTCTTCCTGTGTGTGGCGCTCGTCCTGCCGCATCTCAACGGCGAGGACTTCATCACAGCAAATATCGGCATAGCACTTGGGCTGTTTCTCGGAGGCGGGTTCTTGACGGGCCAGCTAAGCCACAGGATAGGGCCGAGGAAGAGATGGTGGCTCATGCTCTGCAATCTGATACAGTCCGGACTTGTTTTTGGGGCCGCCGCCATCCAGTACCGGTACGGCATCCAGGTAGAGGGTTCTAAAACACTCGGCGTGGTGGGGATGCTGGCCCTCGCAGCCGGGAGCCAAGTTGTGCAGTCACGCAGCCTGGCCATGTCCGAGATCAGCACGGCCATGGCGACAGCGGCCTGGATGGACTTGATGATCGATCCGAAGGTGCTAGCCCTCAAGAACAGGCCTCGTACGCGCCGGATGGCGTTCCTCGTCGCGCTGGTTCTCGGGGCCCTCGTGGGCGCTTTCATATACCGGGAGGCCGGCTCTGCGGCTGCCATTATTGTCTCGGGAGCTGGGAAGCTCCTGGTGACTATCATGTACCTCTTCGCAGGAGCTGAAGAGAAGTCCAGTGAGGACCCTGAGGCATGAGAGGTAGAGTAGGCCGAGACGGGTGTAGGCTGTAGAACCTTGATAGATACTTATTTAATGAAGCGTTATGAGATCCTTCCATCCGTGGACAATGAACCCATGTTTGTGGCGAGAATGGATTTCCTCCGCTGTCGACAATGGTTGTCCATCTCCTGGGTTGGAGCCTGTTTGCCTGTAAAACATATCAGGCTGGTGTGGCGAGGGCCGTGTGGTGAGGGCCGTGTGGTGAGGAGCTGGGCCAAGGAAGCGCGTCAAAGTTCACAAGGACCGTGAGGGTGGATATGTTGCCTGGCCTGGTCATGATGGTGCGAGGTTGGCGTTGTTCAGTACGAGGCACTAGTCGTAACTGCTTAATTAGTAGCACCGGCAGCCAAGCCCCAATAGCCCCCCAGGCCATGCATTTGGTAGGCACCAATGGCCCCTGCACCTGCTCCACGTCGCGCGCCAGATCACGGGCTTTCGCGTTGAGGAAGGAACGGCCCCGCGAGCTCCAGGCAGCACACCCCTCCACCCTCCAAAATCCCCCCAAACTCCCCCTAAACCCCCCGCTTCATCGCATCATCGCGCCCCTCAGCTCGTCGAGCTACTGGCCATTGTGGCTCCACGCTCCCCAACTGCCACATCCCTGGCGGTGAGAGGCTGAATGTCGCTTGACAGCTGCACACCGATCATCCACCAGTCCACCACCATGAGGAGCCGCCAGACCCGTCGTGCCTGGCGTCTGGGCCCTGGCGCCTGGGCGGATGGTTGAAAGACGAACCCTGCACCCAACGAATATGGGCCAGCTTCCCAGAGCTGACATGATTATAAGAGGGCCATCCTCCCTCGGACCAATTGCTTCGATACTCCCACTTAGCATTCCCATCTCATCACCTCCTGTCACCTCTCTTCATCATCATCATCATCGCTAGCCTGTCTTCTCTCCCTCCAGCCTCGGATAATTCATTTCTGCTCTGTACTCGTACCCATCGCACCACTACTGTTCTCATCCCGCACCACTGGATACCAGGATGGATACCAACATGGATACCAACATGGATACCAACATGGCCATGCCTGACCTCCCTGACCTCCCAGTTCCCCATGAAGAGCTGCCCAAGTACATCTCCGAGCACCCAGACAAGTCTGTCGTCGACATCTTGGGGCCGTACCGACGATACGAGTCCCAGCTCCGCACCGTCTACGCTCAGGATCGCCAGAACCCCATTCTCGAGGACCCCTACCTCAATGTGGTCCCTCTGTTCAACGAGAATACCCACCATATCACGACTCGTGCTAGAGACTTGACTGCCGAGTCCGAGGAGGAAAAGTCCAAGTATATCATGGCCCTTCCAGAAGATAAGCGCCGCCCCCATGGCTCTCCGGCCACCGTGGGGAGCCTCACCGAGTTCCAGAAGAACTTCGCTGTCTTTTCTGAGTCCTCTATGGCCGACATGGACTGGAGCAATGTCGTGGCTGCTGGCTCTTCCGTCGTTAACTGCCTCCTCCCCGTTCCCAAGGAGTTCAACACCACCAAGCGCAAGCTTCGCGAGTACTACCACGAGAAGTTCTGCCCAGCATCGGATGTGGATCTGTTCCTCTACGGCTTGACCCACGACCAGGCCTTGGAGAAAATCAAGCAGATCGAACGGGCTGTTCGTGATGCTCTGCTGAGCGAGGTCACGGTGGTGCGTACCAAGTATGCCATCACCATTGCCAGCCACTACCCCGTTCGTCACGTTCAGGTATGAAGGAAAAATGAATCCCCGGAAATTCCCTCGTTGACATTTTCCTGTCCAGATTGTTCTGCGAGTGTACAAATCTGTTAGCGAGATTCTCACTGGCTTCGACATCGACGCTGCGGGCGGCGCTTATGATGGCAAGCAAGTCTACGTGACTCCCCGCGCACTTGGAAGCTTCATCACACAGATCAACCAAATAGATCTCACCCGGCGCAGTCCTTCTTATGAGAATCGTCTGTCTAAGTACTCTCATCGGAACTTCGAGATCTATTGGCCTGACCTTGACCGCTCGCGCGTCGATCCTACCATCTATGAGAGAAGCTTCCAGCGGACTCTGGGTCTTGCCCGTCTCCTTGTCCTTGAGCGGCTTCCGACCAACTCGGCTCGAGATGCCTATCTCAACAAGAGACGCCAGGAGCGCGGAAGACCCTCCGTCTACCGCCATCGCCACTTCCTGGGGGGCAATATCAAGGATTTCCATGAGGATGAAGTCGCGGACTGGCTTTCCGAAGAAGAAGTGAGCAACTACCACACATTCACGGTTCCCTATGGCAAGCAATTCCACGCCAAGCGCATAGAGAAGCTTTGCTACACCCGGGACTTGCTTCTGAATGCCGAGTGGAACCAGTCAAAGGAGCGTGAAGTGTACCTCCACCGCCACCCAGCTTTCTTCGGCCGTGTGGAGGATGTTATCGAAGATTGCTGTGGCACATGCCCTAAACCCCATACAGATGAGGAAAGGAAAGTCGCAGAGAAGGAGGGCGAGATCTACATCTCTGGAAAGGTCTCGTTCCTCATTGATGATCCTGGGCGACAACAGATCGGATCCTTCAACCCTTTGACAGAGAAAGATTGGACAGACATGGCTTATGTGGGCAACACTGCTCGGCTCTGCCAGTCGATTGTCGATGGAGATGTTGACGACGTTCTCAACTGGCTCTCCCAACCTGAGGCAGATCCGAACACCCGAGACTACACTGGCCGAGCTCCTCTTCATCTGGCCGTCATGGCGTCGACACCAGAAGTGGTCAAGTGTCTTGTTGACCACGGTGCTCGGTTGACTGCCCGCCTTGCTGACGGCAGAACAGCTCTTCACTTGGCTGCCTCCCGAGGCAACAACGACATGATCAGGACTCTCATGGAGAAGAGCATCGAGAACGAGGAGGCTGAAGAAGAGCGTAGGGACAAGCGCCGACAGGCCGCCAAGTCGGAGAGGGGAGCCAAGCCAAGCCAGGATTCGATGGAAACCGACGACTCTGGAGAGGATTCTGAAGAGGACTCCGACGAGGAAATGGTTGAATACGAGAAGAGCGAGACGGATGCGCACTCTGCTACCACTGGGTCCTTCATCAAGATTAAGAAGGATCCCGAGGACCAGGACGACGACATCGTGCCACAAGAATCGGAAGACGAGCCGGATTACTATCAGATTGACGTTCTCGCATGGGATGTACCCTGCTCACCGCTGCACCTTGCCATTGTGGGTGGTTATGAGGACACCGTCAAACTCCTCTGCGACGTGAGTCCCCTGACCACATGTACCTTGATCACTACTGACATGTCCCTTTAGTATGGAGCAGACTCCATTCTCCCTGTCAAATTTCTGAACAACGACTCAGACGACACAGCTGCTATTTTGACTCTCACGCTTGCCCTGTCACTACCTCCTCACCAAGCCAAGTCCATGGCCCGACTTCTGTTCAACCTTGGTGCCATCTCGTCTCAGGCTGACCAGGGCGGTACTACGGCCTTTCAAAGATATATTGACAGCGGTAGGATGGATATGATCGACACGGCCTTGGAGCATGACAAGACTGGTGTGAAAACAGCCATCAACCACATCCTTTGCAGTGGCAGCCCCTACAACCCGGAACAAATGTCATCCCTTCACCTGGCCATTCAGCAGCGCAATCCTATCCTAGTCCTCAAGCTTTTGGAGGCCGGTGCATCCCCCGAAATCGACTTTGAGACGTGGCTCAAATCCGTTAAATTTTCGCCCCTCATATCGAATCGCCTAGGAGATCTGGAACAGAACAAGGCCACGTTCAACAAGATGGAGCAACCTCTGGTCACGGCAGTCCGGTGGGGCGAGGTGGCTGTGGCTCTCAAACTCCTCGAGGAAGGAGCCGATCCCAATTACCTAACTCCTCGATCTCACAGCCTGTTTGCTGACCAATATACTCGACGATACACCAAAGGCATGTCAGTTCTCGACCTAGTGCAGGGCTCTATCAGCCAGATTAAGCGCAACCTGAGCGCTAAGAAGAGCCCTCCCGGGAAGCCCGAGAAGACCCCCGGCCTCGATGAATATCCGGAAAAATTCACACCTGGAACCTACCGTCATGCGGTTGTGTCTCGGGCCGTGAAGGATCTTCAGGGCGCATTTGAAGATCAGGTGAAGAGATATCAGAAGGCCCTCGAGCGCAAAGTTGAGTTTGATGGAGAGGATGAGAAGAGACGGATGCTCGGGGAGCTCCTCAGTGAATTTGAGGCGCTCCAAACCGAGCTGCTGTCCCGGGGAGCCAAGACGTTCAAGGAGCTCCATCCTGAAATTCAACCCCCAGAAGGTATGCATGGGTCATATAGGTCGTCATCTGAAGGGACACAGAACAAGGAAACTCCTAAGCCATATGAATATGTGTTCAATTTCATAGGCGATAAGGATCTAACTGAAAGGAGGCAGGATGGGTACATTGAACTGTACGTTGTTTGTCGTCCTCACTTCTGGTCTTGACTAATCATTCTACTAGGTTTGATGCGGCATGGGCTGGTGATCTCGATCGTATCAAGGAGCTCACTTTGCAAGCCTGGGGTGCGGAGAAGGACCAGCCGCCCCTGAAGATGGCAATTTCGGATTCCCAGTCCCACAGTCCGTTCTCCATTGCCTTCCTCCGTGGTCATCATGACGTGGCCAAGGTTATACTCGAAATTGTCAAGGCCCAGTGGACGCCAAAAGAAGAGGACAAGGTCCGTTACAAGCTTGGCGTTGTTGAGATCGACGACGAAGACAGCGACCAAGACAGCTATTCGGACGATGTGGATGATGGGGAGCCTCAAATGGTCTCCGAGAAGGTGGACCGGAAGTTTACCATCGACAACATTGGACAGGTCTCCATGCAGGTCGAATCCCATGTCAAGCCATTGGAAGTTCTAGGCGACGACTGGAGAGCCTTTGTGTCCGAGGGGGACGAGATTCAACCTACTGGGCTGAAGAGCCTTTTCAAACACTGCTTCGAGTTTGACGACTCTACTAGTCTCAACCTGCTCCTGGACATGGCACAGCACTGGGCTAGACAGAAGCTCGAGGGCGAGGGCGAGGGTGAGGAGGAATCAAGCAAGGTCTTCACGCTTTCGCAGCAAGACTTTCAATCAGCGATTGATTGCGCCTCAACCAAGCTGCTCGGCATCATCATCAAGCGCACTGGTGCTGGGATTCCCCTCGATCACCTCGTCAAGAAGAGTGGCGTTGAGATCAAGCAAAAGCCTAGGTACTACCAAGGCCTGACCGTCTATGGCAAGAAGAGGTAAAGAACACAACATATCTGGAACCCGCTTTCGAGAACTATGTGCTGACGACGATACCTTGCAGGAAAGATTGGGCTACAGCTGGTCGCAATATGGTTGTCAAAACTACGGGCCTTAAGACGCCGCCCCTTCTCCATGCTTCCCTGTCCGGAAATATCGAGAACGTCGAGTTTTTCCTCAGCGATGCCCCCGGAAGGCTGTATGGAGAGTTTGGCAAGTCTCAGGTAGCCCGTGAGGATATTAGACTTAAGCACCTGAGAGAAAGCCCCGGAGGGTTCGATAGAGCCATAGCAAAGTGGCTCGGAGCTGACAGTGGGTTTCACTACTATATACTACTCATTACTTTGCTAATTTGTCAGATGATTTGGTCATTCATTGCGCTGTATTGGCCGCGCCCAACAAACGGACTAATGAGCTACTGGACTACTTGGTTCAGACATGTCCTTTGGCCTTGGATAAGAAGAGCTCCGATGGTGACACTCCCCTCATGGTTGCCTGCCGACTTGGCCGCCGTCAGTTTGTTCGAATCTTGGTCAAGGGCAACGCAGATCAATCCACTCGCAACCTGAAGGGTGAGAACATTATTCACGCTGCAGTCTCTAACTTCCCGGATGCCCATCGCCTCCGGACTCTTCTGGATGAGCTCGATCCCGACCTGCGTAAGTCTTTATTCCTGCAGCGGAAGAACCTCTCAGAGAATGGCACCACGCCCATCCAGGCGTGGGTCTCGTGTGCCAACTTCGCTGGTTTCGGTAACCAACGAGATTATAAAAACCGCGAGGGGGCCTTGGTTGAGACTTTGCGACTTCTCTTGGAGTACTCGGATGGTCAGGGATTGGACATGCTCAGCGCTGCTGGTGATACGAGCCTGCACACGGCAATCATGTACCAGCAACTCTCTGTGGCCAAGGTTTTGGTTGACTACAGGCCGAGCTTGCTCCGTCGGGAGAATGCTGTCGGCCGGACACCAGCAGAACTTGCGTACGAGAACTTGACGGCCAAGGAGTTGGCTAGCCCCGAACGTATCGTTTTCAGCCGGCAAGAAGATATCGTTGGTGCATACGCCCGGCGAAGCGCCGAGGAATTTGTCAAGGAAAGCGAGGACAAGGCGGGAGACACGAAAAAGCCTGCCGACAGAAGTCAGGTCGAGGAGCTCGGCCTCAGCGGCGATTACACGGCGTCTCAGGTCGCTAATATCCGCAGATCTATGGGGCTCGCTGGTCCAGAAGGCGACCGCGTCATCCGCAGCAGCACCTTCAGCAGGCAGGTTATGTGGGACCTGTGCAGCACTGCTATGTCGCGACACCCCGGCGCCCGCCGGCTGGTCAGCCTCAACGAGGCCAACGACGTGGCGAGGCGGCTGGGCGAGCAGGAGACGCGCTCGCGCTACTTTAGTGTCAACTCGCGTCGCGATGAGGATGACGACGAGGAGGAGGACCAGGATGACGAGAAGCAAGGAGACTTTTCGATCACAGTGATAGGTAGACACGGCCGGGAGGCTTGGAAGACGGTCAGTGAGGTCGAGGCTAAGATGGAAGGGATTGAGAAGTGTGAGGAGTGCAAACTTTACCATGAGTGATGATGGTACATGGTAAGAGATGGCTGGTCAGTTGGATATCTAGCTGAATGGGCTGGCTTTTCGTTTGTTTCTCGCTTGTACTCGCCGTGGAAATCTCCTTAGGTATTCTGACTTTGATCTACTTGATCTCTTTGCTGGGCAGATTCTCAATGGATTCGAATACCTCCTCATGTCGCCAATTTCTCATGTACTAAGGTATTGAAAGATACTACTATGGTGCTGATCGGCACCATCGCGTACAGCTCCTATTTCTGATAACAACGTGCTGTGCCGTTCAAGGGGGATAAAATGATGGGTGATTTATTGTACGATGGACAGGAGAGATTCAGCATGTCCCTGCCCGACCTTGTTGCCTGACTCCAAACGACAAAAAAAAACACGACACTCCGATGGCATTCATTGCTTCTTCACACGCATGCTGCTTCCAACAGAGCCAGGGGCTGGCTCACGACACGTAGACGACGGCCTGAGGAGCACCGTCTCCCCAGATGCCCACGACGGCCATGGCGAACCCGAGGGTGGCCAGGCCCGCGCGCACGAGGAAGCCCCTGGCGATGCCGTCGAGCTCGGCGCGGACCTCCTCGCCGTTGAACTCGTCCACCTCCTCCTCGCTGGGGGCCTCGCTGTGGACGTCGCCGAGGACCTCGTAGCTGGCCTCGAGGTTGCGGGGGGCGCGGGCGGGCGACGGCTGCTTCCTGGAGGGGCGGGGCGCGGCGGCGGGCGGCTGGGGCAGCAGGCTGGGGGCGGCGGCGGAGAGGATGGCGAGGAGCGAGGAGTAGACGAGGTAAGGGTGGCGGGCGGAGCGCGGGGACAGGGCGAAGGAGAGGAGGAAGGGCGCGGAGGCGAGGGTGGTGAGGGTTAGGACGGGCAGGCGGAGGTAGGAGGTGAGGGTGGTGAGGGCGTGGGAGCAGCCCGAGGCCGAGGGGAGGTTGGCGAGGGTGGGGAGTGTGAGGGTCGAGACGGAGTACGAGACGCCCTGGGACAAACAGTGTTAGCCATCTTGATATCCATCTATTCCTTCGTCCATCTCATCGATACGGCGGTGGAGATGGGTTTTGCGGAGCCCATGGTTGGGAGTTCCATCCAGTCCATCCAGCCCATCCACCGTCGTGGGTGCGGGGAGCTTCGTTGCGAACCGCGGGGGAGGCGAAGTCACCCGATGATGGTTCCATCACAGCAGGGCTGGACTCACCGTCAGCAGACCGAGGGACACGGTCCCAACGAACTTGAGGACAGAGACGCCCGTGGACGGCATGGTTGCGAGATGGGCTATTTCTTGCAAGGGCGTGCCGGATAGAGATGATCAGAGCGTGGTGGGAGCGGCAAGCGATGGGAGGAGGAGAGGGAAGCCCAGCCCGGTCAGCAGCGCAGCAGCGCCCAGTCACTGGCGACTGTCAGTCATTCGCCTGCGAGTCTGTGACCTAAACGTCACTGTGCAATACTAGCGCAGCGCAATAGCACTGTCCAATGGCGAGCCTGCTGATTGGCCCATTGCCTAGCCTCCCCTCTTACCGCCCGTGCCTTGCCTGGCCCCACTGTTATTCTGCCAAGTGCCAAGTGCCAACTGGGCCTTGACCATTCTTCCGGCAGAGCCCACTACGCACAATTTTCTTCCTCCGTCCAAGCTTCAACCCAGCTTCTGCCTCCTGCCATCACCATCAGCAAATGGCCACGCAAGCACGGTTGGCAGCAGCGTACCCAGGTCATGCCAGCAATCTGAACCGCTAACCCATCCGTAAGTCTCTTCTCCACGTCTGCCGCACACCTTCTTTCCCCGTCTCGCATGATGAGTTACATCGACCCTCTACTCAATACAGGAAGAGCCGTCTTAGACGTCCCTCGGGCTGTGCGTTGGTCGATCAAACCGGCGCCAGCTCCTCGGCTGCCCCTGGCACGGAACTACCCGCGGAATCGCGCCCTCCAGCGTCTGCATCGTCATATGCGCCGTCGTCTGGTCGGTAGCTCGCGGATGGGGTGTGTCGGTGGTGGTGAGGGTTCGTAGTGCTTATAATTTGGGTTTCTGAAACGTCGAGACTTTTTTTCTGTCTATTTTATTCACACCGCATCTGGCTACCCAAGGCAGTGTTGCTGATTCAGTTCACAGGTAAACTTCTTGAGCAGGAAAGACTGTGTTCTGCGGTCTTCGTCCAAATGTCCATGATTCAGATAGCTCTCTATCAGCAAATATATCGTCCTATTCTATCCCCCAACCTGTTCTCCCAGAACGCCTTGCTCCATCATTGACCCAACAATGTACCAATAATATGTCCCATGCCGCACCGACTGTCGATTATCGGTGCCCGTCACTCGTCGCTGTCGCTGTCCATAATCTGCCGTCGGCGTGCAACTCGCCTCGACACCAAGGACTCCCGCGACTTTTGGCTGGCATCTTTCCCCGCGCCCCTTTTGATGCCGATTAACTCCTCTAGATCGGGGATGTCGTCGCTGTCCTGCGATGCAGGGAGCTCCATAGGCGCGTAGTTTGGTTTCGACGTCTTCGCTCGTGGCGTCACCTGGCTAACTGTGGTGAGTGATGTCGAAGACGGGTTTGGCATGCTCGACGGAACGTGATTGTCCGATACGATGAAATCATCCAAGTCAGACCCGCCATCCGAGCCATCCGTATCCATGAGATCGCTCTCGCGTTCGCAGTCGTCTCCGAGTTCGTCGCTGTTGATTCCTCCCCGCTGTTTGCCGCCTCGCTTCTTGCGGGGCCCCTTCGGTTTCCGTATCCGCCTCGTTAAGCCCTCATTCTCGCTCCCCTCACCGTCATCTTGAGCAGCATTCTCTTCGGCTCTTGGAGTATTAGCCGACATGTTGGTGGTCGTGCTGCCCGACACTTTGCGTCGTTTTGGCTGTGTATTCCTTCCAACATTGCCCGCTCTGTTGGGTGCCTGAGTGCGTTGTCTCTTGCGGGGCAGTTCTGCTCCTTGCGAATCGTCGCTGTTGCCCCCTTCATCGTCGCTATCGACAAAGGCCCTTACGGGTATCTCTCGATAATTGCTTGTATCCGTGTACCTGCATGGTCTCACGAGGCTGTCCGGCTCTGTCCCCATCTTCTTTAGAAGCTTGACGCATCTCTTGGTGTGATCCCCGTGCTTCAACCTCACAACCGGCCGTAGCTGCCTCTGCAACTCTGGATGTGAGGTCAAGCTAGGCATGTCAGTCTCCTCGACCACATCGTGGTTGAAAGGCAAGTCCCGATAGGACCGATTGAGCTCCCTAAGCTCGTCGTCCCGTAGGAGGACTGCCGATACGTCGGGAATACTGGCTAGGTCGTCGAGCTCCGGGTTTCTTTTCGGAGCTGGCTTGCTGGCGGCCTTGGATGATGCAGGCTTCATGAAGTCTGATAGCTTTCTGAAGCCCGTTTCTACTCCATCTGGCATATGAAACTTCTTGGGAGGTTTCTTCTTACCAGGTGGAGCCCGGCGCTTCTTTGGCTCAGGCAGCGAGCTGTCCTGTGTGTTCTCGATCGGGATGTCGACATGACGCCTGTCGACCTCTGGTCGGATCTCTCTGGGGATGATTCTCGTCGAAAGATCGAAGCGGAAATCAAATCGACTCCCTTCGCAGATCAGCTTCTGCATCTTCTCGTAGTTGTCCTTCGACTTAGCAAACTGCTCCTCCTCTCTGCCCCTCATCAACAGCAGAACAATGTTTCCTGCACGCTTTCTGCCAGTTCTGCCCATTCGCTGTAGCATTCGTATAGGCGAGGCTGACGAGTCGTAGCAGACAATGAGGTCCACTTGCCCGATATCGAGGCCTTCCTCGCCAATGGACGTGGCCACAAGAACGTTGAAGTCGCCCCTCCTGAATCTCTCAATCGTATGGATCTGCTGAGCCTGCTTCATACCCTCGCCCCTTTTCCCGTCTGCCTGCCCCACAAAGATACTAGCCTTCACAAGGGGCTTGTGCTTGTTGAGCATCCTCACGATATCCTCGGCGGAGTCCCGATACTCGCTAAAAACAATAACGCGTGTCGCCTCGCCGTTGTCCATGAAGTGGTTGAGGACACGGTCAGCCAGAGCGGTGAGTTTCGGGTGGCCGACGAAACCCTCTGTCCGGAGCCAGCGCTCAACCGTGCTCATCATCTCCTGGAAACTCTTGTCCTCAAGAAGCTGGCGCTTATATTTTGACCCCTTTTCGCCTCGACCCTCCTGTTCACTCCGCATGTCGACCATATTGTCGTAGAATGGCTTGATCCCGTGATAGTTCAACAGCTTGATGGAGTGGGCGATACCGGTGAGAACGCTGAAGACGGCCCGCATCATGAACTGGACTCCTTGGTTGGCCGTCCTGCCCCGTGTGGCGAACCAGTCTTTCTGGGTCTGCATCAGGCCATATGCTGTGAGAGTCATCGGGTTGCGGCCGTAGTAGATATTCTGCGAGCTAAGCTTGTCTACTAGGGGCTGCAAAGCCTTGGTAAACAGTTCAAAGATGTGGCTCATCTCGAATGATGGGTCCAGCACGACTTGATCAATGTTCCGTTGATGCACGTATTGTCGAATATCGATAGACTCCTCGGTGCGAATCTCGCAGTGTGAAATGCCCAAGTTATCGATGACTTCTTGGACAGTCTCAACTTTGGAACCAGGCGTAGCTGTAAGGGCCAAGACTCGAATGCTCTTGGAGAACCGACGGATGAACTTGGTGACCTTTGCGTAGGCGTACTCTCCCGTGGCCCGGTGAGCCTCGTCAATGACTAGCAGCACGATGCTCCTCGGGTCAGCATAGCCATGGGACAAGTCATTCATCAGCGTCTGCGGGGTCATGAAGAAGACCCTCCTCTGAGCCCACTCGTCCACACGCAGCGCGGGCTGGATATCTCCAGTGAGGAGGGTTGTGTCTGACCGAGGGATCCCTGCAATATTGTAGCACGCATCAATCTGCTGGGCAACCAGGGGCTTTGTGGGTGCCACGAAGACGATTTTGGCGTCTTTTGTCCAGCGATAGAAGTTGAGCATAACAGTGGCGGCAATAAAGGTCTTGCCCAGACCTGTGGGTAAGGCGACCAGGGTGTTGTTGAACAGACTGTTCTTAACAATGCTGAACTGGTAGTCTCGGATGGCGCCTAGGTTGGTTGGGTAAACCCAGGTCTGCATGGCATCCTTATTAATTTCATGATGGGTGGGCTCCTCACGGGGGAGGTCGGCACGAAAGACCCTATTGCCAGCTGGCTGCGGCTGCGACTGTCGAGGGCCACCGGAAGACACCTCCCCACCGAAGAGGGTGGTCTGACGGAAACTGCCCGAGTTTGTGCGAGTGAGTCCCCCAGCGCGAGGAGCAGGTCCTGATGGCCTCGTCGACGTCTTGGGCCTGGGAGGGGGCTGGGGAGATGAGAAGGCATCCGAGGGCAAGTCCTCCAGCTCTAGAGCTGCTGCTGATGCTGATTCATTCCGGCCAGTGGTTCTGGATCCACTATTCCCAATTCCAAATGGAGGTGATTTAGAGGCATCATGACCGTTGGAAGTTGGTTTGGTGTCGAGCACGGTCAGGAAGTCCTCGTCGGCGATGCCCTCGTCGAACTCATCGCTGTCCATGGTCGGCGTCTTCACATTTTCTCCCGGTCCTGTGCCTCAAGTAACGGTATGCCTTGTATTTGATGAAATGACATGAGCATGAGCTTGGCAATGAGTGACGATCCCTGGGGAGAGGCCGTCTGTCTTTGCTCAAATCACGGTTTGTCTTGGCCGCGACTGCCCACGTCCGACTTGCCCCACGCGTCTGCCTTCCGGAACGCGAAACGCTTGCCAGGTCACGTGTGCATATGCATTTCAGCGCCATACCTCATTTGGTCTAAACAGCTGTGGTGCCTTCCAGGTGAACCGTAGTTGAAGATACTATAGTAGTAATTGCAGCTTGAACCTTGGGGGACAAAGGCTTACAAATCAATACCAGCCTACCTCATTTTTCACAGTCTCTTCATGATATTACCATCTCGGGCTCCTGAGGGGAAAATGCTGTTTCCCTGTAAGGTACGGATACGAGTATCCACGCTGTTGACCTCCCAGGCTCCCACGTTGGAAATATTTGCCGGGTTTGCAGTGATGCGCTAGGCAGATTTAGGCATGACTCACACTAACCTGCCTCGACTCTAAGCACTGCATTGCTGACTGCCCCACTCACTCTGCAGTACTTGCTAAACTTGCTCTAAAATATAGAGTTGGACGTCACTCCACTCCATCCGCCAACAAACAAACCTCCATCACTATCGCAACTTTTGCACCTCTCTCTCTGTCTCCCCAACCCTCGTCACACTTGAAACCTACAACCTACAACCGCCTGCTCGTATCTACGTGGCCACCACAAAGGGTAGGCGGTCGCTCCGTCTATATCTAGATACCTAGTGCCACAACGCCCTTTGTCCCCTTGCGACCTGCTTCCTTGCAGAAGGACTTTGTCCGAGCATCGAGCAAAACCTCGCCACAGCCCCTCGAAACTGGAAGCGACACCTAGCGAAGTGATCTCTACCCACCTAAAAAGAAAAAAAAAAACCGCTCGCCTCGTTCTCCTCCTGCCACCTTCCAACCTAGAATCCCAATACGGATCCGGGGGCTTCTACTCTGCCGGTCGATACACAACGTCTGAGCGCCAAACCATCCACCACAAACAACCTCGTCGACAATGGCGCCTAGAGGTCCACGAGGCCAGACGGCATCGGCCGGCCGCGAGACGAGGAGCACCGCTGTGAACTCCAAAGCTAGTTCAAGAGGAGGCATTCAGAAGCGGCGAGGCCAAACACGCGTCGACAATGACGGGGATCTCGACATGGGAAGCGCCGCCACACGCCGCCAAAATGCACCACCCAATGACTCCAACAAGAGAGGCCGATCTGGTCCCAAAACGTCGAATCCCCGCGGCGCCTCCAGGACTGCTCAGACTGTACTGAAACAGCTGACCAACGGGGATTCCGCGTCCCTGGCGTCGCGCGTCACGAACCCTAGTGCTGCTAAAGCCGCAAGGTCGCGAGTTCAAAATGCCACACCCCTATCGTTCCTGCGAATCCACGGATTGAAAGAGAGCAAGGCTGCGAGCAACCCGGACGGTGGACTTTCTGACCTCCTCGCTTTCCTCGAAAGGAAGGCATCGTCATTTCTCACAGGACGACACAAACGACAAGTAAAAATCAAGAAGGTATGTTGAGAAGCGTTGAGTATTCGGCGGATGACCGGCGCTATCGGCGCAGCGCTCCTAGGATCAAACGGACGTTGGAGCGAAGCATACCCGACAAGGCAGTGTCTATTTTTCTCACCAGGATGAGTGCCTGCTAGCCTGCCTGAAGCGCTATTCTCAATCGCCGAGGATCAAGTGTTGCATTGGTTCTAGCTAACATGTAATAGTCACACCGAGTTGGGGATTATGTTTTTGTAGGTGCAAGTAGGGACGATGCTGATGAGATCATAAAACTCAACACCTTTCTGTTCGCCGGTAGCAAGCTGGAAGTTATTGAATCCGAGGATGGTATGGGGCACCAAGGAAGAGCCACTGAGTCTAAGGAAACCCAGGAGCTTCGGGCCAAACTACAGACGATCTTGAGCCAACGCTACATTGGTGCCAACAAATTGTTGAAACTGGACGCACTCGCCAACGATCCTGATCTCATCAGCCTCGGCATGTTCGACAACCGGGAAAGGGCTCTGAAAACCTTCAAAGGTCTCATGGCGATTTGCGACAGTTTGTTCAAAACTGCCAAGGAGAAGCAGGATGCAATCGAGAGCATCAGCCTGGCAAGCAACAGCATCGACGATGTGATTCAAGTTGAGTCGGTAGCCACCACATTTCCCCAGCTCAAGAATCTCGATATGAGCGGCAACCAGGTCACTAGCCTGCAAGCGATGGAGCGTTGGAAGGGCAAGTTCCGAGAGTTGGAGACTCTGTACATGACCGGAAACCCGATTGAGACAACCGACCCAAACTACCAGGCTACTCTGCTGGAATGGTTCCCGAAGCTCCAGAGCATCAATGGGAACTTGCTCAGAACGGCACAACAAATCGCAGAGAAAGCAGCAGCATTGCTGCCGAAGCCGATACCTCAGCGAGGCCCCGATTTCCGCGATGTCAACGGCATCGGAGAGAGCTTCCTCCTGGAGTTCTTCTCCGCCTACGATAATGATCGACCAGGCCTAGCAGCACGCCTTTACGACGAGTGTAGCCAGTTCTCGCTAGCAGTCGACTCGCAGTCGGTCAGAGATCCGGATGCGCCGCCCCCGCTACCCTGGACCAGTTACATCAAGGCGTCTCGCAATTTGCTAAGAATCAGCACTCAAAATGCGCGAGTCCAGCGCCTGTTCAAGGGTGCCAACGTCATTGCCTCGCTGTGGAAGGGTCTTCCGTTGACGAGGCATCCCTCGATCAAGGAGAATGTGAGCAAGTACATTATGGACTGCCATCCTCTCCCAGGCCTCGTTGACCCCAACGGCCAGAGCCAGATCGGGGTGGATGGGTTGATTATCTCGGTCCATGGAGAGTTCGAGGAATACGATCCTAAGACGACAGTATCGGGTCTGCGCAGCTTCTCTCGAACCTTTATTCTGGGGCCCGGGCAGCCCGGCAAGAACCCGATACGCGTCGTGAGCGACATGTTGTCTCTCCGCGCGTACAGTGCCCTTCCCAACGTCTTTGCCACTCAGGAAGCTCCAGCACCCGCCGTAGACAACCAACGCCAGGCGATGATTCTGGAGCTCTCGAAACAGACGGGAATGACGCCGCAGTATTCTGAGATGTGTTTGACCCAGGTGGACTGGGATTTCGGCAAGGCATTGGTCATATTCAATGAGAAGAAGGTAAAAACTAGAAACGGCAAAACTCTACTCTGAACACATTGGCTAATCTTTCTGTAGGCTGAGCTGCCCCCTGAGGCGTTCGCCATTGGGCCGCAATAGCCTTCAACATCATAAAATCTATGTGCAGGAAGGAGGACCCGAGGAACGGAACGACACACAAACTTCTGGCGTGGATTATAGGTGGCCGAGTGGAATTGACGAAGGAAGAGCTATCATGTGAAGCCACAGGTGATGATGAACATGGGATTCATGTTATCTTGTACAATGCTTTTTTTTTCAGTGGGAGTTTCGGCATACATACTATATGAAGCGAAGGGATAGGCAGCGATGTCGGCAGGATACACCTGGCAGAGGCCTTGTGCAGATAGACTGGCGCCCAAGAAGCGATTTTGAAGAATGGATATGAAGCTGTAGGCGATTTATGGGGGTTGATGCCACGGCCCTTCATCTGCCCGCGTTTCTGCACCCTTGACCATGCGGCTTCCAGACTCATCGGTGGCTCTTGGCCATGCCCGTTGGAAACCGCCACCAGGAAGCCACATGCTCACAGGAGGCCCGTCACACCGGAACCATGCGGCCTGGTTGGACTCAACGGTGGACGACTGGACGTTGGTAGTACGGAGTACATACATAGTAGTATTATGAAGTGGTCACTGGTCGGGTGTCCAGGCCACAGTTGCAGGCATGGCTCGGGAAGAGCCTTGTCTGCATGCTTCATGTGGGACAGGGACACAGGGTCATGGCCTGGTAGGTAGGAGGAACGAGATTGTTTATGGATCCGCACTTGTGTGCGCATGATGGGATAATAAAACGATTGATTTCAACTGTACTATGTAGGTTTCGGGGACGAATGTAGATTGTCAACCACTGGACGTGACTCCCTTATGTGATGTATACCTTATGTGTGGTGTTAGTGCGAACCGTAGCGAGAGATGGCATGCGATGCTGTAATATTATTGACTTCGTACTGGTGTTGCTCGATGTTGTGGTCGGCAACATAACGTTCTATGTATACTCGTACTTACATAGTACATAAAGCCAGCTTTGTTGGTGAAGTTGGAAATCAACAGGGGTCGCCAGCAACATGGAAGCAGGGCTATGTCCATGATCATCAAATAATTGCAGGGCGACACCAGACGCACCATCTGGCTGGTCACTCCAGGCCAGGTGCGTGTAACCGTACTACTACATATGTAGTACAGAAGATATTTATATTCTAGGGGGATCTGTTGAGAAGGAGTCGTGGTGATCGGTGACCTCAGCCGAGAGATGCCCCTCTGGACTTGTTCAGGCCCCCCGACATCAGAGTTCGGAACGCCCTTTGGGACCTTCCGATCAATCGAAGGCAAACCGAAGACTCTGCTGTTCGGTGCTGGCCAGACTCGGAGAGATTAATTAGGTATTACATGTTAGTATCCGTGCTGGCGCGCATTCTGAAAAAAAAAAAAAAGACCAAATAGGCAGGCGGGGAGTCGGATGCAAGAAGGCAGACCTCGCAAGCTGGAGGGGGAGAGAGCCATTTTCATCAGGGGCTGGATGCACAAGCCGTTTCAGGTTCAACAGGGAAGGTTGCGCCTGATTGGCCCGACCGACCTCAAGCGCCGGGGCGCCCTGTAATCTGTACGAGGATGTGGCATCGCAAATGGGACGAGAGCTCTCAGAGGAGTCGACGATTCCAAAATCCCTCTATCAGTAACAGGAGCTCAGGCACAGTGGTGGTCAACAGCTCGATGCTGACTCGCTTGTCGACTTTTGGTCGATCGAGATGACGATGGCCATGGCCAAAGCGGCCTGCCGCGAATAACAAAGCAAGAGCTGCAAGACAATGACCCCAGGACCCAAGACAGCGGGAGTCTCATTTCGATGACTTTGATCTTAGATTCCTGGTACATAGTAGTATCAAGGCTCGTCTTGGGATGACGCCAGAGGCATGAATCCGCAATTTCCATAGACCATGACGGGAGCCCCGGAGTCGGGACCAGCTCATTATCACGTCAGTGTCTTGCTTCAGGTTGTACTAATATTGCTGTTAGCGGCTTCATCACGAGAACATTGCTCGAATCTAGTGCTCGGTGGAGGGACTCCAGAGGCTAAAAGGTTCCATCACGAGGCATGATACGAGGCATCGGGATTCTGGTCAATGAGGGACGGACGATGGAGTCATGGAGTCAGGAACATCCATCCCTCCTGCCCCAACCACCGGGTCCTGAGGTTGCAGGTAGCACCGCAGCAGCGCGTCAGAGAGACCCAGAGGTACCGCCATTCCTGTGGCACCGTCGACCCCTGATGCAGGTACCCCGTCGTCGCCAAGAACGAGAATCGCCCACTCAGCCGAAATGCAGCGAATAGCAACGCGCACGACATGATTCGACACAGAAGACGCGTCTGATTGGCCATGGTGGGCAGGGGTCCCCAGACAGTTCACAAACAGCAACTGCAGGGAAAGGATCACAGGCAGGCACAGCCAGGCTGCCTGACTTGGACTCGCTGAGTTGCTGGTAGAGGGAGGTGGGAGCCCTGGGAGCCCCCCCAGGAGCCCTGGGAGCTCTGGAGCAACGGTTCCATTGCCTCCTGGATCTTCTGTGCCTCCTGTGTCTGACTGTTTGGAAGCCTCGACAGGGGACCGTCGCCCACACCCGGCCTCCTTGTGGGCTCCAGCTCCTTTTGGCTCTGCGCTGGGCCTCTACGAGTACCAACCAGAGTGAGCCCACTCTCACTCGTCCTCTGCCTCTGCCTCCGCCTCCGAGGTCGACGTCCTTCTTCCATCCTTCTTTCGCCCATTCCAGGTCTCCCAGGAGCTCGCAGCGCCCGTCTGGCACGAGAAAGCGACGAGATCGCGGCTGGTTTTCTTGATTCTGCCTTGTTGGTATTCGCCTGTTCGCCCTCGATAACAACGCACCTGTTTCTGCTGCCAGGGGCATCACCACTCTTCTCTGACCGAGTTCTTCGCCGTCCCCCATACCGGACCTTCGACCCAAGCCCTCAACGACTCACCACCTGGCCATCGAGCTCACTCATTTCTTCCTCTCTTTCACAGAAGCCTTGGACCTCGACGTGTCCCCTCACCGCCAGCGGTATCCTTTCTGAGCTCATCTCGACCAATCTCTGTCTTTCATTCTTTGGCTTTTTAACCAGACGATTGGCCACGCCATCGACATTCATTCACTTCGATATACCACCCGTCCGATCTCTTCTCAGCAACACTGTCAATAACAACACTACTACCCTCATTCATTTATTCGCTTCCACTCGACAACCCCCGACAACTCGCCGAAAATTTGTACTGCCGTTATTTTTTGTTGTTCTCTTTGGCATCCCCAGCGTCTATCTAGGGATCACGAACTGCCTTTTGCATCATACACAGTATCTTCGCTATGAGACTGTGAGCCACGATAACATTCGCCGCGCATCGACTCTTTTAGGCAAACTTCCCTCGCTTCCGAGGGAACGGCGATCACCATGCCTCAACCAAAGCCTAAGTCGTCATTAGACAACTCGTGTGCCGCCATACACGACAACACTCTTTACGTTTACACCCCAGAGGCGTTCCAGTCACTCAAACTGGTAGAAGGCGCGGAATGGGAGAAACTTTCTATGGGCGAGTCCGTAACAGGTGCTACCTGTCTCGGCTCGTCGCCGGCTAACGCCGATGCTGCTGGGTTCTGGGTAGTGGGAGGAGCTGGAGGAACGACTGGCCTGCAAAAGTACTCATACTCCTCAGGTAAATGGTCCTCGCCGATGGCTCCGGGCCTGGTCACCAAGGACCGTCAATTCCACAGCACAGCTTACATCAAGGCCAACGATCAAATCTTGGTGTTTGCTGGCACCAATAGTGGAGCGGCGGCTCCCACCTCGGAGACGTTCTCCATCGATGCTTACGAGCCATACGAGGTGCACAGCGTCCCATCGGCAGCAGCACCAAATTCTATCCGTCCGATCCTGCTGAGCTGGTCTGATGCGGATGCTGTCATGGTGGGTGGCGACGCTGCCAACACCAGGGTATATCTATTCAACCCGACTGCCGGATGGAGAGATTTTGATTCAAGTCTCGCTGAACCGATTTCCAAGGACACGACAAAAATCCAGGCCGCACTAATAAAGGGTAAGGATGGGTCGCAGAATCTCTACCTATTCGACATGTCCGTGAATCCCAACACGGTCAAGCGTTATGTCATACAAGATGCCAGCGGCGCCCCCGTCCGCAGCTCTCCCGCTATTACGGAGCGAAGCTTTGAAACGCGACAGGCCAAGGATGAGTGGCCGGCATACGACTCGGAGCTAGCACCGACATCCATTCGAGAGAATTTCGCCATAGCCCAGGGCGATGATGGCATGGTTGTCTTCGCTGGCGGTAACGACAAGGAGCCCCTTGCAATGTTCGATGCCTACGAGAACAGCTGGCTTAATGCTACCGACGTCCTGACCGATGATGTAAGCACGGTTCAGAGCATCGTCAGTTCTTCTACGTCGTCGGCTTCGTCCGTGTCATCCACGTCCACCGTGGAGTCTGTGTCATCCACCTTCACATCAACAGCATCTGCAACTTCAACAGTCATTTCGTCAACCGTCGCCGAAACAACTACCGTTGAAACGACAACGGCCGCCGTAGCAACAGACAGCGCTGAGGAAGCTGACGACGACGGTGGCGGTCTCGGCTCCAATACTATTCTGGGCATCACACTAGGCTCGATTTTCGCCTTCCTGCTGGTTCTCGCCCTGGCACTATTCTGCCTTAGGCGCCGCAAGACGAAGCGTGCCCGAGCCGCCGCTGCGGCCAGGGCTGCCCACGATGGCGGTATAATCGACGATGAGAAGGACCCCCGGGCATTCGCTAATCTTCCCCCGGGTCCTATTCCCAGCGCTCCCGGTGCCTTCCGTGGCCACCGCCCGCAGGGCTCTGCGGATTCCTATTCATCCATGGCCATCCTGATGGGACGCGTAAATCAGCAGAAGCCGGCGATCGCAAGGAAGGGCAGTAACGACAGCCGCGCATCCATCATTTCTCATCACAGGCAATTCAAGAGCACAATCAGCAAACCGATTCCCCAAGCAACGACCAACCCGGTCTTGCAGGGTCAGGACGACAGAGGTGTGACCTTCCAGCCCTCCGTGGCCGAGCCCCGGCCTCGCAATGGCACCACTGCTCCCGATCCCCAGGACGGTACTAGGAGAAGCTCTGGCTGGAACCGTTATTGGTCAGGAGGTAGTGCGCTGCAACTCCTCGGGTTTGGCGGCGCGAAGCGAAACACAGTTCTTTCAGATAGAAGCTCTCGCTATTCCCAAGCCTCAAATCGGAACCCCAGAGTGACGCAGGACTCGGCAACTGTACCACCCCTCAACTTTGACGCCCACACAGCTGTGAACAGGGTCAACTCGGGCAGTCCGATCGTGACGGGCCATGTTGGCAAAGTTCCCTTCGGGGAGGGCATGGCTGGAAAGATCGAACGCCCATCTTCGAGGGGCTCGTCAGGTTACTCGAGCGGCATTCCCGAGAGTGTCAATGAAGCCTGGGACCCCACAGACAACCGGAAGGACAGGCCTTGGGGTCACGACCGCGCGCCCAGCAGCGTCTACAACTCTGGCTTCAACTTTGGAACGCTGAGCTCTAGCGCTGGTGGGAATCGCGCACCGCCGACTGGAGTGAGCTCACAGCCTCAGCTGGCCATGGCGTCAAAGTCGTCGGACATGAGTTGGCTCAATCTCGGTGAGCAGCGGAACGACCAGTCGCGTATTTGAGCCTTTGGGGTGCTCCAGCTCCCACCACCACTACTAGGACCACAGCCATGATTCCGATTGACAAGGACAACAACGTCATCCGCCGGGAGGTTCTTCCAATACACACATTACAGCAATCCTCTCAATCGTTTCTTCTCTTTCTCTCTCTCTCTCTCTCTCTCTCTCTCCATCTCCCTTTTTAAACACTACACCATCTCGCCGAACATCGGCTCGGAACAAACAAGCCAGGGCAAAGACCCAGGCATACAGCATGACTCGACGTCGTCTCTCTGCCTGGACATACTTCGATACATATTTGCGCGCATCTCTCTGTGTACATCTGTTTTTTTAGAGCCAGGGACCCGGGTTTGGTCTCTCATCTTTCTCTCACTTTTCTTCTTCTCTCTTTTTGCTCCTGCATTTTGTTCTGTTGATATGATACCACCATCTCTGCTGCACGTAATTTTGCCGAGATCTGGTTTGGATAGCGCGGTGGCACAGAGAGGCAGAGCTGGTGGGTGGGCGGCGCGGGAGTGGAAATAGCCTGCCTTGACGGCGCTTGGGAGTAACACGGTTGGTTGGCGGTTAGTATATGCAGCTATCCTGTGGATCAGCTAAGGGGGGATAAATAACAAACAGCAGCCACGGCTGTGTTGCAATACGTTGTTGTATACTCTGAGCTGTGCGTGATGGGCAGCGCTCCCAGCAACAGAGTCAGTTTCGCTCGCTCCCCTTTGAACGCCTTGGCGGCAACGGACCTTGTAACGGTTTACCCATCACACTTTTCTCTCCCAACGCATTATTCCCATCCCACCATCCTCTCATCTTGCATTAGTGAAGCCCCATTCATAGTAATGTCGCTTATTACTACCAGGTAATCTAAACACTCAACTCGGTAGTAGCACTGCCGGAAATATACTCCTGGTATGGCGCGAGGGCCTTCTCCGCAGGTCCGTTAGGGCCGCAATACTTGTCGACAATCTGGACACTACGGCCGATATACAGCTCAGGGTTCATCATGTCGTCGAGCTCTCTCTAGATGGGCTTGAAGTACTCGGTGTTGCGGATGCGCTCGATGAGGTCGTTCGGCCTGCTCTATATATACGGAGAAAGCCCCATCTATGAACAGAAACTATACGGGAAGAATAGCCGACTCATGGCGCCTGATCTTCTCTTCGACCTTGGCAGCCTCAAAGTCCCTGTCAGTGACTATGAGGGCCTCGCGCATCTGCTTCAGGGCTTCCGGGATGATGCTCGTGACGCCCAGCTCTGACTCGGCCTCGGCGAGCGCCAGCCAGAGCTTACGCCAGGTAGAGTGCCTGGGCCTCTGGCTGAACAGAAATGTGAGCTCCTTGCTGCAGTATCGGGATGTCAGACTGGTGCTGTAAGACATCGAAGCTGCTGGTCGAGGAAGCTTGGGCCTGTTGAAGCTGCTCAATGAGCCTCAATCTCCTGCTACAGCTCCTCGGCCTTGGCCTGGGCGGCTTCGTTTGGTGCAGCCATGTCGAATACGGCGAGCAATGGTTTACGGTGAGCAATGGATTGCCGGGCAAGTTTCAAGGTGATGATGTTGGAATGAGAGATATGAGGCCATTAAGTTTTGGTGGCTTCTGGATGATTGGGCAAAAACTTGAAAAATGGCGCCTGGGCCGGGAGTCATCAGTCACTACTTTGGGTCCGCAACGACCCGACCCTGGATGCATCAATGATTAGTGCGATCAATGTGATTACTCTGCTATTATGGAAAACCAAAACGCCATGTCAGCCTCTCCAGACCTACAGCAATGAGGGAATACTGTTGTAAACAAGGCTTGATCCGTAAAGTTTAACAAGGGTTCTTTGCATGTACGAGTATACCGCCCATCGCCAGCAGCAGTGGCCCTAGTATTCTGCTTCGGGTTCTTCACGAGTTGCCCCACCACGCGAGACTAATAAGGTATACTCAAGCATTTGGCTCAGTTTCGAACCTTTGAGCGATTCTCCACGCAGAGGGGCAATGGAGTTGGCAAGCAAGAATTTTGGCAAACAGTTCTCGCGGATCGTTGCCGTATTGTAGCTCCGGACTGGTGCTGGACGGGGCCGGAACGGAGATGAACGGCGTCACATGCTTTTCAATGAGGGGACTAATACGAATAGCACCTAGTAGTAGTATAGGAACGGGTTGTGACTTGTGAGCTGTTCCGAATGAAGCAGGGCTAAGGTAGGTAGGTCCAGTGCTAGTAAGCAGAGGCTACCTAGCACTCTAAACTATTGCTTGCTCAGTGTTACCACTTATGTAGTACTACTAGTATGTAATACAAAGTACGGATACGGATAATGGGGGTAGAATTGGCTTAAAGTTAGTGGGGGTTAAAGTCGGCGGGTTGGAGGATGCAAGTGCGACTCGTCAGATGCAGGTGCGGTCCACCTTGTATGGGTGGTGCGGACTCGGGGGATTCGTGAGTTCGTAAGTTTGTGCAGGTGGTCAGTTCAGAAGCTAGCAGGTAATATTACCAACTACGGTCGTACCTAAGGTATGAATACTCAAGTCAGTAGGTACGTACATACTTGGTATAGTATACTACACCTAGGTATGTACTCCGTACCTATCTCCGAGCGTTGTAAGCCGCCACCGAGAGCCTCCAGCGGGCAGCC
Organism: Amphichorda felina; assembly: GCF_050947745.1. Lineage (NCBI taxonomy): Eukaryota > Fungi > Ascomycota > Sordariomycetes > Hypocreales > Bionectriaceae > Amphichorda > Amphichorda felina. The sequence goes on from NW_028145049.1 coordinate 3,275,091, forward strand.
TCCAGTCCCCCAGTGGACAGTCTCCAGCCTCCAGCCTCCAGCCTCTAGCTGAATCTCTGGGTTACTGGTGACCCCCACACCACCATCTCCAGGACCGCCCAGTCCACCACCGCCCGCCAGCACTAATAGTTTGTTCCGGTTCGGGTCCGGCGTCATGGATGAGCGGATCATTCGCTTAGGTAGTCTCTTCAGTTTCTTCAGTCTCTTCAATCCAGGCCTCTCCGCATCACCCCCTCCCCTTCTCGTCCCCGACGACCGTCACGACGACAACCCAGGATCTGGGCGCTGCCTTTTCTCCTTCCCTCCTTCCCCTCCCACTGGCATTCACTTTCCTTCTGCCCCGCGTCGCTGTGACGCCGCCTGTCGCAATTGCGCGGGTTCCTCCTTCTCCATTACACCAGACCCCGACCGAGGGGGACCTACCTTCCTTGGCCAAATCGCCGCGCAACGCAGGCCAACAAACAAGTCGACAACCCTCAGCCCACCAACAAACTTCGAGGGCTTCGACCGGTGGCGCATACTTTATGCGCGCCCTCGCCAAAGATAGTTCTGGTTTCCTGGTTTATAAAGGCCGCCTGCCACCCCGATTGCCAACTGGGCCGCACACAACAAGCATCCAATATTCTTGCCAATCCTCGTACGCACGACCCAAACACCTCGACTTGAGCCTTCCCTTCGTCATATATCCGGTACGAACGCGGCCGCCCGGCTTGCAGATACCACTTGCCGTGGCAACGACAAACCCGTGGCATCTGCAGGTTCCCACCTGCCCACCGCCATCATGAGTTCCGGGGGCTGGGGCGACCAGGACCACCATATGGGCACCGACGATGAATTCAGCAACTTTCTCGCCATCGCTGGCATGAGCCAAGAAATGCAGTTTGACTTCCACGCCTTCCAGAGAGGCCAGAACATGATGGACCGCCAAGACGACCACTCCGATGCCATCATGGGCAATCCGAACAACCCATCCCTCATGATGCACAACCAGAACGCCGTCATGTCCTCGGTGGGGCCCTCTGGGTCGAACCAGATTGCGACAACTTCGGCCCCGGATACCGATCCCATCTTGGACTTGGACGCCCAGATCGAGTATCTCCAGCAGCAAAAGCACCACCATCAGCAGCGCCACCTTCAAGAGCAGCGTACTGCCTACTTCACCCACAGCCACTCTGTGCCTCCGACACCCCAGAGCCTTGAGATGCCTCCCGGCAGTGGCCACTTCTACAGCCAGCATGATGTATTTGATAGAAACTATCACCAGCAACAGCGGATGAATGAGCAGCAGGATGTAAGTCTTCTTCTAGAGAACCCGGCATTCGCGGGATTAGGTGGTAGGAAACACGAATGACAGACTAACAATCGGTTTCTAACTAGATGGCCTTTACACCTCTTGTCTCCCCTGCTGTGACGCCCCTGGACCCTCACTTTACCATGGAAAGTGGATTTACGGTCCCCAGTGCTTATTTCAGTCCTCTCACCTCACCAGCCCTTCATGCGCAGAACGACTCAGGATCGGGCTATGGTCAGATTTCCCACCCTGGCAACTCGGCAATAGAGATGGATCTGGAGACTGAACCAGCTCCGGTTGCGAATGCTATTGAACTAGCCAGGAGGTCGAGGAAGACCAGTGTGGCCAAGTCAAGAACCAAGACGGGTATGACGAGCTCACCGATATCGAAACCTCAACGCAAAAAGCCTGGACCTAGTCCTGCAATCGTATCACAGGTGCTTAGCGAGTTCGATGAGAGAAATAGCACCCAAGCTGCCGACTCGAATCTACTCCCGCTGCCTGCCGCGTCGACGGATACCTCGGAGGATAATGCATCAGTCTCGCCTGAGAACCTGTCAGACATGCCGCCACCTCCTATTCCGACTTGGAGGTCAGCGAGCAAGTCGCCATATATCCAGAGTCAGAATAGCAATGGTCACCCATCGATTCCTACTACAGTCACGACGCCAGCCTTGAATCCGACTCCGACCGCGGGTCCATCCGGCACCGACCAGCTACCGCACCCTGCGACGCCTGCCTCGCTGATGAGACTGCCGGCTTCCAAGGCGAAGCACCCGGCGACGAACCAGCACGAGCAGACCGCTACTGACAATATCGAGTCTCTTGAGCTCCCCGAGTCAGTTTCTAACAGACATTTTGCTCCCATTAGGACGCAGGTCCTGTCTAGAGACTCACCACGGATAGAACCCGGTCCAGCGAATTTAAGATCATATAAGCCTCTGTCCTCGCCGTCGATCAAGGCCTTCGGAACTCCGTCTGCTGCTACGCAGAGCCCTCAGATACACCCGGGATCAACGGGCCCCAGTGCGCGGAAGACACCAAAAATCGCTCCACGCACCTCTAGAAACCGGGCGGGTTCGGTCCACGCGTCACCCGCTCTGCTCCCTAGGATATCCCCGCACATCAAGCCCCTGCTCCCTGGCTCAGGGGAGTTGGATGAATCTGACGCCTCTTTGCTCCTCGCGTCCAAGTCAAATTACCAAAACATTCTCGAGGGAAATAGGGTTCCCGGAGTCACGTATCCAAGCGAGCTGTCGAGTAATCTAACATCGAAGCGGACGTCCCATAAGATTGCTGAGCAAGGACGGCGTAATAGGATCAACTCCGCCATACAGCTAATGGCTACCCTTCTTCCGGATTCTCAGACATCTGGCTCCGGGGACACCGAGGACAACGATAAGAAGGATACAAAGGACCCCAACTTGGCCTCTAGCAAGGCTAGTTCTGTGCTGGCCAGCAAAGCGACTGTTGTCGAGAAAGCCATCGTCCACATGCGACGCCTTCAGCAAGAGAATAAGGGTGTCAAGAAAGAGAACTATGAGCTCAGGGAGGAGCTCCAAGCGTTGAAAGAGGAGCTCGAAAAGGCAAAGGCGCCTGCATAGTAGGGTGCTCCCGACTTTAAGGGCACACCTGGCGAAATGAGTACAGCGTTGGGGTTTCGAAGGCGCGACTTGATTGTATGACTGGGCTGCATGAGCTAACGGTAGCATGATGTTTGTATTGGCGGATGAAGGTGTTGTACATCTAATGTTACGCACGGAACAGATAAATGGATGGGTGGTCGGGTGGCCGGGTGGCCTTGGTAGTGTTATAATTCAGGGTTTGGAGTTGCCAGGACATCCATTACATAGGTATAGTACCAGCCCAGTCTCTAATAGACTGGATACCCAGAGCAGTCCGTTGGAGTAACACTAGCACTGCATTGATCTCACGTCCAGTGTCCTTGGAGTTTTCATTTTGTCGGCAGTTTCTGAGGGCTGGTCTTGGGCGATGGGCCGAGCTGTGCCTGCCTCACAACGAAGGATATAATACTTGGAACCTTGGACGAGCTTCACACTGGCTGTTTGGTATTCTCTGCCTGCTGCTGTTCTAGTACGTCGACATCGAGCTGCTCCATGACCTCAATTACTAGCTTCAGGCTCTCCATGAACGAGTTGACGGCAACGCGCAGCATGCGGTTCGTCGTGGCGCGGTACTCGGCCCTCAGCAGGCGCGCGTGGTCCTCGGCATCGTTCTGGCTGGCGGGCACGACGGTGAGGTGGCGGCGGACGAGGGGTGACAGCTCCTTGTCGACGCCGATGGCCTGGAGGGCCGTGCTTGCTAGGCGCTCGGTCGGGAGGGGCACGTCGATGGATCTGGAGTTGCCAGGTCGCCCACGGTCAGCTTGGTTCGGCGGGGGCGTTTTGGAGGGAGGGGCAGCAGCTAGTTGGCTGGGGATGGGGGATGGGGGATGAGACTTGCATCGAGCAGGGGAACTCGGGGTCTGCGGTGCCAGTCATTGTGGCGGCTGTGGTCTTGACCTGAGACGAATTGGGGAGGGTTGCTTTGGTCGCGACGCAAATGGCCACGGCAGCCGGAATGGATGTGATGTTTGGGACCAAGACAGACAGGTCCGGGTGTGGTGGGGTTGATAAGAAGGATGTGGCTGATGGTGATAAGACGGCACGACAAGCCTCAGCCACATCGTGGGGAAGGAGCGGGCGTTGTGTGGCGGTTATTGAGGGTGGTATTTCATGCGGTTGCCGTGGGAACCAGTCACCCCGGTCAGCGGCCACTGTTATTGCAAATAAGGCCAGGGCCTGTCTCTGAGGTTTCCGGGGAGCCAACAAAACAACAGCAGTCAACGGGCCAAAAATCCCACGGCCGTTGCCTGTCATACAAAACATCGCCGTGCACCCACTCTTTGCGGAGCCGAAGGTTTGGATCCCGCATCACCCTCTTTCCCTTCTTCCTCTTCCACACTCCCGCACGCTGCCTCTTACCTCACATATTTTCATCATTGAAGCTGTTTCAACACTCGTGGCATCGTCATTATTCATGTCTTTTGACCCTAATGAGCTTTGCCACCTGAGTTGACAAGCCCCTTCATGAGCAGCTATTGACGTCTTGTTATTATCGACCGTGCCCACGCGAGCTTCCATTGCTGACATCAGGCACAACAAGGCTCAGCTTTGTTCAGCAAGTGCAGTCTGACCGACAAAGACGAGGGAGCTGCGACTATCGACAACAATGGCTCCTTCCTCTAGAAGCTCCCAGAACCTGGGCCAGGTGATCGAGTACATCCCGGGTACGTTTCCTTCCATCCCATTCATCTCCACTCGCCTCCTCCTTCATCTCACCTTGCTCTCGTCAAGCTCCCATAGCTGCACATTCTTATTCTGCCCCTTACCGGTTAAACAAGCGACCTCAATGCTGACCTCCTTTCTCGCAGACCGGCTGTATCTCGCCGCCTACACCCACCAACCCACCGCAGACACTCCGTTCCCGTACCCCCAGGCGCCAACCTCTCCCCGCAAGCGCGCTGCCCAGCAGCAGGCCGCGTCTGCTCGCAGGAGCCCCTGCTACTTCACGGTCGACGACACCCTCCTGTACAATGCCTTCCACCACGACTTCGGGCCGCTGCACATCGGTCACCTCTACCGATTTGCCATCCAGTTCCACGATATCCTTGGCGCTAAGGAGAACAAGGATCGCCCCATTGTGTTTTGGAGCCACGCAGACCCACGGAGTAGGTTTCCCTCAAAAGCCCGTCCTGTGGCATGTAGTGCTAACAGCAATCGATAGGCCGAGCCAATGCCGCGTGTATGCTAGCCTGCTACATGGTCTTGATCCAGAACTGGCCGCCCCATCTGGCACTGGCCCCCATCGCCCAGGTCGACCCCCCGCTGATGCCCTTCCGTGACGCGGGCTACAGCCAGGCCGACTATGGCATCACCGTCCAGGATGTCGTGTACGGAGTGTGGAAGGCCAAGGAGGAGAAGTGCTGCGATCTCGATAACTTTGACCTCGACATGTACGAAAGGTACGAGCGTGTGGAGCACGGTGACTTCAACTGGATCACCCCTCACTTCCTGGCCTTTGCCTCGCCCCAGCACACGCCCGTGGCCAAGATCACGGAGGGTTCTGAGCTGTATCCCCTGCTGCCGAGGACGCTAGAGGCCGTCGAAGCCCACCCGACGCTGCCCCAGCCCTTCAAGAACGTCCTCACACACTTCTCGGAGCGCGAGATTGGCTTGGTTGTCCGCCTCAACTCACACCTCTACTCACCCTCGTACTTTGAGGCCCTGGGTATCCAGCACATCGACATGATCTTTGACGACGGGACGTGCCCCACGCTGCCGACGGTGCGAAAGTTCATCCGCCTGGCCCACGAGACCATCACAGTCAAGAAGAAGGGAATCGCCGTCCACTGCAAGGCTGGCCTCGGGCGCACGGGATGCCTGATCGGGGCTTACCTCATCTACCGACATGGCTTCACCGCCAACGAGGTCATCTCTTTCATGCGCTTCATGAGGCCAGGCATGGTTGTCGGGCCCCAGCAGCACTGGCTTCACCTGAACCAGGGTACCTTCCGGGAATGGTGGGTGGAAGAGAGGATTGAGCGCAAGCTCCGGAAGGAGATGGCTGCTGCTAACAACAACCCTACTACACCCGTTCGGAACATCCACAAGTCGATGCGCAATGCCCAGGTGTCGACACCGCCGAACCGTAGCCCTTCGAATAGGACGCCGCTGAGCGAGGTCGATAAGGAGCGCAACAATGTCGGAGTCCAGGAGGACTACCTCCCTGCCCCTACACCAGGACAGCCTCGGAAGGGATCACGCATGGACCGTCACCACCCCTACCAGCGGTCCGCTTCGGTCCATGCGACAGTTGAGGAGGAGGTCCACATTGAGCGTGAGACGGAAGTCATCACCATGCACCGCCAGTCTCAGGAGGGGGAGACAGATGAGGCGTTCAACCTCCGGAAGAGGCGCAAGGACGTGCAGTCGCCTAGTCGCAGTGAGAAGGTGCGGTCCGTCAGCCAGACCACCTCGGTCTACTTGATCGACAACGATGCATCGCAGGACGCCGAGAATATCGGTTCCGGTCGGTCCAAGACGGTTGATCGTGTTGCTAGCACGCCCAGTGTCATGACCAAGACCAGGGGGAGCAGGCGCCAGGCGGAATCGCCGCTCCGGACCAAGGAGGCTGGCGTCAGAAAGACCAGCGGACGGGTGGGAAGCATAAGCACAGCCACGTCGGCGACAGCGGCCTCTACGGCGCGCAAGGTTTCCCACGCATAGGTTGGCGGGGCCCGTCGCGTTGCCGAGTCACCCAGGCGGCTTGTAGTCTGAAAGTCTCGGCGGTTGCGATGGTGACTAGCTTATCCACCTTCGGCGTTAACGATGACGACTCACACGGACTTACGACGATCGATTCCATGTCCTCAACAAAATATGCATGCATGAGGCGGCGTTCCTGGCGGGTTTGAAAGTTCACAAATAGCAAGAGGGGAGAAAGGGCGTTTGCAAAGCCGATCTACACCGATGACCAAGTCCTTGTTCCGATGAGCGATTCTGGCTAAGGGGAGAAGAGAAAGGGGGACGAGCACTGGTATCAGTTGCTGGGGCCATGAGGTGGCCAAGTGGGATGAGGGACTTGACACATGGTATGGTGTATTGTATTGATTGTGCCTTTTTCTGACCTTGTTTGTTGGCTTAGGCACGGGCATTGGTTACTGCGTATTAGTTTTTGACTTTTGATTTTGCGCCTGGCTTTGATTGTTTGACAGGTGTTGGAGGGCTGGTATATATATCTGAGCCATGATTTCCAAGCACTGGTTTTAATTGCACTACTTACTGCTAATGGCTCTCCCTCTTATGATTGAAGCAATCGTTGACGCAGATGCATTGGTCTTAATGTAAGAGATAACATTGGCACTCAAGTTTCATCCTACAGTTGAGAAGTAGTAAATGGTCGCAAGAGTAATGACGGATTGGTATTGGACAATGGGTTTATTAAGAACGAAATGTTTATGGGGTTCTTTGCAGGCCTAGCAAGATATAGGCAAGAACAGCCCTAGACAGCAAACACCATCCGTACCATGAGAGCCAAGAGCAACTTTGGAGAGAGACTGGATATGGATCAAGTTGATTGAACTTGACAGATATTATTATGACTTCTGTAACTTGGAATGTGCTCTTCTGCTAACCTGGAATGCGCTCTTCTGCTAACCTGGAGTTGTGCTCTTTCGCTAACCTGGACTTTGCCCTTTGTCAGCTGGACTGTGGTCCTTATCCGTAAAAGAGAGCGAGGTACGGAGTAATGTGGTCCGGCCTCCCCCTTGTAACCACGAACCTTCCAAAGCTTTCTTAACGAGACAGACTTGATGTGGTCCGCCCCCCGCCCCCCGGCCCCCTTGTAAGCTAGAATCGGCTCTATAAGCTTGAAAAAAAGTGGGGTGACCTGGACCACGACAACTGAGGCCAGCGAGGACCAATCAGCGCCCCCTATCGGGCGCGAGAAAAGAGCGAGCAGGACACGCGAGTGGCCCCTACCTTGTGCTCTTGGGACCCACTCGCGACCCCTTCTCACTCTCACGGCTTTGATAGTACCTACTTCCATTAATAATTCCTCCGTAGCAGAAGGTTCTGAGGACGGACAGTTCTCGCTCGAGTTTCGCTTATCATCGCCAACGTCAGTCAACCCATGCTCCCAGCGGCTGACCAAACAGCTAGAAACATTTGTATAAAAGCATCACTACCGTCTGGCTTCGTAGACAAAATGGAACGACATCAGCACACCCATCTTAAGCTCCTCCTCTTCCGCTATAGCCACAATCTGAATCACCCATCGTGATATCACTGCTATTACATCACTTCAATACTTCTACCACTTCTTCATACACAATGAGCTACACTACCAAAACCGTCGCCTTCATTGGGGCCAGCACCGGCGTTGGCCTCGCCGCCCTCAAGCGCAGCCTCGCCGCCGGCCACCAGTGCATCGCCCTCTGCCGGACGCCCTCCAAGCTCACCGACCTGCTGCCCTCCGCGGCCAACCCCAACCTTAAGGTCGTCCAGGGCAACGCGCACGACCTCGCCACCATCTCGCGCTGCCTCGTCAAGCAGGACGGCACCACCCTCGTCGACGCCGTCGTCTTCACCATCGGCGGCAAGGTCGTCGTCACCAAGTTGGGCCAGATGACCCTCGACGACCCCACCGTCTGCGAAAGGGGAATGGCCACCCTCATCGAGGCGCTAGCACAGCTGCGCCGCAACGGCGCGACAGGAAGGCCCTTCATCATCGCCTGCAGCGGACTGGGCAACTCGCGCCTCGGACGCGATTACCCCCTGGCGCTGTATCCGCTGTATCAGGTTGTGCTGAAGGTGCCGCGCGCGGATAAGCAGGCCATGGAGGCCAAACTGGTGGGGAGCGGGGAGACCTTCGCCGTTGTGCGCCCGAGCGTCCTTGTGGATGGGGAGTCAGACAAGACGATCCGGGTGGGCATCGAGGACCCTGAGACGGAGCGCAGGTCGAATGTCATTGGGTACACAATCTCCAGGGAAGACACGGGTAGGTGGGTTGCTGAGAACCTGGTGCTCAAGAGGGAGGCGAAATACTTGAATAAGTGCTTGGTTGTCACGTACTAGGAGTGTTGGCACTGCTTGGGGGATGGAAATATTGATATCTGGGATATTATCAATGATTAACCTCTTTAATTGAAAAGGGATTTCCTTCTTGCCTCCGAGACAGCCGTGAAGCTTTTAGAACGTCCCATGCGACATTTGCTCAGGCCAAACTCCCTGGCTCTCGGCTGACCATCCATTCATCTCCATACCCGCGGCAGATTGCACCCAGTTGTTCCAATCAATATCACCATCCATGTCCATATTGACATCCATTTGCACACCGGCAGAAAGTTCAACCATCGGGTCTGCATCAGCCCACAGCCATCCAGGAGCAGGGTCCGTTGGTAGCCCACCCGCTGTCAGACCTGTTGTCTCCCCAGCCAGGACGTTTTGGGGATCCATGGCCGTGATGGGAGCCGAATCTCCAGGTAAACCAGGTGTGTTGAAAAGGCTGTCTCCAGCCGCGTAAGACATTCCAGGCTCAAAACTGGCGTTGGGCCACGGGTGAGGCTGTTCAACTGTCGGACCAAACCCAGCGTTTTGCAGCGGTGTAGGAATATTGGCACCCGCACTCGACGAGTTGAGAGTACCCAAGCCCGGGGTTCCGGTAGTCTGGTGTCTGATGCCTGTATCTGATGGCACGTTGACAAGGTTTCGCCAATGTTCGAGAAACATATCCTGGCCCTTGCCGTATAGAAACGGCCCTAAACTTGCCGGAACAGGAATATTGCGGTCACCGATCTCCAGTTGTATGATCGCTGGAGTATTTCCTCTCAATCGCTCAAGCTCTGCCGTGCGATGCTTTCGGGCCTTGGCCATCAGCCTCCGTAGCGGAATCCAGATCTGTGAGTTCCTATCCATGCTGCCGGATTGTTTCGGAATCAGCCAGCTGCTATGGAGAGCGACCCAGGCTCTCTCCAGAGTGGGCGACCATGGCCGACGAGAGCACTCGATTAGGAGATAGACAATAGCATGCCAGTGTGTGTAAGTCTGGAACATCCAACGCCAATGCCGGGCGTTGTACTCGGAATGGAGAGCATGGTTGTATTCTGCAAGTTCTATGGCAGCAACCAGGAGCTTGTTCCTGATTTCCTCCGAGAAAGCCTCGTTTGACGAGGAGAAGAGAACGGGAAGGTACACAAACAGCGTCTGCTTGCACATGATAAGGCGAGTGGCCGTGACCGCGACCCAGCATGCAATATTCTCAGACTCTGTAACGTACTGGAGATAGAGTCTTTCAAGTTGCTCAAAAAGGGCGTCGACTGCGCGACTCTGTTCTTCCGGACTTGCACCGCTTTTCGCAGCCTCGGGACCAGTCATCTGCCTGGCTTTACTGCACATCTCGTGAGTGACAAGCGCTATCGACATGTCAGTCAGGGCTTGGCGCTCGGGAGGTGCCTCCTTCATCCTGGGGTTGATGTCGGCATCATTGATATTCAGGGGCAGTTTTGTATCAAAGGTATTGATCGTAATTGTATAGTCGGATCCTTGGTCCTCCGATGCTCGGGTATCTAGCATGCAGAGAGCCCACCAGACTCTTCGCCGCATCTCCACCTCAAAAGGAGAAAGATGGGAGAGATGGGAACCGTCTCGGTGTAAGCCGATGGCTTGGGCCATCCTAATGGCTAGCCCTGTCATCATCCACACAAACCGCGGGGTGTCGTGGCAACGCGCGAGAAAGATGAAGATAGTTACGGCTTGAACGAGCACAATATCGGGAGCGTTCATAAAGTCAGCCTTAGATAGGGCGTGCTCTATGCCGAGTCGATATCTAAGATTCAGCTCTGCTTTCGTGGAGCTGAAATTGATCATCACCTAGACTTATCAGCTTAAACCCCTTCTCCAAAGAAAAGCCCGTCGAGATGCTCGTAGGGGGCTCACATCCTCCTCCTCCATCGAGGTAACCGCCGAGTAGTAGATGGAGAAGAGCAAGGCCTCATTCCTCGGCGAGATACTTGACATGTCTGTTCCTCGCATATCATGGACCATTGTGGTAATAGTCGGCATGTGCACAACTTGCAAGAATAAATTGACATTCTCGGAGAATATATCCAAGAGAAAGGGAATCTGGGATGGCAGTGGGCGGAGCTTGCGCAAGTCAGGCGAAGGCGTGCTGAGATTGTTTCGGAACAAGAAGGCATTTCGCTCTGAAGGCGTTCGTCTAGATGGTGGCTCCCTCGGCGGGAAGTCCTCATCGTCAGAGGTGTCAGAGTCTCCGCTTCCCAGGCGCCCAGTATCCATCTTTAGACCATCCAACTAAGAGGGAGTTAGCCTTGTACTTTCGGGCAAAGAGAGAGTTATGTGGTACCTCGTCGCTGATCCGAGACCAGAAGCCGCTGCTGATATAATGTGTTTGGTTCGCATCTTGGAGCATCAGCTTTCCCATATGCTCATGCATGCCTGCGGTACTTGTGGCAATTGTGTCTCGCCGCGGGGCGGGAGAGTTGCCTCTGGATGAGCCACCAGCAGCGGTACTAGCTGCCGAGCTTGCCTGTTCTAGCTGGCCACTCAGCTCCTTGACGAGGCCCTCGAGGTTTCGAAGCCTCTCCATGACCTGACCAGTTGCTTGGTTAGAAGGTGGCGGTGCGGTATTAGGAGAGACGCTGGTGACATTGGTGAGATGGTCCAGGCGACGAGCCCATCTCGGGGGACGATCGTTGGATGGGACGACACATTCAATGTTGGCTCGGCGGCAGTTGGAGCATGGCGACAGCTTATCGCAACGGACCCTGCGACTGCGGCACACGACGCAGCTGCGCGGTTTGAGAGGCCGCGATGCTTCAGCTGATGGCGACGTGGAAGAGCTCGCCGTTGTTGTACCTGGAGCAGTTGGGGCAGCTGTTGCCTGTACCGCAAGGCGCCTGCCGGGGCTCATGCTTCGAGAATGCGTGCTCTGGGTGTTTCTGGCCGCGTTGCTTACTCCCCGGGGGCGGTTTGCCTTCATTCTTTCGTCGACTTGATTGCGCCGTAGTCTTGGAGCGACTGCGGACTCTCCGTACCATCGAGTCCAGTTCAGTCAGGCTGGAGAAAATTAGATCGGCCCAAGTCTTCTCATATCGATGTCTGACTGCCCGGGGGAAGGATCGGACAGCGTATTCTGTCTTGATTTTGGGGACATTACTTGTAGTATGACTCAGAGAGTGGCCATCGCAGACGAGTAAGATGAGAAAGATGCGAGGAGTGCAGTTCCCCGGGGCCTTGTGAGAGCTGGAGGGGTTTCTAGAGAGGGAAGGGGCGCCCCCAACTCTTGTTTGTTTGGTGTCGGGTAGGTGAGCTGTTGTCGAGAGCGAGAGCGGCCCCCACTATTCGTACCTCCTAATAATAGTAATATTACTACATACTATCCACAAGGATCACAAATGCTGGGTTTCTACTCCGTATATATTACTGATTTATAACCTCTTACCTATTAACCTTAGATATCTTTATACTATTTAATTGGGCGGTAGGGCATTCTTATACCACAGATATGATCTTAATACTATCAGAGCATTTGTTTTTCTACAGTGGTGATGAGAAAGTTAAGTGGCGAAGTTACGTACCGTAATACGCTAACATTTGTGATCCTTGTGGATAGTACGTACCAGTCACCGTTACTTCCAGGCTCTCTGTTGAACTTACTGCTAGTACCATTGTATAATCCCACTTACTTAGCTACTTAGGTATCTAGATTCTACTATTACTGTATTGCTCGTGCTCACTCGTACTAATACTACTACGTATTTTACTTAGCAGCAAGTCCTTCGCATTACCTATAGTGATAAAGTAATAATACCATGTGATTTTGGATAGACCGGCTGTCCCAAGTACATCTATCTACTCTCATTTTATCGTGGCTCATTGCTTACTACCTAGGTAGCTTTCATATCTCGTCTCTTCCCTTGCCCCCTTTACAGCCGTATGCTCTCCAGCTTGCCCACCACGCTCTCCATGAGCTTCCCAGCCTCACTACTCGACAGGCCCTCCTCGACGCCCAGGCACATCTCCACCACCTCCCTGTACCGCCTCCCGACCTTGCTCCCCAGGCCCGGGACCAGCACGGGGAGGACCACCTTGTCGCGCCACCGCTCCGCCGAGTAGTGCGGCTTGTGGTACGTCTGGAGCACCTTCCACAGGCCAATCTCGAGGAGCACGAGCCCCAGGCTGTAGATGTCAAAGGCCTTCGTGTAGGGCAGGCCTCTCACGGAGCCCGGGTGGCGGTGCAGGCCCGCGATGGACGGGTTGCGCGGCACCACCGACAGCGCCGTGTCAAGGTCCGGCCGCGACGCGTCGAACCCGCTGAGGTACGGCCGTGAGATGTCAGGCACGAGCGCCCCATGCGCCGTGGCCCCGTGTGCCGACGATGCAAACGCCGACGGGAAGAAGAGCACGTTGGACGCGCAGAGAGACTTGTGCAGCCAGTCAAGCGAGTGCAGCGACCATGCCGCTACGGCCAGCTTGGCCGCCAGGCGCACGCGTTGGTCCAGGTCGGGCGTCTTGAGGTCCGGGTTGGCGATGAGGGTGTGCAGGGACGAGAAGGACGGCGCCGGGGCGCGGTAGACGAGCCCGTAGCGGCTGCACTCGGCGTCGTCCGTGTACCCCAGGCAGTCAATGCTGTGTAGGTCCGGGTGCCGCTCCGAGGCCGAGTGCATCATCCGCGCGAGGTCGTCCATCCGCCGGAGGTGCGCCACTCGCTCGTCCAGCGCCTCGCGGTCGTACTCAACCCACTCTACCAGGACGTCCCCCGCTGATTCGTGGTGGGCGTGACAACGGTGAAAGTCGGTGCTGCTGCCTCCGGTTGGTGTTCTCGCCCCGCTACTATCGGGATGGGCGTCCACGATGGACAGGGCTGGGCGGGGCACCTTGAGGGCGCGTGTGGGCTTGAATGCGGACTGGGGCTGGGCATCGAGGTTGATGCGCAGCTTCTTGAGATTGGCCGAGTTGTTCAGTTGCGGATAGACGCCCGTCGAGGCATTCTCGAGCAGCGAGAGCTGAGTGACGTCTCGCTGGGCCGACTCGAGCAGCTGATGCGTCCACGCCCGCTGAAAGGACGGGAGCTGCCACGGCGGGAACAGGCGCTCCAGGCCGTCATTGAAGTCTAGCGAGTTGATTTCAGCATAGATCTTTGTACGAGTGACATGTAGAGATGTAGGGGGCTGACTACCTTTAAGATCTCCCAGGAGATCAGTGAACTTGTCCTTATCTGAACAGTATACCATCGTTAGTTCCGCAGCATCAAAGGTACGGTGCGAAGTGTGCAGCTCACCTTGAATCACCCACTTAGCTTTTAGCCCAAACTCCCTCTTCCAGCTCCTCTCGACCTTGGCCTCGTTGGTGGTCTTGCGCCCCTGAGCCTCCTTTCCCGAGGGCTTCCCCTTGACCCCCTTGCCCCCGCCAGGCTCAGCCCCCACGGCTTCCACGGCGTCCGTCAGCCCGTAGCTCTCCTTGAGCTTGCGAAAGTCGGTGACGGTGCCGTGCAGCTGCTCGAGGATCTGCGTGGCCAGGGCGCGCAGCTGCGGGTTCCCCCTCTCGCTGCTGCTGTCGAGGTGCGCCTCCAGCTTGCCCTCGGCGACCCCCCACTCGCGGCCCCAGACGACGAGCCGCATCTCCTCGATGCGCACCTTGCACAGCAGCTTCTGGCTGTCGCCGTCGAGGTGCTGCGCCGTCGAGAAGTACCCGTACGCCTTGACGCACCCGTCAAACAGCTGGCCCAGGAAGCCCACCACGCCAATCGTCGCGCCCATTAGCTCGACGGCCATGGCGCCCCCCGCCCCTGCGATGGCGCTGCGATTCTTATTGTATAGATTTGGACAGTTTGGAAGACAGCAACAGGCTGGGGGGGAGCTGGACACGGGGGCGGCGACTAATAATAGGATGAAAACATCTGGAAGAGTAGTCTCAAGCGGCTGTTCAGTTTATAGTTGCCACCACTGCTGTAGGTATTATAATAGCACGACTCCCACAAGTAATACGAATATGGTGCAGGACTCCAGGACCTGAAACCCCGACCCGCAATCAGACATGTGGCCCAAAGAATAATACAAAGAATGTTACATCGACCTGCCATACAGATGAACGGATCTTCGGCAGCTTTTGCCCATCTCACTTGCTTACACACCACCATCTTTCTCTTTCTCCAGGTTTCTCCACGTTTGATGGGGATTCAGCCCAGGGAGTAAGGATAGAAACCATATCTCCCACCTGGTTGGATCTATTGGATAAGGCTTGCCGATAGGGCGGCGAGTGCGGCCACGGACATCATGAGTTGTTTAATACATGAAGCTGCCAAGTTTGCATCTACCTCCGTCCACGTGGATGCCGTTGAAATTTGGAAGTCAATCGCCATTCGTGTACCTGGGTACCAGACATAGAGTTTCCGACAAAGAGACCACGTCGTACCAGGTACTACTCTGTTTCTCTGCAGCCACCTGCAGACACCAACGATATTGCTTCCGAATCAAACCTGAATGCGCAACATGTTTTGTAGTTATTGAGTTTTTCTAGTTTGGCCTTGTTTCTGGCCGCAAGCCGCTACCGCTACCGTATAATTTCCTCCTCGCCCCTCAGCATTGCAAAATCTCGTATAGATTTGCTTCTCCGCACCCTGCTCTGGCAAAGGGCCATGATCCAATATTCCGCCAAAGTTGCAGTATGGTACCTGCCCGCCCGCTCGATTTCCGCCCCCCTAGGTATCATTGGTATCGTGGTCGTCGTCCCAGCTCCCACACCGCTGGTGCTGCGAGGAGTGTTTTAATAGACCTTCTTCTTCTCGTCGATGCTGAACTGGCCGGGTCCGCTGTTGACGAGCAGCAGGAGGCCGCCGACAATGGATAGGATCTGGAAAAAGTCGTACTTGGCAAAGTCCTTGTGGGGGTGGTGCTCGTGCAGCTGCGCGTTGGATTGGTTAGCCTCCTACTCTTGTGCATGTGGCGTGCTGGCTCTACTTACCGTCCAGAAATTGTTGACAAGCAGGTTAAAGATGCTCAGAATGACAACGAGAAGAGTAGCGCTGAACTTGGCTTTGAAGCCCACAGCAACCATGATAGATGCGCCAGCGCCGAGAATGGAGACAACAACACGCCAAATGGACCACTTGCCGCTAGACACGAAGCCGACAAACAGGAAGATGAGAAGGACACGCCCGGCGAACTGGAAGTACATCTTGCGATCCTTCTCGTCGATCTGGGGGAGACCGGCAAACGCCTTGGTCTTGCGCACCCAGGAATCGGACAGAACCATGAGCAGTCCGCCAATAACGGACAGATTGCGCAGGAAAAAGTTCAGGTCGAAGATGAGGCCGTAGCCGATGCCCTGGGCAACGACGACGCCCATGAGCCCGCCCGCGGCGTAGTCAGAGTGCTTTCGGATGACCACCATGGTCGAGCACGCGGCCATTACAACCATGTTGGTGATGAGAAAGAGGTGGGTTATACCGTGGGGGACTACGGGACCAGGCGATTAGCACTCTGGGAAGAAAGACATGGGCCTAGCAAGCTGGGCCCGGGGGAGGGGGTTAGGCTCTTACTCTTCCTATAATCGTGTAGGTACATGAGCTGATCACTCCACTGCGTCATGATACGCAGGGTGTCTTCGAGGAACGTCACGACAATGAGGAAGCGAGCAATGGCCGGGAGGTAACTGAGGAGGACAGGTCAGCCGGTTTGGCACAAGCGAGACAACCCGGACACGCCTGGCGGAGTTGACTCACGGCTTGATGGGCTCGCTGAGGCTATCGAGCACGTCCTCGACCTTGTCGGTGTACGGCCTGACCTTCTCGAGGAAGCCGCCGCTGCCCTGCACCTCGCTGGGACCGGGCCCGTAGGGACCAGCAGGGCCCCCAATGCCATAGCCGGACGATGTGCGCTGCGCCATGACGAGCTCTGTTCGTGTAGCGGAGGTGGGCGGTGGGCGGTGGTCGGTGGGCGGTGGTCGGTGGTCGGTGATGCTCAAAGATGGTCCCGGCCTTGCTCGTCGGCCAAGTCGTGTTTGATTGCCAAGGGCCACGTATTGCTGGTCTCGTTGCTTACAGGCCGGCCTGTCGGAGTCGCGGCTTTGGAGGAGGTCGTCGGCGGCGGGGTGGAGAAGAGAGCTCAGAGGAGGTGGATTGGAGATGCCAGGAGGGGGGATATGGGCAAGTATGGGAACTGGGGAACGGGACAATGCAGCTTCAAAGGACACGACGCTCGGAGCAGGAAGCAGTTCGGAAGGCGTGGAAGGGATTTGGAAGCCGGGGGCTGGTGATGACTGCCGGAGTCAGCGCGGTGGTTGGGGACTCGCAGTGGGCAGACTGGGCAGACCAGGACTGGAACCGGGTCGATGACCTCAATGGAGCCCTGGGAGCTTCCGACTGTAATGTGTCCTTTCGAAATCCCGCGATGGTGCACTGGAGCAGGGCCGAGGGACCCACTTTTCCAACTGGTTATGGAAGGCGGCAGCGGCACAAGCACCTGCGTCGTGCGAGAACGTGCAAGACAATGAATGGTCTCATCGCCCGACTCCTTCTGTCCTGCCTGTACCTCCACCGCATGCAGCTCACGGTGCACATTCGAGGTATCCCCAAGCTCCCGCTCAGAGGCATGCTGATTGATGAGGTTGGCTTCAAGCCTCCGGTCAACAATTGACTTCCAGCCCTCAGCGGCACACTGTAGGCGGCGCCATGTGGCGGGCTCCGGCACACTCTAATGCTATCATTTACTACGGCCCAGGAAGCTGACCTTGGAAACTGTACAAATCGTCACGTGTACTCTGTAAAACAACTCGTCGCGAACTGGTAGACCTTGTTACTAGCTGTTCGAGTGGTCCATAAGTGTTACCTTGGTAGTTGTGGCGTTGCTTCTTTATATGGGTATCTAGTAGGATCCGTCAATCTCACCCGTCATGGGTTCCGCCCACCTCTGCTGACGGACGGGGCTCTTCTAGGATCCTTAATCCCCCCGAGTCGTCATACTCGACCCTCCTTTGGTTGACAGCTTTGAGCAGCTCGCCGCGCAGGACGGCTCTCTCCCCAGTGACAGGATCCCATTCCCATCCCTCGCGCATCCACATCCACCTCAGGTACGCACGGAGCTCCTTGTCGTCCGGCCTGACTCGCATCCACTCCGGTTGGAATCCTAGCTTGGTGCCCTCGCCATTCCAACCTTTTGCACGGCCTAGTAACACGTCGCGGCAGAATATTCGCCAGCTATCAAGCGCATATTTGCCCTGTGTCATGTGCCCAATCTCCCAGGCCTCGGCGTCTTGGTCCTCTCCTCCAGGCGTCAACAGGCCAGTGGTGGCAGCTCCTCCTGTATCGCTGAGCATCTCGCTTACCATCGCTGGGCGTGTATCTCTTCGATCGTAGTTCCTGACACGGTATACTTGGCCAGCTTGTGGTGGATTATCAATGAAAATCCTCGCATACTTTTGCAGAAATCCCAGACGGTTCATGGACAGACCAAGATGTCTAATCATGCCCAAGATCTCATCGGCATTTTCTGGGTCTGCTATCGAGGCAGGTGAGGCAAACCTTTTCTTCACGGCGTAAAATACTGGTATAGCGGCCGTGCCCCTTGTGCGGATAAGAAAGGTGATGGCCACGAGGAGCCAGAAAGGCTCATGGGCAACCTTCTCTTGGACCAGCCCAAATGATTCGGAATCCAGTGGTGGGAAAGGAACACAGGAGATTGTCCCAGGTGGCAACCTCTTTGAGGGGGCATTTTGCGGTGCCGGCGATGAGGCAAAGTATGGAGAGATGGCGTTGCGATTGCCGCCAGCAGTCCTATTGCTGACTTGACACACAGACTTTATGTAGCAGACAGGTGATTCCTCCAATTTCGAGGCCCTTCCAGCATTTGTGTCGCAAAAAATCGCGTCCTGTCGTGAGTCTAAAGCAGTATCTCGTTGGACTAACTGAAAGGTGGTTGAAGACGGGTCCTTGTAGCTGTGAATGGCCACATGCTGGCGGTCCTCCCCTGTGTCTGCCTCAGACTCTTGAGCCCAATAATGCGACGTGAAACCTTGTCGTTTCCGCTTGGGGGCATGCGAAGCACCGGACGATTTGGTCGCGGGGGGAGGGCTTGATGATGGCGGGTTGAAGGATGGCAATATCGTCGACGCTTGAAGTTCCAGGTGCTTCGCGAGAGCAATGAGCTGATCGGTGCCTTTCCACTCCTCCTGCAGCACCTGTGGACTGGCACTTGGTTGGAAAATGTACCATAGAAAGGTCAAAAGATCGTTTCCCTCAAGACTGCTTGGATCCGTGCCGCGTGCCTGGAGCGACCTGGCGCAACCGATGAGAGTCTCCCAACTCTCTGCCCCAGCTGTGAGGCTCAAATTAATGAGTAATTCCAGCTCAGAACGGGGTGCCCTGCTCGATTGCAGGATGGCAACGAGGAAGTCTCTTTCATTTTCGTCGACGTCGAAGGGCTGGAGAACATCGTAACCGAAACACAACTCATCTTGCCCGATGGCTGTAGGCATGGTCAGGCCGCGGCTGCTTTACAGCAGGAGCAAGGGGTTTCATAGTGAGTGTACGTGTTGCATGGGCAGTCAAAAAGATGACATGCAATGGACTGGATATGTACGGAGTCTATGTTGCTCGCAGTGTCGAATTCACGGTGTTAAGTTGTGGGTCGACGGTGATGAACTGATGATCTCGGTGACAAACGGCTCACCGGTCAGTCGACGCTAGTCCCCGATTGGGTTGGGTCGGGTCGACACCACCGTAACCAGCTGTCAGCCACGAGGTCACGACCCCGTTTATTATCGCATTCCGCATCCGTTCAGTTCAGCACGCACAGTTGATGTCTCGAACGTACATGGATGGGGGGATGAGAAGCCAATGGGTAAGAAGAAGCAAGAACAGGCGGCCAATGCACGAATAGGGGCAGCAGGTCGCATCACTACCGAGAGTAGGCAGCCCAATGGGTGGTTTCAATGGCTGGAAGAGCTGGCAACACCAAGTCATCTGGAAGGAGATGCATGCCTCCTGCAGCGGCACACCCAACCTACGTGCGTCGCGTGATACCTTCGACAGCGGCAGGAGAGAGGGGGTTTTCATGACAGATCCGATCCAGATATAATTCCCAGAGCCTCAAATAGTCTACGGTACCAAAATTTACTGTTAAATAAGAGACCTAGAGATCACCTGAGAGTCCCCCGAACACGCACCGGCCATCAGAGCCTTATCCCCAGGACACCGAAAAGAGGTACCCCACAGTGCCAGCTACCAGCCGGACGCACGCACACGTCAGGCCCGGTCAGGGATCTATCGCGCACGCAAGTGGGTCACGTGCACACGCCTGAGGTTTCCGACTATCGATCGCCCCCCCCAGGGCCCCAATCGCCCTCGCAGTTTCCTCGGACTTCCGTCCATTCCACCAGTCCCTCCACTTCGAGACTCGTCGCAGTCGCCGCTTTCAACCATCCTCAACCACCATCAGAAGACGTCCCGGCCACCCGAACACGAGCGTCCTCGCATCGCCCTATCGACCGAACGAGATTCGATCATTGCCTCTCATTCACATCATTTAAGATATGAGTAGTCGCGGCGGGAAATTAGCCCCAGAAGTCAACCGGTGAGTTCTCCATCTTTTTGCCCTTGGCCTAGCCATCCGATTCAACTTCTCACGACCTACACCCGACGGCGCGTCGGCCTCAATCTCCATCAACGCGTGGAGATTGGCGTGTCAACGACCGTCAATCAAATTCTCGCCCTTTCACTGGTCCTATGAAGCTTGCTCAATCGAACCCATCGCTGACCCTGCCATTCTAGAGCTCTGTTCGTGAAGAACTTGAGGTACGATGCCGACACCCCCGATCGAATCCCATCAAAACGACCTGCAAAACTAACACGGATTGCTTAGCTACAACGTCACGCCAGAGGACTTGTTCGATCTCTTCGGGAAATTTGGTTCCATCCGGTACGCCGTCACCGGCAACATTTTCCCCAGGCCAACCTTGCCGAAAGACGCTAACGTGTATGATATAGCCAAGTTCGGCAGGGCATCGCGAACAACACCAAGGGCACCGCCTTCGTAGTTTATGAGGATGTAATGGATGCTAAGCAAGCTTGTGACAAGCTCAACGGCTTCAACTTTCAGAGCCGTTACCTCGTCGGTATGTTTGGGCTTTCTGCTGGGCAGTGTCGAAGAACCCCATTAGCTGACATTGCATCAAGTTCTATATCACCAGCCAGACAAGATGGCCAAGTCAAAAGAGGACCTGGAGGCCCGCCGTGAATCTTTAGCTCAGCTCAAGAAGCAGCACGGCATCGATTGACAATCCGACCGGCCTGTCGACAGTCTGCACGGGAGGAAGTCCACTTCCTCCCGGTCTGCAGGCCGGTCTCCATCCTCACCGAAGTCAGCTTCGCCGGATCCAAAGACGATACTGCGCAAAGATAGCCCGCCGACCGACTCCGCGTCAAGGGCAAGCCCTCGCTCCCGAGGCGTCCGCTTCGTTGACGGACAACGTCCCAGGCTGCAAGCTGTTGCATGATGATGCCTGCAGGCGCACGTCTACTCTGGACGACACATTTTCTACTCGGGATTGGGGCGGAGGTTGGCGGTTGGATGTTTTCTCATGGGACTCGGGCTGCATTTCCCGACTCAGGCCACTCGTTTTCAAGGCACTGATCCGCGAACAAGACATGGATGGCATGCTTGGTCTGTTAGGGATCTGGGGAAAGTCGGGGATGTTGTATCAGCAAGTGACGCAAGCCAAGTCACCTGGGGGGGGATTCTTGATGTCTTTTTTTTAGTCCTTCACCTCTATTCTACCTGGCCATTGGGAGGCTATGGTAATTGCTAGACCGTCTCAGATTGAGGCCGTTTGGCTCGGAACTCTCGTCTCAAATTGCAACTTGTTCTGTCATTCTGCTACCATGGGTCGCCTGCACCTCTTCCACCTGTTCTGTTACCTCTCTAACCTGCGTACCGTAATAGTTGATCTTGAGAATATCCAGATGCCCATGGCCCCCCTCATCAAGGAGTCACCGGGGAGTCACTGGGGAGTCCACAGTGATCACATGTTGCTCCCCGCGATCCTTGGACACACCGCCATCGGCTAGCAAGTCGCAGCAAGTCGAATTAGGCGTTGGGTAGAGCGTGCAGCATTGACAGGCAACCTGGGAGGCAGATTCAATCTCAACCGTGCAATTGGGCGTGGACGTTTCAAAAGTGCAATCCGCCTCGCGGGTCTATTCTTGGGCCTCGTCGTGGGCCGCTCTTGGGGCGACCGGCTACATACAAATGGTGGCTGTGGCCGCTCCCACCTGGTCGGGGGCCGTTTGTGCCAACCAACCCGCATTCCCAAATTGCCATCCACGTCCCTGGGCGACCAGCTTCGAGGCCGCAATGACCCAAGGAGCGCAGACACCGCAGACACTGCAGACACTGCCATGCTTCCTCCGGGTGGGAGCAACGTGGGAGAACCGGCCGACACAATCATCATGAGGCTTTCCAGGGCCCTTCCACGGCCTCTTCACAGCCCTTGACGGGCCTTCCATCGCCCTTCATCCTCCTTCATCGCCAACGCCAGTGCCTGGGGCGTCGTCTGGTTTCCCTGTTGGCCAACAGCCAGCAACCAACATCTGGTTAACTTGGGGGATCGATTATCACAGTAGCCTGTAGGTAGGGAGGCCAGGTCTCTCGGCCACTTCTCTCGGCCAGTCTGCCTACACCCATTCGCCATTATTCGCCATGTTTGATCAAGCCTCCTTCTCCCCCCAATGCCTCCCCCCTTATAACTAACACCAGAACGATACTAACATGTTCTGGTTCTGCTGTGCAGCCCTCAACGTGGCAGACTATATCGTATAGATTCCTCTCCCCCTTCTCACTCTCCAAATGTCCGCCCCTATCTCGCAGTTCAGCAGGCTGTCCCTCGAGAATATGCCCCCAACCACGCGCTCCAAGTCCCGCGCCGTGTCTGTGACACCGGCCCCCAACGCCTCCAACGGCTGCTACGGCAGTGATACAGAGTCCAGCGTTGACTCGGAGACCGACTCGGATCTCTCCGACTATGACGAGGACGCCCCCGCCGTCGTCCGCTCGCCCTCCCGCCTCCTCTACCGCCTCGACGGCCTGCCGGCCAGGAGCCGCAACGCCGTCCGTGATGCCTTCAGCGACCCGCCGCGGATCTCGCTGCAGCGCTGCCGCCTCATCAACGACACCTACGCCTTCCAGATGACCGAGCTGGTCACCCGCTCCGTCCGCATACGCGCCTCGGGCGACGGGGAGTCCCACCTGAGCTGCTCCTGCACGCCGCCCACCAACCGCAGCGGCGAGCACCAGGAGACGTGCCCTCACCTCCTGTGGCTGCTGGACCAGCTGCTGAAGCAGACCCTCTACCACCACGACCGCAACGAGCCCGTGACCATGAAGCGAAGCGGCTACGCCCACGAGATGGGCGACCCCTTCCAGAGCATAGCGCGCCACCACCTCGACGTCCTGGCCGCCGGCATCCACTGCCCCCTCGTGGACCCGGACTCGGACGGCCAGCTCGATCAGACGCGCACCCTCGAGGCCCGCGAGCTGCTCTCCTCCATCTACTCGATGCCTCCAGACCAGTTCCGCCCAGACATCTTCGACCACCCCACGTTGGGGAGGAAGGTCCTCAAACGCAACGACCTCGATCGCACCGTCTTCCGCATGCTCACCGACAACGGCCACTTCTTCCACTACCTGCTCTCTCTCTCCCGCCCCACAGACCCCGTCAACGACCCCTTCCGCAAACTCTCCCAGCGCATCGACCTCGTCCTGCGCAGCCTTGACGCAGCAGCGGCGGCGGCTCAGACGACACCACCAGTATCACCCAGTGGCAACAACAACAGCAGCAGCAGCAGCAGCAGCAGCAGCAGCAGTGGCAACAGTGCCTCCGTAGAGCACCCCACCACCGTGGCCTGGGCGGCACGCCACATCCTCGGCTGCGTCAACCACATTCGCTCCGCCCTCTACAGCCGCGACCACCCACTGCGGCCCTCCGAGGCCCTCTCTGCCGCCTCGGCGCTCGTGCACATCCTGGCTGGCGTCGTGGAGCGCACCCGCGACATCCAGCGCGAAGGCCCCCGGCTGGACCGCAACCTGTACCTGCGCCTCGTGGGCGACCGCGACCAGGATTTTGTCATCGGCGTGCTGGCCCTAATCCCCGGCGCCGCCAGCCAGTTCCTTAGCAACCTCGAGGAGCTGCTCGACGAGATTGGCGTCCACGGCGCGCCCGCCACGTACGTGGACAAGTTCCGCTCCCTGCTGGGGAGACTGAGGACGTCGAGGACGGGGGCGGCGGGTCTGAAGAGGCAGGGGCAGGGGCAGGCGGCCGATCGGCGGTCAAAGAGGATGAAGTGATGCCAAAGAGGTAACGTTGTACATCTTCTCTAGATAAACTAGTAGATAGCCTATCGCAGGTGCACACGTGCGGTATTCGAGTAACAATAACAAATTCACTGTCCGCACCATCGCTTGCCCGCACAGAGAAGAACACAAGGCACAGATAGCCGGCGTGGATCGTGTAGGGAACCGTCTTGGGTACCGTCCCACAAATGCATTTGGACCAGCAGATGCAGACGACACCCCTCCCTCCCCCCTCGAGGCCCCTCCCCCTTTTTCCATGACCCTGTGACCCGGTGTGGGACAGAGACGCATCTCACTGCCAGTCTTACCGTGCCTTGTACTTTATGCCGGGAGCATTGTCTCCGAGAATGCCACAAGCTCCGCATGGACCTCCCGCAGCGTCGGTCTGTGGTAATAGTTCTCCTTCCAGTCTCCCCGCTTCATTCCCTCCTCACGATCATGAAGCCACTCCTCGGAAGCCTTGATCTCCTTGGCCCACCACTCCCGCGCTGTTTGCTGGACCTGCTCCGCCGTCGAAAGCCCCGTGTGCTCTAGCTCTCGGAGCACGAGCTGGTTCCCTTTCCTGACGATGAACTTGCTGAGGCCGTCCTGTCTCCCCCTTGTGCATCGGTCAATCAGGTCCCTCATAGGCTTGGGTGTCGTTGTGTACCCGGGGAACTCCACCGCGGGTTCCCATGGATAGGACAGCCACACGGCCGCTCGCTGGGGCGCGCTCTTTGCCTCAAAGATGCACCAGAGGACACGGCCAAGCATGTAGACCTCGCAGGCCTCCTGCTCCGTCAGGGTCAGGCATGCCCAGGGGATGTTGTATCCGTCGGATGGCCATCTGTAGTCCTCACCCTCCATCATGTCCTCCCACTCGGGGAGCAATCTGGACAGGAGGCGCGAGTATTTGCTGGCGATGTCCCCCGCTATCTCCTCATCCACCGCCAGCAGACGGACGTACTCGATAGCGTTCACCTCGGGGGCGGCAAACTCGCACCAGACCCCGCGCTGCTCGAAATCCACCATGACAACATCCCCCGATTCGGAGAGTACAATGTTGTCCATCCTCAGGTCGGGATAGAACATCCCCGTTGTTTCTCTCAGGTGGCACAGAGCTGATGAGAGCTGGGTGGCCCATTTCGCCTTGTCTGCAAGCGCTACTGTATTGTGCAGCTGGAGGAAGGGTATCAGGTCGCGAAGGCTTCCGTGCGTGTGGTATTCGAGCGTGAACCCCACGACGGCCGTCTTGTTACCGAAGCTGCATTTCTTTGTCACCATGTGAGCGGGTCGAGCGACGACGTTGGGGTGTGCGGGAATCCTGAGCAGCTGCCTGAGCTCATGGTACAAGTACTTGGACCAGCTCGTCAAACCCTTAAAGATCCAAATCTTTCCATCGATGCGGACAAGACAGACGCTGTCATGCAACTGCGACACGTACACGAGTTCGCTGATGTCCACGACAGGGGGGTAATGCTGTATATCTGAGCCCCAAAAGTTCTGCAGTGCCGAGGGAGACAGGAGCTGGCGTTCTAGATTATGGGCTGGGGCGATAACAATGATTGCCTTGGCAATATTGATGGGCAAGTTCTTTAGGACGATTCTGGACCCAAAGGGTACATTCTCGTAGATACGCCGGGGCTCCTCCATCGCCGAGACCCAGTGATGGAGAATCCTCAACACATGCCTAGTAACTCCAAGCCGTGCGACGCGATGTTTATCTCTCGTATGGAAGGTGACATCGATATCGAGCATCTCACGGATGGCTAGGGGAAGCTGGGACGGCTCAGGGATGAAGACGTCCATCCGGAGCGGTGGCATCGCGTCAACGAAGAGGGGAGTGGCGTAGAACTGGCTTCCAAACGCAGTACATCCATCCATCTCCCAGAGAGGCTGGCCTGGGACTTCGAGGCTGTCGATGCGGTTTTTCGGGTTCAACAAGGACTCCCCCCAGGTGACCTCCCCCAGGGCGGGGGGCTGCTGTTTGGTGGAATCGGCGGGGTGTGCATGGCTGAACGCCGCTGTTGGGTGAATCACATCGTGAATGGACTGTTCGCTTAGTTCCATGACGACGGTACTGCTCCCAAGGTCGTTTCACAATAAATCGTTGTTGGAGAGTTGAGAAGAGGACGGTGTTTACCCGCGGTTGTCTGAGAACGAGGCGGTCAGGCTCTTCACTGAGCGCTAATAAAATGCCAGCAGCTGCTTTATCACCAACAAGGCTAGCATCCGGCCACAAGGGAATCTGAGAAGGATGAGATGCAGAGCCTATCCACCGTTAAAACTTGACCACGGAACACTGCGATGTTTGCTGGGCGGGTTCGGGAACGATTGTGGAGCTGAGTGCGATAACCTCATGCGGCCACGCGAGTTGGCAAGAGGTGAGGACGGCGCATCATGCATCACGGGAACTGGGAATAGTTGGTTGTCGACACCCAGCCTGCAACTGGCCTGTTTCGGTGGTGCTGAGAGATCACATGATTGGATGAGTGGGCGGATGGGCGGATGCTCCCTTACCTCAGCCAAGATACGGATAGTCGGGTTGGTTGTTGCGGCTCCGCTTGCAACGAACTGATTCATTGAGATTGCGACGGCAAGGAACTGTGTTATCCAAGTTTGCCTCTTGGTCGCCCACCTTGGGGCGCGCGGGGGAAGTTGAGTCGCTTCTCCTGCTTGGCATCCAAGACCACATCCCCGAGAGACGTTATCGGAAGGCAAAGCAAAGACGTACAGCCGAGATGACACAAAGGGAGAATCGCGTGACATACTCCTTCTTCTAGCATCTTAACGTTGGTCTTGCGGCTGCGCTCTAGGCCTTGCTAGACTTGGTAGCCTTCCAAGCTCTCGTTCGGCCGGGGCTGTAGCGCTGGCGCGAAGCGAGAGATTGAGAGAAGAAATGTGCAGAGGCACTGCCCGCTGTACTCGGTACAAGCGGCAGCGGTTTGCAGAGTTTGGTCAAGGGATATGTTTAAAAGTGCCCCTCCGGTGATGAGCGGTGAGATATATTCTCAGCCTCCTAGGACTGTCCCCACTATGAAGACACAACGGAAGTTTGGAGGTCATTGGTAGAAGTAGAGGGAGAAGCAACCAAACTGATTCGAGCCGGGGGGAAGAGGAGCGGCATCTGCCACGATGTAGATTCATCGAGGGGATCGGTCACAACGAGGGAACATAATCGTAGGGTCTAAAGATCCGCGGAAGTCGGTAAGAGATCGTGTTCCCGGGGTGGTCAAGAATAGAAGAAGAAAAGAGAATGAGGAATTTCCACACGGCCGAAGATTGTGAATTGGGAGAAAACCGAGGACCGGATGATCTGCAGACCGTGAGCCAATGGAAATACCAGAACCAGCCTCAGTTGCGGACAAAACAGAACAATATGCCGAGTCCAGTTTCTGGGTGGTTACTATTAGTATCCGTGCCAGCAAAGGACAGGAGCCCATACTACTTCGTGTTTACCTCAAGATAGGAGGCTGCATGGAGTACGTTGGCCAATAATGGCAAAAGTAAAAGGCGGACAACAATGCGAGGCGGCCAGGTACCCAGCCCCAAAACTTACCGATCTTCTAGTGCACTATCTCATGCCAGGGTCCAGGGTTTCTGTCACAGCCAAGCCACTCTTGACCAACTTGTTGGTCCAGTATTTGACTCTGCTCGCGTATTATGTACACTCCCGGATCAACGGTCGAATGCAGCGAATATAACATTATTACTTACCGGTCTGGTTCTGGTAAGCCAATCGGCACGGGGAATGAGCCCTGAGGACGAGATATAACCGGAAACGCACCCCGTTTATATGCATTCTAGATGCATTAATGGGCCTGTGGTGTAATATCACCGGCGTCAGACAGATGACATGTCGACTGTAGACCGCCTCACAGGCCATTGTAACGGGTCTTTCCTGGTCTTGTGCATTCTCTTCAGCTTGACCGAGTCTTCACCGGTCAGCCACGGAACTGGGGGGAGGTGTGTCAAGAATCGGGTGGTGAGGCCAACCGGTGGCTTTGGCTGTCGCTCGGTGAAGACATGACAGTATTGGCTACCTATAAAGCACGCGACAATTCCCGTTCGTCTTCAATGTCTTCTGCGCCATGTCATGTCGTCACGTGTAGGCGTAGGCACCGACAATGCCGTCGCACAAGTTTAGTTGACCAGGCACACCAATGCCAATCGGATTATTCCAGGAACTCATGTGCAACGTGCCGAGATGGTGGGCGCTACCATGTGCTGTTTGTTTCCATCCGAGGGCCTGTGCCTGACGGGTCTGCATGTCTGACCCAGAGGAGCTGGACCCTGGAAGACGCGTGGATCTGGGAGGGGCGTGGGGAGCTCGTGTGTTTCGACAGCCCGGCACAAAGTAGATACTAATTGCAGTTGGAGAGGTACACTGCGTGCATGGCTGGGGATTGTTTTGGAGCATCGCTATGAGGGTTCTGTGGTCAGTGGAGATTCAAATTTCCCATCTTCGTCTGTCTTCGCTGGCTTAGGTAATAATTCGACTTAAATCGCGGCTGGGCCACCTGCTCCTTCCTAGACATCTTGAGTACCTACCTCACCTTTGGTAATAATAACTTAAGCCGTGAGGAAGGACGCGCTTATGGGTGCTCCAGGGCTGAGCACGCATTCCTCCTTCCCAGGTTATATTTTGGGCAAGGACGATGCAGGCTAAAGGTGGCAGAGGGAAGGTAGCTTCTCTTTCCCAAAAGGTAGGTAATATTATTAGGGATTTTGCTCACCCGCCGCCGTCTACCCCCTCAACTCCAATCCCCAAAACTCTTGCCAACAACCACCAGCCATTTCCTTTCCCTTCTGCAACGGGTAGGCCATATAACGGCCGCGGCATGACATCAATCCTTTGCATGGACCAACGAACCCCTACCAAACACATCACTACGGATTTCCTAAGCCCGGTCGGTACGCAGAGACGAACACCCAGTCTGACGCAATGGACCATTGGACGCATAGGCGGGCGGAACTGGGCGGCAAATCAAACAGCTCCAAGCTCTGGACCTTGTTTGTGCAGTGCTTTCGAGTCCACCTGTCAGGCGACTTAGTGACCATCGGGCTGACACTCAGCCGTAAAGATTGGTCCTATCGCTCACCGGTCCCCGCATTCATCGTGCCAAGTGCCAACCAGGAATCCATGACCAGTTGTCAGCAACCACCAGCCGCCCACCGATGTGGTACCACAAAGGCGGCCCGATGCAATCAGCCACATGGGTTGCTGCTTGTTCGTTCAGTCGACTAACTACCACACTGCATGAGGTTGAGCTCCTAAGCCCTTGAGCCGAGAGCAAGACCACGATCCAAAGGGTGTTTGGGACCACCAGATACTAGCCGAAAACGCATCCCCTCGTCTCCTCCTAACACGCCCTCTATTGGAGGACCTAAATTTCACAACAGGCAGTCTATCTTCCTCTCACCCGGCGGAGCGCTGCGGGGGACGGCCGCCGGCAACACGCACGTGTTCTAACTTCCCCGCGAAAGGGTGTTGGATACTACGACAGTTGCTCATTATTTGGGCTGATTTCTAGTGCTTGGGGCCACCTTGATGGGACGAACCCTCCCAGCCTTGCCTGGGAGCGGCTCGTTTTTTCCTGACCGATGCCAAATCAGGATCTTGTTGGACGACCCCACGACTATTCGTATCTACGAATACTACCTAGATGAGAATGCGGTCTCAGGGGTCCGAACCGCTTCCCGATAATCTACGGGGCACGCAGTCTGGAGGAGTAGTTTATCATTCTCTGCTATCCAACTCGACGCTAGTCGGGACTCTCAAAGCAGGGACTGGTCGTGTTACCATATCGTCCTGATGTATGGTAGGACGACATCTGCGCGGTGCTAATGTTACTAATATTGGAAGGCTGTCAGATCATATTCAGATACCAGATGCGTCGATGTATCATGCCAAGGCTCAGCGGCTCACAGGCGATGTCGGGCCCGGGGGTTGGCGGTTGTACCCCACCCTTCCCGACAACGGCACCCCTGCCGTCCTCGAACCTGGGGTTGGCACTCGAAGCTCTTGGACAGTTGGACAGTTGGACTCCAAGGGCCCCAGCTAGAGTGTCCAGTTGGCAGCTGGCAGCCGGCAGTGAGGTGAATCCCCCAACTGCAAATGACCCCTGCGCAGCCTGGTCAGTGTATCCCTCAGACCGGTGAGATAGAATTCAGCACGGCGCCTCGACACCCTGCGACGTCAACCTCACCGAGTGTTCCCTCTTCCCTCTGTCCGACCCGGTCATCGTCGAATGCTCCGACGTGCTAGCGGCGACTTGTTCTGGCAGTCGAAGCCGCCCGGCACTCAACACACTCCTTCAGACCGGGGCTTCGTCCTCGTGTTGCTTCTAGTACCTTCCACCGCCTTCGGCTGACTCCTCCGCCGCCATACCTGGTGGTGGCCCGCTCAGCGCATCCGAGTATCGTCAGCAGTGCCCAGTGGTCAGCGCTCGTGATCCGTGAGGGAGTCGTGGCGGCCCAACCACTGGCACCGGCCATCAAGGCCACAACTCATCACGCCTGCACTTGTAGCGCTACAGCCACTCACAATTTGTCTCCTGGAAGCGAATCAGGCCGGTTTTGTTCTCCATACTCCCTCGCCTTGCAAACCTTCTCCGCTTCTTCACTTCTCCACCAACTCTCACCCCGTCGTCCTCTTTGCCCGCACTCTGCCCAGCAAGGCCTTCTAGCGCGGCTCTTGCTGGAACACGGCTCTTGCTCCCATGCTCCGTGCTCTGGAGGGTGCACAGAGCGACCTCCTGTTCATCCCGGGCGGTGGCTTTGGCTTTGGTGGCACGGTAGCCACCCACCCCTCCCCTGCTTCCCGACGACGCCTGCGCATGCTTGTTTCGCCGTGCAAAACATTCGTACCCGCTTCGATCTGCTCGGTTCTCTTGTATCCTAGATACCTTGACTTGCCGCTACCGGTGACGGCGCCCTGATCACTCCTCCACGCTCCACGCTCCAAGGCTCCCGTCCTTCACACCGTGTCTCACTACAACCATCATGGTATGTTCTTTTCTTGCCTCAATCCGGTTGGCGGCATCGTGCATATGGCTTCCATCCGTGACCGATCTTCTCGCCATCCTATACCTATACCTACCTTCATTATCCCCCCTGCTCCTCCTGTCATCCGCACACCCCAGCTCCTCTTTCATCCCGCGAACCCGTTGCCTCTCTCTACATAGTAGTACACGGACACACGGCGTCTCCCTTGATCCTGGTTTATTTTCTTCTCTCTTTAATTCATCAGAATCTCGTCGAGGCGGCCCGTTGATTGTTTGATAGGAGTTTCACGAGCCGTTTAACCCCACACGGGCACGTGGTCTTCCCTGGACCCAAGTATCAACTGCCTCTGTACCGCTGCCGTCCGTCTCGTTCACGCCTCAGCCTCTTCAACTTGACATACTACAAGCAGCCCATTACTCCTCTGGCTTCTCTTTCCCACCTGGGCAAGGTGTCGACTTCCATGGCATTGGATTTGATGCTCAATTTCCCTACAATGCCTACCAGACCCAGTCACGCAAAAGAAGAAAATTAGATACGAGTACACAAGTTCCAATGTCTCCTCCGGATTCAGATTCACCGGCCTCGGCTTTGGAACAGCAAGAGTCCCGGCTCGCCAAAACAATTAGGACACCCAGCGGTGACGACCGGCGTCGAAGGAGCTCGGGACAAACCGCATTCCCCACAGAGCCTCCAGATAACTCGCCACTTACTAGGAGAATGGTGGACCTGAGCTCATTGCTTTGTCCCTGCTGTGGATTTGGCTGGGGGCAATCAGACGGTGCGTACCTCTTAGTCTCCTATATTACGTTTCCCGAAGTCCCACAGTCAAACTTCATGTGGTGTTTCTTCGCTTAGTAGCGGGCTCCTGAGCTGACTCTAGCCTCATAAGGCTATGAACCAATACCAGAGCCATCTCCTGTTTTGTATGGTCCAGAAAGACCATACACTGCCGAGAAGCCGCCATCGATGCAGTTCCTCGTTCCAGACCCCTATGTCCCGGGAACAGTGGGCTTGGAGCAGCAAAATTTCTTGTGCAACGATCAACCACAGCTCCAGTCGCCATCCAGCCAAGGCATTATCTCTCAAGATCGCCGGACGTTGTCAACATCGTCAGACGGTAGCGAGAACGCGAACTACCACACAGGTACTACAAACATTGGGTACTACCCAGATCGGGATGTCAAACTAGAATCACATCTTCTCCCCCAGCGCTCACCCTTTGTGTCGGAGAAAGGACCAGATGGTGACTCGCCACCTCATCAGTACTCTTCGGCCCCTGTGGGGACCTCGGCATTCTCATCTTTGTATGTCCACGATGATGGGCCTCCACCGGCGGCCCCAGGGCCGCAAACTCATCAGTACACCGTTCTATCATCTCGTACCGCTCCGGGCGGCTTCTTTCCAGATTCCCGGAACGAGGTTCCACGACAAGACCCACAGTCAAACTTTGACATTTTACAACCCAATCAACGAGGTGGCAAACGCGGCCCGTTCAAGGACCCAAGCTTGCGCGAACAGACAGCGCAGACCAGAAGAATCGGCTCCTGCATCAGATGCAGGATGCAACGCATTCGTGTGGGTAGCATCTCGCTCATTTCCGTGACTGAATTCCTAGGCAGTAATCCCGGAGTGTAACCACATGTGGGGTATAGGAGGAGCATAGCAGTCACTGACCATGATGTCTCTAGTGCGAGCACAATGCGGATGAGCCCATGGGCCCTTGCTTAACCTGCAAGAAGGTGGCTAATACGAAGGCCGGTCGCTTTCCGTGCCTGAGGTACAAGATCACGGACGTGAGGCTGAACAAGCCTGGACAGGTCCCTGGGTACGAGTGGACAAGGCGGTGGGCTAACAGTGTTTCTGAACCTATCCAGAAGTGGGCGTCTTCGGAGACAAAAATAATCCACGTCTCCGAGGGCTACTCCGACCATTCCCTGGAGCTTCGTGTTCGACAGTTCATTCCTCAAGAGGGTGACAAGCTCGAAAGGACTTGGAGCCATAATGGCTCCAAGAAGTCCGTCACGATCCCTCCGTATGCACTCATTGACATTGAAGAAGGCAGGAAGGCTTACACAAAGCACATCCACGAGTCTATGAACCAAGCCTTCAGCACCATTCTTGGGCGCCCAGGAGGACTGTTGCACAAGACGTACCAGCAAATGCTGCAGTGTTGCAAGAATCCATCAACCCCGATGGACTCGTTGGCATTACTGCGTGACACATTCAGGCTGTGGATGTCAGTCCGCTTCTCGACCAAGTCATGCTTCATTGTCGGGGAGGAAACGTTGGGGATGCCCACGGACATTCTCGATGATACAAGCCCCAGCCCCAATAAGATTCCACTGCCCCCTGTGCTAGGTGCGCAGCTGGATCTCATCCTCATCCACCATATTCAGGCCAAATTAAGGCGGCAAGTCCTCGATAGACTGGAAAAGATGGTTTCCAAAAGGAAGCACAACACCTGGATGGTTACATACCTAGTCACCTTTGTTCTGCTGCACAACACAGCATTGATCACAGCACACGATGCCAGCTATGCTCTGAAGCACGGAATGGATGTAAGCTTATTCAAACTTTGTCTTGAAAACGAGACATTGGCCGTTTTTCTGACCAGCCCTCTCCGCTCACAGCGCCGATTTGCTCGAGAAGACAAGGTTAAGGAGTATCACCTCGGTAATTAGTGACCCGCCACGCTCCCAGCAGCTCGTCATCCGGTGCATCGTGGGCTGACGCACAGGACTCTTGCAGGGGCGAATATTCTGCTGGCGCATTTTCACTACTGCAACAAGGGTGTCCACCCATTCTCGGACGAGTGCAAGGACCAAGACCTGCGGTCTCTCGCAGGTCTAGACGAAGATCAGATCCAGTTCATCCACGCGACAAGGACCTTCGTGAGACGGCACAGTAAGTTCAAGACGCCACACTCTCTAGACTTTTTTTTATTACCGGATCCCCGGAGCAGGGCTAATATCACTGGTTGGCCGACGTAGAGACGGAGTGGGAAGATCTCCGTGCTAAAGGCGCCTACGAGGATCCTTACTTTTTTGTAAGCCAGCTATTTGAGGAAAACTGGCAACCACGGTCCACCGTCTGATTAGGCATTGGTCAATTGGCAGCGCCCATGGCAGCTTGGGAGGGAGAAGGGTTTGAAACAATAGGCTGGCTGCAGAATAAGCAAGTGCAAGGAGCCTACGAATACGTACGGCTCAACGAGCAAAGTTTTGCAGAGCGGGTTCGGTACCTACCTAATAATAGGTAAACATGGAGGGAGAACTTTGTTGTCTCTCCTGCAACCATGATTAAATGATGACGAGACCATCATTGACACTATTAGTATTAGTCCGAAGTACTAATATGTACGTACGAGGTCCCCTGCCCTGGGGGCATGCAAGTGGGCCAGGCGTACGGATACCAGTATGACATTGTCTGAGAAACCCAGCCCTTGGTAAAGCACAGAGCGATTTGGGCCCGATTGGGTGGTGCAAGGGCTCAAGAGGTGAGACAGACCCGGTTGCCGTTGGTGCTCTTCGGCACTTGGGATGATGATGCTTTGTCGGTGTGCGTATCAAGTCAACGGCGGTGACCTCATGGGGACTTGTTTGTGGTATCGTATGATTGTGCAGCGTCGCCCCTCCAGCAGCCTGCCGTCAAGAGGCAATAGTCGAAGCGTGAGCCCTTGCTTAGAGTTTCTGAACTGAATGGCGGCCAATTCTCGGACCGGTCATGGGGCAATGTGACTGACTGTACTCGTACGCTTGGCTTGGCAAAGGGGGAGGGAATAAGGGAGGGGAGGACGGGAGAAACGTTTCGCCTAGAGAAGCCATTTGTGAGGCTACTGGTGATGGGTCTCTCGCCCTCGGGAATGATAGCTCGATAGATGAAGTCTGCGCTGCGCTGTATCTGTGAAGCCGTTAACGACCCTCGTGCCTGTCCACCCGTGTGGTCCCGTGCCGCCATGTGCCGCCATTTCTGCAACGAGTCAACGATCATCGTCAATCGATCGTACCCCTACCCAGCCGCACATGTATGTAGGTACGTAGTACATATGCACACAACATATCTAGGGCAGGATGTACTACCACTTTCCCTGCATAGTCTGAATAGCTAGATTGGACCTAGTCTCGCGGGCCCTCGTCCCGAGCCGGGATGAAGGTGTTGGTACGTGTTGCTTCTTCCAAGGCGTCCTCACAGTGCACCATGCTGAAGAGGTGGACTTCTCCTAATGAGTCGCATATTGGTAGAGAGAGGCAAGCGCTCTGCCGTGTATGACGAGCAAAGCTGCGGTGAAGACTTCCCTGTGTATCCAGCCACAGCGCGAGAAATCTCTGCCGTCGTCAGAAAGCAACAAGGCAGGCAAAAGAAACGGCATATATCATCTTGATAAATAGCCTGCTCTCCCTGAGGTTGTGCTCGTCCTCAACATCGACCTTTCAAGGACATCGACACAGACCGCAAGGTAGAATCCAGACACTGAGCAGTCTCCTTTGGCAACATCTCGTCATCCCTTTTCCCCAGCAGTTCTCTTTGGCTCAACCTTCCCCGAGAAAAAGGTTGCAATGGCATCATGCGAGGCTCAACTGGCGACTACGCCTGTGCCCACGGGTAGACTCCTTGCTCCGGCAACGGCAACGGCCGGTCTTCCGGCTGGGTTTCCGAAGGCCGTGGACTCCCCAATGGCATGGGTCGGCGCCGAAATCACGGCGGAAGGGGAACATATTCTTCAGCTGAGCAGCGAAGACGTTTCCGAAGCCGAGGCAGCTCTCGACCGCTTCAAAGGTGACAAACCTCTCCCACCAAGGCATGAGATCCTGGACCCTTTTGCTCACTGAATGAAACAGATCTGGGTCTTGATGGTGATTGCATCACCAGAGACAACTTCCCGCTTCCCAACTTGGGCCGAAAGCTCGACGGGATTCGCCAGGAGGTCCACAAGGGGAAAGGTTTTGGGGTCATTCGCGGGCTTGATCCCGAAAAGTACTCGGTCGAGGACCTCACCATGCTTTATCTTGGCCTGCAGTCGTTCGTTGCGAATCGCCAGGGCCGCCAGGATAGCAAAGGAAACATGATGGGTACGTCCTGCAGGATCGAGTCGCCAGTGATAGGCCCAATTCCATGTACTGATGATACCCACCAGTCCACATCGTGGCAGATAAGACATCAGCACTCGCAGCTGGACACCATCGACATTCCACCTCCCCCATTGTGAGTCTTGACGCTTCGGTCTGCCTGACGCATCTCGCTAACCCAAGAGGCAGAGCTTCCACAATGAAGAGGCCGGCGACGTTGTCAGTTGGTTGACAAGAAGCACAGCAGCTTCAGGCGGCAAATGTATCCTGGCGTCGTGTTACACAGTCTACAATGTCCTGGCGAATGAACGGCCAGATCTTGTACGCGCCCTGGCTGGTTCCGATTGGCCGTTTGCCATGTAAGTCAATTCCGTCCCAGGTTGTCGCGGGCAACCGAGGCGGGCGAGCGTTTGCTGATACGACCCGTTGTTTCTTAGCCCGGAGTTCCAGTGTCGGCCAGTGCTATTCAACCACGAGGGACGTCTTATTATGAACTTTGGCAGAACGCCGTTGATCGGAAGCCCGGCCCACCCTCGATCAAGCAACTTGCCCAGCCTCAGCCCCCGACAGCAGGAAGCCTTGGATGCGATCGAGGGGATCGCGAGGGCGACGGAGCTGGAGCTGGTGACGCGACCTGGAGATATCCACTTCATCAACAACCTTGCCGTCCTGCATCGTCGCGATGGATTCGTCAACGGCGACTCGGCCACCGAACGGCGCCATCTGGTCCGCATGAGGCTCCGAGACGATGAACTGGGTTGGGCTATCCCGGATGATCTTAAGCGCGAGTGGTCCAAGGCCTTCGATGAGACAAGGAAGAGCAAGGCGTGGCACATCGAACCGATGCCAAGCGGCTACTTCCCCCTCAGGAAGCAGCCCAACTAAGCCAGGGGAAACCAATCGATGAGGGGCCCCCCTTGGGACACTTCAGCAGCATAGTTGAGGTGTAGGGGGAAAAGCAGATCTGAGTGGTGCCGAGTTCGAGACAGAGGGCCCCCTGGTGTGGATTGCGCTCAAGAAAAAAGAGATGGTCATGCAGAGATGGCGCGGGCATCAAAAAGTGTTTGGGTGTTTTCATTTGTTGGTGTTTGGCTTGGTAAAAGTTAAGGGCATTTAGCGTCACATTTGTGCGATGAAGCTTTTTAGAGCTTCTTCGAAGGGAGTTTTTCCCTTGCTGGGGAACAGCCTGTCTTTTCGGTTAGAAGGCTGGTTGAAATTTGTCGATAGATTGGTCAGGGGCACCCCAAGAGCAGTACAGCAGTCGTCAGGTACTACCCGGTTCGCACCTGAGTGGCTGGAATGGAGGATAGATAAAATCAGTAGTTGAATCGAGTAACGCCAAGTTGAAGATACATCTTTCTTCGTTAATGTCTGTGCTTGGAGAGCTAGTGACTGTACGGCAGCACCGAGCATGCGCAGACGGTTGGAGAGCTGAGCTGCAACTCTAGCTACGTCCCAAGGGAGTTGTCAGTGGTGCGCGGGGAACGACTAGTGGATTGTTATGCAGGCCGGTGAGGTGTCCTCGTACTCGTATCCACAGGACAGGACCGTTCAAGACGAATCAACCCGGATTAGCACGTTGGTGCCCATGGTGGGAGGGCCTTGCGATGGTGGGGAGGCGGCTCCCGGCTCCCGGGGATTTGGAAGACGGCAACGGCGACGGATAGGTGCTCCGTACTCGGTAATAACACTCCGTAGTTCCAGCCAAGGCGGTGCTCTTGCCATGCTGTTGCTGTTGCCGTTGCCGTGCTGTTGCCGTGCTACTGCCGCGCGGTTGCCCGCAGCTTCACCGTCAATGAAATTATCAAGGAGCGGTGGGCATGAGAGAGCGTTGGAGCTTGAAGAGGGCAGGGATGGTCCAAGTCTGGGACGCAGGACGCGGGTGGCCGAAGACGGAGACGGGAGACGGGACACGGGGGCGTTGTTGATTTGCTTTGGACATTAATATATGGAGTCATGGAGATGATGAGTCTGGTAGTCCCGCCGTGGCCGCGCGGCGGCGCCGTGTCGCGGTCTCGAAGCGAAGAACTATCGTGGACATGGTGGCCATCGTGGGCCCGTGGCTGAACTGGCTGGAGGAGAGGTGAGTGCAAAGGTGAAAGTTGTTTTTGCCGGTTGCCTGTATGTACTTCGTACTGTGTGATCACACGGTGTGGGAGGCTTCTGCACTGTGCCGTGTGTGGATACTGCTTCCCCTGGCAGGTCCCTCCCAGTCGCAACCTCCCGACTTGTGCGGGATGCATCCTACTCGTACCTGCCTCAGTTAGCCCATCATACTCCATCACGATCGATCCATGGACCCTGCAGAAGCCATTGCTGAATCGTTTTCCTCGTACTTCGTACCCGTCCTTCGGGATCAAACGCCCGCGCCTTCTCTTCATCACCCGTGTCGCCCTCTGAGTACTACCCGCTCGAGGTACTTCTACCTCAACGCTACCTCAACGCTACCTCAACACTACGAGTACTACTACCAGTACCGCCAGTAGGTACGAGTACCTCACTTCCCAGGGTCCTTCCTGTCTTGTGGCTGGCGAGCTGGCCTTGATCATGGCCATCGCATCGCCCTCTTCATCTGCCACCGACATGCCGCCTGCACGCCGCAACCCGTCGCAATACCAGGCCATCGGTCAGGCCGATCTCAATGATTACAACAAGTACAGTGAGGTCACTGAGGGCGACGATGACACCGAGTTCGGCAAATCTCCTGCCCAGCCTCTTATCCGCCGCCCTCATGACCTGCGATTCCGGAACGCCACCTATTTCCTAAGCGTGCTCCTGGTTATCCTCCTCGCCTCCAACGTCTACTTCACTCTCCCTTACTCCTTCGGTGGCCAAGGTCTCTTCTCCGGCTCCGCCCCTGACGATTGCCCCTGCCTCAAACCCCGGCCGCCTCAGTACTTCCAGACCTCTCCCCAACTATGGGCAGGCCCCACAGCCACTGGTCGCCCAGCCTTCATGGCCCAGACGAGGGTCATCAATCCAACTGCCACCTATGTCCCTAATGAGCCTCTCCAGACCTCGATTCCCATTGAGGGCATGAAGCCCGGCAATGACAGCATCTTCAAGATGATGGGCTACCTCTCTCCCTATTCGCCGTCCCCAGGCTTTGGTGTTGATGAGTATCCTTTGCCCGAGGGCGCCGACATAGTCCAGGTCCA
The DNA here is from genome assembly GCF_050947745.1 of Amphichorda felina. Lineage (NCBI taxonomy): Eukaryota > Fungi > Ascomycota > Sordariomycetes > Hypocreales > Bionectriaceae > Amphichorda > Amphichorda felina. The sequence goes on from NW_028145049.1 coordinate 3,314,517, forward strand.
GATGCTTTCGCGTCACGGTGCCCGCTACCCCACCCAGGGCGCCGACGTTGTCCAGCTCGGCAAGCGCATCGCTGATGCCGGCAAAGCCTTCACCCCCAAGGACGACTTGGCCTTTCTCAAAGACTGGAAGTACCAACTTGGGTCGGAAATTCTTGTTCCCAAGGGTCGTGAGGAGCTTTATAATTCCGGTAGGCTTATCCGATCCTACTTCCGCTTCTACTGGCATCAACTCACATCAGCTCAGGTATACTCCACAGCTACATGTACGGAAAGCTTTACAACCCAAGAAGTAAGATCATCGTCCGCACAACGGTACGTAGGGTCCTTATGATATGTGAAGAGTGTTTCGTCATCTAACTAGCCAGCAGACCCAAGATCGCATGCTCAAGTCAGCTGAGAACTGGGTTGCCGGATTTTTTGGCCTGGAATGGTAAGTCATCTTACGCCATATGGGACCAATATGGCTGGTTGACATGGCCAGGACCAACAATGCAACAATCGAGGTAATTATCGAGAAAGAAGGCTTCAACAATTCTCTCGCTGGCGCTCTTAACTGCCCCAATGAATCGCCCAAATCGACTGGTCGCGAAGCTAGCAGGACTTGGATCCAAAAATACCTTCAAAACGGTAAGTACTTGCAACCAGCTGTGCTCTCTGAGAAGCGCCGCAGTTCATTTTCTCACTCTCTCGCAGCAACTTCGCGCTTCCAATCCATGACAGAAGGCTTTGAGTGGACAGTCGACGATGTCTACGCTGCTCAGAACATGTGCCCCTACGAAACCGTGGCATACGGTTTCAGCATGTTTTGCGATCTTTTCACCTATGAAGAGTGGCAAGGATACGGCTATTCCATCGACCTGTGGTTCTCTGGTGGCAGCAGTTTCCATAGCCCTACAGGAGTATGTCCCAAATCTCCTCATACCCGTCTTACTGAAATCTTTTACTGACCTAGGTGGCCCTTTTAGAGAGCCGTGGGGATTGGTTACCAGCAGGAGGTAATGGCGCGCCTCAATAACCACACTTTGGGATACTCTGGGTCTCAGATCAACGTCACGCTAGATAGCAGCACCGAGACATTCCCCCTAAACCAGAGTCTATACTTTGATTTCTCCCACGACACCAACATCGTCTCCATTTTGACGGCATTCGGGCTCCGCCAGTTTGCAGAGGACCTCCCCACGGATAAGATGCCCGGCGACCACGAGTTCACAATTTCCCACATGAGCCCCTTTGGTGCCCGCCTTGATATTGAGATCATCAAGACGCCGAAGCCCGTGTCCCCGAGTCGCGAAGGCTATATGGACGGGAAGGAGACAAAGTACATCCACTTTATTCTCAACCAGCGCACTCTGCCCCTGGGGAAGAGTTTCCCCGAGTGTGACGCCAATCGCAAAGATGGCTGGTGCGAGCTCGACACGTTCCTCAAGATCCAGGAGGGCATGGCGGACAAGGCTCAGTACGACTACGCCTGCTTTGGAGATTATCCATCCAAACCGTACGACCAGGTCAAGGACGGTGCGCCAAGCTAGAACTATACAATAGAACCGCTAGAGCTAGGCAAGATACGGCGTTTTGTGGGAATTTTCAGGACTGGCGTTTGGCTTCCTTCATCTTCTTAAATGTGGGAATGGGTCTAGGCGGACGAATATTAGGTTGTAGTATCAGCCTCCGTTTTACTATGCTTCTTTCGGTGGAACCACCTAATAGCTCGTGGTTCGATACTGGGCAATCAATTGTATACACATTGGATTATGAGTCGTTCCTTTCCAGGCTTTTCCTCGCATGTGAATGGCGGAAAGTTGCATCACACCCTTCGCCTGTTCATGGGATCCCCGGGATCAGCATTCGACGCCAACATCTCGTAGGAGGTCCAGACAATTCAGGGCTTTCAATTCTGGCGAATGAAGAGGCAAACTCCTATCCTCATGTCTCCAACTTCTGAACCATCTTGGCGATATATACCCCAGCAGCTCGAGACCCGTCGTGAAAAATAAAGTTGGGACTTTGCCCCAGAAAAAACAGCGCAGCTGCAGGCATGTCACACATTCACCCAAGAACTCTGATAAGCAACTCGCATGTTTGAAATGTTATTTTGTCATATTTTCTGGGCACCCCCATGTGTCCTGGCTATGCCCTCTACGGACCACAATCACTTAGTCGCCTTCTATCATCCGCACCCAGTTATTACTAGGTTGGGTATTCTGCTTCCATCCCAAGGTAGTATAAGTATAAACTGGACCAAAAAATAACCAAAAAGAAGAAAATAAATCCCATCTCCAAACTCCTGTGCCGGCTCCTTTTCCAATCTCGAGTTGCTGATCAACCGAGGTATTGATGGACAAATACAAGTGGGAAAGAAAATAAAGAAAAAGGCTGAAAAATAGAACTTGAGAACAAGCTGAAATAATCAATTCCGCTTCTCGTTGGTAGCGGTAGGGGCAGAATGGGCTGTCGCGGTCGGCGCGGCCTGCTGCGCCGTATGCTGGGCGGCAGCGTTCTTGGCCTTCTCGTCCTCGACGTCGCCGCTGGAGGAGCTAGGGGGCGAGATCATGCTGGCGTGCTCGCGGATGCCATGCTGAGGCTCCATAACGTCACCCTCCTCGGCGGGCTCGCCGCGGTGGGGGCTCCAGGCGAGGAAATCACGGCGGACCTCAACGTAGTCATAGGAGAACTCGCCGTGCTGGTCGTCGTCCATACCGAGGAGCTCGGCCTCCTCAGAGGCGCGGAGCTTAAGACCAGGGATGAGGTCGATGATCTTGGCGATAATGGCGGACATGACAAAGGCGTACGCGGACGAGGAGACGATGGCAGCGATCTGCCAGCCTATGATGACGTAGTTGCCATCCATGAAACCGCCGACCGCGCCAGTGTTGACGCCGTCGAGACCGATGATACCACCCGAGGCGAAGAAGGCGTTGAAGATGAGACCGACGATGCCGCCAATGCCGTGCTCAGCGAACACATCAAGAGAGTCGTCGATGCCGATGAGGAACTTGACTAAAAAGGGGTATTAGTTTTCATTGTTATCTCTTTTTGAACCGAATTCCAGTTGGTGACTCACCCTTGGTGCCAAAGTTGCAGGCAACGCCGGAGACGATGCCGAGGATGATGCTGGCCCAGGGGTCGATGAAGCCAGAGGCAGGAGTAGCAGCGACGAGGCCGGAAATTGTGCCAGAGCACCAACCAACCATGGACCACTTCTTGGCAAGGCGGTAGTCGAGGAGGCACCAGGTCATGGCTGCGAACATGGCCGTGAGGCACGAGTTCCAACTGGCCATGGCGGCGCGGAGGTTGGCACCGAAGGCGGAGCCGCCGTTGAAGCCGAGCCAGCCGAACCACAGGAAGATAGTGCCGAGGGTGATGAGGGAGATGTTGTGGGGGCGGAAGTTCATCATCATCTTCTCGTTGCGGCGGCCGAGGACCCAGGAGTAGGCGAGGGCGGACATGCCGGAGCCGATCTCGACGGGGACACCGCCGGCGTAGTCGAGGACGCCGTGCTTGAAGCCCCAGCCGTTGGCGTTCCAGACCCAGTAGGCGAGGGGGCAGTAAACGAGGGTGGCCCAGCAGAAAATGAAGACCATGGCGGGGATGACGCGGCCGCGCTCGGCGACGGCGCCAACGGTCAGGGCGGCGGTGACACCGCAGAACATCATCTGGTAGAAGGAGTAGAGGAGGGCGGGGACGAGGGGAGAGCCGACCGAGGGGGTGCCCCAGACCTTCATAAGTCCGAAGTGGCGGAGGTCACCGATGAAGGGGTTGTTGGATGTCTGGCTGAAGGCGAGCGAGTAGCCCCAGAAGTACCACTGGAAGATGACGACGCTGAAGGACATCATGACGACCCAGAGCATGGACAGAGCCGACTTTCTGCGGGCGAGACCGGAGTAGAGAAAGGCGATACCGGGGATCATCAGCATAACCAGGCAGGCGCTGATGAGGATATAGGCCTGGTCACCGGACTGGTACCACTGGTTGAGGTTCTCGGCATCTGCGGGAGGTTTGGTTAGTTGGGGCGAAGAGGTGAATTTTGATATAACAGGAGAGGCGTACGAGAATCGCCGCCATAGTCCTCGTCGGTCCCGTTGAACAGGGTCGGTGGCCCAACGTGCGTATAAGACATTGTCGTCGGAGATGGGATTCGGATCGGAGGTGGTTGGTTGGAAAAGAGGAGGGTGTCTGGGATGTCCCTGGACCAGAGTTGCTACTGCCTTTCGTATCTCCAAGTTGAGTGAGGAGGGCAGGTTACACTGTTGTCGTTGATGCCCGTTGAAGGAAGGAGGCGGTGGAAAAGGAGGCAAGCAGTCTTGGTCGCCACGGAATCCACGACCGGGCGAGACTTCAAATTATTAGGGATTCAGATATTACAGAGAGAGAGACGGGTCCAAATCCATGATCTGGGGTGAGCGAAGGCTCGAGCTAAATATGCTGGTCTCTCCCAGACTCCAGTCCCGTGTATCCACGCTCGTCTTTAGAGGCAGTGAGGGCCATCTGGGCTATCTTGATAAGAGAAGGAACGGCTGTAAAGTAGCCCTGTAGATGTGCTGGAGAGACGGAGGGGGGGTACGGAACAGCTGGGATACGGGACGCCTCGCGATTGGGAAGTACCTCTGGGCCAGAAAGGCCACCAGAACTGCCGCAAAAGGATATCTGAACGGTACGAGTAGTGTAGTCAGCCCAGACCCTCGGGAACAAGGGGATTCGAGGCGGCCAAGGGCGTCCCGTTAGCCTCGCGCGGCGCACCCTATGAGCAGGCCCAGCTGTGGCCACCGACTGGCCGGCAGAGGCTTTTTCATGACAAGAAGAATTGACTCGACACTCTGTGTTTCGTCCGCCCACTCGCCCCCCATGGGCCCATATTGCCAGACTTAGATTGCTATCCGTGGCCGGCAGCGAGAAAAAAAAAATAACACGTGGGTCTATCCGGGTACGGGGGGGTGTTGTCTTTGCGAGTGGTGACTTCTGGTCTCGGAGTCAGCGCGACGACGTGGGGTGCAAGACGGTTGAAGCTTTTCGATGTCATTTGCATGAACAACATTGCCGTTACAGCCCATCTCTGGGGCATGTACATGGTATCTTTGATTGCGGAGAAGATGCAACCTGTTCCCTGCGCTTCTCCCAGAGGGTGGATTAGAAACGCTCTGTCCCACGTTTTGCCTGCGTTGCGTGGGCTGCTTTGGACCGCCAGAAAGATCTAGTCAGCTGGGCGCGCGGCGTGGCTACAAGTAATACGCGTGGGCGTGTACGGTGGAATCAAGTGGCTTCCAGCCTGGCCCTCCCGTTTCATCGGCGCGTGCGCGAGTCAAGAGTTCAAGATTGGACTGGTTGGTAGTGCTCGTACCCAAACGACGACATAGGCTTGTACGAATATGACCTGGACTAAATTCTCATCTTCTTCTTGTCTCTGCGAGCCAGCTCATGAGCAAAAAAAAATAGCAGCAAGAGCAAAGTAACGCAAGCGCCGATTTAATGTCTTGAAGATGCCTCCCACGATGCAGATACATTCGAGTTAGTACTTGCAGACATGATGCATCGTCAAAGGCCCTTAAGCAGACGGCGAAACCCGGAAGCCAGGGTCGGGAGGCCTCGAGTCCACTAGACTCAAGTGGAAGAAAGCTTGAATCCTGATCGGGCCCTAGAGGAATATCGGACCACCACGCGAGTAAAACCCCATCATGATACCCGTCGATATCGAGCTGGAAGGGCCGTCGCTGAGGCTCAAGCAGATAACGATGGGGAAGGGCGGTGATTGGTCAATGCGGCGCAGTTGTCAGGAAAACCAGAGCTCATACGGCAACGTAAAGAGACGGGTGGGGGCAGAGATCGCTCGGGTCGACGACGTCAGAGCCGTGACTGGGGCCGTCGAGGGCGCTAGAAGCCCGGCAGAGCGCGAGTGACCGCAAATCCGCGACAGGCCGTGAGCGATGGCTGAGCGATGACAGACGCTGTTGTGTCAGCGCAGTCCAGGCCCAAGGAAAGTGCAGATAATGGATATTGGTCAAGCCCAACTGCTGCAGCCAACGAGCAGCCACCCGTCGATCCGGGGTTGGGCCGCGGCCCAATCACACGCACCCAATCCTGACAGGGGTCTCAGGCTGGGTGGACCGGCATCCCAAAGCGGCAATGCCTTACCCATTGCATCTTGTCAACATCTTCTGCCCCCTTCTGCCTTGGAGCCACTCTCCAACGAGTCCAAGCCTCAACTCCCGGACCCAACTCCCAAAAAAAGAGCCCAACTACCTACTCCAACTCGGCCAAGGCCCCAAGGGTCCAACCCGTCCAGACCCATCCCTCCGCCTCCGGATCGGCTCCGCCGGGTATCCATCCATCCCGCCCCCCTCCGTCCGTCTCCGACGTTGTGTCTTCTGGCCCTCTGCACGGTCATCATCACCCATCAGTCAAAATATCCCACCTCCCCCATCGGTGTCACCAAAGAAACCCCTTAAAAAAAAAGGGGGGAAAAAGGATGACAACTCCGCGCCTCCCTCCCATTAATCAGATCACTGCATGCTGAGTATTATGCATTTATTTCGTGCGATTGCTAGTACTGATATTTACCGACACACGCTGCCCTTGCGCCCCCACCACATCTTCTAGGGATCACGACTTCTCACCGCCGCCCTCAGTTTCTCACTCATCATTCACCCGCTAAGAGTAATAGTCGCCGCACCTAGCGCAGCTCGCTTGGCCGGCAAATTACCTTCATCTACCACGATCTACATTTTTCCCCAGTTGAGAGCGCAGCGGCACACAGGCGCCCGCTTCTTACGTCGCATCACCGCCACAGCACATAATACTATCCCCACGTCACTAGGTATGTTTCACGCTGATTGCTCGTTCTCGCTGGAAATTTCATTCGCTTTGACCAACACTACCAGTATTATATCTCGCTACTAGTTACGAGCAGGTATACACCTCTGGTAACTAAACTCCAATGCCAACCCCAAAGCCAAACCTGAACTCCATATTCGTAGGCTGCGAAGCCACCCAGACCCGTCTCATGCTGTATTTCGGCTGCCTAAGCCATAAACGCCCTCCCAATGCCGGTTCCTTGAGTACCCCTAATTCAAAAAACGAGGATTTTTTGCCCTTCCTCGCTTCTCATAAGCACGTAGGACAAAATCAAGTGATTTTGGTAGTGGAGCATGATCCTGTACCTCCGCGGTAGAGTCGCTGGGCCTCGGCCATCTTCACCTAGCCCGTCTCCTACTTGGGGCAACCGCCCTACTGCAACCCCGTACAGTGGCCGAGCCGTCGTACCCTGGCGATATTTTCTCTCGTCCTCCAGGCTTGGCAGGAAACTCTCGATCCTCATCCCTCGATCCCATTCCCATTGCCCCTCCGGGTAAGGCTCAGGTCTTCGCAGACGAGTCAGCGTCACAAGTAGGACCCGTCCAGTCGGCGACCCAAGAATCACCAAACTCAGCTCCGGGATATGAGCCAGCATGCTCAGCCTGCTGGTTGCTCTGAAAAACCGCCGAGTGCGGTTGTCCCTGAGGCTCTCGCAACACATGGCGTTCGTACAGATGACACTGATTTCGCGGTTGGCCTTAGCGTTCTTCTCGGGGAGCCTGACCATCTCAAAGTCCTTTTCGTAGGTTCGAAGTAAGTGATACTCAGACCCGAGTCTATGAGACACACCCCAAGGCTTTTCCTTAGGCCTCTCATGGCGGACTCGGAAAAAATTGGGACGGTCAGCGAGCAATCGTCTGTACTTGTCGATCATGGGCGCTAGTTCCATATTTCCATTGTGTGGCCAGTACATCATGTGGAGGGGAGCGTCGCCGGCATACCATGACTCCCGCGGTCGAAAGGAGGGTCTCAGTCCCCACATATAATCATTCATCGAGTCCAAGGGCGTCGGTTGTACCGCCCCTTCTACCGCCTCTTCGTGGTCATGCTCTGCCAGTTCGTCAAGTTGATCAAATGCTTCATTCATCAATCCAACCGTTTCCAGGAGTTGATTAAAGGGCGCTTGGAATAGGTAATCCAGTTCGTCGACGGAGGCCCCGTTGGCAGAAGGGTTTGGAGGTGGTAGGTTCGGATTCTGAGAAGGCTGGAACTGGTTATTGTCAGCTTCGGAAGCGGTTTCGATGCTAGTGAATTCGTCGTCCTCATCGAGGTCTCCTTCCACGTTTTCACTGTTGTCCCCGAGTTGTCCTTCCAAGTCCTCTTCCAGCCCTTCATCCGAGCCTTCCACGTGACTCTCAATATGACTCCCGGCGTAACTCTCGTCGTCACTCTCGTCGTCATTCTCGTCGTCACTCTCGTCGTCACTCTCTTCATCAATCTCGTCATCACTCTCGGCCTCGCTTTCAGGCTCGGGAAAGGGATCCGGAATCGGACCCATTTCGTCACCTGGATTAATCATACCTCCCCCATCTGGGAACGCAGACGGTATATAGGGGTTTCCTGGGATATCCTTGAGGCTGGGGCTGAGGTCGGCTCGGAGAGCGGTCGCTTCACAGCCTCCATAAGCCTTAATCTTAGGATCTTTGAACTGCAAATTGAGGGAGTTTACCCCCACCAACTCCCCAACAGTATCGACCTTCATGAAGTGAGCGTCCCGAAGCGCAAGAATGCCCCATCCTCTACAAGACTGCGAGTCAGTCTAAAACCAAATAAAATGATTTTCTGAGCACTAACCTGGTCCTGTCAGGAAAGAACTCCTCGCTAGTAAAATCGGGGTCCTTGCAGGGTGGTATCAATACCACAGGCTGGAGTGGTTTCCAAATATCCGCAACCCATGTTACGCCCTTAATATCGATAGCAGCAATTTTTTCGGCCAACCCGCCCTCACCATCCAGGAAACAGATATTGGGAATATTGTCTGCTTCTTGAGGTAGCTCCAAAATAATGGTCCAGTTCCGCTCGCGCAAGCGAACATAACTCTCCGGAGATTCTGCGATTCCATTACAATCCTTTCCAGGAGGGCCCGGCGATGAACCCGAAGACAATGCAAAAGCAAATACCGTCACTTCTGCTCGGTTCGAACTAACGGCGATGAGTCGAGACTTTTGGTGAATGGCGAGTCCCCACGCCGATTGGAGAACATTGGCAGTGAAAAACGGCCGGACCTTGCATTTCTCCTTTTTCGGCTCGCGTAGACCCCTTTGGCCCGAAACCCCGTTTGAATGATCTGGAGTTGGGTACTTTTTGAAGATCATACGGGCAATGTGCTTGGTGTAGTATGCAACCACGTCGCCATTGTCGGAGCAATGCACGAGAATCTCATTATTGCCAAGGAAGCCGGTAATCATATGGTTAATGGATCGACCCTGTACCCTATTAAAGTTGTCGAGGTAGCCCCCAATTCGCCCACCTTCCAGGCTAATTTCTTCCCGGAGCTGGAGGTCAGGATCTCGGCGCAGGGTGGACTGGGCTCCACCCTGAGGTGTATAAACATAGACTCGATTCTGGTATGCGACAAAGTAGAGCTACAGAAGGTGAGCTTTCGTGGTTCATTCCGACTCGTATACAAGTTCCGATCGACTCACGTTGTAAATATCGGACAGGGCAGTGAGGTTGTTGCGGTAACTCTGCGGAGTCGGGATGACTTGGTAGATAGACTGCAGAGTTGTCGGGTCATTGTCGATGTCTGTCTGCGAATCAGGCCATAGCAGGGGGCTGAGAGGGCCGAATGAATCTAAGTCCGGGCCGGGGTTGACCAGCGCCCTCTCCCGTTTGCGAATCGCGTCGGTGGCATCGGGGCCGAACTGCAGAGCTCAAGTCAGCATGTGCCGAGGAACATGCAGCAAAACCAAAGATTGGGGGGCAAGGGGGACCTACGCGGTCAGCTGCGCTTTGACCATGGCATACTGAAATGGCCAAAGGCGTAAAGCCACGACGGCTGATGGTTTCATCAGGACTGGCCATGGGCGGGGGAGCTGCTGGACGCCTCCGTAGCTGGGATCAGCACGGGGCGTCAGACCATGCGGAACATTAATAATGAGGTTTTCTGCCACGCGGATAGGTATAGAGCACGGAGATGGGGAGTAAAATGGGGTGGCGACAAGCTGCTCTGTGCAGAGCAGGTTTGGAGAGGTGTTGTTATGGGATGACACGACAGAGGTGGCACGAAGTCGAAGTTACCCATGTCGGTCATTTCCACGTTGTTTAGCCTTATGGCGGGGAGCATGGCTTATCGATAAGGAGCTCCAAACCAACAGCTAGGTAAAGTAGGCACACCTACCGGACGTGGGGGCACAGCTTCCCGTCCTCCCCACGTCACCTTGAGGGTTGAGAAAAGAGAGACCCATCAGATAATATTGAAGTCAAGAACGGCATTTACCAATTATCTTACCGCTTGAAAAATAGCGCCTACTAGAGAGGGGACATATAAAAATCATTGCCACATGAGCTCCACCATGTCCTTCATCCGATAATCCACAACCGGGGTAATATAGTCATCCTGCACCAGAGCGTACGACTCGGCCTCATTCCTCCTGGGCTTCCGTGGATTCAGCGCCCAGTACCCAAAGTCAGCGTCCATGTGCTTGAGGTATCTGAACAGGTTGGACCAGTAGTTATGGTTGCCAAGGTTGGGACCGTGCGGCGCGCCCAGCTCGCCAACCCAGACGGGAGCAATGTCCTGCTCCAGCAGGTAGCCCCAGTTCCAACGCATAGTCTCAGCAAACGACTCGTAGGTCCGCTGGAGGAAGCGGCCACCCATGCTACCCCAGCCCGACCAGGCATAAGCGTGAGCCGAGTAGACGAGGCGGTTGTCGACATCGAGCTTGACGGGACGGTGTCTCGCGCCGGAGACGTCGTTGGCCGACTCGGTGCCCTCGACGACGATGAGCCAGTCCGGGTTCATGCGCAAGAGGCGGTTACCGCAATTCTCGGCGGCGGCGGCCCATTTCGACCAGGGCATGGTTCCCCAGAGCCCACGGACTTCGTTGCGGAGATCAGCCCCGATGACGAGCGGGTTGTCGACGTGGGGCAACATGATGGTCTCCCAGTTGCGGATCCAATCCTCCTCGGTCTGCTTGATACGGCATATGGGCCCCAGGTGATCGTTTGCCCAGCCGGCATCACACGGGTCGGCGCCGCAGCACCACGTGGCACTGGTAATGTGGTTGTTTATGATGACAGCGATTCCAGCATCGGTTAGAGACTTGGTGACGGCATGGAACACATCCAGGGCATGCATGCCGATCAGGTCGGGGTTAGCACTAAGCATGCGATCGGCGACCTTAGGGTTCGCCTTAACCAGCTCGTCGGCGTAGGGCAATCGCACGCTGTTGAACCCGAGGCGCTTGATGGTGTCGGCAATGACGGAGCGGTGCTGGATGTTGAGACCCCCGACCACGAAGAGCTCGTCGCTGGCGCCGTACCAGTTGACCGAGGCCAGCTTGAAGCGGCGGCCATTGGTGTCGACAATGCTGCGTCCCTTGGTCCGGAGGGGCAGTTGATAGTTGGAGATGTTGAGGTGTTGCGGCGGGGGCTCAAGCGGACGCTGGGAGAAGAATTCCGTCTCGGGGTCTGGCGTCCAGGGCATGCGAAGAGCCTTCTCGGCCCGCCATTTGTAGAAGACGTAGCCGGCGAGGGCAAGGGCAATGACGAGCAGGAACATGATGCATCGAAAAAGCGGTCCTCTTCCTCCTCGTCTTCGTCGTCGTCGTCGTCGTCGTCGGGTGCAGGGGGAGCAGGAGGCGAAGGAGGAAAAGTAGGGGGAGCAGGTCAAGGACCTCTTGGTGGTGACGTCGTCGTCGTTGCCAAAGCTGAAGTCATCGTCGTCACCAAAATCGTCCGAGGAGATAGGAAGGAGGCGCTCCCTGGCAGCCTCTGTGGAAGTCTGGCGGTCGCTCACGCTGTGGTGCGCCGCTGCTTGGCGGTTTAGACCCCTGAAAAGCGCCCCAATCTGCCGTGGCAGCAGCTGCAGAGCCCCACGCGCCATCGTTCCAACACGGTGAGACCCCAGCCTTCAAAAGTTCAAGGGTCCACCAACTTCTAGATTCCCCCCCCCCCCCCGACTTCTCCAGAGCTCGCGTGACCACCCGGTGCGCTCGGTGGCCCGATATAACTCTATGAATAACGGCAGAATATCGCCATCCCCAGGCTGATGGGAAGTTGGTGAGGCTCCTCAGGTTTCTTGGTGGCCACGAGTACTAATAGCCTCTCGTATGTCTCAACTGGCTGGGCGCAAAACCCGCAACGAGAACCACCTGCAAACGTACAAGACCAACTCAATCCCCAAGTTCGAGGCACTTCCGGCTTCGTTCGAGCAGCACCGGGGGGGGGGGGGGGGGGGGGGGTTTGGATCGGCTCCAGATAGGATTAATGTCAGCATGTGCCCGTATATAAAAATATCAAAAGGCACAGCGGATCGTCACCACGATGAGCACGATGGCCACGGTGACGGCAGTCCGAGGTTCTTAAGTGTCACGAACGCACCCTACCGGCCAAAAGAAGCAACCGCCGCAGACTCCGGGAATCCCAGGCATCCTCTCCCATTGACCCATTGGCACCCATAGTATGCTATCTGTGGCCCAAGCCATCTTGTCAGACTCGCGCCTGCGTGACCGCCGGTTCTGCGTGGAGCGAGTGTATCCAGCCTATCCCACCGCGAACGGCATGAGACTTCCCGGCCGTCCCGGTAGATCAGTCAACCACATAACCTTCGCGTCCCCGCGTCCAATAATTTTGCTTGCATTGTTTCCATCCCTGCCCTCAGTGTCCTCGACCCTCACCGGCATTTATCAGCTTGGGCACTGTCCATCGTTGGTTGGTGCGGGTGCTGGGCAGGTAGTCTTCTGCTTACGGATACCACCAGGACTCCAATCCTTTCAATGCTTTGCCGAAAAGAACCCTGCCTGGCCACATAATAGCTAGTATTGCCTTTGACGTGGACAATTGACGTGCTCCTACACCTTGGAGGTGGTCTCGCTGGCCCAGGTATCCGATAATCTAACTCTCCACTGCCCAGTCAGCAAAACATGATCCAAATGGTCCATGACGAAATACCCTGTCCCCGCCATACTACAATAATAATATCACGCAACCGTTGTCCCAAGAATCACTCTTCTCTCTATATTGAGACTTGGAGGGCTTTCGTCTTTATTCAGTATTAGGCCGGCCACGCAGCCACCACACAGTATATCTCAACATGTCTGATTTCCGTCGCTTCCGTTATTACTACCCAATCAGGGTCGCCAATACGGTAATACGGTAATGCCCCTCACCGACCGGGTCCGTTCTTGTCCCCGTCTTCCTATCGGGCTCGGACTCGGGCTTTGATCCCTTTCCTCGGGTGCCGTTTAGGTTGCGTGTACCAAGTACATGTGCTGCCAAGCCATTCCCGGACTCCGAACCTCCTCCCCATTCACAGCAGCGTACTATGTATTTGCACCTCGCCAGTTGTTGAACACCACTTCATGCCGCTACACCTGAAAACCCCAGGAGCGGTGAGTTTTGTACAACGTTGGCGGCATCCGTCTAGACCATGCTATCATGTCGCAAATTGGTATCGTACTTAGAAAAAGGTGGAGAAAAAAGAACTCCTCCGTGACGCCGTCGCTTTCGGCCTATTCGATGTAGGTCCGGTCCGGTATGACAGAAATGAGTGAACAACTCCAAGTCGCTCCCCCGCCTGGGTCGGGGGGTGCTTTGAATCTTTTCCGGGAACACTCCCGTGCTGTGCTCAATCCCGTGCAAGGCGCGAATAGGTCGAGTCCCATAGGCGCCGTTTCGTGTGGCCGCAGGTCAACCTTTTGTTGATGTGGGACACAGCTCTGTATTACCCCAGGTACTACCGTCCTTGGAGTATTGTCAAGGCACTCGTGTGCCGTTTTGCATTGCCCCGGCCTGCCACTCTCATGCTTTTCCCCCATTTATTCGTACAGCTTATGCATCCCCAACGGGTTCATGTCCATGTCCTCAGGATTCGTCGGATGGTACGTCTTTTGCGGGTGGGCATACGTCTGCTGAGGATGGACATGCGTTTGCTGAGAATGGGCGTATGCCTGCTGAGGATGGGCAAACGTCTGTTGCGGATCCCACGACGGCGGGCTTGGTGGCCTTGGGCTAGAATATGATCGAGAAGGTGCGTGGTACCTGGCCGAGTGACCAAAGTAGTCGGGTGTTTGCCTTCCCCCGGGTGTCTGTCTTCCCCCGGGCATAGGAGACTTCGTTACTGGAGACAGCGGTGTTACCTCAACGCTGATTTCTTTTGAGAGCATCTCGTACGAACGTGTATCTTTTCTAATCTCGGATCGGGCATCGGCCGAAACGAACTCGTGGTTCTTGTTGCGTCGTGTAAAGTGTAGCAGCTCAAACCATCCCTTAATCATAGACCAGCGTCCGAGTAGGAAGAGAAGCCAAACACCATTCAACTATTTATCTGTCAGCTCCACGATACTGGGTGAGGTCTCTTCCTTGATCTTACGGTGAGGAGAAGCAGAACTGCAAAGACAGTGGCCTCATTGATCACTAAGCTTTGTGCTTCCTCCAAGCACTTATTCTTGTCTCCCATCTCGCCAATCAGACACACGGTCCAGTCCTCGGCGGTGCTAGGATCATTCGTAACTGACTGGACCACGTTGTCCTGGAACACAAAGACAATAGAAAAGAAGATGACATCGGCGATGATGATGAGGACAAGTGCGATGCCTCGCCACTGAAGACTGATGACCCGGCGGACGCGACGATAGGCCTGGCGAGGTGTCATATTTAGCCGCTGCGAGGGTGTTGAATATGGGAGATTAGATCCCTCAGTCGAGGCAGCATTATCGGACAAGGACGCAAGGTAAACCTTGATACAGTAGCCAAATGTTGCGAAGGTGATGATGACGGTCGCCCCGGCAAAAATGAGCAAGGGAATCCAGAAGTCTGCGAGGCTATTGTCGTGGTTGACATGGCAAGTAGCGCCGAATCGGAAGGAAACGCCGCTGAAGACGAGGGCGAGAGCCATCCCAAGGATAGGCACCCCCCAGCCAGCAGCTTGCGCGAAAATCATGAAGTTCCGTCCCACAAGAACCTCCCAGCAAATCTGCAGATGGAGGGAGAGAGAACGAAGAAAAGCCCACATCACTCCTGCCCAGCCACCGAGCATCACAAATGCGCCTGAGGCTCCGCAAACGGTACTCGTGTGCATGCTATGGGGCGTAATTTCGTCGAAGCACTGCTCTGGCTGCGCGGCATGGGGAACAATAAACCCGAGCTGCTCCGTCAGCGGGACTGCTCTACCTCTCGTCCACATGGGGTCCCTTACCGTCATCAGGAAGACACCTATCGTGAGGCAGACGCTCAAGTAATGCCGATTGGTCTTCTCAACGGGAAGTACCAGCCACGACAGGAGCAAGAAGAGGCAGCAGATGCCGCTCACCGTGGCTATCCAATTGGCCACGAGCGTGAGAGTAGAAAAGCGGTCGGGGTAGACCCAGTCAGTCATGGGGCAAGGTAAACAACAAGACACGTCGTTGCCAACCTGTCGGCAGAGACGGCCCTCAACGACTGCAAGTACTGGTCACTATACGCCGATATTTTCATGGTAGTGGTGGGGATAACTCACATCCTCCATCATCGCCATAAAGGTTGGCGTTGATAAAAGGGGTCGGGCAAATGTCCACCTCGCTAGCGTTGGCCATGATGGGCAACCTTTCTCGTCGACCCGTCTCGACAAGATGGGAGAGAAAGAAAGAACTCAAATTCCGAATTGAAAGCCAGATCCTAGAAAACTCTCCGCCAATCCACCTCGCCCACCAGAGTCGATACGAGGGTGGTTCCAACCCACGTCTCCCCAGATGAATAGCACCAAGTAGGATCCCCAGATGTCGAGGGCTCGGACGATCAGGTGCACTGTCAACTATCGACTTTGTTGTTGAGAGTGCTCGAGAGAAGGGTTATCGTTGCGTAGGCTGATGAGTGGTTGTATAACCTGGATGGTTGGAACAGGATTATACGGATGGGTTCCGTCCCGGAGGGATTGGACAGGTCGAGACAGGCCGAGGCCAGAGACGACCCGAATCGTATATATCCGCGCCGAAGGTTGACGGTATTACAAGCTGGAAAGGAATGAGGAACGATCAAGCGCCGTCAGGAGATCGCCGCCACGCGTGTGGGAGGGCGGAGCGAGGCATAATAAAGTAAGTAGGCGAGTGTGGCCGGCGACGTCTTCAACGTCCAGAGTGAACAGACCCCTGTCACAAAGCTCGAAGGCCATTCACGGAACAAGCAGTGCTTCTTCCCTTCTCGGCACTAAAATGCGCTGGTGGGTGGTGTACGGTCCAGGGGCCAATAGGACTCCAATGGAGGGCCCAAAGACTACCCACAAAGTCGAGATCCATGGCGACCAGGTCGAATTGAGGGCGTGTGAGAAGTGAGCTGAGTCCATCGAGCCGTCAAACCTGGTGGTGGAGGGACAGGGGTCGACACAGGAGCTCCGCATACCGCCCCCCTCTCGCACCTTCGGAGTCTCGCTGAGCAGGTGGGTGGGGACTGTTGTCGAAGCCAACGGTGGCTCAGGCAAAGGACACAGGGGCCGTCTCCAGCCTTCAGGCATTGGGGCGTTGGCTATTCGCGAGTCCGAATACTTGGCATTGACATTGGCATTGGCATCGGTTGGTGGTGTGCCCGCCGCCGACGGGGCCGCGTGTGCGGGGGTCTCCGTCACGCAGCCTTGACCCAGGGGCATAGTCTACCTCTAAAAATCCAGTCTATCGACATTCATTATTCTTGGCGGTGCAGGTCCGTTGCCAGCTGCAGGGGCCGAGCGAGCTAGTTGATGGCCGACGACCCATTGCCTCAAGACGGGGGAAAGGCTCGGCTGGAGTCTGGACGCTCGTATTGGAGTTGGCATTGAAGGTTCTTCCCCTCTGCTGTGATTCCAGATCGTCATGGAAGGCCAGGGCAGAGGCGAGAAAGAAGTGGCGGTTGGCCACTCTCTGCCGTGCTACAGAGGTGTGTACCTTCCTCACCTGCCAGGCTCTTATCAGAGCTCACCGTGTGGCAACTTGCTATCTCGGTAATGTGGGAGGCGTACCTGCCAATCGTCACCTGGGCAGCGCACCTTCCCGGTGCTCCAAGATCCCCCAACGCCCCCTCGTCACCCCGCACCTCTTCCATCCAACCTGGGTACTAGTAGTACCTAGGTAAGAGACAGACAACCCACTATCTAAGCACAACGAGACGACCAAAAGCCAAAAGATGAGCACTCGTTTTCTGATGCATCCCTTCGAGCCGCACGTTGGTGGGTAAGGTGACCGAGGCACCCCGCGCTCGCTCTCTTGGAGTGAATTGATACGGTTCCAGTTTTCAGGTGGGAATCTGCCCCGCCAGTTTCAAAGGCCCCAGAATATTCGGCCATGTTCAAACTTAGCGGACAAGCAGTCAGCAATTGGAACCTCTGCACCAGTGCGCCCCAATCAAGGCTTTCAAATCGCAGAGGTAACCGATTCAATGTTTCCAAAAACGCTGCTCAAGGCTCGATAAATGCTAATAGTACCACTATTACCTATTACTTAGCATCCCACAACTGCTTCTCCCATCAGACGCACGCATTGGCGGTATCGGAAATGAAAGGCCTCTTGACTCAGACCTTTGTGCCAATGTCTGACCAGTGCCGGATGGCGCTGAGACACACATCAGTAAAGAGCCACGGCCACGGGAACCAATCGCTGCAGTCCAACAGTCTTACACTGCGTCTTAAGGATGAGACCAGGGACAAGGGACACTCACGAGTCAGCCTCCCGTTTGGCGTCGACAGTTAAAGCAGTGGCCATTCAGCTATGCGAACTGAGCTTTACGAGGCTGAGCGCTTCCAGCAGAATTCAAAAGACACTGTAGGCCAGCTGATTCGACAGACCATCTCAGCACGAACTTGACTCGATGTCCGGATCTACGAAGTACGATGTACGACATGGGGCATCGAGCGCCACTAATGGTTTTCTCTCAACTGCAACATCGCCCGCTACCCTTCCGCGCCCAGCTTGATCTACCTGAGACTAAGCTGACGACAATGGGTTTGACCAAAACCCAGTGTCACGGGGCCACCCAGGGGTTCCAAGAGTTCAGCCCTCACACACATAATTACATATTATTATAGCAGTGGTATGTAATGTCGCCGCCTGTCAAGTCCACCTACGGTATCAGAGTCAAATATAGATAGGCAACCAAGAACAACCAACGCCACGCGAGATCTAACGACCTGCAGGCTTGTTAGTAAAGCAAGCTCTTCGTTACCACTAATTAGTAATATCCATATCTACTAACTTAGTAGTACTCCGCACTCGACCACCATGTTTTCAACACGAGCCCCGCCATCGGAGAGGCAGTGGTGACAGTATCCCTCCAGAACAGAGACGGAATCGCGACAAAAGCATTGCAATGGCGAGTCACCGAGAATATCCAGACTTGTTGGTTCTGACAGCTCTCAGCCGTCCTCTCAGACGTCCAGTGGCCATGACAGGTTTCTGACTGGTCTGCCGGCCTTTCTAGCGCAGTTCCACACAGACCCCTGCTCGGAGGGGCGTACCACGATGCTGCCATGCGGGCCATGCGGCCCATGCCTCACACAGTCACACTCCCTTTCATTCTAGGCACGATAACAATATATGGGGGCAAAGAACACAAAAACTCGCATCGCTAACCAAGAAGGGGGGGCTCATTGCCTCTTAGGTACACTGCCGGTGGTGATGCTTCTACTCGTACATTCCCAACCTTCGGAACGCAATGCTGCCCCAGCGAGGACAGCCTCATCTTATGGTAGCCAAGTCATATGTGTTGGATTGGTCCAAAATGCCGAGGCTGGCTTGTGATAATAATACCAGTTCCTTGCAGACAGCCAACATGCCGCAGGCATGTTGGCTGTGCCCCCCCCCCCCCCCCAGACCCCCGACCCTCGACGATGGTCTTCGTTCTTGGCGCCTTCAACCTGTAGAGTATTCCTCGCATTTACTAAAAGCAATTCATCATTGTCCCCGAGTAGGTGGTATTCACACAAGTACTAACGTACTAAAGACCAACACATTGGACCTACGCATAGTATTACATAGTATTAGCGAACGGGATTTCCGTCCCGGCCCGCGGTTCTTGCAGTCCTCAACCAGGATCACACAAAAGATCTCAAAGACCAAGTCCGAAGTAGTGATAGACCTGCGCCACTGCAGCTCAATGTCCACGGCGGCGGAGGTCCTTTACGAATGTAGATCACCAACAGCGCGCACCATTACCCGCAGAACAGTGATGTCTTGCAGGTGACTTGGATTTGGGGGGCTCGTGCCCTTCAGTGCCTCGTGTGCTGATGACCTTAACTCCTTCCTGCAGCAACGATGTGACTCCTACCCTCCCGGAGTCTGGGACGCGCCAAAGAAGCAGAATGGTGATGGGAGCGAGGCTGGGGGACCTCTCAGCTCCCTCAATGGGAAAGCGGTGGGGGCTCCCACTCCCCCACGTCTTCCCAGTCCATCATCATCTCCAGGGACTGAGCCGTGGAACACGACCATAGGAGTGTCCGGGCGGATAGAATCGAGGTCCAACTGGGACGCGGCGATTTCAATCCATATTAAATCGAAGCTCGTGCCCACAAGCGAACACAGGCACAGCACAACACTCCTAGTATCCGTAGACTAGTGCAGATTTCCCCATGGACTCGTCCTACCGATGTGGAGGACTGGAGCCGTTCTGGGGAAAACCACAACGGGTTCGAATGCCCAATCCTGTTCGTTAATAACCCACGCAAAGCCACCAGGACGTGTATCTAGCAATTGTGAGCCCCTGGCAAGGGTCCCCAAGTCCCCGATCCCAACGATACCAAGGGGTTTACATGGATGTCCGCATTTGTTGCCATGGAGCGAACCACTATGCCTTCTCCAGGCAAGCTTGACAGAAGGGGACGGCACCTGGCTTGAACTTCAGAGTTGAGAAGGTCCACCAGCACTCGGAGAAACTGACGACGGATATTAGTGCGGACACCTCCTCAACTTGTGGCCGGGGATTGAACAAATTGGGAAATTCCCGGGGCGGGGCCCCGTCTGTGGCACAAGCAGTGAACTGAGATATGACGAGCCAGAGCTTTTACCAGGTACGAGTACCTATCTCACGTGAGCGAATGGAGAGAGGACCCTCTGCATACCTGTTGGAAGTTGATCTATTATCTCCAGAACGAACCCGAGTACGGAGTACGGGGTAGTATAACGTGCTCTGTTGGGTCCCAATACTATTATCCGTGCCCGGATGCAACCGGGTGTCGTCCCCTGATTATTTAACCGAAGTGACCACAGGTTGCGCATCCCCTGCCAAGTTGTACCCCGTATGGCTACAGGGGCTGAGGGGATCTTGATACAGTCAGCTATGGCAATTATTAATACTCACGGTGGCTTTCTTTGCTTGGGGACTATTATGGGTACCAGGCTAGGCCGTGCTGGGGGTCCTTATTTTCCAAGTTGGGAGTCACGACCGAAAGGTTGAGGGAGAATCTTTTCGGTCTTCTGGGGAAAGGGGCTCCGCATGTGCTCGACCGAGTGGACGGGTCGTTGTCCTCTTGTTCCAGATGCGATTTCCCCGGGTCCGCCGTGGGCCTTTGAAGGATTATAAACTCCGAATCTGGTTTCCATCCTGCGATGCTTCGGCCGACAGAGCGGTCTTAGTAGCAGTACTATGCAGTTGGCAATACTATGTACTAACCTCCATCCCGGCCACCACCTCATCGCTCGACGAGATGCCTAGGACAAAGATGAAAGTGGCATGGCCATGTCTGCATGTATTCAACTGCCGAGCTCGGGCGACGGCGACACTACGTGGCCAAGACAGCACCACCAGCGCCTCAAGCCGAAGCACGTGGTCTCGAATTCAGCTAGTACTCTGCCAAGTACGGATACGTAAAAGTCATCAAATCCACGTCAGGATTTGCACGGTGTGTTACCAATGCAATGGTCACCAGATTCGCCGGCTGGGTCTTAATGTCAATATCAGCCCTAGCAGATGGGTCAATTTCAAGACCAAACGCCGAGTGGCCATCATTATGATTCGTATGATAGCATCTCATCGGAGTCACGGTCCCCGCCACTCGGCGATCTGTCAACAGCATACGGACTCCTACATGGTTGTATGTTCGAGCATGTTCATATACACATGCTGGCAAGTTCTCACGGAAATTTCGATGAGCATCCCACCGTCAGGCGTGCATCCGGTGCTCTAGGGTAAAATACACTCGCTGGTGAAGCGCAGGAGAGGCCAAGTACATAGTAGGGGCGTGGCTGGCCGTTGTCCTCGGGATACAACGCTGGAACTTTGGAATCACTTTTCCAGACGGCGCCAGCCGCGGACGTGTGTACCGTAAAGGGAAATTGATTGGCAGCTGTGCGAATTCACAGGGCTGGCTAATGTACGACCTGCATGGCCTGCATGAGGTCTGCACGAGGCCAATGCGAGGTCTGGGCGAGGTCTGGGCGAAGCTTGTGACAACCGTCGCAGACTCAGGTACGAGCTCTGAAACCCAACTGTTCTCCTCTGCAGTCGGTAAGGTATTATATGCAACATGCAGGGCTAGTTGCGGCAGGTCCAGAGTTGGTCCCAAAGTCCCAGACTCTCCCCCAAAGTCCCAACAGCCCCATCGCACGGGACGGGATAAAGCCTCATCTCGGGCTTATTTTTCACGGCAACCTCGAGGCTGGCTTCCGATGCATTCCACGCCGCCAAGGTGAGGACCACACCGTGATAGTACGGTCGCGATAAGGCGGGCCCCCCGGTCCGGAAGATCCCCAGGTCCTTCCATCGCTTCCATTTTTCTTCGCGAATATTGCTTACTACCACTACCCTCGTCCCTCCGTGTCAGGTCGGGGGTGTGAGGTGCATGAGATGCATGAGTTCGCGGCACGGCATGGCACGGCAGCTGAAAACGCGACCCGGCTCACTGTGAGACGGGACGTGGAATAGGTACGAATATTCGCCTCGTCGTACTCGGACCCGCCCATGCCGCTGTCACGCGCGGCATAAACGGCTCCAAGCACCATCTTCTCATACTCGTACTCATAAAACCCAAACACGAGTTGCGTGGCAGAAGCACGGGACCTTGTCGAGGATGAGAACCGCTCTCGTATAGGGTAGGACCACCAATTCCATCTGTTGTCTAGGCAGGGTGCTCTTGTGAGTGGGCGGTGGATGAGAACTTGGAGCCAGCAGGTTGAAATGTTTTATTTGAACAAGCCTTGGGCTTTTCCCGCGTTACTTTTTTATTTCGTGGTATCTGTGAGCGTGGTGCCAACACAGCTGATCTTGGACAATAGTACTCGCGCTACCATTCTGAGAGTTAACAGGCCAAGCTCCATTGAAGGGTGCTTATGACAATAGCACACAGAAATAAGGAAGGTGAAAGGCAAAATTCCAAAGAAAGACTGTTTTTTTTCTTCTAATCTTCTTCGATTACCCGTAGATACTTGAACTGGTATGTGAAGACAATCGTTGCGTGAATAATGCAATGCTGTATCCGACATCAAGATACTGTATCCCGCCAACCCCACCTTGCGAGTTTTCAACTCAAACACGGTACAAGTCAAAACAGAGACTCGTCCAGTCCTGTCTCATCAGACAACCAATCATACCAAGGCCATTTACGTTGCCACTGGTATTACGCGAGGAGCCCGGGGCGGCACCATTTACAGCACATACTAGCTACCAAGCTACCCGAGAGCCATGATGGCGGGGACAACCATCGCGACTATGAACCTGACGACCAGCTGGGAGACCCGGGCAGCCGCAGGCGAGCCCTCGGCCACGATCCGCGTTGATAACCTCATCTCCACCATCTCCGGACCCCAAGACGCCTGGGGCCGGCCCCGGAGACCCCAGCCCGTGTCCATCTCCGTCGAGGTGGACCTCTCGCGGCCCTTTAGCGCATCGTCCTCGGGCGACGTGGTCGACACCGATACCGTCCACTACGGGCTTCTGAGCAAGGAGATCCAGCGGATCCTGAGAGGCATCGAGGGCCGGGATGCCGATCTGTCGCTGGCCGATGTGCTGGGCGAGGTCTGGCGGGGGCTGACTGGGTGGGAGCTGCTCGGGAGGGGAGGTAGTGGCGAGCCTGAGGGGTTTCTCAAGGCTTCCTCGACACGGCACCTCAAGGTCACGATCCATCTACCCAAGGCGTCGCTGCTTGGGACCGGAGTCAGCCTCATTGGCTCGGCTCCCATGCCCACCGATGCTGCCGGTCCAGCGGTCCCCAAATCCCGGGCCGTCACCCTGAAATTCCATCATCTGAGGGTGCCGACGCTCATCGGGGTGAACGACAACGAGAGGCAGGCAGCCCAGATGGTTGTGGCCAACGTCGAGGTGGACAGGTGGGTGGAAAACGCAGACGGCTACAGCCCGCTGGAACAGGTCATCACCAAGGTGAGTGTTTTTGCCCTACGACATGTCGCCAGCCCACAGGGATCTAACAAAGCAATTTCTTGGCTAGACCATGACAGAGTCTTCATTCGAGACACTCGAGGCTCTCGCTACCGAGCTGTGCATCAGGATGGACGATTATCTACGGGCCAGGTACCCGCTTCCACATGAAAAGGGGTGGAAGCTGAGGATAAGCCTGGAGAAGCCCATTGCCGTGCCCCTGGCCGATGCTCCATGCGTGCAGCTAAGCGTGGACACGTGTGACCTAAGAGCTTCTAGTACTACGGCTACCGAATAGTAATCTGGGGAGGATACCAGAATCCCGGCGACTCATCGTCCTAGTATGGTTCTCGTGGGCAAAGGGGGTTCATGCGGAGAATCGCTTGCGAGGGTACTCCCGAGGGGTTCAAAGCCAAGCCACCACCGACACCCGTGTAACCGCCAAGGGCTATTCTATTCGGGGCGATCGCATCGATCAAGGGTCTGATTTTTGACATTGCGGGACGTCTCCGTTGGTGATGAGCTTTACAAACTCGGGATCCGGGTCAAACATCATGACATGGAAGTGCTCCACGGAATTGACCGATTTGAGCGCGGCCCAGTTTTTGAACCATATCACCTTCTCTCCTACGTCAACACGGAAGCTTACCGGTTTCTGGGAGGAGCCCCCCATTTCCTAGACAAGACTCACCTGACTCTCTGATACGTGCTTGAAAAAGGTATCTGCCATGAAGTCGCCAATCTGCCTCCGTGCCTCGTCTGTCAGGTCGCTCGTCTGCGGATCTTCGTCGAGGGGAAACTTTGTCCAGACAACCAGGTGGACGATCCGGGGGTCTATACCGTACGGCCAGTCGTTGTGCAGGATCTTGACATCGTCGTCGGGGAACTCAAAGGGGCGGCCCCTGGGACGCACGGGGGCCTGCCAGCCTAGGCGCTCGCGTAGGATGAAGTTCGTCACGCTGCCGTAGTCGCGGGCGAGCCTCCAGGTGAAGGCCTTGTAGCGGCGTAGCTCCGAGGGCACGCGCTGGAACAGCTCCAGGCGGTTGTCGTGGACTACCTGGCGGACCTCGTCCCAGGTCTGGATGTGGTAGTCGCGGTCCGAGGTGGCGATGATTTGGCGGTCTTTGTCGGTGAGGTTAGCGAGGAAGGTTGGGCACGAGGCTGTGCGCTCGGCCTCGGGGACGTTAACGTGCCAGTACGGCACGGCGTCGGTGCTGCCCATCGTTTGCTAAAGTTGGAGGCCTGGACTTGCCGACGGGTGGAATGATAAATATTGATGCGTCGCTCGCGGCAGATATGGAGTCGGGAAGCTGCTGTGAGCTGTCATCTCGTCGCGAGTCCAAATTAAGCAGCGCCTGAATCGGCGGGATCTAGTGGGGCTTGCTCAGTGGAGGCCGCTCTCGGGCGGAATGGACGGTTTATGCCTCTATACGAGTAGTGGCAGAGTCCCTGGTGCCCGTGCCATCATGGGGAAATTCGGCATTTGGACTTCAGACTCTTGCGATGAGATTCTGGGTGCCATGTTTCCGTAGCTCGTAATCGAGGCTCTGGCAAGTTGATGTTGGAAAATTCTTCTGACGTATGTGTACAAATCCGTACAAGTCTAGAAGGCTAAGCCACCTATGCATAGTCTCGGGGGTGTGGCTTGACATGGGGCCTTAGCATTAGTATCCCAAGTGACGGTTAGCACAGAGGGAAAATTAGGATGCCTTTATGATATGAAGGGGGAACTGGCAATATTTACTCTTACATTACCCAGGTACGTAGCACGGTCGGTATAATGAAGCATCATACGTTACTCAAACAGCCCTTGCTTCACCTCGTTGAAACCCCTGAGTACTACCCATCTGAAATGATGGATACGAGCACCAAGTACGGACTCAACGGTTTGCTAATATATTATTACCTGAAGCCACAACGGACCAATGCCGCCCCCACGTGCGACGGAATCTCAAACCAGTGAAATTAGACAGGCGACAAAAAAAGAAATGGAGGACCTGATTCAAGCGAACCTGACCGACTCAACGAGAACGTTGAGGTGGATGATGCCGGGATGCACTGCCTGATGTTTGTTGGTCTAGATCATAGCTTGGGACGGCTTCGCCGTTCGATACCACCCCTAGGGGACCATTGTACCAAGTGCGTACTTACGTACTTCGTATGTAGATTGCATTGCCCGGATCGACAGCCGCCTAGACTTACCTACCGACTTGGCCAGGCTGACCAGTCGCGAAGAAATTTTTCAGTCCCCCCCAAGCCTGCAGCAGTGCAGACGGCAGGTTTGCAAGTTGATCGGTGATGGCCGATTGCAGAGGTTCGGGCAATCGAGGCAGCTCTGGCGTAGCATTAGCGTAGCTCCACGGATGGCCTGCCACAACGGCGCAATCTGGTGCCACCCAAGTCGCGGAATAAGGAGAGAGTTGGGGTCGATCAGTCACTCGGCCGCGCAGTGATATCGCGGCCAATACTCCTATCGTTCTGGTAATGAGGCCTGGGATTAACGTTGAGATATCGGCTCCGGTTGGTGGCGGCGCCGTTGCCACACTATGCAGCTCGCCATCCAGGCCAAGGCGGGTTGGTGGATGTGGATGGTGTGGATGGTGGGGGAGGCGAGGGGAGCCAGGGGATGGCTCAGATGGGCGTCATGGTGAATCTGGAATCCAGACTGTGCAACTATGAAACTGGAAATTGCGGCAATCACGACCATGGCTAGGGGGCAATAAAACGGCCCTCATTCCAGTTCAACTGCCCGCCCAGCGTCTGACCCGTCACCGTTGCCCCGTCTACGCCTGCTCACATTCCAAATCCCAGGTACGGGACTTGACCAATGTACCTGCTCGCTGCCTGAAGCTCTTGCGGCCCCCCTCCCCCCCAAAGCTGTGGTTAAGGAAAGAAGGACGCCGCCGCCATTGCGAGCTCCTGACGTCAAAACAAACATCAACCCTGTTTTACCTCAACACAGACCAGATAAACCGTGAAACAAAAGGAAAAGAACGACAGCAAAGTTCAGAACCCCGCTGCTTGCTGGCGTCACTCTTCTACGTTGCAGCTTCTCGAGTTGTCTGTCGTTGGACCAACCAACCCATACCCTGGTCGAGGTACCTCCTATCGATTGAGCTGGTTTTAGTGCCCCGCTCTCTCCTCGCATCGCATCACCGCTGTCTGGGCGATCCATACATAATCCATACTCCCCACCGTTCATTCCCCTCTGCCAAAATCCTCGTCACCGACTCTTCCACTCTCGACAGCTCGGGCTCCATCGATTCTACTCCTCCCTTCACCCGATACGAGTCTCTCAACACCGAACTCTTGCTATAACAACAATCAAATTACTGAAAAAGCTCAGAAAAGCTCAGAATCATGGCTTCCGCGATCAAGAGCGCCCTGCCCTCGCGCCTCAAGCCTGGTGACAACAGCGATGACCAGGACTCCAATTTCCAGAGGCACCATGGGAAGTCTCGCAGCCACATGGTAAGTCTGCCCGCCCCCTTTTCCTCTCTTCTCTCTGCCCCTTCGTCGTCCACCAAACGAGCTCGTACTTCACGACACCCTTCCTCTTCGACATGACCATACACCTTCCGGAAGACAGGCCCGAGCTCCAATGTCGGACTCTAGCTGCCTTCGCGGGAAGATATCCCACGGGTATGAAACTGGAATCCTCTGGATGTCTAGGTTTGCTTCTAAAGAGCTTCCTTTCACAGCGGCAGTGCTCTTGATGCGTCCTCGCATGCGCCGATCAGGGGTTGGATAAAGAACAGCGAGCCGACGCTGGCTGCCCTGGTCTTTGTTCGCATACCACTGTGGGCACCATTCAAACAAGCCCTGGGAAGCTGCTGGATCCTACTCCTCATCGTCAATGCTTGAGTTGACCGCCTTCCGTAGCCCCCCAAAGTGCCCCACGAACCGCTCGGACGCCCGACGCCCCTCCGTCTCTAGCTCAGGAGGTCCAGGATTTATCTAATTACACCTCCCAATGACATCTCCCCTCAACGACACCAGAACCATGGCTGAACATGGGTCACCGATCACCCACGTCTCAAGCACACCCGCTAACTAGAGATGCACAGGCGTTCGAGAACACCTCGACCAATGTCGCCGCCGCGCAGATGCGCAACTCCCTGACCAACCTTGCCGAGACGGTCAAGGATCCCGAAGAAAAGAAAGCAAGTTTCGCCGGCCGCGCCAAGCCTCTGCAGGTTTACTAACCATAACATGTTGTAGCTGTTCGACATCGAGATGGACAATTTCTTTGCCCTGTTCCGCCGCTACCTGAACGACAAGGCTAAGGGAAACGCCGTGTAAGCTCCCTTCCAAGCCAAAGAGGCAAAAGACGTACAAGGATAGGCCGCTCATAGAATTTTCAGGGACTGGGACCGTATCGCTCCCCCCGCCCAGGGACAGGTTGTCGACTACGAGGACCTCGCCAATTCCGAGTCCGTGCAGTTCCTCAGCAAACTCGCTGTGCTTAAGCTCAACGGTGGTCTCGGTACCTCCATGGGCTGCGTTGGCCCCAAGTCGGTCATTGAAGTTCGAGATGGTATGTCCTTCCTGGACCTCTCGGTGCGCCAGATTGAATTCCTGAACCGCACCTACAACGTCAACGTGCCCTTTATCCTCATGAACTCGTTCAACACCAACGACGACACCGCGGCCATCATCAAGAAGTACGAGGGCCACAACGTCGACATCCTCACCTTCAACCAGTCCCGCTACCCCCGTATTTACAAGGACTCCTTGCTGCCTGTCCCCAAGGACTTCGAGTCGCCCATCAACGAGTGGTACCCACCTGGTCATGGTGATGTCTTCGAGTCGCTCTACAACTCGGGTATCCTCGAGAAGCTTATTGAGCGGGGCATCGAGATTGTCTTCTTGTCCAACGTTGACAACCTGGGCGCCGTTGTTGACCTGCGCATCTTGCAGCACATGGTGGAGACCAAGTCGGAATACATCATGGAGCTGACTAACAAGACCAAGGCCGATGTTAAGGGTGGCACCATCATCGACTATGAAGGCTCAGTGCGCCTGCTGGAGATTGCGCAGGTCCCCAAGGAGCACACCAACGAGTTCAAGTCGATCAAGAAGTTCAAGTACTTCAACACCAACAACATCTGGCTCAACCTCAAGGCCATCAAGCGTGTGGTGGAGAATGACGAGTTGGAGATGGAGATTATCCCCAACGGCAAGACGATCCCCGGAGACAAGAAGGGCGAGTCGGACATTAGCATCATTCAGCTCGAGACGGCGGTGGGTGCTGCGATCCGCCATTTCAAGAACGCACACGGTGTCAATGTGCCCCGCCGCCGGTTCTTGCCGGTCAAGACTTGCTCGGACCTGATGCTAGTCAAGTCGGATCTGTACACTCTTAAGCATGGTCAGCTCCAGATGAGCGCTGCTCGGTTCGGCGATGCCCCGCTTATTAAGCTGGGCGGCGATTTCAAGAAGGTGTCCGACTTCCAGAAACGGATCCCTTCCATCCCCAAGGTTCTGGAGCTGGACCATCTGACCATCACGGGTGCCGTAAACCTCGGTCGGGGCGTGACCCTCAAGGGTACTGTCATCATTGTGGCGACGGAGGGACAGACGATTGATATCCCTCCCGGCTCTATTCTCGAGAACGTGGTGGTGCAGGGCAGTCTCCGTCTCCTGGAGCACTAGACGGGGACATGTGTCACCGATTTGCGTTGTTGGAGGCCTTTATCTAATATACTTTTGCATTGTCGGGAATGGAATGGCAGCACGATTGAGTTGGGAAAAATGGCGGTACTCAGCACATGCGTCTACTATAAGCAAGTTGCAAGCGAACAAGAGAGGAAAGAAACACACACATGGGGTGCAAGTGGCGAAGATTATTGATTGGGAATGGGAGTCGTTTACAGATAGCTGCACTATTGGCGGCATGCATGTTATCATGGTTGGTACGGAGCAGTACTAGTACTAGTAGTAGTGACCGCAGTCATAATGGATGAGTCTTAGACCACCAAGGAAAGTGTTTCACGGGTGACCAAGATGCCGACGCTCCTTTAAGTCCCCGGCTTTCTGGAGAGGCCAATTTTGGTTGCCACGGCTAGTTATTCTTGGCGCATGGACGAACTCCGTGGAGCATCGGAGCCCGAACTGAGCTATAATAAGGATCCGCAAGTGTCTAGCATTGTGATCTCAAACTTGGGTAGAATCGTGGGAGGTCCTTTCTCAAGACAGACCAAGTTCAAACAACAGAAACCTCGAGCCGCACAGCTTGCACCAGATCGACGATGTGTGGGGCTCAGCAAACCGCGTTTAAGATAGGAATTGACCTGCATACTGAGACGATGACGCCACATACCTAGGTATGGAGGCCTGGATATATACCTACTGCGAATAATAATACTACTACTTAGTAGTAATACAGGTACATACTCCGTACGGCTAGTACTATGAGTACTACCTACTGGTGATGGAGGGGTGACTCCTAGCAAGCCATCAATACCAACAGAAATAGAGGATTCAAGGCTGAAGAATCTCGAGATTATTGGGGCCAATCAACACTCGTAGTACCATAAAGAACTGTCAAAGAACAGTCCTGGGGTCCATGGGAGCTTGTCTGGGGCAAAGAGTGGCAGTCCCAATCGGCCTGGAGGTCCAACGGGTGGCTGCGCGGCCTGCGCCACGGAGAGTTCCTCTGGGGGAGGGTGCATTGACAGCATTTCCCCTCTTGGCACAGGCGGCCAATAACCGGGCGGGGCCTCGAGCGCCACAGACCATCCTTGGCGCTGCGGTTGGCCCGACCGCCGCGTGGCTGCTGTCAAGTCTTCTGATGATTCAGGTTTTCAACCCCCTTCACGAATTTTGCTCCGTGTTTGGAAAGGTTTTCGGGCAACTCTTGCGCGTCGCTTGGATTGAGAGGTGCGCGAGAGTGGCACTGTTAAGACATGGCATTTTTAGCTGAATTTGGAGGGATTGGGGGACGGGATGCATCGATATGGATGGCACCGAAGCGCAGCAACAAAGGTCAAAAACTGCAAGAGCAACCGGGGGAACCGGACCTTGCAGGATTTAAGCAGTGCGCGGATAGGGCCCACCAATCTGCCTATCACGACTCACAAGGTGCCTGTGTGCTGAGGTGCTCAGGCGTCCGAGACATGCACCAATTGCCTGATTGCTGGCGAGGGCTGAAGGCTGAAGGCTGAAGACACTAGAGGAGCGCACTACGTCGAACAGCGTAACTGATGTCTTCCGACGATGTCACCCCTATCAAATTAGCAATCGCAATGACTCCTAGCCTCCCGGGCGCATCTTTCGCTGCGGGAGGCGCTGCGTGAGTTGGGGTTTTGAGCATGGTGCTGCGCCTTCAGGCTGGATGCACCTGGAATGGCCTGGTCTTGTTCTGGGTGTGTCCTTTGGTTGAGGAGATTCGTGATGGATGGCAGCTTCGGAGACTCGGCCGTTTCCTCTTTCCAACAGGAAACACGGCCGCCAAGCTTCCTTGACAGGCCTCCACCACCCTCCCCAGCACCCACAAGTCCATCCCAACCGCGGCCACCGAGGAACCAACGAACGCCACTAGCAGAAGCGCGTGTGCTTGGCCCCGGGGCGACATGCACCTCAAGATTACAGGTCCCCAGGAGCAGTAGTATTTGAATACCTCCGTCTTCCCTCTCTGGCGCCATCCTGGTGCTTCCTGGTTCCATCACACACATTCGTTCTTTCATTGCCATGTAAGTGACCTCCCCTCCCCCCCCAAGACCCCTTCGTCCTCTGTCCTTGCCCACCACCAGGCGCGACACAACTGGATGCTTCCTCTCATTTCCCGGGCTCTCCACCTGCCCGTTAGCTCCGGTTAGGAGTGGAGACTTCCGGATAGGACCTGATGGAATTGCCCATTGGGCGCGCAGTTGTTCGTTTATATGGCTTTCGTCGTTGGTGACCAGCTGCTGCCAGCGCGTCCCATTCACGGTTGCCATTGCCTGGATTGTGTGCCTGGGAAATGACAGAGGGCTGCCCCGGCTTCGCCTGCCTAGCATCTGTTTTTGGCGCATTCATGAACTGACTCTAGTCGTCCCACAGTCCCAGTTCTCTTCTCCGATACAACACTCGCTCACCGAATTGCTCTTCCATAACACCGCATATTTGATCGCTTCTCGACATTTACTCCAGCACCCATCCATCTTCAACAGCTCTTCACAATACCGTCACAATGAAGTACTCAGTTACCCTCTTGTCTCTGGCCGCCCTGGCCGTCGCCAAGCCCGAGTTCCACAACACCGACTTCACTGTTGTGGAGGGCGAGCCCTTCACTCTCGAGTTCAGCGGCTGTGAGAATGGCTGCACCATTGTCCTCCAGAACGGCCCCAAGTCTGATCTCCAGGACTTCCAGACCCTGACCAGTAGGTTTACGGGCGCCCTCCCCCCCGCGTGTTTGTAACCTCGGACCGATTGACTGACTTCTGTCTACCCTAGCCTCGGTTGATGGAGACACCTACGATGTCATCCTAAACAACATCCCCTCCGACACTTACACCTTCCAGATCATTGATAATGATACTGAGGAGGAGAACTGGAGCGTGCAGTTTGAGTACGAGGGCACGGCCGCCCCCACCACCACCGCCGTGTCTACCACCGTGGAGGAGACTACTACCAGCGCCGCTCCCACGACCACCGAGGAGGCTACGACCACCGAGGAGGCCACGACCACTGAGGAGGCCACGACCACTGAGGAGACCTCGTCGGCTGCTACTACCACTGAGGCCTCCACGGTTACCACCCCTAGCAGCTCAGCCGCCACCACTAAGGAGTCTGGTGAGTTATTCTACTCCTGTTTCCTATGGCATTTCTCCGGCACACCTGCTAACTTTTGTCCCAGATGAGGCCACCAAGACCGACAACGACGACACGGTTCAGACCTCGGAGATCCCCGACCCCGATGGCGCTGCTGGTTCCCTCGGCGCCCCCATGACTCTTATCGTGGCCGCCGCCGCCGGTCTGTTCTTCCTGAACTAAGCTGAAGGAGATGGGATGGATGTGCGAGGGTAGTAGGCCATGTCTGGGCTTCCGCTTTAGCATAAACTTTTTAATGGAGGGGGTGGGAGTATTTAGGCCCTTTTTTGAGCCAGTGGCCTTGTTTTCGTTGCGAAGAAGAAGGCGTTTGGGTCGAACATAATCATAACTTACTCGCTAGTCATGACTTTGTTTGTACAGCTTTTCAGCCAACAGTGGAAACCTGCGATAAGCGCGCGATACCTGTAGTTTGCTTCAACAGAACATGTATCAGACTATTAAAGTATTGTGATGTGGGAGAGCCGCAGAGACACCTTGTGTCTCCAGTTGTCTCACGTGGCGCTATGGTAATGGCGGGTCTCAGCCTCGTGTCGCTTCCAGCGATTTGGTACGAGTAGATTGGCGATCTCATGCAAGGATCCGCACCTTGGATTCTTCGCAAGACGCATAGAGGATGCGGGTCGTGGGGTGGTGTATCGTATTATACGGGATCCCGGGGGACGATGGTCGTAGTGGAGTCTGGAGAGAACCAGAGAAGGGCTTGAAGCAAGCACACGAGTCTTGACTTGCAGACCCACACTAGTACTAACCTACTCTGTTAAGTATCATTTCGTTCTCCCATCCCTCATGCAACGACCCTTGTGATTTATCCAATTGGCAAGCTACCCAGACGCCATCGCTGAAGGGATTGGGCTGTTTGCTGTCTTTGAAGGAGATTGCTTTTGGATGTTTCCGCGTGTTGGTGGACCAGTGACGGGACAGTGACACAATGCTGCAATCTTGCACCTTCCGATTATTTCTTGCTCCCCGTCTCTGCCGCTTCTCTCGTCAGATTGATTGGAAGGTACGACGGTGATACTTTGTCCCTCACGTGTCTGATTGATTGCCTGAGAGCCGGTGAGGAAGGAACGGCACAAAAGGGGGGTATAATATGATACCAGATATGAACATGGAAGGTACGACTCCCATCCCATCGATATCTGATAGATGCCTAAGTCAATTTCTACCCCATTCATAATATAATAAACCCAACGTACTTTGTGGGACTATTCTCTGTTTTATGATCGAGCTACTTCTAGTGCTAATATACATGTATAGGATAAAGGACATTATGAGTTGACTCCCACTCATTGTATCTGGCCACCCAACCTGCCAGACTTCGAAATGATACAGCATACCTACCTATCTAAGAAACATGGGACGCCATGAAGTGGGCTTGAACCTTTCTGAGCTCGAAACGGGCCAAAAATACATAAGAACACAAGAGACCGCGCTTTTAGAACGCCACATCAATGGACCCGAACGCAAACTCCTGAAAACGACAAACCCACTGGAAACCATGGTTCCGTGAGGTTTCCGTGCCGCCAACTAGTTTGGATAGTGTTGGTAGACGGTGGCGGTGGGCCTAGATCACTGCGTAGAGGGCTTCTCCTCTATTGTCTCACCGCCAGATGAACGTATCCTCCTCCACATCCCCCTCACTTAACACTCCGTCCTCCTATCATCGCACCTCTGTTTGAGTTGAGCAGGAGCAGCCCTCGAAATATTACCACGGGCTGATGAAATCGCGCGACACGGGCGTGCTATTCGAACACCGGAGGCCGGGGCATATCTACCCAGGACCCAACGCCAAAGAAAACAGACTCGGCCAAGTGCTCAGCCGGGGCCCACGGGCCACCGAGCAGATCGACGCTGTCGTTGGAGGCCTGGGTGACTGTGCCGTTCTGGGCGATGACGCTACCGCGTCCCTCCTGATCCCAAAGGCGTTCGGAAAGCCCCCTTTCCGACATCATGCTCTCCAGCTTCATGTTATGAACCCGAAGCACGTCGGCGGTGAGCTCTGGGCTATCGTTTAGGGGCGAGACTCGGCGGCCGTTGGCATCGCCCGAGGAGATGCCGCTGTCGGTGATGGATGGAGCAGACTGGGGGAGGACAACCCAGTCGAACTCGATGATGTCGGGGCTGGGGTGTGGTTCAGACTTGTTCCGGTCGTCGCCCGATCCCCCGGCCTTAGCGTGCTGTGCCGCTGAGTCGTTGGACTTGTTGTACCGGAGCTGTCTCTCCTCGGACGTGGCCTCGATGGGGCTTTGGAATAGGTACTCTAGGATGCTGGTGTCCTGACGTTTCATGGGGGTAGCCTCGATAGCCATGTAGGCTTGCTACAGGCCGTGGTGCAGCGAAGAGGGGTGCTTGACTTTCTGAGCCGCTTGCTCGAGCTTTGGAATATGCTTGTTCGAACCGGGCAAGGCCAGTTCGAGCTTGACCAAGACCTGAGTGTGATGGAAGGTGTTTGGGCATGTGCAGAACAGGTGATTGCTAAAGGGGTTGCTGTTGATGGCTCTGGAAACAAACGGTTGCTAAAACAAAACGAAAACAGCTCACAGCAGAAGACGAGGGACAGCTCGATTTAAAAGAACTAGGGGACTGGCTTCTTGACACCGGAAAGGGTGGGGTGGAACTAATTGCGTGGTTAGCTTGATGCGCCTACGACTGCTACCAGACCGCAGTTCCAAGTCCTTGGACGACCAACTTGGAATCGCCCCAGGCTTGTAGCGAAGGACGATATCGGCGGCCGAGAACCGAAACTCCGAAACCTTTTGGGGGAGCCTCACTTAAACCATTGGATCGGAGTCTAAGAAGTGCTAATGCTTGCATGGACCGAAGAGGTAGCGAGGTTCTGTGCTTCCGATGTGGGCGACGCCCGGGGTCGACCGCGCTTCTGGAGTTTGGAGCTGGGCTGTGGAGGCCTAGAGCTCTCTCCAAGGTGGCACGTCTGCATTGAATGTGCGCTAACCACTGCCATGGATGGCATGGTCCAACTGGCCTAGGAGTACTGCCTATGTACGTGGCGTCCTGGCGTGTTGTGACGAAGAAGGTCTGCGCCTGGTTGCCCCTGGGATGTGGGATGTGACCCGAAGCGAACTGCAACTATCTGTCCTTCGGAATCGCTGGGGGATCTTTTCGGAGGTCGCCGCTGGACGACTTTGGCATGGGTGCACTGCACGGCCGGGTCGCCATTGCGCAAGGCCGGCGGTATTCTGGCGACATGTCTCGTTATCCCATAAGCCTATCATTATTGGAGACTATTGGGGGCCTTCGTTCCCCAATTCTTGCTATCAGGAGCGGCTACGCCATTCACTCCTGGCGAACCAAGCGTACGACTTGCTCACACCTGGCTCTGTTATCAGTTACCGTATCGGAATTCGATGCTACGCCGCATCAATAACTAGGGGAAATGGCTCGAGGACTCATACAACTCCGTTGTGCAAACAGTTCACGAATAGCCAAATTCTCTTCGACAAACATCCAAGTCCATGCATGACGCGTCATCAGCTTCGAATGATTGAGACTGGAGGGGCACCGACTAGGGACATTCTCCTCATAAGGCGTGCGGAGACGAGTTAAATCAGGGAATTGAACATGCGAGGGCGAATCAGGCCCCCCCCGATCCCAAATACATCGACAAAGACCTCCTGCATGCTCTACCGAGGCCTTCAATTGGTAGACGGTATTGGGTTGCGCACTCTGGCTAGTATTTGAGCCCCCTAGACAGGCTAAGGCACTCGAAGGCCAAAGCAAGGAAAGAGAAGCAGGGCTTCTCGGCTTCGTGACCTGCCTGATTCAGCCTGTAGTGCTGACGACGTTGGGCGTTAGTAGCAACAAGGTCGTGTTGCATCTGGGGCTCGTGCGTGCGTGTTCAGATGCTTTCTGTTGCGCCTGACAGAGGCGTTGTCACGGCGCGGTCGTCACCAGCCGGGCGGATCACGGCAGAGCGTTGCTTACCGAGGCGCTCAAGTTGAGCTATCGAAGTCTCTGGCAACTTTTTGGGTGTAAATGAGAAGCCATTGAGCTTCTCTTTAATGCTCTCCATAGCGTTGTATGATGTGAAGTAGTACGAGTTTCGCTATGAGAGATGGGATTACTAGTACCTAATACCCGTACTACGGTCGTCGAGAGTGGGGCAACTACTAGTGATACTATTACTCGTAATACTTAACATATATACGAGTACTACCTTAGGTAGTAGTGGAATACTGTGGACACTCCAAATCCGCACCATGTATCCGTAGACTTCCCAAAAGCATGACGAGAAACACCAACTTGATTTAGCTTGCTATCAAATATACTGATACATGTATCATATGTCACTACTGCCCGA
Organism: Amphichorda felina; assembly: GCF_050947745.1. NCBI lineage: Eukaryota > Fungi > Ascomycota > Sordariomycetes > Hypocreales > Bionectriaceae > Amphichorda > Amphichorda felina. Next base: position 3,350,965 of record NW_028145049.1, read on the forward strand.
TCTCTGTCGTCGTAGGCAAGCTGCCCTTCCTCCTCAGCCCGCCGGCTTTTAGTTTCCTGACGACCTGGTACGAGCGATCGAGCTCGTTCTCGATGGCGCAGCGGATCCTCAGGGCGGCGACGGCGGGCCAGACGCTGCGCTCGCCGCGGAGGATCCAGTAGTTGACCGTCTCCCGGGTCGGGGTCTCGAGGAGGCGTACAAAGTCGGCAGCCGTCACCTCGGGCACGAGCGTCATGGACGCGGCGGGGATCTGCTCGTCGACGAGGAAGCGGCGGATGCTGGCGGGCAGCAGGCGCAGCGTGTCGAGCTGGCGCAGGCGGTGGCGGATCTCGAGCCCGACCATGCGCACGAGCGACGCCGAGAGCTGCGTGGTGCGGCTGCGCGACTCGAGGAGCGATGGGCCGTGCATGTCGGACTGCAGGAAGGGGATGAGGTAGGGGCGTGCCTGGCTGACGATGAAGTGGTTCACGTTGAAGAGCTCCGCGATGCGCCGGAGGGGGGAGTCGCGGTCGCTGTACGAGATGTGCGTCCAGTGGTGGAAGTCGATGGCGTTGGCCGGGGCCCAGGGGACGATGTGGCCCTGGACGTCCTTGCAGAGCAGCGTCGTCTTGCCCTCGCCGTAGAAGGCGGGGGAGGAGGCATTGGATGCCACGGCGGCGGTCCAGATCAGCTAGCCCAGGTCAGACGACGGGTACATTATATATATAAATGGGGATAATCGAATATGACTTAATCGAATATGACTTACCACGTTCGGTGCTGTCAGGTAGTTGAGCAGAGTGGGAACTCCGCCCTGGCTGCCTGTAGCTACTGTTATGTTCAAGACCCTCTTGCTGCGGTTGTACGCCTCCTCGAATGTCAGGTCTCCGACATTTGCCCTGACGCATTCCTCTAGAACAGTAACGTCGAGGAAGTAGCCCTCGCGGGAGAAGCGGCGGAGCCGGCGCACCAGCGTATCCCACCGCGAGCGCAGCGTCTCTGGCTGGCCCGTCTCGCCGGCCTCGAGCCTGGCTTTGGATGCGAAAGCCGAGAGGTCGATCCCGTCACCCTTGAGGATGCCCGGGAGCTCCTCTGTAGTATGGACCGCGACAAGGGCCGCGATCAGGGCCCCTGTGGCGGTGCCCGTGATGATGCGCGGCAGCAGGCCGCGCAGGAAGAGAGCCTTGACGACGCCGAGGTGGCACAGGCCAAAGATGGCGCCTCCCTGGAGCACCAGCGTGCTGCGTCCAAAGGCCTGCCTCGTGTCGTGGATGAAGTCGAGCTTCATCTGGTTGGTAAGGGCATTGTCGTTGCCGTCGAGGGCCGTGACCCCGGCGGTGGGCAGGGCGCCAATGTCCTCGACCGACTCGGCGACCTGGGTGATGTACTCCTCGATGAGGTACTTGGTGCCGGAGAAGGAGCGGTTGTAGAGCTTCGGGGAGGTGATGTTTCCGAGGTTGCGGACGAGCCCGGAGCGGAGGAGGTTGACGAGCTGCTGGAAGTTGCTCTCCTCGCGGGCGGCGATGAGAGAGTTGAGGCGCTCGGTGATGAGGCGCCAGTCATAGTGTTTGGACGTAGGGTTATTCCTCCTGCGCGCGTGGGAGGAAGCGGTTAGCTCTTGCGGTACGACGGCAAGTTTTGTTTGTTGTCTTGGAGACATAGGGGGCGGCACCCACCATAGATCAAGCCCCAGGAGGTTGTCGAGATGCAGAGCAGCCTCCTCCCAGTCCTCGAAGGCCTCGGCGTTGCGGAGCAAGTCCAGCCATAGCTCGGCGGGATTGCGGCGCGTGCACCAACTGAGAAGCTTCTTGACGGGGGTCAGCAAGCTGTAAATGTACATGATGCAGTGGCCATAGTTTGGGGTGAGCAGCGGGGGGAGGGGGAGGGAGCGGTGGGAGACGGAGAGGAAGACGAACCTTGCGCCAGAAGCTGAGGACTTCGACGATGACTCTCCAGATGGCGAGGAATAGGCCCATCATTGCCTCGGGACAATCACAAGCACCATCGAAGGTCGGGGGGAGGGTGTCAGTTTGGTGGGTCAGAGGGCGCCAGCGGGACCAGAGGGACCAGATGGGCGTCGCATCACCCCATATACGGCGGTGGCAGCTCGTTCTAGCACGATGGGCGTCTGCTTCGTGCGCAGTCAATTGGATGGGGCGGATGCCATCTCGAGCATGTGGTTGCAACTTTGTCGAGTCAAGGTTGAGCGAGCACTGAACACTGAGCAGAGGGCGAAGCGTCCCCGCCCCAGGCGCAGATGCGGTTTAATGGGGGAGCAATCTGGCATGTGACGGTGCAGGTAGTGCAGGTGGTTGGGATGAGGTCACCAACTCAACTCAACAACTCACCATCTGGTCTCCACAAAGCCACAAGCACCGCCACACCACTCACTATCAGATTATCAGCCAGTCGACGACTCCTTTGATACCAGAAAGCACCTTTTTCGAACAGAGGTCCTAGATATCATGTTGTACATTTTTGCCCCGTTTGCGCCGTTGTAGCCCATAGATCTGGATTCAAATTCAAAATGCTTCTCACTCATCGTCGTCTTCAATGACATTACGCCGCCTGGCCCTGCCCGACGCCTCTGGAGCAGCGTCGACCTCATCCCCCGACGCATCCTCATCGTCTGGCTCCCTGGTCCTCTGGCGCTTCGACCGCGGGGCCTCGTCATCGTCGTCCAGGAGGTCATCTTCCTCGTCGCTCTCCAGTTCTTCCTCCTCCTCGTCGCTGCCCACCAGGAACCCGTCGTCCAGATCGTACTTCTCCTGCCGCCCAACACCCTGGGGCAGATCGTCGTCCGAATCGTACTCCGGGCGGCGTCGCTTGGGCTTGGAGCCGGCCGCCCCCCTCTTGCGATCGCGCCGGCCGCCTTCCAGCGCGCCGATGGAGAGGCCTCCGCGTCCGGGTCGGCCTAGCCCAAAGTCCTGTTTCGCCTGGGCATTCTCCCGTCGCCGCTGGGCCTTCATCCTCTCCTTCTCCAGCTGCTCGGCCTTCTTCTTCTGGAGCTCGGGGTCCACCGTTGTGCGGATGATCATCTCGTTGGTGCCCGCCGTCCTGGTGGCCTTGGCCATCCTGTCCGTGAACAGGTTGAGCGCGTCGTCTCCCACCTCCTTGTTCGGCCGGACCGCGTACTGCTCAGTGACGTGGCCGACCGTCATCAGCATGTTGCTGCTCAGCTCCGCCGCCGCCGCGTAGTAGTGGGCGTCCTGGAGCTCGCTGTACGGCTTGTTGGGCGCGGGGGCAAGGGGCTTCTTGGTGATCTCGTACTGCTCGCCCCCGACCGAGATGGTGATGGAGCCGTCGCTCCACCGCAGGATGTTGGTGTTGCTCTGGAGTCTCCCCGTGCTGGCGTCCTTGCGGAACCGCGCGACGTGCTGCGGGTGCTCGATCTTGGCGTTGGCAACGTCGAGTTCCGAGGGCTCGAAGGTATCCGGGTTGTACTCCTCGGGGTGGAATCTGATGAACTTGGGCACACGCAACGCCCGTAGCTTTCACATGGAAGTTAGCAGGAAGATTCAACCAAGGTGCAGCCTCGTAGGGTGAGTGGAGACTCACAACGCCGTCGCTTGGTTTGGGCACAGGGTGCCGATACGCCGTCACGTCGACAACTATCCTCTCTCTGACCTCATCCTGGTCCCTCGCCTGATCTTCATCGCGGTATCGCGCGTACGTGTCTCCTTCTTGGTCCGAGGCAAGGTCGTCGTCCTCGAGGATGCGCTCCTTGGGGGATGCGGGCGCCTCTGAGCCCTCGTCTCCCTCGTCGCCAAAGAGATCGTCGCCGCCCTCGTCGATGGGCTCAATGGGGTCTTCTGAGTCGGACATTGTCGCTGCCTTCTTTCAATGTCAATCCGAACAGTGCAGTGGCTTGGAGGTTCGGTCGCGGATTGGAAGATGGAAGCGGGCAGTGGATGGGCGAAGGACAGATGTCGGTCGAAGATCGCCAAAGTTGAGAGCTCAACTTTCATTTTTGGCGCCCCTTCGCGCGCGCGGTCGGACTGAGGCTGAATGGCAAGCCGTTTGTGGCGTCGACAATGAGATATAAGTGGGGCGCGGGGCACCAGCCACAACTGAAGCTTACATGGAACCTTTACGAGTAGAGCTTGGGGGCTGTGGGTAGGTACCTAGGTAACGAACGAACGGTATTGGCGATACTAAGACTCAATTAGCGAAGGATGATCTTAACTCGTAACCCGGGCTGAAATATCCTTTGAGTAATGACCAGCACATCGCGATGCATGACAGCTTCGATTGGTGTTCATACCGGACCGGGATGCTGGCACACCGAACCCGTTCAGCGATTCAGCGTCAGCTTCAGTGGTTCAGGTGAGCAGAGCTTCTGAAACGCCCGCTACAAGGGAGACCCCACGGCGGGCCCTTCAGGGGACGGACAGGAGGTCCATCGGAGATCCATAGGAGGTCCATAGCTCAGGCGAGGGGCGCACCCTCAGTCGCTCAGTCCCTCACATCCCGTCAACTTATTATTGAGTCGCTCAGACTCTCTGTCCTGTTCTCTCTCACTCTCCAGACACATTATCTCTTCATCCAAAGACGACCTCTTCCGTTTCATCCTCCTCGCCCTCTCACCTGCTCACCTCCTGCCCGCCCTCCCTTGTTACTAGACTTGAGGCATCAATCGCCCGACCCGACGACGCTGTACGGATACACAGCCACGAAAGTGAGACCTCGACAACGCTGCCACCAACGCAGCCAAACACAGCAAACACAGCAGCCCGCGTGCCCCTCTCAACGCCCCCCTTATCGGCCTCTTTGTAGCGACGCCTCGCCCGCGCCGACGCCATGTCGAACATCTTCTCTGGGATGTGAGTACTAGTGCTTTTCGCCTTCACTATCGATATCAATTGTCGCTGTCTGTCGTCACGGTACTCATGGGTCATGGGTCATGGGTCCTGGGTCCCCACGTTGAGTCCTGCATTGGGGGGGGGAGGGGAGGGGAGGACCCTGACCTCTCGAAGGGCACTGGGTCGCCGAGCACTATTACTAGGTGCATATGAGGGGCAAGTGTCTGGCACTCTGCATTGCTATGGCCGCCTAGGCGTCTAGGCGTCTAGGCACCATGTCCTTTCTGATATCCCGCCCGCCATATCACGGTGAGCTCGTGGGCCAGATGCTGCCGCGAGGCAAATATCCATCACGCCTGTCGTGACGTCCCAAAAGCTTGGGCAGCCCACGATGCCCGGCTCTCTCCATTTGGGCACCTACCATCTACTATCATGCATCCTGATGGCTCCCGATTTGGCTCGACGCTCGCTTGTGCGGGGTGCTTATGCCGTCTCAGACGAGCCAAGGTCGCAATGAAACCAAGGGGACGTCCATCTAGTTCCCCAAAGCTGCCATCCTCCATTCCTTTCCTCGGCCGGCGCCAGTAGAAGAAATCCCGACTTTTGCACCCTCATGCCGGCACTCATTGGCTTCGATCGGCTCCTCGCAATAATACTGACCCTCTGCTCCAGCAACGCTCGCTTCAGAGGCGGCGGCTCAGCCAAACCTCCAAGCCAGCCGAAGAGCCCGGCATCTCCCACCGTTGGCCAGGTCAACTCCCCAGAGACCCTCTCCCAAGCAAGCCAGTCCTCATCAAACCTGGCGCCCAGAGTCCCTCCGTTGCCAAATTCGCCGTCGCTGGCTCAGACCATTGGCATGGAAGACCCGAGCAAGATGTCTGCCGACGACATCATCGCCGCCTACCACCTACCGCGGCCACTTCCCCTCTGGTTGAACCCTCAGTACGCCAAGCACATTGTCAAGGGCAACTTTATGACCTTGAGCGCCCGGCCCAAGACTGTCGAACAGGGGGAGTGGATTGCGCATCAAGGTTAGATGGGTGTTTCTGGATTGTTTGTGGAAACATTCAACTAATACTCTTCAGTTGTTGAGCATTATCGCAATCTTTGGAACTTCGTCCGCGTCATTCATGAGAAAGACGACGACGGCACTTCCATCTGCAACCCAACCAAATGCCCTCGCATGTCGGCCGGCGCGTAAGCAACAAGACTCCCTTCGTTAAACACCCTTTCATGCTTACGACTGGATCAGAAACCACTCCTTCACCTGGCTGAACAGCCGCCGTGAGCCCGTCGAACTCCCCGCCTACGAGTATATGACTCTGATGCAGCGGTGGATCTCCGGCAAGATCGATGACGAGAACATCATGCCCACCGATCCTTCCGGCGTCTCGTACGCGCACAATCCCGCCATCACCACAACGCCCCTATCACAGCTGTCGAACCCGGGCGAGGCAGACTGGCTCGGCAAGCGATCCGGCTTCCCCGAGAAGTTCATCGACATCTGCCAGATGATCTTCCGCCAGATGTTCCGCGTCTACGCCCACCTCTACTGGGCCCACTTCACCGACCCCTTCTACCACCTCAACCTTGAGAAGCAGCTCAACAGCTGCTTCTCGCACTTTGTCCTGACGGCCACCGCGCTCGACATGCTCAAGCCACAGGAGCTGGAGCCCATGCAGCCGCTCATCGACCTGTGGGCGGCCAACGGCACCTTCCCCCCCGAGTCCAAGGCCTACGAGGTCGCCAACGTCAAGGCGGGTGAGCGCCTCCTGCAGCTGGCCGGGTTCCCCACTCAGTAGACGAGTTCCGTCTTGAGTGGAGTGGTGAAGGGCGGAGACGATCGAGCATGGAGAGGAATAGAGCAATCTCCTAGTTTGGGTGCTTCAGGATACGAGTACAGGTGTCTAATGCTGGTGCATTTGGGCCATGGATATGCAATTGTATTTTTCGTGCAAGTCATGCGAAATATCTATTGCCAGGGGGCGGCCAAGTTGCCATGGTGGTGTTTGGGGTCTGGATCAAGGAAGTATGAATTCAAACGTAAGGCTCAATAGATATTAGTAGCGTCGAACGCTCACAATTCACATTACAAGGACAGTTACAGTTCATAGCCAACCGCGTCAAACTCCTGACAAATGTGAGGTTATGGGCAGAACCGGGATTGACAGCTGACGTAGGGTATACTGGCCTTCTACCATAGAGTTAGCTAGGAGCCGTGTTTAACCGTCACTCTCATCCACTCGCCCCAACTACCTTCATCACCATGTAGGAACAAAAACCCTATGAAGTCCGTGTGTGTAACTTTCACCAGGAAGGCATATATCTGTCCGGGGTAAATTGTGTGGCTGTCAGGGATAGATAACCAGGGGAATGCCTAATGCGTGCTTGCCCATGCCTAGATAGCACCAAGAAGAGGGCTGAAACCATAAGAAGCGACATAAACTACACAAGGAATGTCGTACAGACAGGTAACATACGATATTTCCGGCAATCATATCTCAAACATGCATCCATGGATACACGATATGGTTGTCCACAACAAGCAGGGGAGCCTCGCCCCTATCGCAACCTCCCTCATTCTTCTCTCAAACTGTGATATGCCTTGGTTCTCAGGTGGCATTGTGACACCGCCCCTCGGTTCAGACACGGTTAGTGCTTACAACCGTCGTTTGACTCCAGGTAATACAGCGTTGATTGCGGAGAACTGTCGTGAGCCCCGAGCCCATGCAGCTGTCCGCAGAGCCACGAGGACCGAGGACAAGTCGTAAAGAAGCAATCAACCCGCGGCGTGGATGGCCGTGATTTCGTACTCCGCCAAAAATTAGGGGGTTTTCCTGATTCTACGCGGCCACAGACTTGTCCCCGGTCACGAGTTGCGCCTTGGTACGTATACCAGAGTCGCCCTAGTATGCTCTGTGATATTATCTTGCGGCCTAGGAGGCATGGGGGGAAAACGCCGCCTCTTCACCGCAAGAGATCAATGATCGACGGCTCCGAGCATTATCTGCAGTAGTCATTTGACGGCGAGTCAAGAGTCCTGGCATATCTGAGACGCGCTCGATAGCTCGTTCGCCTCTTGTCTGGCGGTCAGGGAGGTGGAGCCGGAGTATTCAACTTTGATACCGTGAACCTCGGATTATGGGTTGCTCTGAAGCTGAAGGATACGATCTCGATCGAACGGAGGTGTCCGCGTAGCTAACAAGCATGGAGGCAATCCGAGTATATTCGTCCATCTAGCCTGTCATTGCGGTCAGCACTGTGGATCGCAGACCGCCTCTCAGACAACGGAGAGATCCTTTGACGACGGCTGTCGAAGTGACTCGACAGAGCGACATCGCAATGAAGATGAGTCACAGGACTCAACTCTCAAACGAAGACAAAGCCCCGAAGGCAGCAGTAAAAATAGACGTTTCTGAGACTCCCCATCAAGGACCCACAGTCGCGGATAGCCCGCATGAAGAGGTGTGACACTTGTCAACGCACAGTACGTTGATGCTTCTATGAGCTCGGCAGTTTCCCCGCCAGGTACCTGATTTCCGGGACCGACTATTTTGAGTAAGATATCGCCAGCCAGGCTACCGTCGCTTTGTAATGGGGTCTGAGTTCTCAGGTTCGCTGGAAATGTTTTGCGCTGGTGGAGGGGCTCCGGACTCGACGCTGACCGCAACTTTGAAGCTTGGGCGTGCAGTTAGCGCGGACCTGAAATGTAATCAATCATCAGGTTACCAGAGACGTGTGTACGTTTAGTCACCAGTATACCTAGAGCTGGAAGTAATGGATTACCGCTAATACATCGTCGCAGAGGGTTCCGGCAGTCTGGCTGACATATGGCGTGAGTCGAGCCGACGATATCTCCAACTGGTGCGGTCGAAGAAGAGGATTGCCTTCTGATAGCTCCATGGCCCTGGAGACCGGGAAGGCCTATTACTAACACTCCAGAAATATGTCGTTTATTTCCAGGAGAGTTTGTCTGTTTGTTTCCCGGTAATTCTGAGGCAGAGGAAAATAAGACTGTGTTGCCGCAGGAAGAGAGATATGGGATGACCGACAAATCACGCAGAGGAAACATAATCGGGTATGGCAGCATGGCTAGGCGAGCACGAACTACAGCTTGAGATGAGCCGATGATGATAATGGTCACGGAGTGCCACAACACAACGGGGAACCTGGCTGAGCCCAACTCCCAAATGGTTCGCCCTGCTAACACGAGCCACCGCCATCATCACGAAAGCCTTAGGTCGAAAGCCACAGCCCCTAGACTTCGCATAAGCTGAGAAAATCGGCCTCGGGTCAGAAGGACAGGACATTGTGAATCAAGACTCATCGTTGCCGGGGAGCATGGCGTATCGCAGAGCCCAAGAAGGGGAAGTGGGAACCAAGCTTGTGACCCAACACGGAAATAGGTTCTGACTTCTCCGACATGGCGGACGAGTCGGGAATCCTCGGGAAAACCGCAGGTGGCTATGATTACGAAAAGGAACAGAAAGACGGACTGACGGCCGTACCGAGCAGAGGAGTAACGTTTCGGACGAGGCCATTGGCCTTGCGTCAGAAAAGCTCGCCTCATAGCAACGATTGGACGGGGTGGCCATGAGTCCATACGAGCAGTTGCTAGCTTCAGGTCGACAGCCCATGGAAGATGGTGGTGGCCTGGCAGGTGTGATGGGCCCATGGGAACGTCCGAAACCGTGGCCCGGGAACAGATCCGAGCGGTAATGATGACGGCTTTGTGGCTACATTGGCCAGGCTCTGGGGCCAAAGTAAAGATGGCTGTGGCCGAGCAGGGTAGTGGCGCCGTAGAGGAGGGAGGCTCGATGCCTAACGACACCAGAGACTGTAATATTGCTGCAGCGAGGGACGCGCACGCGTGGCGGCGCGGGCGGTCGTGTGGATTGGGAGGAAGACAGGTCCAATCCATCGAATCACTCGACTCGGAGGGGCCAAGCAGAGGCCACTGAGGGCTTGAGGACAGACAAGAAACACACCGACAAAACAGAGGTGGCCGGCCGATATGCGGCCACCAAGCACGGTGGAGCAGGGCCGAGTGGTGGTTGGATGTCATCGCTTGCTTGGGAGGACGCGCCTGTGAGAAGTGCATTGGTGGATTGGCAGAGTGGCCCCTCGGTCCCTCTTCTAGAAGCCCAGCCACCGCCGTCCTTTTTCGAGAGATAGAGAGAGCCTCTCGGTCTTTCGGTGTCAAAACTGAGGCTCAGCAGAGAGCATTGTCGTGAGGACTCGAGGAGGCATTGGATGTCTTGGGAGAAGAAAACTAGAAGGCAGAGGTGTGAGATCCAATCGGACGATCTACCAACAGCAGGCGGTGGTTGTGGTCGTCGGTGGATCGGAGCTGTCTTGGTGGTATTTTTGGGGCAGGGACGTTCCGCAGTGGAGGTCAGGTGCCAGAACCTTGCATGACCTAGTAGCTCGTAGGGTAGCTCTCCCGCAAAACTCTGCGGGGAAGATACACCATCGCTTAACGCACTATTTGCTAGCTGGGGCCAACGATGGCCAACTACAGTGACGATGCCTCCACTGGATGTGTCTCGCTGCTACACCATCTCAACCTGCCCCAGCGCCGGCAGATGCAACTTGAAGAGGGACCATGATGCGCAGGACCAGTGACGAGAGGTGCCAGGCCCTCCCGTTCCCGCCTGACCCGGCCCTTGGGACCACCTAGCCCACCAACTGCCTATCGCGATGACCAGATGTGCTCCTGTGACGCCCCAGGCGATACGACTTTCGCGGTTTAGGGAGCCTGAGGGAGGGCACGAGCCCCGGAGGCTGCCCGTGGCCTCCTCGCCCTCCCACTGGCTTCATGGCCCCCCAAACCCCAAACGGTCCAGATACCGCGGGTTGGCCCCCGACGCCCCCGTCCTCTCACAGCGAACACTTGGACAGGCTTACCCACTGTCGACTCGTTAACAGCACCTGAGCGCGTTGGGCACTGAGGGCAGGGCGGGCCGTTTCTGCCCAACCTCCCTCCCCCGTCGGAGGCTCGACTGCGACAGGCCCGGCTGAGGCTGCCCTGCCCACTCGCTCTCTTGGATACCGCTGGATACGGAGTGCTCATTCCCAATGGCGTTGTTTTCTCGTCGTTTTTTTCGCGCTCTGTTGCGCTCTCCATCTGGGTAAGACTGCCGCCAGTCGCTCACTGGCTGGTATAGTCGACAGGTGCTGTTTGTAACCAGATACTTCATGCTGGTCTGCCATCCGACCATGCAATTCGTCCTCGAGACGTGGGGTTTAATACTTCACCATGGCGAGACAGAACCACATACTAGGTGACATACATCGGTAGGCATCAAGGAAAATTGAGGACCACCGGGAAGGCGATGCGCATCCAGAAACCAAGTGTTTGTTTGAGATGCCGATAACTACTTACTCGAATATGTATTAGTTAGAGCGGTCAACTGGTGTGCAAAACGACTGGATCTGGCACTTTTGGCTGATCCTGGAGTGAGACTCGGAAGGCCGTATTTTCAAACCCCTCCCCCTCCAAACCAAGCCCCCGGAGTAAATGAATGACTTTCCCAATGACGAAGGGGCAGAGTTGGTTAGTGGGTGCTCTGCCACCGCGTGCCACGGGCTGGGGAAGGGAAGGGGTGCACATGTGTCTGTGTAAGTGGGAGAGCCTGCTCTCTGGAGTGGCTAGTGCCATGGTAGATCGAGGCAGGCAGAGATCCAAACAACGGCGGAAGATAGCATGGGACACAGCTTCCAAGGCAGCGGGAATAATGATCGAGGCTATGATGCTCGTACATCGGGAAATTGCCAGCCGCCGTCTCTGGGCTGGGAGCGTTCGCACCACCCTTGGTTTCCTGTCTGCGCCGACCATCAACTCCCATCCATCCGTCCATCCATTCTCAGACGGGGACGGGGCGAGCGGCCATGTTTGACGGCCGAGTCGGGCCCGAATAGGGATGGAGAGAGGTTAGAGGCTCAGAGCCCAAGCCAGAGCCAGTGAGGGCAGCCTGAGGAGGTACCTAGGTGTGACTGACCTCGATCGTGTATCCGTATACGAACCGGAACAACAAACGCGGGTGAGTACCAAGTAGTAGGCTGAATGGGCGGGCCTGTTTGAGCTGTTGTTGATACTCGCAGGAGTCGCAGCAGGTGCGACTTGTGCCAGGTACCAGGGAAGGAACTCGGGGAGGGTGGATTGCCATGGGATGGGGGTCCCGTCAGATCAGGCAAGGACCACCCTGATGAGGGTACCTGGCCCATGTACCAGGTATCCCATCGACAGCAGCTGTGGGTCGATGTATCTGCACCGCTATTTCGTCGTCTCGTCGCTGCCCAGCCTGGGCCGAATACATAACCGCCCATGTGCCTCCCCCCTCTACTACCTCTTGTCTGGCATCAATCCATTGAACTGAGTATCGTCTCTTGTCCATCTTTTGCCGTGGACAATCCCCCCATCATCGCATCAACGCCGCCGTCAGGTCGCTGGTGATTCTTCTTCCACCCTCTTTTGCGTTTCCCTTCTCCTTTCCCCTCCGCATTCACTTCACCTTGTCGGTGTGTAGTGTGCGGTCTCTCGAAAGGAAGAACGAAAGAAAGAAACAGGGTACCTCCCCGCCCTCACGAGGTATCACCCGCTCTCCGCACTACAAGCGCTGCGCAACCGCTTCGCAACCGCTTCGCATCACGAGTCTCATCTGCTGTGTGAGTGAATAATATTACTGCTACGCTTCCTTTAGCACATCTCCTTGGTCGGCTTGTTCTGCTGCTGCATCAACGGCACAGCCTTAAGACCCGTCCATTGCCCACCCTCCCCTCACCTGAACCACCACTACCACCCTCACTCCTACTCCTCCTCTCATCGCACCTCTCTTGAACCCCCGTCGCCTCATCTGAGACTCGGGTCTAGGGGTTTCCTCTGCATTTATTCTCCTCTATTTTTTTCTGCGGCCCATCTAAGTACACCCGCCCTCTCTCTCCATTTATGACTTACTCCACCCTCTCTCACCCCTCCTTTCCAGCCATCTGAACCATCACTCCTTCTTGATGGTCTCTGTCTCCCTATAACCTGAATATCGACGCGACTCCTCCAGCACTCAACTAACGTACAAATTCCACCATTAGACACACACACATACAGCTTCGCTCCTCTTGAGATTTGGCAGTCACGACAACCTGCCCGTGGTCCCCTCGCCATAAGGACGCCCAGACGCCCAACGCCTACCATGGCTTCTTCGTTTGGGGCGAACATGCACCACCACCAGCAATCTCTCTACCACTCGGGGTCCCTCTCAGTGGACACAAAACATGCACAGAAATACTACGACGAGGACGACCACAACAACGTCCTGGACGACAACATCCTCGACAGCAGCGCTGTAGACTCTGGCCTAGAACTTTCACCACACATGATCGATAGCCGAAGGGAATCCCTCGCTCTCGGTGGCCCGCCGCTCTTCTCCCCCAAGACGGAAGACTGGCACTCTGTAGACATGCAGTCGGTGCCGTCCAACAACCCCTTCTTCGACCACAGCAACACCAACCCCTTTATGCGGGTGGACCAGAGTCACAACACTCCCTTTGCTCAGCACACCAATGACTGGGGTTTCCCCCAAGTCGACGGCATCCAGGTCGAGTATGATTCCAACGCATCCATCTTCCGGACGATGCAAGGCCAGACTCCCTTCAACCAACCCAGCAACATTTTCGGTGCCGGTTCCGGTCCCGGCCACCAGTCTATCCCCACCTCACCCCAGAAGGACATTATGGGGAGCAAACACTCCGCTGGCAAGACCACCCGCCCAGCCAGCCCAGTCATCCCAATCCACCGCGACGGCATCCGCAAAAAGAATGCTCGTTTCGAGATCCCCCCAGAGCGCACTCTCAGCAACATCGACAGGCTGATCTCGGAGGAGAAGGACGAGAAGAAGGCCAAGGAGCTGAAGCAGCAGAAGCGTCTACTTCGAAATCGCCAAGCAGCGTAAGTGTTTCATGCCCACCCCTTCACCAGCACCTGAACTGACGTGAAGTACCAACAGCCTTGACTCCCGCCAGAGGAAAAAACAGCACACTGAGCGCTTAGAGGACGAGAAGAAGCAGTACACAGCCCTCATTGCTGACCTAGAAGATGAGGTGAACAATCTCAAGCTTGGGATGGATCGCATGATCCGAGAGAAGCAAGAGTACAATGAGTACATCAACCATCTCACGGCAGAGAGAGATGAGATGATCGTCAACCACACCAACGAGACGGCCGACCTGAGGAAAAAGATCGCCGTGCTCTCGGATCATGTCCGCCGGCTCGAGCCAGACCCCAACATTGGTCCAGCTGCAAATCCTAACCCCTTCCCTGGTGCCTATGGAGAAATGGACGATCTTGCAATGGGTGCCCCATGGGAACACTCCAACTTCATCAACGACTTCCCTGCCGAGACAGAGGTCAAGCAAGAAATGCCCATGATTTCAGTCAAGAAGAACGACACCGGCCTCACAGGCGAGGGCGACAAGGCGTCTTCTCAACAGGGCAGCTTCCTCTTCATGCTCTTCCTCGTTGGCGCCTTCGTCCTATCCAGTCGATCCACGCCCTCGATCCCCCGCGTTTCCGATGACATGCGGGATGCGTCTAGGACGCTGCTCGACAGTGTTCTGAAAGACGCTGGCATCGGCGGTACTCAGGCATCTAGCATGCAGCCCATCGCTCCTCAACCGTCCGGCACCTGGACGGATCCTAGCACTAGCATCCCGATGAACGACATGGGTGCTGACACTGTGGCTCCATCCATGCTTGGGGATCTCGGCAACAGCCTCACCCAGCCAAGCCAGGAGCAGAACAACGAACAGCTCTTCGGTCTTACTGCAGCGCAGTACAACGGAGTCCACAACCAGGACTTCATTCACAGCCATCAACCGGAGCGATTCAGCAGCCAGGGACGTAAAACCCTGGCCGAGGCACTCTCGGCGATGCGGATGACGGACAAGCAAGATGGCGCGGCCCAGGTGTACACACGGTCTCTTCTCTGGGACCAGATCCCCGGCGACGTCGTCCGCAACTTTGCCAAAATGGTGGCCGAATGCAACGCACAGAATGAGCAGCAATGCAACGAAGCGATCTCATGACGAGTCCACGGAACAAAATGAGACAAAGAAAAAAAGTACCGAAAATCTCCCACGATCACGAACCTTACGACAGCCTTTTTAATGTCCTTGTTTCATCTTCTCACGTCTCTTTGGCAGCGTTTCTCGGCGAAAGGCTAGGCCACTCGGACGCTTTCGAACTACATAGTACACCTTTGAACGCCGCTCCCGCGGATACGCACAGAATTGTTGCTCACGCACCAGCAATTTATTTTCGCCTTTCTTCTGGACATCTATCTTTGGGGTCTTGTGTACTGGGATTTCGTATTTGGAGCTAGCAAGCGAGCGATTTGCTTTGAATTGTTTTTCTTTTGATTTGGACTGTTTTTATGCCCTTGAACGTCGTGTTTTCCTAGCGACTTGTTTTTCCTTGTGTTACGAAAGGCGACGGCGGTCTTGGATAGCCACACCCCTAGCAGCATCAGCTGCGGGAGACACATTGCACAGGGTCCCGTCCGACCAGCTTGTACATTTTGCGGAACTGCACCGGTTCTTAGGAGGAGTGGGATGCATGAGAGACACGGGGGTCACGAATGATTTCGAAATTGACGATGGGGAACGGGAACGGAACACGGGACACGAAATCTGACGAGGACACGAACGACATTGACGAAACCAACCGACCTTCTACACTCCTTTTACTTTATTTCTTTTGTCCTTCTTCGGGCGGGTGCCAGGGAGGTCAGCCCTCGATATCGGCTGGCCTTTGAGTGCTCCGTCCTGACCAATTTCTTTTTCCTATCCTCCATCTCCTTGGCTGGCTACGTCCGAGCGACAAATATTTTTTTATTGAGTGGAAAAGGAACTTACTTAGTTAGGCTTGCAGACGTGTAATACTGACTATTCTTGCTCTGCTCAAACCCTGATGACCTTCTCTTACAATGTGACCTCCGGGAAGAATCTTGGCGAATAGCTCAGCTGCCCCAGGTTTGACAGCGAACCGAGACATTGGTCTCAGAGGCAGCAGCCGAATCCCCTAACCCCAAAGCTAGACCTGTTTCTCTCTCCAAGACAACTCCCCGGCCACTTCCCGACCACAAGGCACGCGCGCGCCAGTGAGGGCGGCGTCGAGCGTGTGTCTGAGACACTATCCGTCCATTTGACAGGGTGGGGGGCTGGGGGCGATCTGAGTCCCCTAGAGGGGGCGCTGTGCGGGTCTGAGACATGCCCACGAGATCTCTCCTCCGAGATACTAAGACGGGAAGGGGGCTTTGCAGTTTGTAGGCTGGATGTAAGATGGAGCCCGATGGGTGCGTAATAATTGGGTGTGATATTGCTACTAGTACGTACGTAGGGTCGGTTGCAATGAGCGGTGAGGAAACACAGGCGTTGTACTATGTAATCGTTCTTCTGCATTTCAGACGTGACGCTTCAAGGTCCCCCCTTCTCCGGCGCGGGGGGGGGGGGGGGGGGAGTTGGGCATCTGGCCACATGCTTCACATTGGAGGACCTAGATCTATGAATAGCTTGGCCGCGTAAGAGACTCGACGCTATTGAGGGCTTGGAGATCTCTGTTTGGCAGTTACTATGGGATACTCGGAGAGAGCCCCGCGCCACGGAGGATACTTGAGGAGGCGCTGCATCCAGTAGAAGTCTGGATAGCATTGTCGGGCATCAAATGGCACGTTTGGTGGTCGCTTGATGGGCCGCCCACCTTGAGGCGCCGCGTCGCGATTCGCGGCCGGCGAGGCGAAGTTAACATCCGCATGGTCATCGCGTTTGCAGAGAGAAAACAGGGGAAAGAAGTGGAAGGAAAAATATAGTCCAAAATAGCCATGTTGGGCATCAAGAGCACAAGGTATCCTGTCGCCATCGAGATTCGCCGGCATCATGGTTGGCTCACATCGGCCTTCCCCTCCCTCCCAGCATGTCTCATCGCCTTGGAGTGCTGCTCCCTGCAGCGTCAATCTGCCTGCATCGCACATCATCGACAGCCCACTGCCATTGGAAGCGTCATGCCGACCCAGCATCTGCAGGTCGCGCAGAGAAAGCACTGAAGCAGCAAGCACCCCGCATATGATGGACAGATGCTGTCCTCTCCCCCCCCAAACCCGGGGCGGCCGTGAGCTGCATGTCTAGGACAAGGGACGGCGTGAGATGCGACTCGAAGAGGAACAGGCCGTGTGCTCCGACGAGTCAGTCTGTGCCCTGTATCGACAGACATAGCCGCATCCCAATGTAAGACCTAGCTGCGGCCGATGACCAGCTTCGTGTAGCACCGACTGCACCGGTGCTACTTCTTCTTACCAGTGCCATCGCCCGGAGGGTCGTACTTTTCCTTCCATATCCTATGAGAGAGTCAGCCTCGGAGGTCGGGATGCGTTAGCGAGGCGCCATCGCGTGCACCCCACGCGGGGACTCGAGGTCCAGATCACCGGATCAGAGCCGGTCAGGTTGACATGAATTCCAAAGGCCTTGGAGCCTGAAAGCTCGACGGCCTATCAAGCACTTGGTCACTCCGTCCAGAGTGACCACCAACCATGCACCTCCCGTCACAGGCCAGGTCCAGAGGCAAAGTGCAAACACGCACAAGCAGGTTGAGGCAGGAAGGGATGATGGGCAGACATGTGTGTGGGCTTACCAAGAGTTTCCTAGCGTTTTGTTCCCGGCCTTCTCGGCCTGCCGGTAGTACCGTGCTGCTGCGTGCTACACCAACGACGTTCGTCCGATTAGCCTCGCGTGTGATACTATATACGATGTATGGCCAACGTTGTGGGGTGGGGGGGTTCGCAGCCGTTGTTGATGCCCAGCGGTTCATGCATTGGGCATCGACGGCGACGCTCGAAATAGACACGGCAAAAGAGGCAGCAGGGGATTGCGTAAGCCACACACGTTTAATACCGACCTCTATGGCGGTGTCGTGGCTTGGGCTTGGGGAATCGCTTGGTGGATATCAAGTACACGTACCTTGTCCTTCTTGCAGCCGTAGCCCTCGAGATAGCACCAAGCAACCTCGTTCATGGCATCTGGAAACACGTGGGTTAACGCAAGTGACGGGGAGAACCGCCCATGTGCCAAGACTCACCAGTATCCCCCAGGTTTGCCGCAGTTTCATAATACTTGGAGGCCATAGGTTAGTCCACAATGTAATCATCCCTTTCCCCCTCCCCTTTTGCAGGTACGGGAGCTCACCTGTTTCGCAGCGATTGGGTCCTTGTCGATGCCCCAGCCGTGGCGGAAGCAATTCGCAAGCTCGAAGATGGCCAGGACGAGCTCCCCCTTGGCGGCGCCCCCTTTCTTCATGCCCGCCTGGAGAGCCAGCTGCTCGACGGACGCAGCGTTCGAAGCTGCTGCCGTGAGGTGACGGACAGCTCCCGCTGGATCAGGTTGGCACCCCCAGCCATGACTAGGACAAAGATTATTCGTTAGCCATGGACCATCCACCAGCTTCTTGGGCAGTAACACATGTGATACGCGACTCGGGCCGCTCTATCCCTGAACACACAGAGTAACCCAAAACATGCTTGTTTCACGGCAGACATACCGGAGTGCGAGCCCATAGAGGACCTGGCTCAGCGGGTTGTTGGCACCGTTCGGATCTGCCAGCCGGCCGAACATCTGCGTCGACCGCTCGAGGTCCCCTGACTCGTGCAGGTGAATGGCCTTCTGGATGTCCTCGTCGATGAGCTGAGACGAGACCGGCCTGCTCGCGGAGCGCGACCTCGAGGCGCCACGGCCGCCCCTCGCCTGCGTGCTCAGCGCGTCGGCGCCCGAGGGGGGCGAGGCCGGTCTGCTCCTGGCGCGCTCATTCTGGCCGGCCAGGATGGTGGCGCGCTTCTCCCACTCCGACTCGGCGGCGTCCCTGTCGGCCGGGTCGCCAGTGGGCGCGGGGATCTCGGGGAGGTTCTCGGGGACGTACTCGGAGGAGGCGTTGGGGCTGCGGGCGAGGTGCAGGCGATGAGACAGGCGTCGGCCGGCGCCGTCGCGGCGGGGCGTGGCGGGGTTGTTGTTGCTGTTGTTGTTGGTACTGTGGGAGGACGAGGCCAGGGAGCTGCTGCGGGAGCGGCTGCGAGGGCGGAAGACGCTGCGGCGGGACTTGGTGGGCTGCTGCTCGTTGGCCGTGGCGAAGTGACTCTGGTCTGGGTCGTCTGGCGGTTGGATGATCTCGTGCGTGGCCGTGTCGGAGCGCACAAAGACGAACTGCGGGGCGCCCAGGTACTGCTGCTGCTGCTGCTGCTCGCTGCTCTCCTGCAGCTCGTCCTTCTTCCTGAGGATATCTCGTAGGCCCATGGCGGCTGCTATTAATACTGTGCTGGGTCGTTCGCGACGTTCGGGTGCGCGTGGGCGGATGTGGGGTCGAGGGGTCGTGACCGATGTCGTATGTCGTAGGGGTCTCCTCCGCCAAGGCCTACATAGATCTTATCGATGGATATTGCTGGTAGGTTGATGACCGTGGATGCCTAGGGATCGATCCAGGTCAAATATCATGGCGAGCCACCTCGAATCACTGACCGGACAAAGAGGATCACGGCGCCTTCCTGCGCCTCACCCTCCTGGGGGACCGAGGCTGAGCAGGGGGCGCATGGCGGTAAGTAAGACGCCGACAAAAGCTCAGCTCCCTTGCCTCCTTTGTGCAAGCTGCCCTGTCACCTCTTGGTGGAGGGCACCAGTTTGGCGCTGGTGGCATCCAGACGGTGGACCGTGACACCCGACAGGCTGTGGAGGGGGGCCCTGGAGGCTGGAGGGATGTTACCTACAGTGGAGGCGCTCCTCTCTGGCGACATGGACCACCTACCAAGAATAGCACATGCTTACCTACTACTAGTACTAACTAGTACTTGGAAAGATATGTCCTAAATTGGGGACCACAGCACTGAGCTCGGTCACTACATCACAGCTCACAAGTATCAGTTCCGTCTCATAAATCATTCTTCCTCATGTTCAAGATATCTACTCCCGCTCTGCCTATACTACTTGCTTCCGTTTTTACTTGCTTCCGTTTTTACTTGCTTCCGTTTTTGCTTCTTGTCCTTCCTCTCCCAACAGGACTGTTTGTTCAAGATGGGATCGACTGTGCTGAGCCTGGCTCCAAGCACGTCTCCAACACACGAGAATGGGTATCTTCAAGTGGCCGTGTTCGCCGACAGGCCGTATCATCGAACCTGGAAGAACTCATTGTCACGCGGTGCGTGGCACTCGCGAAACATGGCTGATCCAAGGAGGGAGTCGGGAGTCCGATACTACTGCGTCAGACCCCGACAACCAACTCCACAACTAGCGTGAGCGAGCGCTCCGTTCAAGTTAGCCTTAGAGAGAAATAAAGTCTTGCCGGTCCTCGACATCAGACGCGTCAGAGTCCGCTTCGATAAACTCGGCAACATCGTCCGAGTCTACGTCGTCCGAGTCCGCGCCGTCTTCGTCGTCACTGGATAGATCTTCCATGACTTGGTCGGGCTTCTGCTGACTTCTAAGGACGCTTGCCCTTTCCCGGTGGGGTAGCTTGCATCCCTTGACATTACATCTGCCCGTGTTGCTGAAGTCGGGGCACTCAAACACATGACGCTCTGTGCACTCTGCTCCCTTCTCGCAGTAGCCGCGAAATCCAAACGCTTTGCAAACAGGGGCACCTGGAGAGGCTTTGGAATGAGTAAAGGGGCACTCAGCCTTGGCACAATGCCCTTTGGCATAGTGTAGACAATTCGGCACGCGCTCAGGCGTCAGGTCGTGCGAGAGGTCGCAAGAGTCGCCGTGCGCACACCTCCCCTCTTTGAGGAAGTCCTTGCACAGGGCGACCTTTTCGGGGTCGTGGATATACCGACATCGGGGTCCTTTCGGACAGGAACCTAGATAGGGAACGGTCAGTGAATCTATACCTACCGAGACCCCGCTTCGCGTTTGCGTGGGGATCCAAAGCCTTGGGTAGACCGAGGCGGAAAGGCAATTACCAGTCGTGGAGAAGATCCTGCAAGGCTCGCTGATCTTCTTGACCGCGCCGGTGCGGCTACAAACATTTAGAGACTGACTCATACCAGCGCGGGAAACATACCGGTGGTCTTTGACGACGCTGTTGACCACAAGATTCCCGGTCTTTGTCCGATAGAACTTGACTCCAGCGATGACAGTGTTCTTGGGCGTGGGCGCCAGTGAGTTTGATTCGCCTGCGAGGTTAGTCGCCGCCGAGGACCCCGGGCGCCCCGTCCATCTTCCCGACTTACCTGTGACCCTAGCGAGTTTCTTCCCGCCGTCGAGTACCTGAAAGCGGATACCGTCAATGACGATTTCGTTCCTGGCTGTGGATGCATTAGCGTTGGCAAGAGCACTAGCAGCGGACTGCTGGTGTCTTAGAAATTCGTTCAGCCGAGTCTTCTCTCCTCGCCGCCTCTCAGCCTCCTTCTTCTTCCGCGTCTCCTCGATAGCCGCCGTGCGGCTCTGGCTCTGTTTCTCGAATACATTTGCGTTGATAATCTGTCGATGGCGGTCGTTTCGCGTCACCCAACCCGACGGGCTAGAAGCTGAGGTATCAGTGCTTTGATTCTGGCCTATCGAAGTGTTGAAATGTAGCGTGCGGTGGTGATGAGGGCGCGGATGCTGCGCCCTATGGTTTCTAGCTGGATAAGGCGCAGCGGCATGCCGATAAACGCTGTCTGTGTCCAATTAATGTCGATCCCCGGGACGAGCGCGGATACACTTACTTCGATAATGGGGAGCTGGACGATGCGTCGGTGGAGGGTTGGCGCCGGCCTGTTGGCTTTTGTGGCGATTGATTTGGCCTGGTAGCAGTTAGTCAATGACGCGGGAGGCGATGCAGGGAGGACGGAGGACAAACCAGCTAGTTGGCCAATGCGGGCTAGAAGTTCCTTGTCTTCGTCAGACATGGCGAGAATGCTACAGCTAAAGCGCTCCGGTGCGTTGCAGAAATAGACGGGTGAACGTGCTATAATGTTGTAAAGGTAAAGCAAGAGTGAGTTCGCTCTGTCGCTTAGGTGAAGATGATCGAATATGGCTCCAAACGTGTTGATTAGTCACGATGTTGTGGCTGCTGATTGGTTTGAACTCTCTCGAATTCTCGAGGTCAACACGAGGCTGAAGGGCATCATTCATGCTCCCTCACCGTTCTACAAAGCTCACTCTTTCTTGCAAAAACAAAAGGAATCAAACAGCTATTGTCGCGCCTCAAGATTATTTCATCCGCCGAACATAATTGATCCCTCCGCCCACAGAATACTCCGAACCCTCCTTGGCGACTACCCACTAGTACTCCCAAACGACCAAGATGTCGTCCTGGGACCTTCTCGACGAGAAGGCCGAGTTCGACCTCCACAAGTCTCGCCTCCTCGCCGTCGAAGAGCGCCCGTTCAAACGCATCACCAAACGCCTTTCCTCCACGCCCTCCCTGGTTGCTACCGGCGCGCCCCTCAAAGCCCCCGAGAGCCCGGCCGAGCTGCTCCAGGAGGATTTCACCCTCGACTTTGCCGCCTTCGACAGCAGCATCGTGCGGCTGCAGTTCCTGCACGCCGCCAACGCGCGGGAGCGGGAGCGGTACCGCGACGATCAGGACCGCATCCTGCGGGAGAGCCAGGCCGCGCGCGACACCAACGCCCAGCTGCGCGAGCAGCTCGAGGGAGCGCGTGCGACGCTGGCCCAGCGCAAACGCTTCGACGACATGGCCGACAAGATCACGTCCAACCGGCTGCTGCGGCCGCGAGAGGAGCAGGTCGCCAACCTGGCTAAGCTGGAGGAAGAGTGCCGCGAGCTGGAGCGCGAGAGCGAGACGTATAGCGAGACGTGGAGGGAGCGCAGGGACCAGTTCAACAGGATCATGGAGGAGGGCATGCTGCTGCGGCGGCAGATTCGGGACGAGAAGGAGGAGGTGGACCGCCGGGAGGGCATGAACGAGGGTGGCGAGGACGAGACCAGCGGCCAGACGCCTAGGCCGGAGCACAGCGGAAACGCATCGCCGTCCCCCGACCCCCACGGGGAGTCCAAGGGCGAGGGCGACAGCGAGACGCCGCGGATGGCAGGCTCTCATGCTGGAACGCCGGCTCCAGATGGCTCTCATCTGCACCCAGGCGACAGTCTGTCGGTACCTTTCTCCCGAAATGGTAGCCGGCAGCCCAGTCGTGAACTGTCGCCGATGCCACGCCGCGACGGAGAAGACGAGGAGATGGATGACCACAGGGATTCAAGAAACATGACAGAAGCGGGTACTCCCCATGTATCGGTAGAACCGCCAGAGCACACTGGGGATCGTATGGAGGTAGACACCTGAGTTGATTTGAGCGATGCATCATGCTATAGTAACATTACGATACCACATCCACGCCTCTTTGTCCCCAACGATGGAATCCTGCCTAGACCTTTGTGAGCTCTAGTTCTATTATGTATCGTAGCCTTCACGAATCACGGACTCGCCGCGGTACAGCCATTCTCCATCCTAGGGACCTCCGTTCTGGGTACCTCTGGCCTGATTCAGCACGTTCTTGGCTTGGTCGAGCTCCGTCTCAGATACACCAGCGCCCTCGCTGATAGCAATCTGCTCCTCCAGCTTGGCTACAGCATCGTTAATGCGCTTCTTAATCGGCCCAAACACGGCCTTTGTCTCCTCGACGGCCGTTTGCTTCACGCCCTAGCAGTCAGCGTCCCATCTCTCACTCCACCAGACGACCACACAAGGGGATGGGCGCGCACCTGCTGCCTGAGCATAAACTCGTCGTTGCCATCCTCGCTGGATTGACCATTCTTGATCTTCTCCTCGAGGATCTTGACCTTGGCCTCCTGGTCGACCAGCTCCTTGTGGTAGGAGAGCTCCTCCTTCAGCAGGCGAAGGACGGAGCTGGTGGCGATGGTGAGCTGCGAAGGGGCCGGCATGATGGCGGCGTACGGCTTGGGATGAGAAACGGTATGATTTTATGAGTAGAAGATGGGGGAAACACGTGTTTGATGTCCCAAGATTTTGGATTGTTACAGTCTGAGATCAAGTTCAAAAGAATCCGTGGTTGCAACCCAGCAACAAATGAGATCATGGGCGACGTGGGGTTACTGTGGCGGGGCAACTGCTCCCCCTGGCCTCCATCTGGAACGAACCTTTCCTCGCCCAAGCTCCAAGGTACGCGACCTCCATTATCCGTACAGGCGCGTCGAGATCGCGCTTGTCCTGTAGGTAGCTGCCTCCAACAGACAGCCTACGTCTCAAATAGCAAACTGTACTCCTAGTACCATCACCAACTCGGGTCTCGAGGTTTCGAAACAGTTAAAAGCAAATTCTAATTCACGCAGACAGATCGCAGGCAGGAGCTGACATGGCATTAATGATCATATTCAAAGCGCCTCAACAAGTATATACATGGACGTCACAAACAGGTTCTGGACAACGTGACAAGTCGTACAGGCTCAGATAGTCCACCCTCATCAAACCCTTTTCCCAATTCCTTGCCGTTCCCTCTCAAAGTCCAATGGTATCTTCAAAAACTCCTCCAACGCCTGCGGGCAATCCAATCGGCAGAGGCCCAAAATGCGCGAATCCAGCACGGTCGTAGTTTACACGGGCACAATGACTTGCCTTTAAGCACGTCATCCAAACATTACCAAGAAGAATCTCACTTTAGGTTGTCAGGAAGCCCCTACGCCCCGACAGAAACGATGGGAGCTATGACAGCGGGACGCTCAGGTTCATCGTCCTGGTTGGCAATCTCGCCGCCAGCTTCCCGCTCGGCCCAGTCACCCCAAAGGCCGCTCTTGCTTCGCACTCGGATGGGCGCGCCCAGATCCGAGCCCTGCTCAACCTTGATGGCATCCTTGGTGGCTAACACCAGACACTCGAAGAACATCTTGGTGGCCTCAGCCTTGGTCGTCTTCTTCTCTGGCACCAAGTCCTGGAAGACAACTGACGTCTTTTTCCTCTTGTCCGCACTCGTAGCGGCCTCCGCACCGAAGAGATCCCGAAGAACGTGAACAGCATGCTTAGTGCTGAGCGACACAGGGCCGTCGGCGGGATGGGGGACGGGTATAGTTGAGTCATCACCGCCCGGGAGAATGGCGCCTTCGTCCTCGTCGTCACTTCCGTCGGCAGGAATGCGCACAATGCTGCCATCCTCAGCAACGCTCTTGTCGCCAACGCGCTGCCCGCCAATCACAGTGTCATCGTCGTCGCCAAGCTCGAGGCGAGGAGACTTGGGGTTGCCCTGCTCGCTTTCCACATCGGCGATGCCGCTATCTCGCTTACGCTTCAGCTCATGAGTTCCGCGAATGGCGTCCAGCGAGAGCATGCCGCGCAGCTCGGGTGCCCAGCCTTGACCCCGCCCGTCCATGAGGACTGATGACACGAAACCGCCGGACTTCTGCATATCCATCAGGGCCAGCAGGAAGGGATCACTGGGGAGGAAGGCGGTATCCTTGAGGATGTTTGTGCGGTCGATCTGCTGCTGCTTGATGTGATTGCTAGAGAGCGTCGTCTGCTCGTCGGGCACCATAATCTTCTGTTTCTTGGCCCGGTTGGCGGGACGTCGGACGAGTGTGGTTTCAGTCTCGTCCTCGGGCTCGTACAGGTCGCGGTGGTTAGTGTACTCAGCCTCGGCTTCCCTCGCAAACACCTCATCAATGTCTGATAGAGGTGACTCGGAGATCCTGGCTCGGTTGATGTCGAATGCGCCCATCAGCTCCGGGACGGCGGACTGGTCGCCGGCGTTGAAGCCGAAGTCATCGTCTCCCATGGGAATATCACCCTCAGCATCAGCAATCCCGACACCATGGTCACCAAAGTCCAGTGACATGTCTCCGTCGCCCCTATCCTTGCGGGGCCCAACATCCAATTCACTAAAAAGATCGTCCTCCACGGGTCTCGCGTCAGGGGCGTCTCGACCAATTTCAACGCTATCGAGACCTAGATCGTCGAAGTCAAGCTCAAGACCAAGATCATCCATGTTTCCAAGATCCTGTTCGTCGAGAGGGTTGCGGTTGAGGAATTGGCTGTTGTCAAAATCCTCCTGAAGGTTGATGTCGCGGTTGCTGACGCGACCTTTGCGGCCAACGGGGGTGGCAGTAACATCCTCTGTCTGCGTGAGCAGCCACGACGCGTCGGGGGGTGGGGGAATGTCAAGGTTGTCGTATGGGGTGATACGGTCTGGCAGCAAGAGAGCCTCCCTGTTGGACACCTGCAGGTTGGCCGCCATATCGTTGTTTCCACTGGAGCGGAAAGCCTAGGGAGGTTAGAACGCGTCATTGTCAGAATGTAACGGGGGATGGTGGTGCATACCATCTTGATCTTCATCATAGCTTCGTTGCAATCATCCAGCAGATAGCGCGTCTTGCGCTGGTATATCCTGACAACACCAAGCAAAAGTTGGGAACTGAGACGAAGGGCAAAGGGGGCATGGCTCGGCTTGATGATTTCCTCGACGCCGTCTGTGACATTTTGTTGGAGGACAGACGTCTTGGGGAGCTTGCGCTCCATGCTGGCCGACAGCCAGATACGGGCCAGAGGCCCATTCTTCTGGAGGAGGGTCTCTGAGTAGAACATGGTGCCTCCGCGTGGCGCACGGGCGCGGCGAGGACCAGAGTCGCGTCGATTGAAAGCCGAAAATCAAGTAAGGGCAACAGTAGTGCACCAAGTAGCACGCAGAGGAGCAATAGCCTTGATCGATGAGGGTGCGGGTGCGTGCGAGGTTGAGTTCTTCAACAAGCCAGGTGGTCTGGTGGAGGTTGTAATGGAGAGCGCGCGTGTGGAGTGGGTCGGTCGGGTCGAGCTGTAAACAAGAGGACAGACAGCACGGGACAGCTTGACGCGCCACAAGCGTAATGGCGCGAGTGTGAAGCTAGGAAATGCAGTCGCGAGAAGCAAAGAATGAGGGTGGTGGTCGAAGCAAAAGGCGTCAAAGATCACGCTGCGTCGGGGGGCGCGGAAATGATGCTCGGTCGACGATGGGGAGCAGATGGGAGGCGTGCAGTGGAAAGGGAAATTTGTTGGCGGGGAGGTCGCCCTGACCTGGTTGATGAAGGCGCGCAGCTGGTCAGCGAAAATGGCGTGGCTGGGGAACCGTGGCTGCTCATAATCACGGTGGGCCGGTGTTCCAACCTCTAGTCCTGATTCGGCATAGAGTGGTCCCGGAAAAGGCTATCTCCGGTTCCGTCATTGTTTGACTCAGCGTGCAGTTTATTACACTCATTCAAAGTCACGGATCGAAAGCCGCTGTTATTGTCTTTGACTTCCCCGAACAGTTCAATTGGGCCACGTGCAATTTTGCGTGGATAGGAGGCTACTAATAGTACTCATGTGTCAGTAGGGAAACGGGCGAGGACGAGTACTACTCGTAGTAAACAGTGCACCAAGCGGTTGCGTAAGACAGATCATACCGCCTATGATTCATAGTACTAGCAGTACTACGCTTTCTGATGGTGATACGAACTGCCTAAGTAGTACGGGTATGCCCATGGTAGTTAGATACTACTTATCTACTAGTGGTTTCAAATAGAAGTTGCCGGACGCCGTGAGACCTACCTGCCATGAATTTCTACGAGTATCAGGATAGCTTCCATGTGCTTGTCGAGCATTGATCAGTGATGGATACTTTGACTAACAATACAGGAGTCCCCTGTCCCGTGTTCAGGCGTCCCTCCAGGTCCAGACCTCAGCCACGAGAGCCGATGCGGTTTCCGCGCCAAATTGAGCTAGCGCACGCTAATTGAGTCCCCTGGATCTCCAAGCAACACCTTCTTCACTTCCAAGTTCCAAGAAGGACAACGCCGCATCCTTGGACATCACCCATCATCCACGTCACCCTCTCCTCCCCTCCAATGTGGTTCTAAAAATTATCCCAACGAGCTGTCTTGTTCTCTACCTCTATGCACTCCTTTTGATCATCTCTATAAGACAAAAACAGCGCTAAGAGAACCCCGACTCTCTTTTCGATCCCCATGCATTGATCAACCCTCGTTCCCAACGCGCCGTCCGATGTCGATGCTGGTCCTACTCTCGCCCGCGACCTAAACCTCTCCGTATGATACAATGCAGCTACCATGGCCAGGGCGCGGGGACAATGTGTCTCTTCTCCCGACCGCCGGCATCCCCACCATAACTGGCCTCGCGAGCGAGCCTGCCGACGGCGACAGGCCACCTTCGCGTATCCGCCATGCGCGAACGACTTCGGCACATGCGCGCGTGAGTAATACACTTTGTATTTCTTTTCAGGCGTACTATCTGCTAACCTTAAGCAAAGGGTATTGCCGACGAGTTCTCCCACATGACGCCTAGCGAAGCTGCGGCTCACCTACGAACCTCCCTGACGCATGGCCTGCACCCCAACGAAGCCCTAAAGCGACTCAGCGAATACGGCCCGAACGAGATTCCACACGATCCCCCGGAACCTATATGGCTGCGATTCATCAAGCAATTCCAGGAGCCTCTGATTGTGCTTCTCCTCGTGTCCGCCGGAACGTCGCTCCTCCTCGGGAATATGGATGATGCTGTCAGTATCGCAGTGGCCGTGACCATTGTCGTCTCGGTAGGCTTTGTGCAAGAATATCGATCCGAAAAGTCCATTGAGGCCCTCAACCACCTGGTCCCGAATCACGCCCATTTGGTCCGCGGTTCTGGGAGTAAACCACCCAGCTTCCCAACGTGGCCGCTACAGACCCCGGAGCCCCAAGACCACGCGCCCACGCCCGGCACCCGATCCCCGAATGAGGATGTCTTGGATGCTACTTCATCAAAGGTCATGGCGGCCCAGCTTGTGCCTGGCGACTTGATCCTCTTCACCACAGGAGATCGGATTCCTGCCGACGTGAGGGTCATCAGAGCCACTGATCTGACTATTGACGAGTCCAACCTTACCGGCGAGACAGATCCCGTCAGAGTAGGGTCTGAAGCACGGACACGGAAAATCAGCTCTTATGGGCTTATTCCCCAGTCGTCCAACAACTCCCTGGGCCCAGGAGACAGCAGGGATGCGTCAGAGGCAAACAAGAATATTGCCTACATGGGAACGTTGGTGAAGTCGGGTCACGGCCAGGGTATCGTCTTTGCCACGGGAGGCCATACACATTTTGGTACCATTGCTACGAGCGTCTCAGGAACGGAAAGCCCGCGATCGCCACTTCAACTGTCTATGGATGACCTGGGCTCGCAGCTAAGCAAGGCTTCGTTTGTTGTCATTGGGCTAATTTCTCTCGTCGGATGGCTACAGGGTAAGAAACTGCTGGAGATCTTCACCATCTCCATATCTCTTGCTGTTGCCGCCATCCCAGAAGGTCTGCCCATCATCGTGACTGTGACTTTGGCTCTGGGCGTGCATCGCATGGCTAAGCACAATGCTATCGTACGCCGGATGCCAAAAGTTGAAACACTGGGCTCTGTGAACGTGGTTTGCACTGACAAAACGGGTGAGTTGGAATCGTTCCAGTCGACGTGGGTTGTTGCACGGCTGACACTAGTTGATTCACAGGCACTCTGACAACTAACCACATGACGACTGCCAAGATGTGGTATTTTGGAGCTGAGGAAGCAGTTGATGTCGAATCAGAGGATGGACCAGTCGAGAACGAGCCAAGTCCAGCATCTCTACGGATTATTCGTATCGGCAACATTGCGAACAACGCCCGGCTGGCCCAGAAATTTACAGAAAATGGCGCTGCGGCAACGGCTGTCCTTTCATCGACCGTCTCCAGAGGGGATGGCAACACGCACACGCGATGGGTGGGCCAGCCCACTGACGTGGCGATGCTTGACCTCCTTGACAAGTTCGGGGAGCACGATGTCCGGGACTCGATCGGCCCTCGGATCAGCGAGACACCATTCAGCTCAGAACGCAAGTGGATGGGTGTCACGATTGGGGCCGACTCCAAGAGTGACAAGGAGTTTGCGTACATGAAAGGATCTATTGAGAAGGTGCTCGCTGCCTGCGATACCTACATGGATAGTGATGGGCGTGAAATTGTTCTAGACTCCGCCCGGAAAGAGAATGCTCTGCAGGCCGCCGAGTCAATGGCTTCCAAGGGTCTAAGAGTGATTGGGTTTGCCAGCGGCCCCGTCAAGTCTACGAGAAGTCGATCTACGGCAGGCGGCCGCAGCGGCACTCCCGGTAGCCCGCCCATCCCCGGCGATGACATCTACAGGGGCCTCACCTTTGCCGGACTCGTGGGAATGAGTGACCCGCCGAGGCCAGGTGTCGGTAAATCGATCCGGAGGTTGATGAGGGGAGGGGTAAAGGTGATTATGATTACGGGCGACGCCGAGACAACAGCACTAGCTATCGGGAAACAACTGGGCATGAATATTGCCGTCCCCAGCGCGCATGGCAAAGGTCAGTCTACGGTCAAACCCGTCCTGAGGGGAGACGAGGTCGATGCCATGTCCGAGTTTGATTTGGCTCAGGCGATGGAGCACACCACCATCTTTGCGCGGACCAATCCAGACCACAAAATGAAGATTATCCGGGCTCTCCAATCTCGAGGCGACATTGTTGCAATGACCGGGGACGGTGTCAATGACGCACCGGCATTGAAAAAAGCAGACATTGGCATCTCCATGGGCCGCCACGGGACCGATGTGGCCAAGGAGGCCGCAGATATGATTCTGACAGACGACGATTTCTCGACCATCCTGCGGGCCATTGAGGAGGGCAAGGGCATCTTCAACAACATCCAGAACTTTTTGACGTTTCAGCTGAGCACGAGTGCTGCCAGCTTGTCTCTAGTGTTTCTGTGCACTTGCTTCGGGTTCAAGAACCCCCTGAACGCGATGCAAATTCTATGGATTAGTGAGTTACCAGGTTCACAGAGCACGGACGAGCAACCATGCTGACTTTCCCCCCCCTTCCTTATTAGACATTATTATGGACGGTCCTCCAGCGCAATCTCTGGGCGTTGAAAAGGTGGACCCAGATGTGATGAACCGGCCACCGAGGAGGCGGAACGATCCAGTACTCACTCGGGCGCTCATCACGCGCGTGTTGACGTCGGCGTCGATCATCATGCTGGGGACGATGCTCATCTACAGCCGAGAGATGCGGGATGGACAGGTGACCCGACGAGACACAACCATGACGTTTACATGCTTTGTCTTTTTCGACATGTTCAACGCCCTGGCGTGCCGGTCGGAGTCAAAGTCGATATTTAGAGGGGAGATGGGCCTCTTTGCCAACAATCTCTTCAACTGGGCGGTGTCGCTGAGTGTGATCTGCCAGCTGCTGGTCATCTACTTCCCGTGGCTGCAGTCAACATTCCAGACGGAGGCGATCGGGTTCTTTGATCTTGTGCGGCTGGTGATCCTGTGCAGCACTGTCTTCTGGGCGGACGAGCTGCGAAAATACCTGAAGTACGGGAAAAGGCGTTTGGGAGGATACAGCCAGGCAGTATAGACGGTGGTACGAGTACGAATACTAAAGGGACAGGCTGGGGGCCTGGGGCCTGGAGCAAGGGGTATGGGCGGGTATTATAAAACGGTATCATGACCTGCATAGCGAGACTTATAGTGCAAATGTAAACTAGATGCTTTGGATCTCATCAATGGTTGAACTGTCGCAGCAGGAACCACGTGGTGGTATGATAATTCGTGAGCTGGTGGTTGGAGGTGTCCAAGTAATAGAATACTTTAGGTGCTCGGGTACTATCTGTTAGTGGTTCAGGGTGCGTTCAGGGGAAGGTGGCCCTGCAGGTGGTGGCCACCTATTACTATCCCGTACGACATCCAAGCTCTACCTAGGTACGACTACTACGTTAGGACATTGACCATCGACCATTAAACCACCGCCAACCTCGACTGGAACCGCCACGACGATTGCGACGACGACGATTGCGACGACGACGATTGCGACGACGACGACTGCGACGACACGGCGACGAGCCCAGGCAGCTATGCAATCTCCCGAATCCCTCGATTAGCCTGCCTCAGCGTCCATGTCTGCCCTTCCCAACGGCGCCCACGACAATGCCGTCGTCGCACCCCCCACCACTACCACTGCTACCACATCCACAACAGCCATAGGCATCCAGAATGCCTCCAGCGAGGCAGAGCTGCGCGCCGCCCTGGCCGACCTTCACGCCCGCGAGACGTCGGTCAAGAAGCGCCTCGATGCCCTCGTGACTTCGCAGGCCGATCTCTCGCGCGACCTCGGCCGCCTCGACCTCCTGCGCGCAGGCCTGGGCGCCCAGGTCATTGCCACCCGCTCCGTCAGCAACGATATGCTCTCCACCGCCGCTGATACTGCTGGCCGCCTGAGCGACCGCGTGAAGACCCTCGACCTGGAGAAGAGCCGTGTCGAGGACACCCTGCGCGTCGTCGAGCAGGTCGCTGAGCTCAAGGCCTGCGTCCACGGCGTGGTCGGCTCCATGGGCGCTCCGCAGGACTGGGAGGCCGCTGCCGGCTACCTCGACCGCGCGAGCCGCGTCCCCGAGGCCATTGCCAGGGGCGCCTTTGCCGCCAGCGTCGTGCCCAGCGTCGAGGTACCCGATGCCCCCTGGGTGACCCTGGGCGACGCCCGCGAGAGCCTGTGCGGCCTGTTCCTGCGCGAGTTCGAGAAGGCCGCCGGCGATGGCGACGGTGCCAAGGTCACGCGCTTCTTCAAGCTCTTCCCGCTGATTGGCAGGGCCGACGTCGGCCTCGACGTCTACGGGAGGTACGTGTGCCAGGGCGTGGCGGGCACGGCGCGGGCCACGCTCAAGGACGGCTTCGGCGCCCGCAGGGAGGGCTTCTTCTACGCAAACGCCCTGACCAAGCTGTTTGAGCACATTGCCCAGATCGTCGACGGCCACGGCGGCCTGGTCGAGCGCCACTACGGCTCCGGCAAGATGGTGCGCGTCATCGAGAAGCTGCAGATGGAGGCCGACGTCCAGGGCGGCATCATCCTCGACTCGTGGAGCGACGACCGCAACATCGACAGGAGGCTGACAGACGTCAAGAGCTACCCCTTCTCGTTCCTCGTCCAGAGCTTCCTGCCCCAGCCGCCCCGAGCAGGGACCTCCCGGGTGAACTCGCCCGCCGTCGGAGCTGGGAGCAATAACCCTCGGGCCAGCGAGGACGAGGGGGTGAATATGAAGGAGGTGGATGGGCTTCTGAATGAGATATCGCTCATGCTGGGGCGTTGGTCGCTGTATACGCGATTCCTCGCTGGGAAATGCATGGTAGGTTACGACCCCAGAGCGCCGCGCAGTAACACGATTGCTCACAGAAATAAGGACCCATCTACGCCGGACGATACGCCATCGACTGTTCCAGAGGTTCTGGTAAAGTCGAACCTGTACCGCAAGGTCTCGAGCAAGCTGATCAGCCCCTACAACGTCATGACGACCTTCTTCTTCCGCAGGTCCGTCGAGAAGGCGTTCCAGCTCGACGAGTACCCGACTGGCCTATCATTGAGCTTGAACAGGCCAATCGACAGCAACGCTCCATATATTATTCTCGCCGTGGACGATGTCATGTACATTGTCAACGCGGTGGTACAGAAATCCCTATCAACCTCCCAAAGAGACATTATAGCCTCCGTCATCCCCACCATCGGGCGGGTGCTCAGCGGTGACTTTGTGGGCATGATCCAGCGCAAGATGCGGGACGAGTCTTACCCCAAAGCTATGGTCCAGGGTGGCTTCCCGCCGGAAGACCGGATTATACAGTTCATCGTGTTGATCAACAGCCTGGACATGGCCAACGAATACCTGACGAGGATCATCCGAGGACGCCTGGGGACTGCCGACGGTATGACCAACGGCGCCCCCCACCAGAGCCCGCTCAAGGCCTCGTTCCCCTTTGAGCGCGACGTCACCTTTGTGGCCAACGCTCTAACGACACTGGAAACGACATTCGTCAGCAAGTCGGCCGAGCTTCTCAATGAGGGCATCCAGGTCCTGTTCAACCAGGTAGTCAAGGCACGCCTGCGGCCGGTCCTGTCGGACACGTTCCGCGACGCCGACTACACGTTGACCGAGGAGGAGATTGCCGAGATTGCGCGGCAGAACGACGAGGACGAGGACGAGCTGCTGGAGGAGGTGCCGCGGCGGTTCGAGCACGGCTGGGAGCTGCTGATGAAGCCAATCTCCCGGCTGATGACCCCTGGCACCTACGAAAGCCTGCTGGACATGACGGCGCTGTATCTCTCCAAGGTGCTGGAGAAGCGGATCCTCAGCTACAGCGGGCGGACGAATCCCTACGGGGCGATCCGGATCGAGAGGGACTTTACAGCCATTGTGAACGTGGTATCCGGGGGCAACTACGGGGTCAGGGAGGCCTTCGCCAAGGTGACGCAGCTGCTGATGGTGGCCAACATGGAGGACGACGAGTGGGAGGAGATCATGGCGCTGGACGGCGACGACGGCATCGACTGGGTTCTGACGGAGGAAGAGAAGAAACGGGCGAGGAGTCTGGTGAGGATACTTTAAAATCAAAAAAGGGGGTGGGGAGGACATGTTAACTGGAGTAGACGGGAGGCGTACTGGAACGGTACAGACACAACCATGGGCGGCTTATAGAGGCAGCATCATCATCATCATCATCATCATCATCATCATATTGCGGGTTATATCAAGTGCCTACGGATATATTTGGCGTTACCAGAAGCTTGGGCTCGCCTCTTTGAGTTCTCGTCCTCCTGTCGTCCCCCTGTCGTCCTCCTGTCGTCCTCCTTCTCCTTCTTCCTCAACGCCCAAAGCGCAGTGAGACACCGGCAGGCAGCCGGCCACATATTATGCGATATGCGAGGGTGGCAGGGATCCTAGCGTCCCGACTATTCGGGGCGCACGCGTCTCGTCTCCCTCCTCAAGTGTTATAATGTCTTGGTCTGACTCGCGTCTGCCAGCCATCATTGTTGGAGCCTTGCAGGGAAAGAGGAGCTTAGGCCTTGCCCCCCCCTGTCCCCCTCACGTTATGAACCTGGCCTCGCATTGACACTTCAGCTCGTCTAGCGACCACCTCCTCGGTACGGAGGCTCCGTACCGTCTTGCCAGTCCATCGTGGCCAAGCGCTGGGGTCCGTGGGGGCAGCGACTGGGGGGAGGGGAGCATGCTGCCCTGTCTGCAGCTCTCCTCTTGCTCCCCCTCCTGCTCCCTCTCCTGCTCACACTTTATTCCCAGTTTGATCCTGGCCGAGACACTGCCATGACGCCGCTCGCCCGCCTCAGCTGGCCTCTCGCCGTCCTCGGCCAGCTCCTCATAGTAGCAGCAGGCACAGCGACCCCCACCGAGCAGTCCTTTCGCGAGCGCTGCCTGTCCTTCACGCCCGAAAAGTTCATCTGGAACTCGACACGGACGCGCCTCGAGTTTGTTCCCGGTGGCACAACGCTGGTGCTCGACGACAATGTCGAGTCGTGCAACCGACCCCAGCAGGCCGTCGATGCCGACATTTGCCGCGTTGCCCTGCAGATCCCCACGTCAGCACAGTCCAGCATCAGCTTTGAGCTTTGGCTGCCGGAGGAGTGGGCTGATGGGCGCTACCTGGCCACTGGCAACGGCGGTATAGATGGCTGTTCGCTTGTTCCTCCTTTCCTTTGCCTCGAGAAGAGAGGTACACGATGCATTGGCTGACCCATCCAAGGCATCAAGTATGAGGATATGGCCTACGGCGTGGCTAATGGGTTTGCCGCCATGGGCACCAACAATGGCCACAACGGCACCACCGGCGAGACCTTTCTCAATAACCCAGACATTATCGAGGACTTTTCCTATAGAGCGTAGGCTATCTTGGATCTCTAGCTCCAATTCGTGTACTGACATTGAACCCATCGGAAAGCCTCCACACTGGGACCGTGTCCGCCAAGAAGCTCATTGAGAGGTTCTACCACAGCAAGCCATCGCACTCGTACTATCTCGGCTGCTCGCTCGGCGGACGGATGGGCATCAAGGCCGCCGAGACCTTCCCTGACGACTATGACGGCATCGTCGCGGGTGCCCCCGCCGTTGACTTCAACAACCTCCAGGGCCAACGAGCCATGTTCTACCCCGTAACGGGCCCCGTTGGATCCGAGAACTTCATCTCGCCCGAGACTTGGACAGGGCTCATCCACAAAGAGGTCCTTAGGCAGTGTGATGGCATTGACGGCGTCGAGGACGGTATAATCGAGGTCCCGAGCCGCTGCTTCTTTGACCCGCAGGCGCTGCTCTGTGGGCGGCGCCAGCAGGTGCAGTGCCTCAACGCCGCGCAGGTCGAGCAGCTCGAGGAGATATATGCCCCTTATACGTATGACGACGGAACTCTGATCTACTCACGTATGAACCCGGGGAATGAGGAAATGGCCATCCAGAAGCTCTTATCTGGCAAACCATTTAGCTACTCGGTGGTACGTTCTCCGTCCTGCGCCATTGCTGTTCAAATGCAATTTACTGAGCAGCACTGTAGGACTGGTTCCGATACGTCGTCCTCAACGACCCGAGCTGGGACCCCATAACCTACAACAAGGATCTCGTTCGCCATGCCGACCAGCTGGACCCGTCTGGTATCAGGACCTTCCCCGAGACCCTCCCCCAATTCAAGGCGCGTGGCGGCAAGATCCTCAGCTACCACGGTGGGCAGGACCACCAGATTACCAGCCTCAACACGGAGCGCTTCTGGGACCGCATGTCGTCCGCGGATCCCGACCTCCACGACTACCACCGCTTCTTCCCCGTCTCGGGCATGTTCCACTGCAGCGCAGGGCCCGGTGCCTGGGCACTAGGGCAGGGCGGCGGCGCCCCTCGCGAGGGTGTGCCCTTTGACCCGCAGCACAACGTCCTAGCCGCTGTTGTGGCGTGGGTGGAGAGGGGTGAGGCACCAGAGAGTATCACGGGGACCAAGTTTGTCGGCGATGATCCCGGTGCAGGCATCGACTTCCAGCGGGACCACTGTCTGTGAGTTTAATATTCCCTGTGTGCCGGTCGTTCGATTGGGGGTTTGCTAATGAGACATGTATAGATACCCGCGGACGCAGACGTATGTGGGCGGCAACTATAAGCTTCGTGACAGCTGGGAGTGTCAGTAAGGGAGGAAACCAATACTCAGAGATAAGTCGTAGGACGTAAATAGAAACGGAAGCGTTGCAGGTCCTGTCCCAAAGGATAGCGCGCACTATTTCTCAAAAATCTCATAATTCATCAAACATGGATTGGACAGTAAGGTACACGTTCTCACTGGACACGATGATAAACCGAGTGGCTCTCGCTCCCCGCCACGAAGAGATCCTCGGTGCTCCGGTCCTGGGTCTCCATCGCAATCTCGGTCGTCACGGCAATCCTACCGGAGCCCACGCCATGGCCACGACCCTTGTAGCCGCGAATGGATGCTGCCGTCAGTCTGTGAAGCCCGAATCTCGACCCTGTTACGTAGGAGGCCTCGATATTGCGCGGTGTCATGCTCAGCGTGCTCAGTGTGCTCAGCGAGTCCCGGACGGTCTTGCCGAGCGTGTAGAAGGATTGGCGCATAACGATGATGGTGGCGGCGATGATACCCACGAAGAGCTCCGTCATGGCGACTGTGTTAGAGTCTGTATTGGCCCCTTGGGGATAGGTGGTTAGCTACACACAGTATGGGTGGGAGAGGACAGGTAATTGGCGTACAGTAGGGGTCCTTGGCGGCTTCGGGATCGGGGATGTACATGATTGCGACGCGCCAGATGGCGCATCCCGTATGGCTGTGGTCTCTGTCAGTGGGACTGTGGGAACAGGATGTCAGGAAAGGGGAACAATTCATACATCAACCCCAGGGAGACCAAACCGAGGAACTCCAAGAGCTCCCTGCTCCGGCGCTCTATCATGAGCAGAGCGGGGAAGGGAAGGACAATGAGCCAGATGGAGGTGATGCAGTTGATGTAGCCGTTGACCAGGCGGAAAGGATCATTCTCGATGCAGCGGCCTGGCTGGTCGGGCTGCCAGGCCTTGTGGACGGGGTTGCACTGGAAGGCGGACACGAAGGTGGCACTAAGATAGTAGTGGCCGACGACGGTCATGAGGACGTAATTGCTGATCTGCGCGATATGAACGCTGAGAATAGCAGGCTGGCGGAAGATGCCCATGTATATGACGCAGATGGACAGCTTGATGATGCCGGTGGTGAGCTTGAATAGGATTTGGTTGATCCAGAAGAGCTGAGTATTCCAGGACGTGTAAGCGAATGTCCTCATGGGTCACAATTAATTGAGGGGGGATTTGTACCAGTTTGGGTGTGGTAGAACTGAGAATTTCAAGGGGGATATCGTCCTTGTGATGGCCATATCCCCATATCGTATAGGCTATATCTTGTGAGCCCGGGCGTTTCTAGATGTTACATGGCATGTAATACCTACCTCCCAAATTAAGTCCAGCTTGACACAGAGCCAGAATCTGCGGCTACATCAGTACAACCATCCGTTCACGAGTACATAAGTAGCTCACCATGCCAATTACAAGCAGGTAGTCTGTTAGAGCAAGAGCCCTCCTCCGTGCGCGATATGCGATCCTCCATGATGCCAGAATGACCGCTACAATAGCCAGGGTGACGGTGACGATGATCAACTGGGGCGAGTTGTTCTGGCCTTGATAATACTTGCCCATGATGGAGATCTATCCGTAGGCGACTATCCGCACTCAAACCTACTTCCCATATAGAACTCGACAAGGAGAGAAGGGGAGGGGAGTAATAACATCAAGTCCCCCTGTTCGTCTATTTATTTATTATTAGCCTTAGGTTGATAGACGCCGTTTGTGGTCGGGGAAAGAAACACAACCGGCCCGATAAGCCTGCTTCATGGCCCTGGACACATGGCGTGGGCTTCATTAATCATACAAGTGAGTCGTAGCCGTGGTGAGAGTCTCGGCGCCTTTCAGGACTCTGAGACACGACTTTCTAAGACACAACATGATTCTGGGAAGCCGGTGAACAAGTACGAGAAGAGGTTTGGTGACTGGACCCCGTCCCAATCTCGTCCGATAGCAGCCGCCGGGGACTTGGCCGGTGCTCCGAAGTCTTGAAGGAGAAGGACCAGATGGCTGAACGACCAGATTTGATCGTCGCGCACGTTTGATTCAGTTGGCTCGGTTAGCTCATGTCTCAAGAGTGAGGTCTAAGGCGTTGATGATCGTGGCGGCCAGGGCCATTAATATGCACGATTGACGGGCAATGTCTTGAACAGATAGCACTATGATGATGGTCTTAAGGTAGGTTGAGAGAGGGTACTGGTAGTACTAGTAGATTTTGGAGCTGTAATAGTACTACTATGACTAATAGTAGATATAGGTATTAGATAGGTAGGTAGTGGATGCTCCGTACGTACATGTACGAACTGGGTACGAAGTATGAATGGAAGGAGCAATTGCCTCGAAGGACTCTACGCAGGAACAGGGAAGGTGCTGGATAGGGATAGCGGCAGTTGCGCTAACCCCACCTGGACCCCACTGTACGGATCTCGTCCCGTCACTGTAAACTCACCACTCACCACACTTCCGACCCCACAGTCGCTGTGAGGAGCCTGCATGTCATGACAGAGTCCATCACTATCAATCTCAGATATCTTGAAATTTTCACATGAGCCAATGAGTCAACCTCGACCTCGACAACTGCATGTCCACCTCACCTAATCCCGCGCGTTTCCTCAAGTTCCTCTCAACCGCTCTCAACCGGACCTTGTCGCTCGATAAGCCAAAAACTTTTTGCGTCTCCAAATTCCGATATCGCATCCGCCACCAACCGCCCTGGCCCCTTGGCCTCGCCCTGCACACGACCTCGCATCAGCCAAGCTCAACCCTACAGCAGCTGCCGATCCCCACGGCCGCCGCGTCCGTCCCGACAATGGAGACGCGCGTGGTTAAGGTTCCTGGAAACAGGCCACTGGGCCACTTCCGAGACGCCTCTGGCCCGTCTCGGTTGGATCACTGGGAGGTTGACACGGAAAGCGACGCCATCAAGCAGCTGCAAGAAGCTGCCGTTTATCTCAACACCAAAGACACTCCCGTGGCAATCCCTACTGAGACTGTTTACGGCCTAGCTGCAGATGCTACCAGGAGCGCGTCAACAAAGGGCATCTACGCCGCCAAGGGCAGGCCCTCGGACAACCCCCTCATTATCCATGTCTGCGATCTGGAGATGCTACGCGGGCTACTAGATGCGACTGCCGGCGCCGAAGACGATCCCATCCCTGCCAAGTACAAGCCTCTAATCGAACGCTTCTGGCCGGGTCCTCTCACCCTGCTGATGCCCAACCCGACCCCCTCCAAGCTGGCCCCAGAAGTCACCGCCGGCCTTCCCACGTTCGGCGCGAGGATGCCCGCCACCCCGCTGGCCCTGTCTCTCATCAAGCTCGCCGGCGTGCCCCTGGCCGCGCCCTCAGCTAACGCCTCCACCAAGCCCTCCCCGACCACGGCCCAGCACGTCAAGCACGATCTCGACGGCAAGATTGAGCTCATCCTCGACGGGGGTGCCTCCAACGTCGGCGTCGAGAGCACAGTCGTCGACGGCCTGTGCGACCCTCCGGCCATCCTGCGCCCCGGCGGCTTAGGCATCGACGAGCTGAGGAGCTGCCCCGGCTGGGAGAATGTCGTCAAGGCGTACGAGGACCACGGCTACGATGGCAAGGCGGCACCGCGCGCCCCAGGCATGAAGTACAAGCACTACAGCCCCAAGGCGAGGGTGGTGCTCTACGAGGCGACGTGCAAAGGAGGGTCAGACGGGATCACGGCCTCAGACGTAGAAGCCGCCTGCTCCATGGAGAATGGAAACATAGCAAACGGCGCAAACGGTAAAATTATAAGCAGAATCGGTGTTATCCGCACACAGCGGTGGAAGCAGGCAGCTGGGCTCCGGAGCGACAAGCTGCGGCCAGCAGCAAGTCAACAGGACGCACAAGGCGGGGAAGACGAGCAGTCCGAAACATCATACGACGTGCTGGAGGGCCATCTCATAGACAGCAACGGTGAGGTAATAGGGGGTCTCCTGGACATTGACCTGGGTAAGGACACCAGGAGCATCGCGCACGGGTTGTTTTCGGCCCTGAGGGAGCTAGATCAGCGCGGCGCAGATATCATCTTCGTCGACGGAATAGAGGACGAGGTAGACATTGCCGGGGCGGTCATGAACCGCCTCCGCAAGGCGGCGTCCGAGATTAGAACGTGAAAAGCGACCAAATAGAATTCATAATACCCCTTTATCTACCGACCTATAAGGCATGGCTTTTTTTCCACTTCTGTCCTCATAAAGCGCTATAGCAATAATAACTCCACCCCGTCGTTGCCGTCATTACAGTCCCTGCCGCAGCCAGTCCGCCAGCTTGGACTTTCCGAGCTGCGCCAGGTTGTTGACGCCCTGCTCGCTGAGGTCGATGCGGCCGAGCGGCACGTCTTGCGTGGGGGCCTTGCTGACTCTCTGGACGATGATGGTCGGGTCCGTCTCCAGGATGATGCCGTCGTCGACAATCTCGTCAATCGCGAGCGAAACGAGGTCGTAGTTCTCGATAATTGTCCGCTTGTCGACAGATTGCCTGGGGAACCAATGTCAGCCAAACAGGTCACCAGTGTCACCAATAGCTGCTTGCATACTTGAACAATAGATGTAGTGAGTCCCTGAGAGCCAGAATTGTGTTGTACAGCAAGATCTCGTTCTCGTCGACGCTGCCGACGACGTAGATCATGACATCGGACTCGAGCTTGTAGAGGACGATTCGGTTGTCGTAGAGGATGATGTCGCCAGTCTGCTTGGCCGTCTTGTCAATGAGACCCTTCTCGAAGGCCTTTTGCGACTTGACGTCGGGGTATGGGCTGGTCGAGGAGTTTCCGGCTGCGCATCACTCCTATTAGCGACTGGCATATAGCTAGGGGTAGGACGGTGGGAGAAGAGCGAGCTCACCATTCGGCGCAGAGTGTGGAGACGAGTAGTACTTGGAGAATATGCGCGAACCGTCCTCTGTGCTGAGGATGAGGACGGCTTGCACCGAGAAGAGGGTCATTCCAGGAGACATGATGGCGGTGGGTGGTTGAGAGTCCGTCCTACCAACTGCGCATACGTATCTCTCTACAGCTAAACAATGGGCCCCTCCAACGAAATGCTAAGAGATGCCAGATGCCAGATCGCCGGCGAAACGTATCTCCGTCACCGAATGGGATGAGGGAGGTGTCGCGTGTGCACGGACCATCACAGTTTAATTGCCGACGCGTCCAAAAACCACTTAACGCGTCTCCACCACTCTACGCGCTCATCCCTCTCCCTCCCCTCCCCCTCGATATTTGCAATCTGCCATCACCGTCTGCGTTTTCCACGCCACCTCCACCGCCAACACGTCCAACAGCGCGCCAGACATACATACTTTCGAAAAATGTCGTCGCCTTCACAGCGTCGGCAGCGCGATTCGCAGTCGGCTACACCTCGTCGGTCTGCTCGCCAGTCCCAGTCCGACACTCCGCAAAATCAGTCTTCGCAGCTTGCCTCCAGCCCGCTGTTCTTCCAGTCCTCGCCCTCGCCAAATGATGGCGCCGGCCATGATGCGAACAGCCAAGTCTCCTCGCCCCTGCGGCAGATGAGCAACAGCCAGAGCACACAAGACCGCCGCGGTACCGCAGCTACTCCCAGCTCTCCGCTGCTCCAGATGAGCGAGTCGCAAGAGACGGGAGAGGACGGCCAGAGGACGCCGAGAGCTAGTGGCATGATCGGAGGTAAGCCATTTGGGTGAACCGGCATTCAATGACATGACAAGCTCACGTATCTAGAATCCTCCCCCATCCGGTACGAACCCAGCTCCAGCCCTGGGCGATCGATGCGGGCCCCACAATCAGATCTCCGGAGTGAGAGCAGCGGGCTGTTCCTTGGCTCCCAAAGAAGTGCCGTCAGGTACAGCCGAGGCGATATTGGATCCGACTACGTGGCCACGCCTCGCCTTCCAGCTCGTCGTGTGCTTGTGGATGACACCGGTCGGGTCGTTCGCGAAGGAGACGTGCTTGGATCTGACGCCCCGTCGTTTTCCAACAGGGACCCGAATACCTCTGAGGCAGATGCCCTAGGAGGTACCGACACCGCCCTGGTTTGGGGTACGACCATCTCTGTCCGTGACAACCTGCACGTCTTCCGGGACTTCCTCCGCAACTTCACCTTGAAATATCGTCTGTACCGTGATGGCCTGACGGATGAGGAGGTCCGCGAGTCTCCCTTTGCCGACACCAAGATATATGCCGAGGCTCTGGAGAATATGCTGCTCCTGGGAGAAGAGCGCCTCTACCTTGACCTTCGGGACCTGGGCCTCTATCCTCCTACTAAGAAGCTCTACCAGCAGGTCATGGTGTACCCTGTGGACCTGATGCCCATTCTGGATCAGGCCCTCAAGGATACCATCCATGAGCTTGCCGTGGCGGAGGATAACAGGACTCGCTCCCAGAGCAGTGCTGGGCAACAATCGAACAAGACCAGGGAGAGCTCCGAGCCCGTCTTTCCCAGCTCTGACCGGCCAGACGAGCCGGCAACACCGAGGCCACAGGAGCGACAGCCAACCATGGAGGACCAGGTCAACCAAATGATGTACTACTGCCGTCCGTACGGCCTCGAAAAGTCCACCAATATGAGAGATCTCAACCCATCAGGTAAGTTTTCCTCCTATGTTTGTGACTGTAGAACAGCTCTAACCAAGATTTAGATGTGGACCAGCTTGTGTGCATCAAGGGTATGGTCATCCGAGCTACTCCCGTCATCCCCGACATGAAGGACGCATTCTTCCGATGCAATGTCTGCAACCACTCGGTCAATGTTGGCCTCGAGCGTGGCCGGATCCGCGAGCCAACCGAATGTCCCCGGCAGATCTGCCAGGCCAAGAACTCCATGCAAATCATCCACAACCGGTGCATGTTTGCGGACAAGCAAGTCATCAAGCTCCAGGAGACCCCGGACAATGTGCCACCCGGCCAGACGCCACACTCGGTGTCGGTCGTGGCCCACGACGAGCTGGTTGACTTCTGCAAGGCTGGTGACCGCGTCGAGATCACGGGCATCTTCCGTGTCAACCCCGTCCGAGTCAACCCCCGACAGAAGGCCCTCAAGAGCGTGCACAAGACCTACGTCGACATGCTCCACTGCAGGAAGATTGACAACAAGCGAATGGATGCCGACCCAACCACACTGCAAGTTGATGGGGAGGCTGAGAGGAGCCAGGAGCACGGCCTTGAGGAGACGCGAATCATCAGCCCCGAAGACGAGGAGAAGATCCGGCAGACCGCAGCCCGAGAAGACATTTACGACCTGCTGTCTCGGTCGTTGGCGCCCTCGATCTACGAGATGGACGATGTGAAGAAGGGAATCCTGCTCCAGCTGTTTGGCGGATCCAACAAGACCTTCCAAAAGGGCGGCAGCCCCAAGTACAGAGGCGACATCAACGTGCTGCTGTGCGGTGACCCGTCCACTTCGAAATCTCAGCTGCTCTCGTACGTCCACAAAATTGCGCCACGCGGTATCTACACCAGCGGAAAGGGCTCGTCCGCAGTCGGTCTCACTGCGTACGTCACTAGAGACCCGGAGACCCGCCAGCTTGTCCTCGAGTCTGGCGCCCTGGTGCTGTCTGACGGTGGTGTCTGCTGCATCGACGAGTTCGACAAGATGTCCGACTCGACCCGCTCAGTGCTTCACGAAGTCATGGAGCAGCAGACCGTGTCTGTCGCCAAGGCAGGAATCATCACGACCCTGAACGCCCGGACCAGCATCCTGGCATCGGCCAACCCCATCGGCAGTCGCTACAACCCCGACCTCTCGGTTCCCCAGAACATCGATCTCCCTCCCACGCTGCTCTCGCGTTTCGACCTCATCTACCTCATCCTGGACCGCGTCGACGAGAA
Organism: Amphichorda felina; assembly: GCF_050947745.1. Taxonomy (NCBI): domain Eukaryota; kingdom Fungi; phylum Ascomycota; class Sordariomycetes; order Hypocreales; family Bionectriaceae; genus Amphichorda; species Amphichorda felina. The sequence goes on from NW_028145049.1 coordinate 3,395,508, forward strand.
GACGGACAAGCGCCTGGCCAAGCACCTGCTGTCCCTGTACCTGGAGGACAAGCCCGAGACTGCGCAGACCGACAACGACATCCTCCCCGTCGAGTTCCTGACCCTGTACATCTCATACGCGCGGTCCAACATCCAGCCGGTCATCTCCCAGGAGGCGGCGGAGGAGCTGGTGGAATGCTACGTGGCGATGCGGGCGCTGGGCCAGGACGTCCGGTCGGCGGACAAGCGCATCACGGCGACGACGCGTCAGCTGGAGAGCATGATCCGGCTGGGCGAGGCGCACGCCAAGATGCGCCTGTCGCCGACGGTGACCAAGGCGGACGTGCAGGAGGCAAACCGGCTGATCCAGAGCGCGCTCAAGACGGCGGCGACGGACTCGCAGGGCCGCATCGACATGAGCCTTCTGACGGAGGGCACGAGCGCGGCGGACCGCAAGCGCCAGGGCGAGATCAAGGACGCGGTGCAGAAGCTGCTGGACGAGCTGACGGCCGGGGGCAACACGGTGCGGTGGAGCGAGGTGGCGCGCAGGCTGGGCGAGGGGTCCAGCGTGCCCGTCGAGAACGCCGAGTTCAACGAGGCGATGCGGGCGCTCGAGGCGGAGAACGCCATCATGGTCACTGGCGAGGGCGCGAGGAGAAGCGTAAGACGGGTCACGGCCGTGGCCTGAAGAAACAAGGGATAGGGGAATCATGATGTGTACATGAGAGGGCATTTGGGCATGGAAAGGCACAGGGTCAAGGGCGTTTGATGGTAGAATTTTTGTACCTGGATCATTTTTATACGTACGTACGGAGTATACATCAAAGTAATACTAGACAAGCTTTGTCTCATCAAGGCCTTTCGTGGTCAACCTCCCCCTTCCTTCTTTCTTTCTCCCTCTCTCTCTCACTCACTCACTCCTTGTACCCCTTCTTCTTGAGGGCAGTCGTCCTGTCCAGAGCGTGCCTGAGCGTGTCGATGATGTCCTCAGTAGACTCCAGACCGACAGATAGGCGCACAGCCTCCTCCTTGATGCCGAACTCGCGCATGTAGGCCTTGTCCTCGGCCCGGCGGCCCCAGACGACCATGTTGTAGGCTAGCTGGATGGTGACGTGGGCGCCGAGGTGGGGGCTGGGGTAGAAGCCGGCATTGTCGTGGAAGGCCTTGGCAGCGTCGAGGCTCTCAAAGTCGAGGTTGAGGAGGCAGCCGTAGCCCGGGTCGGGGAAGTCGGGCGTGGGCGTGCGCTTGAAGGCGTCGTAGAGGGGCTGGGTTGCGGGCAGGATGGAGGGGTGGCAGACTCGGATGAGGGGGCAGTCTGGGTCGGAGGCGATGCGTTCGGCGAGGTAGGCTGCGGCGGCTGCGGCATTGCGGTTGAGGATGGTGGCGCGTGAGAGGAAGGCCTGGGAGTTGGAGAGGAGGACTTGGGCGTCCGAGGCGAAGAGCTCGTTGCGGTGGGAGGAGGCGAAGAGGGGCGAGAGGGAGGCATAGTGGGGAGAAGAGGGGTTGAGAACGACAGAGCCGCCCATGACATCGGCAAGACCGCTAAAGGACTTGGTGAGGGAGGTGAGGAGCATGTCGGTGGAGGAGAGGACATCAACGTTGGCAAAGCTGGCGATGGTGTCGTCGACGACAAGGACGAAGCCGTGCTTGGCGGATAGGCGCGTCAGGCGGTCCAGGTCGGGGGTGTCAAGCATCGGATTGCCAGGGAATTCGACGAGGACGTAGCTGACAGGTTTGGCCTGGCGGGCCTGGTCGTCGAGCCAGAGCTCGAACACGTCCATGGCGTCATTGTCGACCTTGCCGATGTGCTTGAAGCCGTGGGGGGAGTCCTCCTCGAGGTGGTGGTGTGAGTTGTGGAAGACGACGCCCAGGATGACGACGGTGCCGGGGCGGTAGCGGAGCACCGTGTTGACGCTGTGGTAGACGGCTCCCATGCCCGTCGGGTAGAGAAAGACATCGCTGGGGGAGCACTCAACAGGAGCGTTGGGATCGCGAGGGGCCCTCCTGACCAGCGTGACGATGCGGTCTCTCAGGGCAGCATGGGCGTCAGTCTCGGGCGTCCAGGTGGGCTCCGGGGGTTTGGAGGCGTCTTCCACAGGCACCTCGTGCAGGTCGTCGATGCCCCTGAGCAGCTGCTCAGCGCCGCGGATGGACAGGCCCAGGCCGGCGTTGCTCCAGGTATCCTTGACACCGCCAACGTGCTGGGGGTCGAAGAGCACCACGTACAGCCTGTGACCAGCGACCTCGACGCACCTAAAGGTCAGGTCATGGGGCTGGAGAACACGGTCCTGGCGGTGGGTGCTAGAAGTGGCATGGCGCATCGTGTAGGGCCACATGTCTGGGTTGAGATAGACAAAGGCGCCTTTGCCCTCGGCACCCAGGCGCTTAGCGATTTCCTTGCCGAGCTGCAGTAGTAGTCAGTGGGATACGGGGCCACAGTAGGACAGATAGATGGGGCAGATAGATAGGAACGGACCTGAGCAACATATTGGGTAGGTCCGAAGCGAGGATAGATGTGCTTCAGCCGGGCGATTATGGAGGCGTCGCCTTCGAGCAGCTTCTGGCTGTTCTCCCACAGGGGGATGTTGCTGACGATGCTGTACGGTGTCTGCGGCGGCGGGGCATGCCCGAATTCCGATTGTGTTGTGAGCACCACCATGGCTTCTGCGGATGTTAATAATATCTAGGGTCTAATCTGGCAATACTTGTATGGAGGTTCCGAGTTCTGTCATGGGTGATGGAAGAGCCAGGAGGTCAGCAGCCAGAGCAAGGTGAGACACGGCATGGGAAGAAGCAAGTCGGGTTACTCGCTAAGCCGAGTCGCTGAGCCGCTGGGCAGGTTCCCCCCACGAATCCCACAATCCCCACTTGCCTGCAAGTTGTAACCATAGATATCAACCATATCAACCATATCAACCGTATCAACCATGTTACTAGGTACCGTAGTATGTTACTATACGAGGAATATGTAATAAGTACCAGACATCGTACAAACAAGCCGCTGCCCAATGACCACCCCCCCCAAATGATACCCTCCCAATGATGCATTACCTACCATATCCCCCTTTCTCGCCCCTCGAACCCGAAATTCAGCGCCACGGCAACAAACAGCGCCACGCACAGCACGCTCGGCCCCCATCGGTCGTAGTACTTGGCCGCCTTACGGTTCCGGATCGACTGGCTGCGGTAGAGGTAGATGAACACCGAGTAGACCAGGCTGGAAATGGCCAGCAGCGTGAACACGCCCGACACCCAGAATGACGCCCTTGTAGGGTGCTGCCCAAAGTTGAGCAGCGTCACCGCAATCGTCCCGATGTAGATCGAGTATTCGAGCTGTGGAAATAGATCAGCCACTGTTCTGTCCTCGTTGCCTCGTTTCCATGACTTACCCATCCCAGGAACGTCCGCTCTGCCGCAAAGTAGACCTTGGGTTCCACCCGGACCGGCACGTATATCTTCTTGCCCTTGGGCGCCCGGAACTTCTTGGTGTGGACCTGCTCCGACCCGAAGAGCATCTCTTGCCTGGCACTGCGGTCCACCCGAGTACTCCGCGGTCTGGGCACCAGGTGCTTCAGCACCGAGAGGGCTCCCCTGCCAAAGGCGTGCCCCTTGGTGGCCAACAGCGTCTTGTAGTAGTGCCACCCACCAAGTCTCCTTGCCTCCTCCATCTCGTAGTTCTCGTCATACTCATCATCCGAGTCGTAAATCGGGAAGGCTTCATTCACCGCGGGAAGGTCCACAGTCTGACCCTCAGCGTCGGGACGGCCGACCCCATCGTCCCCAGCCTCACGAGCCGTTGGTTGGGCAGAACCCGGGCGCCCCACCCTAGCCGCCACGGGCTCATCATCGTCAGAGTCGAGATCCTCTTCGTCATCGTCCGATGTGGTCGTCGTCCCCGAGAGCCCAGGCCGGCGGATGCCGAAATCGTGACTCTGGGGCTTGCGGATGTCGACATCCATCTGTGGCATCCAGAACGGGAGAAGGTGGATACGGTCCGGGAACAGGCACGCCGTGCCATGGATGAACTTGGAAAACTTGGGCACCGCTTCCACCAGGTGGGACGAAATGAGCTGGCGAACCCACTCCGGTGGTTCCTGGCCGGCCTGTGTCTGCAGCTTGACCTCGAGGACCGCATAGGGGAAGCGCACCACGTCCTCCGGTGGCAGCTGCGAGAAGGGCCAGTCAATGCCAATATCCATGCGCCTCCAGTTGTCACCGCTCCGCTGCCGTCCATCCAGGTTGTCCTCCCTGACCATGGTCAGTTCCGTGTCCAGCGAGATGCGCACTCTTGCGTCGGCGGGTAGCTGGAATGCAGTGCGGTGGTAGAAGGACCTGCAGACGGGTTCGTAGCCCTTCTTCAGGATTGAATACTGGATTTCCGACGCCAGCCTCTCGTCCTCGGCTATGGCTTTTTCGGATTTCTTTCCCTCCTTTCTAGCCTTCTCGAAGATGGCCGGGGGTAGAAGCTCTCCCCTCATGTAGGCGTTGACGTTCTTCTCCTTTATGCTGAACCGCGCCTTGACCGACTTCTCGCCGGTCCAGTCCTCTCGATGCGTTTTGCGCTCGACGAAAATTGTCTCGTTCTCCATCCCGCCATACCAGCGGAGGCGGATCGCCTCTGCACCTTCCGTCTTCTTCAGCCGACCCTCGTACAGCTCAAAGGTCTCGGGGTTGTCGTAGTAGATGGATGTGATGGCCGAGTCCTGGGGCTCAAACTCCTTGTTGGCATTGAACACCAGCACGGGAAGATGCTTCAGGATGATGAGCTTGAGCTCGGTCACGTTGTCCGGATGAACCCAATACTTGGTCGTCTGTCGAATGAAGTTTGCCTGGCCACCACCTGCAGCGCTGTCTCCCTTTGCCGGGTTGCCCCTCGTCCGCACCAGGTCGTAGAGCTTCGAGAGCTTGACCACGGACGCGTCGTAATTCTCCTTGTAGAACGGCTTCGCCTTCAGCCGAGTCTCGAAGGCGGGCCTCAGGTGCCATCCCGTCATTTTCTGTGCATCATCTGTCAGCCTCGGAAATGCTCGCGGTCACGCCATGTGGAACATACGTCGTGCTTCTTGATAATCTTATAAAATCCGGTATAGTTGAGCTGGACAAACTTGGCGAGGTCGTGGACGTCGGCAATGATATCGCTAAGGTCTTCCTCGAGCAGCATAAACTCCTCCTCGCTAGGCCCTTGCTCGTTAAGGCCGCGCTCGTTGAGGCGATTGACGACCTCCTTGACCTCGCGCTCGCTGACGGCTATGCGCCTCGAGATCTCCATGGCCTTAACCTGCTGCTTGGTGTGGACCTTCTCGAGCTCGGTCTCGAGCTTGCCGACGAAGCGTGTCTCATCTTCCTCAGTCCACTCGTGGCCGGTGGCCGAGCTGGGCAGCGGCGGGCCTGTGGGATGCTTGAGGTCGTCCTTCAGCTCATCATAGTCAATGTAGTACCACTGGTACTCGCGAATGATGCTCGACCGCAGCTGCTCTCCAAACTTCATGACGACGACGACGACGACGACACTGGGGCTGACCCAGGACGTGTCTTATTTTGACGGTATTGGAGCTCTTTTCTTTGCGTTGGAGGCCCTGGAGGTCCTTGCAGGTCCTGCACTATCAAGGCGGGCAGAGGTTAGCGGCATGTGACATCACTGCGTTTGGCAGGCGATGCGGTCTGCCCTGCTCGACGAGGAAATATTGAAAATGAAGAGTCATTGGGAGGCAACTCACCAGATACAGGGTCCAGATCGGTCCTGCGCCGATCAAAGGCGGCGAGTTGTTGGAGAGAGGAGAGGGGAGGGAGTTGGTACTTGGCAGGTTGAGGTGACGAAAGCACGCAGCGAAGCTTTTGGGGCATCCATGCCTCGCCTGAAGCCCGGACGTCTGAGCCTCTGAGGGCGGGACGATGGACCCCACAAAGCACCGCCCAACCACTGCAGATTGTCTGCTGCAGCCACTAGACCACTGTCTCTGCAGTGGATCGAGTACCCAATTGGCGAATCAGGGCCCGAGACACGGCATCGTGTACGGAGTACGGATACTACTATGTAGTACAGACCTAAGGTACTGACTGAGCCCTGGCCAATCCAGATTCCAGTGGATCCAAGCGTGGGGCCCGTCTCCAACCATGCCCAGGTAGACAAGCGCGGGGCTTCGAACAATTCTTTGAATTCCTGATTCTGGAATCTGGAATTTCAATCCCCAAGCCCTGTCAAGCCATCCAAGGCCGCCAGCATAGGGAGTACCTATTGCAGCTCCAACCTTGAGAAACGCCCCGTCAAGCCCAGCCTCTCCAAAGGTGCGCCATCGGACAAACGGGTACTGTGCTGCTGCCTATTAATAGCCCAACGCATCCCCCGCCATGGCAATCCCCATCGACGACTCCATGCCGGCGCGCATATCCCCCGACTGCCCAGACGAGATCCGTGATGTCCTCTACCACGCCTGGGGCCATGACCTCCCCGGACTCAAGAAGATCCTCCGCGCCCGGGGAAACGCCACCAGCTCCCAGGACCCCAAGTCCGGCGAGACCCCCCTCCACGCCGCCATCCGCGCCTGTGGCCCCGCCGACGAGGAAGAGGTACAGGGCCAGGAGGAGGACGGCTGCGTCGAGGAGGCCCGCGCCATAATCCAGGAGCTCTTCTACTCGGGTGCGATATGGAACGATGTCGACTGCAACAATGAGACCCCTGGCTGTGTGGCCTGGAGGCTGGGCCGCAAGGCCCTATATGGCATGCTTGTCGATGCCGGCGTCCGCGCTGAGCTGCTCTTTGCGCTGATGGACGGCTACGAGGAGCTGTCGTCCGGCTCGGAGGATGGTGACGCCGAGATGCAGGCCGAAGGGGAGGAGAACAAGGAGAACAAGGATGAGGAGATGACCGACGCCAACGCCGAGGACGGCAGCGCCACAGAACCCAAATTTGTTCCCCCCGAGATCGACGAGAAACCCGTCACGAGCGATGACTACCTCAAGTCGAATCTCACCTACGACAACGAGAAGCTGGTGGACGCGGACCTCAACGGCGTCATGATGGCCTGGGAAACAGACATCATGAGACGCTCTGTGTCCGCCCTCCTACCCGACGGAGCCACGGGAAAACGCATCCTCAATATTGGCTTTGGTATGGGCATCATCGACGGCATGTTCGCCGAGCACAAGCCCTCGCGACACCACATCATCGAAGCCCACCCCTCGGTCCTCGAGCACGTATCCAAGCCAGACTCCAAGTTCGGCCCCACGTGGGAGAGCTCCGGCCCCGAGGAGGGCGCCTACAAGATCCACGCCGGCCGGTGGCAGGATGTGGTCCCCAAGCTGCTCGAGCAAGGAGAGATCTACGATGCCATCTACTTTGACACATTTGGCGAGGATTATTCGCAACTGCGCATGTTCTTCACCGAGCTCATCCCCGGGCTGCTGGACCAGGACGGCCGGTTCAGCTTCTTCAATGGGCTTGGTGCTGACCGCAGGATATGCTATGACGTGTACACCAAGGTTGTTGAGATGCACGGCGCTGAGGCCGGCCTCGACGTCGAGTGGGAGGAACTTGATGTTGACATGTCGGCTCTGAGTGAGGAGGGAAAGGGAGAGTGGGAGGGAGTTCGGAGGAGATACTGGACGCTTGACAGTAAGATCTCCTTTTTTTTCTTCGCGCATCTCTCGTATAGCCGTGGCTAACAAGGCGCAGAATACCGGCTGCCTATATGCACCTTCATGGGTTAAAAGGCAAGAGATCACAGATGATGCCATTTTTGATACATCCGCAATCTCAGTTGAGTCAATTAATGCTCAGCTGTGCCTACGCCTATCATTTTCCCCCTTCTTTTCCCCTGTCGCAAGCGTGATATGTTACGGACTCAACCACCAAACTCTATTTGAAGTTCTCGGGGTGCAGGATACCAGCAAGGTTTCCTGCGTTGACGCGCTTCAGAGTCAGCGCCGCAATGAGGGCAGCCCCAACGCCACTACCGTCCTCAGCAGCCAGGATCTCAATGGGGTCCTCCTCCTTGGGATTCCTCTTCTCGGGCCAGTCAAGGATCTCCTTGAGAGCCTGCGCGCCTCGGGCCTTGAAGTGGGGATACTTGTTGAAGACGGAGCCGTCGGCGCCGACGTGGCACGACTTGTAGTCCTTCTTCTTGCAGATGGCCGCGACGCCACAGGCCGACAGACGGGCGGCGCGGGTGCCAATGAGCTCCGCGAGGCGGCGGATGAGCTCGAGCTCGGGGCGCGTGCAGGTAATGTTGAGCCGCTGGGCGAAGCTGTCAAAGGTCTCCTGGAGGTTCTCGAAGGGATCCCTGTTCCTAGTCAGTCATGTCCTTTGATGTGCCGCGCAAAACAAAGACTCACTCCTCAATAGCGGACAAAAAGGAAGAGTCCAAGCTGTAGGCCTTGCGGAGCAAAGAAATGTCCTGCCCCTCAAAGATGTGAACGTCCTTGTTGTCATGCAAATCAACGAGGACGAGACGGAAGATTTCACCGAGGTAGAGACCGGCAATCATCTTCTCAAAGGCCTGCTGACCAGGGCGAGGAGAATCGCGGTCGATGACAACATCGTAGTCGGTCCGGGGAAGAACGACATGCTCGTTGTCAAATGCACCCCACTCACAGTTGATGGCCATCTGGGTGTCGGGAGGGAGGTTCATATGAGCGAGCTTGGGGATAGAGCCGACATCTTCCATGTAGGCAGCATTGCAACCGGTACCAAATATGCATCCAATCTTCATCTTGGTGTCGGTATAGGCAGACGCGATCATCGTACCGGTGGTGTCATTGATCAGCGCAACCAGCTTGATGGGGACTCCCTGTAGAGATATCAGTTTGGAATCAGGTCATTCCTACGAGAGTGGACGTACCCGTTTGGCCAGGGCGGCCTCGAACATGGGAACGACATTCTTGCCCTCGACTCCATCAATGTCGAATCCCTTGGTCCAGCGCTGGAGAATACCCTCATCAATGTAGTTCTGGGTGGCAGGGTAAGAAAAGGTGAAGCCAAGCGGGAGGTGGTCGGCCTCGGCAAACTTGGAGCAGTCGTCGTGGTGGGTCTCAACGAACTGGTAGAGACAGTCGGCAATATACTCCCAAAGCTCATCACTCTTTCCCGTCTTGAGCTCCTCGGGCATGCGGTACTTGGACTGGATGATGTCGAATTCGGACTTCTGGTCCGTTAGAGTAATCTGGCAGACACGGAGGTTGGTGCCGCCCATATCCAAGGCAAGGAACGTCCCGGTCTCATGCCCATCTGGGAAGGACATAACCCACGTAGGGTTCATAGGCTAAAGCATGGTGAGCCTTAAAACAACTGTAATTAATGCACCCGAAGGACCTACAATACTCCCCCCCTCGACGCTGAGACCTAGACACAAAACTTAGCGATCATATCTCTTCCTCATATTAAGCTTTCACATACCTTTGGCGAGCTCTGACACGAAGTGGTTCGTGATATGTTTGAGCTTCTTAGTGTCGACTGTGAAAATGTCCTCGAGGAATCTAATCTGCTCCAGGAGATCTTTGGGGATATCCGCCTTGGACCCTGGCATTATTACCCACATTAGCACAATTTAACTCGGGTATTGCAAACTTGAGATGAGGGAACGGAATGTGGTAGGTTGTTTTTGGTGAGGCGACCATAAGCTCATAAGAGAGAACCGTTGAACTTCCCACAAGCTTTCCACTTAGTCCGAATTCAGACAATGTTGAAGACTAAAGGTTCGACATAAGGTTGAAGCCCCATTGTCTCACTCGGCCATAAACGGCGGACAGCACCCTATCAGTAAATCGCATAGCGAATCTTGGACAGGGGAATTGGCTTGCACCTCGTAACCAGTAAAACTACCATCCATTGTCCCAGGATATCTGGCGAGTCGAATCCGACTGGAATCTATCCAGGCCATAAGATAATCCCACAGCCCCAACAGTACCATGGATGAAAGATGGCTAGCTGTGTGTCACATGGGAGAGCCACTTGGCGCTTAGGCTGTGTCTGTAACGCTGCAGCTATACAACGGCTGGCTCATTGGAGAGGAGTTCGATGTCCGCGACACCAGAGATTGAGAGTGTAGTGGTGGAGAAAGGGATATTGAGATGTTCCTGAACATACGTACCCTTTCTGGCGGGGGGCGGACGAGGTCCCAGGCCAACCATGTTGACAGCGGATGGCGGGGTTTGGCGGGGTAGCTCAAGATGTTGACAGTGAGGTTGAGGTCAGTGGAAATGTTCCAATGACAAGCAGCTGTATAGATGTTGGGAGTTGCGGAGGATAAAGCGGGAGTTTGCCGGAGTCGAGAGACTAAGTGCAGATCCACAAAGAGAGGTCAGCTCAGAGAGGTGCGTGATGAGGTTGGACAGATGGAGGGAGGAGCCGTCGTGCCTCCTGCACCAAAGCTTCAAAGCCTGGGTGCCTGTCCAATGACAACCATCCAAATTGCCCACCGCCTACCGCCGGAAGCGTTCCCGTCCATCGACCTTTCCCAGATGGTTTCCCCAATCGTCTTTTGTCAGTTCCAGCGGCCTGGCAGGTGCAAAATGTCGCAGAGCTATCGAATTCTTTGACCGCCTCGTTGGTCCCGCTCTAGACTGCTATTACTACGAGTAGTACTACTCTGTACTAGTAGGTAGGTACCTGCTCGTAAACTACAAGGACCTTGGCCTCGACCAGAGACACCGCTACCTTTTGCACGGGTCGCGAGAAAATGTACCTTCATTACACCTTGTTGGGATCATCTCAAAGTTGTGATGAGGCAGGCTTCGTCATTGTTCCACTTTTGACCTTGTTCGAGCCAACTTGGGCGGAATCTCGCCCAGAGCTCGGGGAGTCGGAGCAGCAGCTCCCATGAAATGATGAAACCCACCAACGGCGCGCCGCCTCCAACCAGCGAGCTCCAACGGAGCGGATCAACCAAAACCCAATTCTCGCATCATGATTGGCAGGTCCCCTACAGCTGCGACGCCAAATGCCAACGTATGCCTTTTGGAGCTGCTCATGTCAAGACGAGAGCAGCCACACTTTCATACTCCCGTTGAGCATCGAGCTCGACTTTGACAGCACAACATAGGGTGCGCATCGTCAATGAGTGCCCTTTCCGATCGCTCGTCATCATGAAGCCGTTTTCAATCGCAACGGCGCTGCTCGGCCTCGTGTCGGGCGCTCTGGCCAGCGCTGCTGTCGAGACGTCCTCGTCCAGCTCCAAGGTGGTCCTGCCCGTCGACTTCAAGCCGCCGCAGGTCTTCAAGAACGCCAACCTCGTGCACATCATCTCCCTCGAGAAGAACTACGTCAAGGAACAGATTAATATTCTCATTGAGAACGTCTCTCCCGAGCCCCAGGATGAATACTTCCTCCCCTTCACCACAGACCAGCTCAGCCGCGTGGGAGGCTTCGAAGTCAAGGATCGGAAAGACGCGACCGCAGGGCCTTTCTCCGTTGAGGCCGTTGAATTCGACCCGTCGAGGTAAATTCCTCTTCATGCGCGCCAGCTAGATAGCGCAAACTGACTAGCATCAACAGTGGCGTTCAGTACTTGCGCATTCGCTTACCCGTTGCCCTCAAGGCTGGTGGCCAGCAGACCCTCGGCTTCTCGTTCTATTACCTCAAGGCATATGCGCCCCTCCCCGTGTCGATTGACCAGAATGACAGCCAATTCCTGACCTACGACTTCTCCATTTACGCGCCATCTGCCTACCCAACCACGAAGCAAAAGACTGAGGTCAAGGCCGGTTCCGTCACGATCCCCGACTACACCAAGGTTCCGGGGAGCGGGGATGTCCCCGAGTTCCCTCAGAAGCAAGGCCCCAAGCTGACTTACGGTCCATTTGGCGAGAAGCCCGCCGGCGCCGTATCCCCCGCTCAGGTGCGCTTCGAGTTCACCAAGCCCGTCACGCACGTCTCAACCCTCGAACGTGATATCGAGGTCAGCCATTGGGGGGGCAACGTTGCCTTCGAGGAGCGATATACCCTTTACCACCGGGGCGCCAACCTCACAAGCCCATTCAATCGGGTCAAGTGGGCACAGACCCAATTCGTAAACCCGAACACCTATGCCCTGAAGGACCTGCGATTCCCTCTCCAGGTCGGCAGCGCCGATGCCTACTTTACCGACACCATCGGTAATGTGTCGACTTCGAACTTCAGGAGCAACAAGCGTGAGGCCTTGCTCGAGCTGAAGCCCCGGTACCCCATCTTCGGAGGGTGGAAGTACCCTTTTACCATTGGGTGGAACTCGAATGCCGCCAACTTTTTGCGCAAGACTGCCACGGGAGGCTACGTATTCAAAGTCCCATTCATAGAAGGCCCTAAGCAGGCCGAGGGCGTCGAATACGAGGAGGTCGACATTCGGGTCCTCCTCCCCGAGGGTGCAGAGTAAGTAGCCTGGCCTGCAATGATGTAGAGTCCTGACAGTCTGACATTGCCACAGGAACGTCAAGCTGCTCGCTGATATTCCCGAATCCTCCATCGTCGATTACTCGGTAGGCCTCCACCAAACCTACCTCGATACGATTGGGCGCACTGCAGTTCACATCAAGGCTCGGAACCTGGTGGACGAGTTCCGCGACAGGGACCTGATTATCTCCTACGACGTCTCACCCACAGTCACGCTGCGGAAGCCGCTTATTGTGTTTGCCAGCATGATGACTGTGTTTGTTGTTGCGTGGGTCTTGGGCAAGGTGGAGGTTGGTTTTTCCAAGAAATGAAAGAGGCAGCAAATCTCTTGAAAGGATGGATTTGAGCGATCGATCTTAGCCTTTGCGCAGCAGGCTGTATGAATATGGCATCATAGGGCGTCTTTTACTATACCTAAGTTAGTACGGCAATGGAAAATGATAGAAGCGAGCGACTGGTGCGCAGGTTGAATTACTTGTCCCAAGTTACTGGGGGCAGCAAGGAGCCCTCCCAGGAGGGCGCCGTTGCCGATGCGCATTCTCCCATGATCACATCACATCATTGTCTAGAGAGGCGCAGTTGATCACGACGTGGCCCACGGAGGGCGGCTGTGCGAGCAGAGCCCACCTCTTGCGCACAAGAACAAAAGTGACAGCAAATGCCAAAAGACCTTCCGAAGCCTTGAAGCTGCTCTTATCAGTTTCCCAGGGTAGCGATGAAACACACAAACTCGTATAGCGAGCTCGGCGGGGGCCCACAAGCCACAACCAGCCGATGATGTATGCGTCGTCCTTCGTAACCTTATTTTACCAACACGCAACTAATACCCGATCCTTGCTCGTGGAAGTTGGCAGGGCCCTTGTCTGAAAGTGCGCACGGAATGCATATAAGGCTTACCGGATGCACCAGAGCTCCAGAAGTTTGCAGATCCAGTTCTTAAACTTTGGTTCATTTACGTCCGTCCCAATTGTCCGTCATTCCACTAGCCATCCACGATCAACGATTCCCGACATACCACGCCATCAACCTCAAGCTACCCACCGATTTCGAGACATGTGTTTCCGCGTCGAACCGCGCCCTCGCACAGACTATTACTACCACACCGAGGAGATACCGCCGCGACGGGTCCACCACCACCGCAGTGGCCATGGCCATCATCATCACCACCATCACCACCACTCGCCGCGGGCGAGCTACTCGAGCGTGACGAGGCAGTCCCCAAGCCACAGTCCGCGGGCCAGCTCCAACAACCGCAGGGTCTACTAGATACGGATCTTGGGGTAATACGGGCATGCATTGCAGCATCAACTTTGTACCATCATCACCTGCATTGGTGGACTGGGAAAAGACAGCGCGGGGCGTTGACAACCACAACGATGAGACGAATTCATGATGGACGGATACAGCGTTAGATGCAACGTTATAATAATGAGTACGCGCAATTCTCTCTTGACGTACCATGCATTCCATGGCACGAGGTATATTTGCATGGCATATCTGTCCGTCCGCCTCTGAGGCAGTCGTCAGCTTCTCAGTGGCAGTTTCCTGGCGGGACACAACTTGGCGGGGGGCCTCTGCCCACCTTGAGGTGACATCATGGCGCATTCACCGTCCATTCCGGAAGCGTCGCTTCACCAAGTCCATCCCGTGCTCCCTGCACTCCCAGCTACCAGGCTACGAAGCTTCTGCAGCACCACTGGTGCAAGCGTCTACTAGTGAGACCGGCATGCACGGATGGCACGTAATTGATGTGTGGGACAAACAGAATGTCCTACTTGCCTTGGTGTTCTCAATAAAGAAGCATCCCCTACCGGACCTACTGTAACACCTTCGTGTGGAAGTGGCAGCCTCATTCACAGCACCAGGAAAGCTCGTCTCTCTACGTAGCAGGTATGAGGAAGGAGCTGCCAGCTCTTTTCCTTCGCCATGAACGCTCGCTGACAATCAGGCAAGTGTCAACATTCAATCGCCACAAGACTTCACATACGCCCTGAGCATCCCGTGTTATCATGTAAGTTGACCTGGCCGAGGTTCCACGATCCGCCACATACCCGTGGCCCAGTCGCAGGAGAGCTACGCTTTCCCGTTCAAGATGGGCCGGATCTTCCGCGAGTCGTCCACTTCTTCGCAGGCAACGTCCGCCTACTGGCGCTTCCCACAGGTTGACCATAGGACTAACCTCGATGGGCCATGTAATAGGAGTCGCAACCTCTCATTCCGCTCTGGCAGGACTGCTGGTCGGGGCCCCGCACCCACGACGAGCAGGCCAGGCCTGTCCTTCAGCTCGCTCCGCGGTACAACGCAGCCGGAGCTGTCCCGAAGGCTCTTTAAGCTCATCAAGTCGGAGAATAACCTCATCTCGGCGCACGAGACGGCCGGCCGCGAGCGCGTGTCCATCGCCACACAGCTCTCCGAGTGGGGCGAGCAGACGGGCGACGACGCCATCAGCGACCTCTCGGACAAGGTGGGCGTCATCCTCGGGGAGTTGGGCGAGCAGGAGGACTCGTATGCTCACACGCTCGACGACTCGCGCGCCATCCTCAAGGCCATCCGTAACACGGAGAAGAGCGTCCAGCCCAGCCGCGACTCCAAGGCCAAGATTACCGACGAGATCCAGAAGCTTAAGGTGAAGGAGCCGCAGAGTGCCAGGCTGGTCGTGCTGGAGCAGGAGCTCATCCGTGCCGAGGCGGAGAACCTGGTGGCCGAAGCGCAGTTGACCAATGTCGTAAGTGCGAACCGGATGCTGTGGCGTATTGACGACACCAGTAAGAGTGATCCCAACTGACTGTCCTGCTCCAGACCCGCCAGAAGCTCAAGGAGGCCTACGACATCGAGTTCCTAGCCACCATTGAGCGGGCCGAGAAGCAGATCATCCTCGCTAAGCACGGTCGCCGTCTGCTTAACCTGCTAGACGACTCCCCCGTCGTCCCGGGCGACACGAGGGCCGTGTACGACCAGGGTGCCCAGGCACGTCAGATCCTCAACGACGCCGCGGAAGATCTGCGCGACTGGCGGGCAACCACCGAGCCTCTCGTGGAGGTGACGACGTTGACGGAGGTGGTCAAGGAAGAGCCTACGGAAGGTGAGGGTGCGTCTGGCCAGCCTGAGGTCGCTGGTGCCCTGTCGACCGAAGATACCAAAGCGGGCGACGTTACCGGGTAAAACCACCACCGAGTGGGTTTGTTCTATCGTTTTCTGACTTGTTTTGTTTGGGTCTGGGTCTGGGCTTGGGTCTTGGTGTGTAAGGTGGGAATTCAGGCGTCTCTGTAGGTATAACAGCTGCGGTTTCGGGGCACCTACTTCGTACGCATGATGTATCCCGAGCTTTAGGTATCATTTTGATTGCTTGTTTGGCCCCCTATTGGTCGGTCAGCACGTTGGGAAAATGAAACATGATCGATCCCAAGGGTTTATTGGTCTGGTGATTGTGGTATTGATATTCCTCAGATTCCGCGAGTATCGGTCAGTTATGACCTAACGTAGTCCAAAAACGCGTGAAATTTATGATCTCGGTGTAGGAAACACGGCTCTCCCGTGCACAGCATTGAAGCTCGGGAAAAGGAGCCCATACCAATGGCACCAGGAGGGCATGTACATATCCATTGGTAGAGAGAACTTCGTTCATCAAAGTCGTTGAATTCTGATTAGTGTTTGTTCGGAAGCAACTTGGATCCAGATTGGTTCCATGGTGGGAACTAACTGTACCACCGCGTGGCTGCTTTCAGGGGCCAACCACGGCACACGACAACACTGGAGCGCAATGCAGGGAGCTGGAGCCATTCGGCAACGCTGACGGGTGCCCTGGGTCGACCTCCATTTTTTTCCCTCCAGCCGCCGCTGCGTCAAGGAGATCTCAAGCAAACGACCGATTGTTAACCTCGGGATAATAGCGTCCCTGCAGGCCAAGCTCGTGAGGCTCATCGCCGTGTGCACTACCTACTGCATTGTTATTAGTCGATCCGCCCCGTCTGCCCGGCCTCTGGCCCTTTGCTTCCCTTCCCTTTGCCCCTGTGCGGAGACGGATTTCCCATGTTCCTTCGACGAACCGCGACGGCAGTCAAGTGGTGGCCACGCTGTCTGCCCTCGTCTGCACGCTCCCGGGCCAATCACACCATCACCCTCGCGGCAATCGGGGGTGTCTCAAGTCGATCTGCTTCCTCCAGTTGCGCTGCCGGTGCGGTGGATTCCAACTCCGGCGCCTGCACCGGCGCCTACACACTCACCATCAGCCCCAGCAGACCGAGACCCGTTGCGGCCATGGCATCTACCACCTCTACTGCCCCAACTGTCGGTGGCACCCGCCCTGGCCCTGTTGCGCCTGCCACACTGCGTCACGCAAGCTCTTCCACAAAGACCCCGCCCCCTCCATCTGTTTCTGCGGCTTCTTCTTCGCTGCCGCAACCAACCCGCTCCTCCACCATTATTTCCTCCTCCTCCACCTCCAAAATTCCCTCTCAAAGAACTGCACAGATCGCTCGCCATCTGTCAAGTTCCGCCCTCCATAACCAGCCTTCGTGCTCCAACCCATCATCCGCCACAATGGCCTCCTCCGAGTACACCGTCCGCAAGGTCGGCCCTGCCAACACCCTGGAGCACCGCGTCTACACCGAGCGCAATGGTGTCCCCGTCTCCCCCTTCCACGATATCCCCCTCTATGCCAACCCGGAGCAGACCATTCTGAACATGGTTGTTGAGATCCCTCGCTGGAGCAACGCCAAGCTCGAGGTATGTTCCCGCCCTCGATGTGACCGCTTCCCCCCCCCTGTGCCCTGTCAAGATTTCCCCTCCTCAATACTGTTATCGGAGCGGGATTGGACGACCCCACCTAAGATAGATCAGCTCAGCTAAACACTGCCACGAACAGATCTCCAAGGAGGAGCTCCTGAACCCCATCAAGCAGGACGTCAAGAAGGGCAAGCTCCGCTTCGTCCGCAACTGCTTCCCTCACAAGGGCTACCTTTGGAACTACGGTTGCTTCCCCCAGACCTGGGAGGACCCCAACACCGTCCACCCTGAGACCAAGGCCAAGGGTGACAACGACCCTCTCGATGTCTGCGAGATTGGTGAGCTCGTTGGCTACACCGGCCAGGTCAAGCAGGTCAAGGTTCTCGGCGTCATGGCCCTCCTTGACGAGGAGGAGACTGACTGGAAGGTTATTGTCATTGACGTTACCGACCCCCTAGCTTCCAAGCTCAATGACGTTGAGGATGTCGAGCGCCACCTGCCTGGCCTCCTCCGTGCCACCAACGAGTGGTTCCGCATCTACAAGATCCCCGATGGCAAGCCCGAGAACCAGTTCGCCTTCACTGGCGAGTGCAAGAACAAGGAGTGAGCATGCCCTAGCGTCAACGCCGAGTTCTGTTCACTAACATCACGGCTAGCTACGCCATGGACGTTGTCCGCGAGTGCGCCGAGGCCTGGGAGCGACTGATCACCGGCAAGACTGCCCCCGGTGACATTGCCCTGTGAGTCCATATCAACACCTATAACCCAAGTCCCTCTGTACTAACCTTTACCAGCGTCAACACCACGGCCAGCGAGTCTCCTGCTCGTGTCAGCCCTACCCAGCTGCCTCAGCTTCCTCCTAACCAGGACCTTCCCCCCGCCAAGATTGACAGCTCCATCGACAAGTGGTTCTTCATCAGCGGCGCCTCCGCTTAAGCGCATCATTAGGCATATCAAAATTTTGGAGCGCAAGATCGGAGTGTGTAGAATGTGATAATGGATCCTAAATAGGCATCCCGGCACAAATATACATAAAAAGTCCCCTCCTGCTTCTATATCGTACATATTGTACACTTGTGTGTCGTATCGTTCCTCGGTCGTACCGATGATTATTTTGCCCCTCATGAACGCCGTATATGCATTTGATAACCCCATTGGAGTTTAATCCTCCAGGTCTGCCTTCTTCTGCAGAGCTCTCGAGTGCCGGTCGCATTCGCTCACGAGACCCGTGATGGTAATCTTGTCGCACTGAAAGTTCATCTCCTTGCCATCCTCTTTGAAGATTCTGTTAGTAGCAGTTCCGCAGACCGTCGTGAGGGAAACCTCCTCGTGACGTACTGAACTTGATATAAACGGAGCTCGGCTCTTTAGCGGTTCGGGGCATCAGGGCCGAGGTGATCTTCATGCCGGTCGACCGGGCGTTGGGGGGAAGCTGGGTGAGGAAGAGGCGCGCAGGCTTGGCGCAGGCCGAGAAGGGGTTGAACTTGGCCGTGACCTCACTCATGAACTTGGTGATCATCTTGGCGGCGCGGAGGAGGGGACGAAGCGCAGCGTGCGCGGGTCAATTGGGTCGTCGTTGGCGAGGGGAGGGATGTCGCGCGTTCTCTGTCTCTCGACCTCTCGACCCGGTGGACGTTGGAGTATTTGGTGCTGGGTTCGTTTGCTGGGGGTGGGATTCAAAGGCCTCGATATGTGCATAACCCCGGACTGGGGAACGGATTCTTGGCGTCGACTTCATGACAGCTTTACGCCACCTGCTATCGTCCCGTCTCAGAACCCAACTCCGACAGCACCACCGGCGTTCTATTTAATTTTGTGACAATTTTTCTTGTCCGCCAAAATGTCGTTTGAAGGCCTGCAAGAGCGGCTTTCCGCTTTGCAGGAGACTACGTCACAGCTCAAGGAGCTCATCGACCGACTAGCCCACCTCGAGTTCCAGCCTGGGTCGGTACCCCTCGACACTAGTGAGGAGGGCAGCGTCAGCGGCGAGCTCAGCGCCGAGATTGGGAATCTCCTGCGGGATGGAGACGACGAGAAGGAGCTGCTCCAGGAGGAGATCGAATACCTACGGCATCCCGACAAGTCCAGGCTGAGGGAGGGAGTGGAGAGGCAGGGCGAAGAGTTGAGCCGGTAAGGAGCTGCGAGGGTCCGGTTTGTGTCCTTTAAGCGATTGCTTGTTAACCACCCAAACCTCCAGATGCCGGAGAAATTTCAGAAACGCACGACTAGCAGCCAAGAAGAGCCTGGCCCAGGCCCAGCGCCTAGAACGCCACCTCATGATACAGTCCTACTCCCTCCCCGCGTCCCCGTCCCTCGCAGGCAGCGACAAGACCGGCCCCGAGTCGGCGTCATCGGCACTACCACCCCCGGCGCAGCTCCTCCAGCGCCACCGGCCGCAGCATCAGAACAACAATAACAACCAGACGAGCAGCAGCCTGTCGGAGAAGGACCGCCAGGCGGTCGGGGCGAGCAGCCGGGTGACGGACTCGCTGCGGCAGATGCACACGTCGCTGCAGGCGGAGCTGGAGCGCAGCGAGTACGCCAACCAGACGATGCGGGAGTCGACGGCGGCGTTCGCGCAGCTGGGCGAGTCGTACGGATCGCTGGAGACGATGCTGACCAAGTCGCGCGACCTGCTGGGCACGCTGCTGCGGTCGCAGAAGAGCGACACGTGGTACCTGACCACGTCGCTGTACATGCTCATGGTGGTCGGGGGTTGGCTCGTGTTCCGCCGGCTGCTGTACGGGCCCATGTGGTGGCTGGTCTGGCTGCCACTGAGGATCCTGTTTGGGGTTGGGTCGAGGGTTGGGGATGCGGCGCTGCAGGGGAGGGGCCAGGCGGGAGAGTCGGGGAGGGTGGACGGGACTTTGGGGTCGGATGGCAAGGTGCCTGTGGAAGGCTTGCCGAAGGAAGATCTTCCCACGGCCAAGGTCGGACAACAAGACCCGAGGCCGTCTGATGAAGGTGATTTAGACTCCATGGTGGACAAGGTTGGGGAGATTATTGATGATGCTGTTGAAGCTGGCCCTGAGGGGAATGGCCGGTCAGGGGGAGAGACAGCAGAGGAGGAAAGGCCAAAGGATGAGCTATAGGGTGGATACGGGTCCGAAAATAGATCAAGTAACGACATATAGCAACGAGAAATGCATTGCCAAAGGCCGTCTATTTCATGTGGTCCTTGCCCCTTATAAGCTACGCCCAAACACACAAACTACCTACCCAATATATGCTCTAGCCCTTAAATCGTACCCATCATGATCTTTGGGGCCCAATGGGGGCAACCTCACTGATCCACGGCAGTCCCAGCTGCTTCATCTCCACGGCCAGCTGGAAGAGATAGTCGAGACTAGGGAACACAGAGTCAGCATCCGCCCGCTCACACAGGAGTACTACCTTGGAATATTCTTCACCTCTCGCACTGGGTCTTGGCCTTGTGGACATTGTCGCCCCAGACGTACACGCCGTGGCGGCGGACCAGCACGGCGTACGTGTCCGGGTACTTCTCCATAGCCTCCTCGAGGTACTCGGTCAGGTCCTCCTCGTGGGGCGTGTTCTCGATGACGGGGATCCGGAGGGTGTCGTGGTAGCCCAGGTTGCCCGTCTTGCCCATGCCCTTGCCGAAACCCTTGATCTGCTCGATGTTGTTGATCTCGAAGACCTTGTCAGAGCCGGCGGCGCCGGACGCCTTCTGCTGCTCGAGGATCAGGGTGACGAGCACGGCCCAGTGCGAGTGCGTGTGGATGCAGCAGCCGGCGCCGCGGCGGGTGAAGGCGGCGAGGAAGAGGGGCGTGCACTGCGAGGGCTTGTAGCTGGGCGGCGAGCGCAGATAGGTGCGCTGGCGGAGTGTAGGGTCGGTCTGGGCGGCCAAGGACAGGACGTAGATGTCGGAGGGCTTCATGAGCTCCTTCTGGACGCCCGAAGGGGCGATATAGACGAGATCACTTCAGCCGCGAGGTGTGAGTTTGGTTTGATTCTTTCGGGTCCTTCAGGGTGAGGTGGGATAAGAGACTCACTCGTCGCGGATGGAGCAGCCGCCGCCGGTGCCAGTAACCCATCCCAGCGTCCAGAACTTGGCGCACAGGGAGGGGATGAGATTAGCCGGGTGGTCCGGGTTGTCGGACGTGACGAGGTGGTCGGCGTTGTCAGAGCACATGATGTTAGGCGATGTTGAGTGAGTTTTTGTCAATAAGCGAGTGAGGGAGTGAGTGAGATTTTTGTCGACATGCACGATGCTGCGTCTGACGAGTTGGCTGGTGGTGCTAGCCACCCTACACCATCACTTACATCGGGAACTCTTCCCTCTGGAAATAGCTACGGTTACATTTGTATATGAAATACACACATTCATGTGGCTGAGAGCAAACCCATCTGATACTATGTTTTTTGATCGGCTTTAGTGCTCAAAGGGGGAAAGAGACGTCTTCTAACTTCTGTCTTCCTATCATCGTATTAGTAAACCCCAATAGTGCCAACTTCCTCTTTAGTGGTATTGGTCAGCCACACGACGTCAATCAACATGATGATATGATCATAAATTGTATCATATAACTATCGTCTCT
Organism: Amphichorda felina; assembly: GCF_050947745.1. Taxonomy (NCBI): domain Eukaryota; kingdom Fungi; phylum Ascomycota; class Sordariomycetes; order Hypocreales; family Bionectriaceae; genus Amphichorda; species Amphichorda felina. The sequence continues at coordinate 3,417,132 of NW_028145049.1, forward strand.
TTTGTTTTATAAGCTCCCTACATGCTCCTGCGTTCGCGCTCAATGGCTCAAACAACTCCACTCTGGTGGCGTAGCTGGGTGAATGGTATTTTGATTTGAGACGGAATAGACACTGTCGAAAGCGGGTAGATCTGTCGTTGGTGACGTTGAGGAACGTTCAGAGTGAAATATAAATATGGTCGGCTGAGTCTCCCCAGCCTGTTGACTGACACTAGTAGCAACTACACCGGCATATAGAATATTACCAGCATACTAGCAGCGCCAAGATCACAACTCGTAGCAAATATTACAAAAATGGCACCGTGCCTCATCACCGGAACTAGTCGCGGCATTGGTCTGGAACCCCCCAGTGCCCTGGCTGCCAAACCTGCCTCCGAGGGGTCTATCGTTTTTGCTGCCTACAGCACCAAGAAAGCCGCCCTGGAAGAGCTTGTGTCTTCTAGCGCGGGGCGTGTGGAGGCCGTTCCCATGGATGTATCGTCTGAGAGGAGTATCCAGCAGGCTGCTGGGCTGGTTGAGAGGTCTCTGGCCCGAAGGGGTCTCGATGTGCTCGTCAACAATGCGGGCTAAATGCCCCTTACTCCTGGTGGGATTCAGAACATGTGAGTTGCCCTGCGGGCAACGTCCCTGGAGAAACCCTTTGGCTGACGATATGACCAAAGGAATGATCTCAGTTCGACTTTCGACACCAACGTTGTATCCGCACATGCGCACACGTAGCATGCGCTTCTGCCACTTCTTGAGAAGGGCACCCGGAAGAGGATTGTCAACGTGTACGTCGAACAATACACAAATAAGCGTAACGTAAGAGAACAGACGGTTAACGCAGCTCTAGGTCCACGACAATGGCATCTATAAGCGAATCCCGCAACCACGTGCCTGCCCCGGCCTACAAAATCAGCAAAGACTACCCTCAAATGTTGACAGTGCAATGGGCCAAGGCGCTCGGCGACAATGGCTTCACCGTTGTCGCCATTTCCCTAGGGGTAAGTTCAACTTGTCCCAATCTCGACTTCCCAATAGCATGTTTCGGAGTATGCTGTCTGTGTGCTATTGTCAGTGGGCCAAGACGGACTTGGGCGGCGCGGGGGCGACCCTGGAGCTCGACTAGGCTATCCCGGCTATCATGGAGCTTGTTGTCCGGCAGAACAAGGACGACAATGGCATGTTCCTGGATATCCTCGAGCTCGGGTTCGGAGGCGCGTATAGCCGCCGATATGTGCCGTTTTAGAAGAGTTGTCGGTAGGGAGATGCCTCTCACTTGCCGCGGTCTTGGCAGAGTAGATGGCGATGTTTGGAACGACGAGCTAGTGCTACTAACGAATTCTGTGTCTCACGCCGTTGTTGGGTGAAGCGAGCAGTAGTATACCTATGTACTGTAGCGGCAATACTAGTGCCAAGGTACTAGGTAGGTAGTAGTATTCAAGTGACCTAGTACGGATCGTCGTATTACTACTACGAGTATTACTTGGGGTGACTTGCACGTGGCTCACCTACCCAACCGAAACTTGGGTTTGGTTCCATCTTTTCCCAATTAGATGTCACCTCGAGTGAACGAGTAGAAGTAGGTATGATTTTTTCAACCAAACCTCAAGACGGCGGTGGCTACATACTTTGGCTAGCCCACCTGGTGGTAGCTCGTATTCGTGCATGTTGAACGTGGCACACATTGTATCCGCAGGGGGACTTTTACGATAGGCCCAGCGCTGCTTTAATGGGGGAGTCTTCTCCTGAGAGCTGGAAGTCGGCGACTTGGGGTTTCGCTCAAAGATCATCCCTGACTATTACGTAGTAGACCCCGGATGTCTTAAAAGCTGGAAAGGACAATTTGTGGCTCGGGGAGCGAACTCGGAAGAAGCAATGCCAGGTCTAGGTTCACGAATCTCAACGCAGGTTTGCGGGGTGTTCCGTTCGAGGTTGAGTAGAGCCAGTAGAGCGGCATTGGCGCTAGTCTCTCTATGGAAGTCGCCAGGGGCACCTCAAACGGCTTGGGGCCTAAAAATACCGAACCGAGTTTGCACAGGTGCCCACAGGGAACGCGATTGACGATGCACTGGCTTGGTTGAAGAATTGCAAACAGCATGGATGCATAGGTAGAAGAGTCTGATGGTGAAGATTGTGGCTCCTCGAGTTCTTCTTGCCCTTGTTGCCTTCTGGGTCACATTGCTTCCCCGGGAGGGCAAGGACGCCTGAAACATCCCAGGTTCTTTCCATGTTCGCCCCGTCGACACATCATCACGGCAACAAGAACACCCCAGCACTGCATCACTGCACCAGCATGCTAGCGCCGGCAAGATGATCGATCCAACGAAACTCAGGTGCCCACTGTGCCCGCTGTGCCCACCGCCCAGCAGGCCCGGACCAGCATCCACGGATCCGGGGCATCCAACCTGGAAACCTGAATGTGGTGCCAGTTGGCACTTGGCAACGCACTCATCGTGATCAGTGACGCTGGACGGAGGTGCAACGGTGGGTTCCAATGCCCCAATCGCCAAGAACACGAGCCCAACCTTGGAAGAGAGGCCCGGGAAAGGAGGCAGGCAGGGGCCTAGTTGCCTGGTTGCCAAGCCATAAATCTATCCGTGAGCCCGTCCTCGAGACAGCCTCGGGGCAAAAAACAAAGCATGCCCCGGATGGCAAATTCCTTGCCGCCTGGCGGAACAATTCCCTATTAGTGAGCCTTGGCTCTGGCTGTTGACTGGCTGGATTGTAGCGTGCCGAAATAAAATTGAGGTTGGCCTGCCTGGGCGCTTCCCCAGACAGAATCGCCAAGGGGATCTGCACTCGAGCATTTGGCGTCGCCACGCTGGGCAGCCTGGACTGCGAGGTTCAGGTCGCCAGCTGGACGAACACGAGAGTAGTGGGCCGACGAGAGCCACCAGGCCGCCCATGTTGTGTGACGCCGTCCAATGTGATGGCCGGACACCCGAAGCAACACGGGAACCATTGATGATGGCCCTGTGGCTAATAAGTGGCTGTCACAACAATGCAGGGAGTTCCAGCCCATCCCGTCCACAAAGCCCCCAGGACCCTGTGTCCCAGACTCGCAGGTCCAGGTTTGTGTCCCGGGCTGTCGCTTGTGGCCCCCGGCAGACCGTGTTACATAGTATTAAAGTACCAATCTTCCCCTGCGGCGCCGCAAAGCGTGTTCTCGTCCTCTCCCCCTCCCGGTGTCCAAGTCTGCTTCGTCGTCTCTCCGTCCTCTCAAGTTTACTCGTTGTGCTTTAGTGTAAGTTGGCACCCACTCCTTTCACTCGCATAGCTCCTCTTGTCTAACATAGACTCAACAGCTCTCAAACATCGCCAAGATGCGTTTCACCTCTATCCTTGTTGCTGGCGTCCTTGCCGTCGCCGCCAGTGCGAAGACCACCGCGACTGCGAGTCTGGAGGCCCCCCAGTCCACCATCGAGGCATGCATCGCTGAGTGCGACCCTGCCGACATTGCCTGCCTGGCCCGTTGCAACCCTGTGAGTAGAGATTGTCGCCAGCTAAATCGTGGTCCATTCAACGAGAAGTTGCTAACCCCGGACCACAGGTTCCCAACCCCGACGAGGACCAGATCGAGGCCACCCACGCTTGCGTCGCCAAGTGCGACCAGGGTAACGGCACCCAGGAGCAGACCGACAAGTATGCTGAGTGCATCAACGCATGCATCAAGGAGAACTACTATGACGCCACCCAGGGCACTCCCAAGCCCACGGGCGCTGCCGGCAGCGACGACGATGACGAGGACACCACCAAGCCCGATGCCACTACTGACAGCAACGCCAAGCCCACCGACGACTCTGACAGCCCTAGCTCCTCCGGCACGGGGGTTGCCCCTAACAAGTCTGACTCCGAGGAGAAGCCCTCTGGCACTGAGTCTGCCGATGGCAAGGCTACCGAGTCTGGCGATGGCGACGGCGCTGCTACTGGTCTCGTTGCCTCCAGTGCGGCTCTCTTCGGTGTCGTCGCTGCCATTCTCGCCCTGTAAATGGACTCACTTCGTGGGTGAGCGGGCGTTATTGACTTCAAGGCGTAAGGAGTGGCAGAGCTCTGGATCTATATCATCTGGGGCTGGGTGGATAATGGATGTTGGGAACTTGGGGATAATCTGCATGTACTTCGTACCGGCCTATAATACCATTGCTCTAGCATAATAATTGAGGAAGTCATCTGGATTGAACTTGGGCTTTTGTCAGTGAGGGTGATGCCCTTTGTTGCTGGGGACTTGCTCACATACGAATGGAAGAGTGAGGTAATACGAATGGAACTGTCATGGTCTGGTTGCCATTTTGGAGGTCGAAGTTCCATAGCAAAGCCACAGGGTCTAGGTACAGATAGTGGAGGGAGACCCTGGCGGGTTCAACCGTTCATCGTGGCGCTCAGGTACCAAAAACGTAGGCCAGTTCACTGTAAATCAGAATACCGTCACTTGTTTAGGATTCATTGTCCGTCAGCGGGTAGTTCATACGTATTTCTGAATGGCTCCAGAAACTGACACCATCGAGAGTTACTCAATTCGTAAGCAGTAACACTAGGAGTTGGTAGGTAGTAGTACTCGTAGTAGAATAACTTGGCCTAGAGGAAGTTTGTCGCATTGTCCGCCTCGGCATATGGATTACAAACTCCCGGAAGGTGCAGCAAACACTCACCCACCAATCACCTGCAGCTGCGAAGGGGTCTGGGAGATGGAAAGAGCCAGCCCGGGTTGGGAAATGCTCAATTTTGAAGCGTGTCACGAGGTCATGGGACAAGAATTGCGTCCAATTGGCAAGTTGATCTCCCGATTCTAGAGTATTCTACGGTGTTACCCTTCTCCCTGGTGTCATCAAACTCGCGCATTCGGTGCACTCGGGTGTGGTGTGGCTTGTCACCTGCTCCAGCTGTTTGCCAGTGCCCTCAGTACCCTGAGGCGTTAGTGCTTAGGCACACCAGGTACCAGTTCAGCGAGTCCCCGGATTCTGAGCTCCGAATCTGCGGCGCGAGGTACCCTGAAAGGCTGGAAGCTCCAACGTGTCCTTAATCCATCAAGCCAGCTCTCCACTTCCACCTCATCTGCCACGAGTTAAAGGCTCCGTCTCCCGCCACCGTGTCTTCCCTCCCCCCTTCCCTGCAACCTTCACTCTTGGGAACCTTTTCTCCTCGAGCGCTGGGACTGGCCAATTGCCGCTTTCTCCTCTCGCTTGCCCTTTGCACCTTGTGTGTTTGTTGCATTCCTCACCACCCTCTGAGCCTCCTGCCCACGTTGAAAACGTTGGAGAGGCAAGCCCTTCGCCATCATGAAGTTTAACGCTGTTGCTGCCGCCGTCTCGGCGGCCATGCTCACCGGCGTGGCTCGCGCTGACGACGTTGAGGAGTCCTCGGTTGCCCCCGAGCTCCCAACCTTCACCGTAGGTTCCCCCATCCGTGGAAGCGCCACAACGCCGTGGCCGCCCTGCGTTCCAACGTACCACCGCCGTGGCTGATTGCTGACTGACGTCTCTGCAGCCTACCACGATCAAGGCGGATTTCCTCGAGCAGTTTACCGACGACTGGGACCAGCGCTGGCAGCCCTCCCATGCCAAGAAGGACCTGTCCGGCTCTACGGACGAGGAGGAGGACTGGGCATATGTCGGCGAATGGTCTGTCGAGGAGCCCTTCAAGTACAAGGGCATGGAGGGCGATAAGGGCCTGGTTGTCAAGAACCCGGCCGCCCACCACGCTATCTCGGCCAAGTTCCCCCAGAAGATTGATAACAAGGACAAGACTCTTGTCGTCCAGTACGAAGTCAAGCTTCAGAGTAAGACTCTCGGCCTTCCCGATCGATCTAGGGATTTACGGACACTAACGGGAATTGTCTATAGACGGTCTTGAGTGTGGCGGCGCCTACATGAAGCTCCTGCGGGACAACAAGGCCCTCCACCAGGAGGAGTTCAGCAACACCACCCCGTATGTCATCATGTTCGGTCCCGACAAGTGCGGCCACACCAACAAGGTCCACTTCATCTTCAACCACAAGAACCCCAAGACTGGCGAGTACGAAGAGAAGCACCTCAAGTCTCCTCCCACCGCCAAGATTGTCAAGACGACCGAGCTCTACACCCTGATTGTCCACCCCAACAACACCTACGCTATCCGTCAGGATGGTAACGAGGTCAAGACTGGTTCCCTCTTCGAGGACTTCAGCCCCTCGGTCAACCCCCCTGAGGAGATTGACGACCCCAATGACACCAAGCCCGAGGACTGGGTTGACAAGGCTCGCATCCCTGACCCCGAGGCTGTCAAGCCTGAGGACTGGGACGAGGATGCCCCCTTCGAGATTGTCGATGAGGATGCCACCAAGCCCGAGGACTGGCTCGAGGACGAGCCCTCGACCATCCCTGACCCTGAGGCTGAGAAGCCCCAGGACTGGGACGATGAGGAGGATGGCGACTGGATCGCTCCCACTGTTCCCAACCCCAAGTGCGGTGAGGTTTCTGGCTGTGGCCCGTGGACCAAGCCCATGAAGAAGAACCCCGACTACAAGGGCAAGTGGGTTGCTCCCTACATCGAGAACCCCGACTATAAGGGACCCTGGGCTCCTCGCAAGATCAAGAACCCCGACTACTTCGAGGACAAGACCCCCGCCAACTTTGAGCCTATGGGCGCTGTAAGTGACCATGTAGCCGTTTCCCCCACGGATCGCAGCTAACAAGGTTTAGATTGGCTTCGAGATCTGGACCATGCAGAGCGATATCCTCTTCGACAACATCTACATTGGCCACTCGGTCGAGGATGCTGAGAAGTTTGCCGCCGAGACTTTCCATGTCAAGCACCCCATCGAGAAGGCCCTCCTCGAGGCTGAGAAGCCCAAGCAGGATGACAAGCCCAAGTCGCCCTCTGACCTCAAGTTCCTGGACGACCCTGTTGTCTACATCAAGGAGAAGCTTGAGCTGTTCTTGGCCATTGCCCAGCAGGACCCCGTCCAGGCTGTCAAGTTTGTTCCCGAGGTTGCTGGCGGTATTGTCGCTGTCGTCGTCACCATTCTTGCTGTCCTTGGCGTCATCATCTCCAGCCTGACTTCGTCGCCTGCCCCCAAGAAGGCTGCTGGCGATGCCAAGGACAAGGCCAAGTCGGGCAAGGACAAGGCTGCTGCAGCTACGGCGACTGGCGCCGAGAAGGCAAAGGGAGAGGCCACCAAGCGCACCACTCGAAGCCAGTCGTAGAAGGATAATCGAGATCGGGCGTTGGAAGGAGAGAAGGAGGCTGACGAGGGCGAACGAGGACGCGAGCGTAGGTGAGCGAAACTGCTTGCTGAAGTGAGCACCATTGTGATTTGGCGCAAGAAACCAACGGAAACAACCAAAATGTATAGCTCTATTCTATGCCGGGGCGGCGGCCCAGAGTAGTATGCACTGCTGCCGACAGGGTCGTGCGGTTGGTAGCACGTCGCTGATTCTTAGTTAGGGTCGATAGCATGGCGCACCTATGCGTGTAGTATTAAGATTCATCCCAGTTACAGCGTTGGTACTCCGTAGTAGGCATTGGGGTTTGCCGCCGTGACTGTTGCAAAGGCTATCAGGCTCGATGTCAGGACGGATACGACCGTACTGTAAGTAAGTACTACCTAGTAAGTAGTATTACGTACAGAGTACAGGTAGGTAGTTGTACGTAGTCCATTGTAGTCGGATAGCTGTGGCCATATGTCAGGGTTCTTGACTCGTGCCTTCATGTACGTACTAATATAGTAATGGAGCTTATTTATTACTAGCCTTGGAGCCCAGCGGGGACGGATCCGATACCGCGGGCTTTTGTCGATGAGGACACCTTGCGCCCACGCCGCCCACCGGTTACCACTGATGATAGCTAAGGCAGGTGGTATCCGCAATTCCGTATAGGTAATGTTTTCCCGGAGTTCGGGGCGGTTCGGCATTGGGGCGGCAAGCGGCGGCGGTATCGGCTTGATATTAGATAACAGAGGCTACAAGAGCCTCTCCGCACTTACGAATAGCTGGCGGTGAGCCTTGTCCAACCGATAGTGGCGCGGCTTGGCGCGGCTCCCCCTCCACACATTGTTGAGTAGCTCCTCCCCAATCTCCATGATCCATCTCCACAGTTCCACTCTCTCGCCCGGTCACCGGTTATGTCGTTGTGATATAACTCAGTCTCTCCCCTGATCTCGCCCCTGATCCCGTCTCTGGTCTCGTCTCTGGTGAGAGTAGTACGTCCTGCCCTGATCCAGCCAGAGTCAGTCACAACCAAGTATGCGTCGGCTCATTTCACGAAGCGTAGCCGCCTCCGCTGTTGGCCGCTCCCCCGCCACCTCGGCTGCCCCCCGAGCTGCCATTGTCTCCTCAAAGATGGCCTCCAAGTCGTCTGCTGCCGTGGCCGCCAGGCGGATACATGCCACTGCCCAGCAGCTGAAGCCCGCCGCGGCCGCGGCTGATGCGCCTGCCTACCCCATGACCCACGACAAGATTGAGCAGGTCGGCAACACGCCCTACTTCATCAATAACAAGTTTGTCCAGTCCACCACCAACGAGTACATTGATCTGCCTGACCCGGCGACCAACAACCTCGTCACCCGGGTCCCGCAGATGACCGATGAGGAGATGAAGGCCGCCGTCGCCAGCGCCGAGGCTGCCTTCCAGCCCTGGCGCAACACCACCGTGCTGCACCGCCAGCAGATCATGTTCCGCTTCGTCCAGCTCATCAAGGACAACATGGACCGCCTGGCCGCCAGCATTGTCCTCGAGCAGGGCAAGACCTTTGCCGACGCCAAGGGCGATGTCCTCCGCGGTCTGCAGGTCGCCGAGGCCGCCGTCGGCGCCCCTGAGCTGCTCAAGGGTGAGGTGCTTGAGGTGGCCAAGGACATGGAGACGCGCACCTACCGCGAGCCCCTTGGTGTCGTCGCCGCCATCTGCCCCTTTAGTGAGTCGATCCCGGAACCCGTAAGCCTGCATGGGACACTTTTTGCTGACACGATTCACACAAGACTTCCCTGCCATGATTCCTCTCTGGTGCATCCCCATCGCCACTATCACCGGCAACACCCTCATTCTCAAGCCCTCTGAGCGTGACCCCGGTGCCGCCATGATCCTGGCCGAGCTCGTCGAGAAGGCTGGCTTCCCCCCCGGTGTTATCAACGTGATCCATGGAGCTCACCGCGCCGTCAACTTCATCCTTGACGAGCCCGCCATCAAGGCCATCAGCTTCGTCGGCGGCAACAAGGCCGGCGAGTACATCTTCTCGCGCGGCTCGGCCAACGGCAAGCGTGTCCAGGCCAACCTGGGCGCCAAGAACCACGCCGCCGTCCTCCCCGACTGCAACAAGAACCACTTCCTCAACAGCGTTGTCGGCGCCGCCTTTGGTGCCGCCGGCCAGCGCTGCATGGCCCTCAGCACGCTCGTCATGGTCGGCGAGACCAAGGAGTGGCTCGGCGAGCTTGCCGAGCGCGCCAAGGACCTCCATGTCACCGGTGGCTTCGAGGAGGGTGCCGACCTTGGCCCCGTCATCTCCAAGCAGAGCCAGGAGCGCATCGAGCACCTGATCGAGACGGCTGAGAAGGAGGGCGCCACCATCCTTCTCGATGGCCGTGGCAAGGGACCTTCCAAGTACCCCAACGGCAACTGGGTCAGCCCTACCATCATCACCAACGTGACCCCCGAGATGACCTGCTACAAAGAGGAGATCTTCGGCCCCGTCCTGGTCTGCCTCAACGTCGACACCATCGACGACGCCATTGACGTGATCAACAAGAACGAGTACGGCAACGGCACCGCCATCTTCACCCGCTCCGGCGCTACGGCCGAGGCCTTCCGCCGCAACATCGAGGCCGGTCAGATTGGCATCAACGTCCCCATCCCCGTGCCTCTGCCCATGTTCTCCTTCTCGGGCAACAAGAAGAGTATCGCCGGAGGCGGTGCCAGCACCTTCTACGGCCGCCCGGGCATCAACTTTTACACCCAGCTGAAGACGGTCACTTCGCTGTGGCAGAGCGCCGACGCCGTGGCCAAGAAGGCCTCTGTCCACATGCCCACCCTGCAATAGTTGGAAGGACCGGATGAGATTTAAAAGAAAAAAAAAACATGTGACAATTGGAACAATGTGTAACAAATAGCCTCTCGAGCATGCGTTTATGCGGCACGTGCCTAGTTAGGTGTGCCAGAATGAGAGCTGTTCATTCCTACGTTAAGAGCCCCGCGTAGAGTGTAAGTGTGTCTGTGTCTATCCGTAGTTCGTAAGTGTCCAAGTTTCTAAGCGTTTAAGTGTCTACTAGTAATAGTTAAGTGGTCGAATGCCTAGAAGTGCGAATGCCGAACGAGGCCTCTTCCCACAAGCTTCGCGAACAAGCTTCGCGAATCCTGTACTTACTGCACTACATAAGTAGCTACCTATCTACGATGAGCTTTGAAGTATCCGTGTTGAGGCTTGTGGCGAGCGCCACTGTGCGCCCGTAGTGGGGGCTATATAATAATAAATTTCTGCGGTCAAGATAAGCTTCAGGCGATAAGCGCCAGACAGTATCAAACAGCGTGAGTGGTGAAATGGTTATCATAGTTGCCTTCCAAGCAATTGTTCGGGGTTCAATTCCCCGCTCACGCATTTCTTTTTTAATTTTTTTTTTAATCCTTTCTATATCTGTCTTCCGTCTTGTCTTTTTGGTTCGATCTCGTTTCTCAGTATATTTGCCGCCTTAGACCGGGACTGGTGTCAAGGTTCGAGAGACTAAGAAAGCAGATCTAGCCCCGTGAGGGCTCGCCATTGACAACCTTGGATATTCTGGCCAGCATAATGGATGGCAACGTTTGAAACAACGGCCCACGGCTGGATCACTGTAGGCTACTTCTACTTCTCACTGGCAAGGTGCTGCTGCTCAGAGTGTGAACCAAGCTCAAGGGTGCGATGAGCTCTTGCGGATACAGGCGGCTGACCAACCACCTTGGTCTTCTGAACGTGTGGCCTCCATGGCCATGAGTTCACAGCCTGTATCCTCAGACCTCTTTGGCCACGGTCTTAAACCAGCCATGGATTTCCTGGATCTCCCATATACGCTATTCCTCGACATCGTCTCCTATCTCTCCGCTCGCGACACGATCCGCTGCCGATGCCTCTGCACACGGGCCTACCAGGCGTTCACAGGCCAGGAGCTGTGCGTCTCGCTCATCCAGACTCACTTCCCACGCTCCCTCGAGGGGCGTCTCCTGCGAGGGCACCTCCGCCAGGACAGGCATGGCGCCGTGGACTCGCGCGACTGGGCTGCCGTCTTTGCCAGCCTGACGCGCCGCTACCTGCACCTCGGCAGCGCCACGCCCTGGCGCACCCTCAAGCTCGAGACACTCAGGGACGAGCACCGCCTGCGCGGCGTCGCGCCCTGGGACCGCTTCCTCCGCCTGGACGACCGGACCGCGAACCTCCACTACGATGAGGCCGTCTGGACGCTCGACCCCGCCGAGGGCCTGCTGGTGTACCCTGCACCTGACGGTCTGGGGTTCCAGGCGCGCGACCTGGGGACGGGGGAGCAGGTCGAGGTGCCGTTCGAGTTGGACGGCAAGGTGGTGCGGCGGGCGAGGCTCAAGGATGGCGTCTTGGTCCTCGAGTGGTGCGAGGAGCAGGCGTCCCATGCGCTCAACGAGAGGGAGCATGCGCACCGGCACTTCGCCACGGCGTATGACATCAGGCGGACGGGGGGCTGGGACGGGGTCCTCCCTCTACGGGCAGCAGTGGACGGCAGAGGCGGGAAGACGCAGCAGCTGTCCCTGTGGAAGATCACGTTTCGGTCCGAGTGGAAGATTCACTACCTCGGGTTGCCCCTGAACGCCCAGGACCGTTTCTTCTCGGCGCACAATGCCACCCACTACGTCGTCTACATATGGCAGCCCCCGCGCTCCACCTGGGGCGAGGATGAACCCCTGGAGCGCCTCACCGTCTGGGAGCTGGGGGAGCCCTCGCCCTACCGCCCGTCTCTAGACCCCAACGATCAGCACCACCCGCCCGCCGAGCTCGCCGGACCGCGCGTCATCCGCAGCCTGACCAACCGCGAGCTGAGCACATGGGGTATCCGGCAGAGCCACACGCCCTCGCTCAGAGGCCTGTTCCTGGACGAGAGCACCTGGGACGCCCGCTCGCGGTCCGCCTGCGGGCACGTCTTCCTTCACGAGGAGGACCACCGGTGGTGCGCCGGCCCGCACAGCAGCGCCACCCCGCCGCGGCTGCACCGCGTCCGGTCCACGGGGATCCCGCTCCAGGGCGACGGTCCGCGGTGGGTGGACGACTGCGGCGGCAGCGGGGGCGGCGGTGGTGACGAGGCAGGCCTGGGCTTTTGCTGGAGGGAACCCCAACGGCCCGGCCGGAGAGGAGGCGGCGGGGATGAGGGGGCCATCGACGAGGGTGTCGACTGGCCGGGGCGCGCTCCCTGCTGGCGCCACGACGACTTGCCCTACCTCACCGTGTCGGAGATGTTCGACTCGGCGGCCGGGGTGCGCGTCAGCGCGCGGCACTGCTTCATGCTGGAGACGCTGTCGGTGCATGTGCGGCCGAAGCTGCGGGTGGCCGGAGCGGACTGGGGCGAGGGCGAGGGAGGGGAGGGGGCCAGGACGGGGGGCACGAGGATCGAGGGCCCGGATGGCGACGAGGTGCAGTTTGGGGATGAGTGGTGGGGCGAGCTGCTGGGCAAGGGGTACATTTGCGGGGACGAGAGGTGGCTAGTGGGCGAGGATGAGAGTGGTGATATTACGGTGCTGCAGTTTTGAACTCTTGGGATATATTGGAAGAGAATGATGATGGTGTGTATCTACGCTATCGAGGTGTGGGAAGCGCAGATATCATGGTTTGCGTTAAATCATGGAGTAGTAGTACTAAGGTAAGACAATGAGTACATAAAGGAGGGGTCAAATGGGTCATCTCAGCAACCTCCCCCCCCCCCCCCCTTTTTTTTTTTTTACTCCCCCGATACCAGGACGGTGCTCTCGCTGGTCTCAGCCTTGGCCGAGTCCTCATCAAAGGCGACGTCAATGTCCTTGATGACCTGGTGCCCCCTCCACTTGTTCATGAAGAGGGCGTTGCCGCGCAGGCGGACCTGGTACCAGTCGGGCAGGGCGCGCAGGACGGGGAGCATGAGGCTGCCGGCCTCGGGCTGGATGACGGCGCCGCTGCGGCCGGAGAGGACCTGCCTGACGACGGCGTCGGCGATGGACTCGGGGAACTGCTCGGGCATGGTGAAGCCGGTGTTCTGGTCGTAGCCCTGGAAGAGCGGGGTGCGGGTGTGGCCCGGGTGGACGACGACGGTGCGGACGCGGGGTGCGTTGTAGCGGGTCTTGAGCTCGGCGGTGAGGCCCTCGTGGAAGCCCAGGGCGGCGGCCTTGGAGGCGCCGTAGTCGACCATGTCGGTGACGGTGAGCCAGGAGGCGTAGGAGGAGACGGTGACGATCATGCCGTGGTTGGTGGCGGCCATGTGGGGGAGGAAGGCCTGGGTGGTCCAGAAGAGGGCGAGGGTGTTGACGTCAAAGGTGAAGCGGACGTCGGCGGGCTGGGCGTCGAGAATCGTCTTGCCGCGGGCGACGCCGGCGTTGTTGATGACGACGGTGGGATGGCCAACCTGGGCTCGGACCTGGTCGGCGACGGCGGCGACGTTCTGGGGGGAGCGGAGGTCGCAGTGGAAGTAGTGGACCCTGGAGGCTGTGTCCTGTGTCAGACATGGAAGAGTTGGTGAGAAAGAGTGGTGGCCTACAGGTGGTAAAGGTCATGGGCTGGACGTCGAGGACGACGACGGTGATGCCCTTCTCCTCGAGCAGCCTGACAATGGCGGCGCCGATGCCGCTCGCACCGCCAGTGACAACGACAATCTCCCTGGACCAGTTGTAGGTGTCGTCGACCCAGTTGTTGCGGACGCGGTCGGAGAACCAGCTGCTGACGGTGCGGGCGAGGGCGACGTAGAAGAAGCTGGTCAGGCGGCGGTGGGCGACGGGGTGCAGGATGGTCAGGTCCTGGCCCTGCTTGGTGTAGCGGGCGAGCAGCAGCAGCGGGAGGAGGACGCTGGGGTTGAGGGCGGTGGCGCGGATGACCTTGAGGACGACGTCGAGGCAGAAGCCCTCGCGGGGGAAGAAGCCAGTGTGCATAGGCATGGTGGGTGGGTGATGGTGGTGATAGTGGTGATGGCGGTGGTGGTGCGAGGTCAACCAGGACGGATGAGGGCGAGGCGAGGTGAGGTCAGTCGGGATGGACAGCAAGGTGTGAGGGCGAGGGTTGGATGAGATGAGGGGGTGGGAGTGTTGGAGAGGTCGGAGGACAGACGCGAGAGCCCATGAGCTGATGAGCTGATGACATGGTTGAATGCAAGAGGAAGAGGTGCCATGCCGAGGTCTGGGCAATAGTACGGGCTTGTAATACAATATTGGGGTCGAATGGAGTCGTCGTAGCCAGTCTGGCAAGCTGATCGCAGCTCCCCCGCACGGGTAACACGGGGGTGTTCGGGAAAGATGGGGTGGTGGATCATGGAATGTGTGGAGTGAGAGTGTCAGACAGCTTGGAAGAGTGTGGGAGAGGTGGTGGAGGACGAGGAGGAGGAGGAGGGGGAGGCTGGTGGTGGTAGTACCAGTCTGGGGCCCGAGATGAATACCCAATCTGGCAACGGTTGCGTTGTGGTTGGTTAGTTCCTGGTCTTCCCCTTTCGTTCCCCCAGCAGCTGCATGTGAAGCATCCAGGGGTTAGACAATGATGCGGGCATTGATTATTTATATACATGAACAAAGAGGTCAGTAGGACGGTGGGTTTAGAGGAGATGGGTAGGTTAAAAGGTGACGATAAGAGAGAGAAAAGCTCTTGATGCTATTTTGCTAATAGGACTGCCCACCTGAATCTTAGTCTTAGGCACCACAACAGCTCCCTGTGGTGAACCCATTCATTCATCGTATTCATCAGGTCCACGTCCCCTCTCACGCACGAGGTACTGGACCTGAGGGTATCGGCCTTTCCTTTCGGTTCGGCGGCTGGGTCTAGAACTGTGAAAGGGACTTTCTATCTCTATCGCTGATGATCCATCTAGCACACGCACACACACGCCATTAATAATTAAATGACTGCCGCTGCCGCTGCGAAAAGCGCCCCCGACAGCACCAGGCCAACATCAGCCATCGCCCTCACGCTGCGTCCCTCCTCCTGATACTCGACCTCGGTCGCATCATCTGGCGCAAACAGGACCTCGACCTCGCTGTTTGCCCCCTCAGCGTCAATGTCTTCTGGCGACAGCAGCTTGTTGACGAGCACGTCGCACGATGGGCGGTCATCGCTCTTGGGGATGCTATTGGTGACCGATATGGGCACGTCGAAGACGGTGTAGTGGTCCTCGCCGTTGAGCGCAAAGTTCTGGCGGATCGATATCTGCAGGCCGTCAGTTCTTGCATGGCCCCACATTCTCGACAATCCCTGATCGGCTGGGGGAGGGAAAAGGGGGCATATCTACGTTGTAAGCGCCCCGGTCGCTGTCGTCGCCGTCTGGCTGGCCATCGCCCACGAGGCAGTCGGGCCAGACCCAGTCGATGTGCTTGACAGTGCTGCCGGGCTCCTGCTCCATTATGTTGCCCAGGCTGGCATCATCCTCGCCAGCGGTGCCGTTGGTCACGGTGAAGTTGCGCCCCGTGTCGTAGCTGTACAGGAAGACGGTGATGTTGTGGATCTGGCTGGGGCTGTCGTCGTCGAGCGGCGGGAGCGGGAGCTGGCCGTTGGCCGTCACGTCCAGCGAGATGTGCAGCGTCTCTAATGTGCCATCTGTCAGTATCCGCGCCGGGTGAGTGCATCGATGGTCGACTCACCGCCGCCGAGAGGCGTCCCCGGTTGGGGCGCGTTCAGCACGGCGAAGCCTGGGGTGAAGATCTGCCCGTTGTAGATCGTGAAGTTGTGCGCCGCGCCTCGGCCAGCGAGGAGCGCCATGGTCATGGCCGTCGCCAACCTGAATTGATCCATGGTGAGCTGCTTCTTCTCTCAGGAGGAGCAGCAGAGGAACGGCGACGCAGAGCCGCGCGTCCCGTTCTGGGGATTAAATCACCCAAATCCACACCGGCGGAAAAAAGGACGCAGCCGTGGCCAATTTACCGGTACCATTAGCCAAGCCAAGCCCATCACCATCTTCGGTCCGATGAACCGACTTCAAATTAGTATCGGCCCCCCTCCCCAGATGCATCGTCTGTTGCCATGCGCAGTGCGACAGCGGCGGCCTGCGGTTTGCGTGTGTGTGCTGTCTATTCTCGGTTGAGGGCATTCCCGACTCCCTCTGGGGCCCATGTTCAATTCCATCTCCAAGGTGTCGCAAAAGGATTGGCACCACGATTCAAAGACGCCAACGAAGCGTGCCTGCGTGTCTGCACCTGTTGTATCCGTATTCTGTGACAATGTAATACAATGTAATAGTGGATCCTAGACCCTTACTTTCGTCAACGCCATCATGAGCATGACACGCGTATATGCAGCCATCCGTATTCGGACCATCGTGTCTCGCGTCCGTCCCTTTTGAATCGCTCTGGCCTCATCGTGCCTCATACTCGAACGAATATAGATAGCATATTTGCACCCACGAATATATAGATAGTATATACATAAATACTTACATAGATGATGTACGCATAAATATATAGATACTAAACGCCCGAATATAGGCATAAAGATACAGATGATATAAATATTATAGTCTCTTACTTTATTATTAGTATCGCTCGTATAGATAGATCTTTATCAATGGGGTCCGTGACCTCGTGATATCTCATGCCTTGAGTGATCTCAGCTCGTCCGCCAGGGCAGTGAGTGTGAACCATACTAGCCATTAAACAACTGAATAGTCCTATCGTGTCCTTTGCGCTCATTACTTTGTCGAGGATCTCCCCCTTCGTAATGCCATGATTGATAGAAAGCAAAGGATATAAGCATCCACCACTAACAGAAACATAGAAAAAATGTAGCCATAAACATGGAGAGATAATATAGCCATAAATATATAGATAATACGTATGAGTAGAGCCTACGGGCGTTGCCCCGTGCTACTATGTAAACCTTCCCTTCTAGCTTTAGTCGTCACTTCGGCTGCAGCCTTGGGCGTTTGTTTGAGCTTGTTCCATGATTGGAAAATCCTGGACGAAGCATCCATATCTACGGTCGTACATTCGAATGCACGGCTAGTCGCTAGTAGCAGGGAGCAAACATCTGCAGCTTGGCAACGCGCTGCACCCGCTGTCGAATTCATCGATGTCGATTACTGCTATGTACCAGAGAGCCGCGCAAGGCCCAGCCAAGCGTGCAGCGACGAAGGCGTAAAACACTAGGCGGTGACCGATGAAACGAGGCAAGCTGCATTGATTGATGTTTGATCACTGCTGGAACAGTATCAAAGAGGCTCATTGATGGAATGTCCTGGAAGCTTGTGCTCTCGGTGAATGAGCCAGCTTAAAAACAAACAACTAGGTCTTCATCAGTCTCTACTCGTGCCTCACCTCTTCACTCTTCAACGAGTTTAGCTTCCAGTTCAACATAATCGTCCACCCCATTCAGACTCCCCATCTTTTGCCATCACCAACAGTTTAAAGTTTCCACATCTCAGCACTTCCCAAGATACACGTATCTTCTCCCTCTGCGCCCACGAGTCAAACGCCACAAACAAAGCCAAGGCTCAGGTATAAACAACAGCATCATCCCCCGGCCTCGATCCCTTCTGCCATTTTACCTCGCACTACCCACACACGTCGTATCGCACATTGACCATCTCCCGAGTGCAGAAAAGAAAATGCCTATCAACAAGACTGATTTCATCTCACTCGCCGCCTCTTTCTACGATGAGGATGGAAGCTCCTATCCAGATCTGCTTCAAGAGGCAGCCATCTTTTTGGCAGCGCGCCGGCCATATCGAAAGCCTGCCGTACCAATACTAGTCGTCGACGACTACGACCACCGCCTCGCAGCGGCCAAGAGGCTGGAGCACCAGTTGGCCATATCGCAACCTGATTTCAGTTTGTCGACCACTGCGTTCGCCGCGCTTTTGACGATTCCACGAGCCATGCTGGACGACATGGCCAAAACATATTGCGAAGATCCCAAGGCCAGCACCAGGTCCAATGGCCATATTGTCATCTGCCGAGCGCTGGATGAAATTGGAGCGTGTACCAAACATTGTACGTGGCGCCCTTCTCTGCACACCCTCTTACTCTCATTCCATCCTATGATTCCTGTTCGTACCTGGCCACCTTATTTGACCTTGGTTAACTAACTACAATCACAGTCTTTGGCAATCCAACGGCGGAAAAGTACGAGGATCTCACCCCCAGTTCCACTTCAGCAACGGCAAGTGGGACGGAGACCGCGGCATCACCCGAAGCCTCCACTGCCCAAGCCGTAGGCGGCCGCAGGTACACAAGAAACATGGCGCAACGGAGACTATGCCTAGAAAGGCACGGTCACAAATGTATCCTCACTGGGGCTTCCAACCCGGCAATCTGCCATGTGGTTCCCTACGCTTGGAACAAGAGTCTTTCAAACATCCGCAAAACTCGGAGGCATTTCGAGTCAATTCAGCCATTTTTGCATTCCGAGCAGAGCGGCGACCTAATCCGCCTTCTCCTTGGCCAGGTTGGATGCTCGGATAGGACGTGGAACCTGATCCCGCTCAGCCCCCAGCTTCATGACTGGTGGGGGAGGGGGGTTTGGGCATTTAAGTACCTGGACACAGAGACTAAGGAGGTCCAGGGCACCGATCCGACGGCCATGAAGAGGAATAAGAAGGGCAAAAAATTCCAGGGTGCCAAGAAGAAGGTACATACCGTCATAATCCAGTTTTACTGGATGCCGAGACGCCGACAGGGTGAGATCCTCGATCCCAAGGCCAAGATGGATTGGGAGAAGGAGGGCCAGGAGGGCTCCAGGGTCCTGGACAGACTGGAGGAAACGGCGCCTCCCGACATGAAAGTATTCAACGTCGGGAACAATCGCCCCATCTTGACAGGGGAAACTTGCCTAGTCGACTTTGCAGAAGTCGAGGACGCCGAGAACTTCAAGCGGATGATAGAACTGCAGTGGGCGATCATCCAAATTTCGGCCATGGCTGGCGGGGCGGGCGCTCCAGAACTGTTATCCGATGTGGACTGGGACAGCGATGGCGGTCTCAAGCTGTGGTGGGAGGAGGAGGAGGAGGAGGAGGAGGAGGAGGAGAACGAGGGGGATCTGTCGGAAGCTGGGTAGAGTCCGGCTCCGCCAGGCACCCTTCGTGAACAGCGGACGAATGTCGCCGATCCGCAGGAGAAACCGTCGGAGACGACGGAGGCGGCCAAGATTGCGGCCAGACAGCAGCATCAGCTGTCAGTGAGGCCCAGGGCCGCGGGGGAAGAGAATGTGCGCCCCAGATGAACATATCGAAGCTGGGTAGGATGGGTTGATGTGCGATGACTCGAGATGATTTGGTTGGTTTAGTTATCTTATGCATTTTCTCTATGTTGAATCTGTATTGGCCTCTGTATTGGCCTGTGCATTAAGCCTATGTTAGTTCTGTACTGCATCAGTATTATTGTTGTACTGCCTGTGTATTATATTCGTGTGGGAGTACGGGTGCTCGCAATTGTATGCTATGTCGTATATCACTGATTGTCAGAGTGTGAGAGTCTGGAGTAATAACGATATAAGCTAAGTTGCCGAAGTATGCCTCGAAACATGAGTGCTTCTTCCGAATGTAAGTCTTTCTTCTAATTCCAGATCAAGGGCCTGATCGCGCCTGACTTTGAGCTTCCATGCTGGCGCTGCAAGGTAGGCATACGTATCTTCTTTATCTTCTTTCTGTGTCCATGCACTCATGCTCTTGCCTCAGAAGTTTCCTCGTGAGTCACAACAAAGCGCCACAAACAAAGCCAAAACTTAGCAAGAATAGGAGTACCTACATGTACATGAATGTGCCTAATTCTGATATGTACATCTCACTCACTCACTCCTCACTCCGCACATCCCCTCATAGTCACAACTTAATCATCGTCTTTTTACTCAACGTTGCCGAGTATGGCTCCTATCAGCAAGTCCGAGTTCATCGCGATGACCGCATCATTCTATTTCGAGGAGGGGGTTCCTATCCTGAGCTACTTAAAGAAGCGGCAAAGTTTCTCGAGGCACGCCAGCCATACAGTATACCTACCAACTCCTTGATCGATGACGATGATTACAGCCATCGAGTCACGCAAGCCAAAAAGCTTGGGGACTGTCTGAGAAAGTTCCTATTTGGGTTTCGCATGCCAGCAGCGGGATTCGTGGCCCTCTTGACGTTTGAACGGATCGTGCTGGATAAGTATTGCGGAGGCACTGTGGATATTGGCCCGGACGCCTTCCACCTGCGTGGACTGCCTCTAGACAGACGACCTTATTAATATCTGTTGTTGACCGCGGTTTACTGTCGCTAGTGGCTGTTACTAGTGCGATAATTGAGGGGTGGTCATTTATTAGTCGGAAAGGGTGGTCAGATAATAACTAGACTAGGCGTAGGTATTATCAATTGTATTACCATGTATCCGTACTAGCCTCCAGGCTCCAACCTCCTACTATGTATGAGGGGGCTGAGGGGAAGCTTCTTTTCCGCGACTCCACTACTCCACCAACTCCATTGCTCCACCGAATACGGAGTACGCAATGCCCTTTTGCGAACGCGTATTAATGTCCATCATCGCTTCCCCGCCAGCTTGACCAGCCTGGCTCGTGTCGACCACCTCCATCACCCCCCACAAGCCGTCCCCCTTGTGCTCCGACCTCGAATACATCCCTCCGCAATGAGCTGCCCGCGACTCCTCGCCCCTCTGAGGAGGCACGCCCTGGGGCGGTCCAGGCAGGGTCTATGTCGCCTCCACGGCCACGCCCAGGTTCAGACCCGGATCAGCAGGCGGTGCATGAGCTCATCGCCGGCCTTGGCCGTCCCCTCGGGCCTGCGCGACCTGCTCAAGGTGTCGGACGAGATTGCCGATGCCATCGCCACCGACAAGCCCGTCGTCGCCCTCGAGTCCACCATCTACACCCACGGCGCCATGGGCAATGATCTCGCGCGTGAGCATGAGGACCTCATCCGCAGCCATGGCGCCATCCCCGCCATCATCGCCATTGTCGACGGCGTCCCCACCGTTGGCGTGTCCCCCAGCGAGATTGTCCGCATGATCGAGAGCCAGTCCGCGGCCAAGGTCTCGAGGAGGGACATCTCCTACCTCGTTGGCATGGTAAGCTCACGTTGATCCTAGGGAGGTTGTGCCGCCAGGAGGACGATTCAGTGGCTGACCGCGTAGCAGGGCCTGGCTGGACACAAGATGCACGGTGGCACCACCATCGCTGGCACCATGCTGCTCGCCCGGCTAGCTGGCATCCGCGTCTTCGCCACGGGCGGTCTGGGCGGCGTCCACCGCGGCGGAGAGAACTCGATGGACGTCTCGGCCGATCTCACCGAACTCGGCCGCACGAGAGTGGCCGTGGTGAGCGCCGGATGCAAGGGCTTCCTCGACATCGGCAGGACACTCGAGTTCCTCGAGACCCAGGGCTGCCTGGTATCAACTTTTGCCGATGGACGCACCGGTAACATCGATTTCCCCGCATTCTGGACCAGGGGCAGCGGATTCAAGAGCCCCAGCGTCGTCCAGACCGAGAAGGAGGCCGCCGCCATCATCCTGGCCCAGGAGAAGCTCAACATCGAGTCCGGAATGCTCTTTGCCAACCCCATCCCCGAGGAGTTCGCCCTCCCCCTACCTGATATTCAGGCAGCCATCGAGCAGGCAGTGCGCGAGGCGGATGAGAAGGGTTTCACTGGCAGCAAGAACACGCCGTATGTTCTCGGGAGGCTAAAGGAGCTGACGGGCGACCGGGCCTACGTCGCCAACAAGGCTCTGGTCACGGCCAACCTGATCAGGGGAGCCAATGTCGCCAAGGAGCTGTCGAACCTGCTGTCCTCCACCTCGCAGCAGCCGGCCAAGAGCCTGTAAGTAGAGAGCTGTTGGTCGGTCTGCTAGTAGACGTAGCTCTAATGTTTTAGATAGAAATTCGTACAACGTTTCGCCCAGCACCACCCCGCCGCCCGTACCTGAAGCTCCCGCCGCTGACCCGCGCACTGATGTGCTGGTCGCTGGATCTGTAGCGATTGACCTGAGCTGTGACTACGCTGGCTCCAAAAAGGGTGATACATCACCCCAACCCCATACTTCCAACTCTGCCACCATCGCCCAGTCCATCGGAGGTGTCGGCCACAACGTCGCCCTGGCTGCCCACCGCGCGAGCGGCCATACGCGCGTCAAGCTGTGCAGCTTGGTCGGAGACGACGTGTAAGTGAGATCAACAAAGATAACCCCCCCAACCATGATACCCGCGGGCCCTCTGACAGACCCCCAGAGCCGGATCTACAGTCTTGTCGTCCCTCAAATCCGAGGGGCTTGATACCACATACATCCGCCAGCTGGGCCCAGAATACCAACCCGGCAACCGCACAGCCCAGTACGTCGCCGTCAACGACAGCGACAAGAACCTGGTCATGGCCATGGCCGACATGGGCATCTTTTCGAGCAATTCCTTCCCAGACTACTGGACGTCGACGCTGCAGGCTACCAATCCCAAGTGGCTGGTCGTGGACGGGAACTGGGGCGAGGCTGATATCAAGTCGTGGATCCAGGCCGGCAAGGCCCAGGGCAGCAAGGTCGCCTTCGAGCCCGTCTCGGTCGAGAAGTCGGCGCGGCTGTTCGCACCCAGCCGCGGGCCCGGCGGCCCCCTGGGCGTCTTCCCGGGCGCGGGCGTCGACCTCGCCTCGCCTAACAACTACGAGCTGGCGGCCATGTACTCGGCGGCCAAGGAGAACGGCTACCTGGACACGATGGAGTGGTTCGGGGTCATCGACGCCTTCGGCATGAGGGGCGCCCGCGAGCGCTTCGTCTACCTGACGTCGCGCGAGCTGACCGACGCGGGCGTCCCCGTGCAGACGGTCCAGCTGCTGCCCTACATCCCCACCATCATCACCAAGCTCGGTTCGCGGGGCGTGCTCCTGGCCACCATGCTGGGGCGCGACGACCCGCGGCTGTTCGCGCCCGAGGCCCAGGAGTTCATCCTGGCGCGGGCGACGGACCACCCGACCATCGGGGGCATCTACATGCGCCTGTTCTCGCCCGCGGAGAGGGTCGAGGACGTCGTCTCGGTCAACGGCGTGGGCGACACGTTCCTGGGCGTCATGGTGTCGGGCCTGGCGCAGGGCGGCAGCGTGGAGAGGCTGGTGGATGTTGCGCAGCAGGGGGCGGTCATGTCGCTGCGGTGCGCCGAGTCGGTGAGCCCGCGGTTGTCTGCTCTGCAGGACAAGATCAGCCAGGTTGTGGCGAAATAATTAATTCAATAATGAGAATAAACTGTGAAATAGCTGTATTTTGCACGACTGGGGTAATAACGAAGGTAATATCACCATGATATGTATGCCAATATCGCCACGGTAACTGTGACAGTACCTCTGGAATACCTGAGCGCAGCATCCTGGATTTCACTGCTTGAACTGATCTCGACACAGTCCAATTGGCTTGACTCATAAGATAAAGAAATTCCAAACCCAGCTGACCTCATTCCCTGGAAGGTCATTCTTGCCATGTGGTCCATCCTGTACAAGGTCGACAGCACGGCCATGGTCATAGTAGATGCAGTTGCAGCTGTTCTGGCTGTGTGAAGCAGGCCATCTCGGGGAGATGACGGTGATAAAGCGGCCGAACGATGAACTGCGGCCGTTCTGGCGCTGACGGTGGAACAGGGTCCTCATCTCGGATTCCTCGAGGGTCCTAGGCCCATAGGAAGGAAATGCAGCATATGCCGAGTGTGCAGCCCAGGAGATTCAGAGTAGAAATCATCAGACCTAGATAAGAGGTTTCTCGTCTTCCAGGGTTAGGGTTGCAGCCTCGCGGAGAAGCTTCATCGCCATTGGCTCAATTGGAAGGTCCCACTTTGGCGGGGCGCCGCTGCAAGGCTGAGCCCGGCAAAGACGAAGCAGAAAAAAAAAACTCCAAAATTCTCCCCAGCACCACATTCCCAATTCCCAACGTCCCCAGCGTACCACAAATTCATTCCGCCCACGATGCCACCGCAAAGGGACCAAAACATGTCTGACGACGCCCCCACAGACAGCGACTTCTCGGAGTTTGACTCGGAGGAGGAGCTAACCCACAACAACAATACCTCCGCGGCTATGTTCGACAAGGACTCGGACGAGGAGGAGCTGGAGCGCCTGGTGCTGGGGAACAAGGCCGGATTCAGAGAGAATCTCTTCAAGTCGGACGGGATACTCGGCAAAGATGGCGAGGTGAGGGACGGGCAAGGAGCGGACGATGACGAGGGCGGCCTGGAGGACGTGGAGGATGCAGACCTCTTCATGTTCGACACAGGCACCAGCGGTGGAGCAGCGGCGCAACCTCCCAAGCCAGCAAAGACGACCGACAAGACGACGGGAGGCGACGAGCCTGCGTGGGAGGACAGCGACGACGACCGATTGGGCATCTCCCTGGCCGGGGCGTCGAGGCTACGGAAGCTGAGGATATCAGAGGCCGAGGACGTCGTCAGCGGCACAGAGTACAGCAGGAGGCTCCGCCAGCAGTACCTGCGGCTGAACCCGCTCCCCGAGTGGGCCAAGACCACCGAAGACCGTCCCACCAAGCGCCGCCGGCGCTCATCTGCGGCCTCAGACTCGTCGAGCGCGTCCGGCAGCGACTCGGAGATCGAGGCCCAGCCCCTGGAGAAGTTCCTCCGCGACGTCAACAAGCTTAGCGGGCACCGCGACCCCGCGCAGAAGCGCCGCCTGCGGCCCGAGGTCATCGACATCCAGCGCACGCGCGAGATCCCCGACCAGCACAAGGGCCCCGTGATGCACATGTCCTTCCACCCCGAATACCCCGTCCTCCTATCGTCGAGCCCGGCCTCCGTCATGTACCTGCACCACATCGCGCCCGAGGCCCACCCGACGCCCAACCCGCAGTTGACGTCGGTCCAGGTCAAGCAGGTCAACATCAAGCGCGCCGAGTTCCTGTACCCCAAGGGCGACCGCATCT
Source organism: Amphichorda felina (assembly GCF_050947745.1). NCBI lineage: Eukaryota > Fungi > Ascomycota > Sordariomycetes > Hypocreales > Bionectriaceae > Amphichorda > Amphichorda felina. The sequence goes on from NW_028145049.1 coordinate 3,442,118, forward strand.
TCTTCGCCGGCCGCAGGCGCTACTTCCACCACTGGGACCTGCCGTCGGGCGTCGTCCAGAAGACGTCGCAGATCCAGGGCCACCAGATGGAGCACAAGACCATGGAGAGGTTCAAGCTCAGCCCCTGCGGCCGCTACATGGGCATCGTGTCCTCGGCCAAGAAGGGCGGCGGCATCATCAACGTCGTGAGCACCTCGTCGCTCCAGTGGGTCGCCGCCGCCAGGCTGACGAGCAGCAATGGCGTCGCCGACTTTGCCTGGTGGAGCACCGGTGATGGCATGACTATCCTGGGCAAGGACGGTCAGGTGGGCGAGTACAGCATGGAGAGCAAGCAGTTCCTGGGTCTGTGGATGGACGAGGGCTGCGTGGGAGGCACCGTCATCGCCCTGGGCGGCCACCAGGGGCCCCCTGTCATCGGCGAGGACCGCTGGGTGGCCGTGGGATCCAGCACGGGCATCACCAACATCTACGACCGCGCCGAGCTGCTCGTGCCGGGCAAGGGAGACGAGGTGGTGATCAAGGAGCGGCCGACGCCCAAGCGCGTCTTCGAGCAGCTGGTGACGCCCGTCACGTCGCTTGTCTTCTCGCCCGACGGGCAGCTGCTCGCCTTCGCGACGCGTCACAAGAAGGATACGCTGCGGCTGGCACACCTGCCCAGCTGCACCGTGTACCGCAACTGGCCGACGGACCTGACGCCCTTTGGGAGGATCACGTCTGTGGCGTTTGGGAGGCAGAGCGACCTGCTGGCGGTGGGCAACGACGCGGGCAAGATCCGCATGTGGCAGATCAGGAGTTAGGACCAGCGCTTAGGGTACATGAGTTTTATGTCCAGATCATCATCATTCGCATTGTCTTTTTTTGCCCCCTTTCTTTGGTGTACATTATCTTCTGACCATCCTCCACCCCCCTCGCCACAATCCCATGCTCACAGGTTCCGACACCTCAGCCCATCATCCGGAGCAGCTTCTGCAGAGGACTTCCCTTGGGGATATCGCTCCTAGGGAACATTCGCTTCTTGCGGTTTCCCGTGGTGTAAGCAGAGAGCTCATGGACGTTTCTGAAGAACATGACGGGGGTGCCGGTGTCCATGGCGTTCAAGAATTGCCTAATGTTCACGTGAACCTTGCCCAGGGCCTTTCCACCCCCGTTAGCTTGACGGCTTCCAGGAGTTTGTGGCATAGACACACACGGCTTACCTTGCGGCACTTGGTCTTGCTGGAGAGGTCTCCTTCGATCTGGAGATCTTCACAGAGGCGCTGGAAGTCTTCCAAGTCCCCGGGACCGAAGTAGGCATCCCATTGCTCGCGAACGTCGACTTTTTTCTGCTTCTGGGTCGCTGAGGGGGCCTTGATCTGGAGCATGGTGAGCTGTTTGGTAATGCCGCCCAGCTCCTCGTCGAGGGCGGCCTCCCTGGCCTTGGTCTTCTTCTTGGCCATGTTTTCCTGGTGCGCAGTCCGATAGATATAAAGCAAAGCAAAGCTTACGGGGCCACGTCGTGTGTTGTGTTGTGGTGTGTTGTCTAGACACCAGCAAGTTCAGACTTGTGTTCGGGACACAAGGACGGAAGCCAGCATTATTAAAGGCGGGGAGCGCTGAAGGTGCAAACATGGGCTGATAGGTGCCCGCCAGTCATCAAGTATTGAGGCTTGGGCAAACAAAGAAAACCGTTGGGCCACGCGTCAGGTTCGAGGATGATTCACTGTCCCTGTGGGGACATGCTGCCAGCAAGCGAATGCTTTGGTCTTCGTTACGCAGACTAGTTGCTCCGAGGGTGAGTTCGAGATGACGGTGGCTTATGAACGCTGAAGGGGACTGAGACCTGCTATTCTTCCGTGGGTATACCAAAGAGTAGTTAGTATCCGTACTATTCGCACATTGAGACCTATAATTCTACCCCGCTCTTTTTCCTTCATTGTACCGCCCGCAAAACAGCAGTGCGTGAGAGAACGTATACTAGCCTGCGACTACGCGACTACTCCGGCTTATTGAGGCAATGGCGATATCTGCTGGCAAAGGCGCTGGCCCTTTGTGCGCTGCCTCGGCCTCTGCACCTAGCTACGAGCGCTAATTCAGATACTTGCTTATGCTACATACTTGGTTATTATCTCGAGGCATAGGCCGGCCGCAATGATATAAAAATTAGCTGCTGCTCTTCAATGTCGCTGCGTACTGTTTGATTCCCTGCCCGTCACTGTAAATACTGTCTTAATGTGCGAATAGTAATTTTCTACGGAGTAATGTGCGAATACTAGTATATGTACGGATACTACTCATACCAAAACAAGCTATTATCATGGAAACATCGTAGCAACGTAAAGCCCCTTTCACAAGTCGTCCGCGTATTCGTCCGTGTATTGCCAGCCGCCCATGCAAGCCGGAAGACCACAATTGCAATAGCTCTTGTACTTTCTCTGCTTTTCCCTGCAGCAGTGCGCTGCACCATCTGGTCTGATAGCCTCGTGATCCTCAACAAAGATGAACCGTAGATCCACGGCCGCATAAGCGAGAGACTCGGGGGAGGCACCTCTCCTGCTGCGTGGTGGAGACCCGAATATCGCCCTTCGGAACTTGGCCTTCAGCAACTGGAAACCCTCGCGACTGGGTCCTCGGATGGTGAAATTGGTGTCGATATCGACTCTGACATGCCAGGGAACCGCCGTCTCGACCGGCTCCCACCCCATGGGGTGGTACCAGAACTCGACCTCGCGCACACGTCCACGGCAGAAGTTCAGCAGCTGGACCAGGAGACGCAGCTCCGTCTGTCGCCGGCCCGGATATCTGTCGCAGCCCAGAGGCTCGCTGATGATGAAGCGCTCGAGATGGCAGTCTATGAACGAGCCAGGATGGCAGAGGTGACGCAGCCGGGAACCTTCGTGCCGGTGCATGAGGAGCTGGAGATGACCCCGAAGAGCATCCCTGTAACCCCAAGAAACAAAGTCTTCTACCCTCCGCCGCCTGTCAATGGGCCTGAAGAATTCCACGCGCTTATCGGGCGCGAATCCGTCCAAGTGGTACATATAGTTGAAGCAGCCGCTGTTATGTTCGGAGGGGACCATGTGCACGTAGAAAGGCGTTCTGGCCATGAAGATGGGTTCAAATTCCACTTTGACGGCCTTGCAAGATAAAAGGAGGGCTACTGCGGTGGAAGCCACTCGCTCATGGCGATTCCCGTCTTTGAAAAAGCTACAGCCATGGCTGTAGGCCAGGTTGTGCACCAGCACAGGCGTCGACTCGCACAGATGCCCGTAGACCACGAGCCGTAGCTCGAGAGGAATATCTTCGAGCCATTGCATGACTCCTAAGTAAACCAACGTATTGTATCTGGAAACTCTCAAAAAATGCAGGATTAAGATGGCAGCCGGACAATTCAAGGACAACTGTGGCTTCTTGTAGGATGAGTCACGATATTTCCAGGGGAGTGGCTGTGCATGTTGCCCCATGGTGCATTAGATATCCCAATAATAACAATTAAATTGAATTGGGAGAAGATTATCGTGAAAACTCCCGAAGCGAGGCATCGCATGATTGTTCACCTCGTTTAGAGATCGTTTCCAGCTACTCGTACTCTGGTTGATTTAGATACTTCTGTCTTGCTGGAACACCATCGTATGCGACTCTTGTGTTCGTGTTCATTCCGCGACTGTGTTCACTGTTCTGTAAAGAGAAAAAAAAAAGAGCTTTCGGAGGATCTAAATTTGAGAAACATGAACCGGCTCTTTCTTGGTGTATTTCGCATCAGTTGAGGCTATCGGAATTGTGCGCGCGTCGAGTTGCTGAGTTGTCGAGTTGCACAGTCTCTTGATGAAACATGGCCAACCATCGGGGGAGGCTTGAATCTGGCTCGAGGACAAAGACAGATCCAAATGCCTAGTCTCCCCGTAGTATCAGAAGCTTCTCCTCGACTTCCCATTCCCTCTCATGAACAATTTGGCCCGAGTTGCTCGAATTCTCTACCAAGCCATGATGACAATGAATGTGCCTGAACACCCCTATCAAGGGCCATCCAACAGGAACACCACACATAGACTGAACCGTGAACATGCCTCTGGGGCCATCCCCCCCTTCACATGCCACACTTGGACTGTTTGTTCTATCTCCAACTCTGACAGCTGCCAGCACCTGCTGTCTCGGGTGTTGCATTCCAACCAGCTGGCATGACGGCCCGACGCGCTGTTGTCATGGACAACGTGACCAGGCTCGTGTTGTCCAGAGGCCGAAGACCCCTCCTGAGACGCGATTCACCGGAACGCGTGGGTGCCTTTCGTATAGTTCCGGCCCACTAGTTCGCCTCTTCCCATTCCACAACCTCTTCCTTCAACCTTCTCCCTTCCTAACCTCCACAACCACAACCACAACCTCACCCACACACAACAACCTGCGGCACAACCTTCTTCCTCGCAACTTCGAAGCCTTCAACGTGTCATCAGGTTCGTTTCTTCTTTTCCTCCTTATCTGCTTTCCTCAGATCTCCCCTCCTTGGTCACACTCTAATATCGACCTTCCACCGCGTAGGCCGCGCACACGGTCTTTCCTCGACCATGCTCGGTCGAAAGACTCGTGATCATGTCGACAAGGCACGGAAGCGCCTCTCCAATGCCTTCCTCAAGCTTCCGCACATCAGAAAGAACAAGCAGAACCCCGAACAAGATATCGAGCCCCAGGCTAGCACCACACCGCCTGGCAGTCCCATGGTCATGACTGCACTTCGCGTCTCCGTGACCGCCCGATTCGAATCTCCCATCGACAAGAACTTCTACGAGTCGTATGAAGTCTCTCCAGGCTTCGAAGACTCAGACCAGATTAGCGATGCCCTCCTTCGGCGCATCGACCACTGCGCCCACGAACTGATTACCAGACCTGACCCCAAGGCCTCCCAGCCTTTGAACGCCGAGCCACGCACGAAGCTCGCCCGCTACCACCTTATCTTCCGAGTCGACAGAAAGGGATTGCCTTGGAAAGAGAGGCATTTCACCTCCTTCCAGGAACAGCCCATGACACCAGACGCAGCTCACGAGGTAGTCTTGGAGGCCGACCGAATCATAACCCTGTTCCTTCATTGGCACGACCCAGATTTTGAATGGAAGCTGCCCTCCGTGGCCACAGAAGATCCCCTACAGCACAAGAGCGTAGGCCATGAAGTGGGCATTCCACAATCGATCCACTGCATTCCGACCTACAGCGGTCACCCAGGCTATTCGATCGACCTCATTCTCCGAACCCACTCGAAGGGCCACAACCGAAGCTGGGGTGCCACATTGGACAGCAAGCAGGCCACACCCCTGACTCTCCACCTCGGAGAGAACCTCATGTCCCAGGTGAAATCGATCCTTCATCAGGCTGTCAACGAGAGAGAGGAGCGGTTCGATGAAGTACATGAGCATTGCAACGCCCTCGAAGGAACATTCGGCTGCCGACACTTTGATGAGGGCGCTTTCGATCTTGTTGCCAAAATCCGCAACAATTATGGTCCCGATTACCCTCACCTCGCAATTCGATTCCAGACCTTTCGACGTTTGGTCGGCGAGGGACACGGGGTTGCCTTCATGCAGAACTTGAGAATGAAGCTTGGAGCCGCTCGGGATGTCTCCGATAACTTGATCGACAGCACAGACGACTTGGTCATCAAGATTCACGAGCTCCGAAGCAGGGACTGGAAAATCGCCCAGCCCCTCACCGTCACCATGGACTCGTCAGTCCTCAACTGCCGGAAGGCCACCGAAAGAATCCTCGAAAGAGTTGAGAGTAGAATGACCGACGTTCTTCGAGGCCACGGTACTGTGGCGGCCTTGACCGCGCACAAGCGAGGACACTTGGTCCTCGAGACAACGATTTGCCTTGGAGACGATAATGACTTCTACGACTTGAAGCTTTTCGATTCGCTGCATCTCAAGAAGAGAACGCTGCAGAAACGACTTCGAGATCGTATCCAAGAGGACATCAGAATGGTCATGAAGGACACCATCTCCTTAGACAATCCGAGAACAGGGCCGAGTCTGAAGATCGTGGCACCAGCAGATCTTCCCACCGAACCACTCAACGCCGATGCCAAGGCATCGCAAGAGCAAATGGTTTCTCCCGGCCGGAGGCTTGTCGAGAATTCGCCACTTTTCAACCCCCGACATCGCTCCGTTGAGGAAGGAGAGGCTTCAAAGCCCAAGTCTGGGGCGAATCCTACTGATGACTATGGCTACATGGCTGACGTAGTCTCCGAAAAGAGCGACTCCTTGGATATCCGGACCCCCAGCCTAACGGACACTGCTAGTATCAATCTGCAGGATGGGGCCAAGACTCCACCGTCTGCAAGAGCAGCGTCCCCAAACTTTGACAGCTCTCCGCTCGATATCATGGACTTTGAGGATTCGCACCACGATGAAATTGAGACCACCCAGGAACACGCCGGCACGTCGAGCAAGGCAAGCTCCGGTACTGTGGTTCGACGCGCCCAGCCCCCAGGTAGGACCGCGACCAAGATCCTGGCCAGCTACTGGGAACCAACATCATCGCACACATCAAGTGTGGAAAAATCCGGAACAACAGCTGTTAGTGATCTCCGCCAGGATCCCAATATCTGGTTCCCTCGCACGGAACACAGAGAAGCTTTCAGCACCAAGGAAGGCACGAGCCCTGACCTCACGACTGAAGGGTCTTGGTTCGCAAACAAGTTTCCAATGGCTCAAGACCCCCCAAAGACAACTGCGGGCGAGAGTATGCGACGCCCACTGAGCATGGCCTCTGGTAATTCGGCCTCGGGAGAGAACAAGGGAAAGGGGGTTTTGTACAAGTCTAATCAAGACTTGAACTCTGCGAGCATGGAGCGGCCATCTGCCATGGGATACTGGAATACCGCAGATATTGAAACAAAGATGGACAAGGCCTCCAAAGATGCCAATGTCAAATCAACGAGCACCCAGGTCGACACTCCGAGAAAAGATCAGCCACTCATCCTCGACGAACCCGGCAACCCCATCAGATTCTTCCCCCGGCGTGCTCCAGCTCAAGTGGCCCCTGAGCATACTCATGCCCAGGCGGAAGGACTTTTCCACCGACGTCGAGTTTCCTCTCCCACTGGAAGTCACATCGGTTTGCACGGAGAGTGGTCGATTGAGACGGGACTTCGAAACGCCCTTGTGCCACTCCATTTGCGGGGTGATCAGTCAGAGCAGAGGTCCCAGAGCCATCCTGGACGGCCTAGCGCTTGGCCGAAACAATTTCAGAAGAATCTCGAGCGTTGAGACTATCGATCTCGTTCTCCTGACCGAACAATCGAGGTGCCAAACTTGTCTGGGGTCGGTTTGAGCAATTCCGGTTGCAGGAGAGGTGAAAGGGAGAGGAGCGAAGAGTGGTTCCGGTCAGATGATTTGGGAAGTTGGGGAATATGATGGCGGAATAAGGGAAAATGTAGCCCGGGGAGTCCTAATTTTGTGTCGGATTGACTTGGGAGTTTGGTTCGAGGTGTGATATTGAGCAAGGGATTTGATTGCCCCGGAGATAGTTCCCGGAGTGGTGTTTTGCGTCAGCTTGTTGAGTGGCATAAGGGCAAGGCGTTTTGTTATTATGACAGGGGAAGTCCCGGATGAATGACTGATGACGAAAATGATTCCCAATTGCGAGGGCGCTGGATGTATGAGTAACGGCCATTGAGATGCCAGCGGACGGATAGTAATGAATTGATGACACATGAGAATTCGAGCCCCTTTGTAGGCATAATTGTGACCATCCATGACTGTTCATACCCTGATCAGAAAGGTGTTCCCATCCTGGTTCATATTCAGGGGATGCAACTGGTTGGCTCGTGTTCGTTGAATGTGTATCCGCAAGCTCTCGAGATGGTGTCGACTAATGATCGCTCGAGGCAATCTTTCTTGCTGTTATTGGCGTCTGCTCACCAATATTCAGGCCTTAACAGTCCTGGAGAGACTTAAGATTGGACAGCTCCAATGTGTGGTTTTGGTATTGTGTTAATGCGCCTGTTGTTTATGTATGTTGTTAAGAATTGCTCCCGGCCGAAGCTAGGACAGAAAGATAGAAGGCTGGGGGACGTTGCATCGACGGGACAGCATCTCTTTGCCCAAGCAGCTTGTAGGGATCATCGTCGATTGCCGAGAAAAAAAGACCAGGGCATCTCATACCAGCTCAGCATCACCTTCGCCAATGAGAGGCTTGGCACTCGACCATCTTATGATCAAGATATCGCCATCCTCGGCAGGGAGTGAGTTGTCTGAGTCGGTTCCCAGGCCATGGACGTCCCGTTCCCGGAGCATTCGGATGAAGACGGCTGTGTCCAGGTCGGGCGAGTCAATCATGCTGACGCCTCCAGCAGTATCGTTGAGATTCTGCAGCTGCTGGGGAAATGAGCCCAGGAAGGAGGACAGATAATGATTATGCAGAAGAGCCTGGTGCCTCGTCGCGTAGGCCAGTTCTGTCGATGACAGTCGTCCTCTTAATTCCTGGCTAGACAGGTAGTGGAGAGCGTGCTTGTCGATCTGGCAGTACGCTGTCAGCTCTGGCGACACGGAGAGGTGGATAGGGCAGTACCTTGGCGATTCTAGCCCGCAGATAACTCCTGACAAGAAACTTGTACCGCTCCAGCTCTGTCTGGATGACGATGAGGGCAAAGTTGGTCTTGGGGTCCATGTCTCCCGTCATGTCCTCGACCTTTTCGATCTGGGCCTTGATCCGGTCATTGACGCGCTCAAACAACCCACCTGAGGGCCAGCTACAATACAGGATTAGCTAAATCATGTGCATGTTGAATCAAGGCATGGCACTCACTCCAGGAGCTCCGGTGCTGATCGCTCAGCAACCCAGAGACGCGTCAAGGATTGCAGGTCGGTCGTCTCTCGCGGTACGCCTCCCGGCGCGGGGTCGACCTCGCGGAGGATATCGTCGATATCCATGGCCAGGAAGAATATAAGGTGTCACGATGGAACTGTGAGAAAACGCAGATTGAGGCGATAATTGGGACTAATTTCCAGGCCTTCAAAGTCACTTGAGTTGTTGATGAGTGACAACCAAGGGCATCGATGCATCGACGCACCAATTTCGACGCCTGATCCACCATGGAAAATGGTGCGCCTTCCCTTCCGCTCCCAACCGTGCCTTCTGTGGCAGTGACACGGTGACACCTCACTGAATTAACACCAGGCACTCTCCACTGCAGGCAAGAGGCAACAACAGGTGGTCAAAAAATAATAATCCGCTTAATGCTTATTACTCTTATTTCCTAATGCTCCTACATTATCCGACATCAACTGTAACTGGGTATCACCGGTCCACCCCCACTGATCATAAGAGCTGTGTCTATTCCATCTTCTTCAGAGGCTTGTAAGCCTCTTTCCGAGCTGCATCGTACCCATTGGCCAACCCGTAGACCCATTTGAGAATCACTGACGAAACTGTTGTAAGGATAGCCGAGAAGATGAACAGAAGAACACGGTTGGAGGTGGTGAGAAGCCCGAAAATCGGGTACGGATACCTGCGCATGAATAAGTATCATCTCGTCTCTAAGCTTGGGACAAACTTCTAACCATCCGTTCTTGCTAAAGCAGAGCTCAATCCAGTACCAGTATCCAAATGCAAATCCAGCGCTGAGACTCATGACGCCATATGCCGGGATTGTCCAAGGTGGGCTCAGCAGGATCAAATCCAACGTCAGGAAGACGGCCGGCATTAGGTGGAAGCCCAGGTCGGCCAGCAGAGGCAGCTGGAAGTCGCCGTCAACAAGCAGCTTGGGATCAACCATGAAGAGTCCCCAGTATAGAATGGATATAACAACCTCCAGTGGCGTTGCTATGATCGAGATGGTGTTCTTGGCTGCGAAGAAGCCTGGGCTCAGCGTCAAGTCTCCCAGGATACCCAGCACAAACGCCAGGAGGGCCGCAAACAGCCCAATGATTGTGAGGAACTGAAAGTGCCAACCGTAGGCATTATTGAATGGTGTGTCCCAAACTGTCAGGAAATGAAAGTTGTAGCTGAATGAGAGTGCCCCCAAGATGTGGAGCAGAAGCGAAAAGGATCGAGACGGCGAGGATAGTCGCTGGAGGGGATGTCGAGCCATGGCGAATAAATGTCTTTCTGCGGGCAAGACGCTCAATCAACAGCCTTCCAACAAAGAGGGAAGAAAATATTATTCGAAGATGAGATCTGACATTTAGATGACTGCCCGAACAGCATTATGTCATCGGCTAATCAATACTTCTCGGGGGTTTCGGTCAGGGAGGGGATGGTGTTGGCTCCCCAGTCTGTACGTATCTTCCTCGGCACATCAGGCACCTAAACGACGTGGACGCCACAAGATGCGGATGTGGGCCTGCGCCACAGGAGGCTGGTGCCCCACGTTCCTGATTCGGAGCGGAGCCTACCAAATATTAGGAGCTCGAGCATCCTCCTTCCCAAAGAAACACCGAAGCTGTACGGAGTATATTCGGTCTCAAGAGCACTGTCCGCGGATTGAGGGCGGTAATCATCAGCTGCCATGGCCGACGCAGCATCAGAAGAAGAGAAGCGCTCACAGAAGCGAAACCACGACGAGTTCACCGAGCAAGATGGTAAGAGAAACGCACCGTAGTCGTCGCGCCCAACACAATCGCTCACCCAACCGATATAGATTCCTCGTCGGACGATGATATGGGCCCTCAGCTCCCCTCGGCAGCGCCCAAGAAGAAGCGACGAGTCTTGCGCCACGAAAAGCTCTACGTCGACGCTCTCCCGAAATCCGCGCGCTACTCGAGATCCTTGATGCACAAGGACCAGATCCTCTTTGTCAACTGGACTCCCCTCACCGAATTCCTCATCACCTCCTCCGTCGATGGCGTGGTCAAATTCTGGAAGAAGATTGCGCAGGGCATCGAGTTTGTCAAGGAGTACAAGGCGCACAACGGAGAGATCAAGTCCGTCTCTGTCAGCCAGGACGGGCGCAGTTTCGCGACGGCAGGGGCCGACGAGACGGTCAAGATCTTTGACGTCATCACGTTTGATCTTCTGTCCGTGCTGTCGCTAAATTACAATCCCAAGTGTGTGTGTTGGGTTCACAAGAAGGGGGCGTCGCTCCCACTTCTCGCAGTCTCCGAAGAGTCGAAGCACTTGATACACGTATATGACGGCCGGGGCGAAAAAGAGGAACCCATACACACTTTGAAGGGGCTTCACCGCAGTCCAGTGCATCTGATGACATTCAATGACAATTACGACTGCGTTGTATCTGCTGATGAGGGTGGCATGGTCGAATACTGGCGGCCGGGTGGGACATACGAGAAGCCCGAGGAAGTATTCCAGTACAAGAGCTCGACGAATCTCTTCGAGTTCAAAAAGGCCAAGTCAGTGCCATCATGCCTGACGGTATCGCCCGACGGTAGACAACTGGCGACATTCTCTTTCCCCGACCGCAAATTGAGGATATTCGACTTTGCCTCAGCTAAGCTACACCGGACTTACGACGAGTCGCTCCAAGCCATGGAAGATATGCAGCAAGCAGGAAGTGCGTCGCAAAAGATTGACCACGTCGAGTTTGGGCGGAGGCTTGCTCAAGAGAAGGATGTGGAGTCGCAGACGCTGAGAACCAAGACGAATGTCATATTCGACGAGTCTGGAAACTTTGTTATTTACGGGTCCATGGTTGGAATCAAGGTCCTCAACACATTCACCAACCAAGTCGTCAAGGTGTACGGAAAGGACGAGAACTTCCGTTCCGTGAACCTTGCCATCTACCAGGGACAGCCACAGAAGAAAGGGGTGACAACTGTTGAGATGGGGGCTTCAGCCAACCCCCTACTTCGAGAGTCTGAAACACGAGATCCGATCCTCGTCGCCACTGGTGCCGGCAAGGTGCGGTTCTACATGTTCACAAATGAGGAAGACTTTTCAAAGTCGACCCGGGACATCCAGAACGAGCGACCAACGATGCTCGGGCATAAGAAGGATGCCAAAGCTCAGAAGGCCGAGACTGGCAGCGCAGCGGTCATACATACCACTTATGGTGACATCCACATTCGACTGTTCCCTGATGCTGCGCCGAAGGCAGTGGAGAACTTTGTCACGCACTCCAAGCGAGGCTACTATAACAACACAATCTTCCATCGTGTTATTCGGAAGTTTATGATCCAATGCGGTGACCCGCTAGGCGACGGGACGGGGGGTGAGAGTATCTGGGGGCGAGAGTTTGAGGACGAATTCAGCAGCTTGAAGCACGACAAGCCTTACACTGTGAGCATGGCCAATGCCGGGCCGAACACGAATGGCAGTCAGTTCTTCATCACCACCGAGAAGACGGTAAGCAAGCGCCTATCCATAGTAGCACACCATTTGACTAACGCACGTAGCCCTGGCTGGACGGGAAACACACCATTTTTGGCCGGGCAACGCAAGGTCTTGATGTTGTACACAAGATCGAAAACGCCCGCACGTATAAGGAGAAGCCTGAGGAGGACATCAAGATTCTCAATATCGACATTACATAGATTCTGTGGGCCATGAATTGAAAGTGTTTCGCGACTAATAATAATTGTCTGCCTCAAATAGGTTGGTACCTGAACCGGCCCGGGGACGAAGGGAGTCATACATAGTCAACGTACGGAATATATAGACTATGAGCTAGTAGACTTCCTCGGCTACGCGTGTACGAGTCCCACCGACTCCGTACGAGGCTAGCCATGAGAAAAGATTGCCTCACAGGCTCACAGGCTCACTCCATTGTCCAAGTCTAGCCCCACGAGGCTGAAGCTCCACACAGCTACCATGTCACGACTCCACGAGTCATGGTCAATAGACCGCCGGGGGAACCAGGAGACGTAGCTGCATGCTCGAGCACTGTACCTACATACTGCCGGGGGGATGACTTGCAGCAACCAAATGATCTCCTCGCTGGCGCTGGGCGGTCAGGAACAAGGCTCCTGGTAGGAATATCGAGCAGCTCCGGTGCCGGGCAGCCGGACTCCCGGCGAAGATATGGATACCTGTGGGCTACGTCACATTAGTACGTGGAGGTGCGTCTCCAGTCTCGGCCACACGAAAAACCGTACGAGTAGTAATAGTACTAGTAGCAGTTGAGCATACGGATAGAGATTCAGACTCTGGCTTGGGATCCTGGCTATTATTACTCGTAGTAGCCATTGATTAGTGATTCTTCTGGAGTGTTTGAGCCATCCGGCGCAGATCTGACTGGCAGGCATTACCTACCTGTATAGATGCCCCTCGACAGGCGCAGAGCCATGCGCTAGGCGCGGCACGATGTGAAACCCCTGGGATCCCCAGATGCGCGACATCGCAATGGATAGAGAGGTTGCCCCGAGACATCGGTAGAGGATTACGGAGTACGGATACAGATACATAATACCTGATACTTGGTACGAGTAGTACGATGTACCTGGAGCGATGGGCCGACGGCGGTGTGTGGGCAGATGGGAGGATGCGTCTCCGGCCAATGATGGCAGCGCTATTCAACATACGTGGGATGTATAGTGGTACAAGGTTTCGACTCATTCACGGCGACTCCACGACATCGGCGCCGATTTGATGCCCGCCCGCCACAACAATTTTCTGCCCAGTGGTGCCATACTGTCCGTCTGTCTGTACATACATAATTAGACTTGGGCCCAAACCGAGTCCATTCTTGCCATCCCTTGCATCCCATTCAGCTTCCTTTCTCGAATTGGACTTGATCCTGTGCTCTGATCTCTCCTCAGATCCATCTGTTCGCCGTGATACCCTTCTCTTCTTCTACTTTTTCTTTCTTTTCGCCCATCATGTCTGTAAGTCAGAGCTACCCCTCCCCCGCCAAATCTCCCCCAATTCCCGCCCAATGCATCCAAGTGACTCACATTGCGCCGCAGTTCTTTATCGAAAACAAGCTCGTCGGCCAGAAGGGCCAGGCTGAGGACTGGAGGAGTACGTTCCTGCCCCCTCTACGATTTTCAATGGTTGCGATAGCGATGCTAACGCCAAGCTGCCAGTCCGCGGCTACAACCCCCTGACTCCCCCCGATCTGCTGCAGTCCGAGATCCCCCAGACCCCTGAGTCGCGAGCGACCGTTACCAAGGGCCGTGATGAGGCCGTCGCCGTCGTCAGCGGCACCGACGAGAGGAACCGCCTACTCGTCGTAGTTGGCCCCTGCTCCATCCACGACCCTGAGGCTGCCCTAGCCTACTGCGACCTGCTGCTCAAGGCCAAGGAGAAGTACGAGGACGAGCTCGTCATCGTCATGCGCTCCTACCTCGAGAAGCCCCGCACGACCGTCGGCTGGAAGGGCCTCGTCAACGACCCGGACATTGACGGCACCTTCAAGATCAACAAGGGCCTGCGCCTGTCGCGCCAGCTCTTTGTCGACCTGACCCACCGCGGCATGCCCATTGCCAGCGAGATGCTCGACACCATCTCCCCGCAGTTCCTCGCCGACGCGCTGTCAGTCGGTGCCATTGGTGCCCGTACCACCGAGTCCCAGCTGCACCGCGAGCTGGCCAGCGGCCTGTCCTTCCCCGTCGGCTTCAAGAACGGCACCGATGGCTCGCTGGGCGTTGCCATTGACGCCATTGGCGCCGTCCAGCACCCCCACCACTTCCTGTCCGTCACCAAGCCCGGCGTCGTCGCCATCGTCGGCACCGTGGGTAACGAGGACTGCTTTGTGATCCTGCGCGGCGGCACCAGGGGCACAAACTACGACGCCCAGAGCATCGCCGAGGCCAAGGATGCCCTCGCCAAGAAGGGCGTCCGCCAGAGGCTCATGGTCGACTGCAGCCATGGCAACTCCCTCAAGGACCACAAGAACCAGCCCAAGGTGGCCGCCACCCTGGCGGAGCAGATTGCCAAGGGCGAGGAGGCCATCATGGGTGTCATGATTGAGAGCAACATCAACGAGGGTACGTGGAATCACCCCTTTTCTCACATATACAAACTCATATGCTAACTCAAAATCCAGGTAACCAAAAGGTGCCGGCCGAGGGCAAGGCCGGCCTGAAGTACGGCGTCAGTATCACTGACGCCTGCATTGACTGGGCCGAGACGGAGAAGGTGCTGGAGAACCTTGCCGAGGCCGTCAAGCAAAGGAGAAAAGTTTCTGAAGTCAATGGTTCGAGCGTAAATGCTTAAACATGGCGTTTGAGGGTATTTTTTGACGTTTAATGACATCCAAGGATTTGTCTACCTGTTGTTTCGTGCACAACTCTTTTGTGACTTAATACCGTTCAGCTCCAACCCAGCCTCTATTGTATTAGGTGTACCTAGAACCCCGACACTAACCTTATAGTGATGGGAATCAGGCCATTGAATGTAGAATGCACTAGTATATGGGTTACAAAGAGATTTTCACCCTCCGGGTGGCTGGTGCCCAGTAGTTGGAGCAATAACTCGATGCTTTGTGCATCATCTATGACAGTGTGGTAATCGGTAAGCGACTGTGTTCTGGACACTGTACATCGCTCAGACGTGAACCTCCTTGCAGGCCGCTCGTTGCCGCCATCCTTTTCCCGCGCCAGAAAGCATTTCAAAAGGCTACGTCGCGAAACATCATCCATCGAAAAACACCACACCCTATCGGAGTCGATACGGGCCATCATAGTTTCCTATCCTTATCCTCTCCAGGCCACGACAACGAACCCGACTTCATCAATCCTGGCCCTACTAGCTCGACGCGACAAGATGGTGCGCGACTCCACGCCCCCCGAATCCCCATTGTCGTCCGTGGGATCGTCGGAGCCGTTCGAGGAAGACGGCCACGACTACGAGGAGCCCCCCCTGCGTCCCTCGAAACGCCAGAAAGTCGAGGCCGCATCGACAACATCCTCGGCCGTGGCCCCCGGCCCCGAACCCGAGGCCCTTGATGCAGCACCCCTCGACGGCATGTCCGATGTGTCGTCGGACACGTCGGGCGAGATCCCCAGCTCCCCATTCAACGCGCGGCTCGACGAAGAGGACTTCCAGGACCAAGTCACCGAGTGCGATTGGGATGGGTGCCCCGCGGGCGACCTGGGGAACATGGACAAGCTCGTGGAGCACATTCACAACTCCCACATCGAGAGCCGGCAAAAGAAGTACACGTGCGAGTGGATGACCTGCACCCGCAAGGGCCTGCCGCATGCCAGTGGCTACGCGCTTAAGGCGCACATGCGCAGTCACACCAGAGAGAAGCCCTTTTACTGCTACCTACCAGGTGAGGCTCACCCGCCGCCGCGGAGGGATCCATGAGCAAAATGTGGACAGTGTGCTGACCTGGCCCCCCCTTAGAATGTGATCGTTCATTCACGAGATCCGACGCCCTCGCCAAACACATGCGAACCGTCCACGAGACTGAAGCCCTACGCCCCTCCGACCCCATACCAAAATCCATGCACGGGCCCAGCGGCAAGGCGAGCAAGCTCAAGATCATCATCAAGACACCCCAGTCGCACGGCAACGGCCAGGACGATATTGCGGAGGAGCCCATCAACGGCGACGATCCCAACGCGGAGTACTACACCGTCCTGTCTAAGGAGGTATTCGACGCGCAGGAGCTATCCTACCCGGTGGACAAGCTGTATCGCAAGTGCTACTTCGAGTCAAAGTGGGCCAAGGAGACGGGCGAACAGCTAGAGAAGGAGTGCAAGGAGTGGGAGGACCTATACTACAAGGAGTGGCTGGAGAAGGAGGCCCTCCTCTCACAGGTCATCAAGAGCGAGGTGGACTGGCACGAGCGGCGGCAGGCCATCCTCAGCGGCGCAGCGGACGTGCAAGTCCCGGGGGTTGTTGAGAGCCAGGAGGGAGGAGATCGGGACACCCCGAACGGGCACCAGGAGGAGCGCCCGATCAATACCATTGAGAATGGCTTGCGACCCGTATCTTAGTGGCACGTCGTCATGGGTAGAAGGCCTCCATAGCCGATCACACGTCCCCCCAAATAGATATTTTGGGCAGGAAAATGGGAGTTTGTGGAGTTTTATGAGAGGAACGATAGTTTAAAGCGCCTGATAATGATCATTCCAACCTTGCCATTATACCTTATGTATCATATATATATACAGTTCTTTTTTTTATGCATCGAACCCTTCATACGCGCGTCCATTCCACGGCGTACCCCTCTCTCACAGAGCCTTCTTCTTGGCGCGGTACGACTCGGCGTTCTTGAAGGGGAAGCCGCTGGTGCTCTGGTCGAAGCGGTGCTTCCTGCTGATCATGGCGTCGTCGCCAGCGAACATGACGCAGTAGAGCCCCATGGCGAAGAAGACGCCGCTGCCGATGCAGCCCACCAGGTAGCCCATCTCGTGGGTCCAGGCGTACCTCGTGTAGCAGTAGAAGCCGCTCGAGCTGTGGTGGAGGATGGAGATGAGGATCGCGGCGCTGGCGTAGGGCGAGATGCCGGTCGTGGGGGCTACCGAGTCAGTCAGTACTGCTAAGTCTATTCTGCTGGGTGCATTGCGAGGCGGGGATCGGTGGCCCGTACCGTCGATTTGAGAGACTAGCGGGATGGCCCCAGATAGGAGAACGACGGTGAGGCCGAGGGCAAGGAGGGCAAAGCCGAGAGACCGCGCAAAGTACTCCTCAAGCGCTGTTGACGGACGTGTCAGCTTGAAGCGGCCCGCAGAGGGGGGTGGTGGGGAGTGATGCTACGCACAGCTCGCGTGCTCCTCCTCGGTCCTCAGTATAGAGCCGATGAACGACGGCCATACGATGAGCGGGAATGCCTGTGTGCTCAGCCAGGCGAGGTTGCTGAAGCTATATGTCGAGACGGCCTAGAGGTCTCGCGGTCAGCCAGAGTCCCCAAGCCCGATGTACCTTGGACAATGGTAGGCTTCTAGGATGACCCACGTCCATTGTGCAAGGAGTTGCTTTCTCCAGTCTAATTGCCAATCTAGTATCACTCGATACTCCAGTCGCTTCTCGTGCTCGAAGCGTCGAATGAGGTTCAAGTCGGGTGATGTGGTGTTCTGGGCAAGGATCTGGCAGATCCCAGTCGACGTCACCTTGATGAGGACCGTGTCATTAGGCTTGGCCTCTACCTAGTTAGTCAGTGCCACAGTGGTGGCCCAGTGGGAGTGGTGGCCCAGTGGGAGTGGTGGCCCAGTGGGAGTGGTGGGGGGACCCTTGCGCGCGTTAGCGTGTGCCTTTTTGAGTCTTTGCCACCACTGCAGCCTCGCAGGCCGATCTCGCATGTGGCGTCGACAGTGGGGGAGGCATCGCCTAAGCATTTCAAATCCACGGCCGTTTTATTGCTCAGTCGCATCTCCCATTTGCTATACTCCGCTCTTGATATACTTATTACTCCTCTTGTCTTCTGGGCGAGCTGATTTCAACGCATTGCGCATATACCAGCAGTTTTCAACGCGCCATCCAACTGCCGCATCCATCACAGATTTTCCAGACCCCCGCCATCATCCCCAGTGTCGCCACCCCACTACAATTTGTCAGGCATCCTCAAACTCGACCGCCGACCGACGTATAACACCCCAGACGTCGTTGCGAAGTCGCCTCCTACTGCTATAAGATACCCCATTCCGAGAGACCGTCGGCACAATGAGTGCCATCCTCTCGGCCGACGACCTCAACGACTTCATCTCTCCCGGCGTCGCCTGCATCAAACCCATAGAGACCCTCCCCGCAGCCCCTCCTCAGCCGTCCGGCAATGAGAACGAAGTCATACTCGATGGCCAGCAGCCGTCATCCTCATCGACCGACCCCAACAAGCCCGCTGAGATCTCCCTGACAGACTGCCTTGCGTGTTCCGGCTGCGTCACGTCTGCCGAGGCTGTCCTCGTCAGTCTCCAGAGCCATGCCGAGGTGTTATCTATGATGGACTCGGCGCCGGCGCTGAGAGTCGTGGGGCCCGATCCAAGCGGCAAGTTTAACGTTGAGGGGCTGGACAATCCCGATGCTAAGCTGTTCGTGGCGAGCGTGAGTCCTCAGACGAGGGCCAACCTCGCGGCGGCCTGTGGCAGCAGCAGATCCGAGCATGACGCTGGTCGTATGCTCGAGAGTCTGCTGAGCGGGCCGGCGGGGCTTCCAAGCGGTGGAAAGTGGAATAACGGGTTCACATGGGTGGTCGATACCAATGTCGCGAGGGAGGCCACCCTGGTGCTGGGCGCAGATGAGGTGCTTGGGTCCTCACCACCCGGGCTTGACACACCATCCAAACCCATTCTAGCATCGTCGTGCCCCGGATGGGTCTGCTACGCCGAGAAGACGCACCCTTACGTCCTCCCGCATATTTCCAAGGTCAAGTCGCCACAAGCCTTGATGGGCACTCTTCTCAAGACAACGCTGAGCCGCAAGCTTGGCATCCCTCCTAGCCGGATATGGCATCTGGCCGTCATGCCCTGCTTCGACAAGAAGCTCGAGGCCAGCCGCGAGGAGCTCACAGATGAGGTCTGGGAGGGCTCTGGCCAGCCCGGGCGGGGAGTCCGCGACGTGGACTGCGTCATCACAAGCAAGGAGATTCTGATGCTTGCCGAGTCTAGAAATCTCAATTTTTTCGACATTCCCCCGGCCCTATCGTCTCCCCAGAACCCAGCCTTGTTCCCAGATGAGAAGCTGAGGAGTTTCTTGTTTCCGCACAGAGGCACAAATAAACCCCCCCGCACAGCAGGCTCTTCCGGGGGGAACCTGTACCACATCCTCCAGGCCAAGGCGGCGGAGCTGCCCGGGTCCGAGATTCAGATCAACCGTGGCCGCAACGCAGACGTTGTCGAGTATACCATATCGGTCAATGGAGAAGCCGTGTTCAAGGCAGCCCGCTACTACGGCTTCAGGAACATCCAGAACCTGGTCCGGCGGCTCAAGCCGGCGCGACCCTCCCGCATGCCGGGTGGGAAGCCGTTTGGGAGTGCACGGAGACCGACAGGCAAGTCGGCCTCGCTCGACTATAGCTACGTCGAGGTAATGGCATGTCCCGGCGGGTGCACAAACGGCGGAGGGCAGATCAAGGTTGATGATCCCATCATTCTTGAGCGAAAGAACTTTTCGGGTAAACCAGGACCCCAAGAGCAAAAAGACTGGTTGGCGGAGGTTGACGAGGCATACTATTCGGGCGAGGAGGGCGGGGCGCAAAACGGTCTCAGGACCAACGACGATACCATCGGGGGCATCTCGCACTCGTACATACATGAAATCCTGGCGCATTGGTCGGATGTCACGGGCATTGGCTTAGATAGACTAGCATTCACGAGCTATCGTGAGGTCATTAGCGACGTGGGCAAGGACACCACCGACACGGAGAGGGTGGTGCAGCTGGCGGGCAAAATTGGCGGCGGGTGGTAAGAGTTGATAGCCAAGACAAGACAAATCAACTTTCCTTTGCGCCACGTCGTGCAAAGCCGAAACCCCCTCTCCCACTCCCGTCCGGTCCTCTGGGTGATCTGATAGCCGGCTGCTCGTTTCGAGGCGTGGATATCCTCGCAGGGGCATCGTCGCCTCCTCGACCCTGTGAAGAAGATTCAGGCTTGGTAGAGTAGCCCGGATCGTAGAGCTCCCTTGACGGCGCCGCAGGAGCGTTGTTCTGCCGCCGCCCATCGAATTGCCGGGTGTCGTTGTTGTTCCTCTGCGCCCCGCCACCACCGCCGCGCCCACGACCACGACTTTTAGGCGTGTGCTGGCCATCTGACCTCGGCGGTGTAACAGTCCCCGAAGGCGAGGACGCGCCTGAAGAGGCCCCCGACTCGCCGAATATCTTTGCTCGGGCCTCCTCGTAGCGACGCTGCTTCTCCTCACGATCGCGGCGCTGCTTGGCGCGAATCTCCTCTGGCGTGGGTTGGGCATCCTGCTTAACCCCGCCATCGTCTTGGTCGTCGTCGGCCAGTGACATCTGCGACATGCCCGTCACAGGATCCCGTTTAGCGATCGTGGGTTTACGGCTCAGGACCTTAACCTGGGGCTTGAATGTGGTGGTGAGGGGTACGTTATTGCTGGCCTCGAGGAAGTGAAACGTCTCAGGGGAGGAATCGCTGTGCAAAAAACGTCAAAGTCAGCACACACATCTTCAAGAAGTGGGGGAGGGCGAAGCATACGCTGACTCCCATAGCTTGCGATTCGTCTCGAAGTGCCGGGCTTGACGTTCTGCCTTGGTACGCGGAGCCTCGGCTTCGAGTTCGGGGTTGCTGGGCTCGTTGGAGGTGGCCTTGTCGGCCTGTGTCTCCCAGTCGTCGTCGTCCCAGGCATCGGGAACGGGAGTCTTTTTCACCATGTCGGAAGGGCCACAAGAGGCCAAAGGAGCCACACTAGGTACTATTCAATAAGAGCATTCGACTGCGCGAGAACTTGTTCGTTCTTGGATACTTGAGCAGACTGCAGGTGACGGGATAGCGGAGGAGAAAGGGTCGCGTCGAGAAGATATGCGGATAGTAAGAACGTTCCAAGGTGGACAATTTGGGTCTGTCCGGTCCCGCAGGTCGGCAGGGTCAATACTTGACCATGACTTTAAGTTTTGGCTGCAATACGTTAGTTCACGGGGTACCATACAAGTTCCTACCCAGCATCTGCCCCACCAGTGTAGACGGGAGGCAGCTGGCCTGTTGAGCTCCTGTGTTTGATGGCACTGGCTCCATCTGCCATCTCCTAAGAATCTGTACCTGGAAGCCGCCTGCAAACATCCAACCTCTCTCACTGCTACAGCTGCACTATATACAGAAGTCTCACAAGGGACATCAACTTATTTCGCTCTCTTCTGTCTACATCGCTCACCACACATCTGTCTAACCCGACAACTTCAACCACCATGTCCGCCGCCCCTACTAGCTGGACCCCAGGCGACCCGGACAAGAGGCTCGGGTCCAATGCTAAGCGGTTCAAGGAGGATACCGAAGTCATAAGGGCGAGACTTGCTGACCAGAGCTTTGACATGAGTGGGAGCCGTCTTTCCATTGCCTGCCTTGATCACCGCCACTAATGTCGGTCTACCAGAGAAATACCGTGATCCGCTGCTACCGCGCGACACGGATCGGATTCCCACCCTCCCTCGGGGCGTGACGCCTGAGATGGAGAAGAAGTGGCTCACTGATATTGCAGCCGCAAAAAAGAAGCGCGAGCAAGCCGGTCAATAACGAACCCCCAAACAGGTCTAAGTCATGGTTACCAGGCAAAGTCGGGCAACCAGGGCGGCTAAGCTGTCAACTTGAGTTGAGAACGTTCATACGCTGGCCCTGACGTTCCTCATGCATCTGGAACAGGTCTTCTACGGCGTGTTGCGAGTAAGGGAGAGAAGAAGAGAATCAACTGCCCAGTGCACATCTCATCATCCATCATTAAGATGGTGAGAATATTAGTTAAGTACGAATTACGCTACCAATGACGAGAATAAGATTTTTTTCATCTTGCGCGGACGTAATATCCCTCCCTACCTGACAAACAAACGAGTGTATATAAATCCCAGCCCAAGAAGCGAGCGCGAGGTAAGAGCATGAGTCAGTAAGAGCACAACAATGATGGTAAATTATACTCCAAGGCCGTTGCGGTTAGCAATATCCGGCATAGATGATAGCTCATGTTGGCCATGTTGCACAAGCCACGCATTTTGGCTTGTGCGTTGTCGTAGCTACATATAGTTGGCCTGCCCAAGTAGCCTTGGTGGCGCATACGATTCTTTGGTGTATATTCGCCTGTACAGCCATGGTGTTTTGGCGGGTGTGACTACTGTCACTCAAAACTCAAGATGGATTGCCATTTTTCATATCAACACCATGACATTCGCAGATCATGTTTGTACGCCTCAGAGTCATGGAGCCATGTCACCATATGCAAGCCTCCTTCCTACCCATGTACGTTGTAGCAGCCCAATAGGCACTGTTCATCACAATGGGATTAGAAAGGAAAAAAGAAGCGAAGTTTGTCTTGAATCGTATGAATCAAGCCTCGTTTATGGGACGGGGCCATAGACAGCCCTCGTTTGCGATGGACCACACAAAGACCAGTCACCACAAGGACCATGGCCAAGTAGGCAGGCCGAGGATGAGGGTTGCTGGATGCGCTCGGGGACACCGAGATTTAAAAATTGAAGAGGCACCGATGGACGAAAGCTTGCGCTGCGCACCAACTTGCAACAGTTGTGCCATCCACGCGCCGTCACACCTTGTGGGCGCGGAGGCACCGAGTTGGGCGGCCAAGCTGCCCTGTGAGAGCATGTCATCGTGACATGATTGCTTCCGATAGCATGGGAAATAGCGTGCGATGGAAGTAACCACGGGAAGGACGTGGAAAGACGTGGCTTTTCCCGCTATTCCAATCTCTTCCATTCTTCTCCCCCCCCCCCTCCAGAAGAAAAAGAGCATTTGCCTCCGGGGCCGATTCCGCGCAGAGTTATGCAATTCGCAGGATGGTGAAGAGGTCTAAATGTTCAGTGATGTCCAGGTACGGAGTACTACGAAAGACATTCACATTCACAAACGTTACCCAACCCCGCAAAACAAGAACCCCCACTTGTGGACTCTTTTTACAGCTGGTCGCAAGGGTCCTCTGCTAATACTACATGGTACATTAGCATTATTAGATGCCATCTGGAACCCGAAACACAGGAGTAGATGCACTGTGACCAGCTCCGCTCGCTCTACGATATCTCATCTCGACATGGGACGCTCGCGTGCATGTGAATGGCTCATCCCAAGTCGTCAGAGCCCCCCGCAATGCCCCAGCAGACGTTGCAAGCCATCGCCCACCGTTGGCCAGAAGAAATGTATGCGTACGTACTCACGATGGCTTAGCTCCCACTTGTAACGTATTAGGCAAGGGAGGCCGGTAAATAAGGTTGGACGGCTCATGGATAGGAGATGCGCTTGGCGGTTTACGTACAATCATCGGGGCGCCAGGCAAAGTCATCGGCCATGACACGATTTGCGCACAGACGCCACACAGGACCGATCTTGGAAGTAAGGTAGGTTGGTAGGCAAGGTAGGCAGGGATACGACGACAGACACGGTCGAGCTGGGCCAGTTGGAGAAGGACTTAAGATTGTCGGGAGGCCCTCGATCCGGGACATAAATCGTGGAATTTGCTCCGACGAGTTGCGTGGATGCAAAGCTGCGTACGGGATCCCCGAACATTTCAGTTTGACATTTGACAATGGTCATGTTCTTGTGACTCTGGTGACGGGAGCTTGGCTTCAAGGTTGTTTGAGGCCCATCATGGATCCTGATCAGTCTAGTACTACCAGTGCTACGCGTGTTACTGCCTTACAGTGGGTGCAGCGCCACGCTGGGGCGTACCTGAGGCGGGCGCAGCTGTACCAGTACGATGGCAGTACTGCTGCTACTGAATACTACTGGGGGCGGGCGGCCTGGCAGCCGCCTGGGGGGTGCATCGGGCGACCTGCAGTGGCCCAGTGATGCAGTCAATGCAGTCAACCTCGATCTTGGGCCGTCCAGCGCCAGCGGCGCCACCGCTGCATCAGGGCCCCAAAATACTTTGACGCCTTCACCAAACACCGTCAGTCACTGGAAGCTGTTCCCCCTCATCGCCGCCGTCCGAGCCCCAACCACTGACTGCTTTCTTTCTTCCGCTTCCCTTCAACTCGTCTTCTTTCCCTCTTCGTCAGAGAGATATTATTGTCCCCGAGGACTCGTCCCTCCCATCCCACGAACGAACGAGACTGCCTGGTCCTGCACGCGACCACAACGACTATAAACGACCCCTCCCCTCCCCCGCTGGCGCCTCGCCAACGTGAACTTCCAACGCTTCGTCGTCTGGTCTCACCTGGACCTAACTGACACACGCCTGGCCGACTCCTTCCGGGCGCCCTGCGACGGATCTGGTTTGTCCAACCGTCCACTACACTACTCTGTCAGCTATTCGTTATTATGTCGGGCACGGAGCACTCCCATTCAAATTCCGGGGGATTCGACCTACTCCGAAGAGCTACACAAGCCATGATGTCAAAGTATGTTTGCTCTGTTTTCCTAGAGTTGATCGCCTGCGTTTTCTTTTTCGTGTTGTGTTTCTTTTTCTTTTTCTTTTTCTTTTTGCTTCCCCTTGCTCTCCTGGTCTCCTGTGCTCTTGTTTCATCATCACTTCGCTATGGCATGGCGCTGGAACGGCGCTGGAATGGAAGGGGCGCCCCAGCCAAAGTTGGGGGTTGGAGAGCTGGTATGTGGCGTCCTGGCGCCTCGGAGACTCAGACTCTCAGGCGGCGGCGACCTTCAATGCTGCCATGCCGAACCCTAGCTACATGGCACCCGAGACACGCATGGCCGGTTCCCGAGGGCAGGCATCAGCGATCATCATGATGATGCTAGCTGATGGTTGATGGCTGATGGGCCATGGCACGGCACGGGTGGCAACGCCTGCGAGCAGTGCGAGTTGCCCGTTCGATCGGAAAAGGATGCGGTTCTCGAACGAGTCAGCATCTTGATCTGGCTAGCCCGCTCCGACCGCAACGCCCAACACACTCGGCTACCAATATTATTACCGAGCGCGGGGAAGTCGCTGAGAGTCGCTGAGAGTCGCTGAGAGTCGCTGAGACGACTTGCTGTTGTTGCGCCTTCCGGCAACCGCGCACTCCGGCCATGGCACGCACGGGCTAAGATCATCAATCAGCTGCCGTCACCCGCTGGCGATGCCGACTCTGGGGACGACCAGGGCTAGTGAGCTGACCGGCTCTGACATGCCTGGTCTTCCCCATGCCATTAGCCCATTACATGCCATGAAATGCAACTCGTGCGGCGAATGGCACATGTCAGCCTCAGTCAGCCTGACTTCTGCCGCGTCGTCAATCATGCCATCAATCGGTCACCGGTCTTCCGGGCATCGAATCAATCGGACGAGGGGGTAAAACAGAGGACGCGCTTCTGGTCCCCATATCCCAGCTCATAACCTGACTCGCCAACTCGCCGCCGGTGTGATTGGGCCATGCCGCCACGGAGACCCTATGGAGATTGGAGCCGTCTTTTGCCCAGCCCTGCTGCTGCTGCTTCGGCTCAAGGGCCCGTCGTATCGGCTGCCTCGCCTCTTTGCCTCATTCGCCTTGTGCCGCCGAGCTTCGCCTCCGACCGGGCCATGCCTCACTGGCTCACAGTGCCTCGCACATAAACACACAACAGTGGTGCAGCGGTGATTCGGATTTCAGGACTTCCTCTTGTGGCCTCGAGCTGAGGCTCCACTCTCCCACATGGCGGCATGGCCGCGGTCGGTGGTGGACTGGTGGACTGGTCACTGGTGGCCTGGTGGCCCGTAAGGTGGCGGCCCTGGATCAAAAAATCCATGATCCATCCACCTTCCCTGTCTTCTATCGTCGCCGCCGCCGCCATCTGATGGTCGTCGTGGGCCTGACTGAGGCTGGACCCTCATCAATGTCCACCACCATCGGTCCATCACCACTCCCGCATCCGCTCTCGGAACACTCCCCCATCAGACGTCCATCAGTCACCCTGCTTTGTCATTCCGGCTCATGCAGCTTGCACCTGCTGCCCTGCTGCCCTGACACACCGGAGCTTCCGTGATTTTCTCGCCGTCGGGGGGCCCCTCTCCGCAGCAGAGCTATCGCGACTCTCCGAAGACTCGCCCTTGAAACCCCCCTCCCAATAACCACCATCCTTGGCAGCCGTCATGAGCTAGTGTTCCCACTCTTTCACCATTCTTCCCCGCGCCGCTCCCCTGGCTGCCCATGCCGCACAAGAGTCTTTTTGATCATCCTCGCTGTCTACTCGTTCCCTTGATCATGCCCGGTGTTGACCAACAATTCCTTAGGACCGCTACCACCGAGGAGGATGGCGGGGATCACATTGGCTACGAAACACCGAGATCTGGCGTAGCCACCCCCCAGCCCGACCTCCAGGACAAACGTCTACCTGGAATCATGAGTTATTTTGGGCAGGTTCGTCCAGATCCTCTTCCTCCTACCGAAATGTCCGAAATGCCCTCTGCCTCTGCCTGCTCTGCCCTGCAACCGCCGCCCGGCGCCGCCACGCCCCCGCGAGACGACCTGCGCAGGCGGTCTGTCTCGTCTGCCGATCGGCATTCGCAGCTCCCCGCCAACAGCATACCGTCTCGTAGCGGCTCGGCCTCTGGAGGCCCTGCCGACCCTGCTGCTGCTACCTCTACCACTGCACGCAGGGCGGCTCCTCCAGGTCGCCAGTCAAACTGCAGCCCGCAGAAAAGACAGAGCGCTTCCCATCCGTACCCAACACCGCCCACCTCACTCCCTTCCTCCTCCGGCGGCACTCCAGTGGACGAGCGCCAGAGCCCAGACTGGGCCCTTCGCCCTTTTACGGGTGCTGCCGCCTCAGGAGCCTCAATTGCCATGCCCCGCCCCTCGTCGTCGTACACAAAGACTGCCCGGGAGGCTCCTGAGAAGTCATCTCAAGGGACGCTGCTCGCTTCCCAGCCGAGCGCCCAAAGCTCCTCCCAGTCCTCAACATCAAGGCTCCCGCCCGACTCTGCTGCAGATCAAAACCAAAACATCTCCCAAACATCTCGCAGGTGGTACACGCTTGGTGGACTCAAGGAACTAACTCGTGGTGTCATCTTCAAGAGCGGTTCGTCGACTCCCACAAGAGCACTCTCTGCTGCCCACCCATCGCAAGCAGAAATCAAAAGCTCCGTCAGCAGCGCCAGTAACGATGGCGCCGAGAGGAGCGGGACTCAAACCCCGCGCGCCTCCTCCTCGTCGACCGGCGTCCAAGCCCCCGCACCGAAAGGCAAATTGACCATCAAGATACCTGAGGGGCGAGGGTTGAGGAAAAGCCGAGACCCATATGTCGTCGTCGTCTTCCAGCGAAGCGAGCTCATCTCGGGGGGCGCAAGGTCAATCGAGGAGGATGACAACCTCAGTGTGGCCCCCGTCGCTGCTGGCGGCATTCCCATCCAGCGGCAGGGCAGCGACTCCGGTCGCCCGCCCATGTCAATTCCCATGCGCAGCCGACAGAGTAGCAATACTAGCGTCACCGACCACAGCAGCATTCGGACTCGTTCGGCACGGACGTCGTCCGTGAATCCGAAATGGGATGCCGAGGCAGTATTGTAAGCCGACCCATTTGTTTTCGATCTCTGTCTCAAAGTTGTGCGGCCTAACCCTCTTGTTCAGCGATGTGGTCGAGTCGGACATGCTGGTCGATATCTCAGTATATAATCACACGGCGACGGGCGAGGAGTTCCTGGGCCACGTCGATTTTGAGGTGGCGAGGGAAACTGACGAGCCCGTCAAGGGATGGTTTACCCTGCAAGGTCATGCCGACACAATGGCTGAGAATGCGCCGACGGGAGAGATATATGTGGAGGCCATTTACCAACGATCCGAGAAGAAGCATTTCGGACCGAGCGACTTTGAAATCCTGAAGCTCATCGGCAAGGGCACGTTTGGCCAGGTGTACCAGGTCCGGAAGCGGGACACGAGGCGCATATATGCCATGAAGGTCCTGCAGAAGAAGGTCATTGTGCAGAAGAAAGAGGTGGCACACACGGTGGGCGAGCGGAACATTCTAGTACGGACAGCCATGGCGGACTCGCCCTTCATCGTTGGCCTGAAATTCTCGTTCCAGACGCCGTCCGAACTGTACCTGGTCACGGACTACATGTCTGGTGGCGAGCTGTTTTGGCACCTGCAGAAGGAGGGTCGGTTCAACGAGAAGCGGGCCAAGTTCTACATTGCGGAGTTGATACTGGCCATCCAGCATCTGCACAACAGCGACATTGTGTACCGTGATCTGAAACCCGAGAATATCCTCCTGGATGCCAACGGCCACATTGCCCTGTGCGACTTTGGCCTGTCCAAGGCCAACCTCACCAACAACGATACCACCAACACATTCTGTGGCACAACAGAGTACCTGGCCCCCGAGGTCCTGTTAGATGAGTCAGGATACACAAAGATGGTCGACTTTTGGTCGCTGGGTGTCCTAGTGTTCGAGATGTGCTGCGGTTGGAGCCCTTTTTACGCAGAGGACACACAGCAGATGTACAAGAACATTGCATTTGGCAAGGTGCGGTTCCCTCGGGATACCCTCTCCCAGGAGGGTCGGAATTTCGTCAAGGGGTTGCTGAACCGGAACCCGAAACACCGCCTGGGCGCGACAGACGATGCCGAAGAGCTCAAGCGGCATCCATTCTTTGCCGACATTGACTGGACGCTCCTCTCCAAGAAGCTCATCACGCCGCCGTTCAAGCCCAAATTGAAGTCGGAGACGGATGTGTCGTACTTTGACCCCGAGTTCACCACCGCATTGGACCAGAACGGCTCGCTCAACGAACGCGCCGCAGCACTGGCCAGAGGCTACGCGGCCAGTACCCCGCTGTCGCCGTCTGTGCAGGCAAACTTCCAGGGCTTCACCTTTGTTGACGAGAGTGCTCTGGATGACCACATGGGCGACCGGCCGAGGATGGATGACGAGGAGATGGATGATGCGCGAGCGAGTGACGACGACGATGACTGGGATAATCTGGACGACATTGATCCGAGGAAGGCTAATAGGATGAGCGGGATCATGAAGTCCAGCGCCCACGACGAGCAGATGGTTGGAGGAACCCACTTCGACGTGTAATGGCATAATGACTTTTTCCCCTGTTCCCACCAACATACAACTTTTCTGTAAAGTTCCGCGGCGTTGAATTACCACGGGTTGCCTTGCGTATCCTCACAGGGGACGAGAAGAAAAAGAAGAAGAAAAAGTTACTGTCGTCTCGATGGCATACGGTTTGCTTTATTACTTTACTACTACCCCTCGGGGCCCCTCTGCCGTATTCCACGACTTTGGGGATGAAAGGAGGGGACGCAAACAAATGATGGTGCTGCATGGAGGTTTGAACAGGTCTTGCATGTGTATGTACATAGGAGGGACCGGACTGGTTTCTACCCGGCGTTTTTTGGGTTGCGAGGGACGGTGGACTGGGTAAACTTGGGGACCTTGTGGCCAGGCTTGTCCCTGTCCTGTCTGTTGGGCTTAGTGTCAAGCCCCGGCGGCTCAGAAGCAAATACATAATATGATGTTCCCTTGCCAAGCGTGTTTGTCCTGCGGGCGTTGAAAGTCATCTGTGGGGTGTTGTTTGCCGTCCCGTTTTGCCAAGTCTTCAAGACATGAAAAAGATTGTCATAGCCGAGGAACTAGTCGCCCGTTAAAAGTACCAAGCAAGTATCGAAGGCTGGACGGTATAAACTTTACATGGCTTTTCACGTTGCACCGTCATATGCCATGTTACGCCCAAGTCATAGCACTTAGGCCTTGCCCTGTTGTACACTACTAAGGTACGTTGTTGTGCGTCTCGGGACGCCTAAGTTAGACTCAAGAGTCGTCTGCATAAGCAGTAGAGCGATGCTTAGCGTGTATATATCATACGTGGGGCTATCTACTGTGTTAGCTATTCCTCTATCACACTTGGAACCATGATTCATGCTCATATGAAGTCCCGAGAAGATGGAATATATGTTGACCTCAAGTCGTGATATACAGTTTGGTACGGTAACGGTGGTTGTTGTGGTCGTGAGCAATCACGAACAGCATGGAATCCGACATGACTCGGGCTACTGGACATAAAAGCTCTCTCTCTGTCTTTTGAGCCGTCATCATGCATCACTTTGACGAGCGGGGTACGCTCTCCATCTTCTTCATTGGTATTCGAATTCGCATTGAATTGGACTACACAGCAGCAGGCTGTTGGGAGGAAAAGTATACACAGGGATTCCCTACGAATCCCAACCCGCCACCTTCTTCTCCGCTCGTGGCTAGGCACCGCCTGCCAGGGTTGACGCCAACGAGCATCCGGAACTATTGCCACACCATTCCTCCGTCTTTCCAGCTCGCAGTGCTTGACAAAAGGGATGTTCCATCTTTCTCTTTATTCTATTACCGCCAAAGACACACAACCAAAAACATCAAAACGGGATGCTGATGCTTGCTTTAGTGGGCGGCGGCCTCGTTCTCCTCGGTCTCGAGCCAGTCGGGGAGCTGAGCGGGGTTGGCAGTGGCGGAGGCATCCTGGCCCTCGATGTCGACGGCCATGTTCTCGTACTCCTTGAGGCTGCCGGCGAGGTCGGTCTCCTCGGGGGACTGGGGGGCCTTGGGGGCGGAGAAGGTCTGGACCTGGCCCTCGGCGTCGGACTCCTTGATAGCGGGGGCCTTGTAGACCTTGAGCTCCTTGAGGTAGAGCTCCTGGACGAAGTCGGCTGCGAGACGGGGGAGAGACACGTTAGCATGGTGGCGTCATATCCAGGAGGCGGCAACGGCCGCAACGGTGAAAACAGGGCGGGAGGGGGGATGGCGGGATCGGTCGGGATTGAGTGTTGTCGACGGCGAGGCCTTTCTTCTTTGTCGGTCATGTCGCAGTTGCTGGCGTAGGCAGGCCCCAATGTCGAGGGCATTATGGGGTGGTTCGGTTTTGTTGTATGAAAACGGCATCGGTCGGGGAACCACGGGTCGTCGACACTCATCCGGCATCCAATCCATCGGCGGACCATCGAATTGAGGGGTCAAAAGAGCTCAGCTTACCTCTCCGGGAGACGGTAGGGGCGATGAAACCCCTCACCTGGACGGCAGCATTTCGTCGAGTGACGGCGGCGACGGCGGAGCGAGCGCGCTAATAAAGGGCGTCAGTTAACCGAGCGACGACGAGCGGGCGCAGCGACGGGAGAAAGGGGCGACGCGGGAAAGGAGCAGAGGCGATAGCAATTGGGTCGGAAGGGGCGGCTTACCGCAGCTCGAGACAGCTGGATGAGCATGTTGGGCGGCGAGGTGATGCTCAATTGGGGAACCCGGGGAGATGGGGGTGGTGCTGAGGGTTTTGGTGAAAATCGTGAGGTTCAAGGCCGGAGATGGTCGGCCGGCTAAGATTCGCGGGCGAGTTGCTGCCTCAGGTTCCACATTGCAGCTTCTGTCCCCCCGCTGGAATCTGAGCTGTGCACGTGACCCAGCACAGGTGGCAGTTCATAGTATCCGTACTCCGTAGTTGCTTTGCTTCACCCACGATCGCCATAGGTTCTTCGACATCTCGATCTCGATCTTTCATGCTACCAATTGTGCATGGTTCATTTTCATATCCCTACCAGTAAATTAACCAAAACAACATCGGCCAAGCAGGGCTAGGACACCCCTGTGCAGATTTGAGATCATCAAGACTCGTATTAGTTGAAAGATGTCGCTGCTGTGAATGGTATCTCCTGGTCGGTACGAAGTATCTAACATGAAAAGACTGAACAAGCCAAGTATTCATCCGCTCACGAAATCTCATCCTCATCCTCACTCGGTATTGGCCTCCAAAGCAAAGACCAACTTCCTGTATACGTCACGGATGAACCACTGGCCCCAACATCAGCCTGAGGCCTGCTGAGGAACCGGGCTGTTGTCAGCCGGGGAAGATGGCTGCTCCTTGGTCCTGACGCGCCTGCGCTTCACTTGCCCAAACACAACCGAGCCCAGGTAGGCCACGGCGACGACGCCGGCCACGACGGAATAGGCAATGACAAAGGCCCCGCTCGTGTTGCCCACCAGCTTGAGCCCAACCCCGCCGTTGATGATGCCTATGACGACGAGGATGCGCCCGTACCAGATGTGGATGTGGCTGATGATTCCACGTCCCTGGTACTTGGCGTAGTGACGGTGGTGCATGTACCCGAAGATGGGCTGCAGACCTAGCAGGGCCACGACAACCGTTCCAAGCCCGGTGTGGGCTTGATGGAAGAACTGGAACAAACATGGTCAGCGCGCCCGGATGGGCCTACATTTGGATAATACTCAAGAGTTGGCGGTACTCACGATGCCATCCCTGTGGGCATACACGTAGCCGCAGCCAAAGCCCGCCCACATGAGCAGGAAAGCGACCAACTGGGAGGCTGAGTGGATGAACCACTTTCCCAGCAGGGGCATCACCATCGCGCCTAGGGGGTACAGGACGACAAAGACAATCGCCATGATGACTCCGTGGGCGAGAACAAGGGTGTCGGTCTTATCTCCCTCCTCCTCGGTGACAGCGCTACCGCCCTCATCACCAGAGTTTCCAGAATCGCCAGAGTCGCCAGAGTCTTCCGAGTTGCCAGAGTCCTCCGAGTCACCACTGTCCTCGGATTTCACAAAGGGGTTGGCGTCGGAGGAGATGCCTGCTTGGGAAAAGTCGACGCTGAACATGACACGCGAGTCGTGGTACTCGATGGGCGCGCGGGGGTTGCTCGAGTCGATGGGCTCACCGGCCTTCCAGGCCGCAATCCAGTCGTTGTCGCCCTTCAAGTCGAGGCTCCCGCAGTCGGCGCAACGAACGTTGGCCACCATCCTGCCGTTGGTGACACCGGAGCCCTCGATGAGGTCGACGCCGGACACTTCAGACCACTCGGGCATCTTGTGGCCCTTGGCCTGCCGGGTGCTCAGGGTCACATTGCCGTCGCCGTCCTGGTACAAGAGGAAGATGTCGGCGCCGCTCATGCTGGAGCCAATGCCCAGGCCGACCCACGAGTAGCTGTCGGGGGCATCGAGCTGGAGGTAGACGTTTCCGGACCCGGAGCTGGCAGATTGCTCAGGGACACCCCATTGGAAACGAATGTCGTCAGACTCGCCCGTGCGGAAAGTAGCCTGGGCGGCCGTTGTAGTGGCATCTGTGAGTGAAGTATGTGCATGTCAGCAACAGTCCAGGTTTTGGGTACTTGGTTTTGAGAAACAGTTTCTTACAGAGACTGGCAGTAAGGCCAATGGCTGCTGCGCCTGGGATAGATCTCATGTCTACTATGGGAGCCTCCAACTGGGCTATTCAGGCCGTAATTATTTCGTGCTGGTATATGAATCACTGAGAAGCAAAAGCCAACGGCCTAGGAGCAAGCTTGGGCTGGAAGAGGGAAGCAGCTTTAAAGGAGATCGATCGTTTGGCTTGGTTCACGCCAACCTAATTTCTGTAGGGGTCGTATA
Organism: Amphichorda felina; assembly: GCF_050947745.1. Lineage (NCBI taxonomy): Eukaryota > Fungi > Ascomycota > Sordariomycetes > Hypocreales > Bionectriaceae > Amphichorda > Amphichorda felina. The sequence continues at coordinate 3,475,870 of NW_028145049.1, forward strand.
CGCAGCTCCTAGCGCAGCTCCAATCCCCAGTCGCCAGGGGACAACAATGTGCCCGAGTGGTTGGGCATGTCACGGCCGGGCGAGTGAATGCATCCGAGGCTGCTCACAATATTGCGGTGAATCCTGGTAACGGGGATGCAGGTGACTACTATGTACATGGATGCCAGGTGGGGGGGAACGTGTTTCGTCGCGGCTGCAAGGCGTCAGTCAGAATCAGTCCCGATGGGGGCCTGATGGGCAACAGTACTGCTATCATACTATCACGTAGCAACAGTATTCCATCGTGTAGGGAAGTACGTGGGGGGGGCTACGGAGGGTGGGGATTACAATCCGGGGGGGCTCTGATTAAGAAGCTTAGGCAAAGGATGAAGTCACATCACGAACGGACCCTGGAAGACATGGAAGACATCGCAGGAGGCCCCAGCTCCCCCAAAGCACACGATGGAGGGTTGGCAAGCTGTCAAAACAAGCTCATGGGGGGCTGAGCTGCTGAAATGGAGCACAGCCAAGTCGGCACTGCGCCTCTCGAGTGCCGGTTACTGGCCGTGTCTCTGAGCGAATGTCTGCATGACGGTGGCAGTTCCATTGAAAGTCTCACCGAGGTCTGTGATTCTTGATACCATGTATGGAGTAGTATCCATGGCCAGACGGATGCAGGGCGGCCGCCCGTCCCTTACAGCAACGACATGTAAGGAATTTGTCACGGAGCTGATGCTACCCAATGCTGCTCACCAAATCCCACAGTGACACCGTCTACTATAGGTACTATTACATGGTACTAGGTATTGTAGTAGTGTGCACATGTAAAACCCGACGGCGTGATTGACTGCCCGGCACGGCGCAACCTCTATGGAAGAGACGACCGTGTAAGCAACGGCCTTGTTCATCACCCGATATATCATCCCCCCAGACCCATTCACGTCCAGAAGATGTTTTTCTCAATCACTGGACTTGAAGACGTGCATATTCCGTACTGCCATTGTAATTATAATTCCAAGAGAATGACGCCGACAATCGAGAAGGTGGGGGCTAAATCAACCACATACATATTGATACATAGAAGCTTCGACACTAAGTACATCAGCCCGTTGCGTATCGTGGCCGCGTCAGCACCTCACCTGTTCACGGGGCATTCTGGGTGAATGGGGCGCGCCAACAACCACACAAGAGACATCTTTGTGCGACAGCTCTCGTTGGGTGTCCTGAACCTTGATGCCCTTCTCGCATGGAATCACGAACCACCATGAAGCCCCCACGCAACCTGACCTTGTCTCAGTTATCACTTTCGCCAGCCTCCGTGCATTGTCTCGTATCCGATCATCTATCCGTATTTGTCTAGTCTTGCCGAAACCCCGTGTTGTGACTGACTCCCAATGGTTCATCCTGGCTCTTTTCCAAGCCATCATACTTCGTAGAAACTATACGAATACCATTATGTCTACTTGCACCCGTACAGCACTCTCTAACCTCGTGTCATTCCCCTCGCTCTGTCCGTGAAGAAGAAGAAAAAAAACCCCAAATACAGCCCAGTACCGTAAACTTGTCGCGCCTCCAGGGTCAAGCCACGAGCGGGAACCGGCTCTCGTCCAGCAGGCTCGACGGCGCCACGAAGCTGAACCCGCCAAAGAGGTCATCCTTAGCACCGTTCATCAGGCTAGGTTCCCTGTGCGCCACCACAGGGCTCAGCGACAGCTCCGTGAACTCGGGCGCAAAGTTCTCTGCCAGCTCGGGGTCCGTGATCATGGGCTGGATCGGCGGCTCCAGCTCCCGCGCCTCGAGCTTCTTCCAGTCAATCTTGCGGAAGAATCGGTGGTTCCTGATCGTCTGCAGGTCCTTGGGCATCACCGAGCCCAGCCTCTTGGTCGGTTCTTTTCGAAGGAGACGAGTGAGAAGGTCCTTAGCGTCCGGGCTGAGGAAGTACGGCAGCGCCAGCTTCTGCCTGACAATGTTGTCCTGAATCTTGGCATGGTTCTGGCCCCGAAAGGGGGGGTTGCCCGTCATCAGATCGTATCCTAGAGCTCCAAAAGACCACCAGTCCACAGCCTTGCCGTACTTTCTGCCAAGAATCACCTCAGGTGCCATATACTCGACAGTTCCCAGGATCGAGTTGCACTCGTCCGTCGGTTCTGCCGACACCTTGGACAGCCCAAAGTCTGTCAGGAGCAGGTGGCCCTCGGCATCCAGAAGGCAGTTCTCCGGCTTCAGATCCCGGTACACAACCCCCAGGTCATTGTGGAGGTGAGAAATGGCCAGCAGCATCTCAGCCATGTAGAAGGCCGCGACCGGCTCCGAGAAAATCTTCTCTGTGTTCAGGTGCGTGAACAGCTCTCCGCCCTGGCCGTACTCGAGAATTAGGTACAGCTTCTCATGGTCTTGGAAGGCGTAGTATAGCTTGACCACGAAGGGGTGCCGGTTGACCGACTCGAGGATCTGTCGCTCCGTCTTGGTCTGCTCAATGAGCTTCTTCTTGAGAACAAGAGAGGCCTTCTTGAACTGCTTCTGCGCGTACAGCCTGCCCGTGGCACGCTGCTTGACCAGCAGCACGGTCCCATATGTGCCCTTTCCGAGACACCGCAGGGTCTCGAAGTCGTCCGTCGTCATCTTCCGGTTCGGGTTGAAGCCCGCCTCCGTGGACTCGGGGAAGCCATTCCGCCCGCGGATGCTCTCGCTGACAAAGTCGTGTTCCAACTGGACCTCGTAGCTCGTGGAACTGTTCCCGGAGCTCTCGCTCCCGGCCTCGCTCTGCGCTCCATCCCGGCTCCCGGTCCGCGACATGGATGTCGAGCGCGAGGCACTCTCTGAAAGGCTCAAGGGCTCCATCTGCATCCTCAGCTTGGCGATGCCCGAGATGCTGGGCGAGGGAGCTCCACGCGCGGTGGGGCTGCGGTTGGCGGACACTACATCGTTGATAGGGAGCCGGCCACGCCGCGACTTCTGGCTGGGGGTATGAGAGCCTCCATAGTCTGAGTCCTCGTCACCCGAGGCCACAGGAGTTGGCTGAAAGCCACGCACAGTGTTGAGCGCGGCGGGGACGGGTGCTATCATGATCGTAGTCTCTATTATGATCGCTGGGACAAGCGAAGCTCGGTTTAATTCCGGAAATATTTCACAGTCTCATATGAGACTGCAACTGCTGGGTATGTAGGCAATACGGCTGGCGTGCCTCTTCAAGGTGCGCCGCGGCGTCGCTCGGGATCCGCGCGAGGCAGGGACTCGTAGTGGCGTTGGATGTTGTAGTGGCGGCCGGTAAGACGCATCTGGTAGCGGAAAAAGGACGTTCGAGTGGTAAAGGGCCTTTGTATATGCATTGGCAGTAGCTGTCGTCGGGAGAGGATGGTCTAGATCTTTGTTCTCCAGGTGAAGATGGAGAGAAGAAAGAACAAAGAAGGTGGTGAGGGATCTGGGGGTGGGTGTAGGTCCTATACTAGCCGAGCTTAAAAAAAACCCAGAAACCCTGGCTCTGCGATTGGGCAACTAAAAAAAAAAAATGTTGGCCGCAAAATTACTGCAACATGTGCATCACCAGCGCCTGCCCAAACCGCCCTGGCTCTGAGCCTCAGCTGGGGCCTGGGCTCCTGTCAGCCTGCCATTTAGTCACGGTGTAACCTTGTGGCAGTTGTACTCCTCCAGTGGGAGTGGCGCCGCCCAGGGCACTCGACAATCCAGGGCTTGGCAGCGATTCGCACACCTCTGACACGACTAGATACTGGGAGGTGTTGTCAGATGCTTAGAATAACCCACCTCTCTGCAATACGTGTTATTCAACAGTACCTTACCAAGTAATATCGACGAGTTTCCCACAGCGACGTGTTCGCCGACGTATGACATCAGTAGAAGTCCACCGCCACCGCCATTACGTTGCTTCGAGTACGTACGTACCTGCATGTCATCCGTGTCTCACGCAGCACCGAAGGACCCTGATCCTCCATCCAGCTGATGGACTTTCCCTAACGACGCAACGGACAAAAGGCTCCGTCAGACAGCGAGTTAATTATATTACTACTTAACTCATGTATATCACTCAGTACTAGTAGGCATACCCGCGGGTAGTAGGTAACTTGGACTGATCCCTACTCACAGATTAGAAATCTATTATCATCCAGTTATTGTAGGTCTCCCGAATATCCCAGAGATTTTTTGGTTCTTCCACGAGTCCGATCAAGACTTCCTAAGTTCCTACGCAATCTCCTCTACTACTAGTAGTTGCAATATGTATTGTCCCTCTTCACCCCGCCCCCGCAATCGAAGAACAAGGGCCCGCGCCAGAGATAACAGGCAAAAAAAAGGCAAAAAAACATGGGGCGACTGTGGATCGAACACAGGACCTTCAGATAAACCGATGGTTTAAGATTGAAGTTTGACTTCAGTCTGACGCTCTCCCAGCTGAGCTAACGCCCCAGGTTGTTGAAGAAGAACATTGATAATTTCATATATATTGTTAGTTGCACTCCGGCAGCTACCCTTACTTGCTCGTACTGCAACGAAAATTCACTGCACCAGCCAACCCAGCCAAAGTCAACAACCACCCTCCCGTAACCAAACCTGCGTCGTTCCCCTACCCTTGAACTCACGGCGCATTTACTAGGCAGTACGGCGCCACTTGTACAGGACCCTAACCCGCGATCCTCCCGCGTCACCCCCCTCCCGAAAGATCTCAAGAGCTCGCCAAGATGATGCACCCGTCGCGACAGGCGTATGTCGAGGAGGCCGAGACGCCCACGGGCGTGGCCCTCGAGGACCTCCCCGATGATCACGACTACGAGATGTCAGGTGTCGGCTCAGAAAAGGCCTCAGCAATCCTCAACCAGTTCAACCGCAAGCGCCTAGCTGCGACGATAGCTGTACCCACAGACGATGGCCGGGTGCGCGCAAAGCTGAGGGAGATGGGTGAGCCCGTCACTCTGTTTGGGGAAGGGCCCGCCGAGCGTCGAGATCGCCTACGAGAGCTATTGACCATCCAGGCGGAGATGGCCGGCCTAGGGGGCGGCGACGTCGAGATGGAGGATGCGACAGAGGAACCGGAGGAGGAACAAGAAGAAGAATTCTATTCCCGAGGAGGCCCCGAGCTGCTGAAAGCGCGAGCAAACATCGCCAAATTCTCCCTAGCGAGAGCAAAGCGCCGAATCGAGTTCCAAAAGGCCGAGTCATCTATACCTCTAAGGACCCACGTCAAGTTCAGGAAGGAGGTCAAGGAGAGCCTGCAAGCATTTGAGCTTCAGGGCAGTCAGACAGTTGGCGAGAGGCACATCAGCATGACGCGGATATCGCCGAATGGGGAGCTAGTCGCGGTTGGCAACTGGGGTGGCCAGATCAAGCTGGTGGAGATCCCCAACATGACAACCAAGATGAGCTTCCGAGGACACACCAACAAGATCAGCGGCTTGTCCTGGTATCCGGGCGCGACGCTACCCGAGAGCGGCGTCTCACCAGACTCTGTGAATTTTGCCTCCGGCGGTGCAGAGGGGCTTGTCCATCTGTGGTCTTTGAACCAAGACACCCCGGTGGCAAGTCTACAAGGCCATTCTCAGCGAGTTTGCCGTGTCGAGTTCCACCCGTCTGGGAAATATCTAGCCTCGGCATCCGACGACACATCATGGCGGCTGTGGGATACGGAAACAACATCGGAAATCCTCCTTCAGGAGGGCCACTCCAGAGGCGTGTACGCCATCAGCTTCAACACGGACGGCTCATTAATAGCAAGCGCGGGGTTGGACAGTATCGGCCGGATATGGGACCTGCGCTCTGGGAGGACTGTCATGATTCTAGACGGGCATCTTGATGGCCACATCAAGCCGATCCATGCACTGGACTGGAGCTCAGATGGCCACCGGGTCCTGTCTGGCTCGGCAGATGGCTGGATCAAGTGCTGGGATGTTCGCAAGGTCCAGCGCACAGGTGGGATCGGTGCTCACACAAGCGCCGTTTCCGACGTGCGATGGTACAAAGGACTGGACGACCCTGTCGACGGTATCCCACCCGGAACGGATGAGAAGGGTGCCCAGCTCCCCAAGAAATCGGGTACCTTCTTCGTTTCCAGTGGCTTTGACAGGAACGTCAAAGTGTTCTCGGCAGACGACTGGACCTTGGTCCAGACTCTCAGTGGACATACAGGGCCCGTGGCCAGTGTAGATTACAGCAAAGATGGCAGGTGGATTGTCAGTGGAGGGCACGACAGGACAGTCAAGCTATGGGGACGGAACGATGGAGAGCCTTTTTAAATAATGGATTATCTGGCGTGGATAGACAAAAGTAGGCGATTCAGAGATACCCTGGTCTACGCCAATTCGAGACGCAAAGCCTTCGCTTACTACGTACGCATATCCCATTATCTGGTTTTCGATGACTCCAGTCCAAAGTGGCCCCCATAGTTAGGTAATATCTTATTCTATGTTACCCCCTCGTAACCTTCCATTTTATTGCTTCACATGCTTCAGTGCCATGTAATAATAGCGCGTAGTAATACCATTGTTGCAGGCCTTCAGGGTAGGTAGGAGGCCGCATTGAGGGGTGTAGTCAGGTGACCCTAACATTTTTGGATTAGATATCCCGAGCACCTCTCTGTTACCACCGACGTCACCTCGCACAACCTCAACCTCAGCCTCTCGCGCTTGGCCAAGCGGGCAGATTCTCCCCAATGAATCACCATCGTCGCTCATTTCTCCTGATCGCTCGCAAGGCACACGTCTGACGACCATGGCAAGCATCGACCGGTATAGACCCCCTCGTGAAGGTTATCAGCCTCCCGTACCCGCTGGATCCCGGCAGGAAAGGGCTTCGCGATCGCCAACACGACGACATGGACGGGATGTCCCTCCCGCGGTCCCCACGCCGCCCCAGCATAGCGCGCGAACATCCCCCCCGCGACCGCAAGGCCGATCGGGCCAGCAGCAGTCGCCAGCACACTCGGGTGCGCAGACGCCGCCGGCATACCTGAACCAGTGGTTCTTCACCTCGGAAGAGATAAATAGCACACCGACAGTTTTAGATGGTGTGTCCCCCGCGGAGGAGAGGCTACGCAGGGCGAAGGGCGTCAACTTCATCTATCAGGCAGGCGTCATGCTTGACCTGCCTCAGATTACGCTCTGGGTAGCGGGCGTGTTCTTCCACAGATTCTTTATGCGCCGGAGCATGGTACAAGAGAAGCATGGAATACACCATTACGTGAGTCTTGAGATGGCGGCGGGATATGCCTGTTGATATGCGGTAAATCTGACATGATGACCTCCAGAATATTGCTGCGACTGCCCTTTTCCTCGCCAACAAAGTCGAAGAGAACTGCAGAAAAACTAAAGACATCATCATCGCTGTGGCTAAAGTCGCCCAGAAGAACGCCAAGCTCATCATTGATGAGCAGAGCAAGGAATACTGGAGATGGAGGGATAGCATCCTGACCTACGAGGAGGACATGCTCGAGCTGCTGACATTTGATCTCATGATCGACAACCCTTATCGACACCTCTTTGAGCTCCTTGGGCAGTTGGGTATTGTCCACAACAAGCACCTGAGGCAGTCTGCTTGGGCCTTCTGCAACGATGCATGCCTGACACCCCTGCCGCTTCTGGTCGACGCCAGAGATATCGCCATCAGCGCTATCTTCTTTGCCAGTGTCCATACAGACCAACAGATTGACGACATCAACGGGGAGCCTTGGTGGAAGTTCTTGAAGGGGAACGAAGATCGTTGTGCCAAGTCTATCGAGGTTATTCGGCAATTTTATACCGAGAATCCTCTTCGGAAGCAAAATCCATCGCTACCGTCGCCAGCTTTCGATCTCGAGATATCCCGAAGGCGAGCCGATACGCTTCACAGCCAGCCAGACACACTGTCATCCAACGCTGCAACACCCATGGAGGTTGACAGGGGCGCTAGTCGCAGTCCCAACGGCCGAATCAATGGGGGAGCCTACAGGGATTCTGAAATGAGAGACCGAGGAGCTGAAGGAGGTTCACAAGGCGACAATAGTTACGCACCGCGGTCGCCAACTAAGAGGAAGGAATCAGAATTGGACACCCAGGACGATAGAGCGGAGAAGCGAGCCAAGCTCTCTGAGGACGAGGAGGGCGAACTCGCGGAGTAACGACCAGGCTTTCCCAATAACGACATGTACTACTGGTAACAGGAGTTGGGGATTTTGCAGATTTTCAGGTTATCATCCAACCACTGTACATAGGGTCTGGGGGATGGCGCAATGGGTTGCGTGGGTATCAGGGCACTGGAGAAAGAACACACCCATATGCCCAAGTCTTTGTTTTCAAGTTGGGATTAATACGGATACTGGGGAGAGAGATGACCTCGCGAAGGGTCAGGAAATTGATACGGAGTACTCGCACGGGTGTAGTGCTCCAAGCACCAAGAGCCTTCAAGTTGTTAACTTCCACGAAATCACTTGAAGTCGTCGCCAGGCGAAGTCACCGAGGGCGGGCGTGACATGTTGCTCTTTACACAGTAATACGAGGTTCGGTGACTTCCAGTCGCGACTCTTCACCACCAGTCCACCTTCCTTAGTCCAACTACCAATGATTCACCACTCCCATCCACCAGATCAGTTTCCTCCACCGACTTTTCACTCTTGAGGCAGGCAGGCTAGACCGTCAAGGTGTCCGTGCCCTCAGGCAGAGGACCCGCATGTGGAGCCTGGCAGGCAGCAGCATCCGCACTCCGGATTCTGAGCTCCTGGTTGGTCACGAAAAAAATCTGATTCTGCCACTTACTGATCCTACCATCGCCCACACCGCCTTTGCACAGGTATATAATTCTTCGCTCGCGGCCAGAAGCTTCGCTTCCCTTTTCTCTTTTTCTCCTTAGCTCTCTTTGCCTTTTGGCTTAGATCAAGTGTAGTATCTGTTCTTTTCAGTTTAATCTCTGAAAGGTCTCTAAGGAGACCAATCGTGATTATTCTTATTTTTGGTCTTCGGGCGGTTTCCTCTGTGCTTGCACATGATCCCGCCCACAGTGTCCCTGGTATTACACTGCCTCCAGGTGACGCGAACCCGTTTTTTCATTGCTTTCGCCGGCTTGTCTGGTGAGGTGAAGAAGAGACTTCAATTGCGCCATGGTGTTTTGAGTTGAATAAGATTTTGTACATGAAGTCTGACGGGTGTGCGTTGCCACACCATGTTAGCTGACATGGCTTCACGATCGTAATTATCGCTTGGTATCTCTGTAGTGGCAACACGATTGAACCCAGTGTTCTTGTTTACCTTGTATTATTGAATCCTGGTACGAACAATACCTTGATGTTTGCTCGTGCGGGTGCGGCGACGTGATGATTTAAGTTGGAGGGCTACCCTACACCCAGGCCTTGGTACACCCACAATTGCTCTAAGGATGGCAATAAGGAACTGTCCGATTCATTGCTTGCTAAATGCTTGGGGGTACCGGTTCACTTCTCTTCTTGAATCGATCTACCGATTCTTATTACGATGGCACCCATATGTTCCTCTTTAGCCAATAGATATAACGGGTGGGAATTTTGTTCAAACGTCGACAGCCAGCTACGACACGCTCTGACGTAGGTACCTAGATAGAGTCGATTTTAGAGACCAACGGAACACCCGTAGAAGTGCTGGAGGGACTGTTATAGCCAAGTAAAGATTAAAATTGAAACCAGTCCCGATATGGTACCTGAGCGCTCCCCAATGTGAACTTCCGTTCCTCGAGTTTTTCTCTGGTAGAGCGAGGTGGTGAGAACCCCACTTGAGCTTTTGACCATCTCCCAAAATCTCCATCTTCACCAAACAACTTCCACCTCCCACACGTCCAATTCAGCACCTAGACCACATAGAAACGGCAGGGAATTATATATTGCCGTTCTTTCTTCTACATACGACGCATCAGGGGCCATATTCGCGAAGATGGCGTCGCTAGGAGGGTACCTCAACAGTGAGCTCCCACCCAATCTCTCTTCAGCGCAAGCTCCGAAGCTAACGCTCCCCCCCCAGAGAAGGTCCTGATCGTGACGGCCGACTCGAGGATACTCGTCGGGACGCTCTCGGCGGCAGACAACTCGACTAACCTGGTACGCGAGTCCCCCGTCCAAGCAGCACCCTGCAATCTCCCAACCAGAGCGAAGGGCTAATGGTGATGGGTCTCTCTCCCCCCAGGTGCTGAGCAACGCGTCCGAACGAATCATCCGAGAACCCGATGACCCGGAAGCATCGACAGAGATTCCCCTAGGCCTCTACCTTGTGCGCGGAGACAATGTGTGCTCGGTTGGCCTCGTCGACGAGAAGCTCGATGACAGCATAAATTGGACAGAGGTCAAGGGCTCGGCCATAGGAGGTGTCAAGCACATATAGGGCGGGCGACGGGCATCGGGCCTGCGAGAAATTGCGTGACGAGACGGAGAAAAACGAGGAAAATGGTATTACCTCGTGGTCAAATACTGGGATGGTGAAGAGGCGTTTGGAGCATTCAGGAGCATTTTAGAACAATGTGATTTCTGGCTAGTCTACGACGGTATGGACCTGCCAATTACTACATCCAACGATGGTCGGTTATTTCTGCTGACCCGTCTTCTGTCCAAGTGTCTGCTCGATTTTTGCTCAAGCGAAGACCTTCTTCATCCACACATCCTTGAAAACTTCCTCCCCGGGCGAGGCGATGAGGCGGTTGATCCTGTTGCCCTTCAGGACGCTGAGCCAGGCATGGTCGTCTCCGGGCACGTCATCAAGGGTGAGAATGGCTGGGTCCTCATGGATATTCTCGGAGACGGCGGCGGCAGCCTCAGCAGGCTTCTTCCTGTTGCGGCGGTCGATGACGTGCATGCCGCGGGTCCACTGGCCAGATGTCTCGACACGGATGTCCTCGGGCTTGGACGGGACTTTCCACGCCGGGTCGTTGCTCGTCATGGCGTACCAGACGGTCAGGGGATCGTGGAGGGAGAGCTCGGGCTCAGGGCCGTCCTCCTCCATGGTGTCGATCTTGTTAAAAGCGCCCTGGATGAAGTGTGATGTCCACAGGGCGAGGGGGCTCCCGGCGTCGACAAAGGGCTTGATGTTTTGGGTGAAGTATTCCTTGCCAATGACGTGCGGGGTGGTGATGTCGAGGGGCGCGAGGGTGAGCTTGAGCTGCCGGCTGAGCTTGGCCGGGTAGGCGCCCAACGTCGACATCTTGTCAGGGATCGGGGGCATGGTCGACGCGGGGTTGGGCGAGGTCAGAGCGTAGACTCTGGCGGCTGCGACGGCATCAGCGTAGCAGTTGAACTCGGCCACGGGGGTGCAGTTGCCCTCGCAGTGGACGGCACCGCCCATGACTACCAGCTCCTTGACCTTGAGGAAGGTCTCAGGGTCATCGGCGGCAGCCAGGGCGACGTTGGTGAGGGGCCCAACGGCGAGGATGGTGACGGTGTCGGCGGGGTTCTCCCTGAGGATACGGAGGATCTCCTTGTGAGAGGGGGACTTTGAAGGGGTAAAGTAAGGGGAGAAGTTGGTGTGATCCACAGACGCGTCACTGTTGCTGTCGAAAAGATGCTTCCACGTCTCAGCAGGACTCAAGTGAGGATGGGCGTCGTGGACATTGTGCAAGCCATCGGCACCATCTGTCGTCTTGATCAGTCGGGAGTTTGGTTAGTTTGGGGCGGGTAGACATGTAATAGACTCACGGAAGAAGTCGGCCATCAGCTCCTCATCCTCAAGAGGATGCTCCGGACCGACGGCAACGATGGGCTTATTGGCCTTCATGGCTTCGTAGCCCTCGGGCCTACCTGTAGCCTTCCTCCAGGCAATCTCCTTTTCCAGGACGTGGAAGAGAGCAACGACATTGCGCAAGCAGCTGGCACATTGTTAGGGCTGAGCTGAATAAAGCATTGTGTCTGCGTGGCCGTCCTTACCTCTGTAGTGGAACGTTTCCGTATGTGACAGAGAGCATAAGAACTTCGAGCTCGGAAGGGTCTGCAGCCAGAGCAAGAAGCATAGCCATAATGTCGTCGACACCTAGTTCCTGAGTGAGCAAGGGATTCGGGGTCAGCGGGGATGGGAAATATTCTACCAGGATCGGTGTCGATAATAATCTTGTTCGGAGCCATATTGGCGGATAGTCAATGTGTATTCCCAGGTAATGGGGGGGTATCGAATCTTGATGGCCTGGGGAAAGCGGCAACGCGCCCAGCGTTGAAGCTTAAGATGGCGAAGGGAGGATTATTAGGTATTCGGCAATCGGTCGGAGGATCTATGAATGGAACCTAGTTGTCCTACTGGGGAATCAGGAGAACAATAGAAGTGACTTGAGTGTCATGCAGAGCGTTGAGATGGAATTCTTTGAAGGAGACCCTGAATCTGACCGATTTGCCCCTCACTCGTCAGTTGAGGTCAGGGTGGGAGGTGGGGTGTGGTACTACTACCAGTTAGGTAGCTGGAGGCTGGTGAATAACCTGATAAGCACTCGTTCTTCCCCACGGCCGTACCCGGCCGATAGGGAATTTCTATGCCATCATATGGAGACTTTACTCTTGGGTTGGAAAGGGAAGTTGGACGGCTAGGTGCATGAGAGGCACGGCTTTTGTTGGAGAGACTCTGATGTGACATTAGAGGCCGCCTTCCTACTACCTAGGTAGGTGGGCACCAATGTATGCTCCGCGCAAGGTATTAGTGACTGATCACTGGGAACGAGCGAAGATCTCACGGCTCTAGGGAGCAAACGAGCGCCGTTGGTACTAGTATACTTGTACTCTACGTTTAAGTACACCGCACGCCCGCCCTGTACATTCCTAGCTCCTTGTGCCACTACCCCGGAGATCTCTTAGGCGGAACCCCCGAGCGATCGGTTCAGATTGGCAGACTAATCGAGAATGCATGGTTGATAGTTGACTGCTCCATACATGTAGCAACGTGGTGTCTGCCTCCATGTCTGGGTATCGTGTGGTGCCATAAGTGATTTACCTGTGACGAGGCCGAGGAGGGTCGAGCCAGAATGGGGAATTGTCCCAGGCGCCCTCTACCCAGTTGCCCCCGCTTAGAGGTGCGTAGGGGAGCGTACGTCGACCAAAAGGGTTGGTAACGGATTGGAAGTCTCAACGCGGGCTCCCATCTGTCAAAGCAACAAAGTCACCATCTCAGCTTGGGGACTGGAACTTGAAGTCATGGAGTCATGGACGAACACTGAGACACACAGGAAGGTGCGTCGCCCAGGCAGCATCTGCCACTATCCCAGCGAATGTGCACCCAGCCCACCAATAGGACGCGGACCTCATGCCCTACACAGTGGGTGAGGTGAAGGGCCCACTGAGTTTTAGGCTCGCCGCCTCAACTGTCTGGACGCCTCCTCAGAGTCCTCTCCTCCTCTCCGAGAGCTCCTCTCCACTCGATCACCCTCAACCCCTGCAACAATCTCCGACATCACTCTGACCGGCTCTGGAACGAACTCTTCCATTGCCTCGACTGCCTGGATCTCTCCTATTCGCATCGGAACCTCCATCTGCGCCCCCATCCACTGTCCACGCAGTCCACCTCACCTTCCGTCCGTCCGCTTTTCTTCTGTGCTCTCTTCGAGCCGCGTCTGTTCCTGACCCTGTTCCGGCGTGGTGCAGGAACACCCTGTACCGGTTCCCCACACTCGGGAGAAAGCTGCAGCTGCTAAAGACAACCTGGCCTCACCATTCTCGCGAACTTCGCCATAGAAGCTGCGACCGTCTGGCCCCGTCTAGCTCTCCGTCGCCCGATTCGACTCGAACCACGGGCGTCTAGACATCCGTCATCACGCTCAATTGGCCGTGACCTGGTGCTTTCGCCCGTCTGCCGTCCCCCCCCAACGCTGTCTAGCTAATTCTCATTTCGCCCTTGGCCCCTGTACGAGTTTCCAGGAAGTCTTTCCTGAACACAATCTCTGGCGACACTTCCAACACTCCTCTCCTTGCGACCTCCAGCCTCTATCACCTATCACCTATCCATCGCTCCGATTGTCACATCGAAAACATGGCTGAGGCAACCAACATGAGTTATCTCTACACCATCGGTGGCTATGCCACTTTGTTTGGCTTGGGTTATGCCGTCTATCATGTGTCCACCCAGAAGGACCGGAAGAGAGCTCCCGCTCCACAGACCAAGGCCCCCAAGCCCTCGCAGTCCGAGTCTCGAAAAGAGGACAGGAAGAAGAAGCAACGCATGGAGAGCTTCACGTCGGAGGGGTCCTCCCACAAGGGCTCCAAGGTCAAAGCATCTGGCAAGGCCACCGAACCAAGCCCTTTCCTGAGCAATGTTCAGGCAAACGACACTTCGGATGATGGGGTTGATAACCGCGAGTTTGCCAAACAGTTGTCCAAGGCGAAACAAGGCACATCGTTTGCCACCAACTCGGACTCTGGCAAGAAGCAGAAGGAAAAGTCCGTCAAGCAGTCCCGTGCGAGCCAGATCGGAGCCCCGGCCAATAAGACGGTCCCGCCCCCCTCTGCGCCGTCGTCTGGGGACGGCGCCGATGCCGATGATGACCAGTCTCCTGTTCGCTCCCCTGCCACCGAACCTGCCGCCGAATCGACCGACGCGAGCGGCGTCGCCGACATGCTTGAGCCTACACCCTCGGGCCCCTCTGTCTTGAGACTTACCGACACCGACTCCAAGGACAAGAACAAGAAGAAGAAGCCCGCCAAGGCCCTCGAGCCGGTTGAGACGAAGAAGCAGCGACAGAACCGTAAGAAGGCTGAGGCTGCAAAGGCCGCGCGGGAGGAGGCCGAGAAGGACCGCAGGGTCCTCGAGGAGAAGCAGCGGAGAGCTGCCCGGATCGCCGAGGGCCGCCCAGCCAAGGATGGCTCTCAGTTCACCGCCGCCAGCGTTAAAAATTCGGCCTGGAACCAAGGTGCCCCTAATGACGGGCAGGCTCAGAGCCCCGGTGCCAATGAAGCCCAGCAGCTTCTCGACACCTTCGACGCCCCGGTGGCGGCGAAGCCGCCCAAGCCTTCCCCTCCCTCTCAGACGGGGTCTGCCTGGATCTCCTCCCTCCCCTCGGAGGAGGAGCAGCTGGAGATGCTGAAGAGCGAGGCAGACGAGTGGAGCACTGTCAAGACCAAGTCGTCCAAGAAGTCGGGGAAGAAGGACACTCCCGCTGGATCTGGAGATGACGCTCCCGCGCACACCCGCGCCGCTCCTCAGCCCAAGCAGCCTTCTCCCGCTGTCACTACTAGCAACCCGGCGAAGTCTTCCCAGAACTTTGGATCTTTCTCGGCACTTACTGTTAAGGGTGGATCCGAGGAGGAAGTCGAGGAGGAAGTCGAGGAGGAATGGGACGTCTAAAAGCCCCCCCGAGTGTGTTTGCATTTCCTATTCAAACTGTTTATTCTATGTACGGTAGTCTCCGAAGCAGCGCTTTCCCGCTTTGTACAGTAAATACCCGGCCCGGGACTGGAGCGTCTGAAATATGTCTTTCCTTGGTTTCATCTTGTTTTCATCTTCTTCTTCTCTTTGTTCACCTGGCTTTTCCGTTGGACGGGCTCCCCCGCTCCTTGTCATTGCATTTAAAGTCCTTTCTTCCTAAAAGTTGGCAGGATCACGGTTGGAGTTGGGGATGCCATCAGTACATCACTTCCGAGTTCTTGTTGGGGTTGAAGCATAGGACGCGCGCTTGGAGGAAGACGGCCTATGCTGGGTGTTATTGTGGGAGAAAAACGAGACCCCGTGGGGCACCAGGTATCCAGAGAAGATGGCGTGTCCTCCATTCGTGAGGTCCAATAGCCAATCTGCCTCAAACTAGATAGGAGTTTTTCAATGGAGGACGATTCTATAGTGAATTCTACACGGAAAGACATGCAACGTTAGTTTCATAGCGATGATGAAGAATATGGCGGGTCCGGTACGCCGGGGAGTCTGAATCGGAAAAAGTGGACCTGACGGCGCAAGGCCCCGGCCATTATCAGTAGACGGTACATATCATTACTCGTACGGATACTAGGTAGTAGTACTACTCGCACGTAGTGCCACTACGAGTACTCGTACTACGTACGAATGGGGTCGAACGGAGGCCGAGTGACGACCGTGACTGTCTGAGACACTGGAAACCTTTACAGATCTTGGGGATCACCTGTGCATGCTACCGAGGAAAACCGGACGTTTGCGGCCTGGATATCTGTGAGGACAAGTCACAAGGCACAATGTCTGAGGCAAGAGCAGTAAAATAAGTACTAGCTACAAGATTTTCTTGGCCCTCCGGTGAGCGGATGATCTGGGCTCGAAATTCCGCATTTGGTAGATGCGGTCGTTGGGAGCCGTTGATGACATGGGCCAGGCCAATCTCGCAGACGCTGACGAATGCGTCTTTTTACCTTTTGTCCTAGACAGGACTAAAAGAGAGCCATAGGTGGCTGGATTGGCGCAGATGGTCGGCTTTGTTCCCCGTCCATCCGCGACGGGCAACGTGTGCGCAAGATGGGGCTTGGGAAACGGCGTACATGGTTACGCATGTAATATGCATTTTTAGGGAGCTTGGCTTCAACCTCAACCCGGGAGCTCGCTTCTGGTCAGACCATCAGGGGACGCAGGATGTTCAGCACTGCTGCTGCCTTTCTATTCATGGGGGTTGGGCAACAAAAGTCGGCGCAGGGGTGCGGCAGATTGCGCGTCGTTTCGGGCCTCGACCCAGTGTTTCGTTTTGGGTTCCGTGCGAAGGACCTGGCTGAGACGCCTGGTAATAATATCTAGTATGCGTTAATCCCGTCTTACTATGTACTTCGTATCCATTATGGTACGAGTAGGTACGAGTGCCATTCGCAGAGCTGGATTGTTGGGAGATTATCCGTAGAATGGTGGGTGGTGAAAGTTTGGCGTCTCAAGACGATGACGCTGTATTCATTCATTTAGCTAGGTGTACTCCGTACGGATTGCAAGGATACTTTCCGTGCAGGATGGGACTGGACTCCTGGAGTCACTGGACTCGTGGAGGAGGGGAACACGACTTCAGGAGAGCAAAGTTAATGCGAGCCACAGAGGGGAGCAGAGGGGAGCAGAGGGGACGCCAAGGCTGAACCCCTCAGGCTGCCCAACCACAATGCAAGCCATTCAGGGAAGGTGCGGCGGTTGTGGAAGTTCTGGCGGATGAAAGCCCCGTGCCGTCCCTTCCACGCCACCAGAAGCGTCCTGGTGGCCCAGGTGGCCCAGGTGGCACAGTGGCCGCCAATCTCTCTCAGGCTCGCTGTCATCTACCTGGCCACCACTATCTGCCACTACCTGTCACTACCTACCACTGCCACTCTGCCAGTGCCACTCTGCTCACTGCCACTGCCACTTTTAGTTATCGACAACGACGACGTCCTTTTACCCCTTCTCTTCCTTTTCCCTGCCTGCCTGCCTGCGAGCATCGCCTCTTGAAATTCGAAACACGGCATGTCCTTCTCTCCCACACTCTCTTCTTTTCTTGTATCGTTCTTGTCGGCCCTGCTTTCCCAATAAACCACACCCTCCTTGATCTCCTTGTTCATCCCACCCAGTCGACGAGGACTTGTACACTGTCCAGAGACCCCCATCCCACCCTCCCGCCGCCCTCGGTCTGTGATTCGATTGCCCCGTGTCATTGCCACGCCCCCCGCAAAGGATCGCAAATTATACATCGCTTGGAAGAGGAGTCAATTGGCTGCCCCGAGTCGCGTACACCGCTCCCGCATATCCATTTGACGAGGCCCGAGGCTCCAGTTGTCGAGAGTTATCGCCCACTGTACGCATATGTGTCGCACCGACTGCTCTATCTTGCCACCGCGACATCATCTTGTTCCAGGAACTGGTAGCAGATCAAATCCAATCGAGTTGCGAGGCGGTCACCTGAATACCCAGGTTTAGGGACCGCCAGCATATTCCCGACTTGACGAGGATTCCTATTAGCGCTTGGACTCCCCACGTCTTTCGTCCATATGTCGTCGCCGCCGACTTCTACGCCCTTAGAGTGTCGCACTCGATAGAAGAAGAAGAAGAAGAACAATCGTCCTTATCACACGCCAAGATACGACCATCGAACGACCGGCATCATGTCATTCCCTGTCGCATTCCAATCGGCCGTTTTCTACTTCCTGGCTTGTACACCATGCGCCAAAGTCCGGCATCACCAAAAGACAAAGGAGCAGGCAAAGAAGGAAAGGCGGGAGAAGGCAAGGCTGGAGAGCGAACAACCCGGACTATACCGCCACCCTTCGCCGTTCAACACGAACCCCTATTGGAAGGATGAGATAACCATGGGTCCCAGGTTGCCCAAGAAGTCTGCCAGCAAGAATTCGAGTCAACGCGTGCTTACCAGCTCCGGGAAGGACAGCAACGCTCCAAGTGTATCTGAGTGCACGAATGTAGGAGACAGCCGGACCAACTTTGGGGACAGCACCACCGTCGTTCCCGAGGACGACAGCCTATCCCAGGATTGGAACCGGAAGAGGGGCTACCAGCGTGAGGACGAGGAGTTGTGGGGCCAGTGGTCTGGCCATAAACTCATGGATGCATTCTCCAAGGCTAGAGACTCAGCAGGCAGGCTGATAGAGTCTACGCTGGGTTTCGAGAAAGAAGTTACCGAACAGGCTCGGCGCGACTTTTACTTTTCACCAAAGAACCCACCCGTCAACGACTATCACCCTCCAGTTGTCAGCAGCAAAGCGCCGCATAGGGATGCGCATCGTTGGATGCTACAACCGCCCCCGTCTGCCAAGATGATGGAGGGCAAGATCCCCGTCAGCCGCACAGTGAGCACAGGCAGTAAGTCGAGTGGAAGGACCATGGGGGGCGAGGAGTTTCACCTGAGCCGCGTGGCCCAGGAAAGGTTGGCCAAGGAGAGGCTCAAGAAGGAGAAGAAGACCCCGACGGAAGAGGAGCTTATCGAATCGTTATTCCTGACTCGAAGCAACCGGTCACTGAGCTTTCCTCGGAGCCGAAGCCTATCCCTGGACGGCGTCGACGAGTCGGTGGAGATAGCTTACGAGAGGCGACAAAGGAGCCGGGTACGACCCGGACCCGTGGCAGCACCACCGGGACAGGAATCGGAGGGCGAAGCGCTGTCGCTGATACAGCGTAGCAAATCGCATACTCTAGTCGCACCAGGATCTGCGGGCCATATCGCTCAGCGGCCCAAGTTGGAGACTATCGTCAGCGCCGAATCGGACAGCAGCGCTCGAGTCACTTCGAGCAGGGGGAGAAGGCAACAGTCCATCAGGACAAAGTCCTTTTTCGGAGCCGCATCGCCGGTCGGGGATGATTCCGACTAAGGCCAATCTGCTGTCATTATCCGACTGTTCCAATATCTTCTAATTTGTTATCTTCAGCGACATTGCGTTGGCACGGAGTTGGTTCTTCCTTGGGTAGCATTGGTATGGTGGCGTTTTGGTTTTTCTTTTCTTTTCTTTTAAAAAGGGGGAAGCATGGTGTTTAGTTCTTGTTGCTACTCTCGTTACCGACAGTCTAACCGGCTTAGACTGCTTCCAAATCAACTTTCCTTAACCGTCTCCATATTCCGCTTGATCGTCAGGATAGCAATATACATCGACTAGAAGTTCCCGACTGCGCGTCCCTGGACCCACCACTCACATACCAGTTTCTGCAACCCTTTGTGCTAGACTTGTGATGTGACCGCTGCCATCATGCTCGCCAAGGGTAGTACGATGAGTAACCACGTGCGGGTAAGCCTCCTTGGCTCGCTGGCGACGATATGGAATCGATAGACGGCCTCTGGGCCGGAGTATCTTCCGCGTGAGCCTGCAAATCAGCTCTCCCTTTCTTCAGGACCAAGTTCGAGTCGCCGCAGGATCCTGGGGCTAATATCACCGCTCTCCACGGGGTAAGGGCAAGGTCAACTGGGACAAGGACAACTGCGCGATGTTACCCCCCCTGAATGTATTATTCTCATGGATATCCGATTTCCCTTTTTCTGCTCCCAAAAAAACGCCCAAACTCCCCCATCCCCACGTGTCCCCCGTTTCACAGATGCATGCCACCCTCCTCGTCGTCGTCGTGGCTCAGGTCCCGCATGCGCTCCTCCAGCGCCCGCCGCAGCTCCTCGTCGCTCAGGCTGCCGCCCTCGGGCCGCCCGGCCTGCCTGTCCAGGCGCACCTCGCCGTTGCGTGATATCGTGCCCGTCTGGAACGTCCCGTCGGTCCACGGGGAGCGCTGCGCGTCGTCTCCCCCCCCTCTGGCAGGTGCGGGGTGGCCGTTGGTCTGCTGCCGCTGGGCCCCTTGTGCTGCCGCTGGTGGTATTTCGTCGTCGTCGTCGTCGTCTTGTTGCTCCGCCGCCGCCGCCGCCGCCGTGGCCAGCTCGTCCTTGCTCTGGAACTCGGCCCAGCTGACGCCGCGGTCCTCGACCTCGATGCGGATGACGGCTATGCGCTCGGCCATGCGGTCTATGACGGCCTCGTTCTCGCGGATGGCGTCGATGCAGTCCTGGTCGGGGGCGGTGTCGCCGTTGCCGGCGGTGGTGGCAGGGGACGGGGAGGGGGTCAGCGGGGTGGCGGTGCCCTCGGCAAAGGGCTTGAGCTGGTCGTTGGAGTACTGCAGGTGGGCGATGGCGTTGCGGATTTCGAGGACCTTGAGGTGCAGGGCGTCGAGGGGCAGGTCCTTGAGGGCGGCGGCGAAGCGCGTGGGGGATATGGGGGTGGTGTCGGCAGACATTGTGTGGGAGGAGGACTGGAGGCCCCAGGGAAGGGGGGGGGGGGTCAGGTAAGATTGGGTTGAAGGAAGTCCTGGATTCTTGGTCGTTGGCGCGGGTTGAGTTCGGGGGATAATAGAGGGTTTTCCGTGTGGAGAGAGGTCTGCTGTTTGATGGGATTGCGAAGTTTGGGGACGAGGACAGACGAGCTGGTGACGGTGATGGTGGGGAGGATGGAGAGCTTTTGGAGGGGCACGACAGTCGTGGTGGGGCAGAGCTCTGTTGCCTCCTTGCCTCCTTGCCTCCCCCAGGCTGCGACCGACATACGTAGAGCTAGTTAGGTGCTCAGGTTATAAAGCCCATAAAATACGGTAAATATTGTGGCGATATTTGATATTGCTGTCATGATGACTGCGGCCTACGGCATTTAGAGCAAGACGTTGTTGACTATTTCTTTTCATCGCTATATGACCCCCCCCCCCCCCCCCTACCTATGTACATCCAGGCATCTCCGTCATCATGTCTAAATACCAGAGTCGTCCTGCTTGTAGTGCGAGTCTTCATACCAGGCAGACCACGCGGCACAGGACTCATACATGTCGTCGACAATGTCGTCCATCTGCGCCGCCATCTCGGCCTGTCGCTCCACCATCTGCAGCGACAAGCCCTGGCTCGCATGCCAGGCGATGTGGCAGTGGAAAAGCCATGACCTATCATGATGAGCACGGATTATTAGCATGTCTTTCACTTCTTGCATCAAAGGCCAAGCTAGAACAGGGGGGAAAAAGGGTGGGGAGGGAGGGGGGGGGGGGGAGGATTGGGAACAGAAAGAGGCCTTACCCCGGGTTGTCAGTCTTGAACGCAATTACCGTGTAGCCGTTGCCCATCAAGCTGGCTGTGTCCCTCCGCGGCGGGTTATCCAGGTTCAGCTTGACCAGCCCGGGCACAAAGGGCCCTCTGCCCTGGGCCAGGACGTAGAAGTCGTGGCCGTGCAGGTGCATGGGGTGGAAGGCGTTGACGATGGTGAGGTCCTTGACGACCCAGTAGACCCACTGGTCGACGAGGTCAACGGTCACGACGTTGCTGTTCCTGGGCCACTCGGTCTGGTTGCGGTGGTAGACGTCGAGGAGGGTGGGGTCCTCCCAGTCGATGATGAGGGTCTTGGTGTTGAGGGTCCAGTGGAAGACGGTGGAGAGCTCGTAGTACCACTGCAGGGCAATGTCCTTTTTGATGGAGTCTGGGCCGACCTGGTGCGAGACCCAGGGGACGAGCTTGCCGTAGGGCTCGTCGCCGCACGAGTTGGTGATGTCCGGGTTGACCTCCGTGGTGGGCTCTGCGTCCGGATCGGCGCCCTCGTAGCGGACGATGCCGAGGATGTTGTCGTCGTTCTCGTTGGTGTTCTGGTTGCAGGCCGTCTGGTAGATGGCACGCATCCAGTAGACGCCCACGTCCTGGCTGGCCTCGACAATGACGTCGTAGCGCTGGCCGCTGGAGAGGATGACGCTGTCGGTGCGGTAGGGCACGATGGGCACGAAGTCGGCGGCGATGACGGTCAGCTTGTGGCCATCGACGGCGAACTTCATGTACCCGTCGGCCTGGGAGCCGACGATGCGCATGCGGTGCTTCTTGCCCTTCTGGAACGTCGTCTCGGCTCGCTTCCCCGTGCCCAGGCAGGCTGGGTCGTCGGACTCGCTGCAGTCGTACGTGTTCATGCCGTTGATGAGGCCGTTCTCCGCCTTGGGCTGGATCAGAGCCACCTTCTTCTGCAGGACCTCCCAGATGTGGAACACGCTGTCGTGGAACCACTCGGTGATCATAAAGGTCCCGAGATCAATGTCGTAGTTGGCAGTCGCCGGCCCGTGAATCACAATCGGGCCCATGAGGCCCATGGCCGCCTGGAGGGTGAAGTGTGAATGGTACCACGATGTGCCGTACTGCGTCGCCCGGAACCTGTACGTCTTGGTCTCCCCGGGTGCCGTTGGGCACTCTGTCACGCCGGGAACGCCTACGCACGGGTAGGTAGGTATTAGTCTGGCGCCCCTTTTCTTCACCTGGTTCAGGGGCCTTCTTACCGTCATGTGGATTGGTATTGAGCTGCCGAATACCATGCCAATGGATCGAGGTCCTAAGGGCCAATTCGTCAGTCCAGCTTGAACATCAGGCTCGCCAGGTGGCGGCGGCGTGTACCCGTTCTCCGGTATATTGTTGGTAACGTGGATGACGATCTCGTCTCCCCAGTCGGCCTCGATGGTAGGGCCAGGGATGGACCCGTTCATGGCCAGGGCCTGCGTTTCGTAGCCATCAGGGGCGATGGTGATGAGTTCGGCGTTGAGCCAGTACTCCCTGGTGACGCCCGTGTCGGGGGTTGTATCTAGGTAGTCCGTGTCGACGCTGTACTCGCCCCAGCAGCTTCTCGAATCGGGCCCATGCTTACACGGGGTCTTCACCTGAGCATCTCGCGAGCGTACGGGTGTTGAGGTCGCGTGGCCAAAGAATTGGCAGGCGAGGGTCGCCTGGAGGAGGGTGAGAAGCATCATCGCCGTGGCACCTGTACGACTTTGTACAGCCTCTACAACTCAGGTCGAGATGCTGGGCTGCAACGACGGGGATCATCGTCAGCGGCAAGCTGCCATGTATTTATGTTATCATGGCAACGTCCATGGCCCCCGCAGCCATCCTGACCGATAATATGGAGTCTTGCTTGCCATGCAATGGGCATGCGATGGGCTTGTAACGGCCTGCAACGGCCTGCAACGGCCTGCAGTGTCCTGCAATGCACTCGCATCACTCGTGGATATACCTTCAACAAGGGTTAATAGCAGCCTGGGCAGCTTGGGGGGTGTCATGGCCAAGCCCTGTGCCTTGCTGCCTCGGTTGGCTTCCCCCGCCTTCACACTCAATGGTTACCCGATTCAGCATCAGTCGACGTCGGACGCCACGGCCGCTGCCAATATTACGGAGTGACCCTGGCAGCATGGCAGCTTCAATTGCTCGGCCCGGACCGCTCGAAGGTGGAGGTGAGTCGGGGTGACTTTTGAGGCCCCCTGCTCTCTGGCCCGTGGGCGAGGCCTTGGAGGCCTTCAAGCCATGATCAACTCATCCAACGCTCCCCGAGCAAAGGGGTCGCCCCACCGGGCCCATAGAGCGCCAGTTGGGCATTGTGTCCAGGGGGAATAAGGGAATGGAGCGACAATCAATCACTCTGCTCTTCGTTGCCAGGGATGAGACGAAGCGCTGAAGGTGGAAGCAGAGGAGGAGAGGAGGAGGAGTACGAAAAGTACGTGGGGAGTCGGCCAAGGCGGGCCGAACTGCTTGCTTTGGAGGAGGAGTGGGGATCGTCGACTCTCCCTGGAATTTCTTCGCCCAGGCACCATCGCAACATCAGTCATCGAACCACCGAACCAGCGCTCGACTCCCAGGGTCGGTCAGAGCCACCAACGCTGCCTGGCATAGTCAGCCTCTCCGCTGGAGGTGTGCATCCACACCTGCCCGCCATGAGCCTGTTCTCCTGCCCCAATGCCTCGCGCTCGCTGCTGCGCGTCGCAGCCCGGGGCCTGAGCAGCAGTAGCTCATCGACCACGACGACGACATCACGGCTGCTATCGACCTGCACCTCGCGGACCCGATCGATGACACCATCGCACGCACGCACCGCACTAAGACCCATCCCCGCGACCCCCCGCTATGCCGTATTCACCACGACGACGTGCGGCCAGCGCCGCACATTCTTCCGCCCGGCCATCATCCGAGACTACGTCGACCTGCCCCGGGACTACAAGGACAGGACGGGGCTCCCCTTCCGCCAGAAGGACCTCTCGCCGGCCGAGGTGGAGCGCATCTTCGGCGGGGACATGCAGCCCGCCAGCGCGAACCACCTGCTGCGCATCCTGCACGGCCGCCGGGTCGCGGGCACGCTCGACGACCCGGCCTTTGCCGTCCACACGGCCCAGTACCCGGAGGACCAGGTCGCCAGGGCGCTCGCGTACCTGCGCGGGTCGGTCAAGGTGGACGAGGTCATAAATGCGGGGCTGAGGGCCGAGGACGAGCTGAGCCAGATGGAGGTGGATCCCCGGCAGGAGGAGGAGGAGGAGGAGGGATACACGGGCAGAGGTACGAAGGAGAGGGAGGTGGCGTCCGCCGGGGAGACCGCCGAGCCGGTCGAGTACAAGCCTGATCCCATCTACGGCCGCAGTCGGTTCGACGAGATACGGGCGCGGAACCAGGCCAAGGAAAAGGCCCGGCAGAGGGCGCTGGAGGAGGAGAGGAAGGCCGCCGAGGCCGAGGGCAGGATCGTGCCGGAGTCGGAGGACGACCCGCGGTCGCGCTCCCTCGTGGAGGTGGACGAGGGCCAGCGGGCCATCACGAACCCCAAGATTGCCGAGTACTACAAGGAGGCGTCGTCGGACATGAAGGAGCCGCCCAGGATGACGATGCGGGAGCGCGTGGGGCCCTCGCTGGTGGTCTTCCTCCTGGGCGTCGGGTTCCTGGCGTCCCTGGCCATGGTGTACAACGAGCCGAGCGACCGGTACCGGCTGCTGCCGGAGGTGTCGACGGGGGTGGCGACGGTCGGGGCCATGGTCGGGCTGAACCTGCTCGTGTTCGCGCTGTGGAGGGTGCCGCCGCTGTGGAAGGCGCTCAACCGGTACATGATCTTCGTGGTGGGCAAGCCGCGGCCGCTGACGCTGTTCACGGCCAACTTCTCGCACCAGGAGTTCAAGCACCTGGCCATCAACATGGCCATCCTGGCCCTGGGCGGCGTGCACCTGCACGAGGACCTGGGCCGCCTCGGGTTCCTGACCATGTTCCTGGGGTGCGGCGCCGCCGGGTTCCTGAGCGGCCTGGTGACGTACTCGGCGCGCGGGATGCTGGGCATCACGTCGCTGGGGGCGTCGGGCGCGGTCATGGGGGTGCTGGGCGCGTACTACTGGGACCACCGCGACGACCGGTTCCGGGTGTTTGGCCTGCCGCAGGAGGGCGTGCACGGGATCGTGTGGTGGGCGCTGCTGGTGGGGTTCAGCGTCTTCGAGGCCTTCTCGACCTTTGCGGTCAAGAACAGGACCGATGTGGTGGGCCACGTTGCCGGCCTGGTGTCGGGGATGCTGGGGATTGAGCTGATGAACTGGGCGGGTCTGGGCCGCAAGAGGAAGACCGGGGAGGATGGGACCGACGCCGTAATGGTCAAGGACCTGGCATCGGGCGAGAGCACGGAGGCGAGGCAGGAGAAGAGGTGATGGCCATGTTGCCCATCTCTCTCCCGTATCCGTATGGATACGTGTATCATCAACGACAACTGGGTGTACTACTATACTACATACTACATAGACGGCTCGTGCTGTTCAGAATACCCCGCACAATAGAATCTGTCCCGCTTGCACAAGATGACAGGTGGACAAGCTGACAAGCTCACAAGTGGGAATATAAATAGTACTCCGCACGGAGTCATCGTAAGGAGTTGACGCGGGGAGACAAGGGGAGACGCGGGAGACACGAGCCGGACGCGGGCCGCGGTGAGGCGCATCGGTTTCGCGTCCGTGATCCGTGTTCAAAGTGGGGCTCTCTCGCCGGCCGGGCGGACCCACAATTCCACATGCCCCCTACCGACAAGGCCCCAGGCCCACCACCAGCCACTGGAACTGCAACTGCAGTGGACCACTGGAAGTGGGCTGGAACTCCACTGCAGGACCACTGGACCCGGTGTTGTTTCCGGGCAACGGTGACCACTGTGCGTTACTACCGAGGGGGCACGGCCTGCAGCGCTGCACTGCACTGCACTGCAACAACAGCCATGGGATGGCTGAGCTGGAGAATGTGTTTCGGCGACCATGGCAGTCGGGCATGTTGACAGCTTGTCACCAGGTGTGTGATTGGCAATTGCTGCTGCTTTGCTGCTCTGCTGCTCTGCTGCTCTGCTGCCATCGCTAACGCCGTCGTCTGTCTTTGTCTCGCTTTTGTGTGTCCACGGGTGGTGCCCTTTCGCAACGTTTGCCTCCAGGTCGTTTTGCATGGCCCCCCCCCCCCCCCCCCCCCCCCCAACGACAAGATGCTTTGCTCCATTATAGTGGCACTAATTTGATAATAGGTGATCCAATTAATGTTTATAGAGTTGGCAGACGATGATACTTCTGAGGCTTGATGGCGGATGAGGGAAATATTAGCGTTTGGTGCGGTTCGAGGCGGCCTCTTTGGCCGCCGCAGAGACCGTCTCGGGCAGCCGTGTAGCGCGCCATCGGGCCGTAACACGGTGGCACTCACGGAGGGCGCATTGAGTGATAGTGCTGCTGGCCAAGAGTACCACTGCCACAGTGGAAGGGAAGTCTGAAAGGGTGGGCGTTAGAGTTCCCGGGGTCCCAGTGTTTTTCTCCGAGTGTTTGGGGCCCCGACAGCATTGCGGCAATCCTTCGGTGGGTTTCAGTGACGGTCTGACTGCTGGGCAATTAGGGATAGGGCCGTGGTCCCCGATCACTGGGCACCCTCCTGATCCTCCTCCGCCCCCCGTGCCCAGAATGTGAGGTGCCCACCTTAGGTACAGGTACTGACACTGACACTTTGGGTGGCATGGACTCTGTGGGCAGTGTGGGCAGTGGGCACCTGAGCCACCACCGCCTGCAGTCCATTCACTGACGAGTCCACTGTCCTCCATGCACCCACCAACCGCTGCCAAACTGCCGCCAAACTGCTGCCAAACCACTGAAACCTCCACCCCCCAACATGGTCATCTCGACCCTCCGGACTCTCCCATCTCCCTTGAACATCCCTCTCCCCAACTCCCATGGCCCTCCCGCGCCCCTTCCATTCTTACTATTCTTAGCCAACGGGTTCACGGCCGCCAACGCGTAGCGCAATGACATAACTACCAGACGCGCGCTCCCTCCTGCTCATCTTTAACCTTGCATATCTTTTTCTCCGCCGTCCCCCCAAACCTCGAAACCTCTCGCGGACGTCACCCCAGGTCATTCGAGCAACACGGCATACCTAGGGACCCAGGGACAGCGCGACACATCTACCCGCCACCAGCAATCATGGACCCAGACACCATGGAGGCGTCCAGCCCGCTCTCCTCCATCGCCGTCTCTCCTCCTGCACCCTCCTCCTCGCCCGCGTCTTCCTCGCTCGATCCCGCCTCGCCGCTCTCAAATCTCTCCGGCACCCCGTCATTACCCAGCTCCCCCGGGGACTCGCCCTCGCAGGATCCCTCACGCCGCTATCCCTCGCCTCTCTCGACCACCGCCTCGGGCACCCAGTCGCCAATGAAGCCCGCAGCGACGAGCGCGGCCCGACCACGACCGCGGCCAGACCAGGCGTCCAACGAAGGCGCACCGCCGCCCAAGAGGCGCAAGGTTGCCTCGTCGCCCAAGGAGCGCAGGACCGACTACCTCGACCTCACAAAACCCGACCACGAGTGGTCCGCAGACGACGATGTCCACCTCAAGCGCCTCATCACCACCCTGCGCAAGAAGAAGAAGATTGTTGTCATCGCCGGCGCCGGCATCTCCGTCTCGGCCGGCATCCCCGACTTTCGCTCCTCCACCGGCCTGTTCGCCCCAGCGGGCAGCCAGCAGCAGAAGATGAAGGCCTCCGGCAAGCACCTCTTCGACGCCTCCGTCTACAGGCACGACGCCTCCACCCAGTCCTTCCACACCATGGTCCGCGAGATGGCCGACATGAGCCAGAAGGCTCACCCCACGCCTTTTCACCACCTGCTGGCGTCGCTGGCCCAAGAAGGCCGCCTCCTACGCCTCTACTCGCAGAACATTGACTGCATCGACACCTCTATGAAACCCCTCGCCACCAATGTGCCCCTCAACCCCAAGGGGCCCTGGCCTGCCACCATCCAGCTGCACGGTGGCCTCGAGAAGATGGTCTGCACCAAGTGCGGCCAGCTGGAGCCCTTCAAGGGCGAGCTCTTTGACGGCCCCGAGGCCCCGCTGTGCGAGACCTGCAAGGTGGACGACCAGGTCCGCACGGCTTATGCCGGCAAGCGAAGTCACGGTATCGGTCGCCTACGACCCCGCTTCGTCCTCTACAACGAGTACAACCCGGACGAGGAAGCCATCGGCAACGTCTCCAGCGCCGATCTCAAGGCTCGCCCAGATGCCGTCCTCGTCGTCGGCACCAGTCTCAAGGTCCCCGGCACCCGCAGACTCGTGAAGGAGATGTGTCAGGTGGCCCGGGGCCGCAGAGACGGCTTCACGGCATTCATCAACGTGGACTCGGAGCCCAAGGGTGTCGAGTTCAAGGACTGCTGGGATCTAGTGGTGCGTGCCAAGTGCGACAAGGTGGCGAGGGAGGCAGCTCTCCCTCCCTGGGACTGCAATATCGGCGACGACTACCTCGTGTCCGAGGAAGAGCACCTCCAGAGCCAGTTGCGCCGCGGCGAGACCAAGCTGGAAGTCGGCATACCGTCCAAGTCGCTCAGCGAGAGCCCCAGGCTCGAGATACCGCTTCCCGCCAAGATCAAGCAAGTCGACGAGATCCAGGCCATCCCTACCCCGCGTCCCAGCCCCAAGCTGTCGGCGACGGACAAACCCGGCAAGAAAACCAAGCAGACCAAGCAGATCAAACTCTCATTTGCCAACGCAAAGGAGACGGCCACCGATCAGCCTGCCAAGAAGCCCCGCGCATCAAAGCCCCGGAAACCGCTCAAGACTTCCCAGCCAAAGAACACGGTTGTGCAGACCTTCAAGGCTGTCAAGGGCGTATCCGAACCCTCTTCCATCAAGGTCTCTGCACTGCAAAAGGTGGAGTCGTCGGAAGAGGACGCTGGACCTCTTCCTTCACTGCGCCCCGAACGGAAGCTCTCGGTCGACAACTTTCTACACACGCGTAACTCTCCCGAGAGCGGCAGCGGGGGCTCGAGCTCGGCGCAGCCATCAACGCCCACCAACCCCGAGCGACCTGTGTCCCAGGACACTATTTCTCCCAAGTCAGTACCCAGGAGCCTGGCGAACCTGATTGATGTTGAGTAATGCATCCATCCGTCGTTGGGGATAGACGGACGACGGGCCGGAGTTTACGCGCTGAATTGAACATGGAGGGTGGGCATCACCACCTCCAAGGCGTTTTTGTATCTTTTTTTTTCTTTTTTTTTTCTTTTTTTTTGGGAGGGAAGTCAAGGCATGGATGATTCCCGGAGTTTGGAGCTCAGCTATAAACAGGGGCGGCGGAACGAGAAACTTTGTACATAATACTGTGAGCACCGCGTTGGATGATCCAGCGCCGGATCAACGCTCACACCATCTCACGCCGCATATTTATGGGCCATGGTCATACCGCGCACTGGATCAGGAGACCAGGCGCTTAGAATACCATGATGATCAACTATTCACATTGTGCCTCCCCCATGGTGAAGACGAGGATCGTTTTTGAGGTTACTACTTCTTGTAGGCAACGGGTGATACATGGTACTCGGGCACGACCAATCCGAAGTAAAATCCGAAGTAAGTCAAGTCATATTTTTATTTCTCTGATCTCCTGGCAATGACTGAACAAAGTAGGAAATCTATCATCTAATTCGTTCGCTCAAACATTCAAAACTCCGCTCCTTATCCTTCACACACTATAGAGTACAAGGCCAGACGGAATCCCGTCAGGCACCCCCAGCCCATCCCATCACTGGGGAATGCAGGGGAAGGTGCAGGTGCACTTGTTGGTGCCCTCGTTGTACATGAAGCCGGTGAAGACGTCGCCGTCGACGTCACCCTCGTACTCGTTGCCGGCGTAGGTGCAGGTGCAGCCGCCGATGCTGGGCCCGTCCTTGGGCTTCCACTCGATGTCGTGGTCGAGCTTGGCCGTGTCGGCGGGGATGGTCTGGCCGTCCATGGCGTTGGGGTTGCAGTTGTCCTCGCCGAACTTGCACCCCCAGTGGGCGTCGTCGCCGCCCTCGACGCCTAGGTCGAAGCCCGAGTCGGCGCCGTTGCCGGCCATGGCAGGCGCGCCGGGGACGTAGGTGACCGAGTTGGAGAGGCGCTCCCAGCCGGTGAGCGAGCACTGGACAACGTCGTCACCGCGCGTGGAGAGGCGCACAGGGCCAGCGGCGGCGAGGGCGGTGAGGGTTGCGAAGATGGCGGTGGTGTACATGGTTGCTGTTGTTGAGTTGTTGGAGTTGAGTAAGAAGGGTAAGGCAAGAGTTGTGGTGTGTGGTAGTTGTCGTGGATGTTGCTTTGCTGTGGATGTTGCTTGATCTGCTTGGTCTGGATTCCAAATGGTTGAGATGGCTCGAGCATAGAGGCCTATATATACTCGTCGGAGCTGATTCCATTCACTGGGAAACACCCTGATGTCATGAGGACTGATGTGTAAGTGTCTGCCTCCAAGAGACCCATCACCAGAGCCACCAGGGCCCCATCTCCCAACTCCCATCACCACTGTACCAGAGTTCATCACAAGAGCCCATCGTCAGAGCCGCAAGGTCCTGCATCAAGGCCCTGAGGGACCCCTGGTACCGGGATGACGTGCCAAAGGATGAATGTCGGGGATCTCCATCAGGCGCGTGGAGGAAATATACAGGCTGGGGGAGACTTCTTTGGTGGCGAGATGGGTCCTGCAGCGTCATCGTCCAGGTTTCCCACGTTGCTGTGCCGCAGTTTCTGCACCCCCATGAGGCTACCTCCCGTCAGGGTGTCAGGGTCCCACCTAAGCTTACAGAAGATCTGGGGTTAAAGGGCAACTATCGACAGAAAAGATCCGAGCATCCGGCATAGAACATAGATCTCCATCCCTTGTGGCGTCGGCCAAGCCGGAAGGATCGTGGCGATTCTTACCCAGCGAAACTCCGGTTCCCCTGTTGAAACCACCAGGCAGCAGGTGGCGATGGCTGCATCCTGAGGAACTGAATTTGTTCGTAGACTTTGCCAAATTGGGCATTACCATCTGTCGCTCAGCCGTTGCACTAGATAGCAAACTGACACAACAGCCCTAATAATAGACTGGCAGAGAATTGGCAGCATTGTCTAGGTACTACGGATCTCGGGAACCTTCAGATGGCCTACTTGGCCGGTACTCACAGTTGCTGAGCAGAAAGACCTGGGAAGTTGGACAGAGACATCGACACTCGGGGTCCCCGTGGTGATTGCCTTGCCTCGTGCTGATGTCACTGGCGGGTGGTGATTGCGAGTCTTGGAAGGGGAAGTGGCACTTGCCTCTGGTGCAAGTCCATATGGCCTGCTTCTCAGGTGTTCTGGAAACCACAATGGAGGTTTTGGGTCAAGAACCACCACGAGATGCCCAGCAAAGGAAAGAGTGATGACAGTTGCAAGTTGAATGAAGATAAGAGGGAAACAACGCCTCGAGGACAGTATCCCTTAAAAGCGTAGACCTTTTCCTCTTCCACATAATACAACTTTCATCCATTCTACCATCTCTAGAGAGTACTCACACATCATCACATTGCGATCCCAAACTATCCGCAAACATGCATTTTCAGTACCTCGCCATCGTCACGGCCCTTGCAAGCACTGCCTGTGCTCGCCAGGTAGTACCAACTGTCCCCACCACGCACCTCATTCCCTATGCCCTGGACCCTCTTATAACTTGCATCACGAATGCCACCGGCATGGTTTCCGGCCTGAGCCCGGACAACGAAGTGGATGTCGAGGTATGCCGCAGTCCATGTCCCACTGGGTCTGTCATCGTTCTCACTGACGATGGGCATGCTAGAATCTTGTCAAGTAGATCAGGACATGCGACGAAGTCAGCACGGAAGTGTCCAATGCCCTTCCTTACGACGACGAGGGTGAGATCAAAGCGGAGGACAGGCACCAGTATACACAGGGAGAACAAGACGAGCTCTGTGGTGTCCTATGCAAGGTACACTCGGTCCAAATCGTCGTCCTTGGATAGTAGAACTCGCAGGCTGACCCAAATTCCTAGTTGCACGACGCGGCAATTCATCTCGCCCACGCTCTGGGCAACAAGGCCGAGAAGGGCCCCGTCCCGCCCAGCTGGAAGTCGATTGGGGTAGAATCCATGGCTCTCGAAGTTGGCCTCCACAGTGTTTTGCAGCGAGGGTCACGGATTGCGGCGGAGTGCCCGGGGATCCACGAAGCGAAGCTGAATGCCACGCGCGAGGAATTCTACAGCGTGATCCCCCAGTATCTCCTAGTGCTGGATGGGCTCTGGGAATAGGCTGACATGTCATGTCATCACTCATGGAGTAGGAGAGGGTGTTGTACGAGTATCCTTAGTTGGTATCGATAGCGGAAGAATGACAGGTGTGGATTCCAGGGTCCCCTCAGCTTGGAGTGCATGATGGTTGGCGGAAGAATGGGTGGTGATGTCGCGAATTTGAAGAGCCGTGGGGTTGAATCCCAATTGATGCCGGGACTCGGGTCAATGCTCGGCGAGCAGACAAGTCTCGTCGACTCTCGTGGAGTCTCGTGGAGTCTCCAGGTTTCCCAGCACGGAGATGCTCGTCATTGCTCGGGTTTGACTGGTCCGGTTGTAATCTCTCCGCACTGGTGTAGTGGAAGCTTGTAAGTTGGTGACAATGGCTATATACCTACGTTGCAGATCGACTCCTCCTCCAGTGACCCCCCCAACACGACGACTCTGTAGACGGAGGGAGCCACCGCCAACTGGGACTCACTACTACACACAATGGCTCGTCTGAATCTCTTCATGGGTCTGGCCTTTGTTGCCACGGCTAGCAGCAAGTGGATTGTCCCTGGGGCGCGCTGGTACGACACGGACGGCAACATCTTCAACGCCCATGCTGGGGGCCTCACCGTCGACCGCGACACGGGCAAGTTCTTCTGGTTCGGCGAGTACAAGACCGAGGAACAGGAGGAGGGCGGTGGTGTTTCGTGCTATAGCTCTGACGACCTCGCCACCTGGGAATCGCATGGCCTGTGTCTTGGTGCGTTTCTTGTGGATGAGAGGGCTTTGTAGATGGGCGGGTAGGAGCTGACGTGTCGATAGAGACCGAGGAGGGCCACAAGTACATCTCCCCGAGCAATGTCATCCAGCGTCCCAAGGTCCAGTATAGCGACGCCGACCAGAAGTACCATGTGAGTGGGCCCAAACAAGATCCGTCGCTGATCCAGTGACTGACCTGACTGACCTGGCAGATGTGGTGGCACGCCGACGACTCCAAGTACAGCCTGCTCCTCCAGGGCCACGCCACCGCCGACAGCATCCAGGGCCCCTACAAGTTCGACAAGGCCGTCGCCCCGCTGGGCAACTGGTCCCAGGACTTTGGCCTCTTCACCGACTTCAAGGACGGCCGCTCTTACGCCCTCTACTCCAACGGCGACCGCGTAGAGGGCCGCGACAGCTATCTCGCTCGCTTCAACGACGAGCTCAGCGATCTTGAAGAGGCAGTCTACCGCTGGCCCAAGTTCGACCTCGAGGCCCCGACCATTATCCAGACAGACCGGAGTTATTATGCCCTCATGAGCCACAAGACAGGCTACAGGCCCAACAGTAAGTTGTGTTTCGGCACCCGGGGACGTTGGCAAACATGAGCTAACGCAGTTCTCCTCTAGATGTCGTAGCCTTCCGCGCAGATAAGCTCGAGGGCCCCTGGTCGCAGCCCTTCATGGTCTCACCCGCCTACACCCGCACCTTCAGCACCCAGTCTGGCTTCTCCTGGCGCGTCAACGGCACCAAGAGGACCACATACCTGTACATGGGTGATCAGGTGGGTGGCCAAAGGCCAAGGAAGTCAACAACGTCCTGGAAGATTGTCGCTGACTCGCAGCCAGTGGGACATGAACTCGATCTGGGAGAGCCGCAACGTCTGGCTGCCTATGGACATTGACGACGACAAGGGCACGCTCGAGGTTATCTGGCACGACATCTTTGACCTGAACGTGTGGGTCTGGGAGAACGTCCGCATTAGTTTCTTGCTGGCGACTGACTTGTCTTCTCAGCAAAACCGGCGAGTGGCGCCCCGTCAAGGGCACTGAATACTTTGCCATCGACGCCAATCTCACTGGCGATGCCCATCTTCAAGAGGCGGTAAGTTGGAGTTGTCCCTGGGTATAAACCACGCGTGGATAACGCTCATGAAACCGCTATGCAGAACTTTGCCAGCTTCAACCGCATCGCCACTGGCATCTATGGCAACGACAGCAAGGCCATCTTCGAGGTCGAGGGGTCCGGTAAGGACCAGTGGGTGTCGTTCTACCACCAGAGTCAGCCTTCTCCCGTCTGTAACTCTCTACCTTCTTCTCATGCTAACTCACCCTCCAGACATTGATGACATGGGCTTCGGAGACCAGCGTAAGTGACAATAGTATATCCATCACTAAGTTAACTGCCATGCTGACCCCTGCAGCGATGGGCTCGCCCGACCGCATCAACGGCACCTGGCAGCTGCGTCGCATCAGCAGCGTCGTCGTCAACGGCGACGAGGACAACGTCCACACCCTCTACCAGAAGGACACCCACAAGGGCATCTTCCTCTCCACCGCCATCAAGCTGCCCCTCAAGAAGGGCTGGAACACCATCGCCGTCGGCGGCCTGGACAACGGCGTCGACGTCAAGGGCGCTGACCTCGATAAGCTGGTCGTCTACCCTCCGGAGCTGAAGAAGGGGGACCACCACGGCCCTGGGCGCCCTCGTGGCGGATCATAGAAAAAGAAGTGGGAGAACCCTTCGATTGTGTGCTCGCTTCAAAACAAAAAGATATTCCTGGGTATCATAGCCTGCACCCCTCCCTCATAAAGCCTACCTAACCCACACTGCCAATACCGCCATCGTGCCGCTGAATAAAAGACGGGGGTATTTTTCTGCATCGTCACTTGATGTGCACCTCAATGGCGTCCATGTCTTCAATGTCGGCCCCCTCCATCGTGACATGCTCCTCCATCACCTCTCCATCGAACCACAGCCGCACCTCCTTGTCCGCGCCCAGGCCGCTCTGGGCTCGGAAGCCCGTCACGAGCGTCTCCACCGTAGTCGCAGGTCGCACTGTCAAGCGGACTTCGTCCAGGTCTCGCGCCTTGAGGATCACCCTCAGTGTGACCTCGGGCTCCTCCTCTTTCCCATCACCGGCCGCCTCCTCGTCCGACAGCTCGCCCGCTAGGACCTTTTGGCGTCGCTCCTCCTCCTCTTCCCACTTCTTGAACATGTCGGGCGTCCAGACCTCCATGTGCACCTGCATCCCATCCGCGCTCAGACCTTTCCTGCTGTGCCCGTCCGCCACGACCCTGTCGCCGTACGACCGGAGCCCCAGGCTGTGCAGCGTTGAGTAGTTGTAGACCTTGCTGCCCCGCCACGTTAGGATGAGCTCGCTCGGGTCGACGGGGATGTGGTTCCCGTGTTTCTTCTGGATGCTGACCCACGCCCCCCGGATCTCAAGTAGGGGTTTGTCGAGGAAGGATTTGACCCCGCAGTCGCGTGTGCCTGGGATGGCGCTGGTGACGAGGATGCTCGCGTTGGGCGCCTTGGGAGCACTAGGGTCCTCGGAAGCCCGGCTCGTCAAGTTGCGCTTCTCCTCCTCGGCCTTGCGGATGTACTCAGCGAACTCATCGTCCTCCTCGCTCTGGTCCACCTGCCGCGTCTGCGGCTCCGGCTCGTCGACGATCTCGACGCTGGCGTCCCGGGGCTTCGATGGGGTGGGCATGGGCGTGACATCCTCGTCATCCTCGTCGAGCGATATTATCGGCACGCCGCGGCTCGGCGTGACGGCTCGGGGAGGCTGAGGATGCCGGCGAGGTGTAGAGTACTTGGATTGAGACCTGAGCTGGCGCGCTGAGGGAGACTCCTGTGACTGCCGGACAGGTGTGACCGGCCTCTTCTTGGACGGCGAAGAGCCGGACCTGGTGCGCTTCGACGGCGGAGGTGTGACAAGCTCGCTACCAGAAAAACGTTAGCTGCGCTTCGCTCCCGTGCATAGAGTTTGATGGGAACCAACTTGAAGCTGTCCCTGCCCGTCATGGACTCATCCGCGGCAAAGGACGCTCCCGCCTCTCCGCCCCCATCAACACAGTCCCGCAGCTGGGCCTCAATGAGCCTGCTTTCCTCGTTATCCCTAGCATCATCGTCTTCGTCGTCCCGCTGCCTCTTCTCTTGACTCAACGGCCTGCTGCGACGCTCCTCGGCCTCCTTCTGTTTCCTCATCTTCTGCCGCCTCCTCTCCTGGTCTCTTGCCACGATCGGCGCCATCTCCCTGGAGCGGCGGAACAGGGCGAGTGCGTCGTCGTCGTCATTATTCTTCTTGCTGGAGCCGCCGCCGTCGTCGGGCGACGACGACGCCTGGGCCAGCGGGGGCTTGCGCAGGGCAGTTGGCTTGAAGGGCAACTTCTTCATCTTGGGCCGGGGTGCGGCGGCGTCGGCCATTGTTGGGGGTGTGTCGGAGGAGCTGGGATGGATGGAGGGAATTGTAAGTAACCATGGATGGACGCGCAGCCTGGCGGCGCAAGGCCCGAGTTCTTCGCAAGTAGCTGAGTTCGGTACAAAGTGCGGATAGGTTGGTGTTACTAATTGGTATGGAGTGATGGCCATCTGAACAAAGCCCCTCGACGCGTGCTGGACGCCTCATTCTGGGGATTGGATTCAGCGCCTCCAGTGGGTTGCCCAGGTGTGCTCCAGCGCGTCGAGGCCCTCAAGAGGCCCCTAACAGACCCCGCTGTTGCGCTCACATGGATGTGCCTGCCCCCACAGTGCGATCTGCCAGCACAGTGACGCCCAGCCTTATCCCAACGCATCCAAGGAAAGTCTCACCAGCTCCAACAGCGCAAATCTCATCCAACCTCGAAACTCTCAACTTCCCCCACGACCCGAACCTCACCTCAGACTCCCGGCCCTCTCACATCCCATCTGCAGTCCAGCACTAAAGAAGTATGGAGAACGGCAGCGTCAGCCAGGCCGAGGGCAAGGACCCGTCGAGCTTCCTGAGCGACATCATCGGCAACCCCGTCACCGTCAAGCTCAACTCTGGCGTCGTCTACAAAGGTGAGAGAGAGCCTCTGCCCTCCCTTCCCCACCCTCCACCCCCCGCAGCAATATCCAGTGCCCAGCCTAGCTGACAAGAGTGGATTCTGGCGTCACCAGGCGAGCTGCAGTCCGTGGACGGATACATGAACATTGCGCTGGAGAAGACGGAGGAGTACGTCAACGGAGCGAAGCGGAGGGAGTACGGTGACGCGTTTGTGCGTGGGAACAATGGTAGGCTTTCGAAGCGTCTCCCAGGAGAACTATCCGAGTACGAATTGCTAATCGTCTTGCAGTCATGTACATCTCGGCGGACTCGTGAAGCCAAATAATGAAACAATTTTAACGTTCATCATGAGACTCTGGCGCATGCTCATCAGAGATACCAAGCCATATATTGACCGACGTCTACTCTAGCTCCCTCATCACCTACACCCTCGATGTCCACGAAAAGGTCGTGGCCCCATGCGTCGCCACCTCGCCCTTCTCATTCCACCTCCCGTCACCCTCCTTGACGATCTTGTCAAAGGCAGCCCGGAACCGGTCCCTCTCCTCGCCCTGCAGCATGGCGATGTGGCTCAGCGTCCGCACGCGGTCCCACAGCGCCTCCAGGCCCAGCCAGATGGTCCACTCGGTCTTGTCGTCGCCGATGGGCGTCGTGAAGAGGCGGCCCTGCTGCTGGTCGAACACCTCGCGCCACACGTAGTCGCGGAAGCGCGGCTGCCCGTCGGTGGCGGCGTTGATGACGAGCTCGTGGAGCTGCTGCTCCCAGTCCGTGGCCGCCTTCCATGAGCGCGGCTTGTTGTCTGTCCACGTGTGAGATGTGGTGAGCATTGGTACATCTGGGGATAGGTGGGGAGAAATACAGTCTTCAATGTTCCAGATCATGGCCAGCTTGCCCCCTGGCTTGAGGACGCGGCGTATCTCGTTCAGTGCGTCCTCGTTGGCGAACCTGTCACATGAGCGTCTGTCTGGGTATAGTAGCTACGATGGATTTCCCCGTACTCACCAGTGAAACGCCTATGCCGTAGTTAGCCAGCAGCTCCAGGCTTGATAATTGGTCCTCCGCAGTGTAACTCACCTGCGCAACGACAACCGCATCCGCCCACCCATCCTCAACGCCCATCTGCTCGGCCGTCCCCGACCGCGACCTCACCCCGCGCAGACCCTTGGCTTCGAGCGTCTGGCGCATCTTGTCGTGCGGTTCCACGGCCAGGATCTCGTACTCCTCCGGGCGCGCGGCCAGCACCTCGGTCAGCTTGCCCGTCCCCGCCGCCAGGTCGACGATGCGCGCCCCGCGGTGCTCTGATCCCGCCAGTCCCAGGTGGCCCAGAAGCCCTTCCACGGCCTCATGCGGGTACGACGGCCGGTAGGTGTCGTAGGACGTGGCGTCGGCGAAGCCCGTGGTGGCCGAGTTGTGGATGATGGGGGTGGATGTGGATGCCATGGCTTGTGGCTGGGTAGGTAGATTTCGAGGTTAAGGTCCAATGAAAGAGATAGTACTCCGAATTTAATAAATGCTAGGTTGTGTCTTTATACTATATTATATATACTGTGTGCTTGACGAGGGGCGTCAACGTCGGCGCTCCCTCCCCCGCCCACGCTCAACCCCCGAACTTCGGACTACGAGCGGGAGACGAGGGGCAACCATCACCGTCGACGTCGAGCTCGGTGATGCTGTAAGAGGCAGTGAAAGGTTACTATCTCCGGCAACTCGGCACCTTGCACTCGACAATTCCGCATCCCTGCAGCTGAGACCCGCAGCCTAGGTACGATGGATTGCGCCGTTTGGGCAGCAAAATGGCGTGCTTTGCTAATTGGGGCTATTATATGGCGTGCTCTCCTGGGCGCTCACGCAGTCCTCCGTATATAGTGTAGCTATGTAATATCATCCCTCCGGCCTGAGATGAGGCACCGGGGCCATCTTTCGGAGTCTTCCACGGCGTGGCTCAGTGTGTTTAGGATCTTTATATCGTTGGGCATGCCTAGAGCCTGCGCTGACATCGCTCCCGTCTCCAAGTTCCCGTCTTGCCCCAAGCGCTCCCGCGGGAAGGACCTCAAAGCCCATGTTTAGTCGTCGAAAGTCCCTATTTGCGTATATCCTCGCAGCCCCATATACTACAGATTCACCCGGTTCGCTTGTCTGCGTTTCAGCCGTTGCGGGGATGCGATGTTGGGGTCCTGAGAGGAGCCGGAGAGAGGTTCCACTTGGAATGTATGAGTCGAGATGCCATGTAAGCGGCGTGGCAACTGTCTCCTGTAATTCGCTCGGGTCGAGATCGGACTGAGCGAGGTACCTGTCCCTTATCGTTGCGGGAACATGGTGAGGTGCCGGATGGGGAGGCTCGTCCATCGTCCCTGAGCTGTTGGATTTGCATGTGCTGCCCTCTCTCAGTCTTCTCTCGGGAGTCTTGCCTTTACCTGCGACATGGTCCCCTTCATCGCCTGGGAGAGTAACCGAAGACGCAGCTTGACTACCGTTGCCAGACACTGAGTGCGAAATCCAGATCCCGTCCACCTCAACGCCCTGCTGGATGGCGCGAACTCCAAAGGGGATATCATCAACCCGCCCTGTGTCCATACCGCAGTATGCCATGTCTGATCTCCGCGCTCGTGTCTCGTCGTCCAAGACTTCTACCTTGCGCACCGCTCGATTCGTCCGCCAGAGCTTGACTAGACCGAGGCCAAAGACAAGGACGATGCAGCAGCCAAGAACCTGACAGGCACCGTGTTAGCGTGGAGACCATTTAGAATATCAAATCCATCAAAAGTTCACTCACAAACGTCATTGACTGCCACAGCTCCCATCCAATAAAGAAGGCGCCCATCTTCACGACTGCTCATTGCCTTTAGATAAGGCCATCCGACGGTGGAAGATCGTGATATCGAGAGAAGGGCCCCAAAATTCGAGCGAGATGTTTGCGATTTGTGCAACAGATATTGAACGAGGAAAGACTTTCCAGCACGTGGCCGGTCTATCTGAGCTTGGAGTGATTCACCGCTCAGTGCTCTCGCAGAACTGAACGCAAAACCGTGAGAAAGGGGTATACTGTGATGTCAGAGCTCGTTCGAGCGCTCGCCATTTTGATGGGACGCATTCGTACGAACACCTCGCATTTCGTCTCCACTGGAGCAAAGCGACGGAATATGGCGAACATACCCCTGAATTGAGGAGACCAAGAAAGACATGTCAGCCGGGGGCTCAGGAAGGGAGCAGCTGAGGCACTCGGAAGAGCCAAACAAACATAGTTACAGCCAGGCACGGCCATTTCCATGGCGGGACCACGCAGTTGCTGGACGAGACACTTGTCGGGTAGCAACATCATCGCACTCAGCAGCCAATATCAGCAGCCCATCCCACCGATCCGGCCCATCCAACTGTGCCTGCCCGCGCCCTTGGGTCAGGCTAGGGCTGCATCTCGCCAGTCGCCCTCTCACGGCTCTCAATGGCCGTGGGCTGACTCAGTGACGGTGTTCTCCCTTCGTCACGCTGGAGAGCTGAAGCAAAGTTGGACCAACATTGGGGCAGAACAGAAGCGAAACGGTATTTCTTCTGGAAATATCAATCGGGACTCCGATTCGTCACACTGGCAAACCAGGCAAAGTCAGTTCACGTTTATGCTGGCCCGGCCCAGCTAGTGCATAGCCGGGAAAGTCTGCGCTGGTTCGAGATGATGAGATCACAACCAAGTAGCCAGCCAACGAGGAGGCAGCATGGACGACAAACGAGGTCGGGATCAACAGGCGCCGTTTCGCCGTGGGACATTCCTAGCAGCTCTGGCATGACGGGCTTACCGGGTTCTTCAGACTCCGATGGGGCGGGGGCACGGATTTGCCGCAATCGCCATCGCCCCGTCATGCTCACGGGTGCCAAGCGAACCTAGGTGGTCGCACACTAGTGACCGACAATGGTGACCGACAATGGTGACCGACAATGGTGGCCGACAATGATGATCAGTGAGACTCAGGGTGGCTGTGGACTGTGCCGTCTGCAGGTCCGCCTCTATTCGCGCGGCCATGATGGTGCCGAGCCATCGAGAACGACGATCTGGGGCGATCTAAAGTCAGAACATCACACCAGGCGAGGACAGGATCTTGGAAAAGAGGATTAATAGGTGCTAGATGAATCGATGACGGCCCGGGCGTTTGTGCATGCAGGTAAGGTAAGGTAGGCACGGTTACAAGGCACCTGCCGACCCAGAAATCATGAAATGCCTGACTTTCCCCCCCACGCCGGGCATCCGAACCGAGGCGCCAGCCAGCCAGTATTTGCCAGCCAGTAAACAGCCAACCTTCACGAGTCGGCAGGTGCAAAGGCGGGGCCGCCCGGTGGATTCGGCGCTGGGCCTGCTGTGTCAGTGCTGTGTGAGCGCCCAACTTCCAAGCCAAGTGGAAGGTGCTGGTGTGCTGGTGTGCTGCTGCCCTCCACCGCCACGGTCCCAATGTCGATCGCTCCCAGCAGGCCGGGGGGCTGCATCGTCCATGCGTCTGGTCTGATCAGCGATCACCCGTCAAAGTCTCCGTCCTCCCGCCGCTCCTTGTTCTTCTTCTTCTTCCCGCAAACCCAATTCGCCCGACATTCTAATTTCTCTCGTCTTCAATCTGTTTGCGCTTTGTGTCGTCCCCTTAGGTCTTCTCCCGCTTGACTCTGGACGCCTGCGTTCTCGTCGCGCATTCTCAGCAAGCAGTGTCTTTGTGTGATCGGCCATTGCCACCAACACGCCATGCCCATCCGCAACCCCTTCACCCGCCGCGGCGCCGCCAATGTCGACGACAATCTTCGTCCCGAGCAGCGCGATGCACCCGGCTTTGAGCGTGTTGACACGGTCGGCTCCAAGGCCTCTTCGGTCCTCAGCATCCGCAGCACCAGGAGCCAAGACACCGGTGAATACAAGATGAGCGGTGCGTGACCTCCAATTCTGCGCCTCCCGAGAGTCAGAAGACCCCCCGAACAGTCCACTGACACTGTGACGCTGCAACAGTTGTCAACGACAGCGGTGTCTATCTTCCTGTAAGTGCTCATATAGGGGGGTCTCTTTCCCCTCCCCTAGCCTCCCATGGTCGCAATGGTCATACTGACTGGGTCTTCGTGCAGCCATCACCCACAGAGGAGAAGGGCCAGTGGCCCCGGAAGTACCTTGCGCGCACGTCAAGCGACACCAGGAGCAGCTTCGGCGACATTGAGCATTTTTCCATATCCCGCGAGTCCTTCGACTCGTACAGGCGATCATTTGTACGTTGTTCGGCCCATCCCATCCCAACCGTGCCCAATATGTCACGGGGCGGCGCATTAATTCCCCTTGGCGCAGGATATTTCGGCCCGCTCCCCGATCACCAACCCCGATGCCTCTACCCGAGGCAGCCTCGACTCCGCCCGCTTTGCTCGGCTCCCTAGGTCGGCTGCCGACCGTAAGATGGAGCGCCCGACCTCGACCGTAGAGGAGGCCTTTGAGGATGTTGGACTGGACGACCAGAAGCACCACCCGCACCAGCAACCGACCCAGCAGACCCGGAAGCGCAACTTCTTCTCCAAGTTCTCCGATGGCCAGGAGAGGGATGCCACGACCCAAGGCACCGTCTCGCGCTTTCTCAACCCAGGCCGCAAGAGAGGGCAGAGCGGCCAGGGCTCTGAACTGGGCACTATGGACCATCCCAAGGTCCTGGTGACGCCGGATGGCCAAGATGCCTCATAGGCCCGAAAAACGAGAGGGAAACAAATGCGGCGGGGTAATGTATATGTCCCGGACATGTGTTATAATATCTTTGAACAGGCGTTTATGGACGGGTTGGGCTAGACACGCAGTCGCTACTGTACGGGATACTAGGGGGCATGATAGAGGCCTGAGACGATCGAGCGCTCAGGAACGAGACCAGGAGGTTACGAGCATGGCACGAGTACGAGTGCCATCACCGGAGGCCACCCGAGCCCAGTGAGCACACATATATACGATTAATGATAATACAAGTTCCTTCAGGTCCTCTGTGGCCGGAGGCGATTCCATTCGAATGGGATGTTTCGATACATGGCGCAGAGAGTCTACCTCCGAGTACCCACCTACCCATAACCTAAGTATGTGGGTCTCCGACAGCCGTTTTAAATGCCGTTGGAACACCAAAAAAAAAGGTAGAAAGCGACCCGGGCCAGATTAACATATCACATAATAGCTTAATACGAGGAACCCGATCCCCGAATTCCGGAGGTGACCGGTGGCGGCACTTCGAATGGCGTGCTGCCCCGCTTCAAGCCCCCTCTATGCACGCCCTTCAAGATGTCTTCCTCGGCCATTCCCACTATGACATAAAAAGGTCTCTTCAACTTGATACAAATTGAGACTGGAGCTTCTAATCTAGAGAGTTTTAGAATATCACCCCGGTTCTTTACAACTATTACAATGGTCTCAGACACTGCGGCGGGCGCCCCCGGCGCCGTCAACCCCGTGTCCGGGTCCGGATCCGGCCTGTCCATGGCATCCAGGGCCGTCCATGCCGATGATGGCATCTCCGTGCACCGCGCCGTTGCGCCGGCCATGCATGTCAGCACTACGTTCCGGTACAGCGACGACCCGGATCAGCTCCTGGGCTGGGACAACATTGATGTAGGTGTCCATTGCGTTGGAGGCACACGAGGTCTATACTAACTTCGTGTGCCCAGCCCGCGGCGCCACGTGACTCGCACATCTACTCGCGAGACTCCAACCCCAGCACGGTCCGCATCGAGGCCATCCTCACATCGCTCCTCGGCGGGCCCTCCGTGGTCTATGCGTCCGGGCTGGCAGCTTTCCACGCTATGCTGGTGCGCCTCAACCCGAAGCGCATCGCCATCGGCGGCGGCTACCACGGCTGCCACGGCGTGATCCAGGTGCTCTCACGCCTGACGGGCCTGCAGCAGCTGGCCCTCGACTGCGACCCGTCGGAGCTGCAGGAGGGCGACGTCATCCACGTGGAGACGCCCCTCAACCCGACGGGCGAGGCGCGCGACCTCCAGCACTACGCCGACATTGCGCGCGCCCGGGGCGCGTACCTGACGGTGGACGCGACGTTTGCGCCGCCGCCGCTGC
Organism: Amphichorda felina; assembly: GCF_050947745.1. Taxonomy (NCBI): domain Eukaryota; kingdom Fungi; phylum Ascomycota; class Sordariomycetes; order Hypocreales; family Bionectriaceae; genus Amphichorda; species Amphichorda felina. Next base: position 3,520,332 of record NW_028145049.1, read on the forward strand.
AGGACCCCTTCGCGCAGGGCGCCGACGTGGTCATGCACAGCGGCACAAAGTACTTTGGCGGGCACTCGGACATGCTGTGCGGCGTGCTGTCCGTGCGGCCGGAGCGGACGGACCTGGCCAAGGGCCTGCTGGATGACCGGCTAGTGCTGGGGTCCGTCATGGGCAGCTTCGAGGGGTGGCTGGGGATGCGTTCGCTGCGGACGCTGGAGCTGCGGGTGAGGCGGCAGAGCGAGACGGCGACGGCGCTGGTGTCGTGGCTGGCGGCGCAGCTGGGCGACGCGTCGAGCGCCGCGGCCGCGACGGTGCTGAAGATCCAGCACGCCAGTGTGCAGCCCGAGGCGGCGGTCGAGGGGAGCTGGCTGCGCAAGCAGATGCCCGGGGGCTACGGGGCCGTGTTCGCGCTGTGGATGAAGGACAGCGACAAGGCCAGGCGCCTGCCCAGCAAGCTGCGGCTGTTCCACCACGCGACGAGCCTGGGAGGCGTGGAGAGTCTGATTGAGTGGCGCGCCATGTCGGATTCGGCCGTGGACAAGAGGCTGCTGCGGGTGAGCATCGGAGTGGAGGGGCTTGAGGATCTAAAGCAGGATCTTGCGCAGGGTTTCGAGGCGCTCAAGGCTGAGAGTTAGAGAAGCATAGAGTTTATAGGTGCTACAGTTGAACTAATATCATGAAAGAGAAGCAATCATGTTCCTAGCCAGTGACCTGAATGTCTCGCTCTCGCGGCTTGGGAAGGTTGCCGACCTTGGTCTCAGCTCTATGGCAACCTGGCCAGTAGTGACCTTATCTTACTAATGGAGTAGAGCATGATGCTGTCATCGAGATGCAGTCTTCATGCAACCGCAACCCTGGCCAAGGGAAGTTAGAGGTAGGTAATACGGAGTGAGGAAGGAGCAGATCAGCAGGGGTAACTGATACTATGATGTGGCTTGCCGACCCCCACAAGCCACATTCAATGATGGCAGCCACAAGGAGTGGGGGCATCCAAGCTCCAACCCAAGAATTTCCACTTCAATTTATTAGCCGCGCCCCCCCTAGGAGAGCTGCATGTACTTTACTCAACCCAAGGGCGACGACGAACACGCCAGGGTGTCACGAAACGATATTTACGACTCCGACTTGGCGACTGAACGAAAATACCGCTGCTTATACTACGCCTCCAGCTTACCTGGCTTCTTTCTCCGGAATCTACTCCTAGGAGACCTTAAGGAGTAACTCTCCTATCTCCAGTCCCCCGTCTCCCATTGCCCTCGTTTCAAGGCCAAAGCAACCGACCACTATCACGGGATGCAACACACGACCCAAGGATGAAGCCATCCTGAGTTGCCTCCGAAGACAACATCAACCGACCCACCGACACTCTTTTATAAACCCTCAAAAAGCAACCGCCATGCCCCGACTCTCCCTCTTCCGTCTCCCCGCCAAGGTCCGCCGCCGCGTGCGCCGCAACCGCATGGCGACCCTCGCCCTCCTCGCCCTGCTCGTCCTCTTCCTCATCTTCCCCTTCTACGCCGCCTACTGCATCTACCGACCCCCGCGCTACGTCATCTCCTACCTGCGCGCCAAATACCCGGACGTGCTGTTCGAGCAGGACACGACCGAGAAGATAGTCGCCCTCTCCATCGACGACGCTCCCTCGGCCCACACCGACGAGATCATGCAGATCCTACACGACAACGACGCCCGCGCCACCTTCTTTGTCATCGGCTCTCAAGTCGATGGCCGCGAGGACGTCCTCCGCCGCCTCGTCCGCTCGGGCCACGAGCTCGCCAACCATGCCATGCGCGACGAGGCCAGCCGCTCCCTGCCCATCAACCAGCTTGAGCAGCAGCTGTACGAGGTCCGGACCAAGCTCGAATCTGCCTACGCCGCCGAGGGCCGCGTCCTGACTAACAACTACTTCCGCCCGGGCTCGGGTCTCTTCAGCTACCGCATGCGCGACGTGCTCGGCAACAAGGGCTTCCGCATCGTCCTCGGCAGCGTCTACCCGCACGACCCCCAGATCCCCTACCCCGATGTCAACGCCCGCCACATCCTAGGCATGGTCCACCCGGGCGCCATCATCATATGCCACGACCGGCGGAGCTGGACGGCCCCCATGCTACGCATCGTCCTACCGGAGCTACGCCGCCGGGGATACAAGATTGTCACCATCACCGACCTCGTCAAGTCCGTAGAACCCTTGGGAGGTCGATAAAGCTTTGTACTACTACCACCACCACCACCATATTTCCCTTTCCCTTGTGTGTTTTTCACGAGCGTGTTTGTCACCGATAGAGCTAGCACGTTTCATGGGCGCGAATCAGTGTTTGAGGGCGCAGGCGCGATCTGGGACAGGTATAGAGGTTATGTTTCAAATGCACGAAATGCTCGCTGGGTCTCCCTGGTTTTCTTGCTATCCCCCAAAGCTTCCGCTTGTTCTCCTCGCTGTGTTTCCAAATGCTACTCGTTTCGGTTGTATAGGCCGACCCCAAAGTCTTGACGAACCCCAAACGCTGGCAACAACGGTGTCAATTCCACCATGTTGCAAACTCTGCAACTGTCGCTTCTCCCTGACGGATCTGTTCTTCCGGACGCCTCTATTCTTTTAAGCACCTCTCGTCTACCAGACGCATTTCTTCCTTCCATTCGTATTTTGCCCGGTACATCTCGGTTGGCAGCCTAGGATCTGTCAACAGCCGAGGATTGAATAGCAGTCTTGGTTCCGGCGCAACAAACCACCAAGACGTGGGGTTGATATTTTACGAGTTGCATGCTGGACTCAGGAGTCAGAAATATGGATTCATCAGCACCCTTCTCACGATACAAGCTGGGACCAAGGTAGGAAACGTACTGACTCATTACGAGTCCTGTAATAATTCTTCTTCGGCCATGAACATGTCATCTTTTATCAAAGTCCGCCCCAGGGCCTGACCAAATAGTAACTGCAAGCCAGGGCTCGACGGTTACGTCTAACTCGGTAATTCGTTCATTAAGTCAATTCTTCATATCGCTCGCAATACCTATAGTTTCCTATGTTTGCGTCTCGCAGAGGTTTTGCATAACCAGGTTCATGATGTGATTGCTAAGTCTTTTCCCAGGGGCAAGGTGTCCCTCACCCCCGATGGCGATGAGGCGGAACGTGTCCAAGATATCGATGTGGTCCCACGCAACAGGCTTGACGACCTTGAAGCGAACGTTGTAAGTATATTGAATTAGGGAAGAGGATCCCGCTCCCATAATGCCGCTCCGGCAATTTCAGAACATGTCCCAAGGCACAACGAGGAGAGCGGTTCGTTGACACTTCTCAGTCATCCATCCATTTTCATCCATTCATACACGAAATCCCGGACAGCCTGGATGAAGTTTTCCGAACCCCATTTGATCCCGGTAAAGGCGGCGGTAAATTCCAATAGAAGGCCATCTAAAAGCTCTAAGTAGAATACGGTGGCCTGGTACCGTCCTTGCTCCCAGGTAAGTTTTGATTCCGTAGTCAGCGCTGCCGAGTACTGTACTATTTAATTGCAACTTGCATTAGCCGGCTGCTCTTAGGTACTTTCGGTATCTTGCCTACTACTGTACTTAAGTACCTGCATCATGGGTAGACTTGCCCGATAAGGTGTTTCATCTCCTTAGAGTCAGACTTTTGCCTTAGTGTCATTCTATTAGTCTCTCTACTATTAGTTGAGCCGATCAATAAGTTGATGAAAGTAATATTCGTATACCGCTCTCCCCCGTTGTGAGCCAGTATGTCCCATCGACGAGAACTGCCTACTAGTAGGCATCCCCGATTTCTGTCTCCAGCTTTGAATCCCAGTCACCACGCAGCTATGCCCCCGTCCAACAACACAGTGGCACAACGCCACATGCGAGCCGGCCATGGCATCCTCTCACATCATCATATATCAAGACACCCCCCAGGGCCCAGACCAGTGGCCTCATCTGCATCCCCGCATGTCCTAGGACGGGCCGTGTGGCAATATCGCGGGGCACCATCTTCCGTCTATCGGACCAGGGTCCCCAATGCCATCAGCGGCAACCCCTCTGTTCACAACATCAAAGCCGAGGCTATGAGGTGATGCACAAGACAGGAAATTCGTGGTATATGTCAATTCGGCACCTGAAATGCCAGAGAGTGAAGACATCATAATCTACCTACATGTCATGATAAAACGAAATGCTTCCAGTCCAGTGTGATAACGCCTGTGCCAAATGTCTCATGACTAGACGGCTGCCTAAAAAATCAAAAACAAAAGTGGTATCCATAATTCTCATGTTAAAGAGAGTCCAGCCATGCCTGCCAGTATTTTGTTCGTCTGTCTCTGTACTCCGAGCTAAACATGCCCTCATGTGCCACAACCCCAGGGAATATGTACAACCAAACGTATCGTGTGACCTCCAGGGTCTGTCTGCGCAATGCTCCTACTTGTCTTCTAGATCCATAGTGGCGTTGCTGGCTTGGAGTGTGTAGGCTGCGGCCAGAATGTTGCCATGAGAGCGTGGACATCGTTGAGGTAGTCGTCGGCGCTTAATTTGGAAAGACCTCGCGATCTAAGATACTGCTCGTCCTCATCAACGACATCCAGTCGACCCTTGTTGCTGAACTCCTCAGCAAGCTCAGTGACCTGAGCTAACTCAGCCCCAAACGGGTTGGTATCCACCTTGGCCGGTGGGCGTTGTGACTGGGGGATCGGTGCCATTTTCGGAACAGACTGGGGCATCGGAGGTGCCCGCTTTACCGTATAGGGTGCCGTAGTGGGTGCTGTTGACGATGCTGTGGTGGACGTTGAGGACGATCGTGAGAAAGTGAGGCTATGGTTGGACTGGTCCGACTCTTTGGACATGCGCGACACGGATCCCTTACGGCCCATGATGTCGTATGAGATCTTCTTGGTGTGAGAGGGTGACCGCTTGGGTATGGCCGGCGCGTCGGCCGGGGGTCCAGCGATAGTGGACCCCGGAGCCATGAAGTAAGTGGAGAGATGGTTCGGCTGGGGAATGCGCAACTCGTCATGGGGCTCGTCATCTGGGCTGGTCGGTGGTGTCGACTCATTCGTCCTCATGGAGTCGGACTCGTCCGAAGTTGTCTTTGCCGTGGCTAAATTGGTCCTAGACGGTCGTGGGGGGACAATATCGGGTGCGTTGTACGAGAGCATGTTGGTAGTGTGGACGAGTTGAACGGGAGCCGAAATCTTGTGGCGTAGTGGCTGCTGCGAAGACGGCTTGTGGAGCGTGTTGCTGCGATGGGGAACCTTGGCGCTGTCCCCGAGGTCGTTGTTCCCCTTGACCCTCCGGGTCGTGAAGGCCCGTGATAGCGACATGGTGGGATTGGAGCAACTCAAAGCTCAAGATCAGTTGAAGTCGTCAGGATCGAGTGATGTGGACGGAGGTTCAAATAGGAAGAAGGGAGGTTGGCGTTTCGTCGCAGTGCCAACGGTGGCTTGTGACCAGTTGTCGCAACGTGATCAACAGGTGAGGCAGCGATTTGGTAAACAGTAGAATCCAGGTGGTGTTGGAAGTACCGTGGCTTTCCTAGTCGGGAAACGTTACGCTGGGTGGTGGTTGGCGGCGATGTTTCGGATGCAACCCACTTCAGTGTAGCATCTAAATCTGAAGTCGGAAGGTAGCCACCGAGAGCTGCAACGAGTGCGGGGATGACGGCGAAAGTCGAGATCCTTAGGGAACAAGCAAAATTGGAAACAAAGGAAGAAAGGGGTAGAGAACCGCCGGTGATGGAGGCGATTCAGACAAAAGTAGTCGTGTTAACTTTGTCTAGCAATCGGTGTGCGACGATCCGGCGCTTGTGAGCAAATATCGCGGGTGACCGACGAATGACTCGGCTGGGGCGACGCCGTTTCAACTGTCAACGCTGAGCGCACGAGTGCCAGTCCAGAGTCAGACTAGCGGGAGATGGCGATGGCGACGGTGACGGCGACGGATTGACGCCAAGCTTTGCGCAGATGTGTGAGGTGGTGAAGGATGGGCTTTACGCGACAGTGTCAAAGGAATCCAGCTCCTTTGAGAGAAGGTGAGCCTCGTGTGAGTGAGTCGCTACTCACGCGCCCACAATATAACGTCTATCAGTGGCGGTCCAAAGGGAAGCTCGGCTGCCTTTTGGCCTAAACGAATGGTTTCTGTCAAGCTTGCTTGCTTGTTCAATGACCGTTTGATGTTGATTTTGTCTCTGGTGTGTGTGCCAAGGAGAATGTTTTGCGACTGTTTGATGGGTGAGAGTCAATTCGATCCAGCGATCAAACAAAAAAGAACACAGTTCTAGATTGCGGCGAAGAAGAGAAGCGGAGCGAGTTCACGTCAAAAGAGAGAGGTGAACGTGAACCTGCGCTCGCGTCGAGAAGTGAAAGGACGCACGGCTGAGCGGTGATGCAGAGACACAGGAGGGCGACAACGAGAGGGATCGGGCAGGAGTGCCAGTGATATGGAAGGAAGGCATCAACGGGGAGGCATCACGTATCATCCCCCCTGCCTGAGCCCTGTTCCTGGCTCCTGCCCTGACCACAAGTAGCCAGACGCCCAGCCGGGGCCAGCAGGCGGCCCCCTGGCGGTCTTTTCCCTCGTGGCTGCCCTCCAACTTGCAAAGCGGCCTGGAAACTTTGTTGCTGTTGGTCCAGGGGATCCCCAATGGCCCCGCTAGTGCTGGCGCCAGGTTCCAGTTTCCACATCGGGTGATCGCGAAGAACCCCTCTGGCTCGCTAACAGGCCGCCCACAAGCGCCGCTCAGGACCATAAACTGTCAACCGTCAACTTTCGGAGTTTGCCCAACAACGGGTGGGCGGCTAGTACCAGCACGCGGGATTAAAGCAAGGAAGAAGAATAGAATAAGTCTCGAATGAGGCAGTAGATAAAGCGAATATAGCCGCATGACGCAACAAGCCAGCATCAACGCGCTGTGTTGTACGGAGTACTAGCGACAGATATTGATGCCGGGTTCTTTTTATCGAGACCCAGGCACCTTGGGGCGGTTGCACCAGTCGGGTGGCTCCTGCAGCTACTTCCAGCCAGCTGTGGTGGCACCTTCGTTTCGATGGTTTCAGCAGCCTACGAGTACTCTGTACCTAGTACATAGTACTCGCAGAAAGAAGCCTTCATCCTCTTAGTCTGCCGCTGCCACCTATTCATCTGCTCACCTACGCATCTGCAAATCCTTTCCAACGCGGCCGCCTGTGCTAATGAGGCCCTTCTACTCGTACTCTCAATGCGCTGTCTGGCCCCAGCGCACGGCACGTTCTTCGTCGTCAGCATCACATTGCAGCTGGTGCGCTGTGCGCGCATTTGCCAGTTCACCACCAACATTCTTCTCGTCAGTCGAGCCAACAATGCTCGGGGATGCAAGAGGTCCGCCCCCTGTCAAAACAGATTCGCCATCCCATTGGCCATTGGTGCATCTTGTCAAGACCCTAGTCATCGTTTTGTTTCAGCCTGCTAGTGGCGTCTTGTGCCTGCGCAAGCGGCCCCCAAGAGCTTTCATCCCCAGTCTCCTCCACGTTCAACTCGGCGAGTCAAGCAATCACGCGTTCCGGCCCTTCCAACCGAAGGGGCTCATGCCGGTCGTAATTAATTACAGTCACGCCTACATATAACTCCAATACATCGAGCAACCACGATCCATTACGGATACAAATACAGCCTATTCCGCACCTGCTTCTGCGAGCCGTGAATGCGGCACAGCGACTCACTTCAATGAAACGGACCGCGAGAATGGGCCGAATTCGAGGAGACGCCAAGCCAGACCAAGCTCATGCCCCATGCCCCAGGCTTCATGCCCCAGCCTCGGGTCGTTTTGCATGAAACAAGTCGACGAGCAGAAACATATGATCAGGACAATTTACACACCAGGGCGCCAGAGCCCTATGATGGACGTGACTGAACAGACATTTACCGTTTCGAGTTTCCCCGGTTCCTTGGCGAAACATGCTTGCCTAGATCTCAAAAATCCGGCGTATCATCTCCTTGAGGCGGATATCTCTCCCAAGAATGCTCTATGAAGGTAGTACCGACCACACGTGAATTCTATTTACCTACTAGTAATCTGAACTTGGCCGTCAAGATGAACGGCGTTGCCTTACGGATACGAGTACATGGACGATTCGATCCCACGCACCATGCGCTTAGACAACTCCACATTCTCAAACTCCTCCTTGATCCGCTCCAGCATCCCATCCTTGGTCAGGATATCGACCGCTACGCCAGCTAGTCCCTTAGACGTTCGCAGAGCCCGCTCAAATGCCGGCTTACTACCAGCAGCCTCGCCAAAGGCCGTCGTGTGCGGGCCCGTCTCCGGCTTTGTACCGTTGGCCGTAGCAATGGCAAACCAGGGGTGGATCGCGGGGTAAGCGTGGCTGACATCGCCCTGGTCGGTGCTGGCGGACGGATCTCTCAGCTTGTCGACGATAGGGTCGTTCAGACTGCCACCCAGCTCCGCGAACCAGCTAGCGTACGACTCGGCCATGATATTGTTGGTTACCATGTTGGCGTAGCCGTATGGTAGCATGGTGAGGTTGAGCTTGGCGCCCGTGGCGATGGCACCGGCCTCGAAGCATGCCATGACGCGCTCCGTCCACTTCTCTAGATCGGCGCCATCCTGCGAACGGATCTGGAACGAGGCCGTGGCCAGGCTGGGGATGATGTTGACACGCGACCCCCCCGAGGTGATGATGCCGTGGATCTGGTCCGTCGAGAGCGACTGCTGGCGGAGCATGGAGACGGCGTTGTACGCCAGCACCAGGGCGTCTTGGGCGTTGATACCCTCATGGGGCCCGTCCGAGGCGTGCGCCTCCTTGCCGTAGTACTCGACCTGGAAGCGGTCGGCAGCGTTGGTCTTGGCGTAGGGCGTGTCGTACGTCCCAGGGTGTGCCATGATACTGACGTCGATGCCGTAGTCTTCAAAGATACCCGCCTCAAGCATACGGATCTTTCCGCCAAGACCTACATACGATCAGCAAGTATTACAAAGTTGTTGCAGTAAGGAACCCATTGTCTAGCAGAAGACACATACTTTCTTCGGCAGGTGTGCCAAACAGGACCACCTTGCCAGACAGCTTTTCCGATCGCATGATCTCAGCAGTGGCCAGGGCACCCGCCAGAGAAGCAGTTGCGATGAGGTTGTGTCCGCAGGCATGCCCAAGCTCGGGCAGAGCATCTGAGGCTGTTAGCGGTCGAGTAGACGCGAGCTCTGCTATTTATCAACTCACCATACTCAGCGTTGAAAGACACGACGGGCCCATCTCCAGATCCCTCAAAGACCGCCGTAAAGGCCGTGCTGAAGTTGTGGACGGACCTCGTCACCTTCCATCCATCCTGGGATTCCAGGTATGTCGTTAACAAGTCATGGGCCTTTTCCTCCTCAAATCCAAGCTCGGGGTTGTCGTGGATCTCCTTGTTGATTGACCACAGGTCGTCTTCGATGGACTCGATGTATTTAGAGACGGCATCAAAGTGAGGACTGACACTGTCGTTGCGGGGGACGAGGTGTTGAGCCACTGCAGTCGAGGCGCCCAAGACCAGCGCAAGAAGCTGTTTCAAGGCCATGATGACGGCAATACAAGGGGAAAGAAAGGGGAAGTGGTCGTGTGGGCAGAGGTCGGGGGGAGGGACTCAACAGGCTGTGAGCTCCTCATGATATACACATCATCAGATCCAGCTCTACGGGTCAGGGCACAGGGTAGTGGGAAATGACATCCCTGTTTGCATCAATTCTAGCCTAGCCTTCTTCTTTCGTTCAACACGATGCTACCTTATTCCTGTCCGCAAATGGAGCCGGGCCGGGGTCGTATCAAGAGACACTCGGAGTCGGAGATGATTCCTATCGGACGGGCCTCCGACAGGCCTATCGAAGCCTCTCCCGGGCTCCAATGCTGAACCACACCCCGGGGATTTGAACTGGATACCGTTATGCTTAAACCAATGTACGTTGGTACATACGTAAGTAGTATTGTCTAGTCAGCGGGGTATAGTGGATCTTCGAATCCTTCGTCTCCGGCTTCCAAGGCCAGCTCGCCAATGGTCGACACTGTGGGACATCAGGGACTGAGAAAGCAGGCTCTTATCAGTGTGAAACCCGTCCCCCAGGCTTGAGTCCCATTTGACAAGACCACTGGCGCGAGATAGCCATGCTGTGAGGAGAAATCCCAAGACGTACCGGGAACAAGTCCGGTCAGGTCCGACTCGGAGCAAGTCAGGACCTCGTGTCGTCACAGTGCCTCATTCGAGTACGTTGCCGCTTAAGCCTCATCCATCGAGTCATCGTCCTCTTCCTCCTCGCCGTCATTTTCCTCGCCCTCTTCACTATCGCTGTCGGTCACATCCTCCTCCACGCCAACCAGCCGGTCCTCGACCTCCTGGTCGCGCTGTGCGGGGACACGCTGGGCAAACGTCTTGCGCACGGCCAAGTTGGTGCTAGTGTCCCAGACGTGCATGCTGCCGTGGCTGCCCGCGACGGCCAGGCGGAAGCCCACCTCGGGATCGGGGGCGAACGTCGTGGCAAAGACCTTGCCCACGTCCAGGTTGCGAGAAGCAACCATCGAAGGTCCGCTCGCCTGGATGTTCCACAGCTTGACGGTCCGGTCGGAAGAACCCGTCGCCATGAACCCAGGGATCACGGGGTTGATGTCGAAGGAGGACACGGACTCGTCGTGCGCCTGCAGGGTCCAGACGGACTTGGTCGCCGTAGGGTTGGCCGGGGCGTTGCGGACATCGTGGTAGTGAACCATGCCGTTCTCGGTCGACACAAAGAAGTAGTTGGGGTCATGGGGATCCCACCGCACGTTCTCGACGTCGCTCTCGACACCCCAGCGGGGAGCCTTGGCATCGGGCGCCCTCATATCGGCCGCCACGACTGTACGGTCGTAGCTACCGCTCAGGAGCACCGTGGGCTCCGTTGCGTGCCACGCCAGGGAGCACACCTTGTCCGTGTGGTAAGAGTAGGACTTGGCACACTTGGTCGTGTTGAGGTCCCACAGCTTGACCGTCTTATCGGCCGACGCGGACGCCAGCAGGTTGCGATGTTGGCGGTTGGCTGCCAGGGAGAGCACAGCGTCGACGTGATACTCGTCGTTGGCCTTGGCCGACTTCTTCTTTTTCTTCTTCTTGTCCTTCTTTGCCCCGTCTGAGCCGGCATTGCCTCCCTGGCCCAGAATGGCGTTCGGGTACATGCAGTCAATGGTGTCCAGATCCCAGATCTCAATGTCGGGGTCCATGGTGCCGATAGCCACGTAGTTGCCCCTCCCCTCCCTGTCCGCGCCCGACTTGTCGACGGGCAGGTCGATCCACTCGACGCTCAGCGGGATCGCGGGCAGCATGATGTCGTGGTGGACGTAGAGGTTGTCGGCCTCGTCCTCGTAAACATAGACCTCGAGATGCGCTAGTTCGTCCTCGACCTTTGCGGCGAGGATCAGGTTGTCGGTGCCCAGGATCTGAAGATCAGCGCGGTCCTCGTCTTCCCCGTCTGCCCCCTCGCCTGTTAATGTGATGTAGGGGTCCTCCTTGTTGTTCTCGTAGTAGGCCAGGTTCTTGACGTTTCCAAAGATTCCCATCCCCTCTCCCTTTCCAGGGGCCTCATCGTCCTCGTCCTCGTCGTCGTAGTTATCCAGGTTGTACTCCTTGAGGTCATCATCATCAAGACTGGGGGTTCGTGTTAGCGATTCAGCGTGCGCCTGAAGCGGGACAGGCCCGACAAACTTGATTTTTTGCTGCTCCTTGGATCCGTCTACCTCCATCTCCTCGTCACCATCTCTCTTCTTGCCGTCCTTGTCAGCTCCATTCTCCTGCGCCTCCTTCAGGTCGTCCTCGGCGTCGTCCAGCTGCAGTTTCGCGAGCTCGGCTATCCGCTCGAATTCGGCCTCGTCAAAGGTATATTTCTTGGGGAAGGGCGCAGCGAATCCGCGAGGGACCCATTGGGCCGCTGTAATCATGGAAGTCATGGCTCCTGGGGTATCACAAAAGTCGTGCTGATCCAGCCAAGAGAAAAGTCACAGTATCGCCCAAGGGAAACCCGCCACAAAAATATCCTCCAAAAAAATTCATGGAGGGGTTTATCGATAAGTGGTCCACGACTCTTGCGCTGGCTGTGTGGCTGCGACCTGTGGCTGAGGATTTTCCACCAGAGCGCCGAGTGACCCCAGAGTGGCACCCGCGACAGGATTGTTTACCTCTACCAGCGCCAACATTCTCCGCCTACCCAAGGCATACGACCGCTGTGGACAACAGCGAAGATGGGGGAAGACAGGGAATACGATGGTTACAACCCCAAAAGGAGACGGGTTGACTCGTCTCGCCCGGGACCCCGATTCCAGATCGGCTCTCGAAGCTCGACACCGAGAGCTCAGTCGCATTACGCCCCAACGCCGCGCCGCGACCCCGACATGCCTGAGCCGACTGACGAGGACGACAAGGCCCTGGATCGCGATTGGTATGGGGGCGACGAGTTTGGAGGACACGTCTTCGGCGACGACACCCACAACCCCTTCGCCTCGTACGAGATGTCAGCGTGGGAGACCCAGCAGCTCGAGTCCGCAAAAGCAGAGAAGATGACCAGCCGATACGACGCTCGGAGGGAGCAGCGGCAGAGGGAGAACGACGCATGGGAGACGAACCGAATGCTGGTTTCGGGCGTCGCGCAACGCAGAGACATGGCCTCCGATTTCGATGACGAAGAGGGAACCCGGGTCCACCTCCTAGTGCACGACCTGAAGCCGCCCTTCCTCGATGGCCGAACAGTTTTCTCCAAGCAGGTCGACCCGGTACCAGCCGTCAGGGATTACCAGAGCGACATGGCCGTCTTCAGTCGGAAGGGGAGTAAAGTCGTCAAAGAGGCTCGCCAACAACGAGAGAGGCAGAGGCAGGCCCAGCAGGCAACGAGCTTGGCCGGCACGACGCTGGGCAATATCATGGGAGCCAAGGAGGAGGATGGAGATAGCGCGCTGCCGGTTGCTGGGGAAGAGGATGCCCAACCCGAACGCAAAGGGAACAAGTTCAGCGAGCATATGAAGAAGGGCAAGGGGTCGAGCAACTTCAGCCAGAGCAAAACGCTACGGGAGCAGCGCGAGTTCCTCCCGGCATTTGCCGTTCGTGAGGACCTCCTGCGCGTCATCCGCGAGAATCAAGTCACCATCGTTATCGGCGAGACCGGCTCTGGAAAGACCACCCAGTTGACACAATACCTAAAAGAGGACGGCTACGGGAATAGCGGCATGATTGGGTGCACCCAACCGAGGCGAGTGGCTGCCATGAGCGTGGCGAAACGTGTGGCCGAAGAGATGGAGGTGCCACTGGGGAGCACGGTGGGCTACGCCATCCGATTTGAGGATTGCACGAGCGACGAGACCGTGATCAAGTACATGACGGATGGTATCCTCCTCCGAGAGTCTCTCAACGAGCCTGACCTAGACCGGTACTCGTGTATCATCATGGATGAGGCACACGAGCGGGCTCTCAACACGGATATCCTCATGGGTCTGTTCAAGAAGATTCTCCAGAGGAGACGTGACCTGAAGCTCATCGTCACGTCCGCCACCATGAACGCCAAACGATTCTCCGACTTCTTTGGTGGAGCGCCTGAATTCACCATTCCCGGAAGAACGTTCCCCGTCGATGTCATGTTTCACCGGTCGCCCGTCGAGGACTACGTGGACCAGGCAGTTCAGCAAGTGCTGGCGATCCACGTCTCGATGGACGCAGGTGACATACTCGTCTTCATGACGGGCCAGGAGGACATTGAGATTACCTGCGAGCTGGTACGCAAGAGGCTAGACGCGCTCAATGACCCGCCCAAGTTGGAAATCCTACCCATCTACAGTCAGATGCCGGCCGATCTACAGGCCAAGATCTTCGACAGGGCTGCACCTGGAGTGCGCAAGTGCATCGTCGCCACCAACATTGCCGAGACCAGTTTGACGGTCGATGGCATCAAGTACGTGGTGGATTCCGGATATTCCAAGATGAAAGTGTATAACCCGAAGATGGGGATGGACACGCTGCAGATCACCCCTATATCGCAGGCCAACGCGTCGCAGCGATCTGGACGTGCAGGCCGCACCGGCCCCGGAAAGGCATTCCGGCTCTATACTGAGAAGGCTTTCAAGGAGGAGCTGTACATCCAGACGATACCCGAGATTCAGCGCACCAATCTCTCCAACACGGTCCTCATGCTCAAGTCGTTAGGGGTCAAAGATCTGTTGGACTTTGACTTTATGGACCCCCCACCTCAGGACACGATTCTCACATCCATGTTTGATCTCTGGGCACTGGGGGCATTAGACAATCTAGGAGAGCTAACGGAGCTGGGCAAGAAGATGAGTGCCTTCCCCATGGATCCGTCACTGTCCAAGCTCCTCATTACGGCTGAGGAGTACGGCTGCAGCGAGGAGATGATTACGGTTGTGTCGATGCTGTCGGTCCCCAATGTCTTTTACCGGCCAAAGGAGAGACAGGACGAGGCAGATGCCCAGAGGGAAAAGTTTTGGGTCCACGAGTCTGACCATCTGACCTACCTCCAGGTATATCAGGCGTGGAAAACCAACGGATGCTCGGACAGCTGGTGCATCAAGCATTTCCTACACTCCAAGTCCCTCCGGCGCGCCAGGGAAATTCGGGAGCAGCTTTTAGATATCGTCAAGACGCAGAAGATGGAGCTCATCAGCTGCGGAATGGACTGGGACCTCATCCGCAAAGCCATCTGCTCCGGCTACTACCACCAGGCAGCCAAGTACAAGGGCTCGGGCGAGTACATCAACCTACGGACGAATCTCGGCGTGCAGCTCCATCCCACCAGCGCCTTGTACGCGGGCCACCCGCCCGACTACGTCGTCTACCACGAACTCATCCTCACGTCCAAGGTCTACGTGTCAACCGTCACAGCCGTCGACCCACACTGGCTGGCGGACCTGGGAGGCGTCTTCTACTCCATCAAGGAGAAGGGGTACTCGGTCCGCGACAAGCGCATCACCGAGACTGAGTTCAACCGCAAGATGGAGATTGAGGCCAAGATGGCCGAGGACAAGCGCAGGCACGAAGAGCGCAAGCAGGCCGAGGTGGAGCGGACCACCAAGAAGGTCGGGGCGGACGGGAAGAAGTTTGTCACCCAGGGCGCGGTGAAGAAGCCAGTCATTAAGCGGCGCGGGAGGGGGTTCTGAGCGTTCTTTTTTTTTCTTATTTGGTTTTCGGTTACCGACACTCGCGGCATTGTTGATACAGGCAGTCTATGGTATATCATTCCAACGGCGTTTGCTTCATTATGGTGGGATGGCATAGGAGGAATCTCAGCGTCGAACCTCGAAGACCGTCTCAGTCTCGATGACATCCCGACCCTCAGTCGTCAGCTGAACGACTCTGGCGTGCCGGGGTCCATCGTCAACATGTTTCAGGAATTTATCCAAAGCGGCCTGGCTTCCCTGCGCCTCGCCCTCAACCTGTTCGTTGTGGTTAGCGCAGTTGACGCTCACATGGTTGGGCACGCTGACCTTGTTGTCGATGGTATTTCTGCACCACCCGGTGATCCCACCCTCGCGGGCCTTCTCGCGCGTAAAGTAGCTGAGACTGGTTAGATGAGAATATAGAGAAAATATCGAGAAGAAGTTCCAACGCACCGGAAACCAACTCCTGAGATGACGTCAGTGACAGCTTATATGCAGACGGAGATGAAGCTCACCCTGGACCATCCCTCCGTGGGCGACAAAGTAGATCTATGTACCATTTAGTAGGGTTATAAATGAATCGAATAGTCTGGGGTAAATACCCGCTCCATGACTCTTGAAATCGGTATCATGAGATGCCTCCTGAGAGTAAACGATGTGATCGTTTCGGCGCGTGTCGTGTGGTTGCTTTATCGCCCTGATGGGAAGGCCCATGAGCTGAGTGTTTGGAGGGGCAAATGGCGACACATCGGATAAATCGCGGATTTGATGTCACCACTCCCAACGACGCGCCACCCCCAGCATCTTTCTTCACTGGCGAATCGCTCTTTGAACGACCACAAGTCGGCAGATCGCAACGATGGCCTCTCAACAGGCAGAACCGCAACCCGCACCCGAACCAATCCGCTTCCGTCCCAGCAAAAAGCGCCGCACGGGCTATCGCCAGCGAACCGACGACGACAACGACGACCGGCAGGACGACGCCAGCAACACCAGCAATGGACCGCCCCAGCCTCGAGCCACCGCGGCAGACTACTTCGATGGCGACGACGCTGACACCTCCGAGCCCGCCGTTGTAAAGGTGCGCAACGCCCGCAGGGCCCGCCTACGCGGCGTCGGTTTCCGCGCCGGATCCCGCCCCGGCGATGTCGAAATGACCCAGGCCCTCGTCCTGCGCGACGAGCACGACGGACAGGACGGCGCGCCCGTGCCTGGCCTCGCAGACAGGTTCACCCACCAGACGGGCCTGCTCAGCGACCTCAACGACAAGCACATGTTCGTCTCACCCTTGCCCTGCTCCGCCCGGCTGGGCTCTCTGGGACGCCACTAATCATTCAAGGACCGAATACATAGAGTCGCGCCTATCTAGCCGAGCAACAACAACAGCCCACGCAGGGGATACCGCAACATTCCAGGCAGCGGCCGACGTGCCCCCGACCGGCGATGCCGACACCGACGCTGCGCAACCGACGGCCCTGAAGCCGCCCATGATGGTGCAGGGTAAGCTCATGGAGGTGGACCTGCCCCCCCCCCTGGCCGGGACTACTCCGCGAGCCGCCGACCGCCCTACGGAGACGTCCCCACGCCGCGCCGTCGCACAGGCCCCCGGCCCGGACGGCAAGCGGTGGCGGTCACGGAAGAGGCGCGGCAGCGACGATATCAAGCGCGACCAATTGGTGGAGCAGTTCCTCCACGAGAACAGACGTACGTGCGCGCTCGTGGGCTCTCATGCTTTGTACCCTCCTCATCTTACCAAATGCTGACATCTTGTTTCTCTAGTCGATGTATACGATGTTCCTGAGCCGCAGTCCACCGCAGCGGGCGAAGGAGGCGTCGACGACGGCGACGCAGACGAGCGCCTGGCGGAGGAGTTCCGCCGGCAGTTCATGGAGGATATGGCAGCGCGCCGGCAGAAGAAGAAGAAGCCCGTGCAGCCGGTGGGCAAAGGGAAAACGGAGGACGTCCTCAAGGGCCCTAAGCTGGGCGGTAGCCGTAATTCGAGAGCGGCAGTCAGGGATATGCTTCTGAAAAAAGAGAAGGAGACCAAGAGATGATTTGGCTGCCTCCGGAAGGAAGATCTACAATCGAGAGCTGTGTCTTGGAGCGAGGCGTTTTCATTCATGGGTTTGTTGGACTATTCCCGGTATATAAACTTTTACATGGCAGAAACCGGGCTTCAATCAAATATGATCTCTCGTCTGTATCATGGAACCTTGATCAATTGCTGTCGTAACATTATGTGTAGCATACATCTAAGGATCGATGTGCCGCGTTGTCAGCCTGAAACAGAGGCGGCGAGCGCTTTTGCTCCAAAAAGCACATCCCACCCTTAGGAGCGATATCCAAAGAAACCGCCGACCCGGTTTTCCAACACCTGAGAACGCCCGTTAAGAAATAACCCGCAGTAAACATACCCAAGAGGAGTTCTTCCTTGTTCAGGAGAAAAAGAATATCACCTAGTAATGCAAAGTCAAAAGAAATCAGATATAGTATCATGCCTCCCATGCGCCATTGAAACGATGAGTGCCGTCTTCTCCCCCGGAAGGAACAAGGAAACAATGTCAGGCTCAAAAGGGCCCTTCATCTAATGTCGAGCTGGAAAGGCTTGAACCGGCCGCCGATGGTGGCGCAGCGGGGACACTTCCTTCGCGCTCCGTGCTCCTGCATCAAGACTTCTACGCAGGTCTGGCAGAGCCCACAGATACATTCTGTACATGCATATGAGTTTCTAAGCCTAGAGATGCCTCCGCACATGGCACAGTAGATCTGGATGGCCTGGGATGAATAGGTTGGTGACGAGTCCGACAGGCCTTGGGAACCCATGTGGAAGTTGTCGCCGCTTTCGGCGCTTTCAACGGAAGGGAACGGTTGGATGACATCCTGGGTATGCGAAGGGGGTGTAAGTGCTTGCTGTAACGGAGATGCCTGGTAGTTGTTTGTCTGAAAATGTGGCTGACTTCCCAAAGGTGGCAGCGACGCTCGGGGGACTGAAGTTTGAGAAACCGGAGACTGTGGCATCTAGGGCATCCGAGTTAGTATATAGACCAGTTACGATGTTCGGAGTCAGTCAAAATACCGGTGTGCGGTCTTCATCCAAATCCCCTGTTATCGAAGCGGCCTTGCCGGCAGCCTCGATAAGGTCTTCCCATCTTGAGCCAAAGTCTGCAGAGGGTTCAGCAGAATGCGGCCGACCATCAATGCCTGGCTTCCTATCCTCGTTCTGGATCCGTCGCAGCCATTCCGCCGCGGTGCCTCGAGAATTCTTCTTTCGGTGCTGGGCCTCCCGCCCGCGTTTGGTGACGGATGACTTGCGCGGCCGACTGGCACCTATTGGTCGCTGTAGCGGAGGGAGTGTAGTCGAACGGCCGGGTGGCGAGCGGCCCAGGAGAGATGGGAGAATCTCGCGCTTGGTGGCAGAGTACGGGTCGCTTGTGATGTCGCCGGTGGCGAGATGGAGGGGTGGTAATTCAATCGAAGTCCTGGGAATACGGTGTCCGTTGGTCTCGGGATAGTGATCCTAGCAAGGAATAGGAGGGTCAGCGAGTCTAGTCATCGTAACTGAGTGCGAGCTTTATCGATAGGCTGAGGGGGGATTGAAGATCATAACGAGAAACCTGAACTTACACGCTCCACCGATCCTCGTTCAGAATTTATCCCACCGAGCTCAGCCAAGGCGGCGGCGGCGCTGGCTGTTCCCTGTAAGTGGCCAAAATCTTCAATGCGCCGTGGCGTCGCCGGGTTACTCAGGTCGTCGGGGTGATAAGAGCGACGGTCATGGAAGGCTGGCACGTGTTAGTGCACAAGACTCAGGCTGGCGAAGGCGGAAAATAGCTAACCTCGGGCATTGGGAGCTGGACTTGAGTCGGTATTACGGGTTTCTGATGGCGGCGTATTAATCATAAGGAGAAAGCTGTCCTCGGTCGCGGGAAGCTTGGGGATGTAGTGCTCAGGGTGCGCGCGGCGGATGTGCTCCTGCATGGAGCGATATCTCTTTTCCTACATTGAAATTGTCGTGTTAGACCTAGAACTCACGGTCGGAATTTGCAGCCTCTGGGGTGGTGATGGAGCTGCACCCCAGAGAAGAGATGGGGAGTTTGGGGACTGGAAAATGTATCGAGACTTACGCCAAGGCATCTTTTACGGCAGCTAGAACCATCTTGGTTCTTCAAGGGGCAGACGACTTCATCCTTGGAGTCGGAGATGGAAAAGGACGAGGTCAAAGTCGAGCGAGGCGGCATCTTGACCCCACCATACACAGTCGACCGGTTTGGCGGGGTGTTCGCAGAGTGGCAAGATAAGGGCGTCTAGTTGATGATGTGAGCGAGCTCAATTGATGCGGCAGTGAGTTGATGAAGCTTGGGCATTGCAAGATGGAAAAAATTGGGAAAGGAAGATGAATAACCTCGGAAGGTGGTGACATGCAAAGGCTGGGGCGAGGCAGAGAGAGCTTAGAATTGGCGGCGCTGTGTCAAAGTATGCGTAGGGTCGAGGGCGGGTGGCGGACGATGGGATGGGGCCAAGTTCCTGAAGCGTGGGTAGCGCCTGTGGACCACGACGGCGACCAGGAAACTTTGCAAGCCAGAGGGCTGACCTGGAGCTTAACAGCTGTGTGAGGTACTTGATGTTTCGGCGCAGGTGGCAGCAGTATCTGCCCCCAACGACTCGGTGATAGTTCAATGGGCTGAGTGGGATGACGTTTTTACGATAGGTGGTGGGACGTGTGGGATGTATGAGTGAAGATAAGCGGCCGAGGAGGAAGGGAGGAGGGAAGGAGGACAGCACAGCAGATGAACCTAAGCAAGAGGCAAATAGTGTGGCAGCGGCAGCAGGAGCAGTAGCAGAAGCAATGAGGAACCGGGAGACGGGATGGGGAGGAGTGGACTGGAGACGAGAGGAGACGACCTGGTGATCAGCTTGGACATGGCCGTCCTGGCCAATGGCGAGCTTGGGAATGAGCTCTTCTGGGTTGCCGACTTCAAACTTGTAACGACCGAGCTGCGGCCTGGGAGAGATCTGGAAGGGCTGGAGGGACCCGGACCCCTGGCGCTGTCATGGATCTGACGCCTGCTTCTCACAGCTCAATTCCCTCCGTTACGGACTCTACGGACTCACGGCTCCGTCTTCTTTGACTCAAGCATCTGCTGGTCTCCCCGAGCGACGCCGTCCATTGCCGAGAAGTCCTTGATGGAAGCGCCGGGCGGGCCCTGGCAGCACTGGAATGCGCCAGCGTCGTGGTCAATGGAAAAATGACTCGAGCCGGCGGGCAGCTGGGAGCATCTAGCTGGCTGGGTAGCTCTGGTTGGAGGGTGAAGAGGTGGTGGTGCCCTGTGGGCAGTGGTGCACTGGTGGCGGCAAGGCCAGTTGAGAGGAGGAAGGAGAAGGGCAGAAGGGCAGAGGAGGGGAGGGCGGGGATGGCGCTTTCCCCAGCGAGGTAGGCCTTGCATCACATCGCCCACAATGGAAGTTCTGGATAGGCTCCTTCGGCTGTGACTCTGCTCCAGCGAGCCTTGTTAATACTATGTAATATGTAATCCAAGCTGACCAGCGACACCAGGCCGCAGGCGCCCACTCTCTCCATGAGACCTGCTGAACTCGCTGTCAATGTCAGGTGCTGCCAGAGCTGCAGGATCTGATTCATCTGAAGCAGCGAAAGCTACCCGGAGCTCGAGCTGGAGCTTGTGGGCGCCATTCAACATTGCAGGTGGGGGGGGGGGCTTGGCTTGGCTTGTCTCTGGGCACTGTGGGCGCTGTGGGCAGGTGCATCCACTGCTGCATGGTGAGGGCCGTGAGGTTGGTGGTTCAGCTTCCACAATCCACAGATTCCACACTGGGAGAGCTCCTCTCGGGCAGGCTCACCCCTGCTCTGCCCGCAAACTTGCAAGGTCCACCATCGACCATTTGGACTTTCAGGGTCTGCGCTGCTCCACTGATGCATGGCCGGTCCTTGTCCCAAATGCCGCAGGAGCCCACAGTCTTGGACGGTTAGACGGTTGGACCACGAGTTGGACCAAGGTCAGATGGAGTGCACTCGGCTGGATTCGTGGGGATTTCACTCCAGCAACAGGCGGATGTGCTTGGCACCTTCGGCCCTAGTGCGTTTCTGGCGCCTGCTGCTGACATTTCTTTTCTTTTATATACCTCTTTTTTTTTTCTTTCATCGGCGGAGTGGTAGTCATTGACTCGCTGACGCTAGTGGATGAAAAAAATATTCTTCGGGTTCTCAATCTGGGACTCTGGGTCTTGTTCACACGGACAGCCGGGCGCTCTGCTCTCGACTTACTCGAGCATCACTAGCAGGTATCATTGATCTCCCTGGTATGCTCGGTGGCAGCAATCCAATGGACTGGGCGTGCTGACAGGCTCGCAAATACCAAACAGCCCTAGAGGTGAGCTCAGAATTACTACGGATACTATACGCACTTGTACATCCGCGCCATGATGCAACCTATCGGGCGCCTGCAGGGTGCGGCATGCCATGCCCTCTGACATCACTGGCTTGCCCCAGCAACAACAATACTAGCCCCTTCAGCTGGGGCTGGGAGCTTCTGCACGGCGTCACGTCTGCCATCTTGCAGCGGCATGGCAGCCATGTGACACTTCCTTGTCTCTTCTCCATCGCTTGCTGTAGAGGCATGTACTACTAGTATCTGCTCGAGCTTCTCGGCGCAACACGGGCAGACTGCGGGACTTGTGCTCACTGGAGCTCCCCACTGAGTCGGAAGCCGCTTGAGCGAAAAATAAGTCCGGCTTTTTTTCTCATCCGGGAAAGGCGGTGATCCCGGCCATCCAGTTAGTTGTCCATGGCTCCATGCCCACCGCCCACCCGCTTGTCCATTGTCAGTGGCACGACTCACCCAATCAACCGCCACCCGAACCTCTGACATCGCTCCTATTACTCATAACTCTTCCCGCGCCGTCCTCCGCGTCCGTCCGTGGCTTACGGTGTACTTTGGAATGCAAGTCACAGCTTGGTGCCACTCGTCCTTCTCCTCTGGGGGACGCCAAAATATTTGTGTTTCACAGCGATGAAACAATATGACCTTGCTCGCCGTCACAACACCTCAGCTTCTCGTTCAAGTTGCTAAGGTAGGATACGCCAGGGCGAAGTCGATATGGGACAGAGACGTCGTCAGGACGTAGTGCCTGATGCAAAACTGTGGGAGCTCTCTTGCTGCTCATATGGCCTTCCCATCCTGCTGAGATGTCCTGATATGACCTTGTCACCACTCAGGCACACGAAAGCAAGACCATGTGTCTCAACTTTGGCCTCAATTTGCCAACATACCAAACTGCGCTTTGGGCGCCTAGCTAGGTGACTTCTCCAAAGCCCCCTGTTCGCCGCGTAGTGCTCTTCCAGGCCGTGTCACTCTGTTACTGTTGTTATTCTGTTAGTGACTTCTTCCCAGTTCTAGTTAAGGGGGGAGAATAGAAATATGTCCTGAATAGAACGCCCATTCCCTCTTCTAAGCTGCTCACAGACAGAGCTACAACTTTCTTCCCTCGGCGCGACTCTGGCTTGGGTCTGTGCAATTATGGCCCTGTCCATAAAGCAGCTCAATGGCGATGCTTCGTTCCTACTAACATTCGAGCCCATCGTCGGGGACGAATCGTCCCCATCGATATTCCAGGAGCCGTTCCGCATCCTCCTTGACCCGTGGCTGAGGGGAGCAGCACGCGATCACCGTACAAAGCCCTCCCCAACCGCCCACCGCCGGCCAGCGCTCCTACCGTCACTTAACCAGATCCCAGCACCAGATCTTGTCATCATCAGCCAGCACAAGGGAGACCATTGCAACGAGGCCACCCTCCGGCAGCTCCCGGGAACGGGTACCAAGACAATCATCTTGGCTGAGCCTGCCGCGGCCAAGAGGATTCACGAGTGGAAGCATTTCGACCCGGACAAGGTCATTGCCCTATCCCGATGGGAGGACCCGCGGCAGACGGGACGCGAAGCGGTGACACGTGTAGTCGTCCCTCCCCAGACCCTAGGAGGTGATGCTGGGGAAGTCACAGTCGCCTTCATCCCCCAACGACGAGACTTTAGGAATCAGCACCCAGCCATTGGCATTACCTACCGGCCCCCGCCCTCTCGTCCTTCGAGATACATCCGCCCAGGCATGACGCCTCCTCAACTCCATCCTCCACGCTCACCAACCGCCACGACAGCTCCAACCATTCGCCCCGTCATTACACTCCTCCCAACTCCCCCCGCGTCTCCCTCCCTCCGCTCACAGCGCTCCACCGTCTCACTCACGCCTCAGCTGCGAGACCGCGCCGTCTCCGTCCTCTACGCCCCCCACGGCACGACCTACTCTAGCATCGAGCCCTACGCAACCTCCCACCTGGTGAACGAGGCCGCCCTCCCGCTGACAGCCCTGCTCCACTGCTTCGACGACGTCGAGGGCCCCTGGTGGCGGCCGAGCCTCTCGTCGCCCCGGAGCAAGGGCATGTCGGCGGGCGTGGAGACGGCGGGCTCCCTCGGCGCGAGGGCCTGGGTCAGCGCGCACGACGGGGAGAAGACGGCTAGTGGCCTTCTGAACAGGGGGATCCGCAGGCGGCGCAACGGGGTCGCCGAGGTGCGCCGGGAGATGGGCTTGATCGCGACGGACGCCGCGGGCCACAGGTCGTTCAAGAGGATGACCGAGGTGCTCGCCCTCGGCATCGGCGAGGAGGTGGCCATGACGAGCGAGGGCATCTGGGATATGGAGCCGAGGATGGCGACGCCCAACTCGAGCCTGGGCTCGTTTGACAACCAGTCCATGCTCGTGAAGTACGGCATGGGGGATGTGCTTGCCAATATTGCATCGGAGCCGTTTGCACAGCTCACTCCTCGGAAACCACGGTTATCATGTGGCTCAAAGCTTCATATTGAAACATGCACGGATAGTTATTAGGCCAGATTATGGTTTGGTTTTCTTTTAATAGTTTCCTACGTGTTAGCTAGTAGGCAAATTCCACCTCACAAGGTTACAGGAGCCTTGGTAATAAAGCTTAGTTTAGGTTTCGATTACACTTGTATCCGGTCCGGTTGGAGCCAATAGTATTTCCCCTTCCACCAGGCTGCTGTACAATCAAACCCCCTTGTAAATGTAAACACGTAGGGACAAGAGGGGAAAATATAACCATGCGCTCTATATTGCAAATGAGCTGCCGATGTATCATCATCTCATCAATTTGTGAACTCGCCGACTATGGTATCCTATGGTATCCTCGGACGACCCTCCCGGGGTGTCCAGTGCTTGGCTAGCTAAACGCCCTCCATGGCGAATCATGTAACAAGACAAACAGGGTTGACCAAACAATAACATGCTTTTAAAATCACTTCAACTGCTTCAGGATCTCACTCAAAAAGTCCTCAAAGCTGAGCGTGATGTAGCCGTCGCGGTCGTCGTCGTACTTCTTGAACACGTCCGTCATGCGCTTGAGGGAGATGCAGGCTTGGACAAAGAGGTCGAAGCTCATGACGCCCTCCTGGCGCTTATCGTACGTGCGGAAGAGCAGCTCGACGAACTGGGGACTGAGGCGGTAGCGGAATGCGACGAGTGCGTCGGTGAACTCGTTGAGCGAGATGTTTCCGCTCCGGTCAACGTCAAAACGGTCAAATAGTGTGCGCCAAGAAGCCAGGAACGACCACAGACCGCAGAACTCACTGAAGCCAATGGTTCCACTGCGATCCGAGTCGAACATGCGGATCATCATGCGGACGGTCTGAGGGTCGAAGGCAGTCCAGTCGCCATTGACGAGAGCTTTGGAGAGCTCCTTTTCGGAGAGTTGGCCGGTGCCTGGGGGAGACGGTCAGCAAGCTGGACTGGGTCCTATAACGCCATTTGAATTCCCTTACGATCCTTGTCCACAGCCCTGAACAGCGGAAGCAAGGTTGGATCCGAGCCAGATCCATCAGGCGCTGCTGGGCTCGGAGGTGGCTGCGAGGCTGGCGGTGGTCGGTTATGCGCAGGTGGTCGCTGGCCGCCAATGGGAGGTGGCGAAGTGTGCCCATAGCCTGAGCCCTGTCGCCCCTGGGGAGGCAGCGGAGGAGCAGGCTTGTCGTAACGCGGGGCTGGAGGGTGGGAGCTGCTGCTGGACGTCGCACCAGGCCTCTATAGTACACGGGGTTTGTCAGTCATCGGGGAGCTCGTTTCGTGGAGCTGAACGATTCAGGGAGTGCCGAGCACAACTTACGTCCGGTTCAGCAAATCTGCGCATGCCAGGTCAGCAATCGTCACAAAGAGGAGGGATGCTACCAATGGTGGAGAAGGGGGCAATTACCTAGGAAGAGCATCAGGGTCGTAGGGCTGGTTGTACGCCATGGCAATGGGAGGTGGTGCAAAAGGTATTTAAATGCAACGGAGTCCAAGGAAAGATTGTATGGTCCAAGAGGAATAGGAACAGGAATATGTAATGGGGGTTCAGGAGTTGCGTCGTCGCGATCGGAAGCTCCCTAAGGCGGATCCTTACGTCGTGCTGGGGGCCCAGTATTCCTTGGAGGGGCAGTTGCGGGGCAAAAAGTGCTGACGTTCAACCGTTGCCAACCCAGCTGACAGTCCGACAGATGGCAGGAAACGCTCGCTTCAAGTACTAGTTAAGGTAAAAGAAAAATATCAGGAAGATCCTCGTGAAACGGGAGCTTGAGATGGGGTTGAAGTAGGACAGATCCGACAAGATTGGGAGTTGGGCAAGCCCCCAGGTATTTTAAGTTGGAGGGAGGCTTGGGAGCGCTTGGCCCTGACACGCGGCTCTGAGGCGCCAATCATCATCAGTGCCCGGGCACCCAAGGCGTGTTCGAGGTGCTGCTGTAAGGCAGGGTGTAAAATTAGTTACGCGCGTATTGGCTCTGAGATGAGCTTAAAGGGGGATGAGGAAGAGAGTTTGGGAATGGCGACAGGAGTCCATGTTCACGTGCCATGAAGTACAAAGTACTTGGCCCCCAAGGACGGGAGCGAGTGCAAAATTCCGCCAAGAATTATGGCTCGGTGGGTGTGGAAGGCGGGATTGCCGTGTCGAAGGCACGGGAAGGTGCGCAGAGCGGGAGGGGAAGGCGCCGTCGTGTCCGCGCCGACGCCGGGCCTGTGGCACGCAACTACGCAACCTCGCCTTGACAGTGCCGAATTGTCAGCATCCATCCGCACACGAACAACTTAGTATCTCCTCCGCCGTCCCCAACCTAGGTACAAACCTCACCTTTTTTCTCCCTTTGGCTTTGATTGCGCATCCAGAAGCCCTTCCCAACGCGCCCTTGCTCGTCAGCTGTTGTATTCTCGACATGGCCGCAGACACTTCAAACTCTGAATTTTGGTTGTACGGCTACGGGTAAGCTCATGACCGATGAGCAGCTTCTTTCGTGGCACGTTGTCTGATATGAACCATAGGAGCTTGATATGGAAGCCTCCGCCGCATTTTGGTACCTAGTGGCTCGGTAGACACCCCGTTTGCTGCTTTCGAGTGAGCTGACCTCTCCTGATGTTGACTAGACAGAAGAGTTCCCGGGTGGGTGAACGGTTATGTACGGCGTTTTTGGCAGGTCTGTATCGCTTCCCCCCCGGGATGGCCGCTTACAGTGTGGCTGACAGCATAGCAGGCTAGGTAAGGTTCTTCGGCCTATTGCATTCGTCTGGCCGGGAGACTGACGTCTGTTTCAAAGCGAGGACCACCGTGGCACTCCCGAAGCCCCCGGTCGCGTCGTGACCCTGATCGAGAGGTCTTACTGGGAGGAGCTTGTCGACCATCACGACTCGGCCCCAGAAAAGGTTTGGGGAGTTGCTTACCGCATCATCCCTGAAAAGGTTGCAGAGGTCAAAGAGTACCTTGACATCCGAGAGATCAACGGATACTCCATCCATTACACGCCGTTCCAGCCTGCGGATGGTTCTTCACCGATAAAGACCCTAGTTTACATCGGAACACCAGAAAATGAACAGTTTGTTGGTCCTCAGGACCCGCAGAAGCTGGCAGAGCACATCTTTCGCAGCCAGGGGCCTAGCGGGTTGAACACGGACTACTTGCTCAACCTGGATACGGCGCTCAACGACCTCGCCACAGAGAGTGGGGATGTCCACATTCACGACCTGGCGAAGAGGGTAAGGGCACTTCAGAAAGAGGCAGGACAGGCCGGAGCTCCTCTGAATCCCACCTCTACAGAGTTCACACATGAGAGCAGCACGACAGAGGCGGAAGAGCTTGAAAAGGATTTCTGATGAGGACAAGACGAGCAACGGGAGCCGGAACTCCAGGCTCTTCTGAATCAAACAGGGAATCCTTTCTATTTCCCCTTTTCTTGCCACATCCCTTGTCCCCTTGCTCCCTGTTCTGCTCCCATGTCTCTTCGGCCGTCGGCATCGTCATGTCATCATCATTACTTTTGCTTGGCCGTCAATCCCGTTCTTATCACTTAGACAGGCAATATAGATCCTTCCCTAGATCCCCTTCCCCCTGCATTCCAAGCAAAGTCTACCCCCTAAGAGTCGGGGAATACCATTTCGGATAGGAGGCATGTTGAGGCTGGGGTTGCATGTCGCCGTTATCAGACCCTGGAGCCTATACCGCATTTTGGCACCTTCGAGAACCACCATTCCATACTTTCTCGAGACGGGTATAACCCATCGTTGTCCGTCGCGTATCCGCCTATAAACTTCGACACCCCAAGTTATCTAGCTCGTCCCGCTCATGGTACGAAGTAGACGGCGCCGTGGGAGCGGGTTTAGTATCCTCGGCCTCCCTGGGGCGCCTGCTGCGGCGGACCCTGGGGAGCGGGGGCCATCTGTGGCTGCTGAGAAGGGTCCGGGTAGGCGTACTGAGGCGGGGCGAAACCTGGAGACCCGTCAACTATCTCTCTCTGTGGAGTTAGGGGCTCGCCTCAACCTGACATACCTTGAGGGGGAGGGGCTCCGTAGCCGGGCTGAGCATAGCCGCGTCCGTATGGGACGGGGGCGTACATGTTGGGCGCAACATTCATGGGATAACCATGGGCTTGCGGCGCACCATACTGCATCGGCGCAGCTGGGTAACCACCGCCTCCTCGGCCACCAAATCCACCTCGGCCGCCGAAACCGCCTCGTGGCCCGTTATCGGAAGCCTTATCCACGCGGATGACTCGGCCATCGAATCTGTAACATGATCAGCAGAAGGCCTGGCAACTCGACCAATAGACACCTTGACTTTGGCCAGAGAAAGGAAGAGAAAGGCTCGTACTCGATGTTGTTCATGGCTGCAATGGCCTTTTGGGCATCCTCCTCTTGGGTGTATCGGACGAATCCAAAGCCGCGGCTGCGACCAGTGTCGCGATCCTTCACAACCACCTTTGTATCAAAGTCGGGTTAGAAGAGATTCGTGGCGCATCATGGGGAATGCCCTGTGGTTTTCGGGCATGTGAATTCGAGGGGCGCGGGGAAGGTGGGAAACGTATGGAGAACACGGCGGGACGTACAGCTTCCTCGACAGGACCGAATTCCTCAAACTTCTGGCGGAGAGTGCCCTCCTCCGTGTGCCAGGCAAGGCCACTGGGTTCTCAAGGTCAGCATTCCGAGGTATGCGCCATGGATAAATTGTCTGTGCGGAGAGCGGCGAGCCAATTCTTACCCGATGAATAGCTTGGACATGATGAGTGCGGGAATTCGGAGTATTTCTGCTCTGCGCAATCTCAAAGAAGGACAGCGTCTCTGGAGGCGAGTCTGGTACTATACAACAAAGGCCGAACAGTTCAAGAGTGAATCCGGTGGAAGGAAGAAGAGTGCGTATTAAGGAGATGACTTGACGAGATCAACGGTTCTGAAGGAAAACTGGCGCACACAAGGACGATGCGGGAAAGAAAACCAGGTCAGGACAAGGAAAGACGAGGGTATGGTTATTGGAAGGAGCTCGTCAAGCACGGAGGAGCAGAGGAGAGGACCAGGGCGGTTTTGATGGGGGGGGCCGGAGTCAGTTCCATGCCCATGCTCCCAGTCACAGACTCAGGAGTCGGTCGACCAGTTGACCAGCCGTTGGCTGCCTCCCAGCTGGCGGGCACTAGCCTGCGATTTGCCTGCCAGATGGCATGGAAGCTTGAATCAGTGCATTCCCCAGGGGAATTTGGGGCGCTGGACCTGGGTCCAGACGGGCAACGACAGCGCTGCAACGACCCTGGGGGCATGCTGGGTCAACGGGGTGCTGGTACTCGCACTTTGCGGCATTGTGCTCGGGTGGAGGGTCTCGCACAAACGCGCTAACACAATCGCGGGGGTCGCATTTCGCAGGACGGAGCGAAATAATCGGGGCCCGTGCGGCAGGGTGCCAGTGCAATTGGTTATTGGGGACCCTTTGGAGCTCGCCTCTGGGCCTCTGGATGTTGCGGCATTGGTTGTGTGCCCCCCCCTTTCCACCACTGGCCAGCTCACGTCTGCGCATTCTCACCTGAATCTCAATCCCCGGCTCCGGTCCGTTTTGCACAGCCTCACTGGGCCCTGATTCACCGCAGCCTAGAAACGGGACGGCGGATGCTGCGGAGCGCGGATCGCGCGAGCGCTAACCGTGTGGACGCTTGTGCTGCCGGCTTTTCCTGATCGGCCCAGGCGTGCGCAGATGATTACTAGTTTCTGGAGGGAGTGGCCAAGCTTCACTGCCAATCTTGAGAGACTCTACCGAGTAAAACAGAGTGTCCGTCGGTGGGCAATGGACAGTGAACGGTGTGTGTGTGTGCGTGTGTGTGTGTGTCGGGAGCGCAGCCACTCTCGGGGTCTGATCCCACTTCCCGAAACACCCCTGGTCAGCCTACCACTCCCCTTGGACCGTTGACGGTTTGGCTGTTTGCCTAGCTTCTGTCGGTGTTGTGCTGCTGGTGCCATATCTGTACAATCACCCGGAGTCTGTCGTGACAGGATTCGACCCGGCCTCAGCGCCACCGCAATATTAACAATTGCCGTCTTCCGTCCGGATACCTCCACTCTATGCCCTCGACCCCTGGCCCAGTCAAATACCCAAGCACTGCCACTCCCGTCAACCGTCCTAGGGCCCAACAACGCGCTGGCGGGGTTCGCAAGTCCGCCCCTCTCACGGTCAGAACAGCATCCCTGGCTGTTGTCTTATGTCTAATATTATGTACTTCCTAATAGGTGCGCAATAGTGTGTACAGAGTGCGAATACCATGCACACATACGGGTAAAGAGACGTTTCATAGCTCCCTACCCCTCATGCTGCGACGCCGAGGCGAGAACATTTGGCATTGCGAATCGAAATGGATGCAACCCTGTTCATGTCTCAGAAAAGCACACACCGTTTATGGACCCCCAGTGAGACTTCTGGAGCACACACGAGCGAGCGCCCAGTGCCCGCTGCCCAGTGTTTTTCCGTGAGGACATCCCGTGCGAAAACGAGGCACGATATTAATGCAGACCACCAGTTCCGGTTGGCTCAAGGTTGTGGTTGATGAGATGGGAGCTTTTTCCAATCCCATTTTATGCTTGGATGTAGTATTGCATCCCAGTCCAGGATGGGAGCAACCTAAGGTAGCCTCAACGACCAGTTTGCGCAACAACATGTGTGCCATGTGTAAGTACTTCATTACCTAAATATACCTAAGTGACCTGGTGCACAACTTGCAAGCACCCCGTGTGCGCACTTGTGTCTACCAAATGGGTCATTGGTGCAGAAACGTAAAAATAACCTTATTCGAGACCTGTTGTTGGTGGATCGAGACAGCTGCGTGGATTGGATGCAGGCCACTGAGGGCAGGGATCTATCACCTTGAACGGGCCGCCAAGACGTGACGGTCTCATGGACCCTGCGAGGAACATTCTGAATCCCCCGACTTACACGGCACGTCGACGCCCAATGTGATTGAGAGGTATTCCGCACTGGTACTCGTATTAGGTAGTACTTAGTATCAAAGTTCCCAGGTGGGTAGAAGGGGCGCGAGGGTGGAGAGGCAAGCCCTGGCTGGTGCCAACCCTTTGCTCTTGCTCATTCAGTGAAGCTAGAAGCTTTTAGTATTAAGGTTTCCTCGTAATTGAGGTTAGCAAGTGCCAAAGTTTCCTCGTACCTTCGTACCTGCCTGCTGAGACGTCGAGTGACGCATTCCATGAGCTTCCAGACCCCATCTCATCATCGCTCTTTGCCAATTCCAATTTGACCACCATTTTGGCTTTTTTTGGACTCCCACTATGGGTCAATCGCAGAACGCCTCCTAGGATGAGATGCGATGCGGCCATGGTCAGAGACCAAGGTGTGAGGACCGGACATTCATCCTCTCCTGGCTAGATGATATCCGCGCAGGCATCAGAGACTTGGATGAGGCGCACGATCAAGCCGACGACATGGATCATCAAGGCTCATCGTGGCGACCCTACAATCTCCCCATGCCTAGCAAGGGTGTTGATGTCACCGGATCCGCCCGCCAAGAGAGGCTCCGATGGGCCGCGAGAGACAGTCCCCTTGCTTCGCAGCCATCATGCTCAGCGGCATCCGATGGTAAATCCACGGGAACCTTTTCCGATGTTGAAGATGACCATGATCATGCGTACGAGAAGCGTCCGAGGAGGAAAACGCGACAAGACAGGTACGATACCAAGCGCCAGAAAGTGCAATATGGAGGGAAACAGAAGAAAAGGAAGGAAAAGAAGAACATTCCCCGACATTCTAAGAGACTGGATAATCGCAAAGGGCAACTTAGATCCGGGAAAGAGGTCATGGATAACTTCACCTCAGCGGCCATTACGGCCGACAAGGTGACGGTAAGTCCCATAGAGTAATCTTCTCACATCGTCTAGAATACCATAATAACCTGAATTGATAAACAAGATGAAGCCGAACCTTACGACTGGGCTCTTCGCCAATGGAAGAGTGCCTCACTCCACTCAAAGTATGCCACCACCCTCCTCACAGATATCACTCCTGCTCACACACCCATAGTGACGGATCTCGCGTTCAATGAGATGGAGTTCTTCGCCCAAGATGATGTTGAAAATGTGAGACACCGACTTGGAAAGACGACAGAAAAAGACAGGAAGAGACGGGCCAAAGACCTCCAAGAGGATAGTGATTTCTTTGAGCATGCAAAGCAAAGACTTGACGGCATCACCAAGCCTTCGAGCTCACATATACCGCAACAGGAGCCTAAAAGTGTGCCAAGACCTCAGGTTGGGGTTTCTGAAATGGTTGGGGGAGTTTCTTTAGAGCACCTGAAAGTTATTCTACCCTCTCGAAGGGTTCCAGAGGTCCCTCCAAAAGCCGTCGAGGCTTGTGATGCCCATCAAAGTCTCCAAGAAAGTCACCCGGAAACCACAGGACTTTCCTGTTCGACCAGTCCTTCTTCATCTCGGAGAAGGCCAGCGAATCAAAAAGATTTTGTTTACACGACGGGGCCTTCCAGATCTTCCATACCCAAGTCTACCCTCGAAGCACTAACCGACACGGGTGTGTTCGACTTTGCAAGGCTTTTCCGACATGGGTCGATATTAGGCACTCCAGAGCGGCACCCAAGCCATGACAACATAACTAGGGGCAGAGCTGAGCCGGCCCAGTATGAGGACAAAGGTATCATGGTCAGTCCCTGGTCCACATCTAACCAAGAGGGCCAAGATCTCCAGCTCGCTTCTCATGCCAAAACGACCACACCAGGCCCTCAAGGGGGTTCGGCTATATCAACTCAGCTTAACACTCAAACCATAGAAGTCAGAGGGGAAGAGCGTACCAGGAAAACTTCGGACAATAGTTGTCAAGTCGAGACTGGCGCTGGGGTTTCGCCCCAACCCGAATTCAGATCTAGCTCAACAAGGCCGCAACAACTCTCAGAGTCGTCAGGATTGGGCCCAAATAAAGAATTCCGGGCGCGCTACCGGAATTGGGCTGCTTTAGATGGACTGGACTACCGAGACATCGACGGAGACTTCGGCAACCCCTCTCTGACAGCTTGCCAACGACAGGATGCTACGAATAGAATACTCTCGGCTACATCTCATCAGCAGGATTGTCTTGTGCTGCAAGATTATAGACCACCCGGCCTTCCTGGCCTCCATCTGCCCAGAATTTTGCCTTCATTGGCTGAAATATCGCAGGAGATATCCGAGTCCCAGAGACTTGGCCAATCCTGGGGCTCGTATGGTTTAGGTTCTCAGCGTGTCGACTGCATCGGAGACATTGACGGAGGGCTTGCTCCCGGAATCGATATCGCACAGTTCAGTCAACCCGTTGTGGGCCAAGGTGCCGAAACTTTTGAGGAGACTATGCATGATTTTATCGAAAGGATCGAAGCGGAGGTGCTGGGAAGGCCAGCTGGGCTACCAGCTTGGGCAGAATCGGAGGACTGCCCGCAAGAGTTTCCACGCCAATGGGCATCCCCATCCCAAGTGAGAAGTAACCTAGTTGATCCAAAAGAAATCTGCCATGACGGAAAAAGAGCCGATAGGACGACCGCCTGGGGCCGTCGGTCGTACCTATTGGAAGGGAGCCCCCTGCGCCAAAGCCCGGCTCCGAGCTTCAGCGGGGGCTATATGGCGGAATTCTGGAAGCCAAATCGTCTTCTTTGATAGAATTCTCATTTGTATATATTCGCTTCTTGTCTGTTATTATCAGCCCCTTTATTCCGGCTCTTGACCCTTCCACTTAGCCTTGAGCCCCTCTATGTCGAATCCACACTGCTCGGCCTTGGCTACGATGGAGTGGGCTTTGCCGACGACCGGGGCATCAATCATCTTCCCGTCCAGAGTCCAGGCGCCGCGACCAGAGGTGGCGGCCTTCTCGTCGGCGATGGACACCCTGACAGCCCACTCGACCTCTTTTTGCGCCGGAGCGAAGAGACGCTGCACGATTTCTACCTGACTCGGGTGGATGCACTGCTTGCCGTTGAATCCCATTGATTTTCCTCCAGCGCATTCTTCTTCCAGCGTCTTGATGCCTTCCTCACCACGGAAAGAGGTGCAGACCAGGTCGATAGCGCTTGGTAGGTTGGCCGCCTTTGCCGCAGTGACGATGGCTGACCTCGCGTAGAGAAACTCGGTCAGGGAAGGCGTACGGGTGATAGAAAGGTCGAGGGCAAAGTCCTCGGCGGCAAATACCAGACCACTGAGATAGGGTGAGGCCTTGCAGATGGAGTGGAGGTCCATGATGGCCTTGGCCGACTCGATCAAGGCAATGATCTTTATGGGGTTCTTGGAGTTATCGGCGTGCCGCTCCGGGGCAACGTGCCGCAGGACGTCGGTGACAAAGGTGAGGTCGGCCGCAGATTCTACCTTGGGCACCACGACGGCGTCGACGCCAGGGGTGGGAGCCAGGGTAGTGAGGTCTTGGAGGGCGAAAGGGGTGGACACGGCATTGACACGGACTGCGAGCTCTCCTATGCCCGCTGGGCGTGATGACAGGCCCGAGATGTGCGACTTGAGCTGGTCTCTCGCGCTCGACTTCAGCGACGGGGTCACCGAGTCCTCAAGATCATATGTGATATTGTCCGATTTGATGCCCAGGGACTTGGACAGCATCTTTTGCGATGATGCGGGGACTGAGTATTATTATCAGCGGGTACATTCTATCCCATATGTTTTCTCTAGGATGAGTTCGGGGACGTACCATACAGCAAGGACCGCCGAAGGATGGCTGATGATGTCGCCGCCATGATGATGGACTACGAGGGCGAATGAATGGGGCTACGTGATGAGGTATAAGGCAGGATATCGCGGGACTTGAAATCAATGTTTTAGTTGTGTGAGAATTGATTAATAGATTGCAATGGTGGTGAATGACGAGATTATTATAGCTGGCGGATTGGCGCGAGTGTTAAGTCGGCTATATCGCCAAGTGGGTTGCCGACGATGGAGGAGCTCGAGGTACGTACCCCCATATCTGCACAGGGGTCCTGGCAGTTAGTTCCTGGGGGTGGCTTTCTGCCGCGTCCCACCGCCCCCAATGAGCTGCGCCGGAACATCTTGTCTCCTTTCCAGCTACGTAGCTTGATTGATTGCGAGGCCACCACAAGAAGGGCCAGCTCTAGGAACCACGAAACACCGACCACGGAAACGCCCCGGCCACGACAAGACAAGGACACGACGGCGCAAAGCGGCATGCACGCTGCACTCGGAAACGACACTCGCTAGAAGCATCGCATACACACACACACACACACATACACACACAGCTCCCCTCCACCATGGACGCGACGCAGGCGCAGCCCCAAGAGGTGCCAGGCTCCTTGAGCTGGCGGCTCAGCTCCCACCCCATCACCCTCCTGACCTTTCTCTCCTTCAGAATAGGTACGATGACCTTCCCCTAGGCCGATGGATATGGGGGTGTATTAGAGTGCGCAGAGACTGACGGCGGGAAAACAGCGAGCGTGCTCATCTATTTCCTGGGACTGTGGGTAATACACAGCATGTAAGCAGCGCATCGCCCCCTAGGTTGGATGTCTATGGGCAAATACTGACTCCCACCCCAGGATCATGATCTTCATCATCACCATCCTCCTCCTCGCCGCCGACTTCTACTACCTGAAGAACATTGCGGGCCGCCGCCTGGTGGGCCTGCGGTGGTGGAACGAGGTCGACCCGTCGACGGGCGACTCGCAGTGGGTGTTTGAGAGCAGCGACCCGGCGACCAAGACGGTCAACCCGACCGACAGCCGCTTCTTCTGGCTGGCGCTGTACGTGCAGCCGGTGCTGTGGCTCGTCATGGCCATCCTGGCGCTGGTGCGGCTGCAGTTCCTGTGGCTGCCGCTTGTTGGTGAGTTTGTCTTGTCCGGGGAGAAGCCTAGGGCTCTTGTCCCTGTGAAGACTGGCTTCGTGTGATGATATATATATATAT
Organism: Amphichorda felina; assembly: GCF_050947745.1. Taxonomy (NCBI): domain Eukaryota; kingdom Fungi; phylum Ascomycota; class Sordariomycetes; order Hypocreales; family Bionectriaceae; genus Amphichorda; species Amphichorda felina. Next base: position 3,556,208 of record NW_028145049.1, read on the forward strand.
ATGTTTATGTATATGCTAATATTGTATGTAGTCATTGCGCTGGTCCTGACCATCATGAACACCCTCGCCTTCTCGCGGTGCGACAAGTTCAGCCAGGCGTCTAACCTGGCGGGAAGCTTTGGGACGACCAACCTGGCCGGCAGCCTTATGAGCAACATGGCGGGCCGCTGGTTCTCGCGCGGCTGAGCTTTTGGTTTGGCGGGAGAAAGGGGTTGCGGGGCGAGTTCCGTTAGAAGTGGGCGAGGCCGTTGCCGGGCTGGAGAGCCTTTCTTAGATGTATGATGGGAGTTTCTCAATTACGATGTTTTCTTGGCTCTGCTTGCTATGGCGCCGCCAAGATGAGGGCGGGAAATGCACCTCGCTGGCTACTGTACACTATTACAATCATGTTGCGGATGGCAGGGCGTGGCTAAACGTGAACGGGGGTGTTTTCATGATGAACGGTATTCTGGAGAGTTTCTTTTATAAACGCCCATGATTGTGTACATTTCTGTCGCTCACAGTACTATGTTCCAGTTTTCAAAGCGAATGAATGGATACCGACGCCGTGACGCCGAGACCGCTGACAAAGAGCAAGTGCAGGAGGTTTGTTTTTGGGGTTAATAAACCGCAATCCAAAAATTCCTCGCCCAGAACAGCCCAACTCCCCCAACCAACCCCAACCGAGGAACTGACAGCGAACCGTCCTCATCTAATACTAAAAACACTACGACCCCCGCCTGCCGGCACGCTCAATCTCGGCGTCGAGCTGCCGCTCCTCCTCCTCGAGCCGCCTGATGTCCTCGGCCGTCATGCCCTCCTCCACCAGGTGGTGGTAGTTGCGCGACGCGCTGTCGTGCTGGCTGGGCGTGTACGCGCCCCCGTCGTCACCCCGCGGGATGTCACGCTGGTCGTGCTGCTGATGCTGGTACTGCTGGTGGGTATCCGGGTAGGCGGCGGCGGTGGCGTCTCCCTGGCCGTGGTGCAGGCCCAGCTGGCTCTGGCCCTGGCCGTCGTCCGAGTAGGGCGAGTGGGCGCCGGTGGTGGCGATGGCGGTGTCGTCGGCCGTCTTATCGACGATGTAGCCGTTGGGGACGTCGTGGGCCGAGGCGCCGCGCTGCTGCTGCCGCTGCTTGCGGCGGCGGCGGAGGAGGAACCAGGCCAGCAGGCCGAGGAGGAACGCGACGACGATGCTGCCGACGGCGATGCCCGCGATGGCGCCCTTGCTGAGGCCGTTGCCAACGCCACTGCTGCTGTCGCCGCCTTTGTCGGGGTCGCCTGGGCCGATGCCGGGCTTGTTATGGTCGCCTGGGCCGATGGTGCCGGTGGGCTTTGCGGTGCCGTCGCTGCTCTTGGTGGAGGCGGCGGGGACCGAGTCGTCCTCGCCCAGCAAATCCTCGATGCCCGTCTCGTAGTTGGTGAATTGCTTCACCTTCTTCTGCAGGTTCGCCTCCGCCACTGCTTCGTCGCCGTACATGACGGCAAAGTATCCTGAATAGGACTGGCCTGCGTGCCCAGATCTGGCCCAGTCGAGCTTGATGGCGAGGACCTTTTCCCCGCCCTGGAAGATACTGGCCTGACTGCGGAAGTACTCCAAGTCGAGCCTGAAGGCGTCTTCGCCGCCTGCTATAGGGATAAAGAAGGGGCTATCCCTATCATCGCGAATCGCGATCCCCGCGACATTTTGTTCAGATGCGGTGTGGGTGCCTGAGATGGGTCGGGAGAATATCTTGCTGTAGTCGCTCTCGTCACCACTGTCACCGATGACCTGGACGAGGCTAATCTTTGTGAGTCTGGCTTGGCCTCGTTTGGTCCATGAGAACAGGCGGGGCTCAGCGTTCTCCCAGGTGTGGAAAACACGGTCGTCCTCGGCGTCGAAGTTTGAGCTGGAGAATTCGATGACGGTGTCGTCGTCGTCACCACTACCGGCGTTGGGCCCGTTTGACGACATGGCGGTGCTGGTCCCCGTCGTTGTGGGCTTCGTGGAGACGACGTTGTCTTTGGTCTGAGCGGGATTGGGGGGTGGTGGTTCCCCCGTGGGCATTTGCGGCGCTATCTGATTCGTGCTGGCCATGATGTTGTCCCCCTCTTTGAATTTTGCCTATGTGCTGCTATCGGGTATTATGCTTCTGGGGATCCCTCGACGCCGTGCTAGCGCCGCTCTTGAATTTGTCGGCCCAAGGCCCCTTTGTCGTCGATGTGTTCCAGTGTCGATGAATGGATGGCTGGACGGCTAGATGGTTGTATGGACGAGGCAGCAGACGAGGCGGAGAAGAGGAGAAAGGATCAGAGCGAGTGGGCGTGGGCTGTGCGACTGTCGGGCAGTGCCTACTATAGTAAGACGGGATGAGCCTGTTGGTGCCAGGTCGGTGCCAGGTGGAGGGCTGAATCTGATTCCCTGGAGGGAGGCCGGGGTGTTGATGGGCCAGTCGTGAGCGGCTCGAGCCAACGCCCAACAACAGCACATGAACATACGTACATACATGGTAGTATTACATTGCTACTCGTACAGGTATGGTATACTACTGTACGGATACGTCGTAGTGGTTCCCCCCCCCCCCCCCCCCCCCCCCCCCCCCCAGCTGTCAGCGGCACCTGTTCAGTGGCCCGGATGCATCACCGGTATTACATATTGGTATCCGTACAATTGCACATTCAGCTCAGCCCAGTTGGCTATTCTCAGCCCGACATTGATGGCCTCTTTTCCCAGCCGTCAGCATCGCCATCAACCACCAAGAAAGGGTGCAGTCCACAAGCACCAACACCCAATACGTGTCCCGCCGAACAGAGACGGGGAATGAGAAGGGGGAAAAAAAGATCAAAGATCCCCTGGCCTCTCGCTCTCCTCCGTCTCTGCCCTGCGGTGGCCCCAGGATCCCCTGCGGCTGACGGCATCGATGCACCTGGTGGGCACAGGTGCATTAGCGTCCCTCCCTCGCTCTCCTCACACTCACCCACCCCCAAGCCACCTCCTCCTCCTGGTCCTCTGGCCATAGACCATCTGGGTTAGGGAGCATTCTCGCTCGGGTCAGCGCTCTGCATCTCTTATTGTCCTTTGTCGTATCTTAATCCCTCCGTCCCTCGTCGACCACCACCACTCTTCTTATCCCCCCCCCCCCCCCCCCCCCTCCTCCTCTCTTCAGCACTCAACATGGCGATGCCCTCACAACTCGCTGTCACGATTGCCCCCCCCCAGCCGTGTCTGTTGGTGACACACAGCGCCCAACTGCTGCTGCTGCTGCTCCAGAGCCAACAGGGCGAGGGGCCAACCGCAGATGCACGTCGTCGCTGACCAGCCAATGACGCCCGCTCTGTATGCGTGTTCGCCCCCTCCGAGAGAGAGCGGCGAGACGCCCACGTATTATCGCAAGTGCAGTATTATTTGACCCAGCACGCACGCGGGCAGAGACGGTCGCCCCATCCGCAGATCAGGACAGGCCACTGCGAGTAGTATCGTCTGGCACCCGCCCGCGATCCCCATCCTGCGATTCCTCCCTAGGTCTATCCGAGACCCGGTTTCACTATGCCATGTACGTAGTATTATGTACGTAGTACGGAGACTCCTGTCCATGGTGCCTCTGCTAGCAGCGCCGTAGTGGCTTCTAAAAATAATATGACCTCATGCCGCCACCGAAGGAGCAGAGGGAATGGGACGAACTACTACTACTAGTTAGCACTACTACTGTGTACTACTACTATGTACTACTCCTTCAACGTTCCCTAGTCGTGATGAATGTACCGTTACGGTAGGTGGTTTGTTGCAATATGCCTTCAGGCACCCCAAGCGACGCCCCAAGGCTCTCTCTCATTACAAGTAGTATTATTGTTTCTATTCTCCGCCCAAACGTTACGCCCTCTGCCCACCACTACAAGGCCCTCCAATTCCCTCCCTCCCCCCCCGAATAATACCACCCTCGGCATTCAAGTCTCAAAAAACGCCCGCAAAAATGCCCTTCTGCTGCATGTATATAGCACCCCACACACGATTTCCCCGGAACAAAATGTAGGAAGGCCTAATAGAGGAGAAGAAGAAGAAGAAGAAGAAGAAGAAACGCCCAGCCAGCCCAGACCACCTCTCGGCATTATGCAAACGTCATGGAAATCTCCTTCTCCTTTCCAAAATCATCGTCGTCCGGATCCCCCCACGGGTTGCTGAGCGGCACGTTGGGCAGCGTCTGCGCCGTCCTCATCTCCGGCCGGTGGTCCAGGTGCTGCTGGTCCTGGACCGCCTGGCCCCTCGATCCCCTGTTGCTGCTGGTGGTGTTGCTGCCGTCGTCAAACGCCGTGTCAAACGTCATGTGAATCCCGTCCTCGGCCGCGTGGTGGTCGTGCAGCGGCACGTGGCCGGCGCTCTGCGTCTCCCTCAGCGAGCTGTGGGCGGCTGGCGCTGCTGTCGGGGTCGACGCCGTCGACGTCGCCGAGGCTGGCATGTCGAGCTTCATGGGCGGCAGCGTCGACTTGATCTCCTTGATCTGGAACTCCTCCTCCATCTTCCCCTGCTCCGCCTCCTTGGCCAGCTCTGCCCGGATCGCGTCCACGTCAAACAGCGCTCCCCGGTACGCCGCGTCCCTGTCCTTGTCGTCCTCCTCTTTGCCCGCCGCATTCGCGTCCCTATTATCCTCGTACAGCTCCCACTCTTGCCTCTCCGCCTTCTTGCGCCGCCCAAACAGCGAGAACCGGCTGCCCTTGCCCTCCTTGCCCTCCCTGTCCAGCTCCTTGCGTGCCTCCTCGATCTCGTTGATCAGCTCCCTCTGGCGCTGGTCGTGGTTTTCCGGGTCCGGGTCCTCAATCTCCGTGAACTCGTCGCTCTCCACCATCCACCCGCACTCCATCAGCAGCTTGGGCATGGCCGTGCGGTACTCCATGTGGCCCACCACATAGTCCGTGACGTCCACGTTCTCGATCCACGGCAGCTCCTCGATCGCTGCCAGGCCCGCCACCCGCCGGATTCCGCCGTTGGTCAGCCGGAAGAGGTACCCCAGGATCCAGTCGGTCCGGTTGTAGCCGTTGACGAAGCGCCCGGGAACGACGGTCCGCGCACGGATGTACTCCTCCTTCTTCACCACCATCGGTGACCCAAACATGTAGACGTTCTGTATAAGCCCATATGCCCCTCGCTTGGCGAGCTCCTGCAGGCAGGAGAAGATGACTCTGGACCCGAGTGAATACCCGACGAGCGTGATCGGCCGGGTGCCAAGGTTGCGCTCAATCAGCGAGTCGGCCAAGATCTTACCGGCGGCCGTGGCTCGGTCGAGGGACACGGCCCACGGGTTGTCGATGAGATACGAGAGCTTGGTCAGGATAATCGGCAGCTGGAGAGCACCCATCAGCGCGGCCAGAATAGTGCTCCCCAGGATTTGCTGAATACTCTGCGTGAGAGCCTGCCTCGCATGTTAGCACGGTCCTGGTATCCCACACGAGCAGCGTAACCACCAACCTCTGTAGCCAAGATCCTGACAGTGTCACCAGTGCTCCTCAGCATCTCTGGCTCCCACAGGACCGAGTAGATGTCACCCATGGTAGGGTCCACCGTACTGAACGGCAGGCGGACGTCGTCGACCTTACCGGTCAGCCAGCCTGATATCGTCACGATGAGGTTCACACGCTTATTGTTGTGAAGCGGCCGGTACTCAAACGTTTTGACCGCACCGGTTCGCCTGTTCGCCGCTCTGGCACCAATGACACTTCCCGAGGCTGCCGCGCTCGATGTGATGATGGCCGCTCCGCCGACTCCTCCCAGGAAACTGCCAGTACCAGCCACGCCAATCGTCGTGAAGCCAGCAGCCAGACCGGCACCGATGACGGGCGCGAGGAGACCTGCTGAGAGACCGATGACAAGGCCACCGCCAACGGTTGCCAGCCCAAGCATCATGTACCGCTTCTTCAGCGCGCGTTTCCTGCGATTCTCCATGTGCTCATCCTCGTTCCAATTCTCCTTCTCGGCGGCCTGCTGCATCTCCAGGGCGTCCGTGACCCTCTTCTCAAAACGACAGATGTCGACCCAGGAGATGTCCAGGCTCTTCCCGACCCGTTCCATGAGTACCCGGGATCTGGAGTCGTAGACTGAGTCTGCGATCAGTATCAGGAAGAGATCGCACAGGACCGTCCATCGGAGGTCAATGTCGATCTTCTCCGTCGATGGCAGCTGAGAGGGGGTCTGCACATCGGGAACATCATCTCCCGCGTGGGCTTCGTAGGGAGGCGGGGGCTCGGCGGGCTCCTCATCCTCAAAGGATACCGGGGACTTGGGGAACTTTTCATCGCCAGGCGCATCTGGTGACTTGGGCGGCGACATCTCATCTCGAGGTCCGGAAAGTGACTCGGCACGCTTCTCATCTCGAGGTCCGGAAGGTGACTCCACACGCTTCTCATCAAGCGTTGTGCTCGTAGGGGAGCGGCTCGCCCCCTGCTCCATCTCGAGGCTTGGGGGGGACAACGACGTCCTCCCCGTGGCTTGCGTCTCCTCGCTCTCTCTGGAGGCCATGGGATTCTTGACCCTCGCATTGGCGTGCAAGGCCGGAACCAGGTCCTGGGGTTGAACGCCGTGGTCGGCCAGCTGCTCGATCATGACCTGCTCCGCCTCGCTAATGTCCATGTGCGCATACAGCCGCATCATCATCTTCTGGCCCCACATCTGGGATGACTCGGCCGCCATGGAGACATATTTCTTGACCTTCCTCGTCGACTCCAGCTCTTCGCTTTCCTTGATCATCTTGGCAATCTCCAGACGGACAACGCCGACATAGGCTATGCGCTGGCCCTCGGTGAGGAGATCCTTGGTCGCCTGCATCTGCGACATGGCATCCCTCGCGTCGTCATCTTCATCCACCATGGCAGTGCCCTTGGCACCGTCCTTGAATAGATATTGCGTATTGTCGTCCATGCTGTTGGCCGACTGGGCATCCTCGTCTAGCTGTACCCTCGTGTAACCCTTGCCCGCCCCTCCCAGTCCACCGTACGCAAACGTCTCGGCATCGTCTTCTTCATTGTGCTCCCGGGCAATCAGTCGGTCGTCGTCATCGTACATGTCATATCGGGCATAGGATGGCATCTCCTGCCACCCTTCGTCCTCGTCCTTCTTGTCCTCGTGCGGCTTCGTCGATAGCTGCTGGTGGGAGAACTCTGACACACCACCCTCGCCCGTGACGCTGGCCAGGCTCGCAATGCTCTGCTGGTGCCCGTGACCTGGCTTCCCCGGGGTGCCGGACGGTTCTTTCGGTGCCTCTGCTTTCTCCTCGTCTGTTCCCCTGGCCTGCGGTTTTTCTCCATCTGGTGCCGGCTGGACATTGACTGCGCCATTCGGCTTCTCGGGGCCTTCGTCAGGGCTGTGGGGCTTTGGGGCAGCAGGATCGTCGACTTCGGGAGCTTTGGTCGGAGTTGGCGAGGTATCAGGCGAGGTCTTCGCAGGCTCGGAGTCTTCCTTGGCCCCGTCTGCATCCTTGCTGGGCGCGGTTGGAGGGGCATCGGCCTCTGGGACCTCGGTTTTGGAGCTCTGCGACTTGACCTGGTCCTCCGACGCCGGCCTAACGCCATCCTGGGAATCGGCGGGCTTCGCTCCACCATTCGAATCGTCGTCCTTCACATCGTCAATCCTGGGCGATGTATATCGTCGGATGGGCAGCCCAAAGTCGTCCGTCTCGAGTGACAGCGGCGCTGCCGCGGGAGCTTGCGCAGCGGTCTGGTCTCCCTCCTTCCTGGCCTCCATGTTTCGCAGCTCGGTGGGGGAGGGTTCTGCAAGGTGCAAAGGAAACAATGATTGCTCACGTCCACATCCGCGTAGCCCACCTACAGAGACACAAGGGGCCTGGGATGGGACGTGAAAGGGTGAAAAGGGGGGGGTTTTCTGCTGTCGTTCGCTGAGCTGGACAAGCTTCTTGGGGTCGGTGCGTGTCAAAGGAGGCCGCTCACTCGCACATGCAACCTTTGGCGAGCACCAGCGCCCGAAAAATGTACAAGCAGCCAGGGGGAGTGTTGAGTTGGTGGGGGCCTGGCGCAGTGCAGTGGGTTGCAGTGCTGGTGGCTGCCCAAAAGCACAGTGAGCACTGAGCACTGGAGCAAGACGGGCGTGGGCGTGGCCGCGACAGCCGAACTCCAAGTTAACCCCTGCCTCAGTGGCTTGGCAAATTGGAGATGGTTACGTAGTTCGTTGTTTTTTAGTACAAGGACTCGAATTGCTGGCACACATGAGAGAGAGACGGAAAAGGGGGGATCTAGGGACGATGGTTTTCTCCATAGGAAATAGTATTCAGTCTGCTTGCGGAATGGCCCTCTAGCAGACGAGAACACGGCTAGGTCGTTGCAGCAGCGGGGTCTCAACTTGTCACGCCAGACCCCGGATTTCGGCTCTGCAAGGATCACCGTCATCCCAACACATGATCGATCGATGTAGTCGTACATACACAGGAGTAATACTAGTAGTATTCGGGAGCAGTCCGAGACTTTGCCCGTAGCGTCGGCGTTTGATTCCAGTCCGCAAGAGCCCATTTAACGAGGCCTTCGCTAGGCGCCAATGTCACGTCCCTAGTCCTTCATTCCAATGGGTATCGACGCTGATGAGAAACACCAAACCACATCCGGCCCCCCGCGTCAGTTAGATTCCCCCCCAGCTTCCTGGCCCACGGCCTCAATCCCCTTCCGCCGCCTCCACCTCCGCCGTCGGCGCCGCGCTGGGTGCCTCTCCTGACTCCTCAGCCTTGGGCGCCTTGACCTTTCTCCGTCGCTTTCGCTTACGCTTAGAAGGCCCCTCCGTCCCTCCCTCTGCCTCGTCCTTTTCCTGTTCTCCGTCCTCGTTCTGTTCCTGGTTCTCTTCCTGGCTCTTTTCCTGTGCCTTTTGCGTCTTGTTCTGCGTCGACGGCTCCTGGGTCTTCTTCTTGGCCTTCTTGACAGCCAGCGGGTTCGGTCCCTTGGGTCCCTTGCCCTTGGCCTTCTTCTTGTCCTTGGCCTGCGTCGACGCCTCGTCCTTGTCGCCCTTGTCATCCCCCTCGTCCTCCCTGTCGCGCTTCCTCTTGCCCAGCGCATTCTTGATCTCGGCGCGGAACTTGCTGCGCTCCTCCCGCGCCCGCACCTGCGCGCTCTCGTCCGCCATGGGCTCCAGGATCATGACGCTCCTCTTGATGTAGATGAGCGGCGTGCCCCGCACGCCCCGGAGCATCCGCCGCACGTCGTTGTCCTGGCATGCGACCACGTAGCGGTGCTTGTTCTCCCCCGTGCCCTTGGGGTCCACCACGCTCTGCAGGCACTCCTCGGTCGAGAGCGGCTCCGGGTACTCGTCGGGGTGGTGGCCGCATCGTCTCCGCTCAAACGTCTTGGCCAGCTCGATCGCCTCGCTGATGCCCGGCTCCTTCTTTTGCGCGTAGAGTTTTCGGATCTCGCATTGTGTAATCACTGTGGGGAGCCCCTGGTCAGCAGGGGCCGACAAAGACGGCCAGAGATGGGGTGCAACAAACTAGGCTTGACTTTTCCGTGAACTGTCCTCTCCAGTGCCGGCGCCAGATCCATCTTGAATCGGCACGAATCTTTGACAATCTCGGCATCCACTGTGGCCACGTGAGCAATTGCGCTTGAGACGGGTACGCTTTCTTGTGCCTTACCGAGGATCTGGTATGGTTCGCGGAAGCCAAAGGTCATGGCATACTGCTCCAGGAGCTTGCGGTACTGCTTCGACCGCTTTCCCCTCATTTTCGCGGAGTATGATGCACAGATTCACAGATTCACAAACAAGATTGGTCGAGTGCACAAACTGGTGCGAAAAAAATCAGCGTGTTTGATATTGTCGAAAAAGTCTGGTGGTTTGTCTAAGGTAACGCGCCATGAGCTTCAGGTTCTCTGCAGAATAATTTTCTTATCGCGAGGGTCCAATGGACCCACACGTGCGATAAGCCTCTGCGCATCACTTTCTCTCACCCCTCCTCTCCACCCCTCTATGAAATTATATCGGCGTTCAAAAGTAGCCGCGAATCCATGCGCCATCGTGATCACGGTCGATTGAGACCCCATCTATGTCTAGGGCCATTCATCTCCCAGTGATTTAAATCATAAGATTTTCAAGTCTAATGCTGTTTGTTGCCTTGCCAGCTGTGAAGGATGTCGCATGACACGCATACCTTCATCCGTCGTTCTTTACGCACAGCGCAGCGACAACGCTGATATCGTCGAGTTTCCCTATAGGAAATTAGAACTGCTAGGTCCACAGATCAGCGAGCCCGGTACTTACCTCCCTCACTCGCCAGGCCTTCCTCGATCGCATGCTCCATAAAGGGACACTCTGCGAACGGATCCATGGCGACTTGCTTGGCGGCCGCCACAAGTTCTTGAGCCGCTGCCTTCATCCCACCATTGCGCCCACCCGTACGGTCAGTTGCATCCTTAGCAATATCGTCCGTCTCCCAGTTGTGAATTGCCTTGAGAACCGTGTCCACAATCTCGTGCTCCCACAGATTGTCTATTACGCCGTCTGTCATCGCCAGAATCACGTCTCCCACTTCGATGTCCACAATGTCCAGGACCGCATTCTCCTTCGGGGTATCCGGGCTGTTCGTCCCAAGTTGGCGCGGGCAGTCGAACCAGTGCCACTGCTCCTTGGTTTTGAAGATGACCTTCCGGTCCTTTGGCCTCAGCACCATGACTTGGCAGTCCCCCAGGTTCGTCACATACAGCACGGGCGACGGCTCCGCCAAGTTCGACCCTTCCGGGAGAGCGTAGTGAAGCTGCGCACCGCAAGCTGTCGTAGTTCCCTGCCAGTTGTGTTTTCCGGCGGCCTCGACGGTGCGCTCGTACGCCGTCTGCAGCGCCGAGATCGGATCGGGGTCATGGAACACCCCCGGTATGTCGGATTTCGTGGCGATTTCATCGATGGCCGTCACCCAAAAATGTATTATCAACCGTGACCACAGTCTGTCTGCTAGTTAGCGAGATCGGCGCATCGGAGCCTAACCGACTTACCCAGCATGGCCGCGGGGCCTGGCCGCCCAGGCGCCCACGCCGTCATTCGCGCAGATGAAGTGGTCACTCGCATATACGGCATCGTCGCCGTTCGTCTGCCCCTTAATCAACTCCCCGCCGACAAAGGCCCGGCGGTCGCGACTAAGGTTGTGGGTGCTGAGTGGGTCGGAGAAGGAGGCCGATGGCGGCGAGTTGAAGGGCGGCGGGAAGGGTCTTGGGGTTCGTTTGGCGAAGAGGGCGACTCCGGTGTCGAAACGGAAAGGGATTCTTGGGGATGAAACCTGGGATGCGTGTCGCACCGTGGGTGAGGCGAGGTGAGGCCTTTGATGGTTCGGGCAGCGACCCCGGCATGGCCGTCCGGTGACGGGGCGCGGTCGCAGGAATAAGACACGGGATCTTGAAGTAGTGGCGGCCAACGATTGAGAATATGGCGGGCGCATCCCAACCATGAGCGCTGGCAGACAGGCGGCCGTTTGCCTGGTGCCCGCAGTTACGAGTCGGCTGGGTGGCCGTGAACGCTAGATACCATGACCTCAAAATGTTGTTGTATGTTCAAGGGAGCTCTTGCATGCAGGGGCGATAAAGCCACCTGCAGCTTCCCTAAAAGCCAACACGTGATGCTATGGCACCTAGGGATTAAAGGCTTCAGGTAGATATGACTAAAGCCCGTCACGCCATCAGACCAGACCGTGTAGGAACCAGGACCAATGAATGATGAGTCTAGTTTACTTCTCAATCTGGTTCTTCCATTTTGTTGTATCTATTTGACACCGATTATAAGGTGTATTGGTCTGCTCATAACACATCGTCCCCAATGATTTAGTTCAGCTCCCAGGGCCAGAGTCAGTACTGACCTTACCCTATATCTACCTGGTACGGATAGCATCCGTAACTTGGCCCACCTTCCCCAGAGTCATTCTTTAAGCAACGAGGGAATGTCTTAGTGGTAACACCCCTTGCGTTTGGGGATTTCTTTTTCTGGGCTTTCGAGAGAACTTGCCTCGTGCGTGGGGTCCAGTCTTGTGATCACGTCACCACGAGACCTTAGATGTTGTGACGTACGTAGTGCATGAAACGCAAAGCCCTTTCAGGTTATTGTGATTGACTCTGGAGATAAGAATGACCGATGAAGTCGGAATATTTCCCACGCAACTGGATAGCACTAGAACCCAGACCGAAAGAAGAAATTAATACGAGGGAATCGGAGCAAGCATGCTCATTCGTTTCAAGAACGGAAGACATGACGTAGCTTCACATTTCGTGGATCCTGGCTGGACTGTGCTAGACTACTAGTGCGCTCCATATCCAAAGCTCGAGCCTCGACGCATCGATCAGATATGTGGCCGTTCCCCTTCACCCATTTCTTTTCTGGAGGTTGCGACATCGGGTGGATCATAATCATCGGGTCAGGGTATCCGTAGATCCTCACAGGAGCGTTTGGCCGATCCAAATCTACAACATATTATGGTGCTGGGTCGGATTTATCCTAACTACTAGTATAAGTCACACCCGAGCAAGGCTACTCGGCTACAATATCTACTATCTATGTATATTCGTGCTGCACTGATAAGTAGTCCTACAATAATATTTCATAGTATAGACGTAATAAGGAAATCGACAACAGCAGGATTACTACTACATCAGTATCGGCGGGATATATGATGTAAGTACTAAGGTGGTACTTGCTAATATCGGAGAACATGTAGGCAGCAGTGTTACATCCATTTTGGAACAATAAGGTAGTAAGCATTACCCACTAATGCACTATATTACTATTAATACAAAACACAATACTACCTGTAACGGTTTGGTGCCAACTACCACACGTCCGCTCAGATCTGATTTGAACCTGTTGCGAGTTAGACTTAGCTACGAATAAATTCATCTGCTAGTACAGTATTTGTACCTGGGGGAGAAAACACCTGCCGTCTCTTTCCTCCCTCAGTTACCAGCGTGCCGTTTCCACCTTATTTTAGGTAGTTGGCTGCGTGGGACCCTTATTGCCTAACCAACAAGTGACAAATGCATAAGCTGTGATGACTTCCTTTCCAAGTTAACCAAGTGAACAAATACACCTCTTTTGACCAGTTCTGGACCCATCACCCCGGAGGAGCTTGCTGAAGCAGCGACATAGCTGGCCCAATACTTGTCACAATCGGGTTCGCGATTTAGCATCAGCGGCGGCGCAGCATCCATACTACACAGATTGAATAACGGTCTCCCATCCCGCATCACCGAGGATATCGACCTGGTCGTTCAACCCACAACAAGCCATCCGACTGCTGAGAACATCTCGGCTTGGCTGTTGGAGACCTACCCCGCTGCTTCCGTGCAAACGAAGTAACTATATGGTGTCTCACTACCCACCCTCACGTTTCATCGCGCCGACGGATCCATCAAACAGATCGACATAGATATATTCGATATTAATACCTCCCCTCAGAGACCTCAGTATAATCTGGATGACACCGATAACGACGTTACCTGCATCAGGGTATCGGGGGTAGAAATTCCCGTTTTTAGTGCTCGTTGGCTTTTAAGAGAGAAGATCGTAACGACATTTGGTCGGCAGGGAAGTTAGCGAGGAACGAAGCAACGTAGATGACGCTGTCACCCAAGGTACTTCCCCTTATTGAACCTGATACCCTGGACCTCTCGAGCCACGCGGACGCACTTCGGCATTTAATCACTCGCAGGCCAGACATCTGGCAGGTGTTGCAGCTCAAGGTCGCGTGTCCTAGCGTCCTGCCTGGGGTAACTGGTTGCTATAGATGTGGAAGGAGGAAGTTGGAGTCTCGTGGGACTTGGAGGGCCTATTCAGATTTCTTGATGCCCTTTTCCACATGTCCAAAGGCAATTCGGGAACTGAAGTATAGATCTGAACGTTAAAATTTATTGTGATAAGATCAATGTGTTTATGATGGCGACGTAACGAGGTTAAAAACGCCCGAAGGACCGGCTGTGTTCAATGTAAATATTGTGGCTGAAGTACAAAGAGACTTGCAAGGTCCACCAGCTGCGTGCGTCAGTGTGGATTCTTGGTAACAGACCCCACACAACAACCATCCATGATCCAACAACCTTTTAAGCTCACCATTCGCTCCTCCTCCTCCCATATCTTCTTTGATATTCTAGACCCCATGGAATCTATCGAATCCGTTGCTTCTGCGTTGGGTCTATCGAGGCCGGGGTTTTTTTTTTTTTTTTTTTTTTTTTTTTTTTTTTTTACGCGAATGAGCTACTGCTGCTCTCGGAGCCCCACTTGTTTGCGAAGTAGGTGCTAATCAATACATGTACCTTTGCTATACTCGTGCCGGCCTTCTAATCATCCTATATGCTCGTCATCAAAGACACGGACCTCGAGGGTGCCGCAAAGAATTTGCGGTCAGCTGGCTTCCAGGACTCGATCTGGTCATACGGCACTGTACACCCGAGCTTCTACACAGGAAAGCTCAAGGAAGATATCTACCGTGATCTCGTCAAGGGATATAGTAATCTAGATCGGAATTCGATCCGCTTCCTATTCCCTCCAGAGCAACAGATTCCATCGGAGTTCCAGGGGGCAACCAAGGTTGTTCTGCTACCCTCCTCATATGCCCACATTCGTATCAAATCGCTCCCGAACACGCTTACTTGGGGACAAGAACATCATCTATCCGGATGGCGCTGTTCTTCTTCTGAGCTTTATTCAAACATTACTCCAGGAGCCTGCTACGGGTATTGAGTGGAAATCAGTTCTGGAAATGTGGGCAATTTATACATATATGGAGAGCTTATGCTTGATGACGATACCATGGATGCGTGCGACGACGAAGAAGCTAAGGCTTGGTTTGATGAGAATATTCTGAGGTACAGTGGTGGCATCGATCGGGTCACATGTACGAAGCGATTGGGAAGAGTCGGCTACGATGAAAGCTTGGCTTGACAACGCTGAGCATGTATTAGCTCAATCAATGACATCCATTGCAAAAGCCTTTAGGGCACCAGGGTTTCACTGATAGGTAGTCATCACCCCCCAGCCTGCTTGCCAAGAGAGCCACGCAAGCTTCGTGGTGATATAAGCCTCCCTTGTGTCTATGCCAAGCCGAAGCCGCGAAAAGCATGTTTCCTGGCTCGTTGGCCGAGTCTGGGGTCTGGTACCAGGTTGCATTTCACACAGACTGGTATTGCTCCCGAGTCCTAGCTTGATGTTTGTTGAATGCCAGCACTGTTGCTGGGTCCATAATACATATTACAGAGTACGGATATCGCCGAGACTCCCGCTAGCCACCACGGCTACACAACCACGTTTGCACCGCCCCAGCAGCTAGTCCAGATGCGTAACGATCCCGCGCGTTGGCCAGCAATCTGCCAGATGCGAATCTCGTGCCCAGCTCGAGAAGTGCATCGAACCGAAAAAGAAGGATGCATGACTTTGGGGAGATCGCCGGTGGGATGCCACAGAGCTGCACAACCGAGTTCAGCTGGAGCGAGGCCACATCTCAACATGAAATGGTACCTGCATGGAGCAACTGTCACGAGCATTTGCACCTTGTAATTCTCACAAGTACCTTGCCTTGCAGTACCTCAACAAAGCCCTCGTACTCGTACGTACTGTATGGCGGTGGATTTCAAGCGCCCAGCGCCAGCAGCGACGTTTGGGCTGACCAGTGAGAGCGCTGCCTCAGCCTCATACCGACTTCGTCTGAGGGGGAAGAATGGGGAAGAGTAAGCCTATTGCCCAGAACTCCCTCAGGATTTAGAATTGCCGCGGGTACTAAGCATGGGCGCTTGTCTTCGTGGGAGCCTTCCTTTTGGCAGGTTACTTTGGACATGGATGACATGGATGCTCGTTGCTGCAGCTATTATTATTATTACTCCGTACACGTCGAACGAGGACTCGTAGGCTCGTACCGACGTACAGAGACCCTACAAACCCTACAACCCACTGTGAACCCAGGATGATGACGATCTGACAGCGGAGGGACGGGCGGCAACCGCTGGCCCCTGAGCTCCGGCGCTCCGCTACCAGTGAAGCAGAGCAGGACAGGGATGGTCGGAACACCCTATCATCCATGGATGGGACAGTGGGTGCCTGGACAGCCTATTGACACTGGCGGGTCCCAGCTTTGCGGCGACGGACTTGACGGTGGCACCACCCACTCTCAACCACCCGTCTCCGCTAATATTATAATAATGAAGCCCAAGATTGATTGTAGATTACCAGGTAATTACTACTATGTACTAGTAGCCCGCCAAGTCGAGCACAGGAGTGACAAGGTGAAAAACCTCTGCGAGCACCATTATCGTACGTAGGTACTTACTTGTAAGTACTCTCAGGTCGCTCACCACTGCAGAGTACCTACTCGTAATGACCAGTACCCCTACTGTACTACTAGCTATTGTCAGCCTACCCGAACTCTGATACGCAAATGGCGGGATCGGGGTTCCAGGGAAGCCAAGGAAGAAGCCAGGGGAGCCAGGGAAGCCAAGGAAGCCAAGGGAAGTGTGCACGAGTGCACGACGGTCTTCGGACAACGCGGGATGGCTGGAAGCGAGTGGATAGTGCCCATCTCCGCGAATCGCCAGCATCGGCGCCACCACCGGCGCCAGCAGCAGTCCACTGAACCTTGTGGTCCCGCCATCGTTGGAGTCGTGGGCGTCAATGACGGGGCGCCATGCCTCAGACTATGATTTCACACGTTTTCCCGTGCGCGAATACGTACGTAACTAACTGTACGTAGTGACTTGAGATACTGGGATACTTGCACGGAGTACTCCGTATGTACCACGGATACGGACACCTGTAGTATGCTTAATCTCTAATACGGGTCTGGGCTTGAGTATAACACCCCATCCCTCGCCCTCTTAAACTCTCTCTATGATTTTGGCACTTGATCCCTCCCCTTTGCCGCCCGTCAGTGTCTTTTCAAAGGTACGTCTGTCTCTTTGTCTGCGTCGTCGGCTGTGTCTCTCTCTTTGTCAGGTGCCGGCTGCTCAGCAGCCATGACCACAAGACCGACATTCCTGATACGACGAATTACACATCACCAGATTTGCTAATTTTGGCTTTATTATATATTCACAGCAGCCAGCCGACGCTCTCTCCATCCCCTCCTCTACTCTTCTCTCGAACCTTACCTGAGCTTGTCGACGACGGTGGCTTGAATTTTAATCGACCGGATTGTTGCGCATCACCCTCCGCAGTCCGCGCAGAATCGCTGGAACACTGGGGCACTGGAACACTGGTGAGTGCCATTGCGCATGCGCCAATACCCCGAAACATCCGTTGGCACAGATTCTTGGAAAGTTGGCATCAAAGGCGGGATAAGTGACGCCGAGATAGCGGGTTTCCCGCCTCCCGCTTTCATGAGATCGAGCAGCCAAGCAAGCAACCCGCAATCCCCAAGCCAGTTGACTGGCGGTGGATGTACTGATTACACTGATTGCCTCAATTACACACTGGGGGATCGGTGTGCTCTGCTCCTGCCTTGTTTCTTGCGATGCGCTGGTTGCCATTCATGGTGTGGATTGACGTGGCCCATATTTCCCTCTGTTCTTGCCTCAAGTTCTTGTTGAATTAGCCATGAATCATGCCTGACTTACAATGAAGCAGTTGCAATCCCCACAACCGCACCCAACGGTCGACTTACTTACCTTACCTACCCGCGAGACAAGCGCCATCGCCGCCCCCCGACAAACTTCCCACCTCTATCTTTCTCACCTTCTTTTCAGTATTCGGCAATTGACGTTTAACCTTGATCCTTTCTTTCTGACCTGGCTGGGCTTATTTCTTCTCAAACCTTTTTTTTTTTTTTTTTTTTTTTGTTGTGTGAGATTCTTCTACCTCTCTCGCTTCTTTTCACATCGCCCATCACCGCCGGCTCTTTCGCTCGATCAGATTGCATCATCGACCCCCATTGATCGACAGCCCTCCGTGCATCGACAGCACCAAGCATCGGCGGCACCACCACCAACAACACTTACGGCAATATTAGTACGTGCGAGGTACGAGCCTCTCGGACTCCTCAGCTCTCATACCTACCATACCTACCGCACCTGCGCCTCCCGTTGTCTCAGTCACAGCGACGCGTGTTCAAAATGGGGCGCAATCGAGGTTCGTATTTGCATCCTTCTTTTCTGTCCTATGCCCAGCCCCGAGGCGCCCGGGGGCGGTCGCTTCGGAGGCCGCAATGCGAGGGTCATGCCCAGGCACCGAGCAGGCCCTGGCCGCATCCGCCTGCCAGTGTGCATCATGGCATGCCTTGCATATTCAGTACACCAGACCATCCAGATGGCTTCGCTGAGATGCCTGGTTATTATTGACGACCCGAACCCGGACGGCCCGGGAATCAGCGATCAATTGGATTGCCAGGGTCTTGGTATTGGGGTCTCCGCTGTTTTGGGCACTATGGGTTTGTCTGGCCAGGGGGGGGGACCCTCTTCTGCGCCCCCCTGGGCCTTCAGCTGCCACCCCCTGGTGCCACTGAGGGGGCAACTCAGTTGGCCTGTGCAGTCGCTGCCAAGTGGTAGTCAAACTGTCAACCTCAGTGAGGCATCGGCGTGTCGCACCGTCCGGCCACTGGCGCCAACGGAATAGCCCCTCCCTCTATTGGGCCCCTCCCCGCCCGTCATTACCTCACTAGCACCAGCCAATTCTCTGGGCTTCTCTCGGCCTTCTGGCGGCTTTGTCTGGGCATTCATGGATCCATGGACGCTCCCAGCCCATTTGGCGCCATGGGACCACCCCCAGCACACGCATCTAGACACCCACCGTCGTCGCATTCCACCATATTCGCAACACGTATATACCTATGTACTCCTGCTGACTAGTGACGGCACATGCTTTTACAGTCCTCTCTTTCATGTCCCAGTTTTCTGGAGGAACTAAAGCGCCAACACCGCCATCCTCCTCTCCCACGAACGACTCTTCTCCCAACCAGAGCAACGAGAGCAACATCGCCCAGCCCTTTGCCAAACACCGGCGTGTGCCCTCACGACCCTTGACACCGCCCTCGAGTGGAGACTACCATGGGAATGGCTCCCCTCTGAACACCTCACCCCCCAACAGCGTTCGTCGTCGTCACAAGCGCAATTCCTCCAGGCCTCTGTCCATGGTTCAGACCTACCAGCCGCGCATCATGGACATCAACGAAGACACCATCCCGGAGCTGCAGCCCATCTTCTCCTACCTCAACAACCACTCAAACAAGCTCTACCATGAGGGGTATTTCCTCAAGCTTGATGATCAGAACAGTCGTATGTCCGCCCGCCGTTTCCGTCACCCCTGCTTGCCCCTCCATCCGCCTCTCTGCCCGAGGCCCGGAGTTCATCCAACCCTCACCATGTGCGATGCCTGCTGATTTCTTCGCTTTTAGAGGGTAAGCCAAACCCTGACCGCACATGGACCGAATGCTTCGCCCAGCTGGTCGGCACTGTTCTTTCATTATGGGACGCCGCAGAGCTGGACGCTGCCGGCGAGGACGGCGAAGTCATGCCCAAGTTCCTCAACCTGACCGACGCCTCGATCAAGATGGTGAGTTGCATGCATTGGTCGCACGGCACCTGCCGATTGCCCGTAATACTGACCCCGTGGTTCAGATTGAGTCTCTTCCCACGCGCTCCAGTGACGAGCAGCCCCTGCAAAACATCCTCAGTATCTCTACTGCGGGCCGCAACCGGTACCTACTGCACTTCAACTCCTATGACTCCCTCGTCGAGTGGACCGCCGGTATTCGACTCGCCATTTACGAGCACAACACCCTCCAAGAAGCCTACACCGGTGCTCTCGTTGCCGGCAAGGGTAAGACAGTCAACAACATTAATGTCATCATGGAGCGATCCCGGTTCAAGACCGAAGAGTGGGTTCGCGTCCGCTTTGGCGCTGGTGTGCCCTGGAGACGCTGCTGGTGCGTCATCACGCCTCCCGATGAGAAGGAGTACGCAAAGCTGCAGAAGGAGCTCAAGAAGCGATCGCCCTATGACCGGTCGCATGTACCTGTCCTCAAGGGAGACATTAAGTTCTACGATCAAAAGGTAGATGGGAAGAAGCAGAAAAAGGTCCAGCCCATTGCTGCCATTACCGACGCGTACTCTGCCTACGCCATCTATCCGCAGGCCAAGTCCCTCATTGACAGTTCTACTCTCCTCAAGATTGAAGGTGGCGTGACCATTTATTCCGACCCGCCGTCGGCTTCCGAGGGGTTTGTGTTCATCATGCCCGAAGTTCGTCCCATGGTCAGTGGATTCGAGATGCTGCTCCGCTTCCTCTTCCCCACTTGGGACACATTTGGCCTCTACGGACGGCCGGGGAAGCTGGTCGCTAGCATCCTCGACTCAAGGTCGCTCATGTTTGCTATGCCTAAGCATAAGCGCTATGGCTACCTGGAACCCATCGATGTGACCACCCTCATTGGCGACGATGGCAGCAGCACCTGGAACGAGCAGGAGTGGCGGAGGCGCCTGAAGGAGGCCACTGGTTCTAGGATGAACGCCATCGAGGACGGCACGAGGGCCCCTCCCTCCCATTCCCGCACCGATAGCCGCGGTAGCAACAAGGCTTCTCCTGGGGACTCTGGCGGTAGAACCAGGGTAGGGTTCGCCGAAGACCAGACACCCACACACAGTCCTCCCCCTTCCGACTCTCTCAATGGTCATCAACCGGGAGTAGCACCGCCTGGCGGGAGCCCCTACGGCGAACTCAACGGCTCGCCGCCAGTTCGGGAGCTCGGGGCTATGCGCAACCTGAACACACCAGAGCCTGTCTCCCGCCCTCCTGAATTTGGGTCTGCCAAGCACCAGGGAAGACCAATCAGCAGAGCCTACCATTCGCCTTCGCTCCGCCGAGCCAACAGCAGACTATCCAGCTCGACTCTGCAACATCTAGCAAAGGCCGGCGGACTGGACTTCAACAACCAGCCAACTGAGAACCTTCCTGAGAGGAGAGGGATGGAGGGAGGAGCAATTGCTGGGCCTTCGGTACATTCACACGCCAACCCCATGGGAGCACCTGCTAACGACAATGGTTCTCGTGAAGCTCTGAGACCCCCAGGCCAAAACCGACCGCACGCCAACATTCCTCCACCCCTTAACATCCCGCAGCAGAGGTCAGATTCCCCCATGGGCCGATCACCTTTCGGCCCACCCAGTCCGTATGGAGCAGGACCCAACTCCCCGCGACCACAGACTGCCGAAGGTCGCCGCTCGCCCTATCCTCCGGGAGGGCCGATGGGAGGACCTGCAGGGGGTCCAATGGGCGGACCTCCTGGGGGGCCGATGGGGGGCCCGATGGGAGGACCGATGGGAGGACCGGTAGGAGGACCGATGGGAGGGCCAATGGGAGGGCCGATGGGAGGACCGGTAGGAGGACCGATGGGAGGACCACCCAGGTCTCCTCGGCCCCCTCCTCACGGTGCCCCGGGGCCCAGTCCTAATGGCCCTCCGGGACACGGGCGAGGCAACATGCGTCCACCGCCTGGTGGCGGCCCTGTCCCTGGACCCTATGGGCGAGGTCGCGGAGGACCTTCACCTGGACCTGGTGGTCGAGGCTACGGCCCTCCAGGGCCTAACCCGCGTATGGCTCTCCCCGACAGAAGCGCCAGCCTGAAGCAGGGTGGTGCTAACACAGACACAGACGACATTATCGACTCGTATGCCTCTGACCAAGTCCAAATCCCTCCGCGTGATCCAAATCGGAGACCGCCTCCCGGTCGGGGACCTCCTGGACCTGGGCCTGATCGACGACCACTACCAGGCAGCCATTTCGTGGATGGGAACGGCCCTCCCAACGGCAACTCGTATTCAAATGGTGGCGGCTACGATGATGGGCCAGATCGCCCACGGGCCGGTGTGCTCAAGACAGTCGGAGGCGGTGATACTCCGGCATCCAGGCCGGGCTACGACGTCCCAGATGTCAACTTTGGCCCAACCGTGAACTACGGCGCGGCGCCAAGAGGGAATGGACCGGGAGCTCCTGGGCCCGGAGCAGCACCGTATGGCCAGCCACCAACCAGGCCCTATTCGCCAGCCGGGCCGCGGCCTGGCACAGCAGGGCGCAACTCACCAGCACCGGGAGGCCGAGGTGCGGGGCCTATGAGTCGATCGGAAGACCCCCAAAAGAGGACCATGGCATGGCAGCCTGGGATGGCATCGGCTGGACCTGGCGGCGCCCCAGCCCCGTATGGAGCTGCATACGGGGGAGGACGGGGTGGGTCAAGCCCAAGCCCAGGACCACCGGGGTCGCCGGCTAGCTTTTCGCGGCCGCTGGCGCCGGGAGGACAGCCATCGGATATGCCTCCGCCAGGACAGTATTCGTCGGGAAGGCCCACGACGCCGAGCCAACGAAACATGCACCCCCAGTACCAGGGCCAGGCTTTCTAGATGTGCGTGTGTAGGATATCCGCTGGGATACATCATTATAGGACGGCTGAGGACCTGAGCCAGGACCAGAGGGGCATATGGTTGAGGGACAGAGAAAACCCAAAGAGCATGGGATGCATTATATACGAATGGAGGCGTTGTTTGGGAATGCCTCGAAAGGCAACGGTTTGCTTAGTGCTTGATATGTGCGGCGCGATGCTGGATCATCATGGTTGATAGATATATAAGGTATTGCTCGCTGCTGCTGTCTTGATGGGTTACCTGGTAGCACCACCTAACTAGGGCATACGTTAGGTACTGGCTGGATGTCGCCAGCATGATTCTGTTCCAAAGAGATTACTTGCATGTTAGAACAACCGATGGTCGCCTCACGTGTTTGTGCAAAAAGAAAAAAAAAAAGAAAGGAGAAGAAAAAGAAAAAGTAACACAGGCGGGAGAGCGGGTGCAACGTAAGAACGTGCAAGGTAATATGGGGAGAGGCGTGTGTGATGGGTGAGATGTGTGAGATGGTGTGGTGGATAGGTACATAGGTGGTGACGATGCTGGGGGCCTGGGGCCCTGGGGGCGCGCTGCAGGGCTGCAGCAGTGGACCTCAGCAGTGCAGCAGTGCAGACCCCGCCACGGCCCAGGCGATCGCCAACCTGGAACCTGCTGTAATTGTCGACCTATCAACCCACGTCCAACCCACGTCCAACCCACGTCCCCAACCTGGAACCCACGTCTACGATCACGTCCACTGGGCAACCCACGTTCACCCACGTTCACCCACGTCAACACATCAACTCGTTTCTTTTGCAGGCGACTCGACTTTTCCAACGCTCTTCCCCCATCATATTTGTCTCTGCTTCCCCTGCTTCGCCGTATTTCTGTTTCCTTCAGATGCATCCTTCAGCGCAAAGTAGCTTGTCCTAGTGTCCCGCCTCCCCCAACCCCCTCTGCCCTGCCTTGGTCCTCAAGGCATCCTCTGGCTTGCCTGTTCACAGTCCACGAATACAGCTTCGGTCATCGTGTGACGTGAGCGGTGCAGCCTTCAACTGGCCAGCACGTACAGCAGCCGCCAACATTTGCTCGCCGCTCCCACGAGGGGTCGCTCCCAATGGACGGCGAAGAGCCCACCCAAGGTTCGCCTCATGAAGCTCCCTCCCATGATCCCCATCGCTGACTTGAACCACCCCGGTAGCGACCCAGACTGTCCTCGACCCTCGCCGCGAAAACAAGCAGAACTCGGGCTTCTCCGACGATGACATCTCCGACATCCTCTGCATCCTCTACCCCACCTCCAAGTCGTCGCGCCAAGAGGTTCAGCGCCTCGCCCTCGAGGGCTCGCCCTTCATCATAGGAAAGGATGACGCCGACGTCGTCGAGCCCAACTACGACCTCGAGGACAATGCCAAAAACTTCGACTCCAACCCCAGCGGCCATGGCAACTACGCCATCATCCTGCGCCTTTCCTCCCAGATCAAGAACTATGCTGCCGGCTTCACCTTTGGTCGCAACCCCGCCAGGTGCGATGTCGTCTTCGCCAACGACCCCCTGAAGCGCGTCAGCAATATCCACTTCCGCATCTACATAAACGAGTACAACAACATCTTGGTTGAGGACCAGTCCACCAACGGCACCTTTGTCGACGGCCGCCTCCTCACCTCCCGCGCCAAGGTCAAGGACAACACCGGGGAGCCGCCCATCCACAAGTGGGTGCTTACCTCCGGCGCCGTCATCAAGATATACCTCCACCAGGAGCTTCACGACCTGACTTTCCGTGTCCGCATCCCTCGCCGTGAGGATGAGTACGCCGAGATCTTCCATACCAGGGTTGCCGAGTACTTTGCCCTCCACGGCCTGCCAACTCGCAATGACCCGGCCCCGGCTCCGGCTCCGGCCCCGGCTAATGGCGGACCTGTCGACATATTCAAGACGCCGGGAAAACCACTGGTAAACCCACGAGGGGAGGTCGAGGGTGGCGAGATCACGCAGCAGGCCAGGTCCCCGTCCAAGCGCAAGGAGTTGCCAAACACCATGCGTCGGGAGTGGAACGGCTCGGGCAAGTACAATCGCATTGGAACGATTGGGAAAGGTGCTTTCGCCATCGTGTACAAGGTGACATCCAAATACGACGGAATGCCGTACGCTGCAAAGGAGCTAGAGAAGCGGCGCTTCATAAAAAATGGTGTCCTGGATCAAAAGGTGGAAAATGAGATGAATATCATGAAGAGGGTGCAGCATGTACGACATTCTACCCCTTTGGATTCTGTACCTAAGCTGGACTTTTGTTTTGTTTTGCTAACCTCTCACAGCCTAACATTGTGCGGTACATAGAGAATCTCGACTGGGACAATCGCCTCCTCATCATCATCATGGAATACGTCTCTGGGGGAGACCTGGGGAAGGCCATTGCAGACCATGGCCCACTCTCGGAGGACATGGTACAGGCCATGTCGAAACAGCTTCTCGGAGCACTCGAGTATCTGCACAAGAACAATATCACCCATCGGGACGTCAAGCCAGACAACATCCTCATCAGCTCACTGGACCCCCTCGAGGTCAAGCTAACTGACTTTGGCCTGTCCAAGATGGTGGACACCGAGCAGACATTTCTCAGAACCTTCTGTGGCACGCTGTTGTACTGTGCCCCTGAGGTCTATACCGAGTACGCCGAGTACGACGACAACGGGTTCCGCAACCGGGGCCAGAAGATGCGGCGCATGCCAGGCCAGAGATACAGCCATGCTGTGGATATCTGGTCCCTTGGCGGTGTCTTGTTCTACTCCCTGACGACGTCACCGCCCTATCCCGTTAAGTCCGGGATTAGCTACTCGGAACTCCTGCATAAGATCATGACGACAAGGTTAAACATCACCCCTCTCCAGCGGTACGGAGTCTCGGAGAGGGGCATTGATTTCCTTTCCCGCATGTTGCAGAGGAGACCCGAGAACAGGGCGACCACTGTCGAGTTGGATACACACCCCTGGCTAGGAGGTGACGGGTCCATAATAGATGCATCGCAGTCGTACGACGAGATCACAGACGGCGAGGACCTGGTTGCCTATTCGCAGCAGCAAGGTTGGAATGAGGAAGAGGATAGGGTGAGCGATTCTATGGGCGAGGAATCGGAAAAGGAGAATAATGACACTGGGGGGAGACATCCGTCACAGCCCCAGCGCTTATTTGGCGAGGTCGGTGTCTCGGCGATTGGGAGCTCAGGCGCGATACCGGACGATATCCTGAATCTTCCGGTCAGTATGCGTGAGACGGAGATTCTCGACTCCCATGAGGATGAATATGATTCGGGGTTATCGTCAACACCGGCAGGGACCCGCACATACCGACAGACCAACCGCCAGATGACCGTCTCCATCGACCAGAACCAATCTTCTGATCAGCTGCAGAGCCTCGTGGAGAACGTCGCCTCGCAAAGTCTCGGGGCCCATGAGAAGCCTGGCCGGGAGCCTCCAGCACCACTTCCCTACTCGATGGACTTCAACGCGAGCAAGAGGAAACCGCCTCCCCACGACACCAGCGACGAGTACGATGAGAACACGCCACCCGACAAGCCGGTTATGAAACGGCTCAAGTCGGAGCTTAACATCGAGGAGCTATCGGGGGACGGCATGGAGGAGGCCAAGCTGTTGGCCTGCATGCCTCAGGTCAGGAGATTAGGGTCCGGCCGTCAAATAGACGGGGCAGTTGACAAGGTTATCTACTGGGAGCAAGACCGGTCGACCTGGCATCTGAACTACCCGGAGATGACCCAACTTCAGCTCGACGCCTTCCAGCAGGCGGCACGGGACAGGAGAGAAATGTTCGGACCCGGCATGACACCCCTATGGGAGCTGGCGATGAAGTATTTCCCGTCCACTTCGGCGTCGGCCACTCATAATGCGCCCAGCCTCCTCCAGACCCAGGTTGGCCTCCGCCGCGATGACCGCAGGGTGACCCCAACAGCCACCCCTGTCGAGTTCCCTCCTACAGCGATTCCCGTGGATGAAGAGACTCTACCTGACACGCTACCACCCGATCCGCAGATTGTTGTGCCCGTACGGAAAGACAGCACAGCGAACAGGGCTGTTGGAATCATCGAGTCACAACCCCACTCCTGCGTAGGCCAGATTTCATTCCCCATCACTGACTCTCTCGTCTCTTTTGGTCGGCATCCCGACAACACAGAGGTCTACAAGCCACAAACTGAGCCTAAGGTGCCCAAGTTTGCCTTCAAGATCATGCTGTGGAAGGATGGATACGATCCCGCCAAGGTGCCCCATCCGTGGTCGCGGCAATCGGCGGGTGACGAAGACTCGTACGCTTTCTGGATATCGACAAAGGCAACCCTCGGTATCCGAATCAACGGTCACAGTCTCCCATCAGACGAGCCCAAGAACCCCGGTGGACCCTCGCGGTACTGGACACAGTTGCACGACGGCGACGACCTCACCATCTGGGGCAACCCGAACATTAACAACCAGACCGCCCTGATATTCCGGTGCTTCTGGGGCGCTTCGTCAAGGCCTCGCGAGAACCCCGACCAGCCCCTGGAGCTGGCACCGCTGGAGATTGCGCAGAAGCTGGACAGTGCGTGCCAGAAGACCGAGAGACGCATGCGTGACGGTGCCGAGAAGAAGCGGAGGAGGGGCGATGCTGAGGATGACCTGCTCAGGCGGCAGCAGAGTATAGAGCGCGAGCGCGACAACAGCCGCGCGTTCGAGGCGAGGAGGCAGGAGGCGGTAGAGCTCTTGCAGGCGAGGATGATCCAGGCCTCAAGGAGGGCTTCCCCGGCCAGTGGGCTGCCTACGTCGAACATTCTCGCAAGCCGTGAGCAGGCGCTCTGAGGTACTTGGTCAGTAGGGGGCCACGATGGGCCTCGAAGCATGTGGAGGGGGGAGGGTTTCTTTTTTGCCAGTGGCTGTTCATAGAACAATGAAGGAATGTGGACCGGATGGTTTGAGTACGAGGTATGGGATACAGGGCGCATGATGACGGCTGGAGGTGCCAGATACCACGTGAAAAGCAGCGAGAATGCAGATCAAGAGAATTGACTACGTGAAATGATTTGTCACTCTGTTTGGTATGGAAAGCACTATAGTTCCATGTGACTACCAGGTACATGAAGACCATCGCCAGACTCTTCAGCGCGCCATGATGTAGGGTAACATCTCATCTCCCCTTTTCGCGTTGCCCAGAACATGATGTTTTCACGGTAGAGATAGCCCACTGACGGGACAGATGTGCTCTCTCGTCTCGCGGTCGTTACAATGATGATTGGCTCCGTCGACATCATCCCCAGATATCTATCCGGGGGTTACCACCGAGGCATTTGCAATATGCCACCTCCCCTTTTTTTTTTATCTTCTTGGACTCACATCGAGCCAATCCCCAAAACGGTTTCTCAGAAAGACGACAGGATGAACAGCCAACCTCTCTCTCTCTCTCTCTCTCTCTCTCTGTCTGTCTGTCCTCTAAGCACAACAAAGCTAATGGATATACTCTGACCATTTGTCGACCCGGAAACAAAAGAAAAAAAGAAAAGAAAAAAATAAAAATAAAAAAAGGTCAGGAAATCGCCTCTCTCTCACCCCAAACATGATATCGATCGAGCTTTGTTTCACAGAATGATAATGTCGAGCAAGAAAGTTTGTTCCGTCGGCCGTCCATCATGTCATCGTATATGCGCCATTGCGAGGGCGCCAAGACATCTTTTCTTCTTCATGTCATGTCATGTTCTCGTCGTTTTCTTTCGTTCGTTCGTAGAGCAAGCTTTTTTGTGTGTTTGGCTAGCAATGGTGATGCGACGAAGCATTGGATTTGGCCTCGTCGGGGATCTCGAAACAGCGGTGGGAGCCGTCGTCGGAGCTGCTGCTGCTCTCCTCCACCTCGGGAGGGTCTTGCTCCTGGGGGGAATGGTCCAGGTCGAGGACTGGGACCACGTCGTACTCTGCAGACACACGTGTTAGATTTGACTCCCTCAGCAAGGTTGCGAGAGAAGGTATGCTTACCAAGGAATAGCGCATGGCTCTCGGGGGAGCTTATGGCCGACTCTGGTTCTTCGACAATAGGCTCTGGGATAAAGACGTGGTCGCCTGGCTTGACGCCCCTGGCCCAGGCACTGTACCCTGCCTCAGCCGCGCCGCCATACTCCCCCTTCCCTGCACGCTCATGGAAGCTCTGGAACGAGGAAAAGTGGCGAGCCCGGGGCGTGTAGTAAGGGTTGGCCTTGGGTGTTCGGGACGCGCCACTGGAGTCGGAGGCGAAGAACGAGTTGGCGCTGGAGGCAGAGCAGCTCCCGTCGGTGGAGTCGGTGAAGCACGAGAAGGCCCCAGCCGTGGTGGTGGCGGAGGCGAAGGAGGACGCGGCGGCGCGCCAGGCACGGTGGCTGCCTTGGGCGTGATCGCGGTCTTTCTGGTGAGGGCCGAATCCTTCCTAGTGATTGCGGGCGGTCTCTGGGGACGTCTGACCGCTGGGGCTGGCGGGTGTCGAGCGGGATCCTCGAGGGCCTTGGCTCATTCTGGCTCCGTAGTCCTTGGGGGCGTCGTCGAAGAACGAGCTGAAGGCGCTTCGTGGAGGGTGCTGGGGCGGAGGCGAAGGGTAGTCGTCCTCTAGATTCTCATTGGGGCTTTGCCTGGGGGTTTGCCCAGACTCGGTGGGAGATGGTCTGACGTCTTGGTCGAACCAGTATGGGGGCGACTGTCGTGGAGCATTTTCTTCGGCACTCTTGAACTTGGTCCAGTCCCAAGCATGGGATTTGAAGCCAGAGTCCATACTGAAGGCGCCTCTGGAGAAAGCAGGCGGCGGAGGAGGATCGGAGTCACCAAAGAACTCTCCATGGGTGTTTCCAGTTGGCTCTGCCTCCCACTCATGTTCCTCGTATGAATGAGTAGAGTTCCACGTTCCGGTAGGACTGGTTCTCATACGCAGGCGCTCAGATGTAGATAGGGGTCTCCCACATGAATCCATCAACGGCGAGCTGCTGTGCATTCGGCTACGGCCTTGCTTTTGGCTTCCGTCGCGTCTGATGGTGGCTTCATTCACCTCAGCTTCCGGAGGAGACTCGCCAAAAGGATGGGAATCCGAGAATCTAACGCTAGCAGGGCCCCGATTCACCCCCTGGGAAGACTTCCGTGATGGGGAGGCAAAATTCCTGGGGGAACTGCCGGTGTCATCCTCGATAGAAGGGGGCTCGTACTGGGTGGCACTCCTAACATCTCCCTGGGGACTGTTTGGCTGGTCGGCGCCGTTCATCCCCGAGCTGCTCCTCTGAGCTCGCCGTTTCGAAGCCCCGTGGCTTCGAGTTGGGAAGTAAGGTGCCTCGGAGGAAACCCTGGCAGTCTTGTCGCCAAGATCAGCAAGACGGCTTCCAGAACCATCAGAGCACTCGGACCCCACGATATCTCCTGACTTGGAGTCAAAGTGCGAGCCAGAGCGCGCCTTTCCAGGGTCAATGTGAGAGTGGAATGTGTCATGACCGCCAACAACTTCCTCAACCTGCTCGCGTACACTGTCGACAACATCTCCGTTTGTCTCACAAGTTCCAACACACTGTGGGGAGGGGTCAGAGGTTTATTCATTGCGAGAGGCTGCGAGAGTCGACTTACAGAATTCATGACTGAAGAAGCATCTGTGACTACAGTAGCCTCTTCCGCGGCGTGTCTTTCCATCAGACACCGAGAACAGTAGTTGGGCAAAATGGCATCTCCGGACTTTGCCGGATGCTTCTTGTGGAAGCTCTTGGATCTGTATATGCCACAGCCAAAGCAGACGTGACGACAGTGATGATCCATCACGTCTTTCCGATGGACCTCATCCCGACATCCCTCGCAGAGGCTAGGGAATTTTTGCTTTCCAGGGGCCAGGGGGTGCATCTCGTGATATTTCCGGGAGCGAATGCTTCCGCAGCCAAAGCAAACATGGCGGGAAGGCTGATGGGCTGGGAGTTTGTCTTGCTGGTGAGCAGCCTCTGGAATATCCTCTTGTTTAGAACCGACAGACTTGCTTCGATGCTTTGTCTCAGAGCTCTTCATCTCAGAGGGCGACTTGTCGGTTCTGGCAGACCGACCCCGGCCCATGACTTCATTAAGAGTCAAGTTCAGCCGCTGCTGAAGAGCCTTCACTTCCGCTTCCAGAGAAAAGTCACCTGGATGCCTCTCAAGGGCCGCGGACTTTTGATCAAGGTCGCGTTGGATTCGTGTTAGCTCCTTGCTCGCCTTCTTCTGCCTTCCTCCCATGCTAGAATGAGGATGATGGGCACCAAATAGGATCGCAGGCTGAGACGCCTGCGTTGGGTTTGGTGCCTGGATGAAAGCAAATCGTGGTTGGTTGTAGACCTGAGGTGGTGGAGGAGGTGGCTGGATAGGGTTGGCCATCGGGAACTGCGAAAATTGGGGAGCAATGGATCCAGGCATCATCCCATATGGCATGTGAGGTATTGCCTGTGGGGGAAATGTAGCCGAGGACGGGATGGACAATGTTTTAGGGTCAAGCCTCAGGGATGATACATCCCCAGAGTCCCTTCGTTTGTCATGACGCGACCGAGATCGCTGCTGGGATGGCTGTCGGGTTCGGCGTGGAGTAGGTGTTGGTCTCTTAGGAGCCGGTTGATGAGCCTTCTTGTTTAGCTTGAGGCATCGCTGATCTTTGGGCTGTTTGGGTTGGGATAGAGGTGCATGTTTGGACCGGCTGGAACCTCGATAGGGTCGCGTTAGTTCCTGCTGATCATCCTCGCTCTCTTCCTCCTCTTCATCTTCGTCTTCAGAAGAGAGATATGCATCAGAGACACTCAATGAGTCGGATGAATCTCCGTCCTCCTTTTCCTCGTCGTCATCCTCGTCAGACTCAGACTCATAGGAGATGGTGACTCGCTGAGCACCACGCATCTCGTTGCGCTGGACGGTCTGGCGTGTTGGAAGGTTGAAGGTAGTGGCGAGGAGGTCAATCTCAGGTTCGTCGTCTCGCAGGCGTCTCCGTCCCCTGGTTCGGCCCATGATGCTGTGCTGTATCTGAAGCCAAGGAGATAGCACAGTGGGCTCGGAATTGCTCATGAGATGGTTCGTAGGTGGGCGGAGGGAGAAGTAAAGGAGGGAGGAGTTTTTGTCCCGGCCCAGAGTGGGCGTAAGGTGAGAACAGGGTCAGGATGACCGCCCACAGTTATGTGAGCGAGACGTGCAGCGCTGTTCACTCAGTCTTCACCCTGGGCTGTCTGCCAGCTGCGAGGACTGATGGCCAGCTGGCAACGCGTGTGGGCACTGAAACGGGCACTTTCTACCCTGTAGGCGAGAACAGATAGGGCACCTAAGTGCTGAATTGTGTCAATCAGGCTGCGCGCCCCAATGGATGATGTCTTGGATGTCCTGTTTCCAAGAGAGGTCGACCGTATCCTGGGCCGAACTGGGGAGATGGATAGGAATACTCCAAGTTGTACTGGAATTAAGAAATACTGCGACATACAGATAGATGTATGAGAGGAAAAAGAGAATAGCATTAAAAAAAAAAAGAAAAACATAGCTAAGTCTGTAAACGAAGAGGTGGGCCGGTATCGCGTATAGATGCTATTGTTCTTCCGTCTCGATGGCGACTGAATGTAGACAATAACAGCCGAACAAAGGCAATCTTGTCCTGTGACTTCCATCAGCACACACATGTGGCACCAGAGTCCTAGGCCGGGTCCCGCCGTTTCAGATCATACAGTGGTATACATTCGGTGCACTTTTCTCTATATATCAACCATACTGCCTGGCGATTTTGTGCTGTTCCCATACCCCAAGCTTTCCTTGCTTGCTCACGCTAACCGCCCACCTTTTAATCCACGCGCAGCACCCGGGGGCCTCTCTTCTTAGTAGCCTTCCTCTTCTGGCCGCGGTTAAACGCCCCGACGGCCGCGTGGTCGCGACCGACGTTGTCAAGGTCCTTGACCTTGTAGATGCGGATGATCCAGTTCTCCGTCGTGTAAGCCTCCTCGATCGTGTTGAGGACGGGGCCCTCCTCGGGCAGACGCACGCCACGGACTCTGTCCGCAGCCTGGCCAGGCGGGAACAGAGACTGGTAGTTGTAGTACGACATCTTGTACCTGTCATATTGTTAGCATGACGAGCAAACACCCATGTCATGTCCCAGGCACTTACATCAAGCTGTTCTTCATGGTGTCAGTGGCGCCAGCATCCACGCGGTACTCGCCACGGGCCGTGAAAAAGTCACGCTCCTTGACCTCTTCGGGCCAGATGCCCTCGGCAATTCGGACCATCCACAGGAACTTGTTGATGTCATCTCCCGAGTAGCCCAGGAGACCTCCAAAGACGACCAGGACGTAGTCGACCTCGTGCTGGCGCATGATGGGGTAGCTGACTTCCTCCGACGACGCCATGGCCTTGCCAACCGTCGCAATGTGCGTGTTGTTCCACGTGTTGTTGTCGACAAGAGTCGGCCTGTCCGCCATGCCACCAATCTGGTAGCCATAATCCCACCACGACATGATCTTGGCGTCCTCGTCCGTGTTCTGGCGAAGCCACTGATACGCCTCACGGTAGTCATCGATGATGTGCTGGCTCCCGTCCGGCATGCGGCTGGCAAGGACAACCGATGGCGAAGAGTACGCGTTGGACGTAACCCAGGTGCAGTGCGCGACAAACATGAGGAGATAGATGGTCATGGCGGCAACCACGATCAGCTTGGACACCTTGGAGTAGATGCCCACCTTGGGCTTCTCGGCCGACCTCAGGCCACCCTTGGACTTCTTATCAGTGGAATCCGCCGACGAGGCGGCCCCCGGGGCGGGTGACTTCTTGATGAGGTAGGTATCCAGGATCTGGGATGCGGCGATGGCTGCGGCGACACAGACGATGGGGGTCAGGGTGAGCATAAGTCGCACCATGACGCCGGCAAAGTAGCTGCCAAAAAGCGCGTAGACGACAACAAAGACATGCTCATCCCGGAGGTCCTGGAACAGCAGGTACACGCCGGCGGGGAAGAGCCAGATGAGCATGTTCAGGTCGAAGAAGAATGCCGGCCAGGCGGTAGGCTGGTGCTCAGAGACGGATGCAATGATGGGGATGTGGATCTTAGCGTATCCCGTATCCCACAGCGAGTAGAATCGACCGCTCCACGGGGCAATGTAGCCCAGCGAGGTCAGCGCGACCAGGCCAGCCAGGCCGAGACCGAAGGTGGCCACAAGCACAGTCACGAGGAAGGTCTGGAACTGCTTGCCCGAAATCGCAGAGCGCACGTATTGGATAAATCCGATAAGCTGCACGAAGCCAAAGATGCCTACGGAGGCTGGTTAGCGATGGGTTGAAGGAGGAAAGGAACAGGTAGAATATCGTACCTAGGGCGGGCATGTGTTCGCTGGTCTTAACAGGCAGGAACCCGACAAACGGAATCTGCATGCTGGCCAAGGTTCCAAGAGCATACCATGTCGTGTAGCTGACGTAGAGGCGGCTGCTGTAGCGGCCCATGCAGATGAGGACAAAAACATGCAGGGGAAGGATACAGGTGATGAAGGCGTAGCCGCCCCACGAAGCCACCATGTATCCGTAGAAAAGAGCGCAGAGAGCGCCCCAGAGCATGGAGCCAAGCTTGAGAGCCTTGATCCAGAGATAGAAGGTGAAGACGAGAAGGAAAATGGCGATGGCCTCATTGTCGTAGCTGCCCGCGACGGATCGCGAGATGTAGCCGGGGGCAATGCCCATGAAGGCCGCGGCGAGGAGACCGGCCGACGGCGAGGTGGTCATCTCGTTGGTAAGGAGATAGGCGGCAAAGGCTGTCAGACCGGAGAAGGCGGGCGCGAGGAGCACGCAAATGTTTCGAATGTCGATGGGGATAGTGAGAGCTCGGAGGGCATGGTAGATGACACCGCTGGTGACCATCAGGCCCGGGTAGAGCGTACCTCCGGTCACACGACCGAGAGGATGCCATGTTCGGTCATCGAACCAGTCCCAGAACTTGTAGAAGCCGTTCGCAACGAGGTACTTGGTAGCTCGGAAGTTGAACCACGGATCGACTGGAAAGGGTCAGCACGTGCACGGCAAGTTCGTCAATTCCGGAGTTTGACCAACATTCGTGAATAATACTCTCAAAACCTGCACAGAATAAGGATGTCAGCGTGAGGATCTTGCAATGCGCCCAGGAGCACGATGCTCGGGGAGCGGTTGAGCCTGGAGAGAGCAGCAGCTAGCCAAGAAGCCACTTACGAATGACGGAGAAGAGGCGACTGGCAATGGCAGCGCTGGCAATGAAACAGAGAATGACGACTCTCAAAAGGGTCCTCGAGTTCTTCGCGGTGGCCCCGGAGACGACACCCTTGGTTTCGGCCGCCATTGTGACGGTGGGTGACGGCGACGCGGTGCTGTGCCTTTGGCCGAGGGTTTGGATGGTCGATGGTTCTCTCCAACAAAGGCACAGGACCGCAAGTGTGGTGCCAGTGAGGACAGCTTGGAGCTTGGACTGACGCCGTTTCGTTTTTGTGGGGCCAGCCGTGCGCGCGCCTGTCGTGCTAAGGGGGCCCGGTAGTTGAGGGGGAGGTTGACCCACGGTTTACCCGTTTACCCTGCGAATGACACTGTTTGCTAACACATCATGGATGAAGTGTCTTGACCGAGAAGACAAAGCGCAATGCAAGAACAGCTTGGGCATAAAGCTATTGAAAGGTCAGGGTGCTCATATCTTCTTTATGCAACTGTGTTGCTCCATCATGTGTGGTTATATGACGAAATCTGGCTTTGTCTGTGGGCACCATGGACATGAGAGACATATTATACCCGAATGGCTAATCACAAACTACCGAGGGCGACTCAAGCCCGAGTCCGAATTCACGATTCGCAACGACTCGGGTATCGACACTCGAGGGACTTGAACATGGTCTAAAGGTTGTATTTTACACCTGTGCTACAGGAACAGGAACCCAAGGAAAATCTATGCAGTGCCGCCGTTGGCAGTCACAATGATACAGCGAGACCGCCGTTGAATTCGATGGTGCCTCCACGGGGCGCCAGAGATCCCCTTCTCTCGCCACGGAGCCGTGCGGCTCCTCATCCAATATTTCATCACCCATGCCATCTACCGCGCTTCCCCCAGAACTGATCGTCCCCTCTCGGCGCTCCAATTTAGGCCTTCTGCTCGGACACCTTCAGCAGCAGCTTCTCGAGATCGAACTTGGGGTCTTCGGGGTTGAACACGGCTATCAAAGGGGGTTAGTTATGTCGGCCCATGGGTCTTGGGGGTTCCCATCGGTCGGTGCTGTCCGCTCGCTTTGGTCGCAAGCAGAGACGCAATGGGCGGATCGCGACGTACCATCATCAGCCGACGCAGCAGCCGGGGGGCTCGTCTTCTTCGCCCACTCGGCCTTGGCCTGGTCTATCACCTTCTGCTTCTGCTCCCACTCATGCTCGTCGTGCTCGGCCTTCTGGGTTTGCCTTATCGTCCGCTGGTGGGAGAAGCCGTAGAAGACGCCAAAGGCGAGGGCGGACCACCGAAGAACCTAGATGATGAAAGCCAATTAGCTCCGTGGTACACTATAGAGCGCCGGCAAGCCTGGTCGGCGGCGCGAAGGGGGATGCGCATGTCCGCCGTGGGCGAGATGGTCGGCGAGCGCAGGGTCGAGGCAGAATGCACTCACGTTGACTCCGGTCGACATCGTCGCGGTTCGGTCGGGCGCGCGGCAATCGGATGGGTTGGAATTGAGATGGACGACGGAGGCGGAATACGGGACCAGACAATCGCTGTCAATTGGCCCTGTCCAGGTGAGTCGAGGGAGTTGCGGGCGTTGGGCTGGAGGTTGCAAGATTTCAAAGCTCTCGGGAAAAGTCGCAGTTTTTCCAGACCAACTGCACCATTGCCGCGCCGCCACACCTCACAGCACCGCCACATTCCTTGCATTTCCTCGTCGGCATGTGGTTGAAAGTATATTCATGACCATACGTTGATCGAGAATTAGAAACCAGCGAATCATTTTACATAGCACTTTAGGTCCGGGACCGTCAATGGCCCCCTTCTGGTACGAAAGCAGGATACAGTTGAGAGAGCCGTGGCTGCCACGAGGGGAATCACGTGAACCCTCCAGGATCCTGACGCCGAACAGACGGATGGATGGCAGCCAGTTGGGTGGAGCTCCCTTGTACGAGTAAAGCCACGCGCATCGAGGGCGCGCATCACTCCTTGAAACATTCAACAGCTTGATTTCACGTTGGCCTTCTGTATTGCTTCCCGGTACTGAGCAAGCCTGCAATTTTCCAACTCGGAATTTACCATAAGCTTCCCTACGATACCTAGTTTTCTTTTACCCCTGTGTTATCGGACGTCTAGCCCAACACCTGACGAGTGAAGACGACTTGGCCTGCTGCCCGTCCCGGCATGGGACTTTAGCCAGAACGATGCAGCAACGTCGAGAGGAGATCATCGCAAAGACAGCTAAGCTCGCCGAGCTTAAGCGGCAGCGAGAGCTCCGTGCTAACCAAGCAAGCGCTGGCCGCTCCAGCCTAGGGGCTGCTGCCGACGTTGGTTACTCCTTTTCTCGCCCGCCCTGGGCTTAGAACAGCTCGCTAACTCTCCATCCCTCTCCTAGTTTAAGCTTCCGACAGCTTCCAGAGCCGATAACCGCCGTCAGATCGAAACCATCATCAATGACCTGCTAGGCGAGAGTCGACCGGGGTCAACGAGTGGTGGTGTCGGCTCCCCTGGAGGGCCTCGGGGCAGCAGACCGAGCAGCGTGCTGAGCCTTGGAGAGCTGAGCAATGTCACCTCGGAAGTTCCTGTCGCACCCAGCACGCCGGCCGCCCCCGTCCAACCGATCGCCCTGAGCACAGCTCCCCTGACGACCGTCTACGAGTGCCCCCCTTCGCCCGTCAAAGAGGTCTTCTCCTACAGCAAGGGCGTCCAGACGACAGAGGAATGGACGGGACCTAGCAGGTCGAGGGCGCAGTCCGGCTTCTCGGATGGAGATGATATACCTGGAACAACTTCCACGCCCAGCAAGAGGATGAGCAGGAGGGAGAGAGACCGGGAGGAAGAGCTACGACAAAGGATTCGGGGGGAGGTTGAGGAGGAACTCAAGGCCGCCAAGGAGTTTGTCACAGATGGCGTCATGGCAGCGAACTCGACGGTGGCGATGAACTTCCCGTCGCGAGACCTTACTACCGAGGAGATTGACGCCGTATATCAGTCCGAAGATTTCGTGGACTTTTTGGAGAAGTCGACCAAGGTGATTGAGAGGGCGTTCGACCAGGAGACATACGATATCCTCACCGACTATGCGCTGCAAGGCCAGGATGTCGACGACGAGGACGAGGAGACTGGCAACACGGGGGGGCGCGGAAAGCACAGGATAAAGGAGGTGGCTCAATTTCACGACGAACGATGGTCTAAGAAGCGAATGATCAGTGGAATTGACTTCTCACCCAAGTTCAGCGAGCTGCTACTCGCCTCATACACCAAGAACCCGACAGCCCCCCACGAACCTGATGGCCTCGTCCAAGTATGGAACACTCACATGCACGACCGGCCCGAGTACGTCTTTACGGCGCAATCCGACATTCTCACCGCCAAGTTCTCACCATATCACCCGAACCTGATTGTCGGCGGATCCTACAGTGGCCAGGTCCTGCTGTGGGACACGCGAGCAAAGGCGGCGCCCGTCCAGAAGACACCGTTGACCGGCTACGGCCACGCCCACCCCATCTACTCGGTGGACATTGTCGGCACGCAAAACGCCAACAACATCATCTCCTGCTCGACGGACGGTGTTGTCTGCGGCTGGAGCATGGATGTGTTTGCCCAGCCGCAGGAGCTCTTGGAGCTCAAGAACCCGACACAGGCCAAGGTCGTCGTGGAAGACGTCAGCCCGACATGCATGTCGTTCCCCCAAACGGATCCGACCTTCTTCCTCGTGGGAAGCGAGGAGGGCACAATCTTCCCATGCCACCGGTACGACCGCGCGGGCGCAAAGGCGGGCGTGGACAAGAAGATCGCCTACAAGGGGCACACGGCGCCCGTCATGTCGGTGGACTTCCATCCCGCCAAGGGCCCCGTGGATCTGGGAGACCTAGTCATCTCGTCGTCGCTGGACTGGAGCGTCAAGCTGTGGAAGGTTCGCGCGCCAGCGGCCACTTCGACGGTCGGGACGGGAACGGGCAACATCTCGCCCCTCATCGACTTTGTGCGCGAGGACGTGGTGTACGACGCCCGCTGGTCGCCCGTCAAGCCCAGCGTCTTTGCGCTCGTGGACGGAGCGGGCTGGCTCGAGCTCTGGGACATTGCGGTGGAGACGGAGGAGCCGGTATCGAGGATATCGCCCAGCGCCCGCCAAGATGGGCGGACATTCCTGTCAAAGAGCCTGAACAAGGTAGCGTGGGAGCCCAGCGACGGCAAGCGCTTGGCTACGGGAGGTATCGACGGGTCCCTGACGGTGTTCGAGGTGGGCAGCGGGCTGGGGGGCAAGGAGGGTCTGAAGCACGAGGACTGGACCAACATGAAGAAGCTCGTGAACCGGGTCGACGCGGTGGGGCTCAACGGGGCCATGGTGGTGTAGTAGAGCAGCGGGATTACATTGTTTGTTTCTGGCGTATGTTTGGCAGCCTTCAAGTTGGGGGGACGTGTACAGATCTGTTGAGATGCTCGGCAACGGAGCTTTTGATCAAAATACCCCTTGTGCTAAGGAAAGAATCACTAATCCACTTTACTACTCGCAGTTGTATGTATATTTATGTGTATAATTTCGTGTATGAATTTGCTTCACTATGTAGTGGAGGTATGTTACATTAGTACCATATCCGTACTCCGTACAATGGAGTCGATTTGGTGTCTCGCTTTTTTTTGTCAACCATCTGTCTGGGTATTCTCGGGTCGGGAAAACTGCCACCGAATCCCACTTCTGGGGTACAAATGGCACAAATTCCCAATCTTTTACCACACATCATCTTGCCACTCCTCGTGCCTGGCATCAATGCCTAGGTAGTAGACCAGACGCGCTGCGTCTCTTGTCACCGTAAGTACTGGTATTTTATACTTCCGAGCATTCTTGACATGATGGCATTCTTTTTTAAGAATTCTGCAATTCCGAACGAGCCAATTTTTTTTTTGGCTACCTGTGGTCACATCTTCACTGAACGTCAATTTTTGACTGAAGCTATCAAAGCCCTTCCATTTCCGCGGCTATTAGCATGCTAACGCACAATGGCATACACAGAATCGCTGCCGCTCTCTTGAGCCTCCTCACAGCTCTGTCGGAATACCCTGAGGATACCGCGCCCCCGCCGTCTCGAAGCCTTCCAGCACGTTGCCTATCTCCTCCAGCTCCGCGTTGCTCAGCTCGACCACCGTCGAGTTCTCCCGCACCCTTGACACCGTCGTGGAGCCGGGGATGGGGATCACGGTCGGCATGCCCGGCCGGCTGCTGATGCTGCGGACCCAGGCGATGGCCAGTTGCGCTAGCATGCAGCCCTTGCTGGCTGCCAGGGCGTGGATCTTGTCCACGAGCTGGAGGTTGTGCGCGAGGGCATCGCTCTGGAATCAGGGGAAGCTGCCAATCATGCCCAGGTACTCGGCGTTAGCCGCCGTCTTGAACCTGCCGGTGAGGATCTAGTAAGGAGGCCCGATTGTCAGCTGATGTCTAGGAAACCACCAAACCACCAGAAACTCACGCCTCGTCCAATTGGCGAGTATGCCGCTATCGGGATCCCGTGCTCAGCACACGCCACAGCGACGCCATTGGTGAGGATGTCCCAGGAGAACATGCTGAGCTCAACCTCGACGGCCGCGACCTTAACGTGCCTAGCCGCCTCATAAATCGTAGCAGCGCTGCACTCAGATAGGGCGATGCCGCCAATCTTGCCCGTATCAACGTACTCCCTCTGTAAGAGCCTAGCGTCGCCTCGAGAGCCACCGAGTGATACCTGCAGCCAAGGCCAAACATGTCCAGCTTCTTTTTAAGGCCGAGCTGGGCGAGGATGTTATCGGCCGACCTGCGAATCATCTCTGGCGACCCCTGGGGGATCATCGTCGCCTAGTCGGCGCCGCCCTTGATGGTGAGGGTGACCTCTTCGGCATCCTCGGGGTACTTGGCAAAGTAGCGGTTGAGGAGCGCCATGCTGTTGTACTCTGGCGTGCCGCATACCTCGGCACCGTTCCAGAAGGTTGCGCCGCTCTCGACGGCTGCCTTCAGCGCCTTGATGGCCTGGTTGACGGCGAGAGGGTCGGCCCTCCAAGTGAAGCCCTCCATGTAAGCTGAGTTAGCTGCTTGTTGCATCGCGAAGGGTGTTGTTGTGAAGTTGCCAGGTCTTACCCATGAGACCGAAGCCGATGGGCCCAACCGTCTTGTTCTGAACCTGGGGCATCTTGTCTTTTTTTAGACAAGTTTATATTATTATAATCGTAAGTGAAGAGTCGTCTTGTTGCGATTTCGAACGAATCATTCCAAGTTCACAAAGACCGAGGAATGACAGTCGGGGCCTTGACTTTATATCTTACAACCCATAGCCCTTCGCG
The DNA here is from genome assembly GCF_050947745.1 of Amphichorda felina. NCBI lineage: Eukaryota > Fungi > Ascomycota > Sordariomycetes > Hypocreales > Bionectriaceae > Amphichorda > Amphichorda felina. The sequence continues at coordinate 3,596,939 of NW_028145049.1, forward strand.
GCAATACGAAGATAGATCATTATTAATACCCGGTCTCCCAGCAATGCATCATCCAGTGTTCCTATCGTAATTCTGCAATGCCCTATGGTGCCAGGGCGTATTCCTGCATGGTAGCTGCTTACCCATACGATCCTAGTCTCTTTCACCACAAGTCAATCAACGGCTCCCCTGCACCGCTGACCAACCCTCGCCTCGCCTCCGACTCGCCAGCTTTCTCCCGAAGAACCACCTCCCTCCCAAGCTTGAGCTCCTCCATCGCCCTCTCCATCTGCGTCCCCCAGTCCAGATCGGTCCCCTCGTCTCTCTGCCCCAGCCCAGACCGCTCCTTGACACGCAACCCCGCCCCCGCCCCCCGAAGAGGCTTCTTCGCCTCCATCGTCACCGTCGTCTTCTTTTTCTTGTTGTTCTTCCCCTTCTTCTTATTCGCACCCAGCGGCCGCTTGAAGCACGCCCCCGGATACCACGGCGGGAAGTTGACGAGCCCGACCTCGGCCAGGCCGTGCCTCGTCTGCGGCATGTCGTGCCGGCGCGGGCAGCAGTCGCCCCTGGAGCACGTCCCGTGATGGCACCACTCCTGGCAGTACTTGGGGGGCACATCGGGGTTCGTGGTGGCCCCAGGGGGGAGGGGCTGGCCTTGGGCAGGTTCAGGCGGCGATGCTGCCGAGCTGGGACTGTTGCCGAGGTTGTGCTGGCTCGAGGCGAGGCCGGGACGAGAAATGTTCAGGCTGCTGCCGCTGCTGGGTGTTCCAATATCGCGGCCATGCTGACTTGGAGATAGAACCGGTTGCTTTGGCGGCGAGGTCTTGCTACTACTGGTGGTAGTGCCCCTGGGGGGCGTCGCCGAGGGAGCTTCCCCGATGCTCTGGACGCCCTCGCCTCCTCCTGAGCTAGCCGTGGTGGTGCTGGGCCTACCACGATCCTCGCAGTCTCCCACCTGCGCAGGGCCGTCGCCCTGGTATACGTTAAGGAACCTCAGGCAGAGGACCTCGTCGCCCGCAGCGGCAAAGCTGCCGAGGTTGGTCATGCCGGCCGTCTGGTCGAGTGTCAGCTGGCGCGGGACGCCCTGTATCTCGATCCATTTGGGGAGCAGGTCAGCAGGGATAAGAGGCACGATGTTGGGCTGGTGAGAAATGTCGTCCCCATCGAACGTGGAGGAACGGACGATGAAGAATCGGGGGTTGGATGAAGCCATGGGTGCTGTGAAGGGCTGGCCGACTATAGAGGACTTGGGGGAACAGGGGCATCTTCTCCAGCAAGTCAAAGAGGCGTCCATGACCGAGATAGTGAATTTTTCTTCTCCTTTCCTCCTCTCGAGTTTGCTGTTTGTTTGATGCTGAGCAGTGTTTGCTTCATGTGGCTGCCCATTCGAGACTTGAAACTGTCGTGATCCGAGATATTGTCATTGGTCTATCATCACTCTTCTACCCGGATGGTTGCATCCAGGCCGTCAACACAGTATCCCAACTGCCGCGGCCCGTCCTTTAGCTCAACCTCTCTCTTGACCCACCGCCCCGGTTTGCCCTCGCCTCCGTCCTGCGTTTGCTGCCGCTCCGGCACCTCCTCGACGTCCAGCTCATCCTCGCTGCCGCTGCTGCTGCTGTCCCCGTCCTTGTCGTAGAACCCGGCCACGGGGTCCCACTCGCCCGTCTCCCAGACCAGGCGCAGCCGCAGCGGCGCGAGCCCAAACAGCCTCCCCGCGATGCCCTTGACCGAGTAGACATTGTACGACTTGGGTATCCTGGCGGTCTTCTTCCCTCTGGCCCGGCAGTGGAACCCCACCGTCACGAGCCGCGCCTCGAGGAACGACGGGTTGACCTCGTCGTGGCGGATCACGTCCGGCTCGCCGTGGATGGCGCAGAGCTCCGCGTAGCGCGGGTGCTGCGCGCGCACCGTGCCCTCGGCCGCCTCGGGCACCGCCGCGAGCTGCTTCGCGATGCGTGACAGGTAGAACAACTCGGCGTTGGCGCGGTCCGCGGCTGAGACGGGCGTGAAGTTGAGGGACATGAGGGGCGCGGCGCGCGCGATGGTGAGCATGTGCGCGTCCTCGGAGGAGAGGGCCTTGCCCGCGGCGTCGGTTGTGTGGTAGACGGGGTTGTGGGCGAGGCGCAGCCCCGTGAGGCCAGGGAAGTGTGTCGGCAGGCGGTCGACAAAGGACCAGTCCTGGATCTCGTTGTGTGATACATCTAGATAGTGCACGGATGGAGGAAATACAGGGGCAGACTCCCCGGGCGGCGCAAGGTCGGTGATTCTGTTGCACTTGAGTTGGATATTACGCAGGGCGGTTAGCGATGTGAGGCTGCTCAGGTCAGCCAGGGTCGTGATGTCACTATACTCGAGGTTCAGAGTGGTCAAGGTAGTTGTGAGCGTCGAGTAGTCGACAGGCGGAAGCACCGACAGCTGGTTCGATCCGGCACATAGGGAAGTGAGGGAAGCACATTTGCCTGCAATGTAACACAGCTCGCCCCAGTCCATCAATGTATCCTCAAGAGCCAGCTCTTGAACACTGCTGAGAGCTGCATCGCAGTCGACAAGTGATTCATCCTGGAGCACCCCCTGAAATCGGTTCCCACTGCCAGGCTTGTCAGTACGGCCCCGTATGCCGAGCCCACGGCCACAGAGCCCGTGTTCCCCTAACTTGACTTACCTAAGTTTGAGTTTGCGCAGCTTGTCCAGCTGGCGACACACATCCACCACAGGAGCAAAATGCTCAAACAGATTACGGCTCAGGTCGAGCTGCGCGATACTGGGGCACGTCTCCTGTACGCTGACACCCTCCTCACCCTCCGCCCCCAGGGCGCTGATGCTGGCCACGCGCATGCCGTCGAGGATCACCACCTTGAGGTCCTCGAGGCGGGCCTGCTGGCGGCGGATCTTGTCGAAGCCCATCTCCTGGGCGACCTTGCCTGAGATGACAATCTGGGAGTCGGGATCCTCGCCCGAGGCGTACTTTTCGCGGAGGGCGGCGAGGAAGGACTGGGGCGTGTCGGCTTTGCGCGAGGGTCGCACAAAGGACGCAGCGGTGGGAGAGTTGGATGCGCCTGGGCGAGAGATCAGTGGGTGTC